>NC_053155.1:231527169-232980919 GCF_016835505.1 Polypterus senegalus
GAAGCATGTTAAGCTTAATATAAAATCTTCAAAGCTCCTTTGTTTCAGATGTGGACTCAATGTATGCCATAACGGCATAAATGAAAAATGAAGCTCAATATTTCAGCATTTTAAAAAATGAACATACCACTTACCCCTAAGAATTTCTTTATCTAAACTTCATTTTAACCTTCCAATAACAGCAGTTACCAATAAGGCATTAAACTAAATCAGTAGTGTTAGCCACAAATATTATTAACCAACAATTGAAGTTAATATGTGCTAATTGCTCTTTTTGTATGTCAAAGTTTCTTGTATGGAACCTTTCCATGATTAAGAACCAATAACTAACTTGTAAACAAGACTAGTGCAACAACACTGCACATTGCAACAACACTCAGAACACTTAATATGTTGACTAGCGTTAGCAGCTTTTAACAATATGTAGAGGTCTTGAGCTCTATATGGAGGTTATAAATTATCTTCAACCATGTGTCAGCTAGATATTGTTTTATAAGATAATATTTGTTAAACACTTGATATCAGAACCATTTCACATAATGTCAGTGTTACTGCATTATTGCTCCGGTAAATCACTACCTTTAGTGTAGTGGCAAAAGCCAGCTTACTGGAAGATGAACAAAATTAGATTTCTAAAGCACATCTACAAAAGCTTTTTCATGATTTGGCTTTATTCTTTTCTGTGTTCCTGACTGGTGTTGACTTGAAGGCATCTCTTTGCTTCGTTAATGAAAAATTACTGCCAACAATAATAAACTGATGATTTATTAAAACAACAATAACACCATTGGGTGCTGTAGTATATTGTGAATTTAGATTTTAAATAAAGTTGTTATAAACCTGATAAGCAATGTAATTATACAAACAGGGGGGCAAAAGATGAGAGATTGTTAGCAACTGAGAGTGAGAGAGAACGTCTTTTAAAAAAGGTCTATTACATGTGTATTAATAAATCAAGGCCTTTTGTGAGTTAATCATCTGCCTCGCACTGAATTCTTTATAGAAGCTTCCAGAGCGAACACAGAATACCACAGGTGGTGCCCCTCCTCCATCTAACCTTTGATTGTGGACCTCATACACGGTGGGTGATGTACGTATGGTTTGGACAATATTTATTTGGACAATACAGTGGAACCTCGGTTCACGAACGTCTCGGTACACATACAAATCGGTTTACGACCAAAAAGTTTGGCAAACTTTTGCCTCAGTTCACGACCACACACTTGGTATACGAACAAGCCAGTTTTCCTTTCGGTTTGTACATGTTCAGTCTCTCCCTGCATGCAGGCAAGCGGGCAATGAGAGTGGAGATAAAGGCGCTAGATAGATTGTATAAAACAGGCAAAAATATCGACCACTTGATAACAGTATTAGCTATAATGAATGAAAGCATGAATTAATCAACAGAAATAACCACGATCAACATTTTAAACTTAACAATTTACTTAAGAAAAAAAAAAAGAAAAACACCCAAGCACGCAGAAAGCAGACACTTGCAGGCAGGCAGAGCAGAGAAGGTTAAAAAGAAAAAAAAATTACACTTTCTCCCCAGAAGGGAATTGAACTCAGGTCTCTGAGGCATGGTAAACATGCTGTGCTTTGAAAAGCAAATCTTAGCACTACACCACAGAAGCTGCTGTGTTGTTCTTGAACCTTTTGTGAAAATGTTTATTTGATCTTTGGAAATCGGCCTTCACACTTTTTATAGTTTATGCCTAAATTTTGTAACATTTATTATTAAAATATGAATACGTTTCTGTTTTAACAATGTGTTTACACAGATTACTATAGAAACGGAGCACACATGAAATGCATGTGTTCCCAATAACGATCTATTATTTCCACTCTAAAACTCCAGCAGTTGAGTCACTCCCAGATAATCAAACAAGGCATGAGCTAGGAAAACTTAGTGAACGTTCTGCGATGGTGGGGGATGAAATAGCCGGCTGCTTGCTGCTCGTCTTAATCGGCACATTTAGAAGACAAAAGAGGGTGGCGGAGAGGTGAGAATGGTTTTAAGGTGGGCCGGATCTACGAGTTTTTTCATAGACTCTGGTAATTCTAGTGTTAAACTCAACGTTCTGTGAAAAGGCACTGGCAAAAAGCACAGGGGAAAACATAAGAATTTCAGCGAATATCAATTGGTGGCAAGGAAAAAGTACTCTTTGTTGGTTTTAACAGTGGTATAAACAACAAAAGGAAGTTGATCAAGTGACATATAGTGTCGAAGAAACTCGAAAGCTCAAGTTCACAAAGTCGCACAGTGCCCGAAATAACAAAAAAGTTGTCAGATATCAAAGTCACCGTGAAAAGGCGAGTCATAGCCCACCGTCTGAGTGTCATATGAAAGCTTATTAGGGTACAGAAAAAAGAAAAAAAAATAGGCACACTGTGGGGAAAAAAGCTCGAAATGTCAACTTTAATCTCTAAATTTCTACTTTAATCATGTAGTTTATTTTGTCATTAAAGTAGAACAACATAAACTTCATCTTTAAATCATTTCATTTACTAGTTTCTCAAATACCATCATAACTAAAGTAGCACGTTAAATGCTTTGTTTTGTACAGTGGTGTGAAAAACTATTTGCCCCCTTCCTGATTTCTTATTCTTTTGCATGTTTGTCACACAAAATGTTTCTGATCATCAAACACATTTAACCATTAGTGAACTATAACACAAGTAAACACAAAATGCAGTTTTTAAATGATGATTTTTATTATTTAGGGAGAAAAAAAATCCAAACCTACATTGGCCCTGTGTAAAAAAGTAATTGCCCCCTTGTTAAAAAATAACCTAACTGTGGTGTATCACACCTGAGTTCAATTTCCGTAGCCACCCCCAGGCCTGATTGCTACCACACCTGTTTCAATCAAGTAATCACTTAAATAGGAGCTGCCTGACACAGAGAAGTAGAGCAAAAGCACCTCAAAAGCTAGACATCATGCCAAGATCCAAAGAAATTCAGGAACAAATGAGAACAGAAGTAATTGAGATCTATCAGTCTGGTAAAGGTTATAAAGCCATTTCTAAAACTTTGGGACTCCAGCGAACCACAGTGAGAGCCATTATCCACAAATAGCAAAAACATGGAACAGTGGTGAACATTCTCAGGAGTGGCCGGCCGACCAAAATTACCCCAAGAGCGCAGAGACGACTCATCCGAGAGGTCACAAAAGACCCCAGGACAACGTCTAAAGAACTGCATGCCTCACTTGCCTCAATTAAGGTCAGTGTTCACGACTCCACCATAAGAAGACTGGGCAAAAATGGCCTGCATGGCAGATTTCCAAGACGCAAACCACTGTTAAGCAAAAAGAACATTAGGGCTCGTCTCAATTTTGCTAAGAAACATCTCAATGATTGCCAAGACTTTTGGGAAAATACCTTGTGGACTGATGAGACAAAAGTTGAACTTTTTGGAAGGCAAATGTCCCGTTAAATCTGGCGTAAAAGGAACACAGCATTTCAGAAAAAGAACATCATACCAACAGTAAAATATGGTGGTGTTAGTGTGATGGTCTGGGGTTGTTTTGCTGCTTCAGGACCTGGAAGGCTTGCTGTGATAGATGGAACCATGAATTCTACTGTCTACAAAAAATTCTGAAGGAGAATGTCCGGCCATCTGTTCGTCAACTGAAGCTGAAGCGATCTTGGGTGCTGCAACAGGACAATGACCCAAAACACACCAGCAAATCCACCTGTGAATGGCTGAAGAAAAACAAAATGAAGACTTTGGAGTGGCCTAGTCAAAGTCCTGACCTGAATCCAATTAAGATGCTGTGGCATGACCTTAAAAAGGCAGTTCATGCTAGAAAGCCCTCAAAAAAAGCTGAATTACAACAATTCTGCAAAGATGAGTGGGCCAAAATTCCTCCAGAGCGCTGTAAAAGACTCACTGCAAGTTATCGCAAACGCTTGATTGCAGTTATTGCTGCTAAGGGTGGCCCAACCAGTTATTAGGTTCAGGGGGCAATTAATTTTTCACACAGGGCCATGTAGGTTTGGATTTTTTCTCCCTAAATAATAAAAACCATCATTTAAAAACTGCATTTGGTGTTTACTTGTGTTATATTTGACTAATGGTTAAATGTGTTTGATGATCAGAAACATTTTGTGTGACAAACATGCAAAAGAATAAGAAATCAGGAAGGGGGCAAATAGTTTTTCACACCACTGTATGTGTTCTTCTTTGTGCTCTATGTGTGTGAATCACTACATGCTTCTTAAATGGGCTTTCTCTTCCTCTGACAGGACACAGAACCATTACATTTGTGATATTACAGCTCCCTGAATAATTAATAGATGTATACTTGATATCATTTTCATGATAATAGGAGTTGAAGCATGTTATTAAACATGGGAACACAGTGGCGCAGTGATAGTGATGAGCTGGCACCACATCCATAGATTGTTCCTGCCTTCCGCAAGATGCTTGCTGTGCTGTGCATGACCTTCCATGAAATAATTTATTGCAGCAATACTGTCTCTTTCAAACATACTATCCTTTATCTGTATAATATAATAAAAATATTTTGCTCCATTTCACCTTAAAAATGATATTGTCATCCTATGTAAATATGCTCTTTATAAGGTGGCTCAGGTTGTGCAATATTATAACTGTATCACAAGTTTACAGTGAGGTGATTGTACTAATAAGTACAAACAGTTCTACAAGGAAAGGAGCACTTGATGGACTGATTGAGTGCGTTTATAATTCTTGGGATGAAACTGTTTCTGAACTGCAAGGTCCATACAGGAAAGGCTCTGAAGCGTTTGCCGTTTGAGAGCAGTTCAATAGACATGGCTAAGGCAGCGTGTGCTTGATGCTGTATACCGATAGTTCTCTTTCCAATCAGCTGCTGTAGAGCTGTGAATCCACACTCAGATACAGTGGGATAAATACTAACAACGTAACAACACTAAAGCAGCTATGGTATTTGGAATAGTTTGGCCATTCCGTGGACCATTATATTGTTACAGGTTAATTACAATCAGACGCCTTAAACTAATAAACAATATGCGGTTAATTTCAGTGTATTTGATAAAGCAGTGTCACTGGAACAAAAGTACTGCTTTGATGCTGGGTGCTGCCAGTTTGCAAAACCGAGCAGAGAACTTGTGTACCCCAAGCATTTATCTGGCATGAAAATGTGTGTAGCTTTACGCTAAGTTTAGGTTTTATACATCGCGATGTGAGCGTGGAAACAGGCCTACGCAACATTTTTGAGCGTATGCACCGTTTATACATGAGGCCCAAATTCTCCTCTATAACTATTTACAAAACGGATCATGGTATTTTCTTGTTTACTGATGATATTTCCCTTTTTTAGTAGTTACTCCTTCTGATCTTCAATGTGTTTTTAACCTTTTTCACTCCTGTGAAATCTCAGCCAGATATAAAATAAATTGGTCTAAATTTGTGCTGCTTCTCTTGAATCATCTTTGCCAGCAGGACCCCAGTCCATACCATTAACATATTGAACCAAATATCTTGGCACTGAGATCTCTAAATTGCTTCAGAATTATTAATTATATCCAGTGGCTATCAGGTTTTACATTGGATTATGGACTCTCTGATCACTAGACTACTCTTTCCTTTTCCCTCATATTCTTTTTCCCTCATATAGCAATGATTAAAATGAATTTTATGTCCTTTTTTTACTTTTGTTTACACGATTCCACTTCCTCTCCACCTCCCAAAATTTTGAATGAAAGTAAGCATCCTCCAATCTTGTTTTCTTGTCCATTAAACAAATTACGTTGGTTTGAGACAGATTTGTCACATATAAAAATTTACCATTGGGCTTTTACATTTCACTCTCTTTGCAACAGGGTTACTACATCGTCTAATCCATCTTTGTTGTTCGCCTTTGAGCTTAATCTGATCTCCCTGTTCATCTTTCCCTTTTGCCCTATGAAATGTAAGCCTCATTTTTATACATTTGCTCCATTATTTCACAATTGAAAAGTTTCTGGTAGGTCTTCATCAGTCAAGGCATTCCATTGAATGTAATTTAAAGTACCACAAAGGGTCCGTTCTAAACCAAAGCAATCAGGTAAAGATGTTATTATCAAAAATAGGTAAACAAAGTAATCAAGAAAATGACAAGCAAAGGAAGGGGGAATGCAAAGTAACTCAACCTTAGATATTTGCCAATGCTACTGTGAATTCTTTCTCATCTTGTCTTTCTCAGTCTCCAAACTTACTTTCTCCCTCCAGGGAAATTTCAAACTGCTTATCTCCTGACTGAATAACCCAGGGCTGGGGAAGAGCCTTTACCTCTGGTGTGAACAACAACCTATTCAACTCCAAGTTCATTGGTCCTTACTGGTTCTGTCATCCCTAAGCATACATTTCCTAACAGGGAAAGTAGGTCATCAGAGATTTTAGACTACGTGCATTCGTATATCAGCAAAATGCAATCAGTTATTGATTTGAATATCCTGAAACTTTTTAGCTCCTGGAGGAAGACTGCCAGTTTCCACACATTCAGTCTGCTGGTGAGTTCCCATCTGATGCATCCTTTTTTTAAATAGTGCTTACCACTCAGAGAAAATAATGGAGCCATCTTGGAGCATTCCATTCTAACTCTTGGAATCGCTGCATAGCTAGTTTGCTTCTGTCATTTGATGATATAAACAGGGTACTTTACTTTGTTATGGAGGACATTTATAGCTTTTTTTGTATCCTGTATATAAAAACATATTCATGTGTTTACATTTATCTAAGAAACATGCAAAAGAACCAAAAATAAAAATTAAGAATTCAAAATGTGAACATTTTGAGCACATTCAATAGGTGTAAATTATACACACTGAAGTGCACTAAATGCATTTAGGAAATCAATCGATTAATTTAATTTATAAAGAAGGACTTTAAAACAAAACTTCTATGTGAAGGCAGGAAGCAGCACTCAACATAATGACAATATTTTGCATGACACAGTTATGTCTATATCACCTACTGTATGTCAGTGATTTCCAAAGTATGGTCCATGAACTAATGATGGTCTGTAAACATGGTGGTCCTTGGGCTGACCTAATCATCTTTTTTTAGAAGTACTAATAAGGCTACATGAATGGGCCACATAACCCTGAGCAAACTGTCTGATTATCTTGCAGATGATAATATCTAGCATTTGTATACTACATTTTCATTTGCTTGGTCAAGTATTCCAAGCCAACATGCTAGGTCATGGAGTAGCTTACAACATACTAGGAAGACACTGGGGAGCAGTGCAAGTGAGACAGAGCTCTGCTCATGCAGGACTTTTTGCTTTCTTTTTTAGGGTAACTTCCAAGGGCATAACAGCGAAAATAACAGGCATTTAAGGAGGTGACTTCCAATAAACAGACATGTTCTGTAAAACTAAATCAGTATTACTCAACTTACTTCTTCTTTGCACCTCAGGTTGTTATATATTTGTATACATGTTGAAGAAAAATATTATTATTGCAATGCACAGAATTTATTGTAATGTGTGGCTAGCAGCCTAAAGTGATACTCCACATCTTTGACTTTAGAAAAGTGGTCCTTGGTATAGAACACTTTGAGAACCACTGACCTATGTGAATCTTGTTACTTTAAAGTCTGTGTCCAATCACAATGAGAAGGAATAAAAACCCATGATTTGTCTTAGATAGAGATTCTTTTCCAAACCAGGATCAAAAGTCCAAATTCAAAAGAAGATACCAACAATCATTATGTCTTGTAGAAATTGTCACCATTGTATTCTGATAATATAAAGAATGTTTAAATGAAATCTGAGGTTTTTTATATCCATAGTAAATATAGCTACTGGTAACCAAAATTAAATAGCACCATGATGTGCACCAATGGCATCAGCTAAGTGTGTCTCACAAAATGAAAACTGAATACAAAAGTAAATAGATACAAATGGATATAAATAAATAATGATCAGTGAATGTTCCATGTGGTGGTAACATACTACTAGATCCCAATAAAAGCAAATGTAAAAACCCTCTACAATGAAATGAACTGGAACCCTTGTAGTCGTCATACTACTGTGAAGAATATTATTCAAACTCCTATTAGATGTCTATGACAAGTAAAATGGTGTATTCAGAAGGAAGACTCTTCATTACCTGAAATCCTACAACAGTTGTAACCATGGACAAGTATTACCACAGTTAGATAGATAGATAGATAGATAGATAGATAGATAGATAGATAGATAGATAGATAGATAGATAGATAGATAGATAGATAGATAGTGTAATAGAATAAGTGCTTGCTCGCACCCTTGCACCCTCAGACACCACGTCAGACACTAGGTAAAAGTCCAATAATGATATTTATTATATCAATAATGTGCACAAAGCACCATCCACTCCCAAATACTCCAATAACAATAACAACAATAATAATAATAATAATCCTCCACTCTCCCAGACGCTTAGCCACCCTGCCTCCCAACTCAGCTCGTCCGTCTGGGATTTCCCATAGTCCTTTATACTCCTTGACCCAGAAGTGTTTGTCCCTCAGTCCACGTCAAGGTTATTATAGTTTTGCCTTTTTATGTTAGTTTTTATTTCTATATTTTTTCTGACCTTACTTGGAAATTCAGTTTAGTTTTAGTTTTCCTTCATCATGCATTTTTAGTTTTAGTTTAGTTTTTATTTCACAAAGACATTTCTATTTTACTTTTATATATATTAGTTTCAGTTTTAGTTTTAGTAATTATGGCATGGAGCGCCTACGGAGTTAGATTTGTGTCACAATCAGACAAAACTGTACACTTAACAGATTTGGATATGAGTTTAATGTTAGTGGAAGCTTACTATACTGCCTGGTTTATTATCTGGCTTTATTTTTGTCTGATAAAAACAAGCATAATCAAAAATAGACACTGAAAATGAACAATTTTAGACAGTTTTATAATTTTTTAAATATTTTCTCATGAAAATCACACGGGCTTAGGAAGAACAGGGCTTTTAGACTTGAATCAGTGTGCAGACCCCACCTAGCTGTATTGAGGGAAACAAAGAACAACAAGCATGTAGTGTCAAGGTTAGGTGTGGTGAGTCTTGAATAGTCCACCATAAGAACAGTAAACCCATAATGAGCAGGGCAAGAGCAGGTAATAAGAGTACAGACAGGCACAAAACAACAGAGACAGCGTCTGATATTAGGAACAATATATACATTATCTAAACCTGTTTATCCAGAGGGATTTCAGAAAACCTGGAGCCTACCGCAAGGCAGGAAAAATCCCTGGTATGCAATATATATGATAAGGCTGATGTTAAAAACAAAAAGAATATGATATTTCAACTATCTATTTTGGGAGAGAGAGAAAAACATTGAAAAAAGGGAGACAAATATTTTAAAATATTCTGCTAATGGATTACTTTCACAATATTAGGGATTTTGAGTTGTGAATATGAACTAAAAAAGATAAATTAATAAATATGGAATAAATACAAAAACCCACTAGTAGTTTTTCATTACTTGTCAGACTCTCTACCTTTGTTTGTATCGCTTCGTTGTTAAACAATGTTTTTAAAGCAAAAGTGATTGGTCAGTAACAATATGCTGATCTTGTATGATGACCTAGTCAGTCTCTCGATCGCCGTTTTATTTTTAAAATCCGGGAGTGCTCTCCCCTCGACTTTCTTGTATACTCAGATATGGGGATGGATATTTGAGGAGTAAACTGCAAGACAATGATTATATTTCAATATTATGTACATTACCATCAACAACAAATCAAATTAATAATATATTGAACAATTATTAAAAAAGTAAAGTTGAATAAATCGGACTCTGCAGCTGTATAAATAAAAAATTGAATATGTGTTCAGATAAAGTACCACTTCTGGGTGATGGATTTGGCCCAAAAGTTAATACAGATCTACAATTGTGGTGTAACAACCACATGCCGAATTTCATCCATCTATCTACGTTTTGAGTTAACGTGTTTACACACGCACAGAGACGCACACACGCAATTCCAAAAAACAGTATTGTTGGACACTGGTTAGTCTATAACGTCAAGATTCATCAAAATATCGAGGTCGAATTTTTTCATGATTACTATACTTTCTGTATACTTCATATATGAGAAAGTAAAACGATTTCTCCTGTGCTAAGTGGCAGGTGAATTGCTGTCAACAAATAGCAGACACCTGAGAAATAAACTGAAACGTTACTCACTTGTGATTTTTCTATGGTAAACGTTTTATTGACCAGCACATTCTGATTTCAGCCATTTGAATTACATCTTGATACACAAAAAGCACAAAGAAAGGCGGCACGCAAATCACTTTCTATTTCACATGCTTTATGCACCCGCACTCAGTTTGCCCTGTCACCGCAAATGCTGTGTGAACTGCCGCCCTCCTTCACCAGCTGCCGTTCACTGGATGAATATATGCGGCTCGTGATGGATGACTTTCTGTTTTAGAGTTAAAACTTACAAGGGTTAAAGACTAACGGCAAGAATATTCATTCAAAAACGAAAACTACAAATATTTTAGTAAATTATTATTTTATTTCAGTTAGTTTTTCCAGCTACTTTAATAGTTTCGTTTAGTTTTAGTTTTTCATTTCGGTTTTGTTAATTATTTTATTTCAGTTTACGAAAATGTTTTTTTAATAATAGTTTCAGTTTTGATTTTAGTTTTTGTTAACTATAATAACCTTGGTCCACGTGACTTTCTATCACTTCCGGGTCAGTTAAAACTTCTCTTTTCTTCAACCTGGAAGTACGTCATTCCTCCCATTCACGTGACCAGGACGCACTTCCAGGTTATAGGGCACATAGCGAGGCTCGTAGACTCCTATAGCGACTCCTTGTGGTCCCCAAGGTATCCAGCAGGGCTGTGTGTAAAAACTACAAAGTCCATGAGGCCCTGCTGGAACTCGGGGCACGTCCATGCTGTCTGGAGAGCTCCTCCTGGCGGCCTGGGGTTGAGGGCCGGCAACTCTTGCCGGACATCCATCACAGTTCCCCTTAGTGAAGCCAACTGGGGCGGAGCGTCTAGCCCCGCGAGGGATGACCTCCTCCAGGAGAACACGTCAGTCGGACCTTGGCTATGTTGTCCATGTTCCGCAGAGAACCTTGGGGAAACGGTGGATCTTCTGTCCCACCGATTTCCTGTCCTCTGAGGACAGCTTCGCCACACGTGTCCCCGCCAACGACAATTGTAGCACCGACGTTGCCCTCCTGGTAGTAGTCCTCCGCGATACTGAAAACACCGCGGGAACTCCGTCAGCTCTACCCTTTTCTCCGCCACGGGAGGTGTACTGGCCGCCTCGCTGCTCTCCGCCCTTTTTTCCACCTTGTCAGGAGACCCACGGTGTATTTCGGGGATCCCCTGCTTACTCTGGGGCCGGCGCACAGCTTGAGTCTCTATTGGTATAAGAGAGCCTCTTTGCTGTTTACATGCCCGTTGACTTTAAAATACCCAGAGGCGGCGTCTTCAGCACCGCATCGCTCCGAGAGACAGCACTTTTCAGCTGCTCTGGTACGATCGGTGCTTCCACCGCCCCTTCTGTCATCACCCCACATTCACTTGTAGGGCTAGTAGTGACTTGGCACCCGCTACTAATTAACCGTGGTCCTGTGTCACTCTGTGTCCCCTTATTCTGTACGGTACCGGTAAAACTCACCTGTACCACCAAATCAATCATGATGGGAGACTCCTGACCAAATCGCCGTAGGAATTCATCCACCCTCCTTAAAGGCGCTTCGGCCGCTGCTCCCAGATCCCCAGCGATCTTCTTTATTGTCTCCACCACCTGTAAAAATTTGTGCACGGGCTGAAGCAACTTTTCCAGCTCGTGCACGTCCAAAAAGTTACTTAATTCACCCGGAGGCATGCTCGAGCCATCATTAGCCTTACCCTCCGGGTGTAAACACGGCCGCTCCTGGCACGTGCTCAGACAGGTCCCACAAGGGAGCCTGGGATTTGGAGTTCTTTTCGGAGGACCGCAGTGCCGCTTTTGGCTGACTGCGATTCGTCTGTATCAATTTATCGACGGACCGGTCAGTCATTTCCCAGACCTCCTTACCTTTTTGTAGGGAGAGCGGTACTTCGATTGCCTCCCCTTTCCCCTTCGAAAAACTCAAGTCCGTCTTTTCTTGGGCAAAGCCACAAACAGCTGGATACGGAACGTCACCTTCCTGGAATCCCTTGTGGTAGGTCACATGTCCCTCGCCGGAACCCGTAATGCGGAAGTCCTTCGGGTTACTCGTTCGCCTTCGGGTCTGTCTTCTGCCTCCCGCAGAGCCTTCGGATGGACATCTGGGAAGTATGTACATGGGACATCATGTGTTAATTTAAAAAGATTATTCAGTACATTCCCTGTACATACCTCGTCGGAGACGTCCTCCTCCGGAAATCTCTCCCGAAATGCGTAGCCGCTCCATAGCTCCTCTTGAGCGCAGGCAATGCCGAGCACTAGACCTCCGCTGTTGCTGGCGCTCTGCTTTGTCTTCTTCTTCCCCATGACAGACTTAATAAAGGTGAGGTATCTGGCGATTTTTCCTGTGTGTGTTGTGACTCTGTCTTCCCGGGGTATTCTGTCCACAATAAATTTTTTAAATTCAGGTCCACTGCCAAACTGACGGCCAGAGAATCCTGCGGGCTACGCCAATTGTAATAGAATAAGTGCTTGCTCGCACCCTTGCACCCTCAGACACCACGTCAGACACTAGGTAAAAGTCCAATAATGATATTTATTATATCAATAATGTGCACAAAGCACCCTCCACTCCCAAATACTCCAATAACAATAACAACAATAATAATAATAATAATCCTCCACTCTCCCAGACGCTTAGCCACCCTGCCTCCCAACTCAGCTCGTCCGTCTGGGATTTCCCATAGTCCTTTATACTCCTTGACCCAGAAGTGTTTGTCCCTCAGTCCACGTGACTTTCTATCACTTCCGGGTCAGTTAAAACTTCTCTTTTCTTCAACCTGGAAGTACGTCATTCCTCCCATTCACGTGACCAGGACGCACTTCCAGGTTATAGGGCACATAGCGAGGCTCGTAGACTCCTATAGCGACTCCTTGTGGTCCCCAATGTATCCAGCAGGGCTGTGTGTAAAAACTACAAAGTCCATGAGGCCCTGCTGGAACTCGGGGCACGTCCATGCTGTCTGGAGAGCTCCTCCTGGCGGCCTGGGGTTGAGGGCCGGCAACTCTTGCCGGACATCCATCACAATAGATAGATAGATAGATAGATAGATAGATAGATAGATAGATACTTTATTAATCCCAAGGGGAAATTAGTTAGGTTAACATGATCATTATGATCATAACAGGTAACAGACACACACATAGGACATGGCATAAAAAATAAATAATAAGCAGCAAAGTTTTGATCGTGTAGAAATCAGTTGTAGAAACATGAGCATGACTTTTTTTGGAACCAATTTCTTAGCTAGCTGGTCAGCTTGATATATTGCAGAAGAGATTGCCTGTCCCTCAATGCCACTAAGACATTGCTAATGTTGAAGTTTTCATAAGCAGTTCACACTCCTCAGGATGGATTTCACAGGCCTGCAGAAAGTGCAGCACTGGAGGAGTGCTGAATTGCATTATTGGTTGTCACAGTGTTCATATCGATATTTTTCTACCAGCTTCAGAAATTTGTTATTTTCCATATATAAAATGATGACACTCATTCGTTAGTGCCACTTAGGATTAAAGAGGTTACAAATGCCCCATCAACATGGTATTTATTGCATTCAATTATACATGTAGCAGCATGGTAGAACTGAGATTAGAGTTACTCCTAATTGACTGGATTCAAATCCCAGCCCTGTCATGGGTGAATAGATTTTTTTTGTGTTTGCAGATTTTTCTTCAAGTACTTCAGTGTTCCTCTTACATCTTCCTGGATATGCAGGTTAGATTAATTAGCCACTATGCTGGCCTTGCATGAGGGAGTGTTGTTGTAGTTAAGTATGGCCTCTAAAAGACTCCTGGGTTCTTTTTTAAGAGGGTACAATAAATGGAAAGACATATTTAGTGGTGTTTGACAACTCAACTGAATATTGTCTTACATAAGATGTTGAAGCTGCAAAATATAAACCAGGGATGCACAATTTAGGTCAAAATAAGGTATGATGAGTGACATTTATTGCAGTTGACAAAGTATAAATTATTGGTCTCTCAACTCACAGGCACTGATAGCGCTGTGTTGACTATAACACTGTTCGGTTGATGATGACATTGATTTTTGCCTAATTATAGTCCCTACCAATGTCATTATTAGTGCAGTAAGGATTTGAGGATCAATGATACTCTTGATGCAGATTGCACTGAATGCATGAAGCACACTTAACCTCTGCAAATGCTGACTTTTGTTTTCTTAGTGTACTAATCAAATTAATTGATATTCAAATGTAATGGTATTGGGCAATCCCTGTGTGTAACTGCTTTAATATTACTTGCATTTAATTTTTTTTTTTGTAACAATGTAAAATGTCAAGAATCGTAAAAAGAAAAGTTAGCTACTTTTGTAACTGCTATACAATCAGGCCTTCATACACAAGTTTAGTTTATTGAGGAAATCAAAGCAAACTAATTACTAAAAATGAAAAAGTCTCAGCCTTCGTTTATGATGATGATAATATCCACAAATTTGAGTTTCCTTTAGGAGCTTTTTTTAATCAAATTTAATGGATGTGATAGCAATCTGAAGTTAGTGATATAATCTTTTTTCCCAAATTTCTACATTTATTTATATACAATTAATTGCAGAGAATGATACTCTGCATAAGTATGCGAGCAAGCAGAGTATTTTGTGAGCTGACTTTTGAACAGTTACCACTGAATCTGACAAGAGATTAAATATTGTAATGAAACATGGGGCAATAAAATCTAACTTTGTCACTGGCTTACACCACCTATGTGTCACTGGTGCCTCTAGCAGGCAGGAAAATGCCTTTGAGCAGCACTTTGTGGACCATTCCAGGAGAGTTTAAAAGAAAAATGATTTCAGTGCTGTAGAAGTCTTTTTTTAAAGCATACAAGGCCAAGAAGCATTTGCCTTAAATAGCACCTTTAGATAAGTTGCTCTTTGTTCATCCCCCGGAGATGTGACTGTGGAATGGCTATTTGTGCAGCATATAATGATGAAATATATTTTACAGAGTCACCGCAAAGCCAGAGGAGGCCTGATAACTCTTCACATTTAAACTCATTTAAACTCCTGGCTAGTCTATTATGGTAGAGCCTCAGGTTATCATCAGATGTGAGCCAGTAATATTATAAAAAATATGTTTTTGTGCATACTGTTCAGACTACTTTTTCTAAGAAACAAGTCACTGTAATTATGCCATTTAGCAGAGTTATCACTTGAGTATTTAACTACATATAAATTGATGCGGTATATGGGAATTTGGCCATGGTATTTGATGTGAGCTTAAATAACTTGTGTACCTTTAAATTAAATCTGACAATTTAGGGACTTTCATTAGTGCTTAAATAGTTATGTGTCATTTCCTTTTATATCACTGGCTTGATTATGTTTTTTCAATTCTTCCTTTCCTAGGCAATGTTTTAACATTTTGTGAATTCTAATGCGTCATGTGTTACATGATTTTTCACATGGAAAATCAGTTAAAAACAAAATAAATCAAAACAGTCCTTGCACTGAGATACTGTATAGAGTATATATGAATATTTAATTTTTGTGTTTTAGAGTACCAGCGACAAAACATAAAACTAAACATTTTCACTGCAGTAATTGATAAGCTGCTGCATGCATTACAGTTGTGATAGTGGATTTATTAAATTCATGACTATGTTTAAAACCTTATCCTTCATTTTGCATTTGTTTATTTTTGGTTTTTATTTTTACTGCATGTTTCCTTATATTCCATCAAACCTGCTGAAACTATTTCCTTTAAATTTGTCCAAATAATTAGCAAGTTAAAAGTAATCTTTGATTTTCATGCTTGCTTTCTGAATCTTCTGAATTGTAAAAGCCGTTCAACATACACTATCTACTTTATATGCAGTTCTGTAGCATATTGATAGGTAGCACTGTACAGATCCCTATATTGACATATATGTCCATAGACTTATAGATTTTGCTGAGGGATACAATATATTGAGGGTTGGTTCTTGTTTTCTTTCTTCTTCTTTTTATTTTATTGAATTTATTAAAATCAAATAACATTCCATACATTTAACTCGAGTTTTACAAAAAAAAAGAAAAAGGTTTGAAACAAATCAATCCCCGCCCATGAGATAAAGAGCTAGGCCAGCAGTGTTTATGCTAGTAAAGACAAATGAATAGATAAAACAATAAATAAATAAAGATAAATGGAGTAAAAGAGGGTAGAGAACCTGCTTCCTCAATTAAAATGCTCATTCTAAAATGTTATTGATTTGATCCTGCCAGGTTTTGTCAAAGTTTTGTACAGATCCTCTAAGTGCGAATTAGATTTTTTCCACTTTCAAATATTATATAACATCAGTTACCCACTGACTTAGAATAGGTGAGTTAGGATTCTTCCAATTAAGCTAGATAAGTCAATGTGCCAATAGTTTTATATATTTTACAAAAATGCTGTCTGAGTCCTCGAGACCGAGCAATATTTTTTCCGGTATAGAGGTAGGTGGGAGGTAATGAAAATTGGACAGGTTCTGTTTAACAAAGTTTCGAATTTGAAGGTCGTTAAAGAAATGTGTTGCTGGTAAATTACATTTGGAGTGTAATTGTTAGTTGGATGCAAAAACGTTGTCTATGTACAGATCACTAAGTGATTTAATCCGGGATGTTTTCCACGCATTAAAAAACTGAGTTATAAAGGCATTAAAAACTGTAGAGGTAACACAGATAAAAGTTTCTCTATTTTAAAATACTTCCTACATTGGTTCCATATTCTGATTGAGTGAACCACAATTGAGTTGTTAGTATATTGGCTATAACTTGTATTTATTGGGGTATAAAGCAAGGAATGTAAAAAAGTACTGCAGGATTTTACATCTATTGTGGACCAAGCCTGTGTATGTTCGTCTATTTCTGTCCATGTCCAGGGGCCTCATGCATAACGCCATGCGAAGAATTCACAATATTACAGGGCGTACGGACAAAAACGGAAATGTGTGTACACAAAAAAATCCAGATGCATAAATCTGGGCGAACGCCAACTTCCACGTTTTTTTTCTACATAAATTCCGGTCAGCGAGAAAAGTAACGCACATGTACTTGCCTACTGTCCTGCTCTGTCTCCTCCCAGAATTATGCCTCTTTGAATATGCAAATCAATATAAATAGCCCACAAGCTCAGCATTCTGTGAAAAGGCAATGGCAAAAGCACAGGGAGAAACAGAAGAATTTCAGTGAATACCAATTGGAGGCAAGGAAAAACATACTATTTGTTGGTTTAAACAGTGGTATAAACAACAAAGGGAAGTTGATCGAGTGACATAGTGTCGGAGAAACTTGAAAGCTCATGTTCACAAAGTCGCACAGTGCCCGAAATAAAAAAGAAGTTGTCAGATATCAAAGTCACAATGAAAAGGCGAGTCACAGCCCACCGTCTGAGTGTCATATGAAAGCTTATTAGGGTACGGAGTAAAAAAAGCCACACAGTTGGAAAAAAGCTCGAAATGTCAACTTTAATCTCTAAATTTCCACTTTAATCACATAGTTTATTTTGTCATTAGAGTAGAACATCATAAACTTAATCTTAAAACCATTTAATTTACTAGTTTCTCAAATCCCATCGTAACTAAAGTAGCATATTAAATGCTTTGTTTTGTATTTGATGTTCTATGTGCTCTATGTGTGTGAATCACTACGTGCTTCCGGGCTTTCTCTTCCTCCGACTGGACACAGAATCCATTACATTCGTAATATTACAGCTCTCTGAACAATTAAAATACTGAGATGTATACTTGATATAATTTTCATGATGACAGGAGTTAAAGCATGTTATTAAACATGGGAACACGGTGGTGCAGTGATTGTTCATGCCTCACGCAAGATGCTTGCTGTGCCATGCGCGACCTTTGATGAAATAATTTATTGCAGCAGTACTGTCTCTTTCAAATGTACTAACCTCCAATTCCTGTCCTTCCGTTTCTTTCTCCAAGTAACCAATCACCACACAATCAGCTCTGTAATAGACGTTAAGCCATCTGTAAGCCTAGAATACCGATTCTTCAAAACTTTTAAGGAACATTAAAATATCATTGTAGTACATGTTTAATTATTCCATCCATCTATCCTTCCCTTGTCGCGCCAGCCCCAGCAATAATACTGTGCGAGGCAGGAACAATCCGTGAACGGAGAGGCAGCTCCTCACTAGTGCTGCGGCACCGTGTTCTCACATGTTTAATTATTAACAATATCGATTACTTAAATGAAGTTAAAATTTTATCTGTATAATATAATAAAGATAATTTGCTGCATTTCATCTTACAAATGATATCGTCATCATATGTAAATACGCGCTTTATAAAGTGGCTCAGGTTGTGCAGTATTACAACTGTATCGCAAGTTTACAGGGAGGTAACTGTACTTATAAGTACAAACAGTTCTACAAGGAGTAATTGATGAACTGATTGAGTACGTTTATAGTTCTTGGGATGAAACTGTTTCTGAACTGCGAGGAAAGGCCCTGAAGCATTTGCCGTATGAGAGCAGTTCAATAGACAGCATGGCTGAGGCAGCGTGTGCTAGATGCATGTATACTGATAATTCTCATTCCAGTCAGCTGCTGTAGAGCTGTGATTCCACACTTAGATACAGTGATATAAATACTCCGAGTGGTGTAGTGAGAGTAATATGGAAAAAGATGATCCACTGTAGTAACCCCTAATGGGAGCAGCTGAAAGAAGAAGAAAAAGGTGTAGTGAGAGTAACACTTTAAAGCAGCTATGGTATTTAGAATAGTTTGACAATTCTGTGGACCATTATATTGTTACAGGTTAATTACAATCAGATGCATTAAGTATTTTTAAAGTTTCGTCAGGGATGTGGATCTAAAAAGAAAGGGAAATCACATTGGAACAGTAGCACTGCTTTGATGCTGGATGCCTCCAGTTTGCAAAACCGAGCAGAGAACTTTTGTACAGCAGGGTTGTTGCTGCCATGAAAATGTGCTTGGCTTTACCCCAAGTTTAGGTTTTATACATGGTGATTTGAATGCAGAAACATTCACACACAACAATTTTGTGCATACACACGATTTATACTTGAGGCCCCAGGTTTTTATACTTTGTATGTTTGCTGCCCAGTAATAAAATTGAAAGTTAGGTAGAACCATGACGCCTTCCGCCTTAGGTCTTTGTAGGGTTGCCCGATGTTTTGAACTCCAAATAAATGATGTTATGGTTGAGTCTAATTTGTTCAAAAATAATCTATTGATGTATATTGGAATGTTTTGAAATAAACAGAGAAGCTTAGGAAGGTCAGTCAGTCATTATCCAACCCACTATATCCTAACTACAGGGTCACGGGGGTCTGCTGGAGCCAATCCCAGCCAACACAGGGCACAAGGCAGGAAACAAACCCCAGGCAGGGCGCCAGCACACACCAATCACACACTAGGGACAATTTAGGATCACCAATGCACCTAACCAGCATGTCTTTGGACTGTGGGAAGAAACCAGAGCACCCGGAGGAAACCCACGCAGACACGGGGTGAACATGCAAACTCCACACAGGGAGGACCAGGGAAGTGAACCCAGGTCTCCTTGCTGTGAGGCAGCAGCACTACCACTGCACCATCATGCCACCTTACCATCTATTCAAGTGTTGCTTAATTTTTTCCATACAGACAACAATATTTTGTTGATAAAGAGCTTTATATTTACTTGTGATGTTTACCCCATGGTATTTAAACTGATCTGCGATGATAAAAGGGAAGGTGTCCAATCTAATATTGTAAGCTTGAATTCACTGGGAAGAGCACATTTTTATTCAAATTGATTCTGAGACCAGAAATCTTTTGAAATTCTGTTAGTGCTGTTATGACTGCAGGCATAGTATTTTGTGGGTCTGATATATACAGTGTAATATCATCTGCATATAGAGAAACTTTCTGTTCCAGTCCTTCTCTGATAATCCCCTTTATCTCAATAGCTTTTTGACAGTGAATTGCGAGTTGCTCAATGGCGATTGCAAAAAGCAATGGTGACAAGGGGCATCCTTGTCTGGTACCACGCTTTAGTTTAAAGTAGTCTGAACTGATGTTGTTAATACAAACTGAAGCTTCTGGATTGATATAAAGTAACTTGATCCATGCACAAACCTTTGGGCCAAACCCAAATTTCTCCAATGTAGTGAAATGTAGTTCCATTCAACCATGTCAAATGCTTTTTCTGCATCCAATGATAATAATATCTCCAGGATGTTTGACTTTGTTGGTGAATATATTACATTAAAAAGGCATCGAAGGTTGGAAGCTAAGTGTCTGACTTTAATAAATCCAGTTTGGTCTTGTGATATTACCGGAAGGCAGAACTTTCTCCATCCTTCTAACTAGGACTTTGGAGAGTATCTAACATCGTTATTCAGAAGTGAGATTGGTCTGTACCATGCACATTTTAATAAGTTCTTATTTTGTTTAGGAAAGACAGTAATTAATGCTTGGCAAAAAGTTTGAAGTACAATTTTATTTTCTCTAGCTTCTGTTAATGTTGCTAATAAGAGGGGAGCTTGCTGAGTTGAGAATTTAAAAAATAAAATTTGGCCGGTAGCCATCAGGGCCTGCTGCTTTTCCACTCTGCAGTGAGTTTATAGAATCTAGTAATTATGATAGTGCCAGAGGTTTATCCAATTCCTCTGCCCTAAGAGTATCTATTTGTTGTATCTGTAATGCGTCTAGAAATCCCTTAGATTGTGTTTTGACGTTTTTAATCTCAGTAGAGTATAAGGATTTGTAGTAGTCTCTAAATGTGTGCATTATATTTTTATGGTCAATAAGTTTGTCTCCATTTGTGCTGGTGATTGCAATGTGAACTTCTTGCTTGTGGATTTGTTGAGCTAAGATCTTATTAGCTTTCTCTATATATTTATAATAATGATGTCTTGATTTAACTATGAGTTGTTCAGTTTTTTTAGTTGTCAACAGGTTGAGCAGTGAATGCAGAGCCTGCCTTTTCCTATGAAGCATCTCACTTGGATACCTGGCATGTTCTTTATCTATTCTAGTAATTTTGTTGATTAGCTGTGATACCTTCTTGGTTTCTGATTTATTTTTTTTGGAAAGATATGAGATAATCTGTCCTCTTAAGAGGGTCTTCAGGGTTTCCCAGAGTGTTCCTGCAGAAATCTCTGAGGGTGTATTTGTCTCTATAAAAAATTGATTTGCTTGGATATAAATTCTGCTCAGTTCTCGTCCCTAATAAAAGTGGATTAAGATGCCATCTGTGAGATGAGTATGTGGGGCATAGTGATTTTAGCTTCAAAATCAAGGGGGTATGGTCAGAAATAACAATAGTGTCATACTTACAAGATTTAATCATAGGCAAGAAGTTGTTATTTACAAAAAAATAATCAATTCTTGAGTAGCAATAATGCACTGGTGAGTAGAAGAAATATGCCCATGAGTTTGGGTTTAGAAATCTCGAGGGGTCTGATAAGTTGTGGTCAGTTACAAACTGTGTAATTGTCTTTGCAGTATTAGATGGCATTGCCCCTGTGACAGGAGACCTATCTATGTCTGGATTTAAAACACAATTAAAGTCCCCATCCATTATAATTTAATGAGTGTTTACATTGGGAATGGATGCAAATACATTTGGCATGAACTCCCTATCATCAACATTGGGTGCATAAATATTTATTAAAATCATTTTACAGTTAAATAAATTACCTATGGCAATCACATATCTCCCTTCAGGATCACTTACTACATCTGATACTACAAATGAGACAGTTTTATGTATAAGCATTCCCACACCTCTAGTTTTCTTTGTAAAGCTAGAATGGAATATTTGGCTAGTCCAGTCTTTGTGCAGCCAAAACTGATCCTTGCTTAATAAGTGGGTCTCCTGTAAAAATATTATTTTAGTGTTTAGATCTGTTAGGTAAGAGAATACTTTCTTTCTCTTTAATTTGTTATTCAGGCCTTTGACATTCCAGCTCACAAAGTTAACTGTCCAGTCTTTGAGACATTGCATCTGAGCTTTTATTGTCATTTTTAAGTATTAACTGAAAATAACCTTAATTTCCAATTTTCCCAGGAGTTATTGCACTGAAGGCTATTATTACATTGGCATTTATAATTACAAGGGTTAAAAAAACAGATTAGAGATAGCTTGCTCTCTTTCTCTCTCCCCCAAGTCCCCCCACCCCCCAGTTTTTGAGGCTGGACCCCACTTCCCAAAGTCCCAGTCATCTGACATACCTAGAGACAAAGCACATCCAAAACATGAAAAGCCCCCCAGCCGTGGAGTATGAGGAATAAAATTGCGATATCTATTGCCAATACAGTCCAATTACTATAAGCATAACATCTAATCTTCAGCAATCTTGAGTGAAATAGTAAGCCCAAGAAATGGTGTTAAAAAGTGGCCCTGGATAAGCATAGTAAACCGTAATATGATAATAACAATAAACCAAGGGTATGATGTTAAACAGTCTCCTTTAGAAGAGTAAAAAAAGGAAAAAATAATTATAAATTTCTTCGACATATATATTCATATATGCATATAATACACATATAATTATAATTAAAGCATAAACAAAAAGTGTCCTAGAAGGGAAAATGATGTATAGTTACAGTACAAGTGTCATTGTAACAACCGGCAAGATCTTCTTTGCCATGCCATGACAGGATGCGACTCACGATTTCAAAAAAGTGTCAGAATCAGCTTTCTTAACTCTTTTTCTGCTTCCTCCGTAATGATAAAGATGTAATACTTGTCTTGAATATCCACTTTCATTTTGGCATGGTACAAGAGGTTGTATCAGATCTCTGATTTCTGTAAGCACTGTTTAATGTTGTAAAAAGCTGCATGCTTAGCAGCTGTTGAGGTTGAGAAATCTGGGAAAATGCGAATGAGGTTATTTTCAAAAATTAATCTCTTTTTGCTATCTGAGAAGTGACATTACATGTAATTTAAATTGTAAATTCTCAAAGCACACAATAAGTCTCCTAGGTTTAGAGGTATTTGATCCCCGTATGCAGTGTCAGATTTACAGTCCTTTCAATTATTTCAGAAAATAGCTCAGCAATGAATTTCACTGGGTTTGGACTTTCATGATTCTCTGGGAATCCTACGATTCTAATATTATTCCTTCTGAATCCATCTTAAAAGTGCAACAAGTCTGTCGCCAAGTTTTTTGCATTCAGAATTTGCAGCCGTTGCTTTCCTGTCCGCAGTAGATGCCAGATGTTTGGCTATTTCAATTCAAGTCGTGAATGTTTGCTTAACATCTTCCAACTGATCGCCAAGTGCTCTCAGTTTTTCCTCAGACTTAGACACATTTTCCTGAATGTATTCCTCAATTTTTGCCAGCATACTTCTAAAAGCTGCCTCAAAGCGATTATACATACATTTCTCCAGGTCTTTATTATCCTATTGACTCTTGCTTGTCTTGAGCATACCATTTATTTCTTTATTTCTATCTTTCTTGAGCTCCTTTATGTCTTGAGTGGTGGCCGTGGCCATTGCACTGATCATTACCTTCAGTTCGGACAAATTATTTCAGCCTTTGTGCTCCGCAGGTGAAGTGACAAGCCCTGTTACAGCCCCCGGCTTGCAAGGAATAGATGAAAACACAAAAGGCAAGGCCTTTTCTCGTTTCAATGGATCTTCTGGAATCAACGAGCTATCATGACCTGCATCACTTGCACATTTGCTCCCACTTTCGCTCTTCACTGGAGACGATGAAGTGACCCAGGTTCCTGGGAGATCTGTGTTTTTGCTCGTCTGCTCCGGGTCAATCTCTCTAAGGCCATACCTTAAGGTTGAACTTGTACTTGATGCCTGTCTAGACTTGAGTGTAGTTTTGGATTTCTTTTCCGTTTCTTTCTGAGCCCTTTTCTTCCCACTCATGTTTATATATGCTTGCATATACTGTAATAGAACCTCCTCGAGTTGGGTAAATACAGGATACCTCGGGATGATAAAAATAACAGAAAAATTTACGCTGCCGCTAACGGAGTTCCGCTTCAGACGTCCATCTCCTGTAATGGACCAACTCCCTTCTTCTTGTTTTCAGTTACCTTAATGCACAGAATATTTCAAAATCTAAAAGGATATAGTTGTTATCTTCATGCAAATAAATGCTTTAGAGAATATCACCTTAACTACTACCCAGAAGCCATACCACATGCAGTTCAGAACAGGTAATCCACCTGAAGCCAAGTATGTTTCGGTCCAACCAATACTTGGATGGGAGACCAACCAGTAAAAGCTTGGGTTGCTGCTGAAAAAGGAGCTAGTGAGGTCATTCTTCCTGACTCTCTGTGGTCATTAAAGATCCTTGGCCATCTTTTGAAAAGTGTAAGGTTCTTTCTAAATAATAAAAATTCTTTACTTTTATATAGTGCTTTTTTCACTACTCAAAAACTTTACATAGGGGGTGGAAAGCCACATCAACCACCGCTAATGTACAGCATCCACCTGGATGATGTGACAGCAACCATTCTGCACCAGTACATTAGCCGCACATTAGTTATTATGTTGTAAAGGGGTGAGAGAGAAAGACAATTAGAAACAGGAGATGATTAGGGGGCCACAATGACTAGGCTATGGAGGGCAGTTTAGCCTGGTCACCGAGATACACCATACTCTGTGCAAAGGATGCCCGTGGGTGTTTAATGACTACAGAGAGTTATGACCTCATTTTTATGTCTCTTCTGAAAGACAGACATCACTGTAATGCAACATTGTGATCCAGGGAGCTTTTCTCCAGTATGCTCACCACACATTATCTATTTAATGAGAGATAGCCAATCAGAGACAGGGGAAGATTAGGGGACTAGAATGACTTGGCCATGAGATACATCCTACTCTTTATGAAGGATACCCGGAGATATTTTTTGACAAAGGAGAGTGTGGACCTTGATCTTATGAATCACCTGAAGAATGCCCTCACTAGCGCATCTTCCAACAGCAACCCAAGCTTTTCCTGGTTGGTCTCCCAGTTAATTATTGGCTGGACCTAAGAATGCTTAGCTTCAGCTGGATTTCCTGTTGTGAAGTGCAGGTGGTATGGCAGTATTTACAGGTCACAGTTCCCTGCATATATTGCATGTCTATGCTAATTTAAACAAAACTTTTTTCTTCTGTTAATACAGTAGGTAGTGTATGGAGTACAGATGTGATGTTACAGGTCCATGTGGGACATGTTATCAGTATTGTCCAATCATTGACTATTTTGGATGTTTGCAAAACCCTCAGGTTGCTTCAGAGTTTAATATACAGTAATGTATAAGAAAAAAATGGAATCCAGTGGTGCCTAGGCCTTATTTTTGACAGTAGGTTGAGGACTTATCCATCCTTATATCAAGCAACTTAATCTCTTCTATTACCGTTTGGTTTTCACAGTTTACCTTTTCCTCAGCCTTTGCAGATGACATCTTCTTCTTCTTCTTCTTCATTGTCCTACTCATTTTCTGCACTGCACATTTGTGGAATCTCCAACTCTCACCAAACATGTATGTAAATTGTACATACTCAGTGGGTTTATCGTAAGTGTACATTTTCCTCTGATTGGATAGCCATTCACACACACACAGTTGCACATCAGTAACTGGACCTTCTTTATCAGTGCTCTCAAGCATTGGCTGTGATGTCTATATTGGAAATTACAAGACCATTGATTCTGAAGGACCTCTATTTGCATTTTTAGAGTTGCTCATTTGTTTCACTTTCACCCATCTAGAATTCACTGAGTGTGTTATGTAATGCGGTATTCTTTAAACTACTCCAGGTTGCAGGTTCATTACACATTAGGTTATTTTGCTTATGCATTGTTATTTGTAATGTGCATTTTTATAACCTATGAAATATCATTCATTTGGTTACTTTTTAGAAGTGCTTTGCTTCCTTTTCTCATTTACACACTATTCAAGTAAATTTCTTCTTTAAATAATTTCCCAGTTAGAAATATCTGAGACTATAGCATCTAAAGAGTGGCTTAGCACACAAAAGAGTAATGAAAAATGGGTGGGAGAAAAGACACAGACAGGTTTAAGGAAGAGAATTTCTAACTTTTCACTCTCCTGGGGCCTCATGTATAAACGGTGCGTACGCACAGAAATGTTGCGTAAGAACTTTTCCACGTTCAAATCGCGATGTATAAAACCTACACTTGGCGTAAAGCCACGCACTTTTCCACGGTACCTCATGCCTTGTCGTACGCAAGTTCTCCGCTCGGTTTTGCAAGCTGGCGGCACCCAGCGTCAAAGCAGTGCTACTGTTCTTGTGTGATTACTCATTATTTTCATGACGCGGCTTTATAAATACACAGAAACTAACCACATATTGTTTATTAGTGTAATGCATCTGATTGTAATTAACTCGTAACAATATAATGGTCCAGGGAACAGCCATAGTATTCAAAATGCCATAACTGCTTTAGCGTTGTTACTCTCACTTCTTCTTCTTCTTCTTCTTCTTTCAGCTCCTCCCGTTAGGAGTTGCCACAGCGGATCATCTTTTTCCATATTTCTCTCACTGCACCACTCGGAGTATTTATATCACTGTATCTGAGTGTGAATCACAGCAGCAGCTGATCGGAAGAAATTATCAGTATACGCATTAAGCACACGCTGTCTCTGCCACGGCAAAACGTTTCAAAGCCTTTCCTGTACGGACCTCGCAGTTCAAAACAGTTTAATCCCAAGAACTTTAAATGCACTCAATCAATTCCTCCTTGTAGAACGGTTTGTACTTATAAGTACAATCACCCCACTGTAAACTTGCACTATAGTTATAATATCGCACAACCTGAGCCACTTTATAAAGCGCGTATTTACATATGATGACGATATCATTTTTAAGGTGAAATGCAGCAAAATATGTTTGTTAAATTATACAGATAAAACTTTAACTTCATTTAAATAATCTATATTCTTCACTGGGAGTGTCTTTAAGGATAGAATAATTAAACATGTACTACGAAGATATTTCAATGTTCTTTAAACGTTTTGAAGAATCGGCGCTAAGCTTACAGATATCTTAACGTCTATTACAGAGCTGATTGTATGGTGATCGGTTACTTGGGGAAAGAAAAGCACTGACTGCAGTGACGGCTACGCCAATATATATTGAATATAAAACAGAAAGATAAAATAACAACACAGCTAAAAATGCAGCGACAAATTTGGCAAAAGTTAAATGCTTGTGTCATGAGCACGAGGTGGCTAGTGTCTGCAACATCGTGGCCATCCACCGTGCATAAGATACTTACTGACATTGGCGGGCTAAGGAGCCAGCCACCGATTCTTCCTCTGCCCAGTGCCACCACAAGCTTAGAGCCGCCCTGAGTACTGCTGCAATAAATTATTTCATCGAAGTGAAACATGTTTAATAACGTGCTTTAACTTCTATCATCATGAAAATGACATCACGTATACATCTCAGTATTTTAGTTATTCAGAGAGCTGTAATATCACGAATGTAATGGATTCTGTGTCCAGTTGGAGGAAGAGAGCGGTTTAAGAAACAAGTAGTGATTCACACACATAGAGCACATAGAAAATCAAATACAAAACAAAGCATTTAACGTGCTACTTTAATTACGATGTGATTTTAGAAACTGGTTAATTAACCAATTTTAAGATGAATTTTATGATGTTCTACTTTAATGACAAAATAAACTACGTGATTAAAGTGGAAATGTCGAGATTGAA
This sequence comes from Polypterus senegalus, assembly GCF_016835505.1. Classification (NCBI taxonomy): domain Eukaryota; kingdom Metazoa; phylum Chordata; class Cladistia; order Polypteriformes; family Polypteridae; genus Polypterus; species Polypterus senegalus. The sequence goes on from NC_053155.1 coordinate 231,554,980, forward strand.
GTTGACATTTCGTGCTTTTTCCCCACCGTGTGCCTTTTTTCTCTGTACCCTAATAAACTTTCATATGACACTCAGACAGTGGGCTTACAACTCGGCTTTCCACGCGACTTTGATATGTGACTTCTTTTTTATTTCCGGCACTGTGCGATTTTGTGGATGTGAGCTTTCATGTTTCTCCAACACGCTATATCACTCGATCAACTTCCTTTTGTTGATTATACCACGGCTTATTTGAACAAATAGTATGTTTTTCCTTTGCCTCCACTTGGTATTCGCTGAAATTCTTATGTTTCCCCCCGTGCTTTTCCCATTGTCTTTTCACAGAAGGCTGCGCTTAAGGGTGATTTATATTGATTTGCATATTCAAATAGGCGTAATTCTGGGAGGATTTGGGGCGTTACATAATGCGCGTGCACGAGCGTTAGTTTTCACGCTGATCGGGATTTATGTAGCGGAAGAGCGTGGAAGTTAGATACTGCACAGATTCCTGCATCTGGATTTTTCTGTGTGTAAGCACATTTCGGCTTTTGTGCTTACGCCATGTTATAGTGCGAGTTCTACGCACGGCGTTATACATGAGGCCCCTGGTGTATTTAAATAGGAGAAATGACATGCATCATTGGCCACTATGGCAGTTATAAATAGAGGTTCATGTCTTCATAAGAATTGTTGGGGAAATGTTCTAAGGTTGATACAAAATTGATATTATTATGGCAAAAGTCATAAAAGTCAAAAGTTTAAATGTTCTTTCCTGTGTGTGGTTATCTTTTATGGCATTCCTGACATGATGTGACACATTTCACAATGTGCTAAGTAATAAAGTGGAGGCACTAATAACAACAAACACAGAAAATGGTGGTGTCTGTGAAACATGAGTATACAAATGGCTATAGCATGATATCACCAAAATAAAATTAAAACATAAAAAATTAAGAAAATATTGCAGATCATAGAGAAACATTAGAAATGAATTATTAATGCATTTCTGATGCTGGCATGGAAAATCCATGCTTTACTATTGACTTTGCCAAAACGCTTGCATTATTCTGGGTCAAATAATATTATACAAAGCCATGTAGTCGAAACATTCAAGAATTGCTAATTGTTTTTTTGATTTCAGCTACAAATGTTACTTAAATAATCTTTAAAAATAACTAGATTTTCCACCATTTATGTTTTGTGTTTCTTGATAAATAGAGTTAACTTAAATAGGTTTAAAATTTCATGTATTTGCAGACATTCCTCTTTTTTGTTTTATTGTGTGAATTGACAGAACTGTTAAATTGTGATAAGGAATGTTTGCTTATCTAATGTATTTTGTGAGGAAATAAACAGGTGTGGCACACATGCGAGTAGGAAGCAGGTAAAGGGCTTAAGTAATACTAATATCACATCTGACCAGGGGACTGTCTTTCTTAGTTCCCTGCAGACCTTTTCTGAGAAATCCTGCCAGGTTCCGGCACCTCCAAAGACCTCACTTCCAGTTCCGACGTCTTTGATGATGGCATTTCTGGTCCAGATGACGTCACTTCCGGGTCAGACCCCTTAGAAGACGTCACTTCCGGTTCAGAAGATGTCACTTCTGGTTCGGGGGCCTTTGATGACGTCACTTACTATATGGGCCTTTAAAACTGCCATCTTACCACCAATAAATCAGTTCTGTTTTGGACTCAGTCTTGTGAAGAACTGTGTTATTTTCAAAAGTCTTTTTCAGCCGGGGATATTATATGGATGGCTGCCCTAAACCTTTTCACGATGTCTGGTCTATGTTTCTATCACACAGGTAAGTAAATTTTATGAAATGATTATTCTCATTTTGGGTTTTAATTAAAAGGAATTAATAGTTTATATTTTATTTGTAACAGCATTTTATATAGTATTAGCTTACTTTGTACAACTTCAGTAACTTTTATTTTCCTTTATTTTAAAAGGCTAACTGGTAAAAGCACAACTTCATACACAAACTCCAAATAAAAACAAAATTCCTGCTTGTAATTCAACTTGATGATATAATGCAGAATGATAACGACTTCATCAACCTGTGAAGAACAAATCCAACAAAAACTCAAGGAAAGCTGCCCTGATCTAATAGGATAACTGATTGTTCTGCTTTTTAAGGGGTGATGTGTGCCATTAATTAAATCAGAAAAATAATTTGTAAAACTGTAGCACAGAATGTTTTAAGCAATTTAGATTTTATAAGTGTACTGGGAACGTGATCTCATAATCTGTTGTTCCATTTCTTACTTCCACTAAGAATCATTGAGTGTTGTTTTCTGTTGGATTGGCTCTTCTTGTTACAGCACTGCAACACAGAGTTGAGAGAAGCCAATGAATTTCTTGTCAGATTGGGATTTTGTAAGGCTTAATAGTACTGGATCAAGAAAGAATAATTTTCCTACAGCACAAAGAAGGCATAGGCATACGATGGTTTACAATAAGCAATGGGGCTGCTTGTTGAATGGAAACCTTTCACTTATTGTGTCACCCTAATCAAGTCACTTTATAAACCCCTGTGTGTACCCTTTGAGTGGAAAGGGTAAGTTATTTTACAATAACTTTGCCATGTCATAGGTTTTGGCATAGCTGCACACCCGAAACCACATTTATGGACATAAGAAGAGTTTTGAATTAGGCACACCAAAACTAACACATATTAGATCCATGCAGGGTTACAAGATTCAGTATACAAGTAACAATATGCTGATTTGATTACAGATAGATGGATAGAAATTCCCTTCAGCTAAAATAAACTCTTGCAATATTTGATTGAGCTGATTGGCAGATTATTGGCATTCAAGAAAGAGATAATGTAAATTTTATTTTTAAATAAAAGTGATTTAAAAATTATTATGCCAACAATTTAATAATTAAACCTCTTGATGACTTAAAATGTCTATGTAAATTGTTATCTTTATTGCTTACTTCCCACTAAAGCATATAAAAAATATAAATATTTCATAACATATGTTTTGAGCATAATTAGAAAAATACTGAATACATGCTGTGAACAGACTGCAAGATATGACACATTGTTAGAGGCTCATTATTCTTAAGATAGCTGTTTTTCTTTTTCCAATTTTTATGAAAAACACCTCACTGTTTAAACCTCCTCTCTGATCTTTTATTATCCTTCTAATTTGCTTATTTTCACATCATTTCATTTTGATGATTTGCTTTATTTATGTCCATCCCCATGCTAACACAGCTGGTTTCTTTTATGATGCTTTCTCTTTTATGTGTGCTGTTTATTTCATAAAAAAATATTAAAGTTCTCTTCATTTAAAGAACCACATGAGGGCAGTGTCAGCTTACTGAAGTGTTACTCTTGACTTAGTGCCTGTCTGGTATACAGTAGAAAATGATTATCATAAGGAAACAGATATTGTCATTTTATTCTTAAATACAATATATTAGTTTATGTATCCTGTTATGCTATTAATGTCAACAATTCATTTTAGTGTCAACAGCACTAAACCATTAAGAGTTTTTATATTATTGTTAAAATTAAGACAAAAATATGGTTTAATTTAAATAATAAAATGAATTACATTTATACAATGGTTTTCTCGCTACTCTTAGCACTTTACATAGACACAGGGGTACCACTTCAGCCAACACCAATGTGTAGCACCCACCTGGATGATGCGATGGCAGCCATTATTGTGTCAGTACTCTCACAACACATTAGCTATTAGGTGGTGAAGGGATTAAAAAGATAGCCATATAGAGACGTGGGATCATTTGGTGGCCACAATGGATGAGGCCATGATGGGCAATTTAGCCAGGATATCAGGATAAACCCTACACTTTTCAAAAGATGGCCAAGGATCTTTAATGACCACAGAGAGTCAGGATCTTGGTTTTATATTTAATCTGAAGGACAGCGTCCTATTTGCAGAACACTGTCTCTGTCACTGCACTGGGGCATTGGGAATCACACACAGACCACAGGGTAAGCACGCCCTGCTGGCCTCACCAACACCTCTTCCAGAAGCAACCCAAAGTTTTCCTAAATGGTCTTCTATCCAAGTGCCAGGCCTGAACATGCTTAGCTTCAGATGGATGACTTATTCTGAAATGTTAGTGGTTGGGCTGCTGACTTTCATTAGGCTTCCAGGTAACAAAAGTAGAAACTTAGATAATATATAGTATATTGTTTATCTGTTCATCCATCATTTAATCCAGTTTAGGGTCATTATTACATAGAATGAAAAATATACACCGAGATGGATTGATAAGTAATGGAGCAATAAGTTTCAGCTATTTAATAATAGAGAAAAAGGCATACGCTTTGCTTTTCTTATCAAAAAAAAAAAAGATTTAGTTGAACTTCCTTTTTTCATTATCAAACCTTATTCCTTTACATACTGGTAGAAAGTAAATACAATAGGAAAGTCAATTTAAAGCATACCTTTGACTAATCGATGATCACAGTAATGCAGCTATGCAGCCATGAAGGCTCCATAGGGCAAAAAATGTAAGCAAAACCAGGACAGGCTGCCAGTTCATCTCAGGACACACTCATTTTACACATAATGGCTAGATTATGGTTACTGACACTTTTTTGGGATACATAACCCACATAAAAACTCGGCAGACACTGAAAGAATGTGTAAAGTTCACACAAACAGTACCTGGGGCAGATTTTAGAGCTATGAACTTGCTGTGCTAAACATTGTCCTCATCTATGGTTCATATAACCTTTTTAATTTGTTTAAGATAGTAAATAAATACAGTGGAACCTCGGTTTACGAGTGTTTTGCAAGACAAGCAAAATTTTTAAATAAATTTTGACTTGATAAACGAGCGATGTCTTGCAATACGAGTAATATGGATACACTTTGTCTGCTGAGCGTCATGTGATCACAACTGAGCTGATGGTTCTTCTCTCTCTCTCTCTCACCTTATCTTTCTCGCTCGCGTGCAGCGCGTCTCTCTCTCTCTCTCTTTATCTCGCTCACTCACGCGTCTCTCTCTCTCTTCTTATCTTTCTCGCTCGCGCATCTCTGTCTCCTTATCTCTCGCTCACCCGCGTCTCTCTTTCCTTATCTCGCTCGCTCACGCGTCTCTCTCTCTCTCTCTCTCTTCTCTTAAAGGCCAATCGTCTCCTATTCTGTGTGCCTCACTCATATAGTCAACATCCGTACGAGTGTATACTGTTTACTACAGCATTGTGACTGTGTGTGTGTGTGTGTGTGTGCTGTGAAGTGCGAGTCCCCATCTTGCACCCCAAAACACGAAGCTGAGTCTCAGTACTTTAACAACACCAGCTTTATTAAGCTTGAAACAGCAACAGCGCTGTTATTTATTTTAGCGGGATCTTTATAATGTTCCTTGTATCACCCATCGACGGCAGGCACTTATAGCATGTCTGCGATCTTTTTGGATGCGCTTATACGGCAAACTGCTACAGCGCTTAGAGACTGCAATTGCTTTAGGACATTCTTCCGCGTGTCGTCCTGTTGGGTGGAATCCCACATGAGTTTAGAAACTCACTCACACCAGCCATGATTCTTTTTAAAGGTAAAGTACAGGTTGATTTGTTTTATGTATTTTTACTTTATATTTTGTATTAATCATTTTTATATGAATTGTTATTGGTTGTGGAATGAATCATCTGAGTTTCCGTTATTTCTTATGGGGAAATTCACTTTGATATATGAGTGCTTTGGATTGCGAGCACGTTTCCGGAACGAATTATGCTCGCAAACCGATGTTCCACTGTATTAATTTATCAGCTGTATGTGCATGCTGCTTTTGGTCTCTAGATTGCTGTTGGTCTTTGACTTTTCATGTACAGTATACTGGAAATTTGCAGAGTTTCAATTTCCCAAAATTTCACGTGATAGTTATTCACGTCTAATAGGTGCAAATGTTTTTACCTGAGGTGATTCATGAGTTTAAAGTACATTGTTGTTTATGTACATTTGTTTCACAAATCGAGCCCAAGGAGGAAGCTGAATCAGAACCTCTGGGAAGCTTGATGCTGGTTGTCACTCTGGTCCAAAAAGCAATGGCACCTTTCAGGGGCGCCCGCTTTTTATACTGTTCAGGTTGGAAGGAATTGGGCTTCTCTGTCTTAATTAACATTATTTGGTGTCTTTTCAGCACTGTGTGTGAAACAAAAGAAGACAAGACTGTTAGTGACAGTTGTAGCGGTCCAGTGCCGCTAAGATTCACAGCGTCGAAGAGACAGTGATTTATTTATTTTTTAGTCGAGATTCCAGGGACGCACCCAGCCTTGGCCCAACCCTCACACACTCACAAACAGAGACAAAAAGCCACTGGAAATAAACAGCAAATATAGAATGTATTAATAATATATGAAAACAATGACCTACCCCAGTTCCCCTTACGGCAATGTACAATCAACACGAAAACAAACCACAGCAATAACCACATACAATAAAGCCCACAAAAAAACATCAACTGATGTAATGTAAAGATGAAGGTAAATAGTCCAGAGATCCGCACATTGAAAGGGAATGTAAAGATAGTCCTACCGGCAGTTCCTGAAATGGTGTAGACAGGTGGACAGTTCAGGAGCGCTCCTTTCTTCACAAGATGGCCATAAATCCACATACAGTCCTCACGTAACAGGCAGACAGTAGACAATCCAGGTCCCAACCCAGAAATGATCCAGGACAAAATGAGAAAGCACAGGCATCACAACGGAAGGTAGACAGACAGGAACTTTAGACATGAAACCCAAAATACTTCACACTTTCTTGGTAACACTAGCCCCCTTTTAAATGTTGTGCTGGCCTCTTTGTACCTAACAGCCCCTGCACCCTCAGCAGATGACCAATCAGAGCCACTGCAGGGACTGCTTGGAGTTGAAGTCTCAAGCACTGCTACACAGTGCCCTCTTCTAATCCCGGTTGGGTATTGCATACCTCAGATGAGCCTGGAAGGTGATCATCTGACACTCATGTGTGACAATATATAAAAAGACAAAAAAAGAGAGGGATAGAGAGAGAGGGATAGATGTCATTCTACACGAATTTTGCATTAAATCATTTTTTAGAGATCTATATACTGTATATACCTGTATATATTAATGCTTGAGGGTGCTTTATTTACTGTAAGAAAATCTAGGCAAGGCTGCAGCCAAACTTTTGTAGGTGACACTATATAATAAAATTGATTTAAATATAAACTATATAATATCTTTAAATTATCTATAACTATTTTGAAGTAGTACTATAATAGTTGCTTTTAAAGTTGATGAATAAAATAATCCCCACAATTAGGTGAACACCTCATTATGCCAGAAGTAGAGGATCACTCTAATGGGCTTTATGTACCAGTAGCATCCCACCTTGAGTGCTTTGTGAGGTGGGCAAGCCCATACACAAGACTGAATATGCAAGTTAATTCAGGGAACAGGTCTGATCTATCACCTTAGAATCAGAAATTCAGTTTTGTAACTGGCCATCTGAACGAACTGCTCTTGTAAGCAACGGGGTCAATCTTGATTAAAGCAAGGTCCTACTAATGGACAAATGTCTTGCTGCATACTCATTTGTTATTAATATTTTGATTTATTATTCATCTATATATATAATTCACTAAGGCAAGACGACCATGTAAAGCACGCCGGAAGGGGCGTGGATTCACTAAGCCGCCGACAAATGAGACAACTATGGCACACGCAGGAAGGAGCCACGCCCACTAACTCCAAGTCCATTGGATACGATGACAACTCACAGAGCCACGCCCACCAACTAAGAAAAAATTGAGTCATTTATATTCATCTGTCGTAGAGGCAACATGTGGCTCCGACCCACGCTGACTGTTCATAGAGGCATGTTTCTCGCGGAGGTGAATCGCCATATGCAACGTGTAAAACGGTTTGCGAGGGTTATCCCATGAGATCCTTAAAACAGTCCTTTACAACTAAGGTTGAAACACAATGAAGTAAGCAGTCTTTAAAAACCGAGTTTTCGGTTACGATGCACCATAGCACACTGTTTTACACGCTACAAACAGCAAGTCGCTTCCGCGACAAACATGCGTCTTCTTAGATGCTCCTGCACTTTGTACACACCCACCTCGCTACCTGTGCCTCTGTTTCATTACCGTCTCACCTGCTTCACCAATGCAGGCCCTGCAACAGTCGAGATGCTCTCTCAGCAGCTGAACTTCTCTGTGCCCGACCGGTTCACACAGAGGCACCACACGATGCGGCAGGACTCTCTAAGAAGAGGCATGTTTGTCACGGATGTAAATCACTGTATGTGGCGTGTAGAGCAGTTTGCGAGGGGTATTCCATTGTCTTACAGTTGGTGGGCGAGTCTCTGTTGGTTGCTCTTGCGAGCGGGCACATGACCACACAGTGTGTGTGCTTCGAGAGCGTGGGTGGACACGACAGCACCATCTAAGAAGATTCACATTTGTTGCGGATGTGAATCGCTGTGTGCCGCGTGTACAACGCTGTATTGTATGTTACCCTCTCCAGAGTTATATCTTTTCATTCACCTACAGTCGTATACACAATGAAGTAAGCAGTCTTTAAAAACCGAGTTTCCGGTTACAGCGCACAAGCGCGTGACCATATCAAACTGTTTTACACGCTACATACAGCAATTCGCATCCACGACAAACATGCGTCTTCTTAGATGCTCCTGCACTTTGTACACACCCCCCTCCCACCTCGCTACTACCATGGTCGGGTGTCTTTGTGGATTATATATAGAAAGGCAGCCAAAACCGCAAAGAGCAATGAAAAGTCTACGTGAGTCACAGGTGCATCTGGACGAGAAATCAGCAGACTAGCATGATGGAGGGAGCAGGGTGGATGTCCTTCTCCTCTCTTCCCGTTCCACCCTCCGCGCCTGAGCGCCGCACGGACGATTGTGTGTTGGTTTGTTCCGTGCATTGTTACAATGTTGCTTTTCTTGCTGATTTAATACATTACCAATTTTTCAAATGTTAATTTTCTCCCTGTGCTTAAAAATCATTTAAAAAACGGCCTGATTATGCGGGTTGGCTAGTACTTTGTATTTTCCATTTTAAATGTATTTCTTGGGTCTTTGATGTGAATGGAACACTTTTTAGAAGAAAGAAAGAATGGGATTAGTATGTCAGGCATCTCTCCTCTTGAAAAAAAATCTGTGCGATGGGTGTACATAAAAAGAATTCCCAGATGCAATACATCTATGCATATCGATCTTCTTTTACATAGCAAAATTCTCCATAAGGAAATATATTCAATCCTGGAATTCAAGACAACCATTAACAAAATTAGCGCCACATGAGCTAGAGCACACAATTTGGAAAAACAAGGCCATGTGAAAAGAACAATGACAATTGTTTGTCCACAAATGCATCTGGCTACATGGAATGAGGCACATGGTCCCTAGTTTGGAAAGCAGGAAACTTACAACATCTGTTTAAGCATGAAGCCATTGAAAGCCAGCATGTGGCTAGTACATTCATACCTGGAAACTAAAGGTCAACCAGCAGTCTCTGAAAGAGATAAATGGAACCTGCAGCTTGGAGTGATGCAGCTTAAATGTTTTCTTAGAGGTCTGGCTCCTTAAACAGAAATCTGAAAGATGCAAAGATACTGGAGACCACTAGATAGAGCTCTAACCCTATGTTCATGTGTAGACATACAGTATGTGTCTACGCTTCAAAAGCATGTAAAAGTAGGAATTAATATGCATTCAAAATGTTTGTAACTATTAACAATAAAGTAAAAAATGTTTTATCAAATGTGAATTATAAGGAAGTGGAAGATTTACTTGATACTTTACTGTATATTAACAGTATATTAAAGATTCACAATTATAAATATTTGCATAAATAATAATTTTTATCTCTATAATTAATATTGCTTGTAATTGAAAATAGCCCATTTTTGATGTACTTGAATCTTTATTTTTCAAATAATAGCAAGTTTTACAAATTGTTGCCATGCAGCACACTGTTCATGTTGCTTTCTATCTAGTAGTTTTAATTAATGTCCTTAATTCAAATAAGTTTTTCTCTTACCCCTGCCTTGAGGTCACTTGAACTGTGAATCTGTTTTGCTGTATAGCCAGGTATGTGGGGGCATAGTTCATAGAGTGTGACACATGAAGGTGGCACACCTTTACTGTATAAAACTGGACTTGGTTGGCAGCTTGTGTAATATCCTTAAATATTCTTCACAATCCATAAAGCAGCAACTGACAACTAAAACATACCATTGATTATTTAACAATGAGTGTTTATTGCTGCTTCTTTCCTAGGAGTTAATATTTCACAGTGTCACAAGGTCAACTTAACTCTCTCCAGTTCACTTTGCTTTTCTAAAGCAAATGAGTCATATACAACATAAGTTTAATAGAATAACAATAACTAAAACACCACGAAAAGTGTGTCACACTATTCCTTAGAGGAATAAATTATCTGAGTTGAAGATGCAACCAGTAGTGGAAGTACAGAGGAGAGATGGTTGCATAAAATAACACATACTGTATACCTAAATCTAAACCAATTTTTTTTTAACTTATTTGGTTGGTTAGGAAAACTGTGAGTTCCTTTTTTGAAGTTAGTCTTATTTGCATCTAATGTATGAAAATGCCATAATTTATGTACATTGTAAGAGAAGGACAAGACAATAATAAAAAGTTGGGGTACGAATCTGGTGACCCCATATAACTGAGGGTTTACACAAAAACAAAAGCACACAATAAGTTGCAGAACCATCCTTCCAGATGCAAGTTCAGAACAGAACTAACAAAGATGGTGCAGCTTACGGTTTTAATTCCTAGAGGACAGATACCAGAAGTGACATCAGAGGAGTTATAGCCGTCAATCATCTGGTTTGCAGACGGAGGAAGAGAAAGCGCATTAGTAAACAGCGCCAACCCCTTTGGCATTGGTAGAATTACAGTCACTAGAACCCTTTAATTGGCCTCTATGTGTATGCGTGTGACAACATCCACAGATTATTTTTGATTGCCTAGCCTCAATTTAGATATTTTTCTTTTTTGAAGTGACCCTATATTGAACATGTTTCTTTTCTGGATACATTGTAGACAAGGCTTTAATTTCTTCACATAACTATATATGCTATCCTTGTGGCCTCAAAAATATAACCATCACTTTTATTGTATTGAGTACTGTAGTTTTGTGAATAAATGTAAGTGAGGATCACACCTGTCTTATCACAAGTAGACTCTTGTGAAAGTATAAAACAGCAAAAGCAGAAATCTTTATACTTCAATTCACACAAGCAGTATAGCACAAGCATCAAAGTCAAAATTATAAAGACAAGCACGCCTCCCACTACATATTTAATATCAATGATATGTCATAAAAAAATTGAGAAGTTTTAATGTCATTACTTCTCCTGAAAAATAAAGTAATCTGCATGATAATACAGCTGTTGACACCTGGACTGTCCCTCGTTCGACCTCTCAAAGGCATACTTTTTTGTATAGAGTGTACATCTTTTGAGGCTGTAGGTTCCATCTGCAACATTGTGACAGATTGTAGATATATAAAATATATAACATTTATATTAATAAAAGTTTAAAGAACCTTTGGGTAGTATTTAGCTCCTAAAGACATTGCATACAATAATGTTTGTTTGTGTAGTGTTGTACTGCCTTGATCCGAAATGATCAATTTCAGCCTAAGGACAAGATCCTCTGGCAACAAGCCATGCTGCAACATTTTTTTTGCTTACATTATATAGCACCTATCAATTTTAGATATCTTTAAAAAAACAGGTGCATACAGAGAGCAATATACTACCCAAAATTTGATATTTTCTACCACCACATGAACCGTTGTAACTGACAGAGGAACCTATTAAAATGTATCACTTACAAGTTCTAAGACTGGAAGAAAGTACTTATCATCTGTTCTTGTTGAGTATTTCCCTGCTTTGATCATACTTTGCTTTCAACACCTTGTTTTTTCTGTTCTGGGGTTCGGGCTCTGGTTCATTGAAAGTGCCATGCCTCTGAACATAGAGGCACCTTATCGTTGTACTCTTTTATGGTGGCAACTTCTATGGTAGAAACAAGGAAAATACACTACAAAACACAAATGTGTAATTTCAGTATCTTGGTACAAGGAAGTTACTGTAGAATACCCCTTTTAGATTAGATTTTCATTACCCCTTGTTTATGTGTTTTTGAAGTAAGACATTCTTTGCAGGCTTTATTCATGTTGCTGAACTAGTTTTATGAGATTTTTTTAATTTGGATAGGTTCATTACAGAAAATGTACATTGCAACCAACAGTAATTAGCAAGAGATTTAAACAATTATAATAGCATGACACAAATAAAATTTGCAAAGCCATAATGTTAAGCGTCAGTAAATTTTTATATTGCCATTATGAAACCTATGAAAAGTATTTAGCTTTGACATGCTAGTTCAAAATTAAGTCTTAAGTTAAAACATGACATGCTACTTTCTTAACTTATGTGAACACAGAAAGCTATTGTCAGCACAGGATTTTATTATTAAAGTCATGCATATAAACATTGAACAACAATTAAAAAAAACTAGAACCAAAGATATGTTAAAATATTAAAGAGGTGAATTTAATTAAACTTCACTTTCTTTAGAAAGATGATGTCTTCTAACCTGTCAGAAAATTTTTAAATCCTTGTAAAAAAGAAATGTCAAGTGATTTTAAACAAGCACCCAAGGTGAGCATTGCGGCAGTTCTGTAACTCTGGTAATGGTTGTCAAGAAAACATCTACAGCTCAATGCATCCACTCTATTGGTGGTTTTATTAAAAAAGAAAAAATTGAAATGCAGCAGAGTTTAGCACAAAACACTATTTTCCATAAACCTGTCAGGAAACTCTAGCAGCAATATCATTATGAATATGTAAAGAATAAACTTTAAGAAACAGTTCAGTTCACTTTTTTTGTCTGAGAAGTATATATTATGAAGCAGCTGCCTGTCTCAGTGAAAGCTGGCTGATTATTACTAAAAAGCAAAATCTTTTTGGCTGTTCAAGTTCTGCCCCAATAGGCAAAAATCAAGTGGGCTAAAACAAACTGTCATTCCTGTGTGCTTTTGATGCCTTTAAAGTAGACTTGCAGTCATCATTTGAAAAGCATTAAATGCCCGCTCTCTCATGAATCTCATTTTTATATTTCTGTTATGTAATGTACTAAATTCTGAACTATTCAAAGTTTAAACAATATTATTATAAAACATTTTTTTGCAGATGAGGTAAAACAATGAAAATAATTTTTAATAATTCAGTGATTCCAGTTTAATTTAGGGTGTCAGTAAAATAAAATTATGATAGCCAGCACAGTCTTATTTATGTTCTGTGGTCTCTGGAGTTATAAATGTTCTGCTAGCAAATAGGAGGGTATGTCAGTTTTAGTCTGGACAAAGCATTACTTTAAGATTTGAAAAAGGCTTAACAATAGAGTGGAGAACCAGCATCATAAGAGATCCCCTCCATCACTAAAAATGCAAGCTTAGTTGTCCTTAACACCGATCTAGATAGTGTTATGGGTATATGGTTATTTGGCCCAGGGGAGGGGCTAAAATATTTCATTTAAGTCTTCTAAACTATTTATTTATACTTTGGAAGATCCAGGAGTTTTTCCATAAATTTCTGACAGTAAGCCTAAGGCCTTTGACATGTGCTGTTTGCTTGTAATTATTTGCTTCTAATTTTCCAAGCTTTGATGTAACTCACTTTCCATTTTGTTCATCAGTTTTGTATTTTACGCTCAGTTTCGAGACTCTGCTAAGACAACTATATGTTAAAATATTATTGCTAGGATGATGATTTAAATCGATATGAAAATTGTTTCTCTGTGTAAACAATGTATAAATGCAAGCACATATACATGTGAAGAACATAACATGACCTCTTCTGGATCCCCTTACAGTTTGCTTATCATGCCAGCAACTAAGGAATGTGGTAAGGCATTTTAGGATTCATGGAGGTGTGAAAGGAGGTTGGGTGAATGAGCTAGTGCAGAGGACAGGTGGCACAGCGATGGGAGTTGGCCCCACTGGGAGTGAGAGGATTATGTTTCAGGATAGGTAGCTTCCTGTTGAGCTTCCAAGGAGAAGAAGCAACTGTAAGGGCTAGGAGGATTGTCCTATGGATGCCAGCACAAGGAAGGTGGTGGAAGAATGGCAGAGACCGAAAAAGGTGGCTGGACTGCAAGCTGCATGCCAGTGTCTCAGCTTACAACCGAGTATACCATAAGAGGTGAGCTGGAGCTGAGAGGAACAGAAGAGAGGCACTGGAGAGAGAGAGAGAAAGAGAGAGACCACCATCTGCTTTTAAATTGATTTTTTTTTAATCTGGTATGGATTGTTTTTATCCTCCACATTAGATATTAACTTTTATGGCCCATATTTATTGTTAATTATGAACTGCACTGCTCTGTACGAACACTATCTTTGATGGATAGTAAAAGGACTACACACCTTGCACCTTCCCTTGCTGTGTGTGTAGTTTCCTCATTGTCAGTAAGTCCCAGTTACGTTATCAACAGTTCCAGGTTTAAGCTGCCAGGGACTGTGGAGCCAACCTGGACCATCACAAGGGAAAACACTCCATTTAGGATTACACTACATACTGCAGCAACCTTGAATGTCTTGGGTCTTATGCAAGGATCTTATTCGTCGACTTTAACACCATCACCTTCAGACCTGCCCCTCTCTAAGCTTATCAAACTCATTGTATCATTGATGTTCTGATGGACAGAATGCAGCAGATGAGTGCGAGTAAACACACATCCAACAAACTCATAATTGGCATTGTCATGCTGCAGTGTTACGTTCTTTCCTCACTGCTTTTCTCCATGTACTCACACAACTACCCTCCATTAAAATCTTGAAATTTGCATACAATACAAATGTCATCAAAGACAATGATGAGTCTGCTTACAGAAGTGGAGAAGATTGCCCTCTGATATGGCAGCAACCACCTGGAGCTTAACACACTCAAACCAATAAAATGGCAATGAAGTTCAGGAGCGCTCTCTCTTTAACCACTGTTCACTTTATTACAAAGCACTGTGTCTGTGGTGGTTTCCTTCAAGTTCTATGAATAATCATTTTCTGTGTCTTAAATTGGGAGAATATCACATTTAACATCAGGAAAAATGCCCAAAGGAGAATATATCTTTTGTGACAGCTCAAAAAGTACAATGTGTCACAGAAGCAGTTAATTGAGTTCTACACTACTGTCATTGAGTCCATTCTTTGTTTGTCAGTCACATACTGGGCTAAGTCAGCTATCAACAAGAACAAGAACAGACTATAAAGAAAAATCATGACTGTCAACACTTAGCTTCCCACCCTTGAGGATATCTATTCCTCTCAAGCAAGGAAAAGAACAAGAAAACTCATAGCCAACCCCTCCAACCTTGGATTTTTTTGTTTAAAGCACTACTCTCTGGTAGATTCTTCAGAGAATCAGCCGCCCAAACAAACAGATATAAGAACTGTTTCTTTTCATCTGTCATAAGACTCAGTAACTAGAGAATGGGTAAAACAAAAAAGATGGATAAACTACAAAAAATAATGTAGGTGACCAGAATTCCAGAAAACATGCAAAGTTCAAAACTATTTTTCTGTAGTACCAAAACACTACTCAAGAGTCAAAAGTCTAAAATCAGGAGAAGAGGTCAAAAACCATTTAGACACAAAATAACAAGGACTTGCACAAATTCTTTTTAAATTATCCGCAGATTTGGATAGCGAAGGAACAAATAAAGCTAAAATATGGGGACAAATAAAGTATATTATAATTTAATAAATACACAGCTTCCGGGTCAATTGCCTAGCAGCCTAGCCAAGACAATACACAATACACAATAAAACAATAACAAGTACCTGATACAACAATTAGTCCCATTCTGTTTTCTACTGGTGAAATATACTTTACATACTTTTTGTGCAATATGTGTAAAGGAAATTATTTAAAGTAACATATATTTAACCGGTATAACATCTGTAAGATATATGTGCAATTTGATTAACTAGTACTTACCTCATCTATACTAATAAAAGGCAAAGCCCTCACTGACTGATTCACTCCTCACTCACTGACTGACTGACTTACTCATCACTAATTCTCCAACTTCCCTTGTAGGTGGAAGGCTGAAATTTGGCAGGCTCATTCTTTACAGCTTACTTACAAAAGTTAGGCAGGTTTCTACGCGTAACGGTCATAACTGGAACCTACTTTCGTATACTGTGTATGGCCATAGCGGGCAGCTCGGTCGCCATGTGAGGCGGAGTTGCGTCTTGCATCATCACGCCTCCCACGTAATTGAATGCCTGCCCATATAAGGTAAATATTCATGGGTGAAGGACTGTGCTTAGCATATTCATAAGTGTAGTTGTTGCGGAAATCAGCACACCTCCCACGTAATTGACTGCCTGCCCATATAAGGCCGTTCTTCACAAGGAAGCAGCCTTTCCACAGCTTCTCCACTGTTTTATAAATCGCGGTTGAAGGAGTGTGCTTAGCATATTCATAAGTGCAGCTGCTGCAGAAATCAGCACGCCTCCCATATAATTGACTGCCTGCCCATATAAGCTCGTTTTTCGCTGTGGTGTGTTCATTCCTTTCCTTGCTTCGCCAGGGAAGCAGCCTTTTTTATTTAATCCACGGGTTCTCCGCTGTTTTATTGTTCATTTATTACAATGGTTATAGTTATTGTGTAGGTATTTTAGACTTAGTTTACTGTTCAGGTACCCATTTCCTTTATTTAATCCGCGGCTTCTTCCCTAATTTTTTGTTTGTTTATTGGCCGTCCTTTTTCCTTGCTTTGCCAAGGAAGCTGCCTTTTTATTTAATCCACGGGTTCTCTATTTTAGACTTTGTTTACTGATCAAGTACCCATTCCCTTTATTGTTCCAATCGTACACCCATTAACATGTCTATCGAGGTAATCACCATCAATCAAAGAACTATCACTTACCGAGTGGTGTCTATGCCCAGAGATGGCGCCTGCCTTTTCCATTCTCTGTGTTACATATTGCACGGACATATCAGGCTCACTTTTGATATTCGGAGGAACATTGTGTCTTATGTATTAAATGACTGGGACAGGTTCAAAGTGTGGACTGATGATGGTACAGGAGATAATTATAGTACACAGAGGCACTATAAGACTGAAATGTTTAAGCCCTTCACCTATGGTTCTGCATATGAGTTGATGGCTGCCGCTGAATTGTTTGATTGTCGCTTTCAAGTGTACCGAAATGGCCAAATATTTTACACCTTTGGAGAACTGTCAATGCCTCTTAAACATCTTAGATTCATAGGTGACGATTTGAGTATTGGACACTTTGATGTTTATGAATGTTTCAACTCTTAAAAGCTGGATGCTAAGTTATCGATGAAGCCGGTTGTATGCTTACATCGCTTGACACATACCGAATGTCACTTCAACACAAATCCAACTCGAACTGATTATGACAGCAGCAATCCAAGCTGTGAGAACACAGTAAAAAGGAGGCGTGTCAGACGTTGTGGTAGATTTTTTGATGCAGCTAGACGGAAGCAACTTCGTGCAGCTGCCGCCAAATACTGGCAGAAAAATCCACAAGTTAATAAACACACTGTGGCTAAATACTCAGAGGCAAATCCACAAGTTCATAGGGACGCTGTGGCTAAATACTCGCAAGCAAATCCACAAGTTAATAGGGACGCTGTCGCTAAATACTCGCAAGAAAATCCACAAGTTCACAGAGAAGCTGTCGCTAAATACTCGCAAGGAAATCCACAAGTTCATAGATATGCTGTTGCTAAATACTCAGAGGCAAATCCCAATAATGAAAAGCGGCTCATACGAAAACAACAGGTTTGGCTCAACGCTAATTGTGGATTTGCGTACGACCCAAACATACATTATGAATCTGACAAAACAGTACACATTGGATCCATGGATGTTCACTGTGACTATTGTCAAGCTCAGAAGTGGAATTGCGAGTCTCCTGGTTTGTGCTGTAACGGTGGTAAAGTCTCTCTCACTCCTTTACATAAGCTTCCTGACCTTCTTGAGGGCCTGTTAAATGGCGAACATCCTCAAAGTGAGCATTTCTTGAACAACATTCGAAAGTACAACAGCGCATTTCAAATGACGTCATTTGGTGCTAACCAAATCGTTGAGGGAAATTTTATGCTTCATTTAAAGTTCAGGGACAAGTGTATCACTTAATTGGCATTCTTTTACCTATGCCGAGTGAGGAACACAGATTTTTACAAATTTATTTCGTCGGGGACGATGAAAAGGAAGCACAATTCCGCTGTGCTAATTTTTCTGGACTTAACATACCCCTGGTCAAGAAATTACAAAAAATGCTGCATGATTGTAATACTTACATCCTGGACTTCCACTCCACAATGGACAGTATTTCAGATGAAGACAAAGACTTCAAAGTTGTCATTCATGCCGACAAAAAACCATTACATGCACACAAAGGCAGATTTAATAAACCCACAGTTCATCAAGTTGGTGTTGTCATCGTTGGGCAAATGTTCAACAATAGGGATATTGTCTTGAAAACCAGAGACAATAAACTGCAACTCATTAAGGAAACCCACAGATCCTATGATGCACTTCAATATTGTCTCATGTTCTGCTATGGTGAAGACGGCTATTCTGTGTCTATACCTCAAGTTCATGCTGCCAGTAAGTTACCTGTGAACAAAACCGTCTCTGCTGCAAACTTTTATTCATACCAGCTTATGATCGGACAACATCATTATAATATTATCCTTTTTTTCCGAACTTTATTAAATCAGTTTTTAGTTGATATGTACGCAAAAATTGAATCAGAAAGACTAAATTATATCAGACTAAATCAGAAAAAACTATGAGCTGAAAATTATGTTCACTTAAAAGATCCTATTGACAAAAACGACACTAATTTAATAGAACTTGGTCAAGCTTTGATATTACCATCTTCCTTCACTGGAGGACCTTGCTATATGCACGAGCATACACAAGACGCAATGACATACATACGTCATTATGGCCGCCCTGACTTATTCATCACATTTACTTGCAATCCTAAATGGACTGACATCACTGAAGTTCTCCTTCCACGTCAAAAACCTCACAATCGACACAACCTCATCAGTCGTGTATTTCATCTCAAGATTCGCAAAATGATAGACTTGCTCACGAAGAGTAACATTTTCGGCTGTACAAATTGCTACATGTACACCATAGAGTGGCAAAAGCGAGGTATTCCCCATGCACACATTCTATTGTGGCTAAAGGATAGGATTAAACCAACTGTCATCGATCAAGTCATCCGTGTGGAAATTCCTGATCCACAGACTGACCCTGCCCTACACAAAATAGTAAAATCCACCATGATTCACGGCCCATGTGGATCTCATAATATCAACTCACCCTGCATGATCAACAGAATATGCACTAAGAAGTACCCGCGTAAGTTCATCTCAGAAACTCAGACCAGAGAAGATGGTTACCCTCAGTACTGCCGGAGCGCACCTGCTGATGGAGGTCATACAATTAACATCAAAGGAGTAGATATCGACAACAGATGGGTGGTCCCTTATAGTCCTGTGCAGTCCCGCTTCTTCAATGCTCACATCAATGTCGAATTTTGCAATTCAGTAAAATCGATCAAATACATCTGCAAGTATGTTAACAAGGGAAGTGACCAGGCAGTATTTACAATACAAAATCAAAATGACAAAGTATATCGATACGAAGCTGGTCGTTACATTATTAGCTCTGAAGCTGCCTGGCGCATTTTCTGTTTTCCCATTCATGAACGTTTCCCTCCGGTCGTTCATCTTGCTGTGCATCTTGAGAACGGACAAAGAATTTATTTCACAGAAGGTAATGTTGCCGATAAAGTACACAATCCACCACAAACGACCCTTTTAGCATTCTTTGACCTTTGCAAACACGATAATTTTGCAAAACAACTTAATTATAATGAAATTCCATCATATCATGTGTGGGCAAACAACATGTTTCGTCGGAGGAAACAAGGCAACCCTATACCAGGATATTCGGGAGTGAAAAAGGATAATGTGCTGGGATGGGTCTACACTGTACACCCGAATAACTCTGAATGCTACCATCTTCGACTGCTGCTCAACAAAATCACAGGTCCCACGTCTTTCAAATCTCTCAGAACAGTTGATGGTGTCCTAAATCCAACTTATAAGACAGCCTGCAGGGCACTCGGTTTTTTACATGACGATATCAACTGGGACGAGACTCTACAGGAAGCTGCTCTGTCTCGCTCACCTCAAAAGATTGGTTTTCCAAATGGAAAACCCCTTAAACCTATGGGAAAAGCATAAACACAACATTGCAGAAAACGTTAGGAGACAGACTGGCACAACTTACTTCAAATCCCGAATACTTGAAAGAGACATCTTACGACACCTCGCAATTGGCCAATATAGTCACAAATAACGAGCTGTTGCTAAATAGTAACCAAAAGTCAGTTTATGAGCAAATCATGAGTAGCGTTGCCTCAGCCACTGGTATGGTGTTTTTCCTTGATGCTCCAGGAGGAACTGGTAAGACATTCCTAATAAACCTTCTCCTTGCAAAAATCTGAGCAAAACGTAACATTGCCATATCTGTGGCTTCTTCTGGCATTGCTGCAACTCTTCTTGAGGGTGGCAGAACTGCTCATTCAGCTTTCAAGCTGCCTCTAAACCTCAACCATACTGAATCCCCTATGTGTAACATATCAAAGCAGAGCAAAATGGCTTAAGTGCTGCAACATTGTCAGCTTATTGTCTAGGATGAATGCACTATGGCACACAGAGGAGGCATTGAGGCTTTAGACAGGACCCTCCAAGACATCTGAAACACCAACAAACTTATGGGAGGCTTGACAGTGTTGCTGGCTGGAGACTTCCGCCAAACCCTACCAGTCGTGCCCAGAGGAACACACGCTGATGAAGTTAAAGCATCTCTGAAGTCTTCATACTATGGCCACAAATCAATGTTGTTACTTTAAAAATAAACATGAGAGTTCATTTGAAAGGCGACAAAAAAAGCAGAAGAGTTCTCTGCTCTTCTGATGAGTATAGAGGATAGCACCTTCATACAAGAAAATCGTAAAATAAATATTCCTACAAATCTCTGTCTCATCGTGAATACCTTACAAAGCCTTCTTCAAAATGTTTACCCCAATCTACGAAATCTCCACCAAAACGACGTGTCATGGTTGAGAGAGAAAGCTATCCTGACACCAAAAAATGACATGACTGCGACTATAAGCCATATTTTACTTCAAGAACTACCTTCACAACCAAAAACATATCATTCTGTTGATTCAGTTGTAGAAGTAGAAGACGCGGTACATTATCCGGTAGAGTTTCTCAACACTCTAAATCCTCCTGGCACTCCTGAGCATAATCTCATTTTGAAGGGCACCAATAATGTTACTGAGAAACTTACAGCCACTGAAACTACAGGTCACGTATCTACAAAACAACCTAATTGAGGCAACTGTTTTTACTGGCAGTGCCTCAGGTGAGACAGTTTTTATTCCTCGGATCCCCGTTATACCATCTAATCTCCCATTTCAATTCAAACACCTTCAATTTCCAGTAAGGCTCTGGTTCGCAATGATAATTAATAAGTCTCAGGGACAAACACTACAAAAGGTTGGCATTGATTTGAGACAGGATTGCTTTTCACATGGCCAACTGTATGTTGCATGCTCAAGAGTAAGCTCAGCGCACAGCTTGGTCATATTACAACCGGAGGGCCGAACTGACAACGTGGTATACAAAGTGATCCTTAACAAATAATTTTTTGTATATTTTCCCTTTTAAAAATGTTTACTTTTTTCTTCTTAATAAAAATATTGAGGCAGTATTTTGCCGCCGCGAAGCGTGGGTATTTTGCTAGTGCACTATATATGGAGATATTACAGTATGTATATATGTGAGAGTACTAATTGTATGTAGATATGTATATTTTCCATTAGATGTATAAACGTATGCACGGGAGCACTTAAGAGAACCGCTGTCAAATTCATCTTTTTGGAAATATACCTGACCAGTGATACCTTATTAATAAATATGTACTTTGACAATGGGCAACTCACAGCAAAAATTCAAATGCTAGTAAATAATGCTTTTATTATACAAAAACTCACAAGCAAGGGAGAATGGGAAAGGAGCTATATAAATAATTTTTTTTATATTATTTTATGTTTATTATTATTATTGTCAAACGGGGGAGACAAAGCAAGAAACAGAAAAAAAAACTATCCGACTACTGAGCATAACTAAGTAGGATTGGGTTAAAAACTATTAGGTATGGTTGACGACTCTCTTAACCACTGTTTAAATACACCACCAAAACCCCCCTTTCAAACTTAATCTTTGTACTAGTGTATTCCATCACATTTTCATATATGTAGCTCAATATGCTTTACAAAATGTCAAGGAAAACATTTCTAGAAAATAAATAAATACAAATTAGAAATACATAAGATTATGAATGGTTACATTAAATAACAAAAATAGTATATAAGAATAAATTAATATGCAATATTGACATACAGATATACAAGTAATAGAGTCCGTAATTAGGGATTCATTTATAAATCTCTCATCATTATAAGGATAAGTCTAATGCAATGGCCAGATTGCCAGGGATGAACAAAAACATACCGGATATACTGGAGAAAAAATAATCAACAGATTTTTCAATGGTAAAAGTCAATTTAGGCCCACTGGTAATTCTCCTTAACATACAGTAAATGGGCTTAAATTTGCTTGCAGAAGTTATGAAAACACAGAGGCCTCTATGGATCCATTATCTCCACATACTACAGAAGGCAAAGTGGTCTGTCCACCCTTCCATTTACTTACCTTATTGCACATAAGTTCTTTACTATATTTCTTATTCTAGATTTAAGGTTAAATATTGTTTTGGAAAGTGATCTATAGCTGAGGCATGCCACCAATAATATGTGTACTCCATAGAGCTACAGAGAGGATGAAGGAAGGAATGAAAAGAAAGAGAAAACAGGAGGTGGAAAGGATATCACTTTAGGATCACTGGTGTGCGGATTACAGATTCATTGGGGAACGTATTTAATTATCTACTCATTTCTTTTCCTTATAGTCATTTCTTTTGTCCATATTAGTTTAACAAAGTCAATTGCACGGAGTACTCAGCGGGAGGCGCTCTATTCCACTGCATTAGACAATCAATGTTATGCCACATTCTCATTACGGTGCTCTTGAATCATCAGCAGTCAGATGAGTTTGTATTATTTATGTGGATGATGAAATTTAAAAGCTTGGCTTTTTCTGTCCATCTAGCCTCTCTGTGTTCGACAAGCTGTGACACAATGTTCAGCAAAGAACATCTTTCCAGAAAGCTTTTTTCTTACTTGTGTTTAAAAGTTGGCAGCTTTTCATTTTTCTGCTCATGTTTTTAACCTTCCTGTACATGTGAATGTAGTAAACACTTCAAAGCTATAGATTAAAAACTGCTACTTCACTGTAAAATGGTGTCGTAAGTTGTCAGTATCAGCTTGTCAAAAGAGAAGAAGCAGGTCATGCATGGAAGAGAAAATAATAGTAAACAGCTTTTATTCAACAATTTTTGTACAACGGGAAGAAGAATATACAGTAAATACTGTTGATGGGTTAAATCATAAAGTGTAAACTTACTGAATATACAAATATTTTTTGATATTTTTAAATTCTTCTGTTTAATTATTAAATTATTGTGTATTAGTAATGTAATTTATATGGTAAACTGTTGCAAAGTACTATTTTCTTATTTTTTCCATTTGCATTATTAAAGCGAAGTCTTAAAGTTAAATGATTAGAGCCTGACTCTTTTATTTAAAATATTAACTTCGCTTCACTTGTGCATATACAGTTTAAAATAAAAAAAAATGCTCTTCAGATTCTTTAAAGCATAAAGATGCCAAAACATATATATCAAATAAATGACCTCATTTATGTTAGATACTGTAGTTGTGGTTTTTATTATGCTGAAATTTCCACACTGAAAAGATTGTTATTGCTCAGTGACTGCATAGCTGAAATCTTAACATATTAAATGTGCAGCCACTATTGCAGTACTTTATTATCCAGGCATATAATGCTTTTGCAGGTTTCAGCTAATATCCTCATCATAATAGAAGTAACTATCCGTGCAACTTCTGAGCTGTTGACTACTTTGTTTTCCTCTCTTCCAATGTTAACTGGCCATAGCTCAGCACTTAATTAATGAGCAGATATTGTTGGTTTCCATTTATGCTAATCAGTTTCTACATTGTTTTCTGTGTGATTTTAACAAATCTGTGTCTTTTATTCTTGCCTTTTACCTAAGAATCTGTCACAACATTCTGTGCCTGCACTCACTGAAGAGCGCTAAACAAAAATAAATAGAACTGAATTGATTCTATGTCTATGACAAATTGTAATTTACTGGATTAAAAGCAAGTAACATTCCATACAAACAAGTCAATTCCAATTTGATTTTTTCCAATTTCAAATAGTATATAAAATCAGTTACCCACTGACTCTTCCAGTTGAGCAATATAAGTCTTTGAGCTAGTAGTAAGGTAAATGCAATTACAGTTTGTTTGTCCTTCTCCACTTTAAGCCCTTCTGGGAGTACACCAAACACAGCTGTTAATGAATTAGAGGTTATTCTGACACCACGGCTTTCTGGCATTTAATGACTTTGGTCCAGAATACTATTAATTTGGTGCACGCCCAAAACATGTGGCCTAGTGTGGCTGGAGCTCGATTGCAATGTGTGCAGATTGGATCTTGCCCTGGAAACATTTTGGACAATTCTAAATGAGATGTACTCGATGTAAGATTTTAAGTTGAATAATTGTGTGCTTTGTGCATATGGAGCTAGAGTGAAATCTGTGTGTAGCTGTCTTCCACTCTTTTTCTGAAATATTGAGTAAGAGGCAACTTTCCCACTGTATTAAGTGATCTTTAAAAGGAAGAAACTTTAAAATGTTTTTATATAATATAATAATGCTGTCTGTGTTTTCAAGACTGATCAGTGTTTCTTCTGGAATAGAAACAGAGGAAAGACGAGGAAAATTAGGCAGATTTCATTAGCAAAGTTTCTAATTTTGAAATAGTAAAAAATGGTCTTGATTGGGACGCTAAAGTTGGAGTATAATTGTTTGTAGGTTTCAAAGACATTATCTGTATACAGTAGAAATCTCTAAATGACTTATTCCCTACTGTGTAAATTTGAGAGTGTGGAAAAAGGTGGTTATTGTGCAAATGTGCCAAAGATAAAGCTTCTCTATCTTGAAGTACTTCCTATATTGGTTCCATATTCAGAGTGAATGAAGGACAATTGGGCTGTTAGCATATTGACGATAACTTGTATTTACTGTGGTACAAAGCAAGGAATATAAAGACATACTGCAGAATTTTATTTCTATTGTGGACCAAGATTGTTTGTGTTCATCTATTTGTGTCAAAGTCCAGGTTTTTATAGGTTGCATATTTTCCTCCTAGTAATAAAATTGAAAGTTTGGTAAAGCCTTGCCACCTTCTGCTTTAGGTCGTTTTAGGGCCGCCCTTTGGATGAATTGATGTTTTTAATTCCAATTTGATGAGGTTATGATTGAATCTAATTTCTTAAGAAATGATTTGTGAATGTATATGAGATGTTCTGAAATAGAAACAGAAGCTTAAGAAGGATACTCATCTTGATAGTGTTCATTTTCCCTGCTGAAGTGAGAAGGAGGGTAGACCATCTATGCACATGTTGTTTAAAAATTTCCATGTAGACAGCAAAATTTTGTTGAAAAAGAGCTTTATATTTATTTGTGATGTTTACCCCTAGGTATTTAAACTGACCTGAGATGATAAAAGGTAAGGTGTCCAATCTAATGTTGTGTGCTAGAGAGATCACTGGAAAAAACACACTTTTATTCAAATTAATTTTGAGTCCAGATATCTTTTGAAATTCTGCTATTGTTGTTCAGACTCTAAGCACACAATTTTTGTGAATATGATATATATAGTATCATATCATATTCATATGGTGATATTTTCTGTTCAAGTCCTTCTCTGATAATCCCCTTTATTTCAGATGCATTTTGAAAGTGAACAGCCAAAGGCTCAATGGCGATTGCAAATAGCAGTGGTGACACAGGGGGCATCCTTATCTAGTACCAGGTTCTAGTTTGAAGTAGTCTGAAATAATGTTGTTAATACAAACAGAAGCTTCTGGACTAGTATACAGTAGCTGGATCCATTGATCCATTCACATATGTTCAGACCAAACCCCAATGTGTGCAATTTAGTGAACAGGTAGTCCTATTCAACCATATCAGATTGGTTTTTTTTTGCATTCAAAGGTAATATGTTCTCTGGGGCATTAGACTTTATGGATGAATATATTACATTAAACAGCCGTTGAAGACTGGAAGCTAAGAGTCTGCCTTTAATAAATCCAGTTTGGTCTTGTGATTTTACCAAGAAGAGCACCTTCTCAATTCTTCAAGATAGAACTTTGGCGAATATCTTAACATTATTGTTCAGAAATGAGATTGGTCTGTATGATGCACATTGTAATAAGTCTTCATTTGTCTTTGGAAAGACGGTAATTAATGCTTGGCAAAAAGTTTGAAGTAGTATTTTATTGTCTCTGGCTTCTATAAAAGTTACTAATAAATGGAGATATAACTTATTTAAAATTTTTTATACAATTCAGCAGGGTAGCCATTAGGGTCTGCTGCTTTCCCACTCTGAAATGAGTTTATAGCATCTAGTATCTCAGTGAGTGTCAGAGGTTTATCCAATTCATCTGCCTTGAGTCTGTATAGCTGTGCTATCTGTAATGCATCAAAAAACTCATTAGATTGTGTCTTGTCTTCTTTAAATAGAGTAGAATATAAGGACTAAGGAGAACTTCCTGCTTGTGGATTTGTTGAGCTAAGATCTTATTAGCCTTCTCTCCAATTTTAAAAATGAGGTGTTTGTTTCTCTTGTTGTCAAGAGGTTGAGTTCTGATTGCAAAACCGGTCTTTTCCTATAAAGTACCTCATTTGGAAACCTGGTGTGTTCTTCATCTATTCTGGTGTTTTCACTGATTAACTCTGTTGCCTTCTTGGTTTTTGATTTATTTTTATGGCAGGTATATGAGATTATCTGTCCTCTTCAGAGTTTCCCATAGTATTCCTGCAGAGACCTCTGAGGATGCATTTATCTCTAAAAAAACAATTTGCTTGGATATAAATTCTGTACAGCTCTCGTCAACTAATTACATGGAGTTAAGATGCCAGCTGCAAGATGAGTATGTGGGGCAATTTTTGTTTTTACTGCATTGTGCAGTTCCTCTTAGAACTATTGCTTGACAAAGCACCATTTCATTCTGGGAAGGGTTCTTTGCATAAGAAGTTGGTTCTTTGTGCTTTGATAAACTTCCCAAAATATAGAAAAAAAAAAACAAATTAATGTACGGTATGCTAGCTATGATACCAACAGATAAGTAAATATGGACTGTGTTACTATCTGTAGCAAGAATTCTTTTAAAATGAGGAACCTCATTTATAATTCTGTTACCATCTATTCATTGTTATATGCTGTGTGAAGCTGTTATGGATCTAAATAAATAAAAGTTCTTTCTGGAACCTTCATGTGGATGGGTCTTTTGGTTAACAGAAATGGTTCCCCTCTGAAGAACTACTCGGGCACCTTCATTTTTAAGAATGTAGGGCCCTTCCACTGATTGAGTTATGTATAAAATTGGATATGTGTGAGTGTTTTGGTTTTTTTTTTCCTTTTTTCTTTTGCTTCAAATGTATAAAAAGCATAATACTTTGCTTATAGTATGGCTAAACAAAAACATTACAGAAGACTGCTACTCAATTAACTACACACAGAATATTATGAAAATTGAAACACACAATGGTTAGTACTTAAATGAGCTTTAATGTACTGAATCCCATAAGCACTAGGTAGGCATCCAGTCAGGATGGGGCACTGGGTCATGCACACACCCACACACGATCAATTGAAAGTGAAAGGAGAATCAAAGAGGTTGCAATGAAGCCCACATAAACACAGAAAGAGCATAAAAAATGGACACAGACGTTAATCAGATGCAAGACTAAATGTCAGGGCACTTTGCTCCATTAGGCAGCAGTGATAAGCTGCACCATCAAGCCTCCCACACAATATGACAATATAATTTAGGCAGCTGCTCTTATACTATAGCAGCACTATATAACCTTGCTTCTTTCACCTTTGACCACAGCACTGGGCACAAGTCCAATTTAGAGCAAGGCGAGAAACAAAATACACGGCCAGTGATACCCAGGCCTCTTAAACTGTGAGGCAGTAGCACCAAATACCGTTTCAATGGTCAGTCTTGTCATTCATGTTGCTATATTCATAAGGTTTTCACTTCATGGGCTCTTATTTTTTCATAATATCTACTGTATTTAGATTTTTTGCAATTATACAAAGTTAGAACCTAACATACACGGATTATCATAATTCCTGCGTGCATGACTTAGTTAATGATAAATGCCAATGATGTTTTTATTTTTACAAAAAGTTTTGCAAATTTATTATATTATTAAATTAAATCGCAAATCTGACATGGTGGAATTCACCAGTTGCAGAAATTACCTGAACTCATGAGCATGGGCATTCTTGAGCATGGGAAAGGTGCTATATAAATAAAATGTATTATTATTATTGTATTTAAGAAATATAATCACTTCATTTTGAAGACTTAAATGATTCAGCATCCATAAGATGCTCAACCCTTACACAAAGAACTGGAATTGGGTGAAACTTGTGTCAACTGCAGTCACATGGGGACTTTATGCTTGGGCAGTTTTTAAAATTGTTTTCAATTTTAGTAACAGTGTTTAACACTAAATTCATATTTGAGGTCTTTCTTAAGAACAAGCCATTTTTATATGGCTTCCCTTATTTAAAAATAACATTAAATTTAAGTTAAATATATAAGGAATAGCAGCAATTTCAGTTCACATATTTTAAAGGATTACTGAGTGTGAATGTACTGAAATTGCATCCCATAACAAAAAATAATTTCAGTAGACCATGAAATGGATTAATGTGTGAAGTTTATGGGTCTTTAGAAAATTATTTGATTCTGAAAGACAGGTGAGCATAAGTTAAGTGGTAACAAAGAAATTTCAAGTACAGTGATTCAGTTTATATTGACAAATTGTCAGAAAGTGGCAAATGTACCAAAAAATCTCATTTCAATTAGTTTAATTCTGAACAACAGACATGTGATTTGCAGCAATCGTATAAATGCATTAAATTTCTTGAAAGATACAAAAGCACATCCCAGGACCAATACTTATTCAGAATCCATTCACTATTAAGTTTTCCAGACAAAGGTGTAAAATGAGCCACTTGCAAACAAAATGAGATGGAGACATGATACTGTGATAGGTAAAGTGTGACTTTACAACCATACAGTCATGAGGCTGCACATTCAACCCCACCTCCGACTCATAGTGAGGCCCTGAGGCAATCATTTAATCAGCTACTTCTTCAATTGTACACAATATGCAGTACATAAAAACTGAATAAAGAGATTTGTGATAGAGTTAACTATAATGATACATCTTACAAAGGTTAATTGCTTGTAAGTATGGGATTTTGAATAGCCGAATAATCTAAGTGTTATATCATAGAAATTATTTAATCAATGCACTTATAATTGCAAGTAGAATATTTATTAATAACAAAAACTGGAGTAAGCTATTTATATTAGTAGTAACAGATATCACTGCTGGTTAAGTGCCACAGGTTCTGTAGGCATATTTATATTGCCTCTTTCTTGGTAGCATGGTTTCATTTCATATCTAAGAACTGTATATTTTAGGTTCATTCAAATTGAACACTTATTTGTGAGTATAGGTGTGTTCGTGAGTGTCTAATGGGATGGACTAGTGGCCTGTCAGAGGTTGATTCCTGCCCTACACGATATGATATGTCACATTATAAGAAAGTGTCAAAAGAAAATAAAGGTAGTGAAATTAAAGGTGACTTTTTGGTTTATGTCTTGCAGTGATAACCCTCCTCTCCTGTTTGGTTAAGAATATAATTTATAGCTTGTGGCCATATTGTGGAATCATTAAAGACAACAGATGCAGGGGAAGTTTACAGCTCCCAATAGACCTATTATTAATAAAGTTGCTTGAAAAAGAGGATAGAAGTATTGGCAAGTCATTCTTATTACTTAGTAAGTACAACTGCTACTCAGTGAATGTCAGTCATTTTCTAACCTGCTTAGTCCTGAACAGGGTGGTGGTGGCTGCTGGAGCCTATCCCAGCTAGCACAGGGAGCAAGGCAGGAACAAACCGTGGACAGGGCACCAGTCCATCACAGGGCAAACACACACATACACACACACACTAGGGCCAATTTTAGTATCACCACTACATCTAACCTGCATGTCTTTGGACTGTGGGAGGAAACCCATGCAGACGTCGGGAGAACATCCAAATATACCCACAGGGAAGACCCGGACGTGAACCTTGGACTCCTTACTGTAAGGCAGCAACTCAATGAATGTTTAGTTCTAATATGTTACAAAAATCACCTCAATATAAATGAAACTGTTTATGTACTGCATTCATACATACAGGGTGGTCCAGATCTAATTATGCAGATCTAGATTATCTGGATGACTTTGATTTATGCGGGGACGATTCCAGTTTGGCGCGAAGATGATTCTTCATGTTGTCAGTTCGCACACTTCTCGATGTACAGCCACACACACACTTGGTGGCAGCTTTTGACTGATGAAGTCCATGCAAGAAAAAACAGCAGCATGTGTGAGCCTCCACCATACTATCCCATCTCTGATGCTGTTTAAAATTGTTGCAGATTAAGTTACATGATCTTCATAACTGTAAAAAATAAAACAGTATAGGCAAATGGATAAGAAAATAAAGAAAATAAGCTTCTTAAGCATGGCTTGGCGACACATTGTGCATGCAGTGAATACATCTGTACTATGGAAAAAAGCCTGCATTGGTCCTGTTCTAAAGAAGACAGGCTCTTCTAAACCTAATGACTACAGACCTTGGGCACTTACATTTCACATTATGAAGTCCTATGAGGGGCTGATTATAGACTACCCCTTGTGGTAGAACACTTGGACCCACTGGAGTTTGTCTATCAGACAAAGACAGGAGTGGAGGATGTGATTATATATCTACTATACAAGGTTTATTCTCACCTGGACAAAGCTGGCAGCACTGTGAGGATTATGTATTTTGATGTCTTCAGTGCCTACAACACCATCCAGGCATCCCTGTTAAGGGTAAGCTCAGAAGTATCGAGGTGAATGAGCCCATGTTATCCTGAATAATGGACTAAATGCCCGGCAGAACACAGTTTGTGAAGGACAAGGACTGTGTCACTGATATAGATGTGAGCAACACTGGAGCATCACAAGTCCTGTCTCCTTTCCTCTTCACTCTACTCAGACTGTAAATATAACACCAGGTCATGTCACCTGCACTTATGGGGTGTATTGACAAAGGGGATGAGACAGGGTATAGGAGACAGGTGGAGAAGTTCGTTTCTTGGTGCAAAGTGAATTGTCTGTAACATAAGCAAAACCAATGAATTGTTTATTGAATTTTGCCACACAAAAGACCTTCTATTTCTGGTCAGTATTCAGGTAGTGGATGAGGAAGTGGTGCATATCTGCAAGGTCTTTGGGGATCCAGATCAATGACAGTTTGAACTGGTCTTATAACACAGAGGAACTACATAAGAAAGGGCAGAACAGTCTCTTTTCCCATAGGAGACTGCATGATTACTTCACATCTTCTACACTTCACTCTGGACACTCTAGAGTTTGTAGCAAAAGAAAGGATTAAAACAAAAGTGAGTGTCATTATGAACAATGCTGCACATCATCGCTGACTAGGGCTGCAACTAATGATTATTTTGGTAGTCGACTCATCGTTCAATTTATTTTTCGATTAGTCGATTAGTCACAATCATTTCATGCCCGACTATTTTGATGCCTATGACCTGTGGTTGCGCATCCTGTTCTGGGCTCCACTGCATGTCTTACCTCATCTGCTCACATCTCTCAACCTGTGAATGTTATCCTGATGTCTCTGCAGTAACACGATTAAAATTAATAATAATCAAATTAAAACAACAAGCAGTGAAACATATGAATTTGAAAATAATCAGATGTTTTTATATTAGTGTGACCATCCCAATAAAAAAGAAATACATTAAACAATACAAACTAAAGTGCACGTAATCTTTAAACAAAAAAAGTGCATTTAACTTAACTAAAAAATACCTCGTTAAAACTGAAATCCATCCATCCATCCATTTTCTAACCCGCTGAATCCGAACAGGGTCACGGGGTCTGCGAGCCAATCCCAGCCAACACAGGGCACAAGGCAGGAACCAATCCTGGGCAGGGTGCCAACCCACCGCAGGACACACACAAACACACCCACACACTAGGGCCAATTTAGAATCGCCAATCCACCTAACCTGCATGTCTTTGGACTGTGGGAGGAAACCGGGCCCGGAGGAAACCCACGAGACACGGGAGAACATGCAAACTCCACGCAGGGAGGACCCGGAAGCGAACCCGGTCTCCTAATCGGCAGCAGCGCTACCACTGCGCCACCGTGCGCCTTAAAACTGAAATGTTTTTCATATTTTCGTAATAAATGACAAAATGTAGACATAAACTATATAATGTGTAAAGCCTGAAGTGCAAAGATCAAATAAACACTTTCACAAAAGGTTCAAGGACAATACAATAGCTTCCGTGGTGCAGTGGTAGGAATTGCTGACTTA
Source organism: Polypterus senegalus (assembly GCF_016835505.1). NCBI lineage: Eukaryota > Metazoa > Chordata > Cladistia > Polypteriformes > Polypteridae > Polypterus > Polypterus senegalus. Next base: position 231,587,796 of record NC_053155.1, read on the forward strand.
TAATCAAGAGTCCCCCAGTTCGATCCTGACTGCCTCGTGTATTTACCATTTTGAGTAGTGAGTTGCTCTTATTGTTAATATTATACATTTGATTTGCATCTGTAACAGTCACTGTAAATGTATAGTACTTGTAAAAGTTACCTTTTTTTTCCAATTTTATTCTCTCAGTCATGATCATGATACATACTACTGCCCCCCAGGGATCTGACGCTTTTACTTTTTATCTGGAACTGGGAATAACTGTAGATGTGAGTGGTGTTTTGAGACAATCGAACTGCAAATTCTCTGATCTGGATGGGTAAAAGCTGACACACAAACGCTGGTGAATCTGCCTTATTCGTATCTCATTGTCACTTAATCTTTTTTATTCAATTTTATTGAGTGTTTCTGCTTACGCTGAATTAGTATGTGCCTTATGGCCCGTGATGTCATAGCTGCACTGACAAAAAAATAGAGACATAGGTATACTGTATATGATATTTGGAATTATTCATTTTATGACCTTATAGTACATTTCAGAAAACACTGTGGCATGGATGCAACATTATTTATATTCATTTGCGAACCTTCTTGCGGTTGTAATCAGTGACCGAATTTTTTTTCCCTCCAATCTTGCCCAGTCTGCACAGGACTCCAGGACAAACAGAGGAAAGAATGAGCCATGAACGCTCTTCTTTTCTCAGTGGACCCCTTACATGCCTTGCACATTACATGTGCTTTGTTCGCCGCCAGGTCAAGCTTTTTATAGCACAAGCAACCGGCCACCTGCGTGCTCCTGCTAGCACTGAATAAGCTCACGCTGCCTGGTGTCAGCATGCAGCACCAGGGAAAAAAAGGAAAGAGACAAATATATGTGACATTTTGAAGAAATCATTGTATGACCTGAATAGTACCAATCAGAAATCATCATGGGACTAATGCAATATTATTTGAAAATGAACAGATCGGGTGTAAATTTGTTACTTGTAAACGTTAGCTTTTTTCACTTTTATTTTCTCCATCTCGTTCACACTCTCCCTCCCCTCCTGATCTGACCCTAACTAACTAACTAACTAACTGTGCCAGCATAAATTCTCAAGAGATTGCATCACAGCTCCAGGATGCTTGCGTTTCAGATGCTCATGCATTGCGGTTTTGCTGCCATGAAAAGAAAGCTCTGCTTTGCATAATCTGCATTCAACTTTTTTTTTTTCTCGGTGAAGTGCTCCCTCACTTTACAAAGTTTCTGTCTCAATTTTTTTCTGTCTCCTTCCCCCTCTTCTATTCAACTCGCCATTGAAACCACGTTTATTTTCCTCTACATTCTTCTTCTCCTCAGATGTTCTTCTTCATTAGTAGGAATGTGTGCAGTCTTGACAAACAATAACAAACAATACTGCCCCCAGACGTTCATGTAGTGCATTGCAGTTACAAAAACCAATGTGGTTGTTTGTGACGGGAGCCTCCATTGAAGGTTCTGTTTATGATGCGCCGACAATACAAAATCTGCGTCCACGACTTTTTGTCGTCGACGTCGTCAATGATGTCGACTAATCGTTGCAGCCCTATCACATTGAGGACTTTCAGCCATGGAATTCTAAAGCAAAAGTACAGTAAGCCAATAAACTCTAATGGGGTTCCATTATAGCAATATCAGTAAACCTGCATAATGCCTCACTGGGAGTGTATGAGCCAGAAGATTTAGAAGTTTTTCTGTTTTTTATGTATGTATGTATGTATGTATGTATGTATGTATGTATTTATTTAAAGAGTTTATATAAAAAGCCATATTCTCTCTGGGAACAAATAAAGATCTATCTATCTATCTATTGCCACAGGTGGCGGAGGTGCGAGTGGCTCCAACCAAAGGGGCACAAAAACCTCGGAGGGAGTGCCAAAGGAATAGGCCCCGGGGTGTCGGATCGGAGCCAGGCGTCTCAGGAGTAGGACCCACTTCGGGGGTAAGCTGCCCTCGCGGGATGTGCTTTTCCACCCAACGGGTCTTCGCTGGCGGTGGGGCACATTCGGAGATGGCTGGGGTGGTGACCGGGCCGGGATGCCCAGGAAGACTGGTAGAGGGCTTACGCTCACCTCAGACCACGAGGGGGTGACCACCCTGGTTCCTTTGGGGGCTACGGGTACAGAGCTTTGAAGCTCTACCCTGCAGGGGCTCGTGGTTACTGCCAGGAGGCGCCCCTGTGCCTAGAGAGCCCTGAACCTCAGCACTTCCGCCACACCCGGAAGTGCTGGGGGGAAGAGGATCTGGGACACCCGGAGTGCTTCCGGGTACACAGCCGGTGCTTCCGCCACATTAGGGTGTGTCGCCAGGAGGTTACTGGAGGACACCTGGGGCACATCCGGGTGGCTATAAAAGGGGCCACCTCCCTCCATATGATGGCTGGAGTCAGGTGAGGAGGAGGCAAGGAGGCAGCCTGAAGAGAGTGAGGCATTGTTGTGGCCAGGACTTTGGGGACTTTTGGGGGTTGTTGCACTTGTAAGATATGGCGGCTATGTACCCGCCAATACCCCAAGCCGCCAGGTGGAGCCCTCCTTGCAGCATGGAGGTCCCCAGAAGACCAGCAGGGCATTATGGACCATGTAGTTTTATGCACCGCCCTGCTGGATGCCATGGGGGCCACGAGAGGGAGCTGCAGGGAGGACCAAGAGTTCTTCATGCCCTATGACCCGGAAGTTCGTCTTAGGAAGAGCGACGGCTTCCGTGGTGAGAAAAATATTATTTACCCTGACCGGAAGGAATAAGGACTTGTGGACTGTTGGGAAGGAACACCTCCGGGTCAGGGAATATAAAAGGACTGTGGGAGCTCCCAGACGATGAGCTGAGTTGGGAGGCAGGGTGGCTAAGCGTCTGGGAGTGGAGGATTGTGATTAATTATTGTATTGTTTATTGAAGGATAGTGGAGTGGTGGTGCTTTGTGCACATTATTATTATAATAAATATTATCATTGGACTTTACCTGGTGTCTGACGTATAGTCTGAGGGTACAAGGGTGCGAGAAGCATCTTATTCTATTACACACTTTTGTAAATATGGAGCACTTTGTGAATAAACATGTGTTGGGTGACATTAACGTGTCCGCCTGTCTGTGTCCGGGCCGGCTCCTACACTATCTATCTATCTATCTATCTATCTATCTATCTATCTATCTATCTATCTATCTATCTATCTATCTATCTATCTATCTAATCTAATCATAACATGCATCTGTATTTAATTATTCCTCAGTTAATTGCTAATATTATTTTTACACTATGTTCTTACAGTGCCATTGTGACAACTACAGAGGTAACAGGCTGAGAATGGTAGACTAGGCCTTCTATTTTTCAGCAAAAATCTTCAGTTTTATCTGGTCCTAGGCCAGCTAGGAAAATACTTAGTGGTTCCTCTTGTATCTCCTGTCATCACAAAATATTTTTAAATCTGATACCTGTGTCTTGACAGGGAGTTATTTGCACTGCTTTAATTTCTGTTTCTTAAGAACAAATAGAAAACTGCATATAAGCCTGTCATTCCTGCTGCTTTTATGTTATTGAGACTGTGTTTGTCCTGAAAGAAAAATGTGAAACACTTTGGAATCGCTCTGTGTAGCTGATGAAATCTACACAAATTCTAGAGCATAGCACAATTACCAAGGTTCCTCAGTTAAGCCAGACTCCCCTTCAATTAGTTAAAAATGACAATCTTGCCACTCAGAAATTTTCAAAACTTTTTTATTTTCTTCAATGCATATGATGCCCACATTACAGACAGCAAATAAATAAACATACAAAAATTAACTTTTTTAGGCTATAAACTGTAATACTAGAATAAAATATGAATGTGATAATTAAATGTTTTCTATCACTGTGATTGTAGGCATAAATGTGCTATATTTTTGGAACAGAATAGAACAGGAAGCTGTTGTAACAACCAATAAGTACAATAAGTCAGCACAGAGAAGCAGAGTGATCTCTACATTTTAAACAATTAACAAACCTTGCCATGGACTTGCTAGCTTCCTTAATATCTTATATATAAATGAATAACATTTGCACTCCAAAGTAGTTCAGCCTTGAATGGCCAGATGTTTTTAGCTGTTACTTAAGAAATATCTAAAAAGATCAGACTAAGTCAAATATAAAGTTAACCAGTACAACATTTTTCAGTTCTGTATATTGGTTCCATTAAAATTGACTTCATCTGTTCACAGTGTTGCTTTTACTGAGAACTTACTCATGCAAATTTAAATTTTAAATTACAATAAAAACTTTATTAATCAAAAACTTCGGTGTACTCATTTAACGCCAAATTTGACATATGCATGACAAAATAAGTAAGCTAGACTAAATAAGTAAGACTCAAGGTAAGTCATGCTCATACAATACTATTTTTAATATTTAAGAAACATAATTGAGTTGTAGCTTGACAGGATTATGAGAACCAATAGCTTTTAAAATCTTTGTTCTGATATGATTATATTACATTATTAAAAAAGTATATCTCTATGAACAGGTGCTGCAGTCTGTTCTGGTACTAAAATAAATAAGAAAAAGACACCTTTATCTGTGCACTTAAGTACTTACTCCTGCAGCAAATGTGCAAAATCATAACTTCTGATATATGTCTACATAATTTTAAAATAATTGATGTGAATTTACAAAAAGGAAGGTATACAGGTAAAATAAAATTACAATATAATATAACTTAGTTAAGTCTGGTGACAAAATGATCTGCCAGTGCTTGTATGTCTTCAGGTCTTGTTTAGTATGCCTGGACAAACTTTGCCAGTTTTCTTTGTCAGTCACTGAATGTATTTATCTCTATAATTCCTCGTTGGTGAGATAATAAATACACCCGTCAAGACACATTAGGATGAAACATATTCTTATCCGGATGTTCACAAGAGAGTTGTCAAGGCTGCTTAATAACAACAACGCATGCACCAGCTCTTCCAATGTTTAATGACGCCATCTGTGTAAGAGAGAAAACAGAGGGAGAGAGAGAGGATCTGTGATTTGATCAATAACAATTTTTCACCTTTTGGAACAGTATTGCTTACCAAATTAATTTGCACCATTATGCAAACATTTTATGTTAAAAATATTATTTTTATGGAAGTCAGAAACAAGCAAAAACTGAACTTACATTGCATAAGTATACAATACTTCATCTCCATGGCTTTGTTCACGTTAAATTCTTTTAGATAGACCAAAGTGCCTTAAGTGACATAATCAGGAAAATGTTCTTTATCTGTGTAATAACAGAGATTCACTTAATGTAATAACAAAAATAAATTCACCTGTTTCTCATACGTCTGTCAGCCAAGTAGTGGATTCAAACAGCCATTAACCTTGTGAAGTTTTCATGAAAACATTTGGGGATAAAATGATGGTCACCAATTAGGAAACTGAATAAAAGTCATCATATCATCCTTGGAGAATGTTCTAGAAGGTTTTTAGGAAGTGAGAGCTGCATTATTGTATAAATTAAGCAGTCCTCAAAGGATGAAACTAGTAAGAGAACCAGCAATGAGGTCAACTGTACAAGCTTTAATGTGCTGAAAGAGGGACAATACTTTTGAGGCAATAATAAATTCATAAGGTGCAACAGGAGGTCAAGTATACAGTGCCTTTAGAAAGCCTTCTGGAGAGACCTGAAAATAGCTGTTCACCGATGGTATCCATCCAATCTGATGGAGTCTGACAGAGAATAATTGCAGAACATTCCCCAATCCAGGTGTGCAAGGTTGTCACTTTATACCTAAGAAAGTTCCAGGCTGGAATTGCTGTCAAAGGTTCTTCAACAAAATACTGAGTTTAGGGACTGAATACTTGTGTCAATGTAATATTTCAGTGTTTTTATTTTTAGTACGTTTGTGAAATAACCCAAAATCCTGTTTTAGCTTTGTCATTCTGTGGTATGAAGTGTTGCTTGATGAAGGAAAAAAATAATTTAAATGATGTTAGCTTAAGGCTGCAGCATAACAAGATGTGTTAAAAGAGAAGTAGTCTGAACACTTTCGGTAGGCACTGTAGCAATGGCTGAGAGAAAGCATGCCACTGTGTAGCAGTCACAGACTCTGCTTGCTTGATGGAGGAATGATCCATCCATCCATCCGTTATCCAACCCATCCATCCATCCATTTTCTAACCCGCTGAATCCGATTACAGGGTCACGGGGGTCTGCTGGAGCCAATCCCAGCCAACACAGAAAGCAAGGCAGGAAACAAATCCTGGGCAGGGTGCCAGCCCACTGCAGGGCACACACACACACCAAGCACACACTAGGGACAATTTAGGATAGCCAATGCACCTAACCTGCATGTCTTGGGACTGAGGGAGAAAACCGGAGCACTCGGAAGAAACCCGGGGCACGGGGAGAACAAGCAAATCCCCACGCAGGGAGGACCCAGGAAAATGAACCTGGGTCTTCTAACTAAGGAATGAGATTTCTTATTATTCAGCTGGATAAGATCTCACATCTCCTCCAGAGGCCCTAGGTTCTCGTCCCACTACCTCTATAAGAGGGAGAATGGCTAGCTTTAAGTGGTAGCATCACCCTTAGCAATTCCTCACTGATGTACTGCACTTGTTCAGACTTAGGAGGCTCCAGTACTAAGTTTTAAGTCATGATTTATGTCAGATAGATGGCTAGAAACGTAGAAAGGGCTGTTGATAAGTTAAAAGGACTGTTTTAATGTTATTATGCCCTGGGAGCATGAATCCAATTTTGTCTGCGCATGATGAGTAATTAAAGAGTGACCCCTAAATATAATTCCTATGTCCACCCTGTACTGTTATAATTCCAAGACTGTCTTAATAAAGTCTGTACTGCGTTCTTGCTTACAGAAAAGTACATAGTTGTGCTTCAAGCAAGTTTCTGTTAGTCACTTTCCTTTGAACAATACGTCTTTTATTCCTTTAGATGCTTATGAAATCCTTGTCTGTCTGTCTGCTGCAACTGAGTAGTGGGTAGTCTACTGTGCAGCAAGTATAATGCTATATTTACATATTTACACATACAGTTTTCATACAGTCCTATATAGGTTGTATACCTTCTAGAGGGAATATGATGCACTATATAAGCTTCAAAGAGAAATTGGAAAATATGATTAGCATTAAAGGCTAGGAACAATATGCTGGAATATTTATGGTTATGGCAAAAAGAAGGGGTGTATATGAAATTGTATTGTTTATTAAGCAAATGCTGTTCATATATTGCAAAAATGGCCGAGGAGATGCTACTGCACTCCAGTACTGTCTATATTGTCATAATTGTGTAAAATCTGAATGCTGTGTTGTCGGAAGTTGAGTCATACAGTGAACAAAGACAGCTGAGCACAGACAGAGAGAAAAAATCTCAGACAATTAAATTGTCCTTGTTGCCATTGTATCAGATTAATTTATTTCATGGTTTTAATGGATTGATTACTCAGCTGTTTCTTGAAGAAGGTAAATCAGTGATATTAATTTCTAATATTCAAGTGTTACACTACACTACAAGATAAAAAGTCTTTCAGGTTGTGTATCCACATATACAAACCTCCAGTATATTGCATAACTGTATTTAATTAAGTACAGTTTAAACACTGTTATTATCACTCATTGGTTTTCTAAACTTGCTTCTTCCAAAATTACATTTTTAACTAGGCTGAAAAAACAGGCCAACAAATCAAACAATTAATGACTGGCTAAACACAAAAGTTTATAAATGTTTTGATACATAATATGTTGTAGTGACACCTGTAGATTTATATGTCATATCTTGTAGCAAATAAAATTTTGCAAGAAAATATCTACATATGATTTTCAATGACGGAGACTTTAAAGGGCACAACAGACCTGCAGCTTAAAACAAAAATCTTATTAAGGAAGGTCTGTTGTAAAAAAGAAACATCAAGAGCACTTTCTATTGTATACTCTGAACCTTAAAAGTGTAATAAGTATCTTCATAATTCGGGATATTCTTTGTACTTTTTATGATTCCTAAAAATCTGGGATAGTGTGTGATGACTTGGTTTCCAGATATGTGGGTGGATATTTGAGGATTAATCCGCAAGACAATGATTATATTTTTATATTATGTGCATTAAAGAACCATCAACAGAAAATGAAATCAAATTAATTATATATCAAACAATTATTGTAAAAGTAAAGTTGAATAAATTGGACTCTGCAACTGCATGAATAAAAGGTAAAGTACCACTTCCAGTTAACGGAAATAGCCTAAAAGTTTTGTACCTAATTACGGAAATAGCCTAAAAGTTTTGTACCTAATACTTGTATACAAAATTTGGTTGACCTAAGTGAAGTGTACTCAAGTTATTATGTTTACACACACCCACACACACCGACAGACAGACACACAGACATCATTCCAAAAATGGTATTTTTTAACTCTAAAACATCTAAAATGTCAAAATTCATTAAAATCTCAAAACTGAATTTTTGGAGGATTGCAGTACTTTCCCTATACTTTGTATACAAGAAAGTAAAAAGGACATAACAGATATTGAGTAAGTTTAGATTAGGGTTACTAAAGTAATTCCAAGGCTGTGGAGTTGAGGAAGTGAGGAAAGACTGAGGAGAATGACCCTTTCCATCTTAAGCAATATAAGTACTGTCAAACATTAAGAAATTAAATGTGGTGCATATGTTACTTTAATGTCAGTTCTACATCAACACAAGAGGGGCACAGACTGCAACCTGTTAAAAGAAACTATTGAAGTGGAACTTTGACACTGTATCACTACATATTTTAAACTAAACTGCAGAGAAATGTTACTTAGAGAAAGTAACTATCTTCTCCTGAGAAAAATCCTGTATTGTTAACTGAGCTGAGGTCAGAAAATCCGTGGTGGTGAAAGAAAGCAGTTTAAATATGCCCTCAAGGTTTAACTTATAAAATAAATAAAGATAAAAATAAAGGTTTGAAACCACTAGTTTGGAGAAGCTAACCATGGGATATTCCTTATGAAAATATGTGATTCATTTAGAATTATTTAATATTGAGACTGACCATCTCCTTATTGATACAGACAAAAGAAGGATAAGGAAAGAGAGGGTGGAATGCCCAGATTTACAAAAGTCAAATAGATCATCCTGCTCCCACTGACCCAAGCACTGTAGCTCAAAGATTGGACTCCTCTGCTATTGAGAACCATTCATAAACTTTAATGAGCATCATTCTCATTTCAAATGAGAGTCTATGCTTGAGGCCTACTGTACTATTGTTTTTGTTTATAGTTACATTCTTATTCACTCATTTCTTCAAGACTTCCAACAATTGTTTCATCATATATGCTGCAGTTATTATACCAAAAAATATTAATGCAATCTTTTCCTTTTATATTAAACAATGTCTACTTAGTTTGTAATGCCATTCAAATCCCAGCAGTGTCACAATTTCTGACAATCTGAAAATAGTCTTAAAATATCTAAAATTAAATGAAACCTTAGAACATAGCATAACATAAAATCCTCAAGCCCAATTCAGAATGGCATATCCTATTTTGAGCGTTGTGAAGCCTGTTTTATGGGCATGTTTGCTTTTGAGCCATTACAAAACTCAGCACCTTAATTGTGCTGTTATCACATATAAAACAGGCATTGACTTTAATAGATGGTGAAGTTTCAATTCCAATAGGTATGCAACTCTGGGATTAACAAAGTATATGAAATCAACATCAAAAATCTAATTTATTAACTTGTAAAAAAGCTTCAGGCTTCAAAAAAGTTTTGTTAAACTACTGTCAGAACGGCAACATGAAAAGAGACACTAGAATATAGTGTAGTCTGCTTCCATATTTTTATGTGAAAAGAGTCTGCCTTATCAGCAATAATCTTGCTAGTTATACAGTATCAGATGTCATATCCAAAAAAAAAACTGTCACAGTTCCTACAGAATCCTAAGCCACTTAGTTGCTTTTGAATTTACTATTTTCCAACACAATGTATATGCAAAAATATTAAATAAGTGTTAAAGTTCTAAGTTTTACATTCACATACCTTGTAAAAAATTCATAAGGATGCCAGAACCTATCCAGAAATAAACAGATGCAAGACAGCAGCCAAGTCCATGCCAAATCACTCAGACTCTGTCTAGGGAAGTTTAGAGTGTCTGGCTGACCTGAAATTATTTCTTTGGGTCATGCAAGAAAACTAGATATTCCAGATAAAGTTCACATGAACACAGGAAAAGCATGAACACTCCACAGAAAGGTCCAGAATTAAAAAAACAGCAATAGCTTTCCCCACAAATACACTAAATCTATTGGCAAGCAGTGACTTTGCTTTGACTTGTTTCTCCAGTTGTTTCTGTCTCGATTACACATTGGATACCAGCAGCTTACTTTCAGTTCCATATTTTTTTTCCTGTGGGCCATTATATTCCATGTTACTAATGATATAATACTTTCAACACTTTATATGAATTGCATTCTTCATTTAAATATCATTAATTAAGATGCATCATTATGCTAATTACCATATGGTTGCACCCACATGTGTTTTAAGAGCAGTTGGTATTTATCAACAATTATTTATTTGAAGTTTGAACACCCAGCTGATACTGCAGTTTATTCAACAAAAGTATACTTTTGGTGGTGTTAAAATGTTATAAATGGTTAAAAAAGTGCTACACTTCAGTAGAAAGTTACTTTACAATATTTTACATGAATGATGGTTACACCTTAAGTACAGGCAAGAGGATATCCAGAGGAGTACAGTCAGAAACTTTGTGATTTATAATCTAATATTTAACTTATAGACCACACAGCCTATACAGTATGTATTATTTAGGGTAAATATTTATTTTCTAATGAAAAATAATGTCTCTAGCACCTGCAAATACAGTATAATTGTGAAGAAGACCATCTGAATCTTATGTACATACACTACATTTATGGAACAACTGAGAATGTACTATACATATATACTAGTAAGTTGCAATGTTTTTAATATTTTATTTTTACACTTATAAATAACCTGCAGTGAGCTGGCGTCCTGCCTGGGTTTGTTCCTTCCTTGCGCCCTGTGTTGGCTGGGATTGGATCCAGCAGACCCCCATGGCCCTGTGTTAGGATATGGCGGGTTGGATAATGTCTGGCTGACTGACTGACTGACATATATAACCCTCATTGCACACCTACACTAGATCTAATTAAAGTTTTTAAAAAGCATCCATGAAAAATGTTGAAGAGAACATTATGATTTATAGTAATGGGATTAAGGATAGAAGTACAGTATATGAAGAAGTTGGTGAATAAACAGAATGAATGACATGTTGATGTACAATGTGAGATAATAGAAGGACTGAGCTGTCAATTTTCAAAATAGGAGATCACAAAAGCACTAACAAAGGGGAAGATAGATGAAGGAGCATATCCAAGTGGAGTGGTGTTTGAAATTGTTGAGTGCAGAGGGGCCAGACAGAATAGTGACAGCCAGGTCGGGAGGTCCATGAAAGATATCCAGGGACCCGTCCTGATTCTGACATCTAAAGCAGCTTCTCTGGCATTAAAGGTTAAAGTTTATGGAAGTTATGTGAGGAGCAGCATGTTGTGTTGCCATGAGACTTAGTCAATGAAAGAGGAAGCAAAACTGTAAAAAGCACAGGTGAGATAGATCAGTGAAGTGTCACAGAGTGAGGAAGAAAATTGAATTCAGAGTTAAAAGAAAGGGGTGGATGTGTTGTGCAGAGGCATATGGAGGGAAGGCAGAGGATGACTAGGTGAAGCGGTGCACAAAGATGCATGAAAATGAAGGGTATAAGGCCAAGAGGGATTCCAAAAAGATGTGCTTCCAGGTGGTATCAGACAATATGAAAAGAATGGATCTCATCCCAGGACCGTAGTGAATGAAACAAAAGATTTGGGGGCAACCAGCTCACCTCGTAAAAAACAGCTGTTAACCCTCAATGGTTCCTTGGGGTGCGTTCTGCACCCCATGCCCATTTCTATGGCTACTACCATGTTATTATTAAAATTTCAGCAGTTATCCTCTAGGACATTGTAAGTGCACTAGTTTTCATACGGTCATGCATAAAATGATAGAAAAAGTGTTAACGTCAATTATCGCTGGCATATTTTCATCGGGGGTGCAATATGCACCCCCAAAAAAACTTAATTTTTGACAGAAGTCTGTGGAGATTCTCAGCTATCCAGGTCATGGTTATCCTAAAAAAGAGTTATGCTGGACTTTGTTTCCATCCAGAGTGCTTTCTCAATTCTAACTGATTGGTTGGCAAAGTTAAAAGAACTGTATTGTAGGTGGATTGGGAGGACAACTGATTCAAATGAACGACTGTCGTTGAACAGAGGCGGTGGCCTTATACATAATCTATCACTGACCTACAATGCAGTTCTTTCAACTTTACCCAGACGGTTCCACAGTCGTTCACGCTGGGAGGATGACTGGTTCAAATAAACGACCGTCGTTGAACAGAGTTGAACAACTAGTCCCATTCAGAGGACGATGTCCATTTAGGCAGTACATTCCCAGTAAGCCTGCCAAATATGGGATAAAGGTGTGGTGGTGCTGTGACAGTGCCACATCTTATCCACTGAATGCAGAGGTCTATCTTGGGCGGCAACCGAATGAAGTCAGAGATCATGATCAGGGTGCACGTGTTGTGAAAGCAATGGTATCACCTTGGTACAAAAGTGGTCGTAATGTAGTGGGAGATAACCTGTTTACAAGCGTTGCACTGACAGAAGAATTGCTTACACAGGGTATGACCTATGTAGGAACGATGCGCAAGAATAAACGAGACATTCCTCTGAGCATGATAGCAAAAAACAGAGACGAATTTTCTTCGATCTTTGCATTTGATGGCAACAAAACTTTGGTATCATATGTCCCCAAAAAAGGAAAGCCGGTCATCCTTTTGTTGACAATGCATCACGACAAGGTTGTTGATGGTATGAAACAAAAACCAGAGATCATCCTTCATTATAATGCTACTAAGAGCGGCGTAGATAACATGGATCATTTGGCCTGCATCTACTCTTGCAAACGAAAAATCAACAGGTGGCCAATGGTCCTGTTCTTCAACGTGCTTGACACAGCTGCCATTGCCAGTTTCGTGATCTGGATGTGCAATATCCCTGATTGGAACAAGTCATCCAAAGCGATACGTCGTCGCCAGTTCATCATGAGTCTCGGGGAGTCTCTTGTCGAGCCACTGATTAAAAGACGTTTGGACAATGCAGCCCAGCTCAGAAGACCGATCATGGATGCAATCCAACTTCTAGAGCTGGACTCTGGAGAACTAGAAGCAGGAACTGAGAGACCAGCTAAAATGAAGAAGACACAGGGACGTTGTCACCTGTGCCCGCGTGAGTTTGACAGGAAGACACGCAAATTCTGTGATAAGTGCTCTAGGCCTGCTTGTCCAGCACATTCTGTCAATAAATCAAATGTACTTTGTGACAAATGCATATAACTTTAGACATGTCATTTGCAGAAATCTTAAACGTTTGCATCTAAAAGGTGTGATAATATATATTTTACAATCTTATTAGAACATTGGAATTAAAATGGCACTTACATCGCGACAGTGAAGGGGTCGGCTAGACGGAATGTGCATTATATGACCAGTCCCCTCCGCTGCCACCCCCCCCCCACTGCCGCAACCCCATTAACTGCACTGTTTCACTGCATAAGCTGTGTATGCATCATGCACTTACCTAATAAACGCATCTTAACTTTAGTTCATTGAATTTGAGCTTGGTACCATTGAATTATATATACCAACGAATAGGGGTGCAATTTGAACCCCAAGGACCTGGAACGTAACTTTCTAACAAGGACCCATTGAGGGTTAAACCTGTAATGATAATGCACTTACTAAACTCATATAATCCAGTTTTAGGGCTTCAAAATTAGACACAAGGTAAGAACTGACTCTGAAAAGGGCCATCCATTCCAAAGACACTCTCACTTGTACTGGGACAATTCAGAGTTGCCAGTCAGCCTAGCTGTCATATTTTTTGAATATAGATTGGTCATTATTGTGCACAGAAAAAATTGAGACATCCAGAGAACATGCAAACTCGGCCCTCACAAGGAATAAGGCAGGATCGGAAATCAACCCCATGGAGTTCTAAAAATGATGGCGGGAAAGAAGTGATTTCAAAAATACAGCATTTCACAGTGTAACTGAACTTTTAATATCTTCAGTTATATACACGTAAATTAAACAAAAATATTTAGAAAATTAGTTGTTTTGATTATAATAGGACTAAGGAGTACATCAGGTATGCAGACGCATTTTATATTAACTAAAATTAAAATATGTATTTTGAAACATTAATGTTCATCTTGGCACCAGGGAGTGGCAATGTGTTGCATATTAGTCTGACATGCAAGTAAGAATTTTACAATACATGTGATGATATACTACTACTTTTATTACTACTACTACAAGCAACTGTGCCACTATATATACTATGCTATGAAAATATTTTAATGAAAATATAAACAATTTTCTAATGTAAAAATGTACAGTATATACAGTAGAATTATTCTGTTTTCCTTGTTTTGCATATACTCCTTAAAAACTGGTTGAAAAATGAGAAATCAGATATCAAAATGTATTTTCCTTTGTATTAAATAAGAAAAATAATGCCTTCCCAGTCAATCAGAAAAACTCTAAACAGTTTCCCCAAATGTCACTTGTACACCTACTGCCACACAAGTGCTCTTGGGAGGCAGTCAGGAGGCTTAACTAAAGGTAAAATGCTGGGTCAGGGGTTGATGAAGTGCACTATTGCCTTTTTTCTCTCCTCTGCAGATCACCAGAAGGAAAGACCACCTAAACTCCAACCAAGTTCCACATCCTTTTCCAGACCACGCCCTTCTTCTGACCTCACTTCCGCCTGTTCCCCGTTTGACCCTCCTCTTCTTTCCTACCACCTATAAAGCCAGCCACTTACCTTCCCCAGTCAGTCCTGTCCTGGATTCGGTCATTTGAGACTGCTGTTTATTCATCACATTTTTTGAGACTTTGTTATTAATATACGGGAAGGTTCCCCAAACCTTTCTCCTTGTCTGTTGTGCTTCTTTTACACTACATAACTATGAATCATTGATTTCTTCATGGAAATAAACAGTTCATTTATTCATTATTCATCTAATTAAGAAAATTTTGATAAGGTCACTAATGGCAATGTTTCTGCACATTACCTTATGTTCAGGAAATGAGAGAGGTGCCAGTTCTTCAACATTATTGTGTGGATGGAGAAGCTTCTCCCAGACTGACCAGCATTTTGGCCTTGTCTCACAGAAAAAAAGTTCTTACTTAATTTATGTCAAAAAAAAAAGAAACTGTTTTACCATTTCAACTTTATTGACTGTTTTCCGACTATTTTGGAACCTTGTTCATGATTACTTACCTGTTTAGTGGTAAATGCAGCCATTGTGCAGGATACTGTAACAAAGTATATAATGGCACCACACAAGCATCAAACACCTTTAGAGGGCATGAGGTCTGTCATGGTGACAAGCACAGGAGCAGCTGTTATTTTACATTAAAAAGTAAAGTAAATTAATGTGAACATATTTTGAAATAACAAAAGGGACCTATTGTAATAATTAATTTCCTACATTTTAACATTTAGCCATGTCATCTCGTAATTACTGTGTGTTTAAATTGAAACGGTTCAGCACTTTCAATCTTTCCCCATTGCTCATACGTCCCAGGCCCTGAAACAATGTAGTTCTCCTCTGGATATCCTCTTGCTCTTCTTTAGGCATACCTTCCTTTGATTTGTAGCCTACATATCATGTTATATAAACTAGCATTCTATTAGCCTCCTTGGTTGTTCCTGCACACTGTCTAGTGATGAGTTCACTATGGCTCCTTGGCTCTTCTTATATGGTGTATTTTCAAGTTTCAATCCTTCCATTGTATATTCAAATCTCACATTATTACTTCCTACATATAATACTTTACATTAACATTAAATTCCATCTGCCACAATTTGCTCAAGCTTGTATTCATCTGATTCTATGGTATCTACTCTTACACCTAGGCCAAGCAGTGTGGCATGGTAGTTAAGGCTTAGGACTTCAAACCCTGAGGTTTTGAGTTTAAATCTCTCTACTGACACTGCATGACTGTGAGCAAACCACTTCACTTGGCTGTGCTCCAACTGGAAAAACAGAAATAATGAAACCAATTGTGTCTCCAATATTGTAAGACACCTTGGATAAAGATGTCAGCTAAGTAAGTAAATTTAAATTTAGCATTATCTACAAACTTGACTGTGTTTTTGCCTACTTTTTCATCTACATTATTTATGTGTATTAAAAAAGGCAACAGCACTGATCCCTGAGGGATGTCACGTTTTACATTACCTAATTCTGAAAAAGTTTTCTTTACATAATGAATGTTTGTTCCCAGTGTTTGAACCAATTTTGTACTTATGTACGAACCACATCTTAAATTTGCAATTCTTTTAGCTTGATCACTAACCAGTCATGTGGTACTTTTTGAAGCTGAAGGGTGTGAACGATAGGGGGCGCCCTCGCTCCCTTGAACCCCTGTCCACGACTCCAGACACCAGGTAAAAGTCCAAATGTTGACTTTATTTCTCTTCCACAGTGCACAAAGCACACTCTCCTCCACAATACTCATAAATCTCACAATACTACACAATAATAAACAAATAACCAATCCTCCAGCTCCCAGACGCGTTGCCACCCTTCCACCCAGCTCAGCTCGTTGTCTGGGAGTTCTCATAGTCCTTTTATAATCCCTGACCCGGAAGTGTTTCTGCCCAATAGTCCACAAGTCCTTTTCCCTTCGGGTCAGGGTAAATCGTCCCTTTCTTCAACCCGGAAGTCCGTCGCTCTTCCTGTGACGAACCTCCGGGTCACAGGGCACGAAGAAGCCCTCGGTCCTCCCTGCAGCTCCCTCCTGTGGCCCCCACGGCATCCAGCAGGGCTTTGCATAAAAACTCCAATGTCCATGATGCCCTGCTGGTCTTCTGGGGACCTCCTCGCTGCAAGGAGGGCTCCATCTGGCGGCTTGGGGGTATTGGCCGGGATAAATGGCCGGCCATCCATTACAGTATTCCCCAGCGACAATTATTATTCGAGGCCTGCCCCGAGAGGAAGTCTTCCTCAAGAGGACGTCCTGGTTGAGCCTTGATTAAAACGAACATCTTGGTCCCTGGAGAACCTAGGGGGAATATTATTCCAAATTGACCTCTTGTCCCCCTCTCTCCAAGGACAGTTCCGCCAAATATGGCCCAACCTGTGGCACCCGTAACACTGCCTCTGTCCTCCTGGTATTCTTCCCCTACGGGACTGAAAACAATAAGGAACTGTTAGGTCCGCCCCTTTTGCTGGGAGAGAAACCCCTGCCGCCTCTAAAGGTGCTTTCACTCTCTCTGCTTCTTTTCCTTTCTTGTCAGGAGACCCTCGTTTCATTATCGGGATCTCCTGCTTAATCTGGGGCTTGTCCACAGTCTGAGTCTCTCTATTAAGTAAAGAGACCCTTTACTGTTGCACCCCTTTACTTTTATAAATTCCCGGCGGCGGCGTCTTCAGGGCTGCCTCGCTCCGGGAGTCAGCACTGTCTAGCTGCCCCGGATCGATTAGCCCTTCCGCCGACCACTCGGTTAATGTACCGACCTCTTTGTAGGGTACGCCGTGTATTGGCACCGCTACTTATTAAACGCGGGCCCGGATCACACCGCGTCCCTCTATTATATACGATACGGGTCTCGCTTACCTGTATCGCCGCATCATTCATTACGGGAGGCTCCTCACCAAATCGCCGCACGTAGGCCCTCACCTTCTCCAACGGCTCTCTGGCTGCCGCTCCCAAATCCCCGACGATCTTTTCAATGGTCGTCAGGACCTGTAAGATACTCGCTCACGGGCTCGATTAGTTTTGAGCTCCGTAAGTCAATATAATTATTTATTTCGACCGGCAGAACACTCACTTCCTCGTTTGTGTTACCTGCCGACCGAGCCAATGAGCACGCCCGCTTCAGGCACGTGCTCTGACGGGTCTCGCGGAGGCTTCTGGGATTTGGAGTTCTCGGAGGGTCGAGTTGCCTTCTTCGCGAACTGCGGTCTGCCTTTAATATTTTTTCGACATCCCGATCAGCTACTTCCCGACCCTCCTTACCTTCTTGTGGTTTGGCGATGCCTCGCCGCCTCCCCTTCCCTTCGGAAAGACCAAGTCCGTTTCTTGGGCTTGAAGGTGCAAACAGCAGGACGCGAGCTCCTCCTTCCCAGACTGCACGGGTTTGCTACCGTGTCCCTTGTCGGCTGCCATCATGCGGAAGTCGATTTCTAGGTGCTCTGGCTTCGACAAGAGAAGGCCGTCGTCTTCGGGGCAGTCTCCTTTTCCCCTCGGAGCCTCCAGGTGGTCATCTCCAAGGTACATGCACGGGACAAGGTGAGAAACAATAAAAGGATTTTTAAAGTCGTTCCCGGCACGTACCTTAGAGGGATCGTTGCTTCCTGGAGGTTTCTCCGGACTTGTAAGGCCTCTCCTTAACTCCTCCCGAGCGTCGGCCATTGCACCTCGGCACTCCGCTGGCGTTGTCGCTTTGCTTGCCCTTCTTCTTTCCCATTTTGGACTCGGTTTTTTCGGGTTTTGGCGATGCTGTGGTGATTCCTGATTCCGCAGTCTTCTCGGGTTCGTTTCCCACAGAAATTTTTGATTCAGGTCCTCTGCAAACGACGCTAGAGTATCCTGCCGACTACGCCACTGTGAACGATAGGGGGCGCCCTCGCTCCCTTGAACCCCTGTCCACGACTCCAGACACCAGGTAAAAGTCCAAATGTTGACTTTATTTCTCTTCCACAGTGCACAAAGCACACTCTCCTCCACAATACTCATAAATCTCACAATACTACACAATAATAAACAAATAACCAATCCTCCAGCTCCCAGACGCGTTGCCACCCTTCCACCCAGCTCAGCTCGTTGTCTGGGAGTTCTCATAGTCCTTTTATAATCCCTGACCGGAAGTGTTTCTGCCCAATAGTCCACAAGTCCTTTTCCTTCGGGTCAGGGTAAATCGTCCCTTTCTTCAACCCGGAAGTCCATCGCTCTTCCTGTGACGAACCTCCGGGTCACAGGGCACGAAGAAGCCCTCGGTCCTCCTGCAGCTCCCTCCTGTGGCCCCCACGGCATCCAGCAGGGCTTTGCATAAAACTCCAATGTCCATGATGCCCTGCTGGTCTTCTGGGGACCTCCTCGCTGCAAGGAGGGCTCCATCTGGCGGCTTGGGGTATTGGCGGGATAAATGGCCGCCATCCATTACAGGGAAATAATGCAATGTGCACCACTCTAATTACAATAAAAACTACCTATGTCAGCTAAACTCAAGCAATTTGCTCATACATTTTTTTCTTGACATGTGATGCTTGAACTTTTATTTAGACTCATGTTACGCTTACTGGCCTATAGTTAATTGGATCAGACTGAGTAACCTTTTTATACATGTACTGTATATACTGTAAAGTGGAATTTGTAATATATAAACAGGTAACAGGATTTCATTTGAAAGTTCTTAGTCATGACATTAGATTAAAATGAAATGTAGCTTTTCTTATGACAGCAGTGTTTTTATAAAATAACTAGTTAATTACCTTTGTCCATTCGTTTATCTGTGGATCATAGGATTCCATTGTGTTCAGATATGTTTGGCCATCATAACCTCCAACAGCATATAGTTTATCTCCAAGAAGGCAAATTCCAACGGCATCCCGTGGTTGACTTAGAGGTGCAACAGTTGTCCAAGTATCTGTTTTTGGATCATATCTAAAATTACAACAAAAAACAAAGAAACTGAAACCAGACTCTGTAATTCTTTTATGTTTTAACACTAACATATTTTGCTTAAGAAGGTGCAGGTTTTCAACGGGAGGAAAAAATAACTTGTTATGTGCAGTAGAAGAAAGGTACATGAGTTATCCATATGTATTTAAAATCAGAATTGAGAGGAGATTAAATAAACAAGAAAGGACTGTATCTCAGTGTACATACAAACACATTGGCCTCAATTAAATGAGTCAATGAGTGAATGAAATAGAATATTTTTAAGAAACCATAATCTTTATTAAAACATGGCACACTTAAAAAAGAAAAAACCTTGTAATTTTGTAACTTGTACCTAAATACTGTACACTGGGAATAGCTAATATATAAACCACCAGTCCATGAGGTAAACATTTAAGGCCAGAGGACATTCATACTTACCTTCCGATGTATGTACAGTCGCTATAAGACATAATAGGATGGGCACTTTGATTGGCATGTGCAGGTCACATATTCATTTAAAACAGTGAAATACTTGCATAATTACAAGTATAATGTAAGTGCAAAAATTCAATATGACTTTTGCACTGAACTACTCACATCCAGTCATTTACATTTGAAATGTATCCATTCTTGAGTTAGTTGTTCAGTAACAGAATGCAATTGCAACTACACAACAGAAAACTCGATGGTTCTACAGTCATATCACGCAACAGTCTTTTTTTTCTAACTATATCCATCCTTTTTCCCATCAACCCTGCAAAAATGCATATCTTCTCACACTTATAAACAGTATACTGTACAATGACACTAAATCACAAGCTGGACGTATTAAAATTAGACAAAACTAATCCTAGTATAACAAATACAACAAATGTACATATCCAAAAGGAAAATATATTTATCTTTAAACAACTAAAATATCAGACACTGCAAACTCATAATACAATATAAACATGTCCCTAATTTAATTGATGAGAGTATACAGCCATCAGTGCAAACCCTATGTTAAATGTGGCAGGTTTATTAAGGTATTAACAGCAGTTTTAAAAAGTGCAATCTTATGAAGGGTAGCAAAGCAATTCCTAATGCTACTGACTCATTGTCCAAGGGACATTGGATCAGTTACTGGCAATAACATTGTCTCTATGGAGTTTGCACGTTAGTCAGGTTATTCTCAAGGTAACTCAGTTTTCTAGCATATTCCAGATGTTCATATTATGTTATTTGGTGACTTTAAATTAATTTAGTTTGACGAGTGAACTTTAGGTTCTATGTTATTTGATTATACTTTGAAGCAACATAAACCTGTATTGGAAATTGGCTGTTCTTTTATGCAGCACAGTTTACTTTTCAGTTGTTTTTATTAATTTACTATTAAGCAAGTTAATGGGATATAAAAAATTCCTTGTGTGATTATTTTCATACCTGAATTAGACATTATTTTAATTCTGTTCATCTGCCTTCAGTTCATTACAGATGAAACTTGGTTGTGTTAATGAAAAACTAATTGTGTCTACATTAATAATGTGTAAGAACTAATGAGTGTTATGCTTATTATAAATTTATATTACTGGTTACAGTCTGTTGTGAACATAAAAATGCAAATCATTATTCAAAAACATGTTTTACTGTTAATTTGCTCCTTTTGGTTTATGTCCTTGACTTGTATTGTTCAATTTAATGTTGTGAATAGCCAGAAACTGAACAACCAGCAATACTTATAATGCTGCAAAAACCCATATATCTGGGGTGCTATTGCATGTGTAGTGTATATTTTTCATAAATATGCACACTGATACTTACTGACACCAGACCAATTTACAGAAACTAGTTAACTTGAATATGACTAAAAGTATCTAGACAAGACACAGAGTAAATTCCATTTCTTTCTTTGGGTAATATGCCACTAGGACAGCCTGGGCCATCCTCGACTCTCCAGTGGATTAATTAGGTTCAGAAAAAAGGATGGACAGATGTTTGAATTTTTATTTTCCGTTCCACAACAGTATATACAGGTGGCGCAGTGGTAGTGCCACTACCTTGCAGTAAGGAGATCATGGGCTCACGACCCGGGTCTTACATGTATGGAAGTGTTTTGTACAGTGAGAAAAGCGCTATATAAATGGAAGGAATTATTATTGTGGTAGGAATTATCAGTACACAAGTCAATAAATAGGTTTCTCACATCTACCAATTCCACATCCATTTAATTCTGAATTCAGAATGTAAAAACAAGAAAGGAATCTGCATATCCTTGTCACAAAATCACAAGCCAAAGATAAAATGACTATTGTTTGTGCATGTCAGAGAGTAGTGTTTGTAATTTCAAAGAGTGTGTGGTGAACCATTTGAGAAACAACCATCTATGGCATCACCGTTGCGAGTTCATCAATTATTTGTTTTAAATATTACAATAGTTAATACTTTAATAAAAAAGGAGGTGAACTGAAATAAAGTAAATCTGGCTGGCAATGATGGGCTTCGTTATTAAAAATTTGGACAAACTAACAGTTTTGTAAAATACTCCCGAACACCTGGATAGGTACCTAAAAAGAGAACATTTCTGGGGAAACCAGGATGTATGGTAACCCTACATCAATTTATCTAAACTTCTATCTCACATGCTATGGGTTTAAAGCAGTGAAGCAAGTATAAAAGAGACATCACTGTTTGACAAAGGCATATGAGAACATGCTGCATGCTTGATTACCTTTCCACACAATCTGACAATCGAGAGCAATGACTTGAAGCTGGAGCATCATGTCCTCCTATAGAATATAAAAATCCATCACATGTGGCAACTCCTACTCCACCTCTTCTTTTTGACATTGGTGAACACATGCTCCATTTATTTGTGTGGGGATCATAGCTCTCCATTGAACTGAGACATGAACTTCCATCTCGGCCACCAATTGCATACAATCTGAAAAAAAAAATATAAAAAAAAATACAATTTAAGAATCAACATATTTTAATAGCAGCTTTCATTAAAAATTATGAGAGAAACTAAGTGCACTTAAAAGCTTTGTTTTAAGATTACAGTTTAGGTAAGGTATCAGTATCAAAGTTTAACCTTTAGAACAGTTAAGAGCTGGCACACATTTCTTCTGATACAGATGTAAAATGACTTGTCCCACTCAGCTTTTTTCATCTGTTGTTTAAAACCAGTCCTCACTATTAATAAAACACACTTAACCCTGATGACTGAAGAATTTACATTGTATCTTGTCCCTTGATAAATTCAGTATTCAACAAAGAGCCTCTTTCCAGTCTAAAAATCTTATTTACAGCATTTCTTGTAGGAAGTGTCCACCCAGCTACATAAGTAAAACAAGCTAGCAGGCCGTTTCAGGGTGCATGTTTGCACTGTTAAAGTCAAACTGTAGGACTGGAGGTGATATTTGCAGGTCTTTATAGATCTTTCATTACTACAAATAACAATCATCACAGGCATTGCCTTTTAAAACATCTATATTTTAACATCAGCATTGTTGTTTTTTTGTTTTGGGAAAATAAAAATAAGCAACTCACTTTCCATTCAATGATGCCACACCAACAGTGCTTCTGGCCGTAGACATGCTTGCAACGAATGTCCACTGCTGTCTTTCTGGGTCCCATCTTTCTACTGTATTCAAATAACTCCATCCATCATGACCACCAACTGCATATATAGGTCCTTCTAAAACCGTTACTCCTTGAAAAAAAAAAAGAAAAGTTTAAAATATTTTTGAGTATTTTTTAACTTTCCTAATGTAGTATTTACACTCACCCCATTTGCACAATTAATATGTGTTGCATTTGTATGTTATTTTTTACTTTTTGTGAAAAAGTGTAGTAAATATCAGTGGTGGGAGATTAATATGCTGCTTACAATGCATCTTCTTTTCATTTTGAATAATGATAAAGTTTCTTTAGATAATAAGGATTCATTTCTTTTGCTTGTTGCCCTTCTGCAAGAATGACTTCTTAGCTGCAATATGCCCTACAAGACCAACACTTTTAAGAGTTCTTTGTGTAGTCAAAATGTGTGCTTTAGTGCCAGATGACTCTGCCAAATGCTGAGCAAGCACTTCAATAGATTTTGCTTTAGCCCTTAGAGAAAGTAACCTTTAAATGGCATAGGCCAGATAGTTTTTTTTTAGGTGTCGCATTGTTTTCTGACTTCAACTTGCACAGTTTCCAAGTATTTCTTTATGACAGCTTGTACACTATATTTTGTAAATCTGGTCTTGTGTGCTTTTGCTATTGTGAAAAAAATATATAATTGTATGCCTTCAATGTGTGTTAGCTTAGCCATTTCAAAACTTCTCTTTGTGGCACCCTAATATTTTTATTTATGATCAAATACCCCACTTTGTTATACCCCCTGCTCACCTGGCTTCGCTAAATCCTCTGGCTCTGATAACTAGTTTTTTAAAAAAAAATTCTTATTTGCCCTGAAACATTTACATGACATTGCATATTGTGCCACTCTGAAAGAGAAATGGTCTTTAAGATGATAATCAGCCATATTCATCCTGGTGCCAGCATGACTGTAACGTCGTTATGTGTAATTGTTTAACAAAGACATTGTATTGTATTGATATGTGAAAATCATTTTAAACAACGTGTAGATATGAGCCAGAATCCCAATAAATTTTATCCAGATCACACTATTTGAATTCAAAAACAGGAAGGTTTCATTTCAGAAATTCTAAGCTTTATGGCACCAGTCAAAATGTATTCATCTACCAATAACTAGCAAATGAAATAAAAAAGCATTGTACTAAAATTTTCAAAATCTCCCTGTGCTGGCTTGAGAAATAAAAGCTGGAATGTACTTCTTGAAGCCAATCTGTCAGATACCAGGTAGTTCCATTCATTGGGCCTAATCTCATGTTATACTTTTATTTGGCCAAAGACATGCCCTGAAGTCTCCAGGCATGCCTTTAAATTGCGAGAACCCAT
This sequence comes from Polypterus senegalus, assembly GCF_016835505.1. Taxonomy (NCBI): domain Eukaryota; kingdom Metazoa; phylum Chordata; class Cladistia; order Polypteriformes; family Polypteridae; genus Polypterus; species Polypterus senegalus. The sequence goes on from NC_053155.1 coordinate 231,612,508, forward strand.
GACAGTATATATAAATGCTCCCATTTATGGTGTACCTCTGTCTTTTGTCTACAACACAGTGCTCTGATGAGGCTTCATTATTTACAGATCTGTTACCTCAGCAATACTATAATCTCTGAATGATGCAAACTATTTGCTTGTTTTCTAAAGACAAACCTTTCATATTAGTTAACTAATGTAATTATCCAATGATTTAGATACATAATAGATTTTCTTCATTACATCCTATCACATTCAAAACAGTAAAATGAATTTATCAGTGTATTGCCTATAGATTGTTATAATGAATTTTAATAGGTATAATAATGAGGACAGATTACAATGAAAAATTACACAAAAGCCATATAACATAATAAACATCACACATGATCAGTACATGCATCTAGTTTTATAGTTTTAATAATAATAATTTAAAATACTGCTTGTGATAACTAAATTAACACTTCAGTAAGATTAACTAAATTCTGCATGAAGGAGAGGACCAGCAACATGAACATGACAACAGACTTTATTTAATCTAACAAAGACAGCATTATGCATTCATACATTCCTTCATTTACCAAACTGCCTAACCTGCATGTCTTTTTTGAGGGGATGGTAGATTACAGTCAAATCCTAAAAAAGCATGGGTAGAAGATGCAAGTTTCAACAATAACAACAACAGCATTTATTTGTATAGCATGTTTTCATACAAATGATGTAGCTCAAAATGCTTTACAAGATGAAGAAAGAAAAAAGAAAAAATATAAAAAGTAGGCAATAATAATTAACAAAGAATAAAATAAGGTAAGATGGCCAGGGAGGGCAGAAAAAAAAACAAAAAAACTCCAGAGGACTGGAGAAAAATACAAAATCTGCAGGGGTCCCAAGGCCATGAGACAGCCCAGCCCCCACTAGGCATTCTACCTAACATTAATGATCTAAATCGGTCCTCATGGTTTTCAGGCTTCACATGGAAGAATTCGATGATGATGGTCATGTGAAACATGTTCTACAGAAAATAAATCCACCTTTGATCTTTGGACTCTAAAGGGGTGAGGCAGCAGTGACACCCTAACATACTATATTACATACTTATTTTTATGTTGTTGTGCCTGCTTATTATAAAGTCATCCCTGATGGAGGATCACTGGAATCATGGGAAAGAGAGGTCCTTTCATCGGATTGGCTGGCCTAGCACTGTTTCAGCTGTGGAATGGCCAAATGGGGGAGGCAGCTTGATGGATGAGGTCTCCAGGACTATAAACAAATCCACATCATATTATGTGATGTCATCCATTGTTAAATTCTGCTCCGTACTTCTAAAATTTTTATTTTTATACTGTATTGAGGATTTGTTCTGTTCTGTGTATTGTATTCTATTGACCCATTTCTTTTTGACACCCACTGCACGCCCAACCTACCTGGAAAGGGGTCTCTCTTTGAACTGCCTTTCCCGAGGTTTCTTCCATTTTTTCCTTACTGGGGTTTTTTGGGAGTTGTTCCTTGTCTTCTTAGAGAGTCAAGGCTGGGGGGTTGTCAAGAGGCAGGGCGTGTTAAAGCCCATTGTGGCACTCCTTGTGTGATTTTGGGCTATACAAAAATAAATTGTATTGTATTGTATTGTATTTTTCCAACCTAAACTGATAATGATAAATGCAGAAACCCATAACAACATTTTAAAAACATGATATACCACAACCAACAGAAAAAAAATGAGGATGGGTATAACAGTGTTTTTGAGTTACCGAGAAAACTACAGATTATAAAGACATTGTATGCAAACATGGGGACACCTTGCAAACTGCACAGGTCCTCCAGACTTTATAAGAAAACTCTAAACTAGCTTACCTTTTCTATTTTATAAATTTAGCTTAAAGGACAATTCTACATAAAACTATTGTTTTAACTCAGCTCATTTTCAGCATTTCCCCTTCTTATCTGTAAATGAATAAAATGTTTATCCTGTCTTGGATAAATATTAGAACACTCTAGACGAGAACAGGCCATTCAGCCCAACAAAGCTCGCCAGTCCAATCCACTTATTTTTTCAAAAAAACATCAAGTCGATATTGCAAGTATATTTCACTTTATGATTACTCTTTACTTATATTGTCTTACTTGTTTTCATTGTTTTAATTATCAAAATTGTTTCAGTGTGCCATTTAATTACTTTAAAAAACATACCTATTTATTATACCATATCAATTTTAAAAATCATTGAGTAACATAATGAGGAGAAAAGCATGATACATTTAAGGTAGAGAAGATTTAAGGTAGGAAAAAATGTAGGCTACAAAAGAGGAACATTACCTTTGTGGTTTTATATAACTTTGACAAGGTCAACTGTCAGAATATTCTTAGTGATTTTCCGTTGTTTGCTTGTTTTCAACTTTTTCCCCTGAAATTCCCAAAGCTCATATGTGTTAAATTATTGCTAGGGATTCACCTCAGTAAATTTTGTGCGTGTGTTTGTCTGGGTGTTGTTTTCTCCCTTGTGTTATGAGAATTGAGCATAAGGGATAGGAACTGTTCGGTTGCCCTACTGTTACAGCAGTCACCTGAGGCAATATTATTTTAAAGCTTGACCTTATCCTCAGTTTCCCAATGAAGCAGTCCACACTAGAAGATCATTCCCATGGTGCGTGTGGCCCATACCTGCTGTCCATAAAGGCTCTTTACTTTAAGTTGATAGTCAAGTTTATGTAAAGTACATTTTTTATTTCAAATTCCTCCTACTACTTTGTTTTGCTCTTGTTGGACTATTTTATTATTTTATATTGTTAATATGTTAGTCTTTTTGTGGAAGTTGGTTAATTCACATTGGCTACCTTCAGTTCTTTCTTTCTCTCTTTCCCTCTAATTTGAGTTAAGTCATCAAAATATGGTCTTTTCTGTTATTAAACCTTGATTTGTGCCAAATCTAGCCTGAATTTGTTTTTCATAGATTTTGCTAATGGGTTATGATGGAATGCCTTGAATCTACAATTTCTTGTTTTATTCTGACCTTTACACATAATACTGTATATCTGATGCGGATGGTAGTAAAGAGGTGACCTGCCATGAGTTCATTGGTTTGTATAATTTAAAGGAATTTATTTTAAAGATCTAAGGTGTTTGAAAAGAAATAAGAGCATTACTAGTTTGAAACAGAGATCAAGCTTTTGCAGAAAAGGGGTTTTATAAATATGTATGTTCATGTGTACATGCCCATGTCTGTATTATGGCAAAACATTCTGTAAGGTTACACTGCATATCATGCAGAATAAAGTTAGTAATGTTACAGATTGTAAGATTTGAAACATAATTTATTGGAAGTTGTCTTTATACATTCTGCGGAAAGACTTTGATAAACAGTTGCTTTGCAATCATACTTTTTTGATGTTTAAATTAGATACATGCAATTCATTAGGAATGAATGAGTTGACTTGAGTTGCAATCTATTAATTGTACCTTTCTGTTCATGAATGCCTCAAACCTAATCCCTTCATCATTTCCGCTCTGAGTTTTGATTTGATTACATTTAAACTAGGAAGGATAGTGAGTACAAATGTTATTTTTTTCTTGTGAATCACAGTGCCAATCTTAATTTTTCCATAACTGTAGTTTTATGGGTGGTATTTAATTTATTTACATATTCAGCAAATTTATAATTGGTCATCAATTTTTATATTAGATCATCTGGTTTTGATTGATTGAAGTAATTGTTTATGTTATTCTATTAAGATACATTTTTTGAACCCTTACATTTGCGTATTTGTAACTATTAATGGTGCTGATTTATTTACATTTTCAGTTTTACATTGTGTCATCTATGGTGTTTATAATATTGATGAAATGTACAGTATATAGTCTATATGATAGACATTTACTCATTTCCAATCTTATGAGGAAAGCAGTTTATATCATTCATTATTACTACATTATTTTGCAATAATCTTTTAATCCTGTATGCCTTAATGAACTATTCTTTCATTTAATGATGAAATATTTTGTTTAGCTTTCAATTTGTATTATGTTTCACTTCCGAAATGCATCAGCTATTGATTTTGGGCTGACCTTTGTGCATCTGTGCTACTGGACTCATACCATCCATCATCCTAGGAATGGATATGGCTTGGACAACATATGAATGTTGTCACACACGTATGCATGGGAGGCAGCTAAAGGGCTTGAGGAAGGGCAGTTTCGAGTGATACTGGGATTTGGCAGAGTGCACTAACTCTTTTTCTCCCTTTATTGCAGACCATTCACGGGAGAGTCCACCTGGCCCTCTTGATGTCACTTCTGAGACCTAGCCTATGGAAGAAGACCTTGCTGGCTCTGGCCCCTGTGATGTCACATCTGGCTCGAACCTATGGCTGAAGACCTTCATGAGCCCGACCCCTTTGATGTCACTTCCTGTCCTCCCCTTTAAAAGCCTTAACCTTTTCCCTATTCCCTGAGCTCTGTTTTGGACTCGGTTTTGTGCACATCAGTGCTGTATTCAATTTTCAACTTTGCAGCCAGGATACCAATTATACGGGTGGCTGCCCCAAACCTTGATATGACACTGTGTGTAGTTTGTGACACTGGCGTAGTCGGCAGGATGGAATGGTCCCAGAAGAGAAGGGGACAGGACTTGCACCAAACCCAGGTGGGAGCGTACCGGGGCCGAGTTTTCAGGTGGGGAGAATGTCCCGCGATTCAGAAAGACCAGGTGCAGGCTCCGCTCCCGGCCCACTTAACTGGACAGCCCAGGCTGACCAGGCGGTGTGCAGGAGGGGCTCACAGACTTGGGCTGCTCTGGAGGGGCGTGGCAAAGGGAGCTTATTATGCTCTCTCAGGGGAGAGTGCCTGTCTACCTGTGAAGGCAGAACCCTGAGTCTCACCTAGGGGTGAACCAGACTGGCAGGTGAATATAATATGAAAGTGGAGGTTCGACCCAGAGTGGCCGATCCACAAGCAAGCCTGGTCATTGTGGGCTGCGGTAGGGCACTGGTTATGGCCAGGTGATAACAATTCCTATAAAATAGTGGAGCAGGTGGCTTGCTACCTGCTCTTAAAGGCACTACCCCGTGGGTTTGCCCAGCCGGTCTGGGGTAAAGACTTTCAAAATATGAAAAGATTATTAGACCTCATTGAGGTGCAGGGGACAGCCTCGCAACCTGGTGGCGCAGAACCTTCCCTTAGTCAAGCTCAGCCGCTTTACGTCCCTACACCTAGCCTCGTTCAACCTGGAGCCTGTGCCAACATCCCCGGAATCGCAGGTGCACAAACTGCTTGGGAGCGAGGAGAAATGTAAGTGAAAGGGGAGGAGGGGTTTGTGTGCTCTGAATAACCCGTTGGCGGTCCCACACACAGGCGTGGTGATCGTAAACGGGCACAAGATCACAGCCTTGTTCGATTCCGGCAGCAACACTTCCATTGTTGCCCGCTCGTTTGTGCTACCGCGACAGTAGTTAAAAGTTAAGATCAGTATAACCTGTGTCCACGGAGAAATCCTCTGGTACAGGTCCGCCTTCTGTGTCATCAGTTACAGAGGACCGGTTCAGAAATTAACCATGGCGGTCCTCCCAGATCCACCACACCCAGTGATACTAGGGAGGGACTGGTTTAATATTAAAAGTGGTGAGACGCTTACCACTCCTGGTGTTAACTTAGGCATAGTTATAGACGGGAACGAGCCATCTCAAGCTGCCTTCACGCTGTGTCTTCTCCACTATAGATCTTGCAAACGCATACCATCAAGTGCTATTGCATGAGGAGAGTAGGGACCTAACTGCATTTATAACACACGATGGCTTGTTCCGTTTTTGCCGTGTTCCCTTTGAGCTGGTGTCCACTCCAGCTGCGTTTCAAAAATTACTGTCAACACTTCTTTGTCATCTTCCAGGTGTCCAGAAGTACCTTGATGATATTATTATCTATGGATCCACAGCTGCTGAACATGATCATCAACTCTCAGCTGTTTTAGAATGCTTGGAGAAGGCAGGGCTACAATTAAACAAGGACAAATGTCATTTCAACCAGACTTCCCTTCGTTTTTTGGGGCATGTCATTTCTGCAGAGGGTATTTCGTCTGACACAGAGCATGTAGATGCCTTCCTTAATGCACCCTTTCCCACAGATGCTTCAGCTGTACGTTCATTTTTAGGGCTAACATCATGGTATGCAAAGTTAATACCACATTACGCCACGATAGTAGAACCTATGCGTGCTTGCTTACGTGGGAAATCCAACTTTGACTTCACAGAGGAAGCACAGCGTAGCTTCCATAGGGTCAAGGAATTAATTCTGACCAATCCTGCTCTGGCAATTTTTGATCCTGCTTTGCCTTCAACTATAGCAACTGACGCTCAGACTATGGGCTGGGTGCAGTATTTACACAAATACATGCAGATGGAACAGAGCACAGCATTGCTTTTGCTTTTCGTACACTTTCTCAGGCCAAGAGGAAGTATTCTACAGTGGAAAAGGAGGCCTTAGCGTGCATTTGGGCAGTTGAAAAGTGGCGTAGGTATTTGTGGGGACAGCGCTTCACTTTGAAAACAGATCACCAGGCCCTCACAACACTTCTTACTATGAAAGGTATGGGGAGAGCTGGTTTGCGTATTGCCCGATGGTTGGCACGTCTTCTTTGCTTTAATTATGACGTGTTGTACCACCCAGAAGCACAAAATCTGAATGCTCCAAATGTGCCATCTGAATTAGAGCCAGAGTATGTTGCCCTTATGTCCTCGGCCATAAAGGAAGTAAGTCATGCAGAATTCGAAGCTGCTTCTGCATCATGCCCAGAACTGAGTGCCGTACAGGATCGCATTCATTCTGGACGGCCTGCAAATATTTCACGTGTACCAAATGAGTTTGTACCGTACTTTCGCATATGGCATGAACTGTCTCTTAAAAATGATTTTGTATTCAGAGGATCTGATTGTTTAGTTGTGCCGGTTAAATTGCGACAGGTAATTGTGGACCTAGCACATGAGGGTCATCAAGGAACTGTCCGCACAAAACAGTGGCTTCGCAACCTGTACTGGTGGCTGAAAATGGATGATCTTGTCACAACAGCAATAAAGTCCTGTCAGCCTTGCCAATCAAATGATAAGACCGCAAAGGTGTGTGCTGTGCCGTTACAACCCGTATCTTGGCCAGACGGGCCATGTCAGAAAGTTGCCACTGATGTGATAGGGCCATTTGAAATCACACCTGTAGACTGTCGCTTTGCCTTCACACTAATTGGCTATTATTCAAAATGGTCTGAAGTTGGTTTTACGTCCCAAATTACTGCTTCAGTTTTAGTTGCTTTTTTAATATCTATTTTCAGCCGCTATAGCAACCCTCAATGCTTGGTATCTGATAATGGTCCTCAGTTTATATCCTCTATGCTGACCACATTCCTACAAGAGAGGGGCATTCAGCACACTAGATCTGCAAATTATCACCCTCAGGCTAATGGAGCAATTGAAAGATTTAATTGAGTGTTCAAGGAAATGGTACAGACGCTTCATTTACAGCATGGGCCCTGGAAATCATTCATTACTGAATTCCTTCATATGCGACAACATGTATTTCGCCCTTTGAACTGCTACATGGACGCAAGATGCGTACCAAACTGAACATATTGCCTTTGTCAACATCTGTTGGACTAGACGATGCAAGCATAAGACAACGAGTTGCTGCTAAACAGAATAAGATGAAGAAATACACAGATGATAGAAGAGGAGCTTGTGTCTTGTTACTGGCAAAGGGAAACACAGTGCAAGTAAAAATGCCTACACATGTGTCTTAATGATTGCTACATTACGGTAATCCCACGCCTGTACTTGACAAAATTGGAGAAAGCAGCTGTGAGCTTGGTGACACTAAAGTATGGAATGCAGTGTGGTTGTCCCCTTGCGCACCATGTGCAGATTTGGCAAATGACACGCCAGCCGCGGATCAATCCTCTGGTGCGCCTCCTGCTGCTCCTCTTGAGTCACACGGGGATTCATTCCTTGAGAGTTTTCCTCCTCCGATTCCAACAGTGAAACCACCTGCTTTGTTGGTCCCTGAAGGAAATGGTTAGTTCACCTTGAAGGGCCACCTATGCTGCTGTCCTGTGTGGTTAAAAGACTATGAGACGGGATCGTAACGCAAGACAAACAGATTAGTCTGTTGTTTTCTTTTGTTGTGTTATTTTCCGTTTTGTTAACGGCAAGTTTTGGACGGGGAGTTAGATATTTAAGAATAGGGGAAATGTTATGTTGTGGTATTAATGTTATTTAATTTGGACAGTAGGTGGCACTGCACAAATATACAGTGCATCCGGAAAGTATTCACAGCGCATCACTTTTTCCACATTTTGTTATGTTACAGCCTTATTCCAAAATGGATTAAATTCATTTGTTTCCTCAGAATTCTACACACAACACCCCATAATGACAACATGAAAAAAGTTTACTTGAGGTTTTTGCAAATTTATTAAAAATAAAAAAACTGAGAAAGCACATGTACATAAGTATTCACAGCCTTTGCCATGAAGCTCAAAATTGAGCTCAGGTGCATCCTGTTTCCCCTGATCATCCTTGAGATGTTTCTGCAGCTTAATTGGAGTCCACCTGTGGTAAATTCAGTTGATTGGACATGATGTGGAAAGGCACACACCTGTCTATATAAGGTCCCACAGTTAACAGTTCATGTCAGAGCACAAACCAAGCATGAAGTCAAAGGAACTGTCTGTAGACCCCCGAGACAGGATTGTCTCGAGGCACAAATCTGGAGAAGGTTACAGAAAAATTTCTGCTGCTTTGAAGGTCCCAATGAGCACAGTGGCCTCCATCATCCGTAAGTGGAAGAAGTTCGAAACCACCAGGACTCTTCCTAGAGCTGGCCGGCCATCTAAACTGAGCAATCTGGAGAGAAGGGCCTTAGTCAGGGAGGTGACCAAGAACCCGATGGTCCCTCTGTCAGAGCTCCACAGGTCCTCTATGGAGAGAGGAGGACCTTCCAGAAGGACAACTATCTCTGCAGCAATCCACCAATCAGGCCTGTATGGTAGAGTGGCCAGACGGAAGCCACTCCTTAGTAAAAGGCACATGGCAGCCCGCCTGGAGTTTGCCAAAAGGCACCTGAAGGATTCTCAGACCACGAGAAACAAAATTCTCAGGTCTGATGAGACAAAGATTGAACTCTTTGGTGTGAATACCAGGCGTAACGTTTGGAGGAAACCAGGCACCGCTCATCACCAAGCCAATACCATCCCTACAGTGAAGCATGGTGGTGGCAGCATCATGCTGTGGGGATGTTTTTCAATGGCAGGACCTGGGAGACTAGTCAGGATAAAGGGAAAGATGACTGCAGCAATGTACAGAGACATCCTGGAAGAAAACCCACTCCAGAGCGCTCTTGACCTCAGACTCGGGTGACAGTTCATCTTTCAGCAGGACAACGACCCTAAGCACACAGCCAAGATATCAAAAGATTGGCTTCAGGACAACCCAGACTTAAATCCGATTGAACATCTTCTTTAGAGATCTTAAAATGGCCATGCACCGACGCTCCCCATCCAACCTGATGGAGCTTGAGAGGTGCTGCAAAGAGGAATGGGCAAAACTGGCCAAGGATAGGTGTGCCAAGCTTGTGGCATCATATTCAAAAAGACTTGAGGCTGTAATTGCTGCCAAAGGTGCATTGACAAAGTATTGAGCAAAGGCTGTGAATACTTATGTACATGTGATTTCTCAGTTTTTTTATTTTTAATAAATTTGCAAAAACCTCAAGTAAACTTTTTTCATGTTGTCATTATGGGGTGTTGTGTGTAGAATTCTAAAGAAAAAAATGAATTTAATCCATTTTTGAATAAGGCTGTGACATAACAAAATGTGGAAAAAATGATGCGCTGTAAATACTTTCCGGATGCACTGTATATAAGTAGAACTGGGAGAGGGATGGGAGAGAGTTCCAGGAAGAAGATTGTATGAGAGAGGCTTTTCTATAATAAAGAAGGTATTTGGAGATTTCTTTGTGCAGTAATCAATATAACATCTATCATTAACAAATGTTATTATTTTCAGTTCCAGTAAGGTCAATAGCCAGCAATACATATCTTAAGATGTTTGCTGGCTCTGCCGTAATTACAAAGTCACAAACAAGTCACAGAGCCAAAAGTATAAGCAGAACTTACTCTTTGTTTGATTGCTGTCAACTCAAGGGATGGAGGAAGTACTTTGTCTTGACTTCTTCTGTATCCACAGGGAGTCCTTCTCTGGCACATGTAGAAGAAATCCAAGTGCACTTTATTGTATTTGTACAGATGCTTTTCTCATTCTCTCACAACTTTAAGTTTGCCTTACGGATGCTGACCATCCTACAGCTACAGTCTTTGATGTTTTGTGTGCAGTGGTCCTCTTTTGCTAGCATAGAGTTATAACTCCTTTCTTCAGCAAGACAGATGAACTGCTTTTGCATACAGTCTGTCTTGTTCTTTTAGCATCCACAACACAGTTTGTTGTGGATGCTAAAAGAACAAGACAGACTGTTGTGGATGGTCTTCTATTCTTATGGTTTAGAAGTAGGTTAACCCTTTAGAGCAGAAGTCTCACACCAACCCTTAATATGACCACACCCTAGACAACAGAGGTCCTGCTATAGACCAGAAGGTAAAGCCGGGAATAAAGTGCACAGCTACTTCTTACACTAGTTTCTTGAGTACACATAAGCCTAACCTTTTGGGTGATAATTGGATCATTTTGGTCAACAAGGTTGATCATGTTGCTCATTGACCATGGTGGTAAACAGTTTAATTGTAATTGGTGCAGTCTTAATGAGATTCAGACCAAAGTCTGACAGTATTCCAAAGAGAGGCATCTGTGAATGTTTCTCTTTGGTTGAAGTTTAGTGTTAAATGTTAGTGAAGCGGCTGCAAATGCTAAAGAAAATAATTTAGTACAAGTGTGTGCTACAACTCTTAATGATAGCACAATTAATAAATAAAGAGAATATTTTTCTACTGAAAGGCTTAAAATATGATATATTTTGTTTAACATCTCAAGTACTATTTAGACAAGGCAACAGAAGTATGTTTCCAGTTGTGAATGATAAAGAAAGGTGTTGTATATCTGCCTAAAATATTATATAAACAAAGGTTTGTGATACTGAAATAGAGAAAAGAAACACTAGCATAATTTTTATTCTGCTATAATATTAGTATAGGATAGTATAAAAAAAAACTATGATGTTAAATTCCATTAATGCTATTGGTCTTCATCATTATTTACATATTAGTACAATCAATGGCACCAAATATTCTTCGTGGGGCCTTCACACAGCTTTCTCGGTTGTGTAAAACGGAAACACTCTCAGTCAAATTCCATAGTTGTATTTCTCCATTTTTGACCAGTTGGACCCTATGATTATCTGCTTTAATGTCCCAACTGAATTTTTTCTGAGTTACATAAATACTGAGGGTACACCTAAAATTGTTGGAAAGCCCTATCAGCATTCCAAAAAGGTGTAACTTAATAACTAAAGAAAATTAGTCAAGAACTACAGTATGAGGACATCTTTCATGTCTATATTAAGGGCAGTGCACTTCCTCGGAGTTCACTGTTATAGTCAGCCTATTTCCAGGCACCCAACTGTAACCACATGTTGTGGAAGTTCACCCTTAGTGTCTCCGCATAATTTAAATAAAATACCAGAGATCTCTGCTCCCTGGAGGAATTAGGTTATAATTAAAATCTTGGCTGGAACAAAAACCACACTCAATGCAGCCTTCCAGGAACTGTGTTTGACAAATGTGCTATATGCCTTGGTTTGACACCTTCATAAATATCTCCCAGATATTCTGGTACTCATAATCCAAATCTTCTCTGCAGGTCACACAAATCAGTTTTTATATGATTTTCCTTTGGCAGAAAAAAAAGGATTTAGTTTTACGAGGATTATGGACAATAATGTTTAAATGTGTCTGTAGAGTTTTTCATTTCTCTGATTATTTTTTTCTAATTGATTGACCACTGAGTTTATTTCCTTGCCCAATTATATATCTTGATTTGGAGCAGTTAGTAATTATACTTCTATATATAATAGGATATTACTGTATATAGTAGTATGCTATGTTATTCTGTGTTTGCCATAGTTTTCGTGACACTGTTTTTTGTTTTTACAACCTTGGTTTTTATTATCACTACAAAGTTGACTTCTTTGTACCTTGTGTTACTTCTGATTTGGCAGCATTTACATAAACTCTCTGAGACACTTTATAAAAATTGCATTAGGTTCATGGCTAGATACATTAAAACTATTTTTCTTCTATGGGATGATACTATGGAGAAAACCATGGTGTTTCATAATTACTGTGTCTTAACTATTGTGCTAATACTTTAAAATGTATAGAACCTTCACTTTTAGCAGATTGTGATATGAACATTTCGTACAGGCTATTGCCAATACATTTCAGTTACTTTTATATTCTAAGCCTATTGAGAGAACCATGCTTCTTCGTGCCTATAAATATGTTCCCAGAACACTGATAAATAATGACCCATTTTCTTAACTTGTGTATTTTTGAAAAGACCTGTTCTGAAAATGAGAATGTTTCTAAGAAGGTCAGGGAACTGGGCCAAAAGCTTATAAACAGAGGGTAAAATTGAGTCGCACTGTTATTATTCATATAAAAGAGCCTCACATTCCCAAAGGGAAGATAGATTTACAACTTGGTAAAATCCACTACAGACAGATTGGTTTACACTCTTATTTATTCTAGCATTGCTAATCGGATTTTATACCGTACACTGTGCTACTGGCATGTTTTACTATTCCCCCAATTTTTGCATTTTCAAATAATTATAATATTAGTGATTTATTTGTAAAAGCCACTAAAGTCAAAAATGTTGACTTGAACTAAAATTTTTTTATGGAAGTAAGCAAATAAAAACGTTTTTGTTCATTCAGTATAGTTTCTTCTGTAATGCATATTTTGTCACTTTTAATCATAATTTGTAGCACTAGGGTGTTGTACCGTGTTAGCCATTATGACTGTAGTGAAAAGCCAAATGACACCTTTTATTGTCTAACTTAAAAGATTACAATATGCAAGCTTTTGAGGCAACTCGAAATTACATCTTGCCTGAAGAAGGGGTCTGAGTTGCCTTGAAAGCTTGCATATTGCAATCTTTTTAATCATCTTTTGGTAACTTTCAAATGAAGATCATGCTAAATTCCAACAATAAAATCTGCATGAATATTATTTTTAACATTTCTAAATTTTTTATGTTGGGAAAATTACTTGGTCAGTGATCCACATGGTTTTAAAGTATAGGGTGGTCCAGATCTAATTATGCAATTTTCATTACGCTATAATTTATGACACATGAACAATCGTCTTTGTGCCGAACTGAAATCGTCCCCGCATAAATCAAAATCATCCAGACGATCTGGATCTGCAAAATTAGATCTGGACCACCCTGTATAATACCAAAGTGAGGTGTGTGTTACTTCCTAAAGCAGGTGAAAAATGTATTTTTTAAAGTTTACAGAGTTGCACCATGAAGCTACACACCAAAAGCATTGATTATAATTAGATTGTTAAGAATGTATGACTTTTTTTAATTATTATAATCTTAATCCAGGATGCTTACTAAACTTAGTGAGATAAAAGTCCTTTCATATTAAGTTTAATTCAGTTTTCTCTTTTGGCATTTTTCCTAAAACTGCATTTTTAGCTGTGCCTTCATGTGAAGTATTCAGTTTCTTTGTTTCTGTTAAAATCCAGAACAAATTCTAGGTAACACCCATTCATAATAAAATAATGGGTATGCTGGGCATGTCATTGTCTATCTTCTTAAAACATTAAAACAATAGTAAAAAAAATTAAAGTACATGTTATATATCCTACATAAAAGTACATCACATATATCCTAAATTAATACCAAGCTGGTGCTGAACAGCAGCATTGAAATGAAACCATAAAATCTAAGCGACTTAAACAAAATGGAAGAAATCCACCACCATACCCTGTTTGTATCTTTAGCCCAGAAAAATTTACTACCTACATTTTTAATATGATTTTCAAATTAATCGCAAAAGTTGTAGCAGATCAGCGGTGACTAGGAGCTGGAAAGGTTTAAAATAAATGAATAAACTGACTAAACAATCAAAAAAAGAATAGCTTATCACAATACATACTATGGGCAGAAGAAATCTTAGTTGCACTTGGGGGCTCTAAAATCTGAATTGGTATGACCGAAGTCAAAAAGTTACATTTAATGCTGAAACATTAATCATACTGGGGGCTCACAATAGTCACTCAGACAAAAATGTAAGGTCATAAATATAAATTAATAAAGTTCATAAAGTGTTACAATGGATTGAGTTATTTAAAGTATTTTGATAAAAGGAGGTTGGAAATAACGAGTTGCCATACCGCTTAGAATTAAGGCCAAAAAGTTCTATCTTGGTCTCATCAGACCAGAGAATCTTATTTCTCACCATCTCAGAGTCCTTCAGGTGTCTTTTAGCAAACTCCATGCGGGCTGTCATGTGTCTTGCCTCTCCTCAGTGTGTGGAGACAACCAGGCACTGCTCATCACTTGTCCAATACAGTCCCCACAGTGAAGCATGGCGGTGGTAGCATCATGCTGTGGGGGTGTTTTTCAGCTGCAGGGACAGGAAGACTGGTTGCAATCGAGGTAAAGATGAATGAGGCCAAGTACAGGGATATCCTGGACAAAAACCTGAAGTGCTAAGGACCTCAGACTGGGCCGTAGGTTTACCTTCCAACAAGATAATGACCCTAAGCACACAGCTAAAATAACGAAGGAGTGGCTTCACAACAACTCTGTGACTGTTCTTGAATGGCCCAGCCAGAGCCCTGACTTAAACCCAATTGAGCATCTCTGGAGAGACCTAAAAATGGCTGTCCACCAACGTTTACCATCCAACCTGACAGAACTGGAGAGGATCTGCAAGGAGGAATGGCAGAGGATCCCCAAATCCAGGTGTGAAAAACTTGTTGCATCTTTCCCAAGAAGACTCATGGCTGTATTAGCTCAAAAGGGTGCTTCTACTAAATACTGAGCAAAGGGTCTGAATACTTAGGACCATGTGATATTTCAGTTTTTCTTTTTAATAAATCTGCAACAATTTCAAAAATTCTTTTTTTTGTCTGTCAATATGGGGTGCTGTGTGTACATTAATGAGGTAAAAAATTAATTTAAATGATTTTAGCAAATGGCTGCAATATAACAGAGTGAAAAATTGAAGGGGGTCTGAATACTTTCTGTACCCACTGTACATATAAGACCGCAAGACAACCACATTAGTGAGTCTTCATTGTTTGTTAATTTATTTTTAAAGCTGTTTTTTTTTAAATTATATTTTTCTCAAACAATTAAAAAAAACACTTTATTTTCCTCCTGGGCAACGCTGGGTATTTCAGCTAGTATGTAAAAAGAAGAGAAAACATTTGTTTTGTTAACAGTTAGGGATAAACTCTTTTGATTCAACACTTTTAAATCCTCAATGCTAAATTATATGCAAATGATCAGCAAATATCTCTTTTCACTAACTAGAAGTGAAAGTGATTATAATCACATCTTCTGGGGATTAAAAAAACTCCTATTGACTAAGAAGCAAGTCATAGTATTCTGAACTGACAGGCAACCAGCCAACTTGGGTGAACACAAAAAATGGCTATTGAGCTGGCAGAAAAAGTGGGAAAGACAGTGTGAGGTTTTTTACAAAAATGAGTGTAAAATGGTAATAAATGTAAATTTTACCCATAACTAATGGCTGTCTTTTATTAAGCGGTGTCGCAGTAGGGGGCAGTAGTGCTCCCTTGAACCCTCAGGTACCACGCCAAACACCTGGTAAAAGTGCTACAATTATTCTTTTTATTACAATAATGTGCACCAAGCACCCTCCACTCCACTATATTCATGAACCACAATAACAATAATAAATCAACAATCCTCCACTCCCAGACGCGTTGCCCTCCTACCACCCAGCTCAGCTCGTTGTCTGGGAGTTCCCAGAGTCCTTTTATTCCCCCTGACCCGGAAGTCTTTCTGCCCAACAGTTCCACAAGTCCTTATTCCTTCCAGGTCAGGGTAAACAGTACTTTTCTTCACCCCGGAAGCCCGTCGCTCTTCCTGTGACGAACTTCCAGGTCATGATGTCCAAATGAGTCTATTGGCCTCCCGACAGCGACTCCCAGTGGTCCCCAAGGTATCCAGCAGGGCTGTGTATAAAAACTACATAGTCCATGAGGCCCTGCTGGAATTCGGGGCCCGTATATGCTTTCGGGAGAGCTCCTCCTAGCGGCCAGGGGGTGAGGGCCGGAGTAAAATGGCGGCAATCCACCACATTCCCCCCCCCCTTAGCGACGACAACTGGGGCGGAGCGTCGATCCCCGCGAGGGACGGACGCGTCATCCGGACCTTGGCCGTATTGTTTAAACCTCCCGTCGAACCTTTTGGGAACGGTGTATCTTCTATCCCACCGCTCCCCTGTCCTCCGGGAACAATCTCGCCACACGTGTCCTGGTTGCCGACAGTTGTAGCACCGCCGACGTCCTCCTGGTTGTCTCTCTTTCCGAGACCTGAAACATCTCGGGAATTCTGTCAGCTCCACCCTTTCCCCCGCTAAGGAGGGTTTTACAGCTGCCTCGCAGCTCTCGATTCTTTTCCCCATCTTGTCAGGAGACCCGCTTACTTTGGGGATCTCCTGTTTACTCTGGGCTTGAATACAGCTGGGGACTCTCTACCATAAAGAGAGAGCCCCTTTGCTGTCTGTACCATTGATTTGTGTTTTTGGAGGCTGTGTCATCAGCGCCGCATCGCTCCAGGTAACAGCACTGTTCAGCTGTACCGGTACGATCGGTGCTTCCCACGCCCCGTCTGTCATCACGCCCCACTCTCTTGTCAGGCACACTGTGCTTTGACACCCGCTACTTATTAACCGCGGTGCCGGTTCGCACTGTGTCCCTTTATACTGTACGATACGGGCCGGACTCACCTGTATTCCCGCATCGATCATGACTGGAGCCTCCCGACCAAAACGCTGTAGATAATCCCATATCCTTTTTAGCGGTGCTTCGGCCGTCGCTCCCAACTCTTCCACTTGATTTTTAATGTTTATTAATGTCTGTAATAAAGCACATATGGGCTCGAGCAATTTCTCGAGATCCCGCAATTCTATTTTATCATTTAATTCGGCCGTAGGTAATTTTACTTCCACTTTTTCCTTTCCTACCGGCCGGGAGCCAATCAGCATGTCCGCTCCTGGCACGTGCTCGGCTGGGTCTTGCAAAGGCTCTTGGGATTTGGAGTTTCTTTTAGATGGCTGGGGTGGCGCTACTGGCCGACTGCGATCCGCTTTTTCTATTTTGTCGGCGGATCGTTCAGTCACGTCCCGTCCCTCATTACTTTTAAACTGCTTCGCCTGCCTCCCCCTTCCCCTTCAGGGAGCTCGATTCCATCGAGGGAACGCTGACCTCACCTCCGTACTGCTGCCGACCTTCTCCTTCCCATAATCCGTCTGGGGAAATCACGTGCCCACTTTCGACGAATAGAAGGCGACCTTCATGGTCATATGATCGACCGTCATCCTTCAGGTGATCCCAGCCTGCTCCGGGATAGGTCATATGACTCTCTTTGTCGAATGGGATCCCCCGTTTTCGATACCTAGATGGGCTAGCCTCTTCGTCATCGCAGCCATCTTGCCTAGGTGGAAAGTACATCTCTGACTCGTTGTCAGAAACGAAGAGACCGTCTCCTGCAAAATATGAATAATAATATCCCGGCGTATCGGGCGTTTCTCCGGCACGTACCTTTCTATTTATAGGACGTTTTCCTAGTCCATTTAGGCAGTCTGGCGTGTCCGATGTCTGGCGGCTTTCCTGCTGCCTTAACGCACGGGCCCTTTCGGCTTCAATCATTATCCGGTCTTCCTCGCTTCCCGTCAGGTAGGTCCACGCACTCGTGGCATCATCTAGGGCTGTTCCTTTGGGGATCCTCATTCTTCCTCCCAGATTTTTTCCCCATTGCGTACCGAGGTCTAGACAGGCTTTCTATTGCAGCGCTCTTTGTAGAGGGTAGCGTTTCTACCTTCGGACGTTCAAGCGGGACCTTCTTAGGGTCGTCTGCGTACACAAAATTTGTTTTAAATGCAGGTCCCCTGCCAACGGACGGCCAGAGAATCCTGCCGGCTACGCCAGTGTGGCAGTAGGGGGCAGTAGTGCTCCCTTGAACCCTCAGGTACCACGCCAAACACCTGGTAAAAGTGCTACAATTATTCTTTTTATTATAATAATGTGCACCAAGCACCCTCCACTCCACTATATTCATTAACCACAATAACAATAATAAATCAACAATCCTCCACTCCCAGACACGTTGCCCTCCTACCACCCAGCTCAGCTCCTTGTCTGGGAGTTCCCAGAGTCCTTTTATTCCCCCTGACCCGGAAGTCTTTCTGCCCAACAGTTCCACAAGTCCTTATTCCTTCCGGGTCAGGGTAAACAGTACTTTTCTTCACCCCGGAAGCCTGTCGCTCTTTCTGTGACGAACTTCCGGGTCATGATGTCCAAATGAGTCTATTGGCCTCCCGACAGCGACTCCCAGTGGCCCCCAAAGGTATCCAGCAGGGCTGTGTATAAAAACTACATAGTCCATGAGGCCCAGCTGGAATTCGGGGCCTGTATATGCTCTCGGGAGAGCTCCTCCTAGCGGCCAGGGGGTGAGGGCCGGAGTAAAATGCCGGCAATCCACCACAGCGGCAGGTTTAACAAAATTCTCAATTACTATTTTTTGACCTTTCTAGGTCAGGTTAGCTCATTATCAATGCTGAATGCCCACAATAGCTAGAAATGTCCTCCACATCCTGTCTTTCAATTTGAGAATACTGTATGTGTCTATTGCAACTGAATTTTTTGGCTTAATGAGACAGCTTGTTTCTTATACAAGGTGAGTCAAACTTATGTTAACACTAATGGTACGGCTATGTATATACTTGTATAAAATTTTTGTGGACAATTTATGGGCCACATATGGTACATGTGTTGTACAAGATGGTGAAAAGGCTGAGACAGTCTTGTAAATCATCTTGCACACATGAAGTATGCTTTGTGAATAAATTGTTTCCCCCATTCAAATGTTACCATAATTTTGACTCACCCTGTATTTGTACTTGAAGTATGGATACTAATTTATTTAAACTTAAGTTTTGCATATTATTTGGACAGAATCTCAGCAAAGTGCTGAGTGCTACTGCTGCTTCAAGGATATAACCTTCTGGTTTCAAGTCTTAACTTGGTCATTATCATCAGCATGATATTGTATCTGTGTAGGTTTTCCTCAAGGTAGACCAGTGTTTCTGCTGACTTGTGACTCTAAATTAGTGTACTTGCATGAGTGGGCCTTGCAATAGACTGGTGCAGAATTCAGGGGTGGTTCCTGCCTTTTGTGTCTTTCATTTCAGGATCTTCTCCTATCCCTGTGAAATTAAAATGGATTAAGTGAGTCTAAAAATCATTACAACTAGTATTATCTCATTTCATTTTTTAGTTCACAAACCTGGCAGGTTTAATACAGATCTATAAATTGTCCAAAGTGACTGCAAAAAAGCTGATATTTTACAATAACCAAGCATGGGTGTGCCTATGGTTATTAATATATATCCTTAATTACAGTAAGAACCAGTTTAACGAAACTAAGAGGAATTGTATGCGTGGAAATCACACAGTTACATGCAGTTCATCTTCTATCTATACTAATAAAAGGCAAAGCCCTCACTGACTCACTCACACACTCACTCACTGACTCACTCATCACTAATTCTCCAACTTCCCGTGTAGGTAGAAGGCTAAAATTTGGCACGCTCATTCATTACAGCTTACTTACAAAAGTTGGGCAGGTTTCATTTCGAAATTCTACGCGTAATGGTCATAACTGGAACCTATTTTTCTCCATATACTGTAATGGACATTTGCTCGAGAGCTGCGTGTGACATCATCACGCCTCCCACGTAATCACGTGAACTGACTGTGACCGCAGTACGTAGAAAAGAAGGAAGAGCTCCCAAAACGGCAAATACTTTATTTGCGAGATACAAGTTTAATGAGAAGACACGAGGTATAAACGAGACTTTGGATCACTTTGTAAAGGAGTTAAAATTGCTGTAGCGAAAAACTTTTAAGTGCCGGGTCTTAGCTAACATTAAATAAAGCTGTGGACATTGCAACATCACAGAAGAGAGCAGCTCACGTGAACTGACTGAACGCAGTACAAGTGATCACTTCCATGCATCAAACCTGTTCAAAAAACGCATTACACAATTGACAAGGTAGGAAAAGAATATGCTCCGAGTTGAGCTCCGCAGCTAACGCGGTCTTGCGGAAGCAACTTCGTCACGCTGCCACCAAATACTCACAGAAAAATCCACAAGTTAATACACACGCTGTCTCTAGAGTTTCGCCACACTCAATGTATTCCTCGCATCCCCTTTATACCCTCTGATCTACCATTTCAATTCAGATGCCTCCAATTTCCAGTAAGGCTCTGCTGCGCGATGACAAGTAATAAGTCTCAGGGACAGACGGTACAAAAGGATGCCATTGATTTCAGGCAAGATTGCTTTTCTCCTGGACGACTATACGTTGCATTCCCAAGAGTGAGCTTGCGCAGCTTCGTCATATTATAACCGGAGTGCAGACAGAAACTTTGAAGTGCCGGGTCTTAGCTAACATTAAATAAAGCCGTGGACATCGCAATATCACACAATAGAGCAGTTCACATGAACTGACTAAACGAAGTATGAGTGATCACTTCCATGCATCAAACCTGTCCAAAAAACGCATTACACAATTGACAAGGTGATGGCTTTATATGTCGTTCATTTATAAAACAGCGGAGAAGCTGTGTAAAGGCTGTTTCACAAAAAAACCAGCAGAGCATCTTATATGAGCAGGCAATCAGCTAAAGAAGGGAATCAATAAATATCTATAATCGTAATAAACGAACAAAAAATAACGTACAAGCCACGGATTAAATAAAGGAAATGGGTATCTAAACAGTAAAGTAAGTCTCGAATAGCTACACAATAACTATAAGAATTGGAATAAACGAACAATAAAACAGTACAGAACCGCGAAGCAAGGAGAAACGATGGCCTTATATGGCGTTCATTTATAAAGCAGCGGAGAAGCTATGTGAAGGCAGCTACACAAAAAAACAGCAGAGCGCCACACTCTGAATGTATTCTTGGCATCACCGTTATACCCTCTGATCTCCCATTTCAATTCAAATGCCTCAAATTTCCAGTAAGGCTCTGCTTCGCGATAACAATTAATAAGTCTCAGGGACACATCCTACAAAAGGTTGCCATTGATTTGAGGCAACATTGCTTTCCTCTTGGACAAAACTATACGTTGCATTCTCAAAAGTAATCTTAGTGCACAGCTTGGTCATATTACAACCGGACTGCTGAACTGACAACTTGGTATACAAAGAGATGATTAACAGATAGTTATTGGTATATTTTCCCTCAGTTCAAAAAGGTTTTCTTTTCTTCTTAATAAAAATTTAAAAGCAGTTCTTCGTCGCTGCGAAGCACGGGGATTTTGCTAAATACAGTATATATATATATATATGTATGTATATATGTATGTGTACGGTCACACATTTTTAAAATGTTTCCTTTTCTTTTTCATAACTTCTTTAACACACTATCTCGTAAGCGTGGGTATTTGTGGATATATATATATATATATATATATATATATATATATATATATATATATATTTATATATATATATATATATATATATACGAGGTGTGGCAGAAAAGTAATGAGACTGGAAACACTGCAAGCGATCTGGCAACACTGCGCTGTTGTCCTTGATAGAGCACGTGTATCGGTACCCTCCCATAGCTCAGTGCGAGTTTCAACTCCTTCCGTTAACTACGTGATTTTTGTGACTGCTATTAGCGAAATTGTGTTTTTGGTTGTACATCACGCAAAATGGAACAGCGGAATTTGGAGCAACGTTGTGCCATTAAATTTTGTGTAAAGCTTGGAGAATCGGCAAGTGTGACGTTTGAAAAGTTAAAACAGGCCTATGGGGAACATTCTTTATCCCGAGCTCAAGTTTTTCGCTGGCACAAATCATTTTTGGAAGGCAGAAAACACGCTGAAGATGAACACCATTCAGGGAGGCCTTCAACTTCGAAAACCAATGAAAACATCGAACGTGTGAACACGCTTGTGAGATCAGACCGTCGTTTAACATTAAGAATGTTGAGTGAACAATTAAATTTGAACAGATTTACCGTTCATCAAATTTTGACTGAACATTTGCACATGCAAAAGGTCCGTGCCAAAATGTTGCCGAAAAACCTCACAATTGAGCAGAAGAACAATCGAAAAAAACAAGTGTCTTGATCTTCTTGACAGAATCGCTAATGAGCAAGATTTCTTTAGTCTTGTGATCACAGGTGATGAATCATGGATTTTTGAATACGATCCTGAGAACAAAGAGGCAAAGTCAGGAGTGGCACACTGCAAACTCTCCTCGACCAAAGAAAGCTCGAATGAGCAAATCGAAGATCAAATCAATGTTGATTTGTTTTTTTGACAAAAGGGGAATCGTCCACAAACAATTTGTTCCTCCAGGACAAACTGTCAACCAAGTTTTTTATAAAGATGTCCTTGAAAGGCTCAGAAAAAGGGTCATTCGCGTGAGACCAGACATTGCAGACAAATGGATGCTCCATCATGACAACGCCCCATGTCACAAAGCCCTCTCCATAACAGAATTTTTGACCTCAAAAGGCATTCCTGTGGTTCCCCAGCCCCCTTATTCACCTGACCTCAGTCCATGTGACTTTTTCCTTTTTCCTAAACTGAAAAATGTCCTCAAAGGACATCATTTCGGGACTTTAGAAAACATCCAAAAGAGTGTAACGGACATGCTGAAGACAATACAGGTTGAAGACTTCTTGCGCTGCTACCAACAGTGGGAACAACGTCTCCATCGGTGTGTAGCTGCCCAAGGGAACTACTTTGAAGGGGATAATATTGATGTTTGAAAAAAATAAAAACTTTGGAAAATAAAAAATCAGTCTCATTACTTTTCTGCCACATTTTCTATATGTGGCTGTGTCTATATATATATATATACTGCTCACAAAAATTAAAGGAACACTTTAAAGAAACACATTAGATACATCAGATCTCAATATGAAGTTGGATATCTATACAAATAACGACAGGGCAATGTCTTAGGAACAAAAGGATGCCAAGTCTTTTAATGGAAATAAAAGTTTTCTGCCTACAGAGGGCTCAATTGTGTAGACACCCTAAAATCAGAGTGAAATGAAGATGTGGCAGGCTAGTCCATTTTTTCAAAAACTTAATTTCTGCTACTCAAAATGGTTTTCAGTATCTTGTGTGGTCCCCCACGAGCTTGTATGCATGCTTGACAACGTTGGGGCATGCTCCTAATGAGACGACGGATGGTATCTTGTGGCATTTCCTCCCAGAGCTGTATGAGGGCATCCCTGAGCTGTTGTACAGTCTGGGGAGCAACCTGGCGGCGCCTAATGGACCGAAACATAATGTCCCACAGATGTTCTATTGGGTTTAAGTCAGGGGATCGTGAAGGCCATTCAATTGTTTCAATTCCTTCATCCTCCAGGTACTGCCTGCATACTCTTGCCACATGAGGCCGGGCATTGTCGTGCATTAGGAGGAAACCAGGACCTACTGCACCAGCATAGGGTCTGACAATGGGTTAGTAGTAGTATGCAGTAGATGTCTGTGCGTCCCTCCATGGATATGCCTCCCCTGACCATCACTGACCCACCACCAAACCTGTCATGTTGAACGACGTTGCAGGCAGCATATCGTTCTCCTTGTCTTCTCCAGACTCTTTCACGTCTATCCAAGCTGCTCAGGGTGAACCTGCTCTCGTCTGTAAAAAGTACAGGGCGCCAGTGGCGGACTTGCCAATTCTGGTGTTCTTGAGCAAATGCCAGTCGAGCTCCACGGTGCTGGGCAGTGAGCACAGGGCCCACTACAGGACGTCGGTCCCTCAGGCCATCTTCATGAAGTCTGTTCCTGATTGTTTGGGTAGAGACATTCACACCAGTGGCCCTCTGGAGGTCATTCTGTAGGGTATGAGCAGTGCTCAGCCTGTTCCGCCTTGCACAAAGGAGCAGGTATCGGTCCTGCTGATGGGTTGAGGACCTTCTACGGCCCTGTCCAGCTCTCCGAGAATAACAGCCAGTCTCCTGAAATCTCCTCCATGTTCTGGAGATTGTGCTGGGAGACACATTAAACCTTCTTGCTGCAGCACGTGTGGATGTGCCATCCTGGAGAAGTTGGACAACCTGTGCAACTTCTGTAGGGTTAAGGAATCGCCTCATACTGCCAGTAGAGATAATTACTCAAACCAAAACTAGCACGAGTGGAAAACCAGCCAAAAAAGATCAAGAGGGAGAAACTTAAAATGACCTCCACATGTGAAACCAGTCTTGTTTTGAGGGTTTTCTAATTGTTGCCACTTTAGTGCACCTGTCGTTAAGTCCATGAACACCAATACAGCTGAAAGTGATTAACAATGACCTCAACTGCTTAACCAACCAGAAAATTATCAACAGGTTTAATTGATTTCATGCCAGGCCCAATAAAAAAAGTGTTCCTTTAATTTTTGTGAGCAGTGATGTGTGTGTATGTGTGTATATATATGTATATTTATCTGTATGTGTGTGCGTGTATATGTATATATGTATATGTGTATGTATGTGTGTATATGTATGTGTATATATATATATGTTGATATTTGTATATATATGTATATATGTAGATGTGTATATGTAGATATGTGTATATGTATATATGTATATTGTCACGCTTGGGTCACAGATTTGCACAAAGACACTCGGGTTCGTGGAAAAAAAGAAGGAATTTTATTCAAGCACTGCAAATAAACATTTGTCACTTCAAACTTGCTCCCTGACAAAGATGGCTGTTTCGTCTTTCAATTAAAGGTTACATGAGTTTCTTCTTCTTCGAATGTAAACGCGTCAGGAGCAGAGGCAGTCTGAGAGAGAGAGAGCAAGCAAAAGAAATCAATAACAAAACCGACAGGTGCTGCGCACGGCTTTTTAAGTCGGCGGAGTACCGTGCGAGGCTTGTATTGCGCGTTATAGTGCAAGGTTAATGAGCAATGCGGGGGTAGTCCGTGTTTCGGGCTCTGTGGTTTTCCCAGGGGCGTCCGTATCTTCTTGGGGTGCGATCAGCCCTCCAGCTCACACCCTCCCCCTCAGCTTTATTCACATTCGTGTGAATCAAGCGACTCTCTAAACCAAGTTCATGTTCATGTAGTCGTGATAATACGTCTGCGTTGACGTGTTCAGAACCTGGTCGATGCTTAACTGTGAAACTATAAGGTTGTAAACCCAGAAACCATCTCATTAGACGAGAGTTTGTATCTTTCTGTCGGTACAACCACTGGAGTGGAGCATGATCAGTTACCAAAGTGAAGTTTCGTCCCCACAAGTAATATCGAAGTGCCTCCACAGCCCACCTGATTGCCAAGCATTCTTTCTCAATTGTAGAATAATTACGCTCTCTAGGAAGTAATTTCCTACTCAAATATGTGATTGGATGTTCTCTCCATCAAAAATTTGAGACAACACTGCGCCACACCAAATGCACTTGCCTGTTTGCAAGATAAAATCTTTTGTGAAATCCGGGTTTCTTAGAACCGGGTAAGAAGACAATGCTTTTTTTAAATCGTTGAAAGAACGTTCGCAATTTTCTGTCCACAAGATAGGTCGTTTTTTTCTGCCTCTAGTAAGTTCTGTAAGAGGAGCAGCTCTATGTGCAAAATTTGGAATGAATTTTCTGTAGTAACCAGCAAGCCCAGAAAGGCGCGTACTTGTTTCTGTGTCCCAGGTCTCGGATAAGCAAGCATTTCTTCTATTTTCCTTAATTGTGGCCTAAGTAAACCCTTGCCCATAGAATAGCCTAAGTAATGAGTCTCGGACATGCCTAGTTTACATTTTTAGGGTTAGCAGTAAGGCCAGCCTGTTCAAGCTTTCAAGAACGGCTTGAAGCCGCTCTAAGTGTGTTTTCCAATCATTGCTAAAATCACACATCGTCAAGATATGCCCCAGCATATTCAGAGTGAGGACGCAGGATCTGATCCATCATGCGCTGAAAAGTTAGAGGTGCCCCGTGAAGACCAAAGGAGTCTTGTAAATTCATAGAGTCCGTCAGGAGTCGCAAATGCCGTTTTCTCACAACTGCTAGCCTCTAAAGGCACCTGCCAATAGCCTTTCGTGAGATCTAGCGTGGAGATATAGCTCGCCTGACCCAGTTTTTCCAACAGTTCATCGACACGGGGCATGGGATAAGCATCAATTTAGAGACCTTATTCAAGCGTCTGAAATCGATACAGAACCGAACCGTCTTGCTTTGGGACTAATACGACTGGGCTGCACCAGTCACTTCTACTTTCACGAATTACACCCAGTGTCAGCATCTTTTTTACCTCTTCACAAGACAATATTTCCGCGCTTCCGTATCCGAACGGCCGCATCTGTACGCGAACATCAGGTTCTGTGGTAATTTTATGTTTTGTAATGTTAGTCTTGCCTGGTAAATCTGAAAAGACATCAGTGTTCCGTTCTATCAAAGATAACAGTTCTGTCTTTTGCGTGTCAGTAAGATCGTTACCAATGGTAACATCGGTCTGAGAAACAGCAGCCAAGGAAGTGTTAACCTCTTGTCGGTCGTGCCATTCCTTCAAGAGGTTAATGTGTAAAATCTGGAATGGTTTGCGCCGCCGGTATTCTAACCTTGTAATTTACGGACTCATACGCTCCTCAATAATGGTGGGCCCTGCCATTTAGCTAAGAATTTGTGTGGATCCGAGGGAACCAGTACCAAAACACGATCGCCAGGTTTGAACTCACGGAGCTTGCTGCGCCTATCGTAAAGACGCTTCTGAGTTTCCTGTTCTCGTTGTTGGTGTTCCACAGCAATAGAGGAAAGCATAGAAATTCTGTCTTGCAACGAAATTAGTCGATCTGCAAAGCTTGGACCTTAGCTGCTCTCTCGCTCCCTATCCATTCCTCCGCACCACATCCAGGATGCCTCTCGCCGCCTGCCGAATAACAACTCGAAGGGACTCAAGCCAGTGGACGCCTGTGGTGATTCTCGCACGCGCACAAAACAAAAGGTAGGACAGTGTTCCATGTTGTGGGATCATTATGAGCAACTCGCCTGATCATCTGTTTCAATGTTTTGTTAAATCGCCGGTTAAACCATTCGTTTGAGGATGGTAAACAGTAGTACTCAATTTCTTAATAGCAAAGCTGTCACACAATTGTTTCATCACGCGAGAAGTGAAAGGTGTGCCCTGATCAGTTAAGATTTCTCTAGGGATACCAATACGAGTAAAAGTTTCACATAGTGCTTTGGCTACAGCGAAGAGTTGGCCTTTTCAGCGCAATCATTTCTGGATATCGTGTGCATAATCAACCAACACCAGCAAATATTGGTACCCATCCTTAGTCTTAGGTAATGGTCCCACAATATCTAATCCCACACGCTGAAAGGGAACTTCCAATATGGGCATAGGACAAAGGGGAGCCCGAGGAGGCTTATAAGCAGAGACGATCTGGCAGTCTGGACATGAAGTACAAAATCGTTCAACATCTTTTCCCATATTAAGCCAATAAAATCGTTTTGATAACCGGTCTCTAGTTTTGTCGGCACCAGGTGCCCCCAAGATGTGTGAATGTGCCAGATGCAAAACAGTTTCCCTATGTGCTTCAGGTACCACCAGTTGTTCAATAAATTCCCCTCCAAATGATCTGAGATCACTCTGAAAAGGCAACCGTCCTTTTCTATAAAGTGTGGGGTTTTCACCCCCCCGGAATTACGCTCTTGGTAATAAGAGTCATTAGCAGGGTGAGCCTGTTTAAATGCATATTCTAATGAGCTATCAGTATGCTGCAAACGCACAAAATCTGATTGTTCGTTAACACTCGGTTTGTGTTCTGAGGCGTTTGCAATCTGGGAAGATGTAGAAGGAGCAGCCCATTC
Source organism: Polypterus senegalus (assembly GCF_016835505.1). Lineage (NCBI taxonomy): Eukaryota > Metazoa > Chordata > Cladistia > Polypteriformes > Polypteridae > Polypterus > Polypterus senegalus. The sequence goes on from NC_053155.1 coordinate 231,640,565, forward strand.
TGGAAGATTGTCGGGGGTGACCTCCTCCGTCTCGTTGGAGAGATCGGGTTCAATATCTAAGTTGGGCTCTAGATTTTCCCGCCGCTACCAGTTCTTCGTCTTGGTTTTCTTCTTCTCCCCCACTAAGTTCATAGTGGACTGGACTACTGGTCCCTTACATTTATTAATCAGTTTAGGAAAAAGGGCATTTCTCCGTCCTATGAGTAATGGCCATGGACAGAATCTGAACTGCAGTCCAGACCTTAAAGTGACGACCCTATAAGTTAAAGGAAGAAGTAAAGTCTGATAATCTTTAACATCACCATGTACACAGCTTATTTTTACAGTCTCACAGTCTCTAAGGAATTTTCATTAAGACAGTCTCGTCTCACAATATACAGTTCACTCCCCGAATCTAACAATGCTGAGATTTCTCTGCCCCCCAATTTAACTGGAACAAATAATCCATCCTTTCCTTCCGGCGAACATGTAATATTCGAACAACAAACCTCGGCCAATCCAACTTCCATCGACTGAGCTGGAGATAGACGACATTCTCTTGCCAAATGACCGAGTTGATTACACCGGAAACATAATCTTCAGCATCCATCTGTGCAACCACTTCTGGTACCACTTGTCACGCTTGGGTCACAGATTTGCACAAAGACACTCGGGTTCGTGGAAAAAAAGAAGGAATTTTATTCAAGCACTGCAAATAAACATTTGTCACTTCAAACTTGCTCCCTGACAAAGATGGCTGTTTCGTCTTTCAATTAAAGGTTACATGAGTTTCTTCTTCTTCGAATGTAAACGCGTCAGGAGCAGAGGCAGTCTGAGAGAGAGAGAGAAAGCAAAAGAAATCAATAACAAAACCGACAGTGCTGCGCACGGCTTTTTAAGTCGGCGAGTACCGCGAGGCTTGTATTGCGCGTTATAGTGCAAGGTTAATGAGCAATGCGGGGGTAGTCCGTGTTTCGGGCTCTGTGGTTTTCCCAGGGGCGTCCGTATCTTCTTGGGGTGCGATCAGCCCTCCAGCTCACAATATGTATATATATGGTTATATGTGTGTGTGTGTGTATATATATATAAATATATATATATATATAAATATATGACAGCATATATATGACATAACAATTACATTGACAATCATGTTACGTTATTTTTAAAATGTTTCCTTTTCTTTTTCATAACTTCTTTAACACACTACTTCTACTTAGAGGGTATTTTGCTAGTATTCAATAAAATAAGATGGATGCAAACATGTTTTCTTTGATAACCATCCACCCATCTTCATGCCACCATTTTTATAGGTCAAATAAAATATAAACAAATAAAAAAAGTTGTTTTAGTATTTAAATCACAAAAAATCCATTCTTGTTTTAGAGAAGTACTGTTTTTGAAATAGGAAATGCTAAAGTTGAATCCTGTATTGTTTAAGTGATATTATCATTGTGAGTGATGAGTATCTATAGGTCATATGTTGCTTTGGGTCTTTCTGTACTCCTCTTAGTACCTCCACTGAGTACCCAAGCTTTCATGTTAAATAAAGCTTGATATTGTCTATGGATTCTGAGTTAAATAAAATGTTTGGCAGGCTGGACCAGTACTCTCTTATGTTGGTGAAAGTGTCCCAGTTACAAATATCTACAGCACTATTTGGTTTTCCTTTCATATAAATAACTACCAGTATTACTTTTTATACAATAAATATGTCAATAAGACAAATGAATTGCTTTAACAAAGTGTTTGCTTAAAAAAATCAACAATGGGAACATAAAAGCAAACAGAAAGGAGAGGAGCGATGTTCATATAATCTATAGCTTAGAAGAGTATAAATCACAAGTGATCTGAAAGTTAAAAGCCTTGGTAATAATAAATGAAGTTAATGTAATGTAGTAGATTCTAGTCATCACACTTCAAAACATACATTAAAATGCTAGAAAAAAAGTACAGAGCTAGAGAACAAGAGAATTAATTCCTGAGTTTGAAGAGACTGGACTGTGAAGATAAGCTTATAAAATTAAACGACTATAGTCTCAGGAGAAGGGTGAAAAGGGAGATTTAGTGGTAGCTTTCAAGTTAATGAAGGATATAAGGAAGGTTAATTGTACAATCTTTTCCTCAACAGGATACAGAGAATAAAACCAAGGGTTACATGCTGATGATGTGGAAAAACAGTTTTCTGACAGCATATCACATTCATTTTAGGTTAATCTTACAAAGTGCTATTAGTAACAGGAATATTTCAAAGAGATTTATTAAAGATGCTTTTTTGATCCGTAAACACTCATACTTTATAAAGGTTTTTTTTTTCTTTAATTATAATCTTACAATCTCCTGTTTTAATTTTTGGCAGATTTCTTTTCAGCAATTTTCAATGGAGAAAAATGATACCTAAGTTTGGAATAGTAAGAACTTATTTTTTGTTATTACATTTTTATTGTAAAATTAAATTTAATTTCAAAATTTAATAAAACATGTGGCCATAAAGTCAATGTAATATTCTAATATATAGAAACAATAATAGTACAAAACAGCAGCCCCAATTGGCACCCAACCCCTCCCCACACCTACCTACCTACCCTGAGAAGAGACAATGACAAAGACTGTTTCTCAGTCCAGAAGGCAACACACTAACCTTAGGGGGTAGAACAATTATTATGGTTGAAAGGCATGATGGAGTAAACGTGGGTGAGATGATCTAATTCTAGATTGTTGTGAGGGTGAAGGCGAAGTGGTATAATGCTGATCTGTAAGATAGAAACTTCCTTCTGATCTTGAAAAAATCATGATCACGATTGAGGAACATTCTCCATTCCATAAGAAATTAGTTTTAATTAACAAAAAATGTAATTTTTTTCTAATAAATGTTTATTAAAATCTAACTTAACATTGTGAATTCATATTATGAAAATAAATTATTCTTATGCCTCTATTCCGCTACTGTAGTATAATGACTAGTGAGTTGAGGTTTGCCAACAAAAGGGGCTTTTATTACAGTATTCAGCTACAGTATGAGTAGGTGTGTTGAGTTGTAAATGGGCCTGTGTCGTGTTCTCTTCACTATACAGCTTTTCCTCAGGGTAGCTGCACCATCAGCTAACTAATCCTTAGTTGCAGGTCCCAAACCAAACAAATCTGATTGTTTTTAATGATGAATCAAACCATTTTTGAGCTACGTGTGTTACAGACACATAGGCTTTGATGAGGACAGAATGATTATATTGGCAGTTTTTCTTAGCTGTTAAAAGCAGAAAAAGTGTAAGAACAGAAGATAAATGAAATATTATAGCATTGCCCAGTGTTAGTGACACTGACAAAGATGACTGTATAAACCTACTGGTTGTTAGTGGAAATTGATTTTTAAAAAGGAGCTGGAAATGAAAGCCATATTTTTGGGCTGATGAATATTTATTTGAGTACACTTGTTAAATTAGTAGGAATTTATTGAGGAGAAAAGAAATGCATGTAATGACAAAGAGGCCAAAGTAGATTATTTCTTATGACTGAAATAATTAATTACAAAAGGCTGTATGGACACTAAAGGCTAATATAGAAAAGAAAACTACAGTTAGGAGTGCTTGGTGAAGTTAAGAAACAAATTTTGATTATCTGTTTATTTAGTAGGCGGCACGGTGGCGCAGTGGGTAGCGTTGCTTTCTGTGTCCTCCATGTGTAGAGTTTGCATGTTCTCCCTGTGTCTGCATTGGTTTCCTCTGGGTACTCCGGTTTCCTCCCACAGTCCAAAGACATGCAGGTTAGGTGCATTGGCAATCCTAAATTGTCCCTAGTGTGTGCTTGGTGTGTGGGTGTGTGTGCACTGCGGTGGGCTGGAGCCCTGCCTGGAGTTGGTTTCCTGCCTTACACCCTGTGTTGGCTAATATTGGCTCCAGCAGACCCCCATGACACTGTTGTTAGGATATAGCGGGTTGGATAATGGATGGATTGATGTTTATTTAGTAACATTTTGAAATAAAATTATTATTGTTCTGAATTTATTTTGTTGCTCATCATTTTGTTTTCTTGGTTGAAGGCATTTTGCAATATTTAGGAATTGGCTTATAGTAATGGAGGCCATTGTGGTCATGTTAAATGACATCATCATGTTGCCACCCTTTATGGTTAGGATGCACATTGCTATAGGTCCAGATCTTCAGATTTTAAATAAAAAGCACTCCTTCATTCATAAATAATTTAGGAAAAAGATGTAAGGATATGGAGTTTCTGATTTAATAACTACAATGTTGCCTTCAATGTAATAGGTTGATATTTGGTATTATGATGGTCTTTTTAATACTAAATGTTAATTATTTCTTAATGTTGCTCTCTTTAAAGTCTGAAAGAAATACAGTACCATCATTTCCTAGTGTTCCGTTTATTAAAATTCTGTCTGCTTGGCTCACCACTTACATCAGGCATAACAACAAACAAAAGAATACTTTATTTCTCTTGTAGTGTGGCTGATCTGCTTTCTACTTTTCTTTCTTTCACTATCTCTCTCTCTTCCTCCCCTTTCTCCTTCTTCTGCCTTCTTTTTCTACCTCTCACATGAAAGCACCCAACCCCATGTTTGTCTGTCTTTTGGCTGAAAGAAGTATTATAGTTTAGCCAAGGGATTTATACCTGGCTCAAGTTTTGTTCTTTGTGTAATGTTTATGTTTTGTTAGATCTTACTCTGTATCTTATGTTAATATCTGAATCTAGACCATTATTTGTTAGGTAAGAAAGCCACAGGCCTTTAATTGAACTCTGCATTGTCAAATTTGGGTAATGCCACCCTACTTTTGGCTCCAGACCTGTTGAAAACTGGTCTGTTTTTTGGATATGTTGAGGCCTGCACCCAATTTCACTATTTTATTTTTGAAGAAAACATGACATAATGCAATAAAATAATCTAGAGGCCTGATCCTCTGCCTAGATTAAATATGCAGAGTGTGGTCCTCCAGCAGTACGTCATATTAAGCCCTGCAGCAAAACTCTATTTTAAGTGGACAGGGAACATAACTAAGCATATAATAAACACAACAAATAAGCTAATTTTTAGCACATTATAACAAAACACTTAATAATTTCTAGAATATACAGAGTATGTAAAAATAACATAAAACAACAATTTACATGAGCCAGGGTGTGTCGATTCAAGTTCGCTTCACGCTCATGTCTGGCTTATGTGAGCCCTTGAACCCGACACCGTTGGTAATGTCACCGATTAGCTAGGCAGTGAGGCACAAAAAATGAAGCAAGGGGATGGTGCAAAAAGTGCTTTTATTTAAAATCAACAAACAAAAACAAAGTGTCCAAATAAATAGTACAGTGCATTAATTCCTTAAATAAATAATCCAATAAAACAGTTGTGAAGTGGAGGTTAAAATCCAATAGAAAAAAAACTCTTTTAAAAACAATGAGGTTAAAACAATGGCTGGAAGCAGTCTTTTTAAAAACAAAGCCTGGTGCCTTCTTTTACCTGGCGGCTCCCCTGGCTTCCTGATCCCTGGCTTCGGTTCCGCTCCCTCCAGACCGAGATTTGGCTTCCCCCCAAAGGCCAGGATGATCACATTGGGGAATCTATCACACAAACCTCCCGACTCCCGCTGCCTTCTCAACTCAGTTCTCCCTAAGCCAATCCATAAAAAAATCCAATAGCAGAAGATACTGTGCTTTCCACAAACTTGTTTTGGAAGCTTTTAATTTTTACAACCATTTTCTACTTGTGGCCAAGGAGTAATTATTTCCTGGGCACCATTTTTTATATTTGAGTTTTACACCAATGTTGGTGGAGGGCTTGTGTCAATTACCTAAGGCTGTTTCTCATCTGTGAGGCACTACTATTTCCAAGCTGTTGGTCTGTATACTGGGCCCTCCTTTACATTTTCTTCTAGTTTAAATAAGTTACTTAATCCAGTTCTGTTGTTGAGGGCTTAAAATTAACTTGACCGGGACAAATCAGTAACTGCTATAGAAAGAGAAAAAACTAATATACAAAATTAGCTTACCACACATTGAAACAGCTTCTATGTGCCATACATGGTGGTACCATCTGCACCTATTTTAGGAGCTGTGAAACATGCAATGCTGAATATGATGTTTATAGGATGTTGTGTTATACCTGTTTTGTGCAATTTCATTGTGCCTTGGTATGATTAAATTAATTTTCTATTAATTATGAATTGTAAAATATTATTTTTCTATAAATTAATTATTATGATTATTATAATTGCAATATTCTTTTGCTGATAATCATTAAGAAATCTGAAAAGTATCAGACACATTAGAGAAAGTTGCTGGTATAACTAACCACCTATAGATTGCAAGACACACTTTGACATCTGCAAGTCACATGCAACTGAGATGCTTGACAATTCAATGTAGAAATTCACCTTTTAGCATTATTTTAACTTTCTTGCTAAAAATGTTTCCATATTTCATTTTAAACAAAACAGAGGTGAGAGAAAACAAAAGCTAAAAAACATTCACTAATGATATACAGTATGTAGGCTAACATACACCTTATAAGCCCTTGAAGTAAAAACAAATACAAGATATGTTGCCCTAAGAAGCAAACTTGAAAATGATTTATAATGACACTGCATTCCAATTCTCTGGGCAAAAAAGGTTAATAAAATGTTAGGTCATACAAATCAAAGGGATAATATGTTCAGATTATGTAATGCTTGCCTTTGGAAGAAGATTTCAAGCAACGCTTTAAATAAATGAGATATATGCACAAGAAGCTCTGTAGAGAAGAGTGAATGTATGTATGGCATGTCTGGGCTAATCAGTGTGTTCTACCCTGCTATGCTAAGGGAACTGAATTTTTTTAGTCTTGAAAAGATCAGAGAACAGTATGCTAACACCTGAAGGCAATGTTGATCCAGTAGACTTCTTCCAGCTGAACTGTGAATTGCATATTGATAAACACCACTGTAGTTAGAGAAAGTGCATTAAAGATGAAATCAATGAGGTGCTGGCTCTAGAATGTATTGTAAGCAGCATATCCTCTAGCTTCTCTAAGTTGTCAGCTGAAGCCATGTCAAATTAGACTTCTTGTTCTAACACATACCATAGATACTTGATTGTACTGAGATCTGGGGAATTTGGAGGACACAGCAACACCTTGAATTCTTCATCATGTTTCTCAAACCATTCCTGAACAATTCGTGCAGGATGGGATGAGCATTATCATGCTGAAATACGTCACTTTCATTGCCATGAAGGGGTGTACCTGGTTAGCAATGTTTAGATAGGTGGATTATCAAATGTACATTTGCATGAATGCTCAAACCAAACATTTCTAAACAGAACATTGCCCAAAGTATTGCACTCACTCCACCAGCTTGTCGTCTTCCCACAGTACATCCTGGTAAAATCTCTTCTCAATGTAAATGATGCACATGCACCATGTGATCAACAGAAGTTGGGAGTCATTGGATCAAGTGACTATCTTCAGTTGATCGAAGGTTCAGTTTTGATGCTTGCTTGCCCAATGTAAACAGTTTCGATAGTGAACAGAAGGTAGAATGGACACTCTGACTGAACTGTGGCTTTGGATTCTGATACACAGCATAATTTGAAGCACTGTGTGTTGTGACACATGACTACTGCAACCATCATTAAAATAATCTGAGATTTGTGCCACAGTATCCCTTCTGTTGGTTCATACTAGATAGTCTTTGTTTACCTTTCGCATTGATGAGTCTTAGCCATCCAACACCCCATTGGTGTTTGGCCATCCAACATCCCATTGGTGCAACACCCTATTGGTGTTCACCATGGCTGATCGTGAACACCCCACAAGCCTTGCCATTACAGAAATGTTCTGATTCAGTTGTCTGGCATTAACAATTTGGCCATTATAGTTTCTCAGGTACACATGCCTATATCTGTTGCATCAAATATGAGTACCTAACGCCATCTTATCCTCTAATAAATCCTTGTCTTTGACATTTGTCATTGTTACAAGATGATCAGCATTATTTTCTTCATATGGGATAGGTCATAATATTTTTGGTTGTCAGTGTATGTATTTAATAAAGGAAGCAAAGAGGCCAAAAATGCAGCGTATAGTCTATTGTAAGAAAAAATAGGCAAAACGTATGTTCATACTAAATATGGAAAATATGGTTTTGACAAAGCATGAATATACTGTTTAAAGTACCTCTAAAATTATGAATTCACATTAAACAAAAATTAGCAAGTTTGATATAATTTAATAAACAACATATAATAATGCAGCTGTGATGGAGGCAAAAGAATAAATGTCATGTTCTTGGAGTACCTTAACAGAACTGATTTGTTCTGCTAGCATAGATATCCTCATAATTGGAAACTTACAGCATCAAGCCAGTAAATACTAAGTAAAAAATTGATTCAATAAAGTAAAGGTAATAAAAAATTAAGTATTGCTTTAAAAAAGAATGTGTATACAAAACACACACACATACACACCAGCAGGTGCCCAGACTATGGAAACAGGAAAATGTTATTCTATTAGCAAAAACTAAACATCCATCCATCCATCATCCAACCCGCTGAATCCAAACACAGGGTCACGGGGGTCTGCTGGAGCCAATCCCAGCCAACACAGGGCACAAGGCAGGAACCAATCCTGGGCAGGGTGCCAACCCACCGCAGGACACACACAAACACACCCACACACCAAGCACACACTAGGGCCAATTTAGAATCACCAATCCACCTAACCTGCATGTCTTTGGACCGTGGGAGGAAACCGGAGCGCCCGGAGGAAACCCACGCAGACACGGGGAGAACATGCAAACTCCACGCAGGGAGGACCCAGGAAGCGAACCCAGGTCTCCTAACTGCGAGGCAGCAGTGCTACCACTGCGCCACCGTGCCGCCCAAAAAACTAAACACCCAAAATTATTTAGTGACTTCAGACTGGTGGTTTAACTTTGAGAAGTAAACAAACAGGTAACTATTAAACAACACCCAGGCCTATCTGGACCCTCACCAATTTGCATTCAGAACAAAGAGGAAGGCCCCAACAACACTTCTGAATTAACTGTATGAGTACTTGGAAGGACCAAAAAACACACAAAATTGCTGTTTATAGATTTCTCGTCAGCCTTTACTACATCAACAAGCTGATTGATAAATTCTGTTTGGACCCTAACTTGGTGGGGTGATTTGTGGACTATTGAAACTAACAGCACAAAAAGACTGAGTGTTAATGGCTGTTTCTCTGATAGCCTTAACTTATCCATGGAAGCACCTCAAGGCTGCAGTCTAACTTGCCTTCTGTTTATTTTAAATACAAAGGACTGCAGTTCACACAAGGACAGATTTATACTAAAATTTACAGATGATATGTCATTGTGAATCTTCTACAAGATAAGGAGGACAACCATGGACCTGCTGTTGATGAGTTTGTTCAATGGTATGATTGTACCTTTTTACAACTAAATATCTCTTTAATTAAAGGGGGTGGGGGGAAAGGATGGCATTGGACATGGTGGAGCACTAAAATATCTGGGGACAATCATTGATAACAGGGTATACTTTGATCTTAACACTGAAGAAATATGTATGATGGGTCAAACAAGGCTATTATTTCTATGAAACTCAATTGTTTTTGAGTCGACATAACCATAATTACACTTCTTTATTGAAAAATTACATTTGCTTTTTTGGCAATATCAGCATTGAGAATATAAACTAAGCAACACTGTTAAAATTAGCAGTAAAATTATTGCTGGCAGCAGACTTCTGTCACTGAGCTGTATTACAAACTGGTTAGAAAGAAAGCCAACTCAATTCTGTCAGACAACAGCCACTCCTTCCTAAATTTCTGTTGTTGACATCAGGCTGCAGATTTAAGCTCCTGAAGGTAAAGAGCAACAGAGTTAAGAACTCTTTTATTCATAGAGCCATAAGCTTTTTGAATTCTGTTCCTTCTGAATTATCATTTTTTGTACCGTTTAAGGTAATTATTCTTCTTTGCACTTATCTTGAATGTGTGTACTGATGATAACACTGGTTGCCAGTTACTGTATTTTGTCTTGGCTTATTTTTCTTATATGTGTGTGAACATGCCTTATGATTTGTACATTTCTGCTGCAAACAAATTTCCTTCTGGGATAATAAAAGCTACCTAACCTAACAAACTGTAACCTAATATTATGGAGTGCTATCCAGGAAAAAAAAAAAGTCTTTTTCTCTTTTTAAGTAAAATGTGCCTGATATTTAAGCAGCCCAGGTAAAAAATACAGTATGTATTAAGTACAGTATAATAAATAAAAAAAGTTTAACTATTATTCTCTGGAAATGTCTTAGGCTTGCCAAGAACATTATTTTCAAAGCTTGTTATCTGGGCAGTAAGTGTTTATTTGCTCTATTAAACTATAAAACAATAGGATAAACACAAATAATCATTAATACAATAAAAAGTAACAAGAATGTATTGCATATTTAAAACAAATCAATATTTTGTGTTATTTCCCTTAGAATACAAAATTGAATTAATATAGATAGATAGATAGATAGATAGATAGATAGATAGATAGATAGATAGATAGATAGATAGATAGATAGATAGATACTTTATTAATCCCAAGGGGAAAGTCACATACTCCAGCAGCAGCAAACTGATAAAAAACAATATTAAATTAAAGAGTGATAAAAATGCAGCTAAAAAAAAAATGCTGTCGTGCACTGCTGTATCCAATTTTGATATCGGTATTGATACCAGTTTTTCAGACCTCAGGATTTAAAGGAAAGCTGATATTTACTACTGCTACCAAAAATTCTGAATTGTTGGCACCATGTAGGATTTTTGGTACCTTTTCAGTACCAGTATACTGCACAGTCCTACTCGTGTGTAACTTTTTCAGGTAGTCCTGTGATGAATTTTTCCAGGTGTCACAAACTGTGAGACCAGCGGAGAGAGAGAGAGTGAGATTAGATATGATGTGATCGGACAACCTCTACAACCTCAGTGCACCTCTCCAGTCACATGATCCAACTATCCCCTGGGTCGGTCCCCCCAACAAAAGCCTAACCAAAGCAAAGAAGTGAGAAGTTCAAGACACAGATGAGAGATGAGATAGAGAAAATTTATTTAAAGATGGAATGGCAGCAAGACTAAAAACTAGGGGAAAAGGAAATTAAATGACACCATCAAGGTGCAACAAAATAAGGGGAAAAACAGTTATTCACTATTAAAATGACTGCAGCACAGTCAGAGTTTAGATGTGGTCAGCTCAGCAGACCTGTTTGTCCTTACTACTTAAGATAGCATCTGAGTCAAGATAGTTCATTAGAACAATAAAATGAATAGAAGTGATTTAATAATAAGTGACCACAACAGTGAAAGGCAAGTTGAAAGTTTAGGAGCATGTTAACATGCCTTGTTAAACAAAAAGACATGATAAGTTAAAAGACTTTTCTTCTCAAGTTTAATTTAGAAAAAACATCTAAACTGTTTCATGCTTAATTTATAAACCTTCAACAATGTGGAGTCTGCATTAGCTAGATAGCAATGACTAGAATTTTAATTGGGACTTAAACACAACTCAGAGATGGGGACTGCACAGTGCAGCATCTGTATAGCCTATGCGTTCTTTTTTTTGTTAGTGAGTATACCATGTTAGTTCATTTACAAATCAATATACAATATGATGCATACAAACACTGAATTATATGTGGAGTTTAAGGATGGTTGGTGTTTGTCTGATTGTGCTGGGCTAGTGTAGGAAAAATCAGTTAAGATTTAGCTGTTAATGTAACAAATATGTTTAGCATATGGGAGGAAACCTGGAACAACCAGAGGAAAACCTATATAGACAGCTGCCTGCCACAGGATTTGAATGAAGGATGCTGGATTTGTAAGGCAGCAGCACTAACCACTGTGCCATTGTGCCACACTGCCTCTGCATAAAAGGTAACATGAGGTTTTTATGTTTAAATCATTTTTTATTTATTTTTATATATGGAAAACGTCTTGTAAACCTTAATGTAAATGCTTTTGGAATATACTATTACTAACTGCTGTCAATCCTAAATAAGTTAACATTGGTAAGTGTGATGCAGAGTTAAGCTGAGACAAATGTATTTTATTTTTGTACCACCCCATCAAAAAGTTTCTTTTTTTTTTTTTTGCTTTTTAATCGTTTTAAATAATCAAAAATATTTATGACAAATAATGCAATTTTATATTTATACAAAAACCTAGAAGGGAATATTGTGCCAAGTAAGGCCAACTTTGCTTTAATTATCAGACTTGCCTTCAGGGAACTGTTACTATGAAGAAAAAAGAAAATAATATTTCACTTAATTGCTTTTTCTAAGGTTTTACTTATTGAATTATTTATATAACAATATTGGAGTGGGATGCTTTTTCTTACTGGCTCTGTATTGCCGTCAGTGAAAACTAAAGATCGATACTTTTCATTTTTAAACATCCTTTAGAGCGCTCCGTGTCTGTTTGAGACTTCTGCTAAAGGTATAGTTATTTCTTCCTTTATCTATAATTGGAAATGCTAATAATATGCTGTCATTTCCATTGATTTAAAATAAATGTGCAAAAGTCTGAGTGACGTGTTTTCCTGAATGAATCAGAGATAAATTGCTGACTCTGCCACCTTCACTTTACAGCATATAAGGATGGCGTGCTCAGATTTACTGTACCCGACTCTATATCCCTATTTTATCCTCCACTGTTCAAATTCCAGGCTCCTGAGACATATACAAAAAAGCACAAAAGATAACCAGGAATATATTTTCCTCTGTTGTTACAGATTATGTGCCCAGATAATAAGTAAAAGGAGCCAAAGGTACAACAGCAATTCAGTTGAGGAGGATAAGATATAACCTTAAAAAAAACTGCAAAAATAATTAAAATTCTGCCTATAAATCTAAAATAATACACAGAATGGCAGAAGGAGTTCAAATAAAAAGAGTAAGCCAAGGAAAAGCAATAAGTTTTTTAGTCCCATGTCACATTATGAAATTGAACTATAGCTTGATGTGATGAAATAAATACTGAACTGTGGCTAAAGAAAAAGAACGAAAAGGCAAAGAGTGTTCATTAATAACACAAAAATCTATACTACATGACACTGAACCAGAAAAGAAAACCTCAGTTGTACATTACATGTTGCATGCCCTTGTTTGATATTTACCTGTGACCTCACTTCAAACCATCTTTGCCTACATTAATAGCCCATGTAGAAGACTATTAAAATAAAGACCATCTAGTTACTCATGTGGTGCACATACAGGCCCCACTGTCAATCCTTGTTTTTTTCTACAAATACAGCCTGTGTCACATAATAAGTAGCCTTGTTATATACGGATACTCTATTGCCATAGGATCTAACACTATAATCTGTCTTGAGCTACTGTAGATTACAAGTCCATCATTGTTCCAACTAGAGTACCAGTCTTATATTGGTTTAGTGATAAGCTTTCATGGTGGAATGTGACACATCTGACACACGAGTCCCGTACTTTTATACTCAGTAGCTTAAATGGTTGGAAGTTGGTTGTGGCCCACAGGGGCCAAGTTATGCTTTTGAAGTTAAGGCAATGCTGCAATAATCTAGTTTGATGGTCTGGCATTGAAAACTTTTAACTCCATGCCTGTGAGCTGAGAGGCTGGATCTTCTTCTTCCCCCCTAATCTATGGATGGATCTAATCATCCATGGCAACATATCTCTTTGGCTATCTATGCCAAAGAGTATCGTGGGCTACATTATTAACACTATATTCTTAACACAGCTCTTCATGGCCCATTAAAACTTTCTCATGGACCCAAATAGCTTCTGTACAGGAGTATGTAATAATTTAGACACTAATGACTTGCTGAGACCTGAATGCAAGAACAGTTGTTGTGCTTTTTTTGTCCCTTAGTTATTCCTTTGTTAAACATATTTGCATGTCTTAGCTTTTTGTTTAAACTCTTTTCAAAAACGTATTTGTTGCCCAAATGACAGTAAAACTTGTCAAAGTTAAATTAGTTATATTTTACACACACAGGTGACGTTGAATGATATGATTAAGTGTGTGATTATAAACTGGCAAATCTTTCTTCTTCCTAAGGGTAAACAAGGTGTGTTTTTATATCAATGTTTGTGTATTTATTTTGGTAAAAATATATCATAGATTCTGTTTAGAATTTTAAAATGTGACATTAAGGTTTCAGTATTCTTAACTGCATGATTGAGGTTCCCTCCATCTCCCTCTCCTTTTCTATAACCGTTGCCAGACCGATGCCTTGTCTCATGACAGAAGTGAAACCTCAGAGGACAGTAAAGTTAAAGAAAAACCCTGAAGGACTTGTTGGAGGCTGACAGGTGGCAGAAGTGAAGTAGCACACATGGTAGACAGAAATCTGCTTTCTTAAACAGAAAGAAGGTAGGCTGCAAGCTCCCATAAGGACTTGGCTTTTTAATTCAACAACAGCATCAGCGCTGAAACATCACCATCTCTCAGGCTTGCAAAGAGGCCATAAAACAAATAAGGAATATATTTTATGAATAGTATAAATTCTTGTCACTTAGATTATTTTTTTATTTCGTACACTGTTAGCACTAAAATCATTACATTTTATGTGTTTTTCAATAATTTGTTCTGGAAAGATGACTGCTAATTTCAAGTGATTTATGATGATATTTCCATTCACTTTGAAAATAATAGCTTATTAGTGGCAACCTTTGTCAGTTTCACAATGAGAAAGGGCAGTGGCTTTATTTTTAATTTGCAAGTTTTACTTTTTTATTATTAAAACACCAAATTATACTGTTAACTGCGTTCAAATATCAGGTGTCACAATGTCATTCCTTTTAACTACTTTATTGCTTCAACATGACAAATGATTTTTAAATTGCAACAGGAATGACAAGTCATTTTTTAGCCTTAACATTCCTATTGGATCCTATTTTTGGTTTCCTTTGTATTTACAGCTAATATTAAATATGGAATAAGTCCATATAAATTATGTTTTATGTAAAAAGGGCAATCCTTATACCTCTCTCTTCATCATCTATGCAGTGTACCTGAGTGAATATTTTGGTTTTCCTCCCATATACTTAAAGACATACTGTATACATTTAGTTAACTGACCAGTTCAAATCAGGCCTATGTGAGTGCGAGTCTGGATAGGTGCACAAGTAGGCACAATGATGGGAAGACATTGTAAGAGACGGCCAGCAGCTCAACCCAGCTGGGATGCCCCTGAGATGGAAGGATGGGGGAAGGCAGCTACTTGTGGACAATGCATCCCCCAAAACGCTAGATGGCAGTTTGCTTGTAGTGTGACGATGCACTGGATTCCCCAAGGGCATCCTGGGACTTGGACTTCGGTTTCTCAGCACTGTTGGGTTCTGTGGGTGATGCCAGGGGGTGCTGTGAAAGGACCTGGGGAGTCATGCTTCCCTTATAGCCCAGAAGTACTGGGAAGTCACGACGATGGAAGCCCCAAAGTGCTTCCGGGCTGATTAAAGAACTTTAATTCTCCGTCTGACCCGGAAGTGCTGGAAAGTCACATGGATGGAAGAGCAGAAACACTTCTGGGTCAAGAACTATATAAAGGACTGCTGAAAAGCCAGCAAGAGAGCCAGAGCCGGGTGGAGGTGGACAAAGCTTGCTGTGAGGTGTGGAGTAGAAAACAGAGAAAGAGAGAATTGTGTTTATTGCGTTTCTTGCCTGTATTATTGTGGCTGTGGTGCTTAGGGCACTGTTTATAAGAAGAAGAAGAATTAAAATACTTCTTTGTGCTTTTACCCTGTGTCCTGAGCGTCTGTCTGTTGGGTTTAAAGGGGAAATAGCGACGACATCTAGCATCCAAAACGTCTTATCCAGGGTAAGATTCTATCTGGTGCCCAATACCATTTTGTGCCATATTTCTTGTAGTTGTATTTCATCAAATAACTGTCTCACGTTTTCCCTTTCTATCTGCTGCTATGTGAAATCTATCTACCACGTCCCCATTGATGTTCAATGGTTTATTCATGCTCTTCTCAGAAGACTGAGACGATTTTGTGCACTGGATGAGAAATTAAAACAGCTAAAACCCAGATTAGATCCATCATCACAACTACAGAAAGAGACAATATTTTTGAAATTGTACTATTAATTAACATAAATGAGTGAATAAATAGTACAACATGCAGCGTTGCAGAAGAGGATCGTTTCTTGAACTTCTGCATCTGCACTCCAATTAACAAAAGATGCTGTAGATTATAGCTATGTCTTCAGTATTAAGTCATCCATGTAGTGTTATCATTGTGTTCTGATTTATTACAACTGGGAAAGTGGGCTGCCAAGATGACATTTCTATTATTTTTGCAACATATTTTCTAGGTTATTGTGGTACAGTGACTAGTTGGCTCCACGATCTTAGGTTTGAATCTCAGATTTCATTTCTAGTTTGTAACCAATCCTGGCTCCATTGACCCAGACTTGGATTATGCAAATTAAAAATTAAAAGATGAACAACTGGATTTTTGTGAATTTCTAATTCCACAGAATGTATACTGTAGGTAGAATATCCATGATTTCTTAAATTTCTCTTAAATTCTTAAGCCTTTCCAGTCAAATGTGATACACTTTCTTAATTTAGTCTACCTTTTCAGCACACAATTCTGAGACATGAAAACTTACATTAGCTGCTGAGTTAATTAGTTCTTGAACTTGAAGAAAGTCTGCAAGAGGAATTTATTTCAAACTTTTAGACACACAATAGTGTCACCTCAGAAGTGACAAACATGCTGTTTTTTTAAAGTTTTCTTGATTAAGCTGATAATACACAGGTTGAGAAGTAGTCAGCCATTTAATAGCACAGCTAGATAATGACCTGTCAGTAAAATGCCAAAAGATGAACATTACAAACACTAACAATCTTTCTTTATTTGATTACAAATAAACTCAGTGCCCTTTCCTTAGCATGTAAATCACACTAGTGAAATTATAGTGTTTTTAGAGTCATATTATTATGTCTACAATGAACTTCCTACTTGAATGTGGTAGTCAATAAATAGCACGTCTCCACTCTGCAGTGACATGATTACCTAGTATAAAAAACTTTGCCTTGAAACGTTTGACTTCCTCACTTTAACTAACTAGCTAACATATCTTCAAAGACATTTCTTCCTCACCTGAAAAAATCTTTTGAAAAGTTTGTTCTCTTTATTGTGTTAAATTATATTAATAATCTGAGAGAGAAGGAGTCAGCATATGAATTAGGTTATGACTTGTTGCAAGGAAAAAAGGAGACAGGAGTCATAACCCTTTATTTCTCTACATGACTACAGGGGTGCAAGGCAACTCGATAGCTGCACATTTATTCTTGAGTGGTAGGAATTCACATGCAGAAGACGTTAGAGTGTTAACTTTGTCCTACAAAAGACCTTGAAAAGGGCACTGCTTTCTGCTATAAAGAATACAGATGTACAAGCCAAACTACTAGAACTCTCTATAACATTTATAGAGGTGCAGTGTCCCTGAATATTGGGCAATTGTGCATATGTCAGAATATAACTGGCATTCTTAATTAGGTTAGCTCCTACCTTGTATCTAGTGTTACCAGGGCATGCTCTAGTTTGATGAGATATTTTATTAAACTGAGTCGAATGAAGAAATCAATTTATGGATATATAATTTAAATGAAAACAGAAATGACTCTTCTACTGCATTGTCCATAAAAGTGTCCAGGTCAAAAATTGGGAGTGGTCTCCCCTAAACTTTCTCAAATTGATATTTAAGGAGTAAACCGCAAGACAATGCTTATATTTTTATATTATGTACATTAAAGAACCATCAACAACAAATCAAATAAAATTAATAATGTATTGAACACTTTTTATAAAAGTAAAGTTGAATAAATCGGACTCTGCACCTGCATGAGTAAAAGGTAAAGTACCACTTCCTGTTAACGGAAATAGCCCAAAAGTTGAAAGAAATCTACGTTATGTACCTAATACTTGTATGAAAAATTTGGTTGACCTAAGTGAAAGCATACTCAGGTTATCATATTTACATAGACACACACAGACATAATTCCAAAATTATGGGAGCTCTAAAATGTCGAGAATCATCAAAATTTCGACCTCAAATCTTTGGATGATTACAATACTTTCCCTATACTTCATGAAAATAAAACTATATATAGATTTAAATATCAGTTACAAAATTAGCAGGATGTCATCATAAGAGGCAGAAACCATGCAGTAAATCGTTTCAAATGGGAATCTCAAACAAGATTATCGTATAATGTTTTCACACACTTTGGCCCATTGAAGCTTTCTACCACTTATCTCTATTAAAATTTTCTAACAAGTTTCCCAATGCAGTATGCCCTTGATTTACTTTTCTTTTATTTATATCTTGCTCCTCTGTAAATAAATCTATGTGCTTGTTTACTACCATACTTTTTATAATTTTATAAGTCATTATTCTAATTTTTTCTTTGCTTACTTTGCACTGTTTTTTTCCGCATACATATTATTTGAAGTCTTATTAGGTAAAGGTAAAGTTATTTATGATGATCTGACAATTAAGATAGCTATGGTTTCAGTTTTTTTGAGCATTTGTACAGAAAAGTACTCTGTATTAGGTTAAGGATTTAAAAGCAATTATTTTGTGTTTTACACTTGTAATGATTATTTTGTGCTTTACACTTGTAATGAATCTAGACCAATTTGCAGACATCAGTTTTCACTTTGACATTAAAGAATGCTTTCTGTTGATCAGTGTCAGATAAGCCAAATTAAATCCTCTCTGATTCAATGTTATATAACAAGAAAATGTGGAAACTTCCAAGATTGTGAATACTTATTAAAGGAACGGTACATATATTGCAGGCTATGGAAGTGGCTTGACATTCAAATTAAGAATCACATGCAGCTTTTAAAAATAATGTATTTATTGTTGTTTGCTTGGGGATCCATGCTGCCAGATAAATCCATAATCTTGTTTTTCCAATGTTTTGAGATTGTGTATGTTTCCAAGGAGATTCTCTTGGTCCTCTAATTTCCCCGAACAGCCAATTCTGTTTTGGTTGAGTTCCAAGCTTGTAGCTGCTAGGATATGTACAACCCTCTAGAGGAAGAAGCAGGCTTCAAAACTAAACACATAAGAGATGAACATATTTTCTTCTTCTTCATGGTGAGTATATTTTTACTAACTGGAAAAATACTTACTGGTATATGTTGAAAATGGTTCCTATGCTGTGGTCCAACATCAATTTGGAGGAGCATGACTCATCAGTCATTGGCTTTATTAGCAAGTATGTTGATGATGTCATGACTATGGAAAGTATAAGTACTTTGCCTAACAAGAAACCCCTGGATAAAATGCAAGAGTCACTCCCTTATTTGAGCCTGTCATGACATATTTAAAACTATTAATAAAGATCAATTCACAGAAGCTTAAAACTTGCCAAGGATTAGATTACAGATTAAAGATCACTTTGCCAATAATTTTGATCCACAACATGAGATAAGGCATGCAAACAATTCCAGTTTATAAAACCAAATCCATTTACAACCACTGGAAACTTTGAATCTAACAACATGGAGCCCCAAAGCATGACAATGATAGTTCCAGATAATCTAGGTCTTCAGCTGTCTATGGCCCATGTGTTTCATCAGTCTACAGATAATCCTAGAAAGAATAAGTGAGGGTGGACATACACAGAGCTGCTGGTCCTGATGGAATTCTTGGCCAAGCCCTCAGAGTGTATAAACAACTAGGAGAGGTCTGCGCAGATATCTTCAACAAGTTAGTGAACTAGGCTAGTGTACCTTTTTGTTTTAAAACCACTACAGTCATACTCATTCCAAAGATGTCTGCCATCATGATCCTAAACAACTACAACCTTGTCCCAATCACTTCTATAACAATGAAATGCTTTGAACATTTAGTGATGATGCATGTTAGCACTGTGAACATCATAGACTATTAGAGGCTATTAGAAATAAACTGGATACATTAGAATTAAAAGTCAAGACGAAGGTAAAAAGCTTAGGGGTAATTGTTGACTGTATTCTGAATTTTAAATCGCATCTTAATCAGATCACTAGGACAGCATTTTTTCACTTAAGAAACATAGCTAAAGTTAGACCTCTTATATCAATGAAAGATGCTGAGAAATTAGTTCACGCATTTGTTTTCAGTCGACTAGATTACTGTAACGCACTCCTCTCAGGACTACCCAAAAAAGACATAAATCACTTGCAACGAGTGCAGAATGCAGCTGCTAGAATCCTAACTGGGAAAAGAAAATCCGAACACATTTCTCCAGTTTTGATGTCACTACACTGGTTACCTGTGTCATTCAGGATTGACTTTAAAATTCTGCTTATGGTTTATAAAGCCTTAAATAATCTCGCCCCATCTTATATATCGGAATGTCTGACACCCTATATTCCAAATCGTAACCTTAGATCCTCAAATGAGTGTCTGCTTAGAATTCCAAGAGCAAAACTTAAAAGAAGTGGTGAGGAGGCCTTCTGCTGCTATGCACCTAAAATCTGGAATAGCCTGCCAATAGGAATTCACCGGGCTATTACAGTACAGCACTTTAAAACACTGCTGAAAACATATTACTTTAACATGGCCTTTTTATAACTTCACTTTAACTTAATCCTGATACTCTGAATTTTCTGAAGGTACAATGAAAATTAAGTGAAATGATTTTTTTTTTAATTACTTACCAAGGCCATGTCTGTGAGTTGACATTGGAGATTCAATGTTCCATGTGTTTGATTTTAGGTTGTAGCATTCAACTGTGTTTAATGTCTTCAGGCCATCTCTGCCTCCAATAACGAAAAGCTTCTCATCAATGACTGCAACTCCAAACTGTAATCGCCTTCCATTCATCATTCCAGCCTGAGTCCAGGTATTTGTTCTTAAGTCATACTTCTCTATTGTGCTTGAACCTAGAAATCAATTTAAACAGAAACTGTTAAAAACAATTTCAGGTGGTGTAAATTCGTTTACTCAAAAAAAAGAGAAAAAAAAAAGATTTCTGTTGGGTTTATAATTCAGTTTTATTAAAAACTGTTCATAATACAGTGAACACACACACACACTGATCAGGCACTTTTTAGCTGTCCTTTCTAAGTAATTGACTGGTCAGTCAGTAACAAAATTATGTGTATAAACAATTCTGTTTAAAGCAGTTTGGCAATTACATGCAGTTCATAAGTACTTGCAGTTAACAGAGATAATGGGAAAAACAAAACACTTAAATGGCTTTGAATAAAAAATATAGCAGCCAACCCGCTGAATCCAAACACAGGGTCACAGGGGTCTGCTGGAGCCAATCCCAGCCAACACAGGGCACAAGGCAGGAACCAATCCCAGGCAGGGTGCCAACCCACCGCAGGACACACACACCCATGCACCAAGCACACAATAGGGCCAATTTAGAATCGCCAATCCACCTAACCTGCATGTCTTTGGACTGTGGGAGGAAACCCACACAGACACGGGGAGAGCATGCAAACTCCACGCCGGGAGGACCCGGGAAGCAAACCCGGGTCTCCTAACTGCGAGGAAGCAGCACTACCACTGTGCCACTGTGCCGCCCCAGCTACATTTTATTTAGTTCAAAATTTACAAAGTGATTGTGTAGAATTGGAGAGGGCATTTATATGAGACTATCAAAATACCCGCGCTTCGCAGCGGAGAAGTAGTGTGTTAAAGAAGTTATGAAAAAGATAAGGAAACATTTTAAAAATAACATAACATGATTGTCAGTGTAATTGTTTTGTGACTGTTATGAGTGTTGCTGTCATCAAGGATTTGATTATCATTATTTCTTTCAATCAGGTTCGTATTTGGAGGATGTGTTGTGTTCAAGTTACATTTCGTGTTTGTCAACCGTTGTAAAGATAATAGGTTTCATTCATCGAAGTGTTCACTACCCAAATCAATACTCGTGAATCTAAGATGTTTAACAGGCATTCTCAGTATTAAGTTATGGATTTGCCTGCGAATATTTAGCGGCAGCGTGTCTGTGAACTTAATTTAAACTTAAGCTTTACACCTTGCTCTCCTATTCATATGTCTACAAAGGCTTGTTCAGCTTCAGAGGGTTGTTCCTTTCTTACTGCATCAGCTCGTCTTCCTCTTTAGCTGAGACATCACACACTGCATGCATGGGTTTACCTTTCCCAGTCCTGCAAATTTTAGCGAAGTGGTTATATTTACCATATTTTTTACACTGTCTTCCTTTAGCTGGACATTGACTTTTTCCACCGTGTGCTTTGTTTCCACAGTAGCTGCACTTATGAATATGCTTGTATGCGTCACTCGCTTCATATTCTTTTGCTGCCTTCTCAATTGTGTTTTGCGTTTTTTGTTTAGTTTTTTGGAGCTCTTGCTTGTTGTCTGCGTACTGTGTTCACAGTCAGTTCACGTGAGCCGCTTGGAGTACATGCATCGAAGGTTCTCAGCTGTGCTTGTGCTATCTTGTGCGATCGTGCGATGTCCACGGCTTTATTTAATGTTAGCTCAGACCTGGCACTTAAAAGTTTCTGTCGCACTTTCGCTGAGTTTTTGCCAAACACTATTCTATCCCTGACCATCTCATCTTTGTTTGCATAAGCACAGTCCTTCACCAGCAATTTTAACTCTGTTACAAAGTGATCAAAAGTCTCGTTTATACCCTGCGTCTTCTCATTAAACTTGTATCTCACGAATATCGTATTCGTCTTAGGCATGACAAACGCCTCAAAATGGTCATAATAAGTTTTCAGTACCTTGGCTTCCTCCTGGGTGAGAGTCCATGTGTTAAAAATGTCTATTCCTTTTTCCCCAGTCCACAGGAGCAGGTAGCTGCATTTCTCACTCTCGTGATTGCCTTTTAGCAAGCCAGAAAACATCAGCTCCACGTACTGTCGGAACTTTTTCTATTCTCCCGGCAGGTTAAGAGAATCCCAGTTAATTAGTGGCGAGGGAACTCCAACAAAATCCATGACTGTTTTCTATTCTGACACCATGTCTTGTTTTCACAAATTGTGAAAAATTAAATGATGACGAGACTTTCTTTTAAAGTATGCAGGGGAACTTTATTTATTACATCTCTTACATTCACGGCCTCCATGCACTAAATTAACTTCCATAATAGTAACCTTGAGATCCCTTTTTCTGGTGCCTTCCTGATGACATAGGTGCCTAAACAAGATGCCTGATAATAATACATTTCAATGACATATAAAAATTACAGTGATCACCTCGATAGACATCTCACCACCCAAATCGTTACTCATGAATCTAAGATGTTTAACAGGCATTCCCGGTATTAACTTTTTGATTTGCCTGCGAATATTTAGCAGCAGCGTATCTATTGGATTGCCGCTGACGGACGGCCTTATATGGGCAGGCACTCAATTACGTGGGAAGCGTGGGTATGGGGGATGCAATATAGGCAGGCAGCCAACTACATGGGAGGTGTGGTGATGGGGAACGCAACTCCACCTCACACGGCCACCGAGCTGCAGGCTATGGCCGTATACTGTATATGTACGTAGGATTCAGTTATGGCCGTTATGTGAATGAGAATGAGAATTTCGAAATGAATCCTGCTTAACTTTTGTAAGTAAGCTGTAAGGAATGAGCCTGCCAAATTTCAGCCTTCTATCTACACGGGAAGTTGGAGAATTAGTGATGAGTGAGTGAGTGAGTGAGTGAGTGAGTGAGTGAGTGAGTGAGTGAGTGTGAGTGAGTGAGTGAGTAGTCAGTCAGTCAGTCAGTCAGTGAGGGCTTTGCCTTTTATTAGTATAGATGATGCAGGCAACATTCCATGTACTGATGAAGACCTGAATTGGCATCTATGCCAAAGGAGCTATTTTAGAATATTGACCAACTTCTTACAGGAAAAAAAGGATATTAAGATAAGTATTAAAGCATATAAACAATTGCAAAAAAATCTTACTTCCTCTCATTTATGAAAATATGCAGTATTAACAATCGTAAGACAATTATGAGGAGTGTTAATGAATTGTTCTTTGTTTGTTCCCTCCCATTTGACCAGTTTTCCATGGGTAATCCTATCAGGAGAACACATCTCCAAACAACATAAAGACCTCTTATGCACACAAGGCTGTCCATTCACCACATGCTCTGGTCAGAAAGGCCTGATGAATGAAACAATAAGGAAAGGCTCACTCTCTTATGGGAAGCTGTGTTGAAAGTATGAACTGAACTCAAGGAAAAACAGTAATCTACAACTATCATAAGATACAGCTATTGCTTGATGGATAGCTTTGAGTATATGCAGCAAGTTGGTATAAGGAGGAAAATGTTGTCAGTATATGTGGCTTAGTGGCAATAATTTCTATTGCTGCCTGACCAAGCAAGGGGAAACCCCTCTTTCAGCCTCAAATAAGATCTGGGTTATGTCATTCAGCAACTTCAGGTATGCTTGCTGTTTCAGCACCAAAGTGTGAGATAGTTCGTAGATTAAGACTGCCACATTTCTAGAGCTACCATCATCTCAGTAACAGGAGTCTGCAAGTGTTTAGCATTAATGCTTGCTTAGTTACCATATTTCTTAAGCTTCCTCTCTTTGCATCTACACTGGAATTTGCTGCAGCAGGCTATGTTTGTTTTACAGAAAACAACAAGATTGAGTTAAATAAGCTATATTACTCAATTAGACAATGGAGGAACATGGGGATTTCAATATCATACATTAAGTACTGAAAAAGAGGTAAGGGAAAGAGGCAACAAGTTCAAGCTAAGCAGCGATCTTCAGCTGAGGCATAATATCATTTCTTTACCATAATACTTTTTTACTTTAATTGCATCATATATTACTTGTGCAGTTTAGGTTTGTGTTTGTGGCGATCGGCTGGGAGCTTATGCCCAGCCGGGACGCCTGGAAGGACCGGGAGTGGGATTATACCTCCCCTGGGTCACGAGAGGACAGCAGACCTAGGGCCTCATGTATAACGCCGTGCGTAGAATTCACACTAAAACATGGCGTAAGCACAAAAGCCGAAATGTGCTTACGCACAGAAAAATCCAGATGCAGGAATCTGTGTGTACTCCAACTTCCACGTTCTTCCGCTACATAAATCCCAATCAGGGTGAAAAGTAACGTTTGTGCACACACTTTATGTAATGCCCCAACTCCTCCCAGAATTACGCCTCTTTGAATATGCAAATCAATATAAATCGCCTTTAAGCGCAGCCTTCTGTAAAAAGACAATGGGAAAAGCACGGGGGGAAATATAAGAATTTCAGCGAATACCAAGTGGAGGCAAAGGAAAAACATACTATTTGTTTAATTAAACCGTGGTATAATCAACAAAAGGAAGTTGATCGAGTGAAATAGCGTGTTGGAGAAACTTGAATGCTCACGTTCACAAAATCGCACAGTGCCGGAAATAAAAAAGACGTCACATATGAAAGTCGCCGTGAAAAGGTGAGTTATAGCCCACTGTCGAGTCAATCTTGAAATTTCCACTTTAATCACGTAGTTTATTTTGTCATTAAAATAGAACATCATAAACTTCATCTTAAAATCGTTTAATTAACTAGTTTCTCAAATCACATCGTAATTAAAGTATAGCACGTTAAATGCTTTGTTTTGTATGTGATCTTCTATGTGCTCTATGTGTGAGAATCACTACGTGCTTCTTAAACCGGCTCTCTTCCTCTGACAGGACACAGAATCCATTACATTCATGATATTACAGCTCTCTGAATAACTAAAATACTGAGATGTATACGTCATATTATTTTCATGATGATAGTTAAAGCATGTTATTAAACATGGGTTTCACGGCACAGTGATTGTGTGCGACTTTCGATGAAATTATTTATTGCAGCAGTACTCATGGGCGGCTCTATGTCCAAGATAGAAAGTCCAATGTCAATATGGTATCTTATGCACAGTGGATGGCCACATCCGTTGCGGACACTGCATAGCCGCCTTGTGCTCATGACACAAGAGTTTAACTTTTGTCGAAATTTGCCGCTGTGTTTTTAGCTGTGTCGTTATTTTCTCTTTCTGTTTTATATTCAATATATATTGGCATGGCTGCCCCTGCAGTCCTTGCTTTTCTTTCTCCAAGTAACCGATCCCCACACAATCAGCTCTGTAATAGACGTTAAGCCATCTGTAAGCTTAGAGCGCCGATTCTTCAAAATGTTTAAGGAACATTGAAATATCTTCGTAGTACATGTTTAATTATTCTATCCTTCACGCCAGTCCCAGTGAAGAATATAGATTATTTAAATAAAGTTAAAGTTTTGATCTGTATAATATAATAAACATATTTTGCTGCATGTCATCTTAAAAATGATATTGTCATCATATGTAAATACGCGCTTTATAAAGTGGCGCAGGTTGTGTAATATTATAACTGTAGTGCAAGATTACAGTGAGGAAATTGTATTTATAAGTACTAACAGTTCTACAAGGAGCACTTGATTGAGTGCGTTTAAAGTTCTTGGGATGAAACTGTTTCTGAACCGCGAGGTCCATACAGGAAAGGCTTTGAAACGTTTTACCGTGGCTGAGACAGCGTGTTCTTGAAGCTGTATACCGATAATTCTCTTTCCAATCAGCTGCTGCTGTGATTCACACTCAGATACAGTGATATAAATACTCCGAGTGGTGCAGTGAGAGTAATATGGAAAAAGATGATCCGCTGTGGCAACTCCTAATGGGAGCAGCTGAAAGAAGAAGGTGCAGTTAGAGTAACAACGCTAAAGCAGTTATGGTATTTGGAATACTATGGCTATTCCCTGGACCATTATGTTGTTACAAGTTAATTACAATCAGATGCATTACACTAATAAACAATATGCGGTTAGTTTCAGTGTATTTATAAAGCCATTTTTAGGAAAATAAAGAGTAACCACACAGGAACAGTAGCTGGGTGCCGTCAGTTTGCAAAACCGAGCGGAGAACTTGCGTACGACAAGGTATGAGGTACCGTGGAAAAGTGCGTGGCTTTACGCCAAGTGTAGGTTTTATACATTGCAATTTGAACGTGGAAAAGTTCTTACGCAACATTTCTGTGTATACGCACCGTTTATATATGAGGCCCCTGGTCTGTACGGGGGCCTTGGGAACTGAGCAGGGAAACTTGATCCTACCACAGGGGGCGTCCAGAGGATTGAGGAGCCCTGAAGGTCAGCACTTCCGCCACACCCGAAAGTGCCGCAGAAAGATCGTCAGAGGGCACCTGGAGCACATCCAGGTGGATATAAAAGATGCCACCTTCCGCCAGTCAAGTCAGAGCCCGGGAGGAAGAAGACAAAGCTTGGGAGGAGTGGAGGAAAGGTGGCAGGAGAAGTCCGCAGGGAGACAAAAGGACTCTTATAAAGGTGTTTGGTGCAAGAGCATTGTGTTGTGTGCTGGACTATTGTAAATAAACTGTGTGTGTTTGCAACATCCGGTGTCTGTCTGTCTGTGTTCGGGGCTACAACAACACTAATATTAAATTATTTAGCTAAAAAAAATCTAAATTATATACCAAAAATATTATTCTGGAAAACATTTAAATTAAGCACTGTGTGTTTGCTGGCAGTAGTGGCACCTCAAAGCACTTAAACCCTAGTTTGATTCCCAGCTACAGAGCTTTCTTTGTGAAGTTTACATGTGCTTTTTTGTGTTATTACAGTTTTCTACCAAACACACACATACATTTAGATGAATTAAAGGTCAGTTTCTGTTTGTAGTGCTGCCGGCACACAGTCTAGCATCTTGCAAACAACATCTGGGTAAAGTTAGTTCAGAAGATGGATAGAAATTCTAAAACTTATATTATGCAAAACTATTTAAAAGCATCCCCCAAAGTATTTCAAATATTCTGTTTTGATGGCATTCTGTAACACATATACTGTATAAAGATGTATCTGCTTTGAAATTACCATGCCTTCTTAATTGTAAAGAGTCTTTTATAAATAATGACTTTGGAGTTATTGGTGTGTTTCACATCCATGCTTTTTCGTTCTTATTTCTGGCCTCATTTTTTTCTGCTTTCTTTTGCCATTTATGTTGAGCATTTGTTTTTTTATTCAATTAAAGCCAAAGTCTAATGAGACAAACCTTCAGACTGATAATTGTCATTCAGGTGCAGTCAATTACTCCGCAGTCACCAGAAGGGCTTCAAGAAAAAAAATACCTGAGCACCGTGTGAGATCAGTGCTCTGGTTTCAGTTTTTCTCTTGCCTTATGCCCAAGAAGAATTAAGTTTTTGCTATTCTTTCCTATTTATGGTTATGATCTTGTTCATGGTCATAATTGTTAATGTTCGCCTATTAGGCAACTTGGATAATATTTACAGACTCATTATTAGGGCTTCAGAGCTATTTTAGAATTAAGGTTTATGATAATATTTTGTGAGTCAATGCTCAGATTGGTAAATGTTTTGTTTACCTATTGTACTCATTTCCTTTAATGATTTTGGACTTTCATTTATAAATCTTGTTTTTTTATTTAATTATTGTTTGTTTGTTTTTTTGATGGTGGCACGGTGGCGCAGTGGTAGCACTGCTACCTCGCAATTAGGTGGTCCGAGTTCGCTTCCTGGGTCCTCCCTGCGTGGAGTTTGCATGTTCTCCCCATGTCTTTGTGGGTTTACTCCGGGTGCTCCGGTTTCCTCCCACAATCCAAAGACAACCAGGTTAGGTGCATTGGCTATCCTAAATTGTCCTTGGTGTGTGTGTGTATTTGTGTGTGCCCTGTGGTTGGCTGGTACCCTGCCCGGGGTTTGTTCCTGCCTTGCACCCTGTGCTGGCTGGAATTGGCTCCAGCAGTCCCCCATGACCCTATGTTAGGATATAGCGGGTTGGATAATGACTGACTGACTGTTTCTTTGATGATTATCTTTTGTTTTTTTACAATGGGCCTTTAACCTTTTTTCCTTGACACTAATCCTGATGATTATCTCCAGGCACAAACATACATCCATGCCAAGCACTCTTTATATTGCAATTAGATTGTGCTACACATGGTGAAGTATTATTTCATCTCTACCTGAAATTATAGATATGCACTGTTTTAACATAAAAAATGTGCTTTTGAAAAAAATTATACCGGTTCTATAAAGCTTGAATTGAATAAAATTGATGAGAGCATAAATGGATGGAAGGAGGTACTACAATTTACAACAGAAATTTTTAAAGACATTTAAGTAATCTATACAGACAGAGGCTCTCAGTTTTAGTCCCGGGGATTCCTGTGTCTGTGCACTTTTGTTCACAAGCAGTTGGTCATTTTATCTCCAGTTGACCTCATTGTTTAATTAGCTGACCTTTTTTATTCTGCATTTACAAAATATGACACTGTAAGATTTACATTAAGAAAAAATCAAGAATGTATATTTTTTGCTGTACCTTAAAATGCCTAACTCTCTTTTGTCATTTTTCTTTTTAATTCACTTTTTAGTGGTGTTTGCTCTCTCAATTAACTGTACCTTAATACTGACAATTCATAATGAGTATAACAGGCACAAGTGCAAACAATACTGAATGCCAAAAGGCAGCTGTTTTATTGTTACTCACCTGTGTACTTATTAATAAATAATGGAGTAAGTTAGTGGTTCTCAACATTCAGTCCTCAGGGCTTTCTTTGGCTGCAGGCTTTTGTTTCAACCAGCTTCTCAATCAGTCAGTCATTGTTATCTTTAATTGATCTCATTGTTTAATTTTCTGACCTGTTCTTTTTGTTTTATTTTGCATTTAGAAAAGTGCAGTAGTGTCAGACATTTATGTTTATCCTGTACCTTTAAGTGCTTACTTTGTTTTGTATTTGTAATTCATTTTTTCATTTTGCTTACCTAATTATATCTGAATACAGACAATTAATGACGAGCAGAGCAGACAATAACACAAATGTCTCTGCAAAGAGCAGCTCCTTCCATGTTACATACTTGTATGCTCATTAGTAAATAATTATCTATATAACCAAAACATTAAAAAATATTAAAAAAGAAAAATAATACATTCTTACCCATCTAATACATATAAATTCCTGCTTCATTCAGTAAAATATACCATAACCAGTTTGTAAATACTAGAAGTGTTGTATAAAACATAGCAAATGGGATATAATGATTTGCTTAACTGAGATAGGAGTCCAATTAAGTGAAGGAGAGGGGGCTCCCAGGACTGAAATTTAAAAATCACATGCATAAGTAACCAGAACATTAAAGAAGAACAAAGTATTGAAAAGCTAAAAAGAATGAAATCTTACCAATCTAAGACACAGAAATTCTTGCTTCATTCAATAAAACATTGTGCATAACCAATTTATAATTCTTGGGTTAATCGAAAACTACATTTAAACTACACTGGAACTGTAAAACAGCAGTTTGCCTAATAAAGACAGGAGTCCACTTAAAAAAAATAGATGGAACCAAAACCTGCAGCCACTAGGGGACCCTCAGGACTGAAACTTGAGAGCCATTGGTATACAGTATACATTGATAAGCATATTATTTTATTTTTATGTATATGATAATATTCCTAAAGGGACAGAATTAATAAAATTCTAAAATGGGCATAAGTAATAAAATCTCAAAGTTTTGTAGTAATAGTTAAAAGGAAGCTCCTATACATTTTTTAGTGGAAAATGCAGAAGCAATGAAGCCCACCGAGACTGAATAAATAGATTAGATAATGGCAAGGATCATCATCCAGTTGATCCTGTAACAGATATGCACATGACAGGCAAGTCTCAATATTGTAGCCTGATGGTCACATACTAATGGCACATAGTATATTAACTAAATTACTAAATACTAGACATGAAAACAAAGATAAATTCAATTTTTTTAAACTTTTAGAATTTTAAACAGTGCATAAAGTTATCATCATTTATTAGATAAAATGTATTAAATTAGATTGATCAATTTGTGACACGGTTTAATGTAATAAAAATTATATATGACAAATATTTTATTTCAATTAAAATTAACAGTTATGCTTTGACTGGCAAATACTTCATTAACTGCAAATAAAATAAATGCAGTTTAATACATACAGCCTTTAAATTCATAATATATTGAATGATCTTTCAAACAGCTAAAGGAAACATAGCTCAATAATAAAGCTTGGCTTCATAATAAAATATGCCCTTTATAATTAGCACCTTTAAATCCAAGGCTAGTATAACAATCTACTTGCAAATGATTATCTTACTAATATTGAGAGAGCAGGGCAAAATAAAAAAAAAAAAGACAGTGCATTTGATTGTTGGATTATTGCTCATTATATTTTAATTACTCTTTTATTTTAATATTCCAACACTACTCTAACATTCTGACACTGCTGTGGTTTGCAAGTATATTATAGTTTATAAATTTATGTAGATAATGAAGAATACAATACACCTGCTTGAAAGAATGAAAATTACACTGCACTATTTTCTTACATATTTTATTGATTTTGTAGTGGTGGGGAAATCCTGACTTGTTTTACATTCAGTGAAGAATATTGTGCTGGACAAGATGACAGTCTTATTCAAGGTGGCCACTCATTCATACTTAAATGTTACACTGAAGAATTTTGGTGTTGAAAAATGACCATGTCGTTTTGAAATAGTACAATAAAGAACTGAAAAAAGTACACAAATGTACCCATTCCATGGCGCGTTTGCAAGATTAATGTCTGCTTACATTGCTTTCATCAAATATCTTAAATTATAGATTTACATTTTAAGTTATTAATAAATTCATCTGTCCATTTTCTTAGCTAGCTCTACCCAAGAAAGGGTCACTGGAAGCTAAAGTCTAGTCAGTCAGAAAAGAGTGCATGACCAGCCATGAATGAGTTACCAATCCATCAAGGCCAGACTTGTGTGGGGTCAGCTTAAAGTTGACAAGCATCATTCATTCTGTGACTGTACACACAAGTGTGAAAAACACACATTTTTTAATTTCCGCTCACATTTATGTATTTCTTAATTTAAATGCTATTTTATAAAATAGCCAGCAGTGCATGAGAGATGAAGTTTAAGGAATCAGTACAAGCCACATGCCGCAGCAGCTTTAGAAAACTGAAGCTGTCACATAATTATGTTTAACTTCTTCGTACCTTGTCCTAAAATAATTCCAAAGTAGAAATCACAAAATAACCAAAATGAAAAGAATACAGTAATAAAAATGTTTTTAAAAAGTACTTTCATGTCTACGGTGGGCTGGCACCCTGCCTGGGGTTTGTTTCCTGCCTTGCGCCCTGTGTTGGCTGAGATTGGCTCCAACAGACCCCCGTGACCCTGTAGTTAGGATATAGCGGGTTGGATAAAGGATGGATGGATGAACTTTCATGTGGAAGCTTCTTAATGTAAACTGTCATCTCAGATGTTGCTGCTGAAACATATTTGGTTGCAGTTGAAGTCCAACTCTGACTGAAGTGACAACTGCCATCCAAAATTTTGACTGTTTTTATTAATTGTTTAAGTGATATGGTTCCAGAAAGTTCTGAAATACCTTTTTACATTTTCTGGATCAAATGTATTATTGTTATAATTTTGTTTATTAACTAAATAAGAATTTTACAGTTGATAATGGCATTTCATATAGTATCATATAGTATAGTATTTTTTTTTACTTTTTATGCATAATAACAAAGATTTGATAGTGACAAAATTGTCCCAAATGTTGTGCTTTTGTTCTATTGTTTTGTTTTGCTGCAGGCTGTTCAAACATTAAATCTTCAGCTGGAAAATAATTCCTTATAATTTGCAGCTTAGCTGTTTGAACATTCTGGTTAATTATTTTCACGGAAACACAGACAAAATGGTGACATTAACAAAGTGTTTAAAATTATGAAAGTAATTAGTACAGTGGATCCAGACTGTTACTTTAAAAGAACAAGAACACAGATACAGCTGAAAACTTGTTAAGAGCAGATTTCACACTAATGTTAGAACATTTTTCTTCATACAAAGTACCAAAAGCACATATTATAAAATAAAAAGTAGTGTAGAGTATCCCAGCTTTAGGGACCTTCAAATTTCAACTTAATGAATAGGATGAAGAAGCTTGTTGGGCAGAATGGCCAGTTCTCATGATAGTTTTTGCTAATGTTCTAATGTCTGCCTTGTCCAACAAAATTTGACTGAAAAGAACCTTTACTCTTAAAGTGAAGTTGCCAGCACACGGATTCTAGACATTAATCATTGCATGATTAAAATGAATGATCTGTAAAAAGGTTGGCAATGCCTGCTAGTATAGTAAAGATTACAAGGAGATTTCTAAGGCTCTAAAGTTCCTAAATATTTCATTATTTTTCTAAAGAATCAGGCCATCTATCACAAACGGTGAATGAAAATGTAAACATTATTTCTGAGAAGCAACACTACTCTGTTCCGTTTCCTGTGGGATCTGCAGACTGTTTAAATGGTTTCAAACCTTGCCTTATTGTTTGCAACACTGAGGGTGATGTGAGTTCCAGAATGACTTAGCACCTACACACCTGTGATTTTGGAATCTGTAGCAGTGATTGAGAAGAAATTCAAATTACTGGTTCATTATGCAGAACATGGAGAAAACAGCAGGAACAAATGAAAAGGAAAAGATTATTGCATGTAAATTTCTGTGGATATAAATCTCATTGTGTTTTAGATGATGACAGACAACTGATTTATCCTTTCCTGGCTGCTGATTATTTGTCTGTGTTTTAATTTTTGCATGACAATTTATTTACATTGTGTGTTTTTCATTTTTTAAGGAGACTCAATAAGACGAAAAAGGTGAAGTTGGAAGCTTCTAAATGGGAAGGTAGCGGGTGATTAAATGTCAAGTCCCAAGTACCAGTTAAAGGAGGATTGCAGTGAACTAAGAGACGTGAAATGTCATTATGTCATCATCATATCATAAATGGCTCTGACTGATTATTTGGGTGCCTTGCTTTCTAGTTTAGTTTTCTTGTGATTTTGCCCTTGATCCAAGGCATCTAGTTTTCAGTACCCTAGTTGCTGCCTGTCAATGCATGAGTCTCTCATTTAGGATATCATACATTTGTTGTACTCAGGGCTGAAAACATGTATTCATAATAAGTAAGAGATGGGAGGCAATTATTTTTACTGTTGCGTAACCCACTTTGTGCGCTGTCCATGGGTCAGGCAGTGATGTTCTATTGGTGAGATCTCGGTAATAGTTTTTTAGACTTAATGTGATTTTTTGTTTCTAATTTACACTTGGACATGTTTAGTGAACACTGTTTTCAAGAATCCTTATTTTTGATAAGAAAAGTGCATTACTTTGTGTTACTTCCTCAATTTCATTTTTAATTTGTATTCAATTAGACTTTTTGTGTTTTCTAGTTTAAAAGGAACATATTTCAACAAATGAGGGACTTGCATGTCTCAGACAGGACTGAATGTGTCTGTCTTTCAAAAGTTTTAATTTCTTCCATCCTTTTTTAATCAGGATATAAACAAAAGTGTGTTGTTCTTGATATCAAAATATGGCAAGAAATTATAACAGTGTGTCGTCTGTATCATGTTCAATTGCTTCTCCTTAGTTTTCTAGATAATTCACAATGTATGCAACAAGATGCACATTTGGTCTGGTTTGCCCCTTGTCCTGTTTCTTCCTGATATGTGAGCTTTGTCTTCCTTCTATGCCTTACTTTACATTTCCTAATATTAGATCCATTATTTGGGCGGCACGGTGGCGCAGTGGTAGCTCTGTTGCCTCGCATTTAGGAGACTCGGGTTTGCTTCCCAGGTCCTCCCTGCATGGAGTTTGTATGTTCTCCCCGTGTATGCGTGGGTTTCCTCCCACAGTCCAAAGTCATGCAGGTTAGGTACATTGACGATCCTAAATTGTCCCTGGTGTGTGGGTGTGTGTGTGTGTCCTGCAGTGGGCTGGCACTCTGCCTGCTACAGCAGACCCTCGTGACCCTGTAAATAGGATATAGTGGGTTGGAAAATGGATGGATGGATGGATAGATCCATTATTTAAGTCAACACAATACAGGTAAAATTACAGTATTTCAGAAGGTAATGAATAATACCAACTAATAATTGTCAAAGCAGGAAAGAAAAGGCAGGAATAAATCTGAAAAACAAACTTTGAAAGGGACTGTCACGATTTCATAAATGTGTAACAACATTTTGAAAAGACTGATTGCCAGCTTTAATGTACTTTAGTTTTTACAATAGTTTATACAGACCATATATAGCACAGTAGATGTCAAGTTCTGTAAATTGTTACTGGTTATTCCTTTTTAAATAATAACTTTTGAAGTTTCAGAATAATGAATAACTTTTACTGAGTAATTTTCCCTCAAGGTTTATGAACTTCTTTGGATGTTGATTCAGTTGCTACCAGTTATCTAATCACCATGGCAACATATTCTTTTTAAACAATATTATCTTAAATATGAAATCCTCTGATTCACATCTAATTTTGAATTCCTTTTCTTCAAAAATATGCATAATAATAGTTTTGGTCTTTCAGTCAGAAAAGTGACCTTAATTCCATTGGGCATTTAAATGAGTGTACAAACATACTGTACTAGTCATATATTTATTATGAAGTAATTTAAAGCTGCAGGAGCACTCTTGGTAAAATAAATGGGTTGTTTGCAAGACAAATGGGAGACAGGCTGACTACAAAGTTAGGGGTTCTTGATCCTTTTAAGTACTTGTATGGGGTTAATTATAAAAGTAAGTATTGTAAAAACGTTAGCTCTGTCTCACTTTATATTAACTTGCTTATTTATTTTTACAGGTTTTAGAATCTTGACCATATAGTTAAAGTCTGTATAAATAATATGAATAAATAATATGACAGATACCTACTTGCAGGGCCTTTGTCACGTATCTTTAGCTGATTCTGGGTTACAGATTTAGATAATTAGGGAGATACACACATTTTACAAAATGTAACTTTCTCTTAACATTTTGTTTCCTATAAAGTTTGGGTATGTTAGCTGTAGCAGTACTGTACATAGCATGAAAAAATATTTTACTCTCATCCACTTTTCAGTATTGTTGCATACTTTTATAATTGAATTTGGTCAATTCTTTTCTTTGGTTATAGTAGTATGTACAGTAGAGTCTGAAGTGTGTTGTTTAAGGTAATCAAACATTTAAATTGTTAACATATTGATCTTCAGTAAACCCAAATCATTTATTAGAATCATGAACAGTAGGAATGATTATTTTGTTAGTAATTAGTTGGTTTTTTTTTTTTTGTAAAGGAAACAAATATCAATATTTTGTGTTATTCTATTTAAATTTATGAAATATATTTTTGTTTGTTTTTTTATCTTTCAGTTAAATATGCAATAATTACAAAAACAGGTTACACATCCTTTTTTATGGCACTCCTCAAACTGCATGTATTAAAGATGACTCATATACACTATGAGCTTTGCATTGTTTTACTACATTAACCTCCTTGGAGTTAACCCTGAGCATGACTTGGGCTCGGAATGGTATGCTGTAACTGTTACGGTTAGGCCCGAGTCAGGCTTGGTGTGATGTGTAATGATATGCTTTATGGCAGGGGTTGCGAACTCCAATCCTAGAGATCCTCAGTGGCTGCAGGTTTTTGTTCCAATCCAGTTGCTTAATTAGAAGCCAATCTTCGCCAATAACAGATCTTATTTAATTTCATATCTTGTTAATGTTTTAACTCTACTATGTCAGTTCATTCTTAAATTATAGTTTTTTTTTCCCTTTATAATCATACATGTTTCATCTAAGTGATTTGAAGCCAAAAATGACAAGTAATTTTCAGTTCTTCATTTTCTCTTCAGTTTCCTTCTGAGTACTTAAGTAAATCAAATGTTGAGTGATGAATACACACGGGTAGAAATGGAGAGAGGCTAGATGTACAACTGCTGATTCTTTTGTCATTTGTATCTTATTGCTAATTAGGAGCATTTAAAACAATGAATATGGCTGTTTAAGACTAAAATAAGCAATTAAGGGTTCAAAATTTTAAGTGAGAGAGCTAAAATGAAACAGAATAATGTCATTTGAGAATAAGTGCTTCATCAGCAATGAATGATTTCTCATGAAGCAATTGTGTCGGAACAAAAACCATAAGCCACTGCGGCCCTCCAGGACTGACGTTGATCAGCCCTAATTTGAAGGGTCTGAGTCTTAATACTAGAATCCCTGAAGCCTACGAAAAAACTTGTAATCCTGGGCCACCTTAAATTCCTTCGCACCTTTCCTCATAAGCATCTTTTGTTTTGCAAATGTGTCAATCAGTACAAGCAGCAAGCAGCCTGCTATCCCATCCCACACCCCATGTCGGAGCTGAAGTCAGTCGCAAACCTCTTCCAGCTCAAGTCTCTTTATCGTGGTGTGAGGTGCCTGGAGTTGTGCAGGGTAAATAATATATCGTTATTTGGAATACATACATTTCATGTGTGTTCCACGTATACAATGATCTGGGCGAGTGCAGGATGACATAAAAGGTGAGGCAAGAAATACTGAACAAATATCTAAAACAGAAAGCTTTTCCATGTTATACTAATAATGACTTGAAGTGTATAATGTGTGAAGACTTTAGTTAAAATATCAAATAAACACGTGTGCT
The DNA here is from genome assembly GCF_016835505.1 of Polypterus senegalus. Taxonomy (NCBI): domain Eukaryota; kingdom Metazoa; phylum Chordata; class Cladistia; order Polypteriformes; family Polypteridae; genus Polypterus; species Polypterus senegalus. The sequence goes on from NC_053155.1 coordinate 231,678,038, forward strand.
TTTATTCAAGAATATAACCAAAGAAAAAAAATCATTCAATTTAAATGTTGTTGTCAATGAGTTAAAAACCCAGGCTCAAATGTCAGTCGACAGAAAGTTAATATTTATTCTTGGATGGTGCAGAGGTAAGAACTGCTTCCTTATAACCAAAAGGTTCTGGGTTCAAGTCTGGGTGTTCAGCGTTTTCATTAGTGAACTGCTATTATTATTACTATAATATACTAAAAACATACATTTGATCTGAGTCTGTGACACCTGGTGTAAATTTTGGCTACTTGTAAAAGTTAGTGCTTTTTTGTTATTATTGTTTTGTTCTGTCCGTGACGTTCACGTAATATAACGAACTTGCCTCTCCCTCACTGAGTTGATGGCATTTATCACCATTCTTTTCACAAGAGCAGCAGTGACAGTTGGTGCTGTGGTTGATGCCTGCAAAGAAATATTTGTTGTACTGGCAGAATCATAACAACAGATAGTCCTTAACAGTGCTTTCGCTGGCTAATAGAGTGCTGCACTGTAACGCAGCTCTGCTTGGCACCAGCAGCTAAAGTCACTTCAGTACGTGAATAAGTCCCCAGCTAGTGCCTAATGTTTAGATCTGGCAGTGCCATGCTGACAGTGTATACACCCAAAAAGAAGAACACCCCATTGCTTTTACCTTTCTGTTTAAGGTATCTTTGTAGACATGGAATATACATGAAATGTATGTATTCCAAATAATAATATATTATTTACCCTACACAACTCCAGGCACCTGACACCACAATAAAGAGACTTGAGCTGCTTGCTGCTTGTGCTGATCAACAACACACTTGCAAAACAAAAGACGCTTATGAGGAAAGGTGCAAAGGAATTTAAGGTGGCCCGGGATTACAAGTTTTTTCATAGGTTTCAGGGATTCTAGAGTTAAACAGAAAATAAATATGAAGTTAATTAGTAATAAAAAACAGTCAATAACTAAGCAAATAGAATGAAAACCTGTAGCCACTGTGGTTCGCTAGGGTCAAAGTTGGCCACCACCTGCTTTATAGTGTTAAGCAGGAGTAACTATCAGGACAATATTTTGTTGCCATCCAGTGGTTGAAACAACATCATGCTGCTGCTGCTGCAAAAAAAAATACTGTGATAGGCCCACTGAATTTGGTCAAGTGAAGCTTCACCATAGTGTGACAGTAGCTGTGTTACAAAAAAACAAAATAATTGCCATCAAGTGCAAGAAACAAGGAAGATGTTCTCCCTCTTAAGTACTGCTAAAAATGAGGCAACTGTCAATGTTTGTGTCAGGGGAAATCTGAGGGTCATTAAGCCTTGCATTGTGGTAGCATACAATAACACAACAGGCGCCATTGATTGTGCAGAACAGACACTGACATTCTTATGCCAGAGCAGTGTGTTTAAACAACAGAATAAAATACAAGAAAAGTGCACAAGGAAACACACTTTTAATATCCTAATTGAAGCATCAGGCTGTGCATTGGTGACTGTCAAATCATACAAAGGATGGGTGCTAAATTTGCATCTGTACAGCAGTGGACACCAGACATAGCTTTTCTACTGTATTTATGTTGACATTTTGATATTTACATGCTCCTGTAAACACATAATAACGTTTTTATTGTTGCAATAAATTCAATGATTTTGCCTCATTTTTCCAGGAGTAAACATAACACTAAGGAGGTTAAGTTGTCTGTCATTGATCAACATTAAATGTACACTCTGTATAAACTTCATAAATATAAATAGGTCATTCGTACAGTGCAAATGTTTACCCATCTTTTTCTGTTTGTGATATAATTTACAAGTACTCTAAATTTATGAAATGTTTAAATATTGAATGACTAAACAGAGGACACTACTACAAATGTCAGTTTTTCCACTGATTTGAATATGAGGATATATCCATGATTTGACAAAAATGTGTGCAAAATCCACCAAATCAGCCATCATTTGAATTCCTAAGGCAAGATGATTTTAAATGGTTATTAAAGCATATGAAATGACCTGCCTTTCAGCATACAGTCTCTGCTTTATAATGTGAGATGTTAACTAATTGGCTGAGGGTGAGCGACTGACCTGGAACAGAAATTTTATTGATATTCCAGGAATAACAGAACCCACTGCTGATAGACTGGCCATTTGTGAATAGTGTACTTTAAGTCAATATGTTAAGAATTCTCATTAGTAGACAATCAAGCCACATTTTTGGAAACTGTGCTTTATTGGCGAATAACCTAAATCCTAAATTGAGGATTTTTATTTACATTTGTCCTGAGCTCATATAAAGAGAAAATAAGAAGATATTTTAAAGTGTGATGTCATTCAAGCAGGATGAATTATTCTTTAAATTCCACACTTAAACTTGAATCACCATTCATCATAAAGTGTGAATAACAGAAAAGTTATAAGAACATTTGTAGTTCAACGGACAGTCCATCAAGCTCAATTGGTTAGGTAATAATGAAGTTTCCCCAGAGATGCTATAAACAAATTTCTATAGTTTCTGTTTCAGCTAAATGATTCAGTAGTATATTCCAGGTTCGAACAACCCTTTGCACAAGATATTGTCTCTCGGACTTTTTCATTATTTATTTTTCTTTTGCGGATGCATCCCTATGCAGAAATGAAGTATTTTTTTGGCTAATGTGCTATAATGTATAGAGTGTAGTGGCATAAATTGTGATTTAAGTTAGAAGACTGTTTTTTATAGTTATTCCTACTAACTTTTTAAAAGTATGGAGGAATATTTCCATTAAATCCTTTTAAATCAGTTTAAGTTTTTTGCTTATGCATAAATAATTGTAATGAGTCAAATGAAAATTGAACTTACTGTTTTGCCTTGCAAAAATACTTACTAAAAAATGGCGTTCCATAACCAGTGAAATTACTGCCATTACTACATATATTTTTATTTAATCTACAATCTTTTTCTCAATGTAGACGCATGGCTAGAGAGTACTTTCCTGCAAGCTCTTTGATATTCCTTATCTGGTGCTTAATCTGTGGCTGCTGGCAAGTCTCCAGAAGGATCCTGGCTCTGATAGCTCTACTGGGGAGCAAGAGTACCACTGGTGTTACCTGAGACCCCAAGTGAGCAATGCAAGGTGGAGTCTGCAGCACAAATGCGTAGACAGTGCATAACACAAATGAGAGTCGCTGCTTGGGACAGTAACTGCAGCATTGCAGAGCAGCTAAAGAATGTGACTGGAGCTTTGGCAGTGGAGTAACCGTTAGGAGCAATATTCCTTGCTTTCTACCTCAAATAAACTTTAAAAATCCCAAAAAACTCATTTTAGTGAGTTTCACATTTCACAATCGTGAAATTGCAAGCAAAACAAATGTCAGGTACAAATTCACAAAACTATATGTGAAACAAAACTTGACTATTTCACTTATTGCTATATATTAACAAAAAGGCAGCATAGACATTTTCCTTATCCAGGTAATCATTTTCTATTGTATTAAGACAGAATAGTTATCTTGTTTTTTTAGATTTAAAGACATGAACTTTAAAAACAACACAACTAATCATTTAATTAATGTTAATGCTGTAGCAGTATGCACATATACAGTGGTGTGAAAAACTATTTGCCCCCTTCCTGATTTCTTATTCTTTTGCATGTTTGTCACACAAAATGTTTCTGATCATCAAACACATTTAACCATTAGTCAAATATAACACAAGTAAACACAAAATGCAGTTTTAAAATGATGGTTTTTATTATTTAGGGAGAAAAAAAATCCAAACCTACATGGCCCTGTGTGAAAAAGTAATTGCCCCCTGAACCTAATAACTGGTTGGGCCACCCTTAGCAGCAATAACTGCCATCAAGCGTTTGCGATAACTTGCAATGAGTCTTTTACAGCGCTCTGGAGGAATTTTGGCCCACTCATCTTTGCAGAATTGTTGTCATTCAGCTTTATTTGAGGGTTTTCTAGCATGAACCGCCTTTTTAAGGTCATGCCATAGCATCTCAATTGGATTCAGGTCAGGACTTTGACTAGGCCACTCCAAAGTCTTCATTTTGTTTTTCTTCAGCCATTCAGAGGTGGATTTGCTGGTGTGTTTTGGGTCATTGTCCTGTTGCAGCACCCAAGATCACTTCAGCTTGAGTTGACGAACAGATGGCGGACATTCTCCTTCAGGATTTTTTGGTAGACAGTAGAATTCATGGTTCCATCTATCACAGCAAGCCTTCCAGGTCCTGAAGCTGCAAAACAACCCCAGACCATCACACTACCACCACCATATTTTACTGTTGGTATGATGTTCTTTTTCTAAAATGCTGTGTTCCTTTTACGCCAGATGTAACGGGACATTTGCCTTCCAAAAAGTTCAACTTTTGTCTCATCAGTCCACAAGGTATTTTCCCAAAAGTCTTGGCAATCAATGAGATGTTTCTTAGCAAAATTGAGACGAGCCCTAATGTTCTTTTTGCTTAACAGTGGTTTGCGTCTTGGAAATCTGCCATGCAGGCCGTTTTTGCCCAGTCTCTTTCTTAAGGTGGAGTCGTGAACACTGACCTTAATTGAGGCAAGTGAGGCCTGCAGTTCTTTAGACGTTGTCCTGGGGTCTTTTGTGGGGGTAATTTTGGTCGGCCGGCCACTCCTGGGAAGGTTCACCATTGTTCCATGTTTTTTCCATTTGTGGATAATGGCTCTCACTGTGGTTCGCTGGAGTCCCAAAGCTTTAGAAATGGCTTTATAACCTTTACCAGACTGATAGAACTTAATTACTTCTGTTCTCATTTGTTCCTGAATTTCTTTGGATCTTGGCATGATGTCTAGCTTTTGAGGTGCTTTGGTCTACTTCTCTGTGTCAGGCAGCTCCTATTTAAGTGATTTCTTGATTGAAACAGGTGTGGCAGTAATCAGGCCTGGGGGTGGCTACGGAAATTGAACTCAGGTGTGATACATCACAGTTAGGTTATTTTTAACAAGGGGCAATTACTTTTCACACAGGGCCATGTAAGTTTGGATTTTTTCTCCCTAAATAATAAAAACCATCATTTAAAAACTGCATTTTGTGTTTACTTGTGTTATATTTGACTAATGGTTAAATGTGTTTGATGATCAGAAACATTTTGTGTGACATACATGCTCACACCACTGTATACCAAATCATGAACTAATGTCCCATTTAGATACTGTATTGTCTTTTTCTGTGCCCTGTTTTGTCAGGATACAGTTCTACTCCCCATGATCCTGTGATGAATAACACAGGTTCAGAAAATATAAGATGGTTCAATTTAATCTGCTTATTGAACACAACAGTAAACAAATCTGTCAATAGTATTAAAATAATGAAATGTATGCAGTTTATGTGCTATTAAACTCTTACTGACTTTACCTGGAATGTTTTCTTTGGATTTATGAGCAGGGTGTATAATAAATTGGAATGGCAATCTCAGGGGAAACTTATGTGAGAGAAACAGAATTAAATGAATGTGCCCTGGGTGACAAGATAATGTAAAAGCAGTATAAACAATGATGTAAGGAGAGTGCAGGCACTAACATTAAATATCATATGTCCACAGCAATAGTTGTATCTTTTAAAACATGGTTTTCTTGCAGTATGAATATTAATGCCAGAAATAAATTATATATCCATATAAAACAATTTTTGTTTGTATTTAAAGGAGGACATAATGCTTTGTAAGTCAGCCGTTTTATGTAGCACCTTTTATGGTAAATATGTTTAGAATGAGAACTTTACAACAACAATGACAAAATATATTGGAAAAAAATAATTTAGATTATAAAAAAACTAATATAAAGCATAAATAACAGAAAAACTGAGGTACTAAATTGTTTATCATGTTCCATCGGGTCAAATTGTAAAACTATTAAAAGTAAATGCAAGTCAAAAAACACCATGATCTTATCAGTTATCACTCATCATTCAGCAGTAGTACAAAAGACTCATCTGAAAATGATCAAAAAACATAAGAATGAAACTATTTTTTGGACACACAAGTCATTCTCTTGACATATCTTGATCATATAATTTCTGAATCAAGAGCTGAGGTTCTAATATTAACTATGTTGCTTGTAGCATTTTTAAATGCACTGTATCTACACTTTTCTATGTGAAAAAAATTCTTCCTGAAATCAGTAAGAAATTTACCCATAACAATCTACCAGCTTTGTCACCCTGATTCTGGTTAATGAAGTAAATTTCACAGCTAGCACACACTCTGAACAATGTTAACACAAGAGACTCTAATCCTTTGACCTGTCTTCATCGCCCACTCCTTACCGTTATGAAATCTGTCTGTTAGTCTCATCATCTTTCACATTTCACATTATTAAAACATCAGTATTAATGCATGTCATGTATTATTTGTGACTTCTCTCTAGTCACACAGAATTTTTTACTCATAATGCGTCACTTTTCATGTTTTACTATTGACTGGTGACTCATCACACATCGCTCATTATGTCTACCTTGTTATTTTTAATTTTCAACCTTTTCTTAACAAAACAGTTACAATCAAATAGCAGGCATAATTGTGGTGTGGGGAGGACATCGTATTTAGCTATTTGATGGGCATGCCTAATTTCATTGGTTTATTCAAATATTAATCAAATACAGTAAAGGCAGCGGTTCTGAGCAATATTCAGCTTGTCTATTTACGTAAGGTTATTCTCACCACACAATAAAGCATCATTTTTCAACAAAAGAATGGCAGCAGTTTTCAAATTTGATTGCATTATTTCACAAATATTGCTGCTAGCAGTATCGAGAAAACGTGGTTTTTGTTTTAGCAACTGGTAGTAAGAGATTTAGCATGCATGTATGATTAAATCAAAGGACACATATACTGCTCCAATATTACACACATGTAGTTGTGCTGGGTTCAGTTGAAAATGGGAGAAAGATTAAAGGATCCGATGGCCGTGGCTTATACTGGTTTAATTTCAAGATTATTGGGTTTTTAACTCACAGACTACTCCATGTTTTAATGGATTATTTATTCACTGGAGATTTGTTTTTGCACTGCTCTTTTGATCATTTTGGATTGGTCTCAATAAAAGCACTGAACACATTTGCACCAACCCCTTGCTGACTGTATGTGTGCCCTCATTTGCCTGGCTCATTTGGCTTATGACTATCAACAGTTCTGAGCAAGCAAGGAGTGTGGAGCTGACCCAAGCCATTACCATTGCATTACAATGGTACACTGCAAATGTTAACACTAAAATTTAATTAAATTAATTACATTTCAAACCATCTTAGATGGGTAGCACAGCTAGTTGCTTTATATTTCAATAAACCACTGATATTCCACATGCAGCTCATTTCCCTACATCCTAAATGCCACACATAATGACATCATGCCCAATAATCAACTGTCATTACGTTTTTAGAAAAGCCTGAGAATGAAAACAAGGAGTGAGACACAATGATGCATGATGAACAACAAGTGAGCAGTGATGTATGGTGAGTCACAAGCAAAAGTTGACAAAATGTACTTGATAAATAACAAACAGTTACTGTAGGAATAAGTGGTAATTGGTAAGTGAGCAGTGAAGCATTTTGAGTGATGGGTGACTAGTGAGATGTGACAAATGATAAATGACATATTTGTCTTGTACTTGTCAGAAATGAACTGGGGCTTTGTGCCAGCCCTATCTTTTGTCCCAAGCCCTTCTTATCCAGGTCTTTTACATAGGAATGTATATTGTGCTACCATTACAAGGTAGAGGTGCAGAACTTAAGATGGAAAATCTAGAATAGCGGCAACACTCATGTATGTGCAGTTTTGCATTTAAGATAGCCATTAGCTACTGCTAAGTTTGTTGAAAATTAGTAATAATTCATGTCATGTATTGCATGATCTAATCTGTATCTCATTGGGTTTACTGTTTTTTTTTTTGTCCCTTTTTTTCCTGTTTTCAAATTATACCCTTATCTGGCACATTTGATCAATTTGTACTCATTAAAATTGTTTTTTTTTAACAGTATATCAGTTTCATTGTGGAGTCCTCATATTCTGCAGTGTTTTTGGATGCACACAGTCAACTCTGATTCACAAAGCACCATGTCGCACATAGTTCCACTTTGTCAATCTTGCCCACGGCAGAGCTAACAATGGAGTGCTGTGATGTGCGACGCACACCTGATAGCACTCCACACAGCATTCTATGTAAATTGTATTAGTAGTTTTAAACAATGTTGTACATTATCGAATAGAATAAATACACAATCCAATATGAATGAATATAGGTATAGTATAGTAGATTAAAATGCAATGATTGATGCACTGTCATTGACAGGCGTATATATGAATTGCCAAGATAGAAAGGCATTGCCTGTGAGTTTTACAGCAAACCTTTTGCATATTAAGAGGGTTGCTGTCAGAAGATCACAGATATCTATGAGTGTACAGAGTAAACAGATATGACTGACATTTTTTTGGCCTTGTAAGTTAGCAGCAGGGTTTTTATCATGTGTTAAAGAGGAAGACAGTGCAGTAGGGTCATTGAGTTTATGTCTTGCCATTCTTTTGATTTGTTTTTATCTGTACGATGAATACTGTCACTTTCCAACAATCTAATATTAATGATCACCAGAACAGATCCATCACTTGTTTTTTTATTTCATTTTATTTATTTATTTGACAAAGGTGCCTGTGATAAAATACACTTGCCCACTTTCTGGCCTGCTTAATCCATTTTAGCATCTTGGATCTATAGTAGCATCACTAGATACTGGGGTCTTCCCAGACTGTCTTAAGACTGCTGTAGTTAAACCCCTACTTAAGAAACATAATCTTGACCCTAAAATTTTAGACCCATCTCTAACTTGCCCTTCTTAAGTAAAGTTCTAGACTCATTATGCAGTTAAATGACCACCTAAATAAACATGCTATTCTTGATAAATTTCAGTCAGGTTTTAGAACAAATCACAGCACAGAAACTGCACTAGAAGTAGTAAATGACTTGCGGGTAAATGCAGACAGAGGCCATTTATCTGTTCTCATCCTCTTAGATCTGAGTGCTGCATTTGACACCATTGATCACAACATTCTTAGAAATCGCCTTAGTCAATGGGTGGGCCTCTCTGGCAGTGTCTTAAATTGGTTTGAATCCTACCTGACAGGGAGAAAATATTTTGTTAGTTGTGGGAATTACAACTCAAAGACACATGATATCCGATATGGTGTTCCACAAGGCTCTATCCTGGGTCTGTTATTCTCAATCTATATGCCCGTTAGGTCAGATTATCTCAGAGCACAACGTGAGCTACCACAGCTATGCTGATGACACACAGCTGTACTTCTCAATAGCACCTGATGACCCCGATTCTATTGATTCACTAACACAATGTCTGACTAGTATCTCAGAATGGATGAATAGTAATTTTCTCAAGTTAAATAAAGAAAACTGAAATTTTAGTGATCAGCAATAATGGATACAATGAGGCTATTAGAAATAAACTGGATACATTAGGATTAAAAGTCAAGACGGAGGTAAAAAGCTTAGGGGTGATTGTTGACTGTAATCTGAATTTTAAATCACATATTAATCAGATCACAGCATTTTTCACTTAAGAAACATAAGTAAAGTTAGACCTCTTTATCACTGAAAGATGCTGAGAAATTTTCACGTTTGTTTTCAGTCGACTAGATTACTGTATCCTCTCAGGACTACCCAAAAAGATATAAATCGTTTGCAACTAGTGCAGAATGCAGCTGCTAGAATCCTAACTAGGAAAAGAAAATCAAACATTACTCCAGTTTTGATGTCACTACACTGGTTACCTGTGTCATTCAGAATTGACTTTAAAATTCTGCTTATGGTTTATAAAGCCTTAAATAATCTTCTTATATATCTGTCTGACACCTTATATTCCAAATCGTAACCTCAGATCCTCAAATGAGTGTCTCCTTAGAATTCCAAGAACAAAACTTAAAAGCATGCACCTTCTGGAATAGCCTGCCAATAGGAATTCGCCAGGCTGATACAGTAGAGCACTTTAAAACACTGCTGAAAACACATTACTTTAACATGGCCTTTTTATAACTTCATTTTAATCGTAATTTAACTTAATCCTGATACTCTGTATGTTCAATTCATCATAACAACTATTCATGGTGGCTCTAAAATCGGTACTGACCCCTACTCTCTTTTCTGTTTCTTTTTCCGGTTTCTTTGTGGTGGTGGCCTGCGCCACCTCCACCTACTCAAAGCTTCATGATGCTCCAACAATGATGGACGGATTAAAAGGAAGAAGTCTACGTGACCATCATCATCATCAAGCCCTTCCGTGAGAACCCTAAATCCAAAGAGGACTGTTTCATTTATGTTAGGTAGAATGCCCAATGGGCGGTATCATTCTGGAATCCCTACAGATTTTATTTTTTCTCCAGCCGTCTGGAGTTTTTTTGTTTTTTCTGTCCCCCCTGGCCATTGAACCTTACTCTTATTCGATGTTAATGTTGATTTATTTTTTATAATTATGTCTTTCATTTTTCTATTCTTTAATATGTAAAGCACTTTGAGCTACTGTTTGTATGAAAATGTGCTATATAAATAAATGTTGTTGTTGTTGTTGATATTGTAGGTTTTACAAATATTTGGTTTGAATATGGAGAGATAATTACATTAGTATGTTTATACTTCTGTAGGGGGAATATATTTGGTACAGGGGTTCTTTTGTCTTGGTAGAGTAATATATTGTTCTCCTTTCCCCTTTTGCATTATTAATATGTAGCCTTTGTCATAATGCCTTAAATCTCCCAGACTTACCACTGTTTATAAGGTACTGTACCATATAACTTCTCCCCACCTTCCCTTCTTCATGTAACCTTAGGCAATTAGGTGCAGTAAAAGACAAGCAGGAGTTACGTTACACATACAACAATGTATTACTGATAATATTCATAAATAATAACAATATGCAAAGTACATTTGAATATTGGCAACCATACAACCTGATAAATGGTGATGTGTAGTTTCAAGCGGCACACAGACATGTTAGTTATTTAAAATGTCTCTAGTTAAGGCATCATTGGTGGTCAGCTTTCTTCAGAACTGGCCACATGCCTGCCTCAATATGGCTGCCAAGATGTGCTCTTCATTGTGTTGTCCTTTTCAGTTCATGGTGTAATTGTCTTTCAGTTTGGTAAGAGAGAGAGGGTTAGGAAGTGAGCAAATTTATAGGTTTTCTGTCCAACCCCCAGAGCCAATAGGATGTCATATACAAGCCAGTTCCAAAGATCCATACTTCAGACCAATGGGGGAAAGAACATCTTCACACCTGCCACCCCCCCCAAAACCATTTGTTGAGCTAAAGCTTGCCAGTTAGGCAGCCTGACTTTTCCATGGGGGTTGACTGAGAGACTTCAGAGAAACATCAGTCAAACTTGATTAAGGCACTATCCTCCAACTCTGTTGTAAAATTCAAAGAGACCCATTCCTAAAAGACAGGGGTAAACATGAATGCTTCTCACTAATGTAACACTAATATTACATTGCTTTGCCTAAATTACAAATAAAGACATACAAAATATTTATAAACTTGTATGCAAATGTCACATCATCAGGGGTTTTATTCTTTCTAAAGAACAAAGTAAAAAAGGTAATAAGGAGATACATTTTTGGCACATCATAATATCGACATTGTACAATATCCTGCAAGATGGGTAATCTGAAGAAAGTCTATGGTAATCACAGGGAATGCTGAAGACAATTTAATTACAAACAACAGGTCAGTGTTTGAATAGATGGGAATAATTAGACTCCAAATACAATAAACAGATGCCTTACATTGAGAACCAAGGACAAGAGTGATTTATAAAAGCAAACAGAATCCTGAATGGAGTTTGCACTAAGACTGTTATTATTTTTTTAATTGGATGTGATATATTAGTTTTCATTCTGTGCACTAGGAAATATTAAAAACTCTATTAAGCTTATTGTGCTGTTAAACCAATTGGTAGTTTCTCGAGTTACGCCTATAGTGGAGCAAATTGGAAAGTTTAAGGAAACACTGTGGTATTTTAACGTAATTTTGCTTTACTTTGTATGCAAATTAGACTTTATATATTGTTTAGCATATTTAATTATATTTTATTATTGATTATAAATAATAATTTGTTTTAATCATTCTTCTGTTTTATCCATATACTCAGTTGTTTGAGAAAGTAAGGAAATGCATTATCACTTCATATTTTTACTGGCAATAAGTGCTTCTTTTATTGTTTTATTGTAAACTATTACACATTTATTTTATTAATTTGAAACAGAAATGTTAGTAGTATAAATTTTGCCATGTTTTCACTCTAAATTAAGTAATTCTAGTTATATTTGTCAAGTATATGTCAGCTGCTTATAAACCAAGTTACCATAATAGTAAAATGACAGCAAATATTAAAGTGTGTAGACATATTTATATGTATTTATGCCAATCACTTCCTTTAATAAGTTATTTAGTCAACATTTTTTTTTCACGTTTCTATATGTGGAAGGGTCATCTGGATATATGGTTGCACCAAAGCAACCCTAAAGCATGAGTTACAGGGTCAATCTGATTTTCAGTGTTATAGTTGTACTTTGGGGTTTGTTTTTTTTTTTTTTTTGTATTTCCCCAAATATTTACACAACTTTTATATAATATGTACATAATGTTAGGTAGGAACCAATCATTGGGACGGCATGTATTGCAGGCACTTGGTTGGGGTGCTTTTATGGGTACTCATGTCCTTATTTCAGCAGGTTCGTATTTGGCTTGCTAGAGGTAGGATGGCATTTGTGGAACTCTGTTTATTGTTTTGTTTAAAAATTAATTTTTTTATTTAGTGTTGAAGTGATTCTTTACTTGTATTGTTTCTCCTTTCTTTTATAGAAACATTTGAATAAAAGCATCCCAGGAAATTGTGCAAGAGCCTTGTTTTACGTTATAATTTCTTTGTTTTTTTTTTTTCCTCTCAGATATTGCTGTTGTTCATATAGTCTGATAGAGTATATTGATTGTAGTTAGCAACCCCCTATATAAAACATTATGTACCTTTTCTTTCTTTTAACAATTTTGCAGTACATTTTTAATGTCTGTTTGCCAATTTATTTTGTGTTAAGATTTTCAGCAGGTGCATATTTGGCTTGCTAGAGAGAAAAGCTTGAATAGAAGCACCCAAGGAAATTGTGCAAGAGCCTCGTTTTTGTTATAATTTCTTTTCCTTTTTTTTTTTTTTTCTCTCTCAGAACGTATTTGTCTTGCAGGAATAAATAAACTGTCTGAGATTATTTAAAGCAACATGTTATGGTCTATTACTGTCTACTGCAGAGAGAATAAAGGAGGAAGTGAAAAGTTACAGATGTTATGGCTAAATCATACATTTAAACATTTTCCATGAAATTAACATATACTGTATTAGGTGTCATTTAGTATTGACTGAATTTTACCTATGTTATTGAACAGAAAATGCCAACAACAGAAGGGCTGCAACTATAGTATTTTGGCCCCACATCTTTAAGTAAGCTTTAGATTATAGTTATTGCTATTATTATTGTTATTGGGCATTAGTAAGGCAAATTACTGATAAGGAATGAAATTTAATTGATTTGAACATACATTGTTGTTCAATATGTGCAAAGCTTGCTGTAAGTTTGTTTCTGGCTAAAATGGTCTAAATTTTATTACACTCAGGATCTTAATTATAAACAATGCCATCAAGCGCTAGCCTTATTATGTTATTTGCTTTGGCAGTGCTCCATATGCAAACAGTGTTTGGACAAAAACAATTCATCTGTCTGTCAGAGGCCTTTAACCACTTTATTTGGAGTGACAGCAGTTATGATATCTTTACTTATTTGGCTGACATCTTTATCCAAGGCGACTCACAGATTGGTGACTTATTTTACTCAGCTGGTAGAATTCTAAGATATCTCACATAGCTCAAATGGAATATGATCTTGCGTTCTATTCAAAAAAATCCAGACCAGGGGCCTCATGTATAACGCCATGCGTAGAACTCGCACTATTACATGGCGTAAGCACAAAAGCCGAAATGTGCTTACGCACAGAAAAATCCAGATGCAGGAATCTGTGCGTACTCCAACTTCCACGTTCTTCTGCTACATAAATCCCGATCAGCGTGAAAACTAACGCTCGTGCACGCGCATTATGTAACGCCCCAAATCCTCCCAGAATTATGCCTATTTGAATATGCAAATCAATATAAATCGCCCTTAAGCGCAGCCTTCTGTGAAAAGACAATGAGAAAAGCACGGCGAAAATATAAGAATTTCAGTGAATACCAAGTGGAGGCAAAGGAAAAACATACTATTTGTTCAAATAAACCGTGGTATAATCAACAAAATGAAGTTGATCGAGTGGCATAGCGTGTTGGAGAAACTTGAAAGCTCACATCCACAAAATCGCACAGTGCCGGAAATAAAAAAGAAGTCGCATATCAAAGTCGCCGTGGAAAGCCGAGTTGTAGTCCACTGTCTGAGTGTCATATGAAAGCTTATTACGGTACAGAGAAAAAAGCCACACGGTGGGGAAAAAGCACGAAATGTCCACTTCAATCTCGACATTTCCACTTTAATCACGTAGTTTATTTTCTCATTAAAGCAGAACATCATAAAATTCATCTTAAAATTGTTTAATTAACCAGTTTCTAAAATCACATCGTAATTAAAGTAGCACGTTAAATGCTTTGTTTTGTATTTGATTTTCTATGTGCTCTATGTGTGTGAATCACTACTTGCTTCTTAAACCGGCTCTCTTCCTCCAACTGGACACAGAGTCCATTACATTCGTGATATTACATCTCTCTGAATAACTAAAATACTGAGATGTATACGTGATATCATTTTCATGATGATAGGAGTTAAAGAACGTTTGTGCTCATGACACAAGCGTTTAACTTTTGCCAAAATTTGTCGCTGCGTTTTTAGCTGTGTTGTTATTTTATCTTTCTGTTTTATATTCAATATATATTGGCATAGCCGTCACTGCAGTCCTTGCTTTTCTTTCCCCAAGTAACCGATCGCCATACAATCAGCTCTGTAATAGACGTTAAGCCATCTGTAAGCTTGGCGCCGATTCTTCAAAATGTAGTACATGTTTAATTAGTCTGTCCTTAAAGACACTCCCAGTGAAGAATATAGATTATTTAAATGAAGTTAAAGTTTTATCTGTATAATTTAACAAACATATTTTGCTGCATTTCACCTTAAAAATGATATCGTCATCATATGTAAATACGCGCTTTATAAAGTGGCTCAGGTTGTGCGATATTATAACTATAGTGCAAGTTTACAGTGAGGTGATTGTACTTATAAGTACAAACAGTTCTACAAGGAGCAATTGATTGAGTGCATTTAAAGTTCTTGGGATTAAACTGTTTTGAACCGCGAGGTCCGTACAGAAAAGGCTTTGAAACGTTTTGCAGTGGCTGAAACAGCGTGTCCTTAATGCCGTATACTGATAATTCTCTTTCCGATCAGCTGCTGCTGTGATTCACACTCAGATACAGTGATATAAATACTCCGAGTGGTGCAGTGAGAGTAATATGGAAAAAGATGATCCGCTGTGGCAACTCCTAACGGGAGGAGCTGAAAGAAGAAGAAGAAGAAGAAGAAGAAGAAGTGAGAGTAACAACGCTAAAGCAGTTTCTTATATTTGGAATACTATGGCTGTTCCCTGGACCATTATATTGTTACGAGTTAATTACAATCAGATGCATTACACTAATAAACAATATGCGGTTAGTTTCTGTGTATTTATAAAGCCGCGTCATGAAAATAATGAGTAATCACACAGGAACAGTAGCACTGCTTTGACGCTGGGTGCCGCCAGTTTGCAAAACCGAGTGGAGAACTTGCGTACGACAAGGCATGAGGTACCGTGGAAAAGTGCGTGGCTTTACGCCAAGTGTAGGTTTTATACATCGCGATTTGAACGTGGAAAAGTTCTTACGCAACATTTCTGTGCGTACGCACCGTTTATACATGAGGACCCAGGAATGGTCAAGGCCTTTTTTTGGAATTTGTCAAAAATTCTTTAACAATATTTTTTGTGTGTATGTTTTAGTATACATGAGGAACTGCCTAATTATGGACTTTTAGTTCATTAATTTGGGTAAGAAAGCACTGTTAATTTCATTTAAATTAACTTCATTTTAAATATCAGTGTTTTGAATGATCTACTAATTGTATACTTGATTGAACTGTGACATTCTTATTATTAATGTGATCTATAATCTCAAAAAAGGAAGCTGCCATAAACATCTAGTCCTTCATGCAAGGTGTCCTCCAGGCAGTGTGCTCTGAACATAGCTGCTCCAGTATACATGTTATTAACATATAAACTGTAAACAGTGCAATGTATTAATGAAGCAGACTTTTACACTTTAAATAAAACAATTATATTTTGGATTTTGATTTTTCTGATAAAATTGCAAAGAGGTTCTTAATCTATTTGTTACATAATGGCAAAATGTATATGTTTGAAGACAGTTTTATATAATGTAATTTTACTTTTCTGCATTTCAGATTACTTTGTATAATCTGATACACAAATCAGCTTTATATCCCATCATTTACACTAAAGTGTTTCAAACATAATGAAGAATAATTTTTACTTTACTTGAGGAATGTTGTGCTGCCATCCTTTAGTTGATTGTCTCTTTAAAATGCCACTGTAAATAAGCAACTGTGTTTAGTTTCAATTAATCATTTGGCTCAAAGACTCAGAAGAAACCTATCAGTGTTTACATCATTCTGGAAAATACAGAAGCCAGAGTTGAATTATTTAGTATGGTATATTAGCATTAAGTTTTAAATAGCATTAGGTTTGCTTAGAATTCTGTGCATTCTTGTAGCATATACATACTAGTTTGAAAAGCATCTACTGAAATCACAACTGTGACAAAAATTTACTACCATTAAATATTAAATATAACTGCAGTTTCTTTTTCCAATAAAATTCTTTAAACCTTTTACTTTTTTCATGTAACATTTGTGTTGATATTTTTTTGTTCTGTAATTGAAAACAGTTTGTTATTTTACATTGGGTGTTGTCAGCCAAGCTTGCTTTTTTAAGTTAAATTGCAGCAACTCTGTTTACAGATACTCTCGATTAGATTCAGTATGTTGCTGTGGAGTGATCACTGTCCAGCTAAACTTCAAGTTCTTTACTTAAGGTTTTATGTATGGCATACACACATTGTATTTTTCTTTGGAGAGGAACAGTGCAATAAATATATTATTATTTTTACTCATGAACTGCTTGATTTGTGTGTGAAATTTGAAAATGTTAAAAAAGCTTTCAAAATCTATTCCTTATTCTGTATGTGAAAAGTTATATTTCCATTAATTATATGTACCATCAACAAGCCCAGTTGTTCTTACACCTTATTAACCCAAACTATAAAACAGACACATACCATTTGATAATCGATAAAACAGGTACGTATATACAGTAGTTTAGCTATTCAGTGTAAATTTCTTATTATTGTGAAGGTATGTTTGTTTGATAACATATTGCAAGTGTACAATGGGATCATTTTCTGAGCAGATTTTGTTATAGGCTTCCATATCTTGATTCAAACAAAAGCACATTTTAAAAAAAAAATTGTGCAACAAAGATGTGATGATCATTGGAAACTTCAGCTTTTAAATCATTAATTGGAAAATGTGTCTTGGAAATACGGAAGGCTAACCTGAAATTATGTTCATAGCAAATGACTACTTTCCTGGCCAATTTGTCTCAAGCCTAACAAAAATTAGACATCATCTTTTCCAAACATAAAAAAGACTAAAAGGATCAGACATCATTAATCATTTGAGGAACAACACTCATCTCATGGTTTCATTTAAGATTGTCATTGAAAATGCACAGGTGTACATTGTCAAGGGTGTGACTGTTCATATGTGCCTAATGGGACTGAACACTGGGAAGTAGGGGATTGTAAGGGATGCCAGGGGACTCATATATTGTTTGTGTCTATGCCATCTGCAGTTGCAAATTTACTGACCGAGAAGATGAGCTGTAATCTCCATGTACCACTCTATCATCTGTCACTCCCACTCCATCTCATCTGGGGCCTCATGTATAAATCCATGCATGTGCGAAAATGTGCGTATGAACAAAAAAATTCAGATGCATAAAACTGTGCATAAGCAAATTTCCATGCACTTTGCCTTTATAAATCCCAGCCAACGTGAATTTTAATGCACTTCCACATACATGCACATACAGCCCCACTCCGGCTCCTCCTAGAGATTGGCATGTTTTAATATGCAAATCAATTTATATAACCCCTTCCATTCAGTGTTTTGTTATAAGACAATGGTAAAAGCACTTATAAAAAAAAAGAATTTCAAAAACTAAGTATTCACATGTCAAAGTTGATTTGAAAAGGTGAATGTCTCAGTGTCATACAGAAGTATATTAGGGCCACAGAGAAGACGAAAACAAAAATAGGGACACAGTGAAGAAAAAAAAGGTATATGTCAAGATTAAAGTAAAAATTTCAATAACGATGTACTATTTATAAAAGGTGTGATTTTGCTTGACTTCTCACTCAATACAACTCCAAGGAACTGACACGCAGGTAAACAGACTTGACCTGAGAAAGCTGCGCCGGTGGGGGATGTGATGGTAGACTGCTTGCTGCTTATCAACACATTTAAAGGACAAAAGACGCAGATGGAGAGGTGAGAAGCAAATTAAGGTGGGACGGATCTAAGAGCTTTTTCATAGGCTCTGGTAATTCTAGTGTTAAATGTTTGAAGTACAGATCAAGATGCAGATCATGCGGCACGCCAGCATCAGCAGCAAGCCAGCAGCTGATTGAGCAAAGAGGAGGTTAAAAAAAAACTGTATTTGTTTCCCATTGTATCACCATTTAATAGGGGGTTTCGGAAGAGCAACTGTGTCCCCTTGGGGTGCGTTCAGCCCCCCTCTTCACAATGTGAGCGGCAGAGATGTCAAATGGCTGGCACGTAGCACAGGCCTTTTGGCAAGTGAAGCAAGCAGGGGGCGAACCCCCTAGTATTAAAGAACTGTTAGTAAGCATATAATGGCGATTTCTTTCCAGGTGGGAGAAGTACTTGATGACTAGAAAGCTGCAAATATGACTGAAATCTACAGGAAGGGTTACAAAATAGATCACAGAAATTTAATTCTGAAACAAATTAGAGCAATACTTGTATGAAAATAATACACTGAATAATAGCCATCATCAGTTTAGAACAGGAGAGAAAATCCAATTATTACCCATTTTTAAGCATAAAACAGCTTTAGTGGATAAGTATAATTTACATCCATTAGGACTTATGTTGTTCCTCTTCCACCTTTACATTTGTGTGTTTATTGTTTTTCCTTTTTCCCTTGCCTTATTTATGTTATATTTTGGTTTTTATTTTCTCTTGTGTCTTAGTCTTTATTGCTTTATATGTTTACAGGGACAGGGTGTCTTATTAAATTATAACTCAGGTGTCATTAAAATATAGTTACCTTGTTTTGTTGTGTTAACAGTTAACCTATGCAAGGCACCTAACAGTAAAGGTACCAACTAGCCTCTTAGGTTTTCTTTTTAATGCTGGTTATGAAAAAATGTCAAAACCAGCTACACCACTGTCACAAGCAACCTCTTACCTTTTTCTCTTACTGTCCATGTATTCAAACTTTGGGACCTCTATGAGCATGCTGCTTTGCTGACCTTAACTTCTCAACTTACTACAAGCAATCAGACAGAGACATGAAAATAAAAGATTTCTTGCAGAAAAGAGGGCTGTTTTCATTATGTCCAACACCTAACAGAGAGTGCCATATAAGTGCCTTATTAGTTGGAAAAAGGCTCATTGCAAATATTCATTTTTGCAACTAAGCTCAGCTTTTTACAAGTGTCAAAAAACAACAACTCAACTAAAAGCTCCACAAAAGTGTCCAATTTACAGTTTTCTTAAAGTACACAAAATGTTGCTTCATCATTATCACAATCTCAAGGTTTTCCATTGGAATCAAAAGCTACACATTCTAATTAAACAAAATCCTCATAATTCTACTTTGCCTTTTCAGCTTTCCCAGAATACATCACGTTCCTGGTCAGCCTGACAAATAGGTCTATTACCTGAGATCTGTTAGCTGCAAAAATTAAAGTATCTTCCATATCACATCCTGGTAGGGTTTACAGGTTTTTTTTTAATTTTAGTTTGTGAATTTTCCAGCTCTTGATTTATATTTTGGTTGAGTGGATTTTGAGAATTTATGATTTTAGGTATTCACTTGAATGTTTATGTTTGATTTACTTTTGCTTATAAATTTCAGTTAATTTACTTTTGTTTTCTCTTACTCCTTATTAAAATAATTACTCTCACTATTTCATCTCCTCTAAATTAACAGATTACCTTTGTTTTGATTTTGAAACTTTCATTTTTGAACCTTTATTTAACCCTTTGTTTATTATAATTAGAAAAAAAATGTACATACCAAGTTGGATAATGCTTTTGATTGTTATGACCCTCTCATTTTGGAGAAAAAAACACAGTCTTTTAATTGTTCCATGAACTGATTTGTATACTCAATTCCTTCTCTTTTGATCACAATTTTTTTTCACCAGCTCAGTAGGTACGAGAATGCGACTTACGGCATCTTTGCCAGCTGGGTAAAAGACCATTGCTTTTGTTCTTACCTAGACTTTATACCAGGCCAGTACAAAAGATATACTGATGATTGTGTTGATACTGACTCTTATTCCAGAAGCCAGCTACACAAATTCATCAAAGATTTTACTATTTTACATCCATCTTTCAGATTTGCAGTTAATCTTTCAACCATAACTCAACCATTTATAGATATTATTCTTTCTGTAAGCTTTCCAGGACTTAAAACATCTGGGGGCGACCGCCCTGGTTCCTTTGAGGGGTACAGAGCTTTGAAGCTCCACCCTGTAGGGGCCCATGGTCGCTGCCAGGGGGCGCCCCCATGCCTTTGGAGCCCTGGACCTCAACACTTCCGCCACACCAGGAAGTGCTGGGGGGAAGAGGAGCAGGGACACCCAGAGTGCTTCTGGGGATGCAGCCGGCACTTCCGCCACACGGGGGTGTGTCCGTGTAAGATTGCCGGAACATACCTGGAGCACATCCGGGTGATAATAAAAGAGGCCGCCTCCCTTCATTCAGGGCGAGAGTCAGGAGCAGAGTGGACTGAGCTGGAAGAAAGGAGGCAAGGAGGCGGCCTGAAGGAAGTAAGGCATTGTGTGGCCAGGACTTTGGGGTACTTTGGGGGTTTTGTGGTGCACTTATGGACATTATATTACTGTAAATAAACGTGTGGTGGGAAAATGAACATGTCTGCCTGTCTGTGTCAGGGCCAGCTTCCACAACAGTTACCTTCTCTGTAGCTCCCTTCATCTCTGGCATACTAAAAACGTAAGAGTCTTTTTTCCTAACATTCTCTTACCTGTCAACCACCTAACAAACACAAACTTCTCATTCAAGCTCACTTCACAACGGAGAGCAGTATTCCCCACCAAACACCTTCAGCTGTAATAGAAGCTGTTGTTGATCAACTAATTTTTAAATCTCTCCCTTCATCATACTTTTCTCACCCGTTCACTTCTTCTCCTTTATTCTGCCCTAGATGTGTTCCTTTCTTCCCCTCATATATATTTTACCTATTTTTTCATTTTCAGTTACCCACCTGATGAAAGCTATAAAGCCAAAATGTTGTGTTTTTTACCTTGTTTCCTTTAGACCTTTAATATATTTTTTTCCTTACAGTTGCACGCTGATACTGCCCTATACTGCAATATTTTAATTTGCCAAGAAATCAAAATGTCTTTGTTTGCTGTAATTGTAAAATAGCAATGCTATTCACTATTTCTTCACAACACCCAAGTAATAAGGTGTATAAAATAATTGAATTTTTTATGACATGGTTACTTAGCCAATCTATCTTCTTCCTGAAATGGTTGGGTCTTTAATAAGCTCTATGCTGTAGTGTCTAGTTTGTGGTTTTTTCACATTTTTCCATTTTTTTATTTGAATGGATCCAATTAAGGTCACTTTTATTTCCATCTACTATCTAAAACATATAGTTAGAGAAGTTGGCAACTGTAATTTGTGAGTGTGTAGAACATGTGGCTCTATAATGGACTGGCCCACTGTCTAAATTTGATTGCCATGTTCTTATTGATTTTCGGTGGAAATGGTCTGTTTCTCAGTGACCTCAAATATGAAAAATGGGTTTGGAATACAGAAAATAATAAGGCAAGATACTGGTGACCTATAATCTTGAATTTTATGTTGTATGTGTGTTCTGCATTTGAGTGCTACTGAAAACTGTTATGTATCTTTTTTTGTTACTTAGCTTGCAACTTACAAGCTGGAAATCAAAATTTGGCAAAAAAAAAAAAGTAGCACAAAATAAACAGACATATCAAGGGCAATAGGCATCAAATACATTGTTCTTGGCTGCCTAATTAGCTATGTCTACATAGGCATTGTGTATACAGTATGCAAATTGCATTCAAATCAAGAAAGCAGCCAGAAAGTAGATAATGAGAAACTGTCAATAAATTCATGGTTTTCTTTTTTGTGCTTTCCCAAGCTGATTTTTTAATAGTGTGACTTCTGAAAATATTTTTTAAAGCCTATAACATGGAGCCTGGGTAAATATTGAAAATTTTTATGATCATGATAAGAGAGTTCTTTTTTTCTTTTAATAATAGAAGTTGAATGTGGCAGTAGTAGTTCTTTAGCAAATGCAGTGGAATATAATAAATGAAAACAAAGATAATTTTATTGTTTTGAGAAATTCCACATCATTCTGAATGCATAAGAATTACAGCCAAAAATATAATATGTATGCAAAATGTAAGGGCATACATTACCTGTAAGATAAGTATTAAAAGTGTGAAATCACTAAAGTTACTTAGGTTGACATCTATTTCCAAAAGAACACTTTTTTTAAAAATAGATAATTTAATGTTTAAAATGATCCTCCTAATTTCCTAATATTCAGACAAGAAAAATACTGATACTAATAATACAAAGCCTACTTTATATTGTAATAGTTAATGGCAAATAAAACAAATTTTCCCATGAGATCCCCTTCAACAGTCAAGGATATAATATTTAAGACTGAAATCCTGAGGGGAAAAATCAAGTTGACCAATCTGTTATGAATTCTAAAAAATCAATATTTGTTTGAGGCTATGCAGTCAGTGGCTATAAAGTGTGTGAGGATATGCCCAGATGTCAGGAGACTGCCAGAGGCAAGGACATTAGCAGGATAGCACAAGGCTGAATTAAGACAAACCCCAGTCAAGGAAGGACTGCATTATCAGTAGGAGAAATGTCACTGTGGAAGCACTGCAATTACTGGGGTGGGGCCCATATTCCCAGTTCATATGCAGTGTGCCATGGGACATCGACCAGCTAAACTTTTTGGAACATAACTGTTTTGTATTGTTTAATATTTGTTATTGGTTAAGACATTTTAATGCACATGTCTTACAGCATTTTTTTTTTCTTTTTTGGTGTGAAACATTTATGGTCTTACTAAAAAAATCAGATTAGAAAATTTGAACCAGTTCATCTGTAACAATATTCACAGCAACCTACACAGCAATGAATTACAAGCATTATTATATTTAGTTGGTCCTGGGTATGACGTTAAACTGCATCTGGCCCTGCAAATAATATTTCAACTTTCAGGGAAATCATGGTGGCAGGATTGGCACTCCAGCCACTGTATAAAAAACTTCACACATCTCTGAGACGAAAGACAGAACTCCTTTCTGCTCTCCATGGGAGTAGCTCTGCTTGCATTATAAAGGGGATGGGAGAAAGCTCTCAGGAGCTTCGTCCTCAGAAGAGTCAAAACCGTTAGAGTGCGAATGGAGTCAGGCTTGTTGTGAATTGGAAGTAGTGTGATGGTGAGGCATCACCCACTGCACGGCAACATTCGGGTCCCTAGGCGTGTGGAACATCTTGTCTTGGCATTACAATCATCTTCTTGTGCTGTCGGAGGAGCTTCATAAACACCGCATTTCAGTGCCACCAATCTCAGAGGTGCACAGACCTAGGACTCGCCAGATCTCTATAAGTGGGAACACCTTTTATTGGTCTGGTCACTCTGATGGCTGTCATACTTAGGGAGAAAGTGTTGCTGTGGCGGATTGGCTCCTTCCGATGGTGACCAATTTTACTCCTTTCAACAAGCATATTATGAGACTCAGATTAAGGCCCTCTCTGGGTGCCTTGTCTGCTGTCTCAGTGTAGGCTCCGACCATGGTGAGTGATGTCTCAGTGAGGAAGACATTTTATTTGCAGCTTTGCTCAGTAGTTGATGTGTGCCCACAAGGTGACACTCATTCGTGACTTCAGTGTGACCACTGGCACTGATGGGGCTGGCTATGAGGATTGTGTCTGTCCCCATGGGTCTGGTGACTATGGTGAAAGTGGCTCCATGTTCCTTGACTTTGCAAAAGGTCAGGGGCTGTGGATTGCTGGATCCTGGTTCCAGTGCTTTGAGCCACATCAATGGACTTGGAACTCCAATACTGGTGGTGTGGTGAAAGAGATCGATCACATCCTTATGAGCACACGCTGGATGCTCTTATAAAATTGCAGAGTCTACAGAAGTGCCCTGTTTGTGAATTCTGACCATAGACTTGTTGTTACTACTCTGCAGATCCAGCTTAGGTCCAGTAGGTTACCACTGGCTACTAGGAAAATGAGGCTAGACCTGGCCAGAATTCAAGATCAGGCTGTTTCTAATGAGTTTGCATGCAGTTTGTGTGAGGAACTTACAGACTTGGGTGTGACTGCTGATCCTAATGTGATGTGGGAGACCTTCTTTGACAAGACCCCGATGGTTGTTAAGGGTTGTGTTGTTGTTACCAGTGTTTCCAGAAAGAGGTGTTTCATCTTGCAGGGCACCCTGGATATAACTAAAAGAAGTCGTAACACATGGCTTGATGGCAAATCTGGTCCGTACTGGGAACTGAAAAGGACAGTTGCAAGGGCTCTGAGGGCAGATAAACAGGCATTTGTTAGAAGAATCTGTGAGCAAGTGACACACCACATATGGTCTAGTGACCCACGTCCTGTTTACACATGGTCCTTACAGATGACACTGCAGTTGTGACCTGCGAGGCTGGCTACTTTGAGCAGCTGTTTAAAGATGATCCACTGGCTAGGACATTGTATATCTGTGGGTCCACAGTTATTGAGGCTGATCCTCACTGAGATTGCACAGGTGGGGAACCAGCTGAGGGTAGGGAAGGCTGCTGGGACCTGAACTTCTCCAGGTGACAAGGCTGTCCTCCTGGCATTGCAAGCAATCTTTGCTTCTGTTTGGGAGACGAGCATTATTCCAAATGACTGGAAAACGGGACTTGTTGCCCCTATCAGGAATAGGAAGGGTGATCACCTGGATTGCAGCAACTACAGGGGGTTAACACTGCTCTTGGTGCCAGGTAAAGCCCTTGTTAGGGTCATCCTCAATAGGATCCACAATCACTTGCTCACCTACCAGCAATTGGAGCAGTCTGGTTTTATGCCTAAGAAGTCTGCCATTAACCGCATCCTGGCCCTGTGGGTTCTTATGATGTGCAAATGTGAATAGTTTCTTTGCAGCCTTAGTCGATTTTTGTAAAGTGTTCAACTCAGTTAATCAAGCTGCTCTGTAAAACATCCTGGGATTCTGCAGGATCCCCTCAAAGTTGCTGGATATTATGGCTAGCCTGTACCCTGGTACTGTGAGTACTGTGCAGAGTGGAGGCAGAACCTCTGTGTTTTTCCTAGTTCATTCTGGAGTTTGTCTGGGGTGTGTTATTGCTCCTACTCTGTTCAGTGCTTGCATGGACTGGGTGTTGAGCATGGTAGTGGGGTCCAGTAGCTGTGGAGCATCTGTTGGTGAAAAGAGATTCTCTGATCTTGACTTTGCTAATGATGCTATGACGTGCGCAGAGTCAATGGAGGCTCTGCTCTTGAAAAACTGAGCAAGAAGTCTTAATGTTTGGGCTTACGAGTGTCTTGGATAAAAGCCAAGATCCAGGCCTTTAATGACATCTTGGGCACAACCATCAGCAGTGTGTCTGTCAGCAGAGAGAGTGTCGACCTTGTCGAGGGATTTACTTACCTCGGCAGTGCCACTCATGTCTCTGGTGACTTTTCCTATTATGTCAGTAGAGGGATTGGGAGAGCATGGGGGGTCATGAGGTTGCTGGAAAGGGGTGTGTGGCACTCCCGATATCTTTGCAAAAGGATGAAGGTCCAAGTCTTTAGAGTCTTGGTGCTTCCTGTTTAGCTGTATGGTTGTGAGACATGGACGCTATCCAGTGACCCAAACCCTTCGGTACTGTGTCTCTTCTGAGAATCCTTGGGTACTGCTGGTTTGACTTTGTGTCGAATGGTTGCTCATGGAGTCTTGAATGAGGCATATTATTAGCATTGTGAGGGAGCATCGGTTACGGTACTATTTTCATGTGGAGCGATTCCCTGAGGGTGATCTTGCTTGCAGAATCCTCATAGTTAAGGACCAAGCAGCTGGACCAGGCCATGGGGATGCCCATGTAACACCTGGAGGTGGCAGATAGATGGTCATTTCTGGAGGGTGAGAGTAGACTATGTGTCTGCCTGTGGGGTTGCCAACCAGGATCTCTGAACTGTTTTGTCATGTGGTGGGTGTAGCAGACTTACAGAACTGTTTGTGCTCGTGCTGTTCATACCTGACCTGTTATATTCAGAGATCCTAAATTTACACAAATCTGCCTAAAAGGGGTTTCATCTTAAAAGTTGTGTACATCTGTTATTGAAGCCATTTACATTTACTTGCTTAGAAGGTGATTTTATCCAAATCAAGTTACAAAAAGAGGTCAACATAATTGACTTCAGTCTGGGGGGCTGTTTGGGAACAAGTGTTACAATACAAGAATATAAAATTGATCACCACAACTGAGGAGCTTAGAACAAAATGCAAGCAAGTCACAATTACTAGGTTACAAGAAAACAACCTGGTATTATCAGCTGGACAGAAAATAACCAGGCAAGAGAGTCTTCAAACAATGATGGACGGATTAAAAGGCAGAAGTCTACATGACCATTATCATCATCAAGTCCTTCCATGAAAACAATAAACCCAAAGAGGACTGTTTCATTTATGTTAGGTAGAATGCCCAGAGGGGACTGGGCGGTCTCATGGTCTGGAATCCCTACAGATTTTATTTTTTCTCCAGCCGTCTGGAGTTTTTTGTTTTTCTGTCCCCCCTGGCCATTGAACCTTACTCTTATTCGATGTTAATTAATGTTGATTTATTTTGTTTTATAATTGTGTCTTTCATTTTTCTATTCTTTAATATGTAAAGCACTTTGAGCTACTGTTTGTATGAAAATGTGCTATATAAATAAATGTTGTTGTTGTTGTTGTTCAAATGCTTCTAATGGAGGGTATTGTTTTATTGTGAAAAAGTATTTGGAAAGGAATGATATAAGAAATAGGCAAGGCATATAAGTAAAGATGTTTTGACATCTCATTCAGCCAGTTAGAAGTCTCAT
Source organism: Polypterus senegalus (assembly GCF_016835505.1). Classification (NCBI taxonomy): domain Eukaryota; kingdom Metazoa; phylum Chordata; class Cladistia; order Polypteriformes; family Polypteridae; genus Polypterus; species Polypterus senegalus. The sequence goes on from NC_053155.1 coordinate 231,705,563, forward strand.
TTGTAAAGAGTCTGGACACAGATTTGATGCCATGTAGAGGTGGCATCATCAGCTTTACTTAAACAGTTCAGCGTCATTGTACCACAGTCTTGCCTAGTCTAGTAGAGTAAATATACTGTAGTATGTGAAATGACCAGTGAAGGTTAGTGTTAAAACATTTATTTGATAATGTACAGTGGAAATGAGACTTTTTAAAGATAGATTCTGAGATTTGCAGAACTGTGCCTAAACATTAATTTATAAACATTAATTAGCTCAGTGGTCCTTCAAAGTTATATTAATATTCACTCTTACAAAGTAATTAACCATCTTTTCCTGCTTTATGCTAAATTACTATCACTGGTGTTGTACCATTAAAGTGTGATTCATTTCCTAAGAACCTTGTGAAGCAAGCTATTTATAAGAACACTGCCAGAATGATTTACAAGGGCATTGTTCTGTAAAGTGCCTAAGTAACAATTCCTTTTACAAGTAATTAATACTTGGTTTGCAGGGGATTGCTGTTTTATAGATATGATCTAACCATAATTAAAGTGGAAATATTTTATTAAATCTACAACAAAAGAGCAATTAATCTTTTTATTATTATGATTGTAAAGGCTACATACATTTTAATCTATAAGCTCAAAAGTCTTAAAGATGAGCATTATATTTATTAAAACTCAATAAAGGAGATACAAGCATGGCATAATTCTGAATGTCACTAACAGCACTGCATTTTCAGTCGATTTGCTTGTTATTACTCTATTGAATGAACATTATCAGTCCTATGGAAATGGTCAAATAAGCATCTATGAAACACTACCTGCAATTTAATGACTGATAACAATGTCTATGCATATTAAGTGCGATCAAGTGTGTAACTCGGATTTTTCTTAATGGAAAACCCTGGACTTTAAATCATACGTTTACCATTTCAGTTTCTACCTCTGATTCATTAAATGAACCCAAGTCAATCAATTAAGCTTCTGGCATCTCATTTATAAACTAAATGTAAACACTTGTAGTGTCTATACTTGTAAGCAACCTTGGGATGGCGTTCATCACATAAAGCTGTTCTGTAAATTTAAATCTGCTTTTCTAAACACAATACTGTAATTTTAAAAATGTATTTTTTAAGTGGAATGGCACAGTGGCAATGGTTAGCACTTCTCTAAGTTGCCTTGTCACTGTCTGTGTATTTTCTGCTGTTAGGAGCACCATGTAATCCTCAAGTTGATTACTGTTACGAGGTTAAAAAAAGTTATGAGAACATGTAAATAATTTAAGAAACATTGAAGTGTATAATTAGTAATCAGGCTGAGAACAAAAAAGAGTTAAACAAACCAAACATTTAGGCCAAAACACAATCAGAAATTTCAGTGAAAATAATTCTTAGCCAAAGGTCATCGAACTAACAGTCCTTAATTAGTATTAATGCTATATTTGTCATAAGTTTGGTTTTTGATTGAATGCATGGATAACTAACTGCAGAATACTGTCATCTTAAATAGGTGCAAAATGAAGGCATATCAAATGACCAGCAACAAGCATAGCAATAATAAACTAAATATCCACAGCCATCAGTCATTTTTCCTCTAGTACTCCGCTTTTTCACCTATTTCCAAAGATGCTTGTTTTAGGATAGTTGGCAACTCAAAACTGTCTCATTGGTAGCGTTGGTTTTTGAGTTCATCCTTCAATTGAATGGCACCTTATTCAGCTCAATTCTTGACTAGTGTTGAATGGTGATAGATTAGGACTTCAGACACATGATCCTTAATTTGACACAGGGGATACAGATGACGGAAGGATGGCTGGCTTTAAAACTGTAATGCTTACTGAAATATTATAAGTTTAAAGGCTAACCCTGAATTTGCCCAAACCTTAATTTTAAAGATCATTCTCAAAAACAGGAATGCTGTTGATTTTTTCTTTTGAATATTTATTAAATTTCTGCACAGAAAGAGGAGTATGTTGTACCATTGTCAACTCATTCAGTTCCTGGTAAAATGCAATGTGGGAACAATGAACATGAATAACATAAATATAATGAGTGATAATAACGTGACTGAATAGTTTTTTTTTTTTAATATTATAACACTTGCAAGTATTAATTTGCATTTATAATAAAATGAGATGTACTTGGTTTGCCTATACTGTTATGAAAGTTCTATTTTAATCTTTTATTCCGAGCTCTAAGTACACAGATGAAAATATACACAGGACTACTACTATATCTACTCTAATAATTATCAACTATATTCAAAACATGTACAGTATTAGAAAAAAATGCACAATTATACCCTTTGAGAACAGCAGTGTGTGGATCTTCAGAAAAAACAGTTAACTATTATAGATGCAAATAAAAATTAAAAAATGGTATCATATCTTTAGAATGACGGAATTAAAATTAATTCAGTAATAGATACATAGGCTTGTTTAGCTACTTGGAAAACAACTGTTAACTAAGAAGTCTGACATGTGGTTAAGCACAAAAACATTCAAGTAGGGCTGGAAATGTCTAACATGAGAGACTTAAAATAATAATTTTTCTTAAAATTAATAAAATATTGTTTATGAGTTGTACAAAACATTTTATTTCTAGGTGATCATATCACTATTGGCACACTCTACCTTTGTTATTATCCATTCCTCCAACAGCATACAAGATTCCAACAGTTGATTTCCTAGGTTTAGTCCTGGGGCTTTGCATTAGGAGTCTTCTTTCTGGAAGAAGGTGGTACTTCATTGCTTCTAAGATGAGCTTTTGACACTCAATGTCATCTTTGAAGAGAGCATTATTTTCCAGATCTGCCAAAAGCTGTCAAAAAACAAATGTGTAGATTTTCAGGTCCAGCATTAAAATACTGTCATTCAAAGTGTTTAGTTTTATAAATTGTCTGCTTTTGTTATACAATAAAGAATTCACAATCATTAAGTATACTGATACTGAAAATGATATAGGCACTTGTACTACTTTATAAAGTTTGCTGATATTTTTGACATACAGTACATCCGGAAAGTATTCACAGCGCATCACTTTTTCCACATTTTGTTATGTTACAGCCTTATTGCAAAATGAATTAAATTCATTTTTTTCCTCAGAATTCTACACACAACACCACATAATGACAACGTGAAAAAAGTTTACTTGAGATTTTTGCAAATCTATTAAAAATAAAAAAAAAATGAGAAAACACATGTACATAAGTATTCACAGCCTTTGCCATGATGCTCAAAATTGAGCTCAGGTGCATCTTGTTTCCCCTGATCATCCTTGAGATGTTTCTGCAGCTTATTTGGAGTCCACCTGTGGTAAATTGAGTTGATTGGACATGATTTGGAAAGGCACACACCTGTCTATATAAGGTCCCACAGTTGACAGTTCATGTCAGAGCACAAACCAAGCATGAAGTCAAAGGAATTGTCTGTAGACCTCCGAGACAGGATTGTCTCGAGGCACAAATCTGGGGAAGGTTACAGAAAAATTTTTTGCTGCTTTGAAGGTCCCAATGAGCACATTGGCCTCCATCATCCGTAAGTGGAAGGAGTTCGAGACCACCAGGAGTCTTCCTAGAGCTGGCCGGCCATCTGAACTGAGCAATCGGGGGAGAAGGGCCTTAGTCAGGGAGGTGACCAAGAACCCGATGGTCACTCTGTCAGAACTCCAGAGGTCCTCTGTGGAGAGAGGAGAACTTTCCAGCAGGACAAACATCTCTGCAGCAATCCACCAATCAGGCCTGTATGGTAGAGTGGCCAGAAGGAAGCCACTCCTTAGTAAAAGGCACATGGCAGCCCGTCTGGAGTTTGCCAAAAGGCACCTGAAGGACTCTCAGACCATGAGAAAGAAAATTCTCTGGTCTGATGAGACAAAGACTGAACTCTTTGGTGTGAATGCGTCACGTTTGGAGGAAACCAGGCATTGCTCATCATCAGGCCAATACCATCCCTACAGTGAAGCATGGTGGTGGCAGCATCATGCTGTGGGGATGTTTTTCAGTGGCAGGAACTGGGAGACTAGTCAGGATAAAGGGAAAAATGACTGTGGCAATGTACAGAGACATCTTGGATGAAAACCTGCTCCAGAACGCTCTTGACCTCAGACTGGGGTGATGGTTCATCTTTCAGTAGGACAACAACCCTAAGCACACAGCCAAGATATCAAAGGAGTGGCTTCAGGACAACTCTGTGAATGTCCTTGAGTGGCCCAGCCACAGCCCAGACTTGAATCTGATTGAAAATCTCTGGAGAGATCTTAAAATAGCTGTGCAATGACGCTTCCCATCCAACCTGATGGAGCTTGAGAGGTGCTGCAAAGAGAAATGGATGAAACTAGCCAAGGATAGGTGTGCCAAGCTTGTGGCATCGTATTGAAAAAGACTTGAGGCTGTAATTGCTGCCAAAGGTGCATCAACAAAGTACTGAGCAAAGGCTGTGAATACTTATGTACATGTGATTTCTCAGTTTTTTTATTTTTAATACATTTGCAAAAACCTCAAGTAAACTTTTTTCACATTGTCATTATGGGGTGTTGTGTGTAGAATTCTGAGGAAAAAAATGAATTTAATCCATTTTGGAATAAGCCTGTAACATAAAATGTGGAAAAAGTGATGTGCTGTGAATACTTTCCGGATGCACTGTATGTTCATTCTTTCCGGTAAGCATTATTTTGCATATTTTCAGGATGTATATTATTTGTCATTTTTTAACAGTGAGTATAAAATCTAATAATAAGAGTAAAATTAAAATGTGTTTGAAAAAGTTTTATTTAATTGTAAAACCTCTATTGGTTAATATGAAGTACAATTTACACTTTTACAGTAGTATTACCACAAATACCTAAACAGGAATAAATGTCAATCCTGAGTGCTATCATATGGATTAAATAAAATCTGCTAAAATATGCATATAAGAGCAAATCTAATTAGATTTCACATAATTTATATTGGTTAAAATGTCCGTTTCACTTTAATAAAGCTTTATCCCTTGTGGACAATACACCGTATCTTTTTGCAGTTAATGTAGTAAAAACCACATAATAAATATTTTTATTAAATATAATAAAGAAGACATTTGTATTGCATGAAGACAGTGCCAACTATACTATCAGAATATGTGTATAAATTGTACAAAATTCTGCGGTGTGCTGCCGCCCTTCCCGGGGGTTGTTTCCTGCCTTGCGCCCTGTGCTGGGATTTGCTCCAGCACACCTCTGTGACCTTGTAGTTAGGATATAGCGGGATGGATAATGGATGGATGGAATTGTACAAAATTAAAAATGACAACATACGGATAATAACATTAGTGATTAAGAAAAAAAGTAATTGCAAATAGTGACTTCTTTTTAGCAAAAAAATGGATGTTAAGCATTTCCATGAAGAAAAACTGCAAAGTCATTACCTCATTTTGTAGCTGCTACACGGGGGATGCGCAGTAGGTTCCATGGTGCGGTTATACCACACATTTTTCAAAATGTACTTTTTCTTTGCAGCTGTTATTCAAAAACTTAGAAATGAATTTGATCACAACTGCATATAAAAATTAAGGTATACATAGTGCAAAATAGGTGGAACATTGTGTTGACTTACACTTAACATTAGCAAAGGGTTATGGTTATTCTGCTCATAAAAAGTAAGACAGCACAAATTTTTGAACATTATTATTTATCATAACATAATGATAATTTTATCGCCACAAAAAAGAAGATGAGAACTCATGGGAACTATAATGTTGGGTTCGGTTAGAGTCCCCATGAATTAGAAATCAAGGTTACACAAATGACTCATCTTATTGAAAGCACATTGAATTTTAATTTTATTCTTCCATCGCCCTATCCACACAACATCCTAATTTTCTCCTGCAGTACACAAGCGCACTGTTTGGCTGACCAGTTTGCTTATTTAACTTGTGCCATTTGTATTCATGATGTACTTTGCAAGTCTCCTGTGATCTCAACTAGGACAAGGTGTTTATATAAAAAAATGAATGGTCACATAAAACATATGCCCACATAAATGATTAATATATTTTTTATTTATAGTGAACTTATAGTATGAGAAAATAAACATTTAAAAGTATTTTGTGATGACTTTCAGCTGGTTTAATTGAGTGAGGAGTGAGGGGTAGCGCAGGCAATTGAGAGGCCAAGAGAAGCAAATGCAAACAGAGATAGTAAATATTGTGACATCTTAGCAAGGGGAAGAACACTTTCAAGGCAGACAAGTCTTATCATTTTACCAGATGCCCTAAAAGAGTTTTTGATAGTGGCACCTGGAAAACATAGTAGCAAGTGCTGTGTTTGGGGTGGAAGCATATAGCATTTGTCTAAGATGCCAGAAGGCTGTACATGATCCCAAAATGAGCCAGATTGCCCTTTTAAGAGTACAAGCAGAAGGATAGATATCTATATTCCCTTTAAGGTTAGAACAGGTAGAGGCCTGAAAGGACTTCAGGGTGTTTCTGCTGCAAAATTACATCCAAAAGGGATTTAAAGCAACCCTGAGCCAAAACTATAATTAAGTCTAGGTAGGGATGTGAGCTGGGGCAAATAATTGATTGGATTAGAAAGAAAAGAAATAGAAATCTAGAGATTGAGAAGGAGGGAAAAGATGGAAAGTTAAAAAGGGGCTTCTAACTGTGGTGGTACTTTCTGGTGAGCAGATGAGCAAATTGGGCATTTTTATAGACAGGATTCCAAACACAAGTAGTAAGGCTAAGAGAAGATGCAATTTTGTTTTGTGTTTGCTTTTGTTTTTGTGTCCTAACTTTCTAAATATTGGACCTACATTTTACACAATAACTACTTCTCCTTAGTTTATTTGGCCTCTTTGGCATTATTCTGAGTAAAGGGGCACTACCTCTCCCACAGTATACTGTATACCAAGTGAAATGGCAGTATAAATTCTCCCATCTACTTTCCTAAACAGTACAGTCTGCTTTGAGTTTGTAGATGAAACTATAAAACAATAAACACAGAAGGCACAGAGAAGTAGTTTAAGATTCAGAAATATAACAAGTATATTTAATTTTATTTCCCTGTATAAGAAGTTCTAATTTATCTTCAGCTGAGTGTATTGGCAATACTTCACAAGTAAAATCATAATATTTCTTAAACATGTGTCATAAGCCAATAGACAAAATTATAGCTTCATGAGTACTGTTTTAATTACATTGTCATGTCTATGCCTTGTAGAAAAAACATTGCTACAATATTTTAAACCAAATCTGTAATTTGTAAGCGATGCATTTGGCCAAAGGTCTTAAGAGGTGAAAATACCCTGTGTTTTATTATCTAATTACATTTATCTACAAAACACAATTATTTATAGTGGCAGATCTGGGAAAGCAATTACAATAAAGTTCAAAGATCAGCATTCTGCTTCACAAGGGAGGGCTCAAATTATAGTCTTTAGCGAATGATACATGTAACTATTAGCAATTATTTATTACAAGACTTCTTAGTGTTGCATTATATACATGAGGACTATTCAACTGCATAGCTAAACAAATATTTGGATATAATATACTTTTGCGATGCAAAGATCAACTACATTAAATGTAGTGTGCATGCAGTATTTCTAACACCAAAGAAAATGATGTTAACCAAATATAATGTGCAATATAAATACACCCCATGCTCCAAATTGGATAAGTAGGCTAAAAAATCAATGAATGGATGGATCATAAAAATAATTACGGTATTTATTAGATTCACATGTTACTATACTAGAATTTATACTTAAATAACCAATATAACACTGCTTAAACTATAATGAAAAACATTTTAATGTAACTACAGACTTTGTACAATATCTTTATCTTTATTTTAAAAAGAATATAAAACCTGAATTGGATTAAGATGTTATGCAATTTAATTTAAAAAAAATGCAATGTAAGTGCTATTTTCACAGCAACCTGTTTTTTAAATGATGATTCTGTCATTCACTGGATATTGCTTGCAATTTTACAAACAAAATGCCCATAAAAACAGACTTCTAAAGTAAGTTTAAGCTGTATTTCACTATCTGATCCTATTGTACAGTACTGTATATGTCCATTTTGCATTTTTAAGAATAAACTACAGAAAGGCAGTGTTTAAATGTAAGCAGTTCCTTTGGTTATCTTCTATATCTACAGTATACTGCAAAACAGAAATGAAAAACCTTTTGTGAATTTTTGATCTAGGATCTTCTTTGAAAATTAAGCATGTTCACTTTATTTTTTCTTGCTTTTTTCCAAAAGAAGACGAGGGCTCAAAAAAGAATAGTGACCCATTTTTTTCACAAAGTGTATTCATTACCAATTTATTGCTTGCTTTGAAGCAACGTGCTAGCACAGCACTCTCTTTTACTGCATAGTGCACCACCTTTTCCAGTTGTCTGTTCTGAAGGTACAGTTTACACTTTATAAGTAGAAAGAAAATATGAAGTAAGTGAAAACATAATTTAATATATGTAAGATGGATTTGAACTTTCTCATTTTAACAAATACACATTAACTGAATTTACAGGTATGAAAAAGTATCATTTTTCAACTGGTAGTGAATTTTAAAAAGCACTGTTAACTTTTGGAATCTTTAAATGTAATGTTATTTTTAGCAATTTTCTGCACACAAAAAATTTAACATGATTCATACCATTAGTAATATATATCCATCCATCAACTCCCTGAATCCGAACACAGGGTCATGGGGGTCTGCTGGAGCCAATCCCAGACAACATAGGACACAAGGCAGGAACCAATCCCGGGCAGGGTGCCAACCCACTGCAGGACACACACAAACACCAAGCACACACAAGGGCCAATTTAGAATCGCCAATCCACCTACCCTGCATGTCTTTGGACGTTGGGAGGAAACCCACGCAGACACAGGGAGAACATGCAAACTCCATGCAGGGAGGACATGGGAAGTGATCCCAGGTCTCCTATCTGCGAGGCAGCAGCGCTACCACTGCACCACCGTGCCGCCCATGTAATACATATAGGAATACTATATAATTATTTTAAGTTTACTTCTGCCAGGATACTAATGCAGATATATTTACAATGAACAATAAAGGTTAATTTTCACCAGTGCTGTAAACCTGTAAAGAAAGTGACATACTTCTGCTGGATATTAAAGTGAAAATATTTAAACACTGCGGTGGGCTGGCGCCCTGCCCGGGGTTTGTTTCCTGCCTTGCACCCTCTGTTGGCTGGGATTGGCTCCAGCAGACCCCCGTGACCCTGTAGTTAGGATATAGTGGGTTGGATAATGGATGGATGGATGGATATTTAAACAATGTGTAGATATGTAGTATGTTTTACAGTTTTTATGTAGATTTACCCAGGTTAAATATTTGTCCTTCAAATTTCATTGATCCATTTTCAGTAGTATTGCCATTTTGTCATCTGCTATCCCTTCCATTAAATATCTGCTTTTTCTTTTATTGGACTTTCTGCCTTTATACCCTTTCACCTAGTTATTTTATTTTTTCTTTCTTTAAGCAAAGCCTTTTTCTTCTCATTAAATTGAATACCACCACACCTGTTTGTTCTTTTCTGCACTTGAATATCCATTCTACTTTCTCAGCCTGGATCCTGGTGCTACATGGCAAAATTGTCCAAAATCGGAATATATCTCATATAGTGTTAATGTATCACTTAAAAATTCCACTACAGAATTGAGATACCATGATTGGCAGACTAGTGCAACTACAACAGTCTGTCTCTTAATGTGGATAACACAAAAAAAATAATTCTTGACTTAAGGAAGTGCCATACCACCCATACCCTCTGTACCATGAGGAGTCTGTGGTGGAATTGGTCAAGAGCACCACATTCCTTGGTGTGCACCTGACAACTGACTTTACTTGGTCAATTGACATCACATCCATAGCCAAGAAAGTGCAGCAGTATCTAAATTTTCTTCAGCGGCTGAAGAAGGAAAGACTACCTCCCCCATTTCTCACCATGTTCTACAAGGTCACCATTGAGAGTGTTCTGACCAGCTGCATCACTATCTAGTTTGGAACTGCAGTGTTTCATACCGTAATATCCTCTCTGCCCTCCATTGAAGACATCTTTCTGAAGTGTTGTATCCACAAAGAGCTACTGCATTGTGAAGGACCACTCCCATCCCTCCCAATTTCTCTTTGTTCCACTTCCATCTGGCAGAAGTTACAGTAGAGCCCGAAGTAGTTCTGCCAGGTACTACAACAGCTTCTACCCTTTGTCTGTCCAAATTTTGAACTTTGTGCTTACCTCCTGTTCTTAGACCTGCTACTAGTAGTGAATTTATATGCTGTACATTTGTTACACATGTTACTACTATTGTTTTTTATAATTAGTTTTACTGTTATTATTTCTTTCTTTTTTTCTTTCTTTATTTTGTTTATTACTATCTATTTCAAATTATTCATTTTATTCACTTACCTAATGTTTATTTTTAATTAGTTATTTAAGTATTATAGTGTACTATAGTGTTTACCTGTCTTGCAATTGTCCTGTGTTTATTTTGCACCATGGTCCTGGGTAATGTTATTTCGTGTCACTTGCCTCGTTTCCATTAATTTCCTTAATGCACATTTTGAAATTGCAAAACAAAAAAATGGTAATGAAAACACATGAATTTAAAAAAAACTCAAAAATTGCAAAAAAAGTTTCTATACTCGCTGAAGGGGATTTTACAGGTGATTCAACAAAGCAATACTTTGCAAAACCTCAATGGAAACACTTTTTTTCGCATTTAGGTCACATGACATGACGTAAATTTTCAAATAAATGTGCAAATGTGATGTGGCAAATACAGCAGTATCCAGAGTACTACCAGGAGACCAACATAAATGTCACTGACCATTAATCTGTCATCAACAACCACCTGCAGTACAATAGATGGCCAGCCTTTCCTGCTAAAATAATCCCAATACCTGTCACTTGGTGCACAAATAGAGATATGTGAGCAGTCGATTGCTCCATACACCTGAAGTATTTTGTGTGCGTTTATAATTGCACTGCAAAAAATGCGGTGCCTTTTTCATAACAGATAAAGTGATATATTGCCTCATTAGTTTTGAGCATATGGCCTGACACACCACATATTCACACCTGTGAATGTTGGCTTTGCTCGCCCAAAAGTCTAGTCAACAACGCTGTTATAAAGTGTGATGGTTATGTGCTTCTCAGTCAGGACTGGCTCGTGTACCCACAGCTCCTCAGTAAATTCATTGCAGACAATATCAAAGAAATTCCTAATATGCAGCCTCTGCCAAGTATAGGAGGGTGCTTTCCCTTTATTGTTTTCATTTGCTCTTGTCACCTCTGATTAAAAATGAATACAGTAATTTTAGATGCAATTGAAATAACCAAACCTACACGCATCATATCAGTCGTCATTTTTAATTTTCGGTGATAAAAGAAATTTTATTTGCATAAAATCACTCAGTGGAAACAAAGACAATTTGCTTTTGTGTTTTGTCGATATTTCAATATTCTGTGTATAACTGCAATGGAAATAAGGCTACTACATGCTGCACAACTTTGTTTGGATGGCATGACTTTAAAGCCATTTGATTTGACTTGACTTGAAATGTATACATAGAAAGACTACACCAATATACAGTATACACTTAAAGATTTAATTTAACAGTTCTAATTTTGCTAGAAAAACTGTGAAAATATTTATACTATAATGTACGGCATTTGAAAAAGATGAACTAATTAAAAAATGTGAATTGCTTGTTGGAAGCCTTCACCCAGTTGTAGCAATGTCATATTTGAAATCACCTTGACAACCCAATCTTCATTCTCTGTACCATGCATTCACAGGTTTTTAACAACATTTTGATTGGAAAACAAGTACTTTATTGCCTCCTTAAATCTCAGTCCTTATCAGTTCTTTGATCAAGAAGCTATAGTTCGCATGGACCAAAAGTGTTAAACCAGTTATAGTCCACTTCATTACAAAGTTAATGAACATATGTTACAGTTCACTTCTCTTTGTCTTACTTAAACATTTGCATAAATTCCACTTCTGAAACATATACCTTCTAGGCATTGTAAAAGACAAAATTGATAATTTTTCAAAGTCAAATGTAAAGGATCATTTATTGGCACACACCAGAACTCTTGTTTTATTTTCACTACTACTTTATAAACAATTATTCCAAATTGCAATAACTGAACAGTCAGATGTGTTTTATTATATATTTATGGGCAAAACTTTGAAATTTGAGGTGGCAACCCAAGGACCAGAGGTGAGGGATGCCATTAGGCTGAAAAATGAAGGCCTTCTGTGTATGGTTAGCAATGTAGATTCCAGAAGCAATAGAGACGAATTCACAGGCCAAAAGGTCTGCAGCCTTGACAGTCAGGGAAGCAAAAACCCTGGTGTGGGAGGAGTTCGGAGAGACCATGGAAGACAACTATCAATTGGGCTTAAAAAGGTTCTGAAAAAAACATCAGGCTGTTCTCACCAGGGGTGGAGAAGTTCTGACCTGGACTGAAAATATTTTCTTACAGTGGAAGGAACATTTTGAGGATATTCTGATCCTGATGGACATGTCCTCTGTGGAGGAGGCAGAGCCAGAAGCTGATGGAGGATCAATCCTCATTTGCCTCAGATCATGGAATCCAGGTCATGGAATGGTGGACTAGCTCTTTATCTTCATGAGGATTCTTAAGGGAGCATGGAAGTATACCCATTACATGTGTTTCGTCGACTTAGAGAAGTTGTATGACTGTGTTCCTCAAGGTATTCTGTTGGGGGTAATGTGAGAGTATGGGGTTCCAGGACCGTAATAAGGGCTCTTCAGTCCCTGTATAATCACAGTCAAAGCTGTGTCTGCATACTCAGGAAAAACTTCAATATTGTTTCCAATGGGTATGGGACTCCACACCAGAGCTGTGCCTTGTCTCCTGTCCTGTTTTTGATTTGCATGGACAGGGTATCAAGGCATAAAAAGAGGGGAGGGGGTCCAGTTCATTGGCCTTAGAATTCTGCCGCTCCTTTTTGCAGATAACGTGGTGCTGTTGGCTTCATCGAGTTGTAAACTTCAGCACGCATTTGGACGGTTTGCAACCAAGTGTGAAGCGGCAGAGATGAGGATCAGCACCTCCATATCTGAGGCCATGGTCTTCAGTAGGAAAAAGGTGGAATGTCTTCTGTTAGTGGGATGTGAGTTACTAAATTATGTGGAGGAGTTTAAGTACCTTTGAGTCTTGTTCACAAGTGAGGGGAAAGGGATGATGACATCGAAAGACAGATTGGGGTGGCAAGAAGGTGGCAAGCACAGTTATGCGGTCGCTACAACAATCTGTAGTGGTGAAGAAGGACCTGAGTAAGTAGGTGAAGCTGTCGATTTACCAGTTAATCTACATCACTTACCCTCATGAGCTTTGGGTAATGACTAAAAGAGCGAAATCATGGGTGAAACTGGCCGAAATGAGCTTTCTCTACAGGGTGTCTGGATTCTCCCTTAGCGAGGCTCAGAGAAGAGCTGCTGACCCTCCACATTGAGCGGAGTCAATTGAAGTGGTTTGGGCATCTGATATGGATGCCACCTGGACGCCCCCGTGAAAGTTTTACAGACAGCCAGCTAGGAGCAGACCCTGGAGAAGACCCAGGGCTCACTGGGAGGAATATATCTCCCAGAAGATCTAGGAACACCTTGGGATCCCAAAATATGAGTCCTCACTGCTAAGACTGTTGCCCCACGACCTGGCTTCGGAAACTTAGTGGAAGTTCAATGAATGAAAGCAAGATTACAAATTACTCTCTGCTATGTCTCCTTTATGTGCCTCTTCAAGAATGCAGAACTGCTGTATGTTTGAGAGCAGATTCTTTTATTCCTATCTTTGCCCTCTGATTTGTAAACTGTGTTAATCAAAGCTGAATAGAGGGAGACAGCTTTTATCATGTCAATACACTCAAATGAGACAAACTGTTATCTTCAAGATAAAATCTGCCACTTACCTCTCAATGGCAGTGAAAATATAAAAAAATACATTAAATTTAAACGTGTCAGCCTTGTGAGTATAGTGAATCTCTTGCAGAGATCAATTCTAAAGCACATCAGGTTAATCATTGTAAACTAGGATGCATATTTAGACATTCTCTACTGCCGTCCTCAGAACCAAAAAGGAAAAACCAAAGATGAAGATTCCTGATTTTTCTACTTACAGGCAGGCCACTTCATGTCCTCTATGAATTAATTTGACCATAACACAGGTTGTTTGTATTATTGAGATCAAACCATTTAGCAAGGTAATGTCACTCACCTGGGAACATTATTTGCGTTATGGATTTCAATTTTGTTTACAGCAGTTGCAACAACCTGTCATGAAAAATAAGATGCTTTATCAAGGATATGATGTTCTTAAATAATGAAAAGCTATCTAGAACTGTCAGTTCTGGGAATAGTACCTATTACTGGAACTATAGTGGTGTACACTATGTGATAGGGTGATAATCCTACCATCTGTGGTAGATTGGGACTCGCAGGGATTTCAGAGTAGGAAGCCTAAAACACTCTTTCTGACCATGATACTGATGAGCATCAAGTTTGGATTGGAGTCAGTAGCACATGACAGAAGGAAGAGACACTTGACTGGTTAGAGAGAAAGGAAAATTATTGTAGTTAGGAAGGTGTGATTATTTTGATATTTTTTTTTTTTTGTAAAATTTGACAAGCAAGCCCTTGTTTAGTATAGGTTCCAGTTTTAAATTTTTCGGGAGGTCAGAAAAAACCTAGATTTTTTAAAAATGTGCTGATTTAATTTACATTATTGTGACAAGTAAATGTTTACCTGCCCTATGTTTGTACTTTTTGCTAATAATGTTTTTGTGGGCCAGTTTCTTTGTGTCTTTGGATTCATTCTAGATGTGGGTATGGTCACTATATATAAAGAGAAAAAACAGGTAAAGACTGTGGACATTCTCAGAATTGTAATGGTAATAAAAATAATACCATTAAAATGTTTCACTTGGGTTAGCATGAATGATTTTTACAAAGTAAAAAGTTGGAGGACATTGTGGCATAATGCATGTTTATTAAAATAATTTTCAGAAATAGCTTGTGAAGTCAGGGAAGGCTATAATAATGGCTGAGTAAGAGTGCGAAAAGAGTAAGCCATGTAAGTAAGGGAAGAGAAAATATAGAGCAATATGTATATAAAGTGTATACCTTATATAATAGATAATAGATAATAATGCCTTAATAGGGCATAACAAGATTAAGGCACTCATCATGGCTACAAAATCTACCATTTCTTTGTTGCATACTCCTTGACTGTGTAGAAATACTAAGAAAAATCTAGGTTTTTCTGTTAATTTAAGGGGATTCAAAACTGCAGAAAAATTGGCGAGACACCAGCAAAATCATATCTGAAAAACCAAAAGTATCACAGTTGTACCCTTAATCTGCCACTTCATATTACTTTACAACATGCATTTCCTCATAGGGGTTACTTAAGTTTTTCCTTTCAAAGCCTGAGTAGTTGCCTTGGATATAAGAAAGGCCCGGTTTTATAGAACTTCTCCACTTTAGTTTTCATGTCTTTTTAGGCATTAGTGTATTTTGTTTCCTCCTGGAATATGAGCAGCTTTGCAAAACAAATGTATAATTCTTATGACAGCAAACAAAACTACCTACATATGCTGCTGCCAAGGTGATGCTCAGTAGGCCCTAGTTTATATTGACTATCCCTTTGGCTAGAACAGAACTAGCTGCATGACATCATCTTTGGGACTCCTCTTATTTGTTTGTTTATGTTATATTTATCACTGAATAATATCTATACATGATGATCAAAAGATTCAATTAAATAAATGTTTATTTTCCTTCCAAGGTTTACTACAATACTTGTCCTTCTTCCTGCTTATAATTTCCACTGCAATACTCCATTAGTATTCAGCACCCTTTTCAGCACCCATCAAACTAGACACTGCTTCCAATACCCTGTGCCCTGAACAATGTACTTCTGCAGTTTACTACATGTGCCATTTGGGTATAAACTTTCATCCCTCATGCCACCTTGCCCCTTTTCGTCATCTTATTCTTTTCTACACTCATTCTCAGAAATTTCACTTCCATATACTTTTTCATTTTTGCATATTCTCCCTCAATTGAATCTCAGGTTTCACCATCACAATCAGATCTTTACCATAGAAAAGTTTCAATTCCAGCTTTAGTGGAATCTCTCTCTCATTAGAGCTTTCCTTATTATCACAATTAACAACAAAACAGATCTCAAGTGAAGCCTAGTCTTCCCCTCAAAGACATCCACCAGCACTCTGTGTGGTCATATCAATAGTTTAGGATCTCATTTCATCCAGAATTACTGACTGTTTCTCCCAACACCCTGTCAAACGCCTTCTCAGAAGCTACTTATGTACAAAAACAGGCTTTGTTCATTGTCCTGAAGATTTTATTGCATTTGCATTACAATGAAGATCCCACAATTGCTAGTTTTTCCTGGCATGAAACCAATTTGTTCCTCTGCATAGAATTTGTAAAAATCAAATTGATTTTTTTTTTGGCATTAAGTGATAGTGACTGCAGGTTTGAAGAGCCCCTGTCTATTGTTACTTGTTCAACAATTTTTCAAAGTTGAATAACCCAGTTCCACTTCTGTAGACAATTGGTAGCATTTTAATCAATAAGATACTATTCTGATGTTTATATGCATGCGGCATTGTACTTTGGAGAAAGTTTATCCCATTATACTAAAAATTGCATGTGACATGGTATGCAATATGATTAAATAAAAAGAAAGTGTAATAAAAATTAAACAAACTGTAGATGAAGCAAAATGTAAGTGGTTTGACAATAACACATTTCTAATGATAATATTAATATGTTTCAACAGTCAGGAGAAATAAAACTTTTTATTTACATCAAGAATTGATTTCAGATTTCATAATAAAATGTAAGAGGAGAAATTTTGTAATGGAATATTGTTTTTACAGGCACAGTGTTTACGCTCCTTTCCTGGGTGAAATCTCAATTTGGCCATAGGCGGGGGTGTGTGGGATAGGACCCTACAATGGATTATTACCTATTCAGGGTTTGCTCTCTACCTCGAGGCCAATGTAGTGACAAATTTAGATTCTGTGACCTTAAGCAGTTTGAGACTTGTCAAACATGCACATCAGAAGACCTCCTCGCAGTCTCAGTCGAGGTATGTGTTAACCCAAGAGTATACACCAAGAGTAACCCCATAATAACGAGAGGGAGTGCTGCTGCTAATACCGTCTTTTCCTTCTTTCCCGACAGTGTCAAGAAGTCATCGGGTGAAGGCATTTAGCCCCGCCCCTGCCACCATAAGATTACAGGCATCCCAGAAGGAGGCATCACATTTTGGCCAGAGCAACCTGCGAGACAGAGCTCAGTTTAGCAGATTACTAACAATAATCTTGTTGAATCCCCATATGCCAAAACGGGCTAATGAGCGCTATCTCTTCAGTTCTTTTGTTTTGTTTTTTTGTCTCCGGACCAATAAAATGGATGACCTGGTTGGAGCCCCAAACTTTCTTTGTGCAAGTCCTGAGCTGTCATTACCAACCCAGCCACAGACTGCTATGTTACATTATGTGAAGGGACGGACAGAGTAAATGTTCCAACCACATTATATACATTTTAACTAAAACTGGAACCTGCTTTAGCTTGTTTCTCTCCTGGGAGTAAACACTGAAGAACATCCCTAGCATGCTTGGTTAGCTGTGATATTTTCTGCTATCATTGTGTCATATTGTTGTCTCCTGCTTATACCCACCACTCATGATAAAACACATCCCCAGTCTTGGAGCTATTGCAATGTGTGACAAATCATCTCCCACATGGGAATGAACCCAGCAAGTTGCATTTTTTCAATTTGATCTGTGATGCGATGCTTTGATAGTGCCTATTCTGCCGGGATTTTTATTATTTATATTTTTATATTAAAGATCCATGTAACCTGAAGTAAGAGTAAGGTTACCGTCCCTCTTGCGTGTTGTAAAAGGCAACTAAAGGAGGTTAATGTCAAGAAAGGCATTTCAGCCATAAAAGTTTCTGCACCTGGAAAATGTCCATTAAACTGGCAAGGAAATTACATATTCAGAGGCAACTTGGGTGCATTAAAATTCTGATAACTGTAAGGAGTAACATTTTAATGCACTTTATATTAGTCTGAGTGTGCTTTTTGCTTTATAAAATAAAGACACAGATGTTCTAAAAAATATCTTTAGATTAGTTTTAAAATTTTTTCCTTCATTTTTTTGAAACAGGATAAAAAAGAAGGTTGTGTAGATGTGACTACTGAGTTGGTCAAAGCTTATACGGCATAAACACAGGTTTCCACTAGACAAATGAGGCAGCAGTAATTTGATTTTAATTAAATAATTTTGTAATCCAGTTTCTCCTGGTATTCAGCTTGCAGTATCAATAACTCTACTCTGCTTATTAAAAATGCTGGCATAATTTATGATCAACAACTGTTATTACTGTTGTTTTTAAATTTTATCAGACAATATATGGGGATGCAAGATCTTGGCATAACATATAGATAAAGAGAATGACATACCACAGGTCCTAACAGTAAACCAGAATTCGTGAAGGAAATGGCAAAGAAACCTGTCAAACGGAGGTGCCTTCCAGTATGTCACCTTCAGATTAGTGGTACAGAAAGAAACATATTAAATTTAATATTGTTCATAGGTTGACAAGAACATACATTCTTTCTTATCCAAGAAACAACTATTGTATGTTATTTCTGTATGACCTGCTCATGGTATTGTATTCATTTTTTCCACTGATATCAGCAAGTATTTATTAATTTTGTATTTTTATCTACAGTAATGACAAGTTTTCAGCCTCAAAGTGTGTAGTTTCTTGCATGCATCCTGTAGTAAATTAACTCCTCAAAAATTCTTGTTTTTTTTCTCTTCATTGAAGACTGCCAATGAATGAATGCATTTTTCAATAAGTCATTGCTGCAGCTGGTAGTAAAGCATACGGTCAGTGCTTCATGCTGTGCAGGCACATGCTCTTTGTTTTATATTTAAATTCACAAAACTGAGCAAATACTGCTTTGTGTGCTAGTAGTTCTCAGTAGTGGGTATCTAGTGCAATTTTTACATACAAAATTCATTGTGCTCCTGATTATTGCAGCAAAACGAGTAGCCAATAGTTGTGTAAATGTTAAATGATACATAATGTATAAAAATTGGATTAAACAGATGATAAGTTATTCAGTCCCATATGAATTCTTAACTTAAAATAAACTATGTCCAGGGAGCCACTAAATAAAGTTAAAGAAGTGCAAATTATGAAGAGTGCTCATCCTTTCTTATCAAAATATTTGCATTTAAAAATGTCAAGATATATTGTAAAATGTAAACATATGGACAAGAAGAGGCCACAGTAAAATGTAATTATGCCAAAAATGCATAGAACTCAATAAGCATGTACACTGCATATAGTACAGTATGTTTAGTATACAAACATAGCATAAGCGTGTCTTTGAAGCCCAAAGGGTGGCTTTTGCTTCAGCATTTATTGTCAATCACATCATATTGTTAATGCGCCTCTTAGACAGACCATGAGCTCATGCTCAAGAGAAATAAACAGTACAATAGCAAGTGTGAGCACCAAAATATGCTAAGCAGGGGATGAAGGCAGCGTACTAACCTTTCTCTCTCTTGTCTCATTGTCTCACAGAGCCCGACAGGGACGAGTGGCCATGCTAGAGGCCAACCGCTGTGGTCTAGAGGCTCTGGCTAAACCACGCAACAGATGCACCTCCACGCCGCACTGTTGCAAGTTTGGTGCGGTGGGGCACATCATCAGCTCCTGTCCCCTGAATCAAGAGCCGATGGACTGCAGCTGGACTCGGGGTGAGAGGTACTGTGCACTGTCTAATCCCCTGGCGGTTAAAAATACAGGAGTGGTGTTGATTAATGAGCATTCGGTGCTGGCATTGTTTGACTCCGGGAGTAACATTACCATTGTTGCTTGCTGCTATGTTTTACCTCGACAGTGGACCGCCCCAAACTCCAAGGTCACTTGTATTCATGGGAAGACCAGGTCATATAGGTCTGCATATTGCTACATAACCTGGAAAGGAGAACCTAAGAAAATGTTTGTTGCAGTGTTGCCCGAACCCCCATTTCCGGTTATATTGGGACATGACTGGTTGGAAAGTAAATGTGTTGGGACAGTCACCACTCCGGAAACCAAGTTGGATCTGAAAATGGAGGGACAAGGTCCCCTCCCAGCTGCTCCCACGCCGTGCACCTCGGCAACTATTGATGACGTGGATGCAGCGTCCTCGGGGGCAGACCCGAATCCGGAAATACAACTGGAGGAAGGCCTGTCACAAGAAGAGGCATCTCCTGACCTCTTAGCCAGTGCGGAGTATCAATTCCGCTTCACGCTGGCTTCATTTAAAAGAGAACAGTGGAATGACGATTCCCTGAAGTTTGCCCCTGAATGCAATAGTATCCGCGGACGACATTTCGTTAGCTGATTCCACTCCACCGGGACCCCACTTTGTACTAGAGAACGAATTGTTGAACATGAAGGTGAGGTACGGAGGTTGTTGCTAGTCCCACGGACCTACCGGCGCCAAGTGTGTTAACTAGCACATGCCCACCTCTTAGGCGCCCAACTCGGGGCTGAAAAGACACTGGAGAGACTAAAGCTCCGGTTTTATTGGCCCGGGAAGCGAACAATACGGAGGTGGAGCTAGAGGTACAACGTATGTTGGATCTGGACATCATCGAGGAATGCCATAGCCCCTGGTCCAGTCCAATCATCCTCTTGTCTAAGCCGGACAGTTCCTGGAGATTCTGTAACGACTTCAGGCGCCTCAATCAGGTCTCCAAGTTCGATGCCTACCCCATGCCTCGGATTGATGAGCTGCTCGAAAGGCTGGGGACAGCTCACTTTCTAACTACCCTAGACATGACCAAAGGGTACTGGCAAATTCCCTTAACGGCATCCGCAAAGGAGAAAACAACCTTTAGTCCCCCTAGTGGACACTGGCAATACAAGGTCCTCCCATTCGGACTGCACGGGGTGCCAGCGACCTTCCAGCGTCTGGTAGACAGAGTGTTACAGCCCCACAGGTCCTATTGTGCCGCCTACCTGGATGACGTGGTCATCTTTTCTGGCACCTGGGAGGAGCATGTCTTGAAGTTTACGCTGTCCACCTGACGCTAACGAAAGCCAGCCTCAACCCCCGGAAATGTTACTTTGGATTGAGCGAGACCAAGTACTTAGGTTACCTGGTAGGGGGAGGGCTGGTGAAACCCCAGTGTACGAAGGTGAAAGACATCCTGGAATGGCCCCGTCTGGTGGTCAAGAAGCAGGTGCAGGCCTTCCTGGGATTAGCGGAGTATTTGTGCCTCGGTTTGTGCCTCGTTTTTCCAAGGGGGCAACGCCCTTGACGTCGTTGACAAAGAAGCGGGCCCCTTTTCATGTGGTGTGGAATATCGAAGCGGAACGAGCATTCAGTGACTTGAAAACAGCCCTTAGCTCGGCACCTGTTTTGAGAACACCTGCCTTTTCTCGTCCCTTTCTCCTCCAGACCGATGCTTCGTACACAGGCCTTGGCGCCATGTTGAGCCAGAGTATCGATGGTATCGAGCACCCAGTCATGTACCTGAGCCGGAAACTGCTGGATCGGGAGACCAGATATGCTGCGGTCGAGCGGTAGGCCCTGGCCATCAAGTGGGCGGTGACGTATCTGCGGTACTACCTCCTGGGTCGGGAGTTCACCTTGATAATGGACCATGCCGCTCTCCAGTGGATGGCTCTGCATCGGGAGTCGAATTCCCGGGTCACGCGCTGGTTTTTGGACTTGCAGCCCTACAAGTTCACGGTCACTTATCGCCGGGGTGGCCAGCAGGCCAATGCCAATGCTCTCTCCCGGATCCACGACCGAGGGATCTGGGCTGAGGGGGGTGGTCATGTCACGCATGAGTGCATCGGGAGCAGTTGACGGACCCGACGCGCATCGCTGAACAGCCGGCCGGGGGATGAAGGCAGCGTACTAACCTTTCTCTCTCTTATCTCATAGAAAAGACGAAGCGACACCACCATAAACCAGCCTGGAGTGAAAGCAGAACGGCACTTCCAGGTTCCCTTCTTCCCTCTGGTCCCCCAATGATGACATCAATCTCCCATACACCACCACGCCTACCCAGCAGCCATCACACCTGATTTCCAGTCCCTCCCTATAAAAATGTCCCTCCAACCCTCCAATTTGTCTTGTATTTTTTGTTCATGATTTTGTCTGGAAAATACGAAAAGACCTATTTAGTTTACAGTATATGGGGCTCACAACCCCAAACCTTTATGCAATCTGTTTTGTCGTCATTTACTATATATACTGTATATATATATATATATACTGGGTTATGTAACTTGAGCTTAAGCACATGAAGTTTCTACCTTTTCTTAGAAAGCCACCAACGTAATTTTCCAAGGTTAAAATGAAGTAAATGTGTAACACACATCCCTCCAGAAAGTGAGGATAAACTGATGGGAAAGCCCATACACCTCTCCTATAAAGCGGTGCTAAGATCAAAAGTACAGTCCGCAAAACATCCTTCTTAAGGAACCGTTGTTCAGAGTAATGGGAGAATCGGTGTGAGTCAGAAATTACTGGTGGCATTAGTTGATTGGAGGGGGTAATAAAGTTCTGCATATTAAGAGTCAGATTACGTGTCACCTTAGATAAGATAATTAGAAAAAAAGTATAAAAGCAGATAAATTGTTTAACTGACTGATCACTACAAGGATTGTGACTTTTGTGCATATCTCTATGCAAATAAAGAAATATTCTGCATTCAAACCTGTGGTCTATGACTTCTTTCTTTGCAGATAGAGGGAAGTTTTTTTCCATGGCAAAAGTAACCCTCAAGGACCATTTAGAGTGCAAAATGAAACATGAACAATTTCTAAATGCCCAAAAAAACTTGATAAAACTTGAAAATTACACACAGACAAGATGTGAATTGTACATCATTCATTTCATTAATTCTTTAATATTTAATCAAAATCCCCACTATGCCATTGGACAATATTGTGAAAACTCTGTTTGGCAACTGTAAGTAGAGGCAAATGCATGGGAAAAATAGGTATGAGTACAGATTATTTTGTGTACTTTAATTAGCTGTTATTGGTTGTCCATGTAGAAACCTCATAGTGTGCTCTAAAGGAACAATCTTACTATAAGAGCCAATCTTAGAGCATTAATGTTAATATTTGAATCACAATTAATTTCAATAGAATATTAGTTTTGCATAGTAAATTAAAATATTAATGTCTTTTACCATCTGTAAGTTAACATGAATTAGAATTTTCTTTGCTATATCTGAAAAACTGAGTGCTAATTAAGACAGTTAGTTAAATAGTTCCAATGCCTTGTTCAGAAACTCTTTAAAAGATATTAAGTTTTCCACCTGAAGTACATAACAGCGACTACAACATAAGGATAATAAGCTATATACAGTAGATGGGATACACCATGCATGGATTGATGTAGTTCATGAAATTACTTAGTACACTACAACATACATTGTATCACCAAATGTATGTTCTATGCATACAACATTTACTGTTCCATGTTGATTAATACAAGTATTGGTTGACTTATGATAATGTTCAGTTCCAACGGACCGGTCTCAAGTTGATCTAGATGTAAGATGGACCAGAATAGGTATTCAAACCTGACTGTATTTATAGTACTGAATAATAAATCTCTTAAGTTATATTGTTTGTGTCATATCTTTTTTATCATCATTCTTAGCACATACTGTAGATTTCCTATCATTTTTTGTAAATTGTTTTTTATTTTATTATTTTGTTTTGATCTTAGTGTTGCTCACACAGGTTCCGAACCTTTAACAGCTTCTCAAATCCTTTCTTTGTCTGTGTTATGTTGCATCACTTGAGTGAGCCTCTCAGTGTTCATTTTAATTGTAAGAAGAGGAACTGTGCAGGTAGAGTTTCAGCACTCATATAGTTTCTGTTTTAATATTTCAACTAATATTGAAATGTTAATAATATACATTACCAGATAAAGAAGTTCAGTGTGGTTTCATTACCCCTTCGTGGCGGTTTGCACAAATCGTCACATCGTGAGTGACAATGATGACGCTTTGGAGGTTAACCTGATTCAATGCCTGAGAACAGCAGTATAGCACATGTATAGGACACAGGTTTCAATGGGTTGCTCTGGCTTTCTTTCCTCTCACATACTACTTGATCACCTTCATTTTTGTGCTGAGATCAATTGCCTTTTTCCTATAATTTTAAGACACGTGTTACTGAACATAGTGGAAACCGCTGCAGGTGATAAAGAGCTATCCTGGTGAAAACTGGCATTTGCCCATGAGACACAGTAGTGGTCGTAAGTCAATGACTACCTGCGTTAGGATAAATTAACTAAAATGTTCTATAGCTTGATTATGAGGCCATGAAAGGCATTAAGTGGTCTTTATTCATATAGTACCATCAGATTAGTTGAAACCTCTTACTGTATTAGTAAAAAAGGTGAGGTTGGTGTTTATTTTTCAATAGATAGATAGATAGATAGATCTTATATCATTTCTTCCAACAGCAATTACAGCCTTTTAAAATTCTATTGTTATTAATAAAAAATACCACAAAAGACACACAAATGAGGTTAAATATGTAAAACATCTTACAGCTACATAAAGAATTAGCAGCCAGGGGAAGAGTTAACAAGTGTGTTGGCATCTTACCAAGCTCCCAAAGAGAAAATCCTTTCATGAACATAATGTAAAACAGATAAGAAATAGCTTCTTTATGAAGTTAATTGATGCACCACATATACATTTTTTATGAAGCATGCTCTTTGCTCTTCCACTCACTATAGACCTAATCATGATGATAATGAAACAATCGAAACATAAAATGAAATCTTCTAATAACTTTAGAGTAGGATTGACTGTCTGGCTTCATCCAATTTCAACAGGCAATTAAGAATATCATTATACCTGCAAATTAGGATTTGTACAGTTGTAGGGAAAAATGTAATTAGATTTTGAGAATTAAATAGCAACAATATTCTAATAAATTTAAATCAATATGTTATTTTATAGCTTCTGATTTTGGGCAATGTGTTTTGTAAAGTACTTTAGTTATTCTAATAGATAAATAGTTTTTTATGTTGAACGATAACTTATTAATATCTATTTAAAGTGTTTTATTGATTTGATGATTTTTAACATTAGAAAATCTGCCAAATGCTACACCTGGAAGCTCGTTTAAAATATGTGTATACATAGTCTTTACATGTTGTAGGTGCTTATCCTAGAGCCTTAGATTAACCACTAGCTCTGTTTAATGGTAATTACATTGTGACTTCTGCTGCACTTGATTCTTGAAATACTAAGTCTCAGTGGGTTATTCAGGTCAAGTAATTACAAAGCTTAGTTAGGAGGATGAATCTTCTAGAACTGAGACACAAGTTGAACAAGTAACAGCAGCTAAAATAATCAGATACTACCCGCAGTGATCAATGTACCATGGAGAATTTATAGCTATTCATAAAAGTAATATTAACAAACTTTCTGTAATTTCAGTTTGAGGTAATCCATATTTCATAAAATAAAAATAGAGGGAAAAAAACACTTCATGCTTTAATGGCTTAAAAACAATAACAATGTACTGTATGTCTTATTATTAATTTTTGTTTATATTACCTGTTTTAAACAATTTTCAAAATAAATTCCCTATAAAAAGACATAATTCAGTTCTTTTCATTTGTTTGATGAATAAAACATGTGGGTCATTAAATAAATTGGTACCTCTGAGTAATGTATAAACTATGACATCAGGGATATACAGTATGTGATTCTGAATTAAATACCAACCTGAAATGCATACCATAGTTTCCTAACTGGGTTCACTGGTATAAACTTACTAAATTTCTGTGATATACATGATCTAACTTACATCATCATCTTGGGGCAAAAGAGTAAGGGTTGTTGATGCAACTGTGAAGCTTTCAATTCTTTAGCTCAATCGAACATTGCCTCTAGTTGTGATCGAACCACAATGGTAATAGTGGTTACCATTATTGTCTCCCATTTTTTGTGTTCAAATTGTTGGCTAGTGAGTGTTTGGATAGAGTATATACAAGGGACGTTCATAAAGTTTCCACACTTTTTAAAATTCTATCAATTAAGAATTTCAAAAACAAATTACATCACTTTTCTACATAGTCACCTCTGTTTGAGATGCAGTTTTCCCAGAGTCATACCAGATTTTTAATGCCCAATTACTACTCCTCCCACCTTCACCGTTTCCAATGAAAATATAAAGTACGGAAACTTTTTCAACGGCCCTCGTACATTGTTACCTGGTTGAAATGAGGTATATAAGAATATTCCAGTTTTCTAGCATATCATAAAAACCTGGATGCTGGAGAGAATGGGTATAAAATGGATTGTAGAACTATTCTTTAACCCCTTTCCTTCATCTGCAGAAAGATAATCAATGCCTGTCAATAACATGCAAATCTTCATCATAGTGGTGTTACCAACACATTTTCAGAAGACAAAGCAGTCCTTAGGGCATTGGATGAGTTAAATGTGCACCATATATGGATGTTTACATTTTAGCAGAACAGTAATCTTCTGCCCAAAAGATATTTAGTCTTGGCTGCTTAGTCTTATACATTCTAAGAAACTCGAAGATGATACTTTCTGAGTAAAAGCCCCTTTACTTCTGCTCTATGTTACAGGTCAGTGTTATGCAGAAGTATTGATATAGCCAGATCCTGTAACTTTACTTCACTGTCAGCCACTTAATTCTGATGCGATTTAATAACAATGGTCTCTTTTGAACAGTTCTTAAAGGGACATTGCAGATACTGATATATTTTCAACTTATTTTCTTACATACTTATACCTTTTATCACTTTATTGCTGATTATGGATTTTGAATATTCATTAGCTTTCAATTTTAGCCCTTCCCTTTAGATTCACTGTGTGTACAGTTTTTATCTAGAAAATATTACTCTGTATTGTGCAAGTAGAGGCCATTACTATGGAAATTATATATTCAAAGGATATTGTCCTCATGTGAAAAGCTGAAACTACCAATTTGTCTGATAACAGATGCAAATGATTGCACGATAAAGGAGCTCAGATATCTGACTGCCAACAAAACATCTATATGATAAATAATAGTGAGAGGAGAAACAATACACACATAATAGAAATGAAGAGGGACCACAATTCCATGAAAATAAAAGGGCTTCTTTACTGTCCAATATTTTTCAAGTCAAAAGGCATTTCAGATTTATGAATTATTTGGTTTGAGTAAAGTAGGTAATTACTTTGTTTCAGTCAGTTAATTTGGTGCTGTTTCAAAGAACAACAACCTTTATTTATATAGCACATATTCCAACAAATGATGCAGATCAAAGTGCTTTACAAGATGAAGAAAGAAAAGTTTATACAAATGTAAATATGAAAATGTGATTAGGCAATACCAAATAACAAAGAATAAAGTAAGGTCCAATGGACGGTAGGACAGAAAAAAACAAAATAAAAAAAAAACCTCTAGAGGGCTGGATAAAAAAAACAAAATCGGCAGGGGTTCCAAAGCCATGAGACTGCCCAGACCCACTGGGCATTCTACCTAACATAAATGATTTAAACAGCAAATTTTTAAACAAGCTAGAAGTAAAGGTGTGGTGTGTTGTGAGCTGAAAAAAAAGTTTGCCCCGGAAAAATCAACATGAAAGTTCAACAAGAGATGCACTTGGGCCCCACTGCATTTGCAGTAACTATGTGGTGTGTTTACCAACAACTTCTGAGAGCGGAAGACCTCTTATCTGATAATTAAGAGAGTACATGAGAATGATGAACTACTTTGCATGCTACAGAAAGGACACATTTCATGTAGAATTTTACTGTATGATGTTTTGTTTTTACTCTCCATATCTAAAGGTGCATAACCCCTGTATAGCTGAGCTCAAATTATATATCTGTAAACTTGTGTTTAAAGTTCATGTCAGAATGTCAGAATGTCTGATTAACTTTTACTTTAGCGTCCAGAACGTGCATGAAGTGCAATCATTTTCTTAGGATACCCAGGTGTACATGTCACACTTCTGATGCAGATTTGGGGGTTTAATCATCAACTGCACAAGCCATTCGTTTCTTGTCAACTCTGTATGTAGTTTGATTTACCTGATTGGAAGTGAATTTAGCGGTGGCAACTGCTATTTGATCGCAAGAGAGGTAAAGAGACTCTGATGTGCAGTCACTTGCTAGGAATTGACTGATGGATATTTACTTTCACGTGTGTGTGTGTGATATTTTTTATGCTCTCATTGCCTAATTACCAGTAGAGATATTTCCCATAATGCATAGCATTTCCTGTACTTAGATCAGTCCCGTGTCAGATCACATACCTCACGTGAATCTTTCCACGGTTTGCTTGGTAACGTATCAAGGCCACTTTTTCTAAAGGGCCTTGATCCAGTTGTTTTGGTTTTCATTAGAGTAAGACTGGCATGTTCACATCTACCTAAATGAATCAGACACTGGAGAGATCAAAACAAAAAGTTCCATAAGAACTAGATGTAAAAATGCCTCAGAAGTGGCACCCAGCCATATGTTGGTGTTAGCTTTTGCATACTGTGAATTAGCTAAAAATACAGGACATAAACATATAACAGCATAATGTATTTGTGTACAATTTTCAGACAGAATCCTTTTTTTTAAACAAATAATGCTTATTAACACTGTGCTATTCAAATGGATTAAAAAACAAATATTTTTTCTATCTCTCTTCGGGCTTCAAATTGCAGAGCACCCTGGTCAATGCCCTGAAAAAGGTACGCACACATATTACACACATATCAATGTACAAGCCTATTCTCAAAACATTACTTAAAATCCTTAATATTTGGGCATAAAATACATTTCCAGTTCCTTTTGCATGTGCAATATTCTTAAATGAGTAGCATCATTTGGTACACACAAATCACAAACAAATAAGTAAAGACTTTACATTTAAAATATTAAAAATATTAATGCAGTGACATACAATCATATTTCTTCTTCCCTTTGTTATATAAAATGCTTTACATTTAAAAGTGTTCACAGGTCTTAAAAAGCAGACACAAAACTTAAAACTACAACAATGGTAGATTTCAGTGGTTACTTTGAACATACTTTATCTGATTTATAATCTACCAACATTTGAAAATTTGTAAAATACTTTTTCAAGCCTCTGGATTTTTGTGATAAAGCATCATAGTAAAGGAGGTGTAAAGTAGCATGTGAGACATATGCAAGGTTAAGCAAAACATTTTTATCATATAAAGAAACAACAGTGGGTGGCATGGTGGCGCAGTGGCACAGTAGGTAACACTGCTGCCTCACAGTTAGGAGACCTGGGTTCACTTCCCGGGTCTTCCCTGCGTGGAGTTTGCATGTTCTCCCCATGTCTGCATGGGTTTCCTCCGGGTGCATTGGCGATCCTAAATTGTCCCTAATGTGTGCTTGGTGTGTGGGTGTGTGTGCAACCCGCGGTGGGCTGGTGCCCTGCCTGGGATTTGTTAGCTAGGATTAGCTCCAGCAGACCCCCGTGACTCCGTAGTTAGGATATAGTGGGTTGGATAATGGATGGATGGAAGAAACGACAGCCAAACATTTCTAATGAAGCTCATAGCAGTCAAATTGTTGGTGATCATTAGACTGCAGGTAAATGCCTTCTTGTTTACATATACCGGTATCGTAAATACTAAAATTTGCAAGATAAAATCAACATTTTCTTGCCTGGCTGGTGAACACAACAAATGAGTAATTATAGGATTGAAAAATTGTTTTCTTAGTTAGTGCAGAACATCTAATAAACATCTGTAGTGCATTTAAAAAAACGATGTTTGGTGTGTCATCGTTAATTGTTCTCACTAGAAACAACCATTATACTGCTGGAGCAGACAAATATTGGCATTAAAATAACATGGTTTATTCTCCTTGTATAGTTTTTCTTATAAGAACCATTTATTACATTTTAAATTAATATATTTAACACTGAAAGAAGTGCCCAAGTGTGTTCCTCTTTACATGTTCGTGCATTTATCCATTGTTTTGGAATATTTTAACAATCCTCAACATACAATGTCTGATCATTTTTTATTTAAATATCATAAAAATTAAACTGGAATATTTAAATAGTTAATAATTCAATTTTAAAATGTATTGGAGCTGATTAGTAGGCACACAGTAGAAATAAAATAACGAGTTTTGTCATATAGGGAATGTTAAAAGTGAAAAAAGAGTAAGAAAACAAATAGATGATGGTGAGGGACTTTCAATAATCATGTGTTTTTTATATTTTTTGTTTGTCAAAGGAAATGCATTTTATTAATGTTTTATTGCAATATGTTAAGTCATCATGAATATTAATTATATGTTCTTATTACTTACTTACTTGTATTTATTCAAGGCTGACCATAACATATAGTCCGTATCTTGGTAGCAATACGTACAATGTGAAAATCTGGAAAAGGTAAAAATAAAATAAACGTGCAATCATGCACATAAGGAAAACTAAGAGCAGAAGGTTTTAGGCTTTAGACGTATGCAGAACGGAAAGTCTGCTTTTTGACGTACAAGTCTCCTTGTGTTGTCATTCCTTTCCCCCAGGGATTGCACTTTTATTCCACGTTCCAAAAAATGTCCTGACAACATTAGTCTCATATAACTGTAAACCGCCCTTGTGTGAGTGTGTACACCCAGTGTCTATATTTGATTTTTACCTGGTGACCGTTCCTGTCAGGATTAAGCTTTGGATTCATATGAAGAGCACAAAAATTGCTGAAAATATCTGACCAGCTAAACAACCAGAACAAAATTGCAAATAAGACTGGATTAGAAATATACAAAGTCACATACCACAAGTGCAAAGTGTGTTAGGGCACACAATTCAGGATTTAAAGCAAGATCCTTGTACATATCTTTTGAAGGCTTCAAGGGAGGTGGATCACACAAAAGATGTATTTCCAATCATTTTTTAATCCAGAACTAATTTTATGCTTTATGAATGAATTTCACAAGGAGGTGTGTAATATGATCCCCTAGAATGAGAATGATATAATGAGGTTTTAAGAAGTATTAAAGAAAATATAGATTTGTTACAATGTGGAAAAAGTGATTATGGAAATAAAGCTTTTTCATTAGGCAGGATGATCTCTGAATGAAATGCTGAGGATATAGCAGCCGTTAAAGAAACATAAAAGAAAAAAGAGTTCTTCTCTCAGCCAAGACACGACTGACTAGGGGCACAGAATTAAAAATTTATATTGAATTGAAAAAAAGTGATGAAATGGCTTAAAAAAAGAAAGAATATTACAAATGTTCTTTTTTTAATTCTTTAAGAATTGATATTCAAGTGTACAGAAGGAAGAAAGAATAATAGTAATTAATAAGCATGAATTAAAAAAATCATATGCAAGAGGAAATTAGTTTTTAATTTGATCATAAATATTATATTCTTTTTTATTATTGGTTGTGAATGTGATTCTTCATATCAGTCTTTTTTTTACAGTACCATTCAAACCTATTGCATAATCATTACCCTACAACTCGTCTAATTTTACAAATAGAGCAGGGTGCCTCAATTGCAGAATAAATACTTCACAGTACCCATGTCAAAGATTTGAAATCTCCCTTGTATATCTTCTGGCTTAAGCTTGCATTTCTGCCTTGGAGCTCCAGCTTCTTCCCACATTTTGATTAGTGTCTTTCATTTTTGGCAGTGTGTTCTACTGTCTAGGTGTATGCCCTGTAGTAAATTTTTTTTTCCTATCCTAGCGACTTTCTATCTTAAATATTCTTATATTTTTACAATCAAACAGATGTGAGACTGAAACATAGAACAATGTACTGGGCAGTGTATTAGATAGTAGTACACTGGGGACCTTCAAAGCTCAACTTGATGTAATTTTGTAGAAATTAGGTTAACAGAATTGATAGTTTGTTGGGCTGAATGTTCTCTTCAAAATTGTTTGGATGCAGTCTTGATGCTCTAAGACTAACAATTGCAGTATGAAGAATTATAATTTTCTTGCTTTGAACAATATATTTACATTATGTAGTAGATCACATGCTGTTCTTCTTTATGTCTCATCATTATGTTATTTGGTATTATTGTTGCATTTCTTTTTACTATATTTATGCTGATTGTATAGTGCAGTGATCTCAAAAATAGCTGTGCATTTAATAAAAATAAACCTGAGTTAAACTAAATATACATTTTTAATATAAAAGTCAACTCATGTGGTAAACTATGAGCCATCATTAAGCAGAAAGAATATATATGTACTATTTCAAAAATCTACAAAATTAAAAACATCAGCTAACCAGATCACTTGAACAAAAAACCAACCAAAAAAAAACATTTATGCATATTTTATAGTGCACTGAGCTCATAGGTAGCTGTGCTTTTAATAAAAAGAAACAAGTTGAATTTTAAAATATACCTTTTTAACACAAATGTCAATCTTGTGATAAACTGTAAAAGTGGTGATTTTCTGAGCCATCATAAAGCAGAAAGAATATATGTGTACTATATCAGTACTGTCTATAGTGCTAAATCTATCAGCTAACCAGATCACTTCAAACAAAATTGAAACAGTCCATATACACATATACAGAGTTCCATAAGGCTAGATTTCATTTCTAATTTATAATGTTAGACATTAAATGTTCAGAAATCAAATGAATATTTGGAAAGGTATTTTCTCTTTTTTGCTGCTGAATAGGCAAGGACAGAACTTTTGGTATTATAAATGTACCCTTTCTTATAAAACATTGTTAGTAATGTGCTTTTCAATAAATCCCTGTTTCTACTGACTTACAAATTGAATCATTATCTATCACTCTAGTAGTATCTTCTATTGAATCATAAAGCGTCAATTGAATACACTGCATGCCCAGGTTATTATTTTTGCAGTTCTCAGTAGAACTGAATAAATTGATTTAGCTTACTCTTTTATTTCAGATGTAGAATGTTCACAGTTACATTTTCAGGCAGGATAGAAATATTATAACTGAAAATTCAAGTAAAATTCACTTTTCTGTCTGGATAATTTTCAAAACAATTAATATTTGATCCTTACAAAAGTGATGATGAGTTGAGTGTGTTAATCTGATGTAGCACAAGTGCCTGTTTGATATGTATACATATTCAATTACACAATTACATACTTATTTTAATTGCATTATTCATCCTTTAATTAATTTTGAGATTGCCTGGTTAAATGAAAGGCCGTACCAGCCTCAGTATCATCAAGCAAAAGCCAGGAGGTAACATTTAACAAGATGATTTTCCATAACAGGGCACAGTCACTCATACAGGACCGATTAAAAAACAACAATTACCATACTCTCATGTACAGGATACTGTATATGAAAAACTAGAGGATCAAAAATAAAACTACTTCAGTCATGGAGATAATATAAACATTTTGATCCTTAAGTTAACTGTATGTGGCAGTAACACTGACCACTTTTAAATGCACCATTTTTTTTTTTTTAATACACCACACTGAGTGTCTTAGGTATGGTATACTAATACATAAATAAAAACATTAGGTTACAAACATTTATACATCATTCAAAACAACAGGGCTTTCTTGTCTTCTTTAAAATTCCAACCCTTTCCTTTGTCATCACCTCTCGCCCTCTACTTTCTGATTTGATTTTTTTTTTTAAATGAGCCATGGCCTCAACTCACCTCTAGACTTTAGACTTATTAGTCTATTAGGGAGTCTTTAGGGCTCTTTAATATGATGAGACTGGTGCACAACAAGGGCATATGATGAAATGAAGGGCACGCTCAAAATGCCACTGAGGCTCAAACGTAGACAGTCATTTTCCATTAAACTGCTATTCTGAATGGTTATTTAAAGGAACGGTGGGGGTAAGAAAACCAAATGTTACTTGCTTAATGTCACCAGAATACCAATTAAGAACTTCTTGTACTTCATCTTGAAGGTGACAGGAACTAAAACATTCTCTTAAACATATGTTGGATTTTATCAGCTGTCCACTGTGCATTCATATGGAGCTACTCTCACTTCACAAGTATTATTTCATTATTTATATTAGTAAATTTCTCTGCATACCTGGTGTTTTATCTAATCCTGCACCTTTTTACAATGCTGATATAACTGTATGTATAGTTGTATGCATGTTCTCCTTAGTTCATTGTTATATTGCTTTGTTTACTGTAGACAAACCTTAGAGGCTCATACTAATTTACTATAATAAAACATCATCATAGATATACCTGACCTTACAACATTATCATATATTATCATATATATCTAGTCAAATAAACTGGACTATGGAGATACCCAAAATTTAGTTAAACTGTATCTAAACTAGTTAAACACACCAAGGCTAGCTGATGAAACAATCCTCTCTGGCAGTACAGTTTGTTTTTTTTGTGATTGGCTAGACAGAGGCACCGAGATGGGAAAGATGCGCGCAGCAGGTTAGGGTGATAAAGGATAAAGATGGAAATGTACTTACAAGTGAGGAGGATGTGTTGAGCAGATGGAAAGAGTACTTTCAGAGGCTGATGAATGAAGAGAATGAGAGAGAGAGAGAAGGTTGGATGATGTGGAGATAGTGAATCAGAAAGTGCAATGGATTAGCAAGAAGGAAGTAAGGACAGATATGAAGAGGATGAAGGTGTTTAGGAGAGATAGCTATGGAGTTTTTAACATTATTTGTTTAACGGAATCTTGGAAAGTGAGATGATACCTGAGGAGTGTAGAAGATGTGTACTGGTACTGCTTTTTAAGAATAAAGGGGGATGTGCAGAAATGTAGTAACTACAGGGGGATTAAATTCATGAGCCACAGCATGACATTATGGGAAAGAGTAGTGGAAGCAAGGTTTAGAAGGGAGGTGATGATTAGTGAGCAGCAGTATAGTTTCGTGCCAAGGAAGAGCGCCAGTGATGCAATGTTTTCTCTGAGGGTATTGATGGAGAAGTATGGAGAAGGCCAGAAGGAGTTGCATTACGTCTTTGTGGACCTGGAGGAAGCATATGAGAGGGTGCCCAGAGGAGAAGTTATGGTATTATATGAGGAAGATGGGAGTGGCACAGAAGTATGTAAGAGTTGTACAGGATATGGATGAGGGAAGTGTGACAGTGGTGAGGTCTGTGGTAGGAGTGACAGATGCATTCAATGTGGAGGTGGGATTACATCAGGGATCGGCTCTGAGAACTTTCTTATTTGCAATGGTGATGGACAAGATAACAGACGAGATTAGGCAGGAGTCCCCGTGGACTATGATGTTTGCTGATGACATTGTGATATATAGCGAGAGTATGAAGCAGGTCGAGGACACACTAGAGAGGTGAAGATATGCTTTAGAGAGGAGAGAAATGAAGGTCAGTAGGAACAAGACAGAATACATGTGTGTGAATGAGAGGGGGGTCAGTGGAATGGTGAGGATGCATGGAGTAGAGTTGGTAAACGTGATTACGTTTAAATACTTTGGATCAAAAGTACAGAGTAACAGGGATTGTGGAAGAGAGGTGAAAAAGAGAGTGGAGGCAGGGTGGAATGGGTGGAGAAGAATGTCGGGAGTAATTTGTGACAGACTGGTATCAGCAAGAGAGAAAGGGAAGGTCTACAGGATGGTAGTGAGATTAGTTTTATATGGGCTGGAGACGGTGGCACTGACCAGAAAGCAGGATACAGAGCTGGAGGTGGCAGAGTTAAAGATGCTAAAATTTGCATTGGGTGTGACGAAGATGGACAGTATTAGAAATGAGTACATTAGAGGGTCAACTCAGGTTGGACGGTTGGGAGACAAATCCAGAGAAGCGAGATTGTGTTGGTTTGGACATGTGCTGAGGAGAGATGCTGGTTATATTGGGAGAAAGATGTTAAGGATGGAGCTGCCATGCAAGAGGAAAAGATGAAGGCCTTAGAGAAGTTTAATGGATGTGGTGAGAGAGGACATGCAGGTGATGGGTGTAATAGAGCAAGATGCAGAGGTCAGGAAGATATGGAAGAAGATGATCTGCTGTGGCCAGTGTGCCATCCAGGAAATGGTTGGAAACACTGCCCTGATGGGAAGCCAATGTGCCATTCATGGATTGGTCAAGACCAATGACTAGATGGGCCACAAAGGAGCCAATTAAGAATTGTCGGTCCCCTCTAAGATGGAACAATGAATGTGGCCAAAGGAGGACTAGGCACCACCTTTTATTCCCTCTGGCCATGACCTGCTCCCAGTTTGCAGCCAAATGTAGGTGTGTCTGGCTCTTTAAGCAGATGCCTGTATAGATAGACATAGAGAGAGAGAGGTTGAGAGCATGTGCTGATAGCACATTGCCGCACCCACAAGATGACGAACCACCTGGATTGGGACACGAGTGCAGATGGTTACACCCCAGCACCACACTGGAACAGTGTGATGTTTTTTACAGGTGGCTGGAGTGCCAATCTTGCCACCAACCCCCACATATTCTTCCCTGTAAGTTGGAGGACCTGCTTGCAGGGCTGGAGGCAGATTAACGTCATATCCAGGACGAAGAAATTGCAGGTTAAGGGCCTTGCTCAAGGGCCCAACAGAGTAGAGTTAAATAGACAGATCTTTATTTGTCCCCTGGGTGAATTTTGGCCTTTTACAGAAGCTCTTTAAATAAATAGATGTATAAATACGTAGATGAGTAATAAATTGATAGGATGCCTCCTGGATGCCTCCTTGGTGAGATGTTCCGGGCACATCCAACCGGAAGGAGGCCCCAGGAAAGACCCAGGACACGCTGGAGGGACTATGTCTCCTGGCTGGCCTGAGAACGCCTTGGAATTCTCCCGGAAGAGCTAGAAGAAGTGGCCGGGAAGAGTGAAGTCTTGAACTCTCTGCTCAAGCTGCTGCCCCCGCAACCCGACCTCGGATAAGCGTAAGAAGATGGATGGATGGAATGTGAAAAGCAAGACAATTCAAAAGAAAGAAAAGTTCTGACTTGGCTGTCACAGTCAGAGTAAGGCATTATGCAGATATTATTGCAGTTGGTATAAATGTGCCAAAATAGCGTTTCTTGACACATTTCTACTGAATAATTCCTTGACCGAAAGTGTTAATGTGTCAGACAGAAGATATGCAGCATTGTTCATAATGGCGCTTTGTTTTATTTTAATTCTCTTCTTTGCTATGACCTTGAGGGAGTCCAGAGTGCATTCTGTAACTGAGCTTGCCCTTTCAGTTAGCTTGTTGATTTGGTTGGCTTCTCTTGAAGTGATATTACCAGCCCAGCATACCACAGCATAAAAAATCACATTGGCCATCACAGAGTTGTGGAAGATGTGAAAGTTGTGACTTCCTACATTAAAGGAATGCAGTGTTCTATCTTATATAGTTCCCCTGTGTTCTGAGACCAGCCTAACCTGTCATTGATGTGGACCCCCAAATACATGTAAGATATACCACCTCTACATCCACTCCCTAGATAGTGACTGGTCATAGAGGCTCTTTGGTGCAGCAAAAATCAATAACCAGTTCCTTGGTTTTTCTGATGTTAATTGCTGATGATTATTTCTTTTGCACCAAGAAGCAAAGTTCTCCACCTGACTCCTACACTGTCTCTCATCCCCTTTATCAACACACCACATAAGTGCAGAATCATCTGAGAATTTCTGCAAGTGACATGACCTGGTATTATATTTATAGTCTAGGGTGTAAAGTGAAAGGGGACTGAATGTTCCTTATGGTGTTCTAGTGTTGCTCACATCCATAGAAGAAACATAGTCC
Source organism: Polypterus senegalus (assembly GCF_016835505.1). NCBI lineage: Eukaryota > Metazoa > Chordata > Cladistia > Polypteriformes > Polypteridae > Polypterus > Polypterus senegalus. Next base: position 231,743,340 of record NC_053155.1, read on the forward strand.
TTAAGGCTTACAAACACGAATATGATTCCCAAAGAAGTAGGGAAAGAGGCAGGTCGGTCATCTACAGCTAGTCGGTCATGACTCCAGAAGCAGTCAAGGGCTACACTTTAAAAGAAGCCTTCTTCCCTCAGTCAGATGAACATGACGTCAGGTGTGAAGATGAAGCTAAGGCACGCCTGGGAAGGAAGTGGTGAAAGAGTAGACAAACTTGCCAGTATTATTGGTGTGACAGAAAAGGGGAGGAGAAAACTTGGCCAGGAACAAAATATTAATAATTGTGGAGAAAAGCCCTGATTTGCCAAGCGTTTATTGTTTTATCCTTCTGTAACCTGTGCCCTTTACCTTCCCAGAGCCTCTTTTTCTATAGATAAAAATATTTGTGACTAGACTGGGCGGTGTCTTTGGGATCATTTAAGTGAGGGAGTTCGCCAGAACACGCCTCCCACTGGTCACATTGTTTCCAGGAATATTTCATGTAAATTAAGGCATACAAATATTGAAATATAATATACTGCATTTTTTCACTGTGCCTCTCTCAATGTGATGGTGCTGTTCCAGTCCAGTCCAGACAGGCAATTTTTCTGTATAAAGGAAGAAAAGAATAGGGCTACAATATTTGAAGAGGATGGACTACAGTACCCAAAAATGCTGCTAGCTGTCTGAGAAGAGCCAGGAGGTGTAGCCTATGTGAGGGGCATTTCTGGTAGAAAGCAAAAACAGCAATAGGGGATTGGGGAAGCAGAAGTAGAAAGGTTTCAATGCTTGTTCTGTTTCCTCTGAAAACAGGGGTTCAAATCAGACATCTTTCAAAGAAAACAATTTTGCAATGAATATTTCAAATGATCTAGCAGTTTCTTCTACAAATTCATATTGAGCACCTTGGTTTTAAAGTAATGCAGCTGAAATTGTACAGTGCAAGCTATCTCTTTAGAACTTCTGTTTTGTCTGCAACAAAAACTCGACTCTGTTAGTTAAGGCATAGATAGAGTATGGTCAAAAGAACCTAAAGTAAATATGATGGTCAAAGATGCTTGACAGAAATATAGTTGCATATTTGATGACAAAAATGTAGTTGCATATTTGAGAATCTGAAGAAAATCGTTTAGTTTTCAGACAAGTATATGTCGATGCACTTAATAATAACAATGCAAATCTTAACAGAATTGGTTTAAGTGCAATCAAAAAATAGCAATACTAAAAACATAGAAGGCACAAGAAACAATGGATAAACCTTACATTATCAGTAAATAAAGCTTGTGAAAATTCATAAGGAATATATGAAAATATCCAGCCTACATAGTCTTGATTCAAATCACAATGAACATCTGGGTATGCAGTGATGTAGCTTGCTGTGCAAAGCAGTTACTAAGCAAAGAGACAGATCCAGAGAGTGTGGTTGTGCAACCAACGCTTCATGACATATTTTCAAACTCAGGGCAATGACTTTGTTCCAGTTTTACAGAGATTCCATGAAAATGAATCATCCCTCGCATCATGTAGCATGTACAAAACATATAAAACCTTAAATTAAGAAATTACCTGAGGTGGAAGAAGGGGTAGTCTAATATAGGCAAGCAGCATGCTAAGATCTTTACATCTTTTTTGTAGATCATGCTTCACCCACATCATAAGTGCATGAAATATTGTTTCTTCATCAGGTACATTAACATCATCACTGGCCAGAAGTTTAAGAATTTCATCAGCGGAAAGCAGCAGGAACTCTTGGTTTCTTATAACTTCCATGATATTTTCCTGTCAAAGGAAAAAATATACTGGAATTACAAAATAACAAAAATTAAATGATGGCCAGGAGGCAAACGGTGAGCTGTAGCTAGTTATTTTAATGCCTTAAATAAACATATAAATTAACCTGCAACAAGCTACTTTAAGTTTAGGGCTTTAGTACAATAAAGGTGACACAAGCTGTAGTTTCTTTTCTATGAAAAGTGTTTTTTACATAACATATTTAGAATAAAAAGTTGCCTAAAGGACAATTTAAAAGAAAAGTGAATCATCTTATGTCTTTGCAAAAAGTTATGAAGAATTTATGAAAATCTAGTTCTTATTTATACATATGTCCATTTATTGTCCTTTTTCTGGATTAGCTTTATCCATTATAGAGTCAGAGTGAGCTAAAGAATTGCATTTAACCAACCCAGGATAGACCACCTCCCCATTACTGAGCACATACACACTGTCTCATACTAGACCTGCCCTACATGTCTTTGGGCCAAGGACAAAAACTCATACTACCCAGAAGGTCAAGCATATGTACTGCAAAGTCCAGATAGACAGGGAACAAGCCTACAATCATTCCCAGATGTCTGCAGCTTTCAGGCAGCTATACTAACAACTATGCCACCATGCTGTCCCACTTTAATTGTGCAATATATGTTGTTACGTAATCGCACATCACGTTCCAATACACATGAGACATATCCCCGATTCAGTCCTCAACTGGTTTGCCTTTTACGTAGGTTTCCATAGTCATCCTTTTCATTTCTTTGAATTTCTTCTATAGCTAAGTATCTAGCTGTCAAATTTACAAATGTCCTCAGGCAAGCTTTTGTTTTCTTTGATCCATCACATTCTATTGAGGGCAAATTGATGCCCAGGTCCCATCAATATTGGGTTTAGCTGTGCTTCTGTTCTAGCATAATAATATAGATGGATGAATGTATCATTACCAAATATGAAAAGGTTTAGAATCAAGTGCAAAATAATCATCATAGGGAGAAGAATGTTATAAACTGTATGCTGATGCAATTTCAAAGTAATAAAACCAAATCTCTTGGGTATTATAAATGTTTTATTAGTTTTCAACTAATTAAAAATGTAAAATGATATTTTAAATAATGTGGAATATGTGTCTGCAAACAGAAATAATAGAACATGTCTCTAAACCAGATTTTTAGAGTTAATTATATTGCATCCATTTGTTGAACTGTTAATAATAATAATCATAATAATAATGAATGATAGACTTAACAAATAATAAGAAACAAGAAACAATATAATACACACTGTATAAATATAAAACAAAAATAAAAAAATGTAACAAAATAAAGCCTACATAATTAAATAATGCAGAATAGTATCCAAATAAAAAGAAGCAGACCTCAAAAGATTTTAAAGTCTTTAAAATCTACTTGTTTTAAGTAGCTTCTAAATCAAAATTGAGCATGTTTCTAATGACAACTGATAAGACATTTAATAGTCGAAGAGCACTGCAGGAAGAAGTTGCCTCCCTCAAGGATCTAAGTTTCCAATGGGGCCATTGCCCAGTGAAGGAACCAGCAGAACAAGGCCTGTGTCATGGACCCCTTTGTATGTGAAGATAACAGTTTTGAATGTACTGTATGCAGGAACAGGGAACCAATGTAATTATGACAAAGCAGGGGGCATTATGATGGTGAAATGACATTTGAACAGCAGGGTGTTGCACCCACTAAAGGCTCAAGGGATTTTTCAAGTAATCCATAAAAATGTCCATTGAAATAGTCCTGTTAAGAATCTATGAAGACACGAATAAGCTATTCAGCAGCAGATTATGAAAGAAATGGCTAGAGTCTACTTATTGCGAAGTGGAAGAATGAAATTTTAGTAATGTTTTTAGTATGTACTTAAAAGTAAGCTGACTATCAAAAGTAATTCCAAGGTTATAGGCAATAGTGATAGGTAAGAGGTGCTTCCGACTGAGGTACTAAAATATTTATGCATAGATGAAGGAATGCCAATTTAAAGAGTCCTAGTTTTGGAACATTTTAAGTTAAGAACATAATGTTGCCTCCACGATTTAATTTCTTGGATGCAACTGTTAAGGGCAGTAGAATTTGGTTTATATTTAGGTTTTATACCAGTATAGATTGGAGTGTCATCTGCACAGCAATGATAACCTAAACTTTATATGCCCTACGGCCAACATACAGATGCTGAACAGAACAGACCCCAGAACCAAACCCGGGGGAACACCATGACGTACTGGGATAGAGGGGGATTTGTTGCAGAACAAACTGAGAGTGATCGGATAAGTACAGTAGAACTGAAACCAATCAAACACAGTACCACATAGCCTTAACCACGTGTCCATACAGTCAATTAGGAGGGCATGGCCGAAACTGACAATTAATTAACCCAGTAAAAATTCTCTTCCATCTTCCTACATTATTTTTCCACCCCTGGGGTGGGCAAGTTAAAATCCCTTCTTTTTTCTACATGTATTTAGTCGTAACCTGGGTGGCCATGTTTAAACTACTCACATTCCTACAACACTGAGGGTAATCTATTGATATTGTTCACACATTCTCCTAAAATCAAAATATAAAAGGAATTCAAAAATGTAATTTATAATAATCAGGCATTGTAATACAGTCGACCTTTGATATACAACCGGCCTGACATGCGAACAACTTGATTTCTGACCAAAATTTTTGTTTTGATTTACAACGACCCGAATGCGGTCACGTGTATCCGCTTGTGCGATTGTAAACAAATAGCCGAGAGTGTTCGTAAGCGTCAGTTGGAGCCCAGATACATGTGTTTGTGGACGTAATTTTGGTCAGTGCAGTGATTTATCTATATATATAATTCACTAAGACCATGGCAAGCAAGATGCATAATTGCTTAGGAAGGAAGAGAAGGTACCGAAGGTAAAGAAAGCGATTGTTAAGGGATATTAGCTAGCAGGCTGGCGTGGCACATAATGATGTTATCAGGCTGAGTTAGCACTGGCTTGTTTTGGAGTGTATTATTACAGCAGTTCAAAACACGACCAGCTTTGAACTGAGTGCTCGACTACTATCATTATTAACTTGAGAAACAGCGATCACAATCGAAACGAAGAAGGAAATTATGCGGAAATATGAGAGTGGTGTTCGTGTGACCAATCACGCTAATATGTACAGCATGTTGAAATCCACCATCTCAATAATTTTACAAAGAAAAGATTTGCATAAGGAGGCTCCTTCTAAACAATAACCACCTTCCGTTTCATTCTCCTCCTCCTCCCTTCCTGCAGCCCAAAGATGTCAAATTAAATGGTGAGTACAGTATGAAATTGTTGTTTCTGGTAGGCTAGGCACTTTTTATAATTTTTTGGTTAGTACATTAGAAAAATTATTGGTGTTTTGATAAATTATGCACATTATACAGGGTAGGATTCAAAAGTAATGAGCCTCATTTTGTTCTGATGCGAACATACCTCTCCGCGCGCCCCACTTGCCAGCGATGGTGACAGTGGGTGTTGGCTTCACAACGCAATGGAGCTCCTACCTCTCCGAGCCTTGACGGGAACCCCTGTGCGGTAGTGCGTTACACGGCGGAATGGAAACTTCGTTAGAGCAACGGTACGCGATCAAGTTCTTCGGAGTGAAAGGGATCATCCACTACGAGTTTGTCCCGAAAGGACAGACTGTGAATGCTGCTTACTACTTGGAAGTCCTGAAAAGGCTGAAAAGAAGCGTCGCGCACAAGCGAAGGGACATCAAGGGCAGCTGGAAGCTTCACCACGATCACGCGCCCAGCCACACCGCCTTCATCGTGAGCGCCTACCTGGCCCGGATGAATGTTCCGGTGGTCCCCCAGCCTCCCTACAGTCCGGACGTGTCGCCTTCTGACTTCTTCTTGTTTCCGCGCTTAAAATCAGCGCTGAAAGGAAAACGCTTCGACTCGATTGAGGACATCCAAGCAAATGTCAAGGCAGCCCTTGCAACCATCCCGGAACAGGCCTACGTGGACGCCTTCGAGTCATGGAAAAGCCACCTACAAAAGTATATTGATGCAGGAGGTGCCTATTTTTAAGACTATTAATTAGTTGTACCGATTTGCTCAATAAATTTGTCTTTTTGAACAAAGGCTCATTACTTTTGAATCCTACCCTGTACAACCCTTTTTATTATGAAATGGTTAAGTAAGTGTTGCTGTGGGAGGTTCGGAGTGCATTATTGGTATTTACATTATTTCTTATGGGAAAAATAGTCTTGACTTACAACCAACTTGAGTTACAATCAGCTCTCGTGAACGAATTGCGTTCGTAAGTTAAGGGTCCACTGTACATACCCTGTATATACAGTAATCCCTCCTCGATCACGGGGGTTGCATTCCAGAATCCCCCGCAATAGATGAAAATCCGCGAAGTAGAAACCATATGTTTGTATAGTTATTTTTATATATTTTAAGCCCTTATAAACTCTCCCACACTGTTAACATTATTAGAGTTCTCTAGACATGAAATAACACCCTTTAGTCAAAAGTTTAAACTGTGCTGCATGACAAGACAGAGATGACAGTTCTTTCTCACAATTAAAAGAATGCAAATATATCTTCTCTTCAGGAGCAGAGAATTTCAGAGAGAGAGAGAGAGAGAGCTCGCAAGAAAAGCAAACAATCACAAAATCAATACGTGTGCTTTTAAGTTTGCTGCGGCATTTTTTAGAGGAGCGTCAGTATCTTCTAAGCAAACATCCTCAGTGCAAACAGCCCCTCTGCTCACATCTCCTCCGTCAGGCGCAGAGAACGTCAGAGAGAGAGAGCGAGATTAAAGCAAACCATCAAAAAATCAATAAGTGTGCTTTTGGAAGCACGGCGATAAAGCGGCATTTCTTAGAGGTGCGTCCGTATCCACTAGGCAAACAGCTTCTGTGCAAACAGCACCTCTGCTCACACCCCGTCCGTCAGGCGCAGAGAATGTCAGAGAGGGTGAGATAGAGGCAGAGACAAGCAAACAATCTAACATATCTTATAGCATTGAGGAGTTTTAGTTAATATATAATACATGCTCTGATTGGGTAGCTTCTAAGCCATCCGCCAGTAGCGTCCCTTGTATGAAATCAACTGGGCAAACAAACTGAGGAAGCATGTACCATAAATTAAAAGACCCATTGTCCGCAGAAGTCCGCGAACCAGCGAAAAATCCGTGATATATATTTAGATGTGCTTACATTTAAAATCCGCGCGACGAAGCGCGATATAGCGAGGGATTACTGTACACCCACATGAAAATGTAAGTACACCTCATGAATTTTTTTTCTTATTTTAAAACATTGTGGACATCAGGATTTGGTCATTTAAACAGTATCTACAGTGGTGTGAAAAACTATTTGCCCCCCTCCTGATTTCTTATTCTTTCGCATGTTTGTCACACAAAATGTTTCTGATCATCGAACACATTTAACCATTAGTCAAATATAACACAAGTAAACACAAAATGCAGTTTTTAAATGATGGTTTTTATTATTTAGGGAGAAAAAAAATCCAAACCTACATGGCCCTTTGTGAAAAAGTAATTGCCCCCTTGTTAAAAAATAACCTAACTGTGGTGTATCAAACCTGAGTTCAATTTCCGTAGCCACCCCCAGGCCTGATTACTGCCACACCTGTTTCAATCAAGAAATCACTTAAATAGGAGCTGCCTGACACAGAGAAGTAGACCAAAAGCACCTCAAAAGCTAGACATCATGCCAAGATCCAAAGAAATTCAGGAACAAATGAGAACAGAAGTAATTGAGATCTATCAGTCTGGTAAAGGTTATAAAGCCATTTCTAAAGCTTTTGGACTCCAGCGAACCACAGTGAGAGCCATTATCCACAAATGGCAAAAACATGGAACAGTGGTGAACCTTCCCAGGAGTGGCCGGCCGACCAAAATTACCCCAAGAGCGCAGAGACGACTCATCCGAGAGGTCACAAAAGACCCCAGGACAACGTCTAAAGAACTGCAGGCCTCACTTGCCTCAATTAAGGTCAGTGTTCACGACTCCACCATAAGAAAGAGACTGGGCAAAAACGGCCTGCATGGCAGATTTCCAAGACGCAAACCACTGTTAAGCAAAAGAACATTAGGGCTTGTCTCAATTTTGCTAAGAAACATCTCAATGATTGCCAAGACTTTTGGGAAAATACCTTGTGGACTGATGAGACAAAAGTTGAACTCTTTGGAAGGCAAATGTCCCGTTACATCTGGCGTAAAAGGAACACAGCATTTCAGAAAAAGAACATCATACCAACAGTAAAATATGGTGGTGGTAGTGTGATGGTCTGGGGTTGTTTTGCTGCTTCAGGACCTGGAAGGCTTGCTGTGATAGATGGAACCATGAATTCTACTGTCTACCAAAAAATCCTGAAGAAGAATGTCCGGCTATCTGTTCGTCAACTCAAGCTGAAGCAATCTTGGGTGCTGCAACAGGACAATGACCCAAAACACACCAGCAAATCCACCTCTGAATGGCTAAAGAAAAACAAAATGAAGACTTTGGAGTGGCCTAGTCAAAGTCCTGACCTGAATCCAATTGAGATGCTATGGCATGACCTTAAAAAGGCGGTTCATGCTAGAAAACCCTCAAATAAAGCTGAATTACAACAATTCTGCTAAGATGAGTGGGCCAACGTTCCTCCAGAGCGCTGTAAAAGACTCATTGCAAGTTATCGCAAACGTTTGATTGCAGTTATTGCTGCTAAGGGTGGCCCAACCACTTATTAGGTTCGGGGGCAATTACTTTTTCACACAGGGCCATGTAGGTTTGGATTTTTTTCTCCCTAAATAATAAAAACCATCATTTAAAAACTGCATTTTGTGTTTACTTGTGTTATATTTGACTAATGGTTAAATGTGTTTGATGATCAGAAACATTCTGTGTGACAAACATGCAAAAGAATAAGAAATCAGGAAGGGGGCAAATAGTTTTTCACACCACTGTATATATAAAGGTGATATAAAGTAACAGACATCATGCCATTTTTACATTGTGTAGTTCATAATTTAAATAAATATAAATTCAGATTTCATATGTGGAAAAATTAAGCACATCCCTACATTAAACACTATCTCAAATACCTAAAATTAGAATTTTGTGCACCAGATCGGGGAAAATTATTAGGACATCAGTATTTAGGATGTTGGAGGAACCTGTCTTTCTTAAAGCTCAGAGATTTAGTTTGGTTTACTCATTGTTGTTGATTCTGAGGCCATCAGAAAGAAGGTCATACATGGCTGTTCTGAGAAACAACTTATAAAGATCTCCAAACAATTGGAGATCAACCATAACACTATCAGGAAGATCATCTACAAGTGGAGAAGAACAGAATGCAGGATATTGAAAGAAGTTCCTAAGTACCTCAGCATTTCAGCAATGAGCTCTTGTCACTATTGATGTCAAAGAACATGAGTCTACCATTAGAAAGAGGCTGCACAAATTAGATCTACGTGTAAGGTGTGCCAGGAGAAAACCTTTGGTGAAAGAAAGAATATTAGGGAAAGACTAATGTTTGCATATGAACACCTAGGCAAGGACGTACAGAATAATATGCTCTGGACAGATGATGCAAGAGATAGCATTATTTTACCACAACACCAGAAATCATATTTGTCGAAAACCAAAGACAGCATTTGACTAGCAGAACCTTAATACTACAGTACTGTAAGTCAAGGCTTTAGGACATCATATTTTAGGGCTGTGTAAAGCTTGGTGATGGATATGTCAAAATTTGAGGCTGCTGTATCAGGTCCTTGGCAGCTCATCATCAGATAATTCACTTTGATCTTCATTGTATCAAATGGTACTTAAGGATAATGTGAGAACATCTGTCAGAAGACTGAAGCTCAGCCAAAAGTGGACCTTGCAACATGATACTGACCCAGAATATCAGTAAGTCCACCAAGGAATTGCTGAAAAGAAGGAAATTGAGGGTTCTGAAATGGCTAAGTCAAAATCTGGATCTGAATTCACTCTTCAAATATCACACAACTGAAAGAATTCTGCTGTGACAACTAGAAAAAACTTTCTTCCAGTCATGTCAGAAACTGTAAACACCCATGCCAAGGAGCAATACCAGCTATTAGAGCCAAGGGTATACTTACTTTTTTCCACATACAAAAATGGCATATCTGTTCATTTTTCTGGAATAAGTTATTACCCTGTCAAACATTCCTTTTTTTTTAATTACATCACCATTATCTAAAAATACTGTTTTAAATGAAGGTAACATCTTGATATTTTCACATATGGTAAAACAAAAAATCCTCTGGTACACTTACTTTTTTACTTGACTGTAATTTACAAAAATAAAATAAAATAATAATACTCTACAGTTATGTATTATTTCGGATATTGTAATGGGCAGAATTTTTCCTGAGAAGTGGCAGTACTGGCTAAGTTACAGGAAAAGCAGATGGAAATGAAAGAAAGAGAGAACCATACAGAGGGCACGAGAAATTATGCAGATATTAGTGCGAAAGAACAGAGGCCACTAGGCAGTGGTAAGATATTAATGTATACTATGTATCCCCTAGAAGGCAAACAATCCCAACAGAGTCCAGCTGCAGTCAGGACAGTTTTATGCGCCAGACAGATTCAGCAACCTGAGACATTCTGAGGCCCATAAGATGACGCCCTGTCAGCCGCATCTCTTTTGACTCCAACCACTTTCCACAACCCCCATTTCCCTCCTCCGTGTTTGCGGTACACTTTTGTACTAAATGTACTGTTATAGTAATTGGTGGCAAACAGAACGTATGTGTGCAAAAAATATTTATATTATAAATAAAAAAAAACTTTACCAGGATAAACTGTTGTTTTAATGTAATAAACATCTCTTTGTACTTGCTGCGAGGTTGCAAGTCATCCCCAAATGAGCACGCAAATGCGCTTGGCTAACAGAGTTGTTAGCTAGGTGACTCAAATGACTATATTATACCTCTTTGTGCTTCTGAGGCTTCTCTGGAGCAGAAACTCCGCCACAATTAATGCATCATTAATATAAATATTACAATTTTGTACACCAGAAATAATGCAGTACTAATGATATAACACTGAGCTCCTAAACATTCAGCGCATAGTATTGCATATTTTCACTGTTTACACAAATTATATGATTTATTCGATTCAGATTCTATAAGAATATGTAGTGTTAATCGTAACTGATTGCAGCATATAATTTATTCTTCTTTGCCTTCTTCCTTAGCATTTCCCATTTTTATATGGGGTCAGCCTTCTGATTACCAATGTAGATCCTTAGCCGCAGAGCCACTACTCACTTGAGTGCAGCATATAACTAATGTATTACAGAGTACAGTCTCATGAATGAGACATGACAAAAACAGATATAAAATGTATACTATAATATACAAAATGTTAAGATTTATTGTTCAATTTGTTTTTAATATATGACAGCAAAACAACTGCTTTGGATGCAGAACTGAAAGACCTTGATAGTTTAGAAATTTAATAAATGCTGGATACATATTTGAGTGCAGGAACTAAAGTGAATTGAAGTCATCGTGTGGGGGGTTTAATATAGCCATCAGTTCACCAGCGAAACAAGGGAATGACTCCAGAAGGGGGCGTCAATTTATGAACCTCATAGTGTCTGAAGGGCTTGGATGTGTCCAAGGCCTAAAACTGTCCTGACTGCAGCTGGACAGTTTTTGACAATCCAGCAGTGGGAAAAGATATCTGGCCCTATGCTCTATGAGAAGGTGGATCACAGAGGAAACATCAGAGAAGTCAACATATCATAGCTACTGGACAGTGCATGGTCACAAGAGGCAACATATGCACACATGCCATTCTTATAATAAAAGAAGTAGTAGGGTAAGCTGCCTTGTAGATCTGACATCTTAAGTGCAAGTTATGTCTCAGGGGTTCAAGGAAACCTGGAGGCACTGGGAGCAGTTTTATCCTAGAGCAGACATAAGGTCACTACTGACCCCAGAAGTGATTTTAGGCTTGACTGAACGTTTAAAGGCATCTTATGGCCAGAAGCTCTTTGAAGGGAGGACAATAGACAGATGCTAAGATGGCAGGAGAGGGAAAAAGGGAGACAGAGGGAGAGGCAAAAGGTTAAAATGAGATGCCTTTTAGTTTTCAGTTAAACCCCAAGTGCTTCTATATGCATAGGTTCATAAGGAGACAACGGGTGAAGCAAAAAGTGAAAAATAATCACCTAGATGCCTCCATTTGCATAGCTGCTGATCTGTGGACTACTCTGTAGGCAAGTATCAAGGATCTGGACCAGTGGAGTGACCAGGGAAGAGGAGTGACATTTGTCTGTCTTGGCTGGGTGAAAACAACACTTGCAGGTTGACAGTAAAACAAGCCATTCCACTAATCAGAAAAGAGTTCAAGATCCAGAGTAACATCAGTTGTTTAAGTTCATTTGTTTTAATTGTGTATTGTGTTTCTTTTATGTGTGTAATAATCTCTGTAGTGTTTTGTAAGTAAAGGCACCATTTGTATTAATGTATCAACCTCTGGATCAATTTCTGAGTGCTACAGGCTACCAAAGTAGCCCCCTGCTATCACAATATCTTTAATCTCAATGATGTTGATCTTCTACTGGTAATGTTACTTTATTTTCTGATGTCTAATGAATCTCTCCAATCATGCATCATCACTAACCTTTGTAATATGTTATTATAGTTTTTTTCTTGAACTGACACATCAATATAATAATTATATTTGATCATGACAAATGAGAGCAGGAACAAACAAAAGCTATTGAAAGATTACAGAGTCTCACTATAAAGCTGTCAGAGGCATCAAAGATTTAGATAAAGTGTCCACTGACACTAATGCAAAAATCACTTAAATTGCTGTATATTAGAAGTTGTAAATCCTGTCATTTAGCAATGGCTTACTTATAATGATCAAACTTTTTTCTCAGCTGTGATCACAGCCTTTCAGAGGCTGAATGTTTAACATGAGAAGATACAGCCTACACCACACTTTTAAAATAAAATCTTTTTTTCATGTGTTTAAAACATATCGTGTTTTCTTAATATTAAAGACATATTTAACTGAATACAACAAAGTAGTCCGTCTTGATAGAGTTTTATTCTCAATTAATGTTAATGTTCTAAGCCCGGTTCAATCAATGAAATGCCTCCTGAAACCTTCTAGTGAAATTTGTGAGGCCTTTGCCACATTTATAAACACAAATTAAATAACATTAAATGAAATGTATATAATGCATCCTTCTAAAGTTAATCCTGTTGAACCCGAGCATGCTCTTTTTAGCGAATTAAATTCCCTTATTAAAACACTCTGTAGAATAATTTGTCACCTAAAATCTTACATGTTTGCCTTTGACCCAGTCCCAACAGGATTTTCTAAAGAAGTCCCCAGTGTATTAAATGACAGTGTACTTCGCATATTTAACTCATCATTAGATACTGGGGTCTTCCCAGATTCTGTAAAGACTGTAGTAGTTTAAACCCTGCACAAGAAAAATAAACAGACTCCACTGTCTTTGACAGCTTTTAATCTATCATTTTTAAGCAAAAGTCTAGAAAAAGCAGTTTTTTTCAGCAATTAAAAGACTATCTGAATAAATATTCTATTTTTAATCAGTTTCATTCAGGTTTTAGAACAAATAATAGTACAGAAACTGCACTAGTTAAAGTAGTAAGTCACTTGCAAGTTAATGGGACACAGATCACATATCTGCTCTTGTTTTGTTAGACCTGAGTGCAGTATTTGACAACACAGATGACAGTATTGTAATAAATCACCTTAGACAATGGGTGAGCCTCTCTGTCAGTATCGTAAATTGGTTTCAGTCTTATTTAACAGGTAGAAAATTCCTTGTTAGCTGTGGTGATTGTAGTTCAGAGATCTTTGTGTCACAAGGATCTATCCTATCTACATGTTCCCATTAGTCAAGCTTATATCAAAACACATGCAATTTTACTTATCGATAGCGCCAGATGACCCTGACACTCTTGGCTCTCTGATTCAATGTTATACTTATAATTTCCTCAAGCTAAAGAAGGAAAAAATAGAAATCTCAGTAATTGGTAAAAATGGAAATAATGATAATCTTAAAAATTAACTTGATCCATTAACATTAAAAGTCAAGGTGGATGTAAAGAATTAAGGTGTAACCATGGATTCTGACCTAAACTTTAAATTGCACATTAATCATATTACTAGGACTGCATTTTTCTATTTAAGGAACATTTCAACAGTTAGACCTCTTCTAACATCTAAGATGCTGAGAATTTAATTCACACTTTTGTTTTCAGTGGACTAGATTACTGTAATGCTTTCCTAGCTGTAGCAGTAATAATCTTAACCAAAAAAACGGAACCTTGAGCACGTCTCACCAGTCTGAGGATCATTACATTGGTTAACCGATTGACTGTAAAACATTATTAATGGTATACAGAACTTTAAGTAATGTTGCTTCTTCTGATATTTTTCTGATATTTTGGAGTGCCTCTTCCTAACATTCCAAGTTGTAGCATTAGATCATTTAATTGTGGTATGCCTATTCTCCCAACAGCTAAGCATAAAAGAAAAAGTGAGGTGTCCTTTTGCTGTTATGCACCAAAATTTGGAAAACCTTACCAGTAGAGATATACTACATCAACATCTTAGATCATTAAAAAAAAAAAAAACTTTTAAAAACTTCTAAAACCCCACTTTTTAATTTGTCTTTTCATAGCTGCATTTATCCATTTGCTTATCTAGTAGGCTATATTTCTCACAATAAAGAAATGTCATTAATGTATATTAAATCTGCACAGTCAATTTGTGGGTCACTTGTGCTGGACCTCATCCTGACAGCATCATTCACAATCCAGGAACCAATCCTCATTTGGGCTCCAGTTCTTCAAATATTATAATTAAGCTTACCATGTGTTGGGGCACTTATTCCAAGAATGACTCAAACTCTATGGCTCTCATTTCTTGTTGTTTTTTGAAATTCTAGTTAGTGAACCCCTGATCTGGTTTCTGACAACAGTCCTTGGCTTAGCATTTTGGTTTCAGTTTCATCTCCTCATCGCTTAGTACAAATTCATTGCCACCTTCACTACCACAGGCAGCACAACAGAAGCAAAATAACACACAATGGCAGAACCCTGTATTCATACAGTACATCCCTTTTGATACCCTACAAGTCAGGAATAATAAACTCTTTTGACTACTCATGTATCTTTTTAAAGACAAATACTGGATCTGTCATTCTACAGTCTGGAAATAAACTCTTTGTACAAAAATCAAAATTCAAAAATCATCTGTTGGTTGGGCTCTACTTTCTAGCACATAGGCATAGACATTTCCATAGAGGCTGAGGAATGTAATCCTTATATAAATGGTTCACATCCTTTGACCGTCCTTTTTTGAAAAAGGTAACCAACAATTTCTCCTAATCCAGATCTGCCTAGAGGTTGGTAAAGCTTATCACTTCAGTCATAACCAGCATCTACAACGTTTCTGGCTAAATCTTATTCACTCCAAAGTCTCAAAACTAGTGTGCATTTCAATCACCAAAGTGTCCTCAGGTACCAAAAATGACCCAACCTCAGTAGACAACTGCTGACAAAGCTCCATCTACGAAATATGTACAGTAGCCCCTGCGAAGTCGCGGTTCAGGGTTCGCGGACTCAGTCGTTCGCAGATTTTTCCTTAGAACTTAGCTATTAATTGTTAACAGAAAGCGCAAATATCCTCCGAAATTTTTTATGGCTTTTTTCGTGGCAATATTGTGCTGTAGAGAGAACAGGAAGCAACCTCTGAGGGAAACGTGGTTTGGGAAGGTGAAAGTAGCCTATCTGAAGAGCGTTATTCATTTCTCCTTGCTGCTGATTGATTGCTTCCCTGTGACGCATCTCCAGGTGAGTGGCTTTACCACTACTGAGGGAAACGCCGTTTGGGACGGTGACAGTAATCAATCCGAGAACGTTATTCATTTCTCCATGCTGCTGATTGATTGCTGCCCTGTGACGCGTCTTCAACGGAGTGTCCTCATGTTTTCCATTTTGTTATTGTATTCATTTTGTTATTCTTAAATGCACAAGATGTTGCTGAATCGCCTGCACCTTCTAAGGCTTCTGGCACTGTCATTTTTTTGATTCAACGCTCCAAACATTATATGGGGAGGCTTCCCCAAATCTTTGTATTTGTTTTTGTCGATTTATTTCTTGACAGCACATTTAAGAAAGTACTTTAATTTGAATGAACTGTTAATGCTTTTGATAAGTAAATCTCACACTTGTTTCCTCCTTCAACCTGGTTTATCCTCGTTCATTACTGTTGATGCCCTCAGAAGTAGGCAGTGCCAAGGCTACAGGGACATGGGATATCTCAATCTAACAACTCAATAAGTGATACCATTTTAAAATCTTCACAGTGTTTTGAGCAGTTGTTACGTGTATGAAACAGACATCAGTCAATGATTTTGTCTCTGAAAGTTAAACCCACATTAAAGCAGCTCCTTTGTCCACTAGTTCAATCTCTATATGTGTAGCAGTCAAACAGGAACTTGTTAGTAACTGGTATCTTTTTCATGGATCCATCTAAGGGAAAAGAAAGACCAGCCTTGTCAAAGATGTCTGGTTCTAAAGTAAACTCTATGCAAGGATGTGCATTCAGATACGCTGTATCTGGTCTGCAGTATTTATTTGACTCATTATATTAGTAAATTTTGGATAATATGCTGTCTTAGCCTCTTACTTAGAAAAATTAACCAAAGATTAATCTTACAAGGAACACATGGGTTCTAACAAACCTTAGAATGGGACTTAACAATAAAGAAAATGACTACTTCAGAATAGAAACACGGCTGGAAAAAATGTTTTGGAAGCATGGTAATTATACAATGGGGATGACGACTGAAAAGAAATAACACAGGCAAGTACTATTTAATTATATGGAACCAATCACATGTTTGAAAACAGTTAAAAATGTGTAGATGGTTGTTTCATTAAGGGACTGAGGGTGTCCAACCTCTTCTAACAATTATGGAATACTTTAGAACAGTGGTTATCAGGCCCTGTTTACGCAAGGTCCACATTAACAATTCAAACATTTCTGCGGTCCACTTGTTAACCTTCGCTGGCATATAATTTATTGCTCATGCATTTAGTAATTGGGGGTAAATATTACTAATATACAGTATTATGTATTTTTTTCTTTACATGTTTAGTTGCTCATTGCTTGCTACACAAATACAATAATAAATCGAGAGACAACGATAATCATTATCTGGTTTATTTTATTTTCATTTATGTTAGTAAAATTGTCAAAGATGATGCTGTTTGGGCTTACATAGCATGTCTATTCTGGCTGAAATTTTTGATAAACACACTCAAAGATCATCCTCCACTTTCATTCTTGACCAATATTTTGTTTTCATGGCAGTCAATGCAGAAAATGAAACCTCGCACAAATAAGTTGTTGAAAAAAGGTATAAGAACTTTCATCGCTAGTGCTGACAACAACGGATATTCAAGCAAAACTATGCACCAAAAGGAACAGATATCCGTAAGAGGATCGTCAAATTAGATTTGTAATGTGCGATCGCTAGACAGCTCCGCTAATTCGTCTTGTGCACAACCGGTTAATTCAGAGGATGCACACTGAAAAGGATTACGAATCAAAATTTTGTCTACGGACATGAAGCACTTGTCAAAATATTCAGCAAGAGATGTCAGATGCTGTCTTATTACACCAGCATCTCGCCATTGACTTCATTGATCTCTATAAATTCACAAAATAACTGAAACATGTTATGTGAATTGCTTTCGAGGGGCATGCACAAACGTCGTAGCTTCTTCTTAAAAGCTGCCACTTTGTTGTATGTCTTGAATAAACTGGCATCTTTACCCTGCAGCGATGTGTTCAAAAGACTAAAAATGTCAGCAAGGTATGCCAGTATGGCAAGCCACTCAGTATCTGCGACCTTACCGGCCAGGTCGAGATTGTGTTCGGTCAAAAACTGCAACAATTCGAAATGAAGTTCAAACACCCTTGCGAGAACTTTCCCTCTGGATAGCCAATGAATAGCCGAGTGCAATAGGAGATGCTTGTGTTCTGCATCTGCCTCGATACAAAGTTGAGCAAATAATCAACAGTTCACTGTTCTAGTTTTAATGAAGTTTACAATCCGTACACAGTCATCGAATACAGATCCCTGAGTTTTGTGCAAATTCTTTGAAGCCAATGCTTCACGATGGATCATACAATGAGTGTCTACAATTTCGGGTGACACTTGCTTTATGTGGGTTACAACACCATTGTTGCGACCAGTCATTGTGGCAGCACCGTTGGTGCAAACACCGATGCAGTTTGTCCACTGCAGGCCAAAAGTTGAGAAAAATTTGTTTATAACACAAAATATTTCATCTGCTGTCATTCTTGATGGCAATGACTTGCAAAAAAGAAATTCCTCTTTCATGACATTTTGCCAACAATAGTTAACATAAACAAGCATCTGTGCTTCGCCAGCGATATCAGTTGATTCATCTAATTGAATCACAAACTTAGTAGACTGTAAACGTTCAGTTAACTGCGTGACAATGTCCCCCGACATTTCAGAAATTCTTCTGCGGACAGTATCATTCAAGATAGGAATGCTTTTCAGTTTTGTAGCATATTCTAAGCCAAACAATACATCGCAAATCTCAAGAGCAGCTGGCATGATAAGATCTTCTCCAATTGTGTGTGGTTTCTTTGCTTTTGTGATTTTTTGAGCAATCAAGTAGGATGTTTTAACAGTTTTTCATTGAGAGTAACTCTTGTTTTTAACACTGTCTTCTGTTTAGTGTATTCCGTGGCTTTACGCTCAAAATATTCTTTAGTTTTATTCTGTAGATCTGGATGTCTTGTAGTAAGATGACGACGCAATTTCATCGGCCTCATAGCTTCTTTCGAGAGGATTTGCAAACAAATAACGCACATTGGCAGATTTTGGTCATTTCCTGATGGAAGGAAACCATATTTAATATATTCCACATCATATTTTTGAGCATATTTAGTTTTCTTACAAGTAACAACTTTAGTGTCGTCTTGATCATAACCGCTTTCGCTGCCACTACTATCTGTTTCTTGGTGTCAGTTGAAGGCTTACGTTTCAAAAATCGATCGATTTTAGGGTCTAAACTTCTCTACAAGCCTAAAGTAATCCAAGTCTACTCTAAACAATAAAAAGGTTAACCAAAAAAGTGTGTGACAGTGAAATTTTAATTATTTTTGCTTAAATCTCTTGCGTCATCGCTTGCATCAGCCAGTGTTAACAGCTACAGCTGCATTTTGATCCTACTAAAGTACTAAAATAACTAAATTAAACAAAGCATCTCTAAGCCCTAAAATCCTGCAGCTTGCATCCGTACATACGGTCTGCCGCTAACAATGCGTAAAAAATGCGGATTATTTTCTTGTTTCCTCTGACTTTTTGTCTAATTTTGGTACTGATTTAAGACTTTAGCGCGGCCCACCATATTCCCTGTCACGGCCCACCTTTGGTCCGCGGCCCATGGGTTGAGAACCACTGCTTTAGAAGACTTAAGTACCCAATTCAAGATCACCAGGATAAACAAAAATTTAAATCCTGCTTTTAGTACACAATTAAAAACCTTCTGGAAGGTGTCAGCCTTACAAAATGCTAACACAGTACATAACACTTCTACTTAATTAGACTTTCTTAATAAGCCACCAGAAACCAACGTAATGCAGTCACCATGTTCCAGAACAACCTAACAGTATTTGTTTTTAGGAAACACAGTCTTGAAAGCTGGCATTCTTAAGGATCTGAGTCTAGTTAGTGCTTTACTTTCAAATAATATGTGTTATTGATAACAGTCTGTTGATAACAGTCCGAATGTATGCGAATATAATAAAACATTAATTGTATACAGATTCACACAGTATGGTTTTGAGAAGCCTATTTAATAAAGTATAGCAAAAGAAAGAAACATATCTTTCAACAGCTGGTCTGAGTTTATTTTATGAGGAGTTTGTTTGTTATTCCTATGACAGCATACTGTATATCTTTCTGAAAGTACTCTGATTTCTGTCCATATTCCAGAGGCATGTACTGATTTTTGCCTCACTGAGCGTGTGTGAATGTTTGTTTCCATGATTGTGCCCTTTGATGGATTGCTGCCCAGTCCAGATTCAGGCTTTATACTGATGTTTTGAGACTGAGTCTCTGGTAATTATTGCAAGAAGACAAAAGGACAAGAGATGTAAACGTAAACCAGAATTCATAGTTAGTGCCAGGTTAAAATAAAAAAATAAGGAGACTGAAAAGAGTGCACAGGTAACCAAACTATAGAGGCAAACCGAGAACTCATGTAAAAAGGAATTAACAAAAAAACAAAAAACAAATCTAACATTTGATCTACTGTACTTAAGAAGAATCTATTACTAAAAGTTTTATTCATTTTTGTTAACAATCTGGGGCATTTTTCAATTGGAATAACAGCGATATTTTTACTAGATGTCTGATGAAGTCAGAAGTTCAACAATTGTGGTCACATGACACACAACTCCTAATCATCAAACACGTCACTCACATTCACATGAATGTTGATGATAGGATTACAAAAAATTTAAAATAAAACAAAAAACTTCCAAATGTAAAACAAATTGTTGAAAACCTTAAAAAAGAAATACAGAAATTAATAGTAATCCCAAAAGTGCCACCAAATGCATGTAGTTATGACAGCTAAATGTTGCAGGCATATGCTACCTGAAATTGAAAATGTATGGATGTGTGTCTGTTAGCATTTGCTTACCAGATATCTTGATGGCAAGACCTGTCAGCTCATGCGTTAAGAATATTTTAAACAATAAAAGCACACAAATATTTTATAATTAAGATCATTTTATTACTAATTGTATTACTGATGCATGTACATATAGAGCATATTTTTCCACTTTGTAAAAAATTATTTTGTTAATGTCTCAATGAAACTCTGCTATATTCGTAATCCTTGTCTCTCAGACTAAACAGAAAGAAGATTTAACCTTTGTCTATTAATTTATATAGCAGATCTCTTCTAATTTGAAAGGTAAGCAATTTTAAATGAGGCACAATACTCAAATAATTATCGGAAACAAAAATAAACCTCCATCATGCTTTATCTGTAAATAATATTCCATGTCCAGAATATTAGAAATTTATTTTAAATGATTTTTTGTTGACAAGCAGATAAATAAATATTCATGAGCAAAAAGGTCACACAATAATTGTTTTTACTCTATGAAAGTAGAGTTACCAGCAAAAAATCAGATTTTAATATAAAGGTTAGACGGATGGCTGAAGCAAATGTCAACTTAAACCTCCCATTGTGTATTCAAATCTAACATTTTTACTTCTTACGTGTAATACCTTACATTTATTTACATTACATTTCATGTGCCAGGCCTGTATGCTGTCCAACTCCCTCTGTAATGATTAATCTCAGTCTACAGTATCTGCCTTTCCACCTAGTTCAGTAGTTCAGAGTGGCGGGCTTCTTGTGCTGTATGGCCTCATGCTGAAAACACTGTAAAATACATTATATGTGTATTTTCATACACCTGTAGTGACTATAAAAATTAATTCTTGAAAATTTTCCTATTTCATTAATATACTGTACAATACTTAATCACGGTGACTTTCATTTGACATTGATCAACAGAAAACTATTGTTTAATTTCAAAATGAAAACAAATCCTTGCAAAGTAATCTGAAATAATTACAAATACAGTATAAAACACAAAGCAATTGATCACATTAGTATCCTCCATCTTCAGGTGAGTATTTGGTGGCCTTGATATCCTTCATTCTGTGTGCAAAGGTCTTTATCAGGAAACTGCAATCTTCCTCATTCTCATTTGTAAAACTGCTCTAGCTCTGTCAGGCTGCAAGAGGATCAAGAGTGAACAGTCTTTTTCTACTCCTGCTACAACTCTTCATTTAGCTTGAGTTCTGGATTTTAACAGCCAATCCAGGACATATTTTAAACAACATTGTTGTTTTTTTAAACATTCATGTGTAGCATTTGCTTTATGTTTGGGGTTGTTGTCTTGCTGAAACACAAATCTTCTCCCCAGGTGCAGAGTTCTTGCAGACTACATCAGTTTTCCTCCAGGATTTTCCAGCATTTTAACCTCTAGCTTAACACGACTTCCAGGGCCTGCTTTGGATCAGGACAGTGACAGCAGTCTGTTGCTGAAGCTGCTCCTCTGTCTGGAGATGAAATTGTTCAGTGGATTCTCCATGATTGACAGGAGCCTACTCAGCGCCCTTCGCTCTGCAACAGATGTCAAACTGTCCAGCTCCTTGCCTACAAATAGAGCCTGCTTTCACTAGTTTGTCCAGGCGTGAGGCATCCCTCTTCTTTATGCTGCCTCCCCAGCACACCACTGCATAGAAGAGGGCGCTTGCCACAACCAACTGATAGAACATCTGCAGCATCTTATTGCAGATGTTGAAGGATGCCAGCCTTCTAAGGAAATATAGTCGGCTATGTCACAGAGCATCAGCATTGGCAGTCCAGTCCAGTTTATCATTTAGCTGCACTCCCAGGTATTTATAGGTCTGCAGACAGTCACCTCTGATAATCACGGGATTCGGGAGGGGCCTGGGCCTCCTAAAATCCACCACCAGCTATTTGGTTTTTCTGGTGTTCAGTTGTAGGCGGTTTGAGATGCTCCATTTAACAAAGTCCTTGATTAGGTTCCTATACTCCTCCTCCTGCCCACTCCTGATGCAGCCCACAATAGCAGTGTTGTCAGCGAACTTTTGCACGTGGCAGGACTCCGAGTTGCATTGGAAGTCCGATGTATATAGGCTGAACAGGACCAGAGAAATGTCAGACCTGCAGCTCCCGAGCTACACATACTGAGGTCTGTCTGTAAGTTAGTCCACGGTCCATGCCACCAGGTATCAATCTACTCCCATCTCTGTCATCTTGTCCCTAAGGAGCAGAGGTTGGATGGTGTTGAAGTCCAGAAACATAATTCTTACTGCACCACTGCCTCTGTCTAAGTGGGAGAGGGATTGGTGTATCATGTAGATGATGGCATCCTCCACTCCCACCTTCTCCTGATATGCGAACTGCAGAGGGTCAAGGGTGTGGTGGGCCTGAGGCCTCAGGTGGTGAAGCAGCAGCCGCTCCATGGTCTTCATCACTTGTGATGTCAGAGTGACAGGCCTGAAGTCATTCAGCTCACCTGGACGTGATACCTTTGGGACTGGGGTGATGCAAGATGTTTTCTAAAGCCTCAGGACTCTCCCCTGTTCCAGGCTCAGGTTGAAGATGCGCTGTAGAAGACTCCCCAGCTCCAATGCACAGGCCTTCAACAGTCGTGGAGATACTCCATCTGGACCCACTGCTTTGCTGGCATGAAGTCTCCTCAGCTCTCTGCTTACCTGGGCTGCTGTAATTGTGGATGGGAGAAACTCTCTCCTATGCTGGTGGCAGCAGAAGGATGGGTGGAGGATGCAGTACTCTGAGGTGAGAGTGAGAGTGGGTTAGGGTGGTCAAACCTGTTAAAAAAGTTGTTCATCAGGAAGCATTTCCAAAGCATGATACTGCCCCCAGGAAACTTAATGGTGATGCTGTTGTGTTTTTGACATTGTACAGTGTTTATGCCTAATATGAAGGTTAGACTAATGGCCAGAAAAATAGTTTTTTTGTGATTAGGCTATAGAACCTTTTTCTAGTTTAATACAGAGTCTTTCCTGTGCCTTCTGCCTTACTCTGTGTTTTTTAACAGTGTTCAGTTTAGTTGTTCTATGTTCCAATTTTCTCAGTTTATGTACTCACAGTTTTGCAAATCTTCCACTGTAGCTTGTATTAGAGATCACATTGGTCTATTAGTGGCCTCCATCACTGGTCGATTACTCAGTTTTTGTGGACAGCCCGCTAGGTAACTTTAAAGTTACGCCATACTCTTTCCATTTCTTAAGGATTGACTTAACTGGTGTCCATATTCAAATTCAATGACATGGATATTTTCTTGCCTCCATCCTGACTTGCACTGTTTCACACAGTCGTTTGTAGTATTCTTTTGTCTTCGACTTACCACAAATTGAACCTTCCAAATAAGGTGCATTTATACTACAGTCAATTGAAATCCCTTCACTACAGACAGGTAGTGTCTTTTAACTAATTTCGTGACTTCTAAAACCAATTGACCGCACCAGTGATGACTTAGATGTGCCATATTAAAGGGGTTGAATACTACATTTGTAATTAATTTAGACCACTTTGCACAGATCTGTTTTCATTTCGACATTGAAGAATCTTTTTTGTAGGTCAGTGTCAAAAAATCCTAATTAAATCAACTGTGAGTATTGTGTAATGATAAAATGTGAAAACTTCCAAAAGGTGAAATACTTTTTATTTGCACTGTACATTTATATCAATGGACCATTTCTGCATACAGATTTAAGGAAAATATTGAGCATTTCACACTTTTGCAAAGTATAACTCCTCAGTGGTACGGATAAGGGTCAAAGAATATGACTGATTTTACAGATATGCTTCAGATTTACATGTGAGTGTGCCATCAACCCAGCACTCTAATCAATCCCAGAGCAAGTGTCGGCACGCACACACTCACACCCGATTGGATTGTGCATGCTTCAGGACTCAATTATTTATTTAATAGCACATTTCACCATAGACCTCTTATCACACACAAGTTTATTTTTTTACAACATATGATTCTATCTGACTGTTGTAGTGCCAATTAACATTTAAATAAACTTGTGCTGCTTGCTATGCACTTTATATTTACTTATTTGGCTGACGCCCTTATCCAAGGCAACTTACAACATTTCATGATACATTTGCTTACATTTCTTTTGGTTCTCCAATTTAAGGACAGACGGGTCAAGTGACTTGCTTGTGGTCACACTGTATCAGTAGTGGGATTTGAACCTACTAAAGCCTTAACCACTACACCACACTTTTGCACAAAGGTTGTTTCTTTATTCACAGAAATGTCTAAACAGTCACAATGGGGGTGAAAATTATGAAGTCTTGGACGCATCCTGTGCACTAACATAGCAAAAAGTGCCATCACAGTCTCCAGACAAAAACTGTTGTACTGGCCTTAAATGTTGCAAATCCAACACAAAATGTACAAATTTCTTATCTATTTCCATGAAATCTTACATGAAAACTTAATGTTTTTGGCAGTCTTGACAGTCAAATCCAGTCTAATAAGCCATCTGTTTTCTGTAGCCATTTAGTCCCATCTTTTACAGATTTCAGATGTCACTCTATTCACTACAAGACTACTGTCACAATTACTCAAAAAACGTTTTGAAAAGCTTCACATGAAGTTTCACAATTTACCAATTACTGTAATTCTGTCTCGTCACCAGGTACCTTTCTACATAGTATTATACTAGAACATAAAAACATAAATGTTTGACAAATGAGAGGAGACTATTCAGCCCAGCAAGCCCATTTATTTAGCTAATAGCTGTGCTCTTTCAATTTATCATCCAGATAAATTTTAACAGTTGTCAAAGTGTCCACTTTAATTACATGACTTAGTAATTTGCTTGAGATTCCCGTGACTCTCTGTGTAAAGAGCAGATTCCTGGCTTCCATCTTAAATGCATTTCTCCCTATTTTCCACAAGCGTCTTTGACTACATAATCCCGTGTTTAATTGAAAGAATTCTTCTGGATCAACTTTATGCCTCTGAGAAATCTGAAGACCTGAATTAGGTTCGTACACAGCCCTCAAGCTCAAGACTTAAGAGGTTTAATGTTAAAAGGATGTATATTGTTGCTCAGCATCTTCTCAAGCTAATATGATGTTACTGTATTTGAATTGTAAAGCAATTTTTGATGCTATCTGCTGTTAAAATATAATTATTTGGTGTCTTTCTAGGCGATAAATACTTATATTTTTTGTTTGTTTTGGTTTGTCTTTCACTTTATTTGGCTTTTTTATTGTAGAAATCAAAAATTTATTTGTGTTTTTATATGGCAAACATATTCAACTATGTTTGCAAATTAAAGGATTTTAACTTTTCTGATGCCAAGAAAAAAAATGAACTTGATAGAAGAATGGGTTCATTAAAAATTGGTCTTTTTGTGTTTTTCCATGAAGAAAACACGGAACCTGCATGCAGGTTTATAGGTATTTATTTATCTTCTTTAAAAAGTAAATTTTCCCCTGGGGAATAAAAAATAAAGTTCTATCTATCTATCTATCTATCTATCTATCTATCTATCTATCTATCTATCTATCTATCTATCTATCTATCTATCTATCTATCTATCTAAATTGTACAGAAACACAAAATATGTATATGTTAAAAATATTTGATGTTTAAGTCCATCCATCCATTTTCCAACCCGCTGAATCCGAACACAGGGTCACGGGGGTCTGCTGGAGCCAATCCCAGCCAACACAGGGCACAAGGCAGGAACCAACCCATCGCAGGATGTTTAAGTCAACCATATAATTTTAAAGAAATCTGAAGCCGTATTTACCCATCAACCATCAAACCACTGTCAAACCTTATTGTCCAAACATTTATTCTAACATGGTAGATCCAAATACATATGTTACCTGGAGTGCCTTACCTATCAATATTGTGAAAGTGCATTACAGGTTACACTCACAAA
Source organism: Polypterus senegalus (assembly GCF_016835505.1). Taxonomy (NCBI): domain Eukaryota; kingdom Metazoa; phylum Chordata; class Cladistia; order Polypteriformes; family Polypteridae; genus Polypterus; species Polypterus senegalus. The sequence continues at coordinate 231,769,704 of NC_053155.1, forward strand.
AGGCCAATTTATATTCATGATTAATTTAGCCTACATGTGTCACTCTTAAGTAGGCTCTAAATAATACAGGAGAGAGCACCAGAGAGGCAGTGATTCGATTTTAAACCTGTGCTAATCTCTTTTCCACTGTCTGCTGCACTGATATCTGCTTACAAAAACACTTTTTGACTATATTTGTCATTATCTGTAGTCATTTTTTGTTAGCTTTATTGGATGACTTCTTTAATAAAATTTGTAGTTCACTGAATTTGATTGTTAATAGTCAATCATATGTTTCATTGGTGGATTTTATAGAGCATTTGCAATTCCGTACAGTTTACCTTTGTGTGAGACTAGTATATATAGCAGGAGATGGAATTCACTTATAGATCATGAATCAAAACCAGTAATAAAAGCACAGTGTAATTTTAAATGGCTGAATTCATATTACTTGAGTGCCAAGTTAGTGTGCCTTGGACTGATATGCAGTTTGTTTGTTCAGACAGCTTATTTGCTACAGAAATGCAGTTCCAAAACAAGATGTGAAATTAGGTTGCATGCTTTTTGAGAATAGGTTCACATTTAATATATAATGTAGCTTACATAGAGAGTGAACTCTCATTGATTTTAAAAGGTTTTCAATGCCATCTAACATACCAAGAGAGTGAAAAAGCAAAGTTTTTTTCCATCACATTGAAAAATAACCCAAACAGTTTCAAAGAAAAAAATAGTATTTTTTATGATAGAATGTTAAAATAATAATTTAGATTTTTATATAATACTCACCCTATATAGTTTATAGTGATGGTTGAAAAAATTTAATTTCAAATTTTCTTGCAGAATAGGTATATCAAAGTTTTTAAAAAAAATCATCATCTACAGTTGCCAACACTGGACAACAGCAAACAATATAAAAAAAAAATCCACAAAAAAACTCTCAGTTAACCACTTTGGAATATGCTCTAACAAACCCAATTGAAATATACTTAAACATGCATTGGAATTCAAGACCCCCCCCCCTCGTCCCATAAAGGCTTGTTCATTGATTAAAATTGTTTCATGGTATAACACTATTGCAAATTTGTACTGAATATAGCTGTGGATTAAAAGTGCAGAAAAAGTGAATGAAAACATTATCAAGAAGAGAATATGCCTAATAAAGTGCATATATAAGCTGCTTCAGAAGGTCAATTCACCCACAGTTCCATAGACTGCCACTAAATTATCCCAAAATTCTCCAGTTGTGGATATGAATAAAATTTAATAACGGGAGGTGGGTCTACAATTCAAATGCTTTTTTACATTTGACTGTGTTTTCTAGAAGTGGATCATTTATCAATATTTTCCTAAACTTACATGTGTTTGGGGTGTTATTAGCTTATGACTGGATGACCTGATGTCGATTATGCGAGACTAGCAATATGACATTTATGAACATGTGCAATATTGTTTGCTGTTTTCCAGAATTGGTCACCATACAGAGACATTCCATCAGACTTTATTACCTCTGGTGTAAATGAAAATTTGATTCAAATTTTTTCTAAGTCATTATCACAAACCACATGGGGTAAGCAACATGTATAAAAATACTATTTTCGGCAAGAGCATTTTTTAAGTTTTGTTTATTCTTAAGGAAATCCACAGTTGCACTGCACAATTGCTTCCCAACTCCAGAGACATGTGATGGTCACTGTCTGTGTCTGTGTGGAGTTTACACATTCTCTCTCTGTGTCTGTGTGAACTTTCATGATACTGACGTGATGTAAGGTCCTAAATGACACTGGTTTCTGCCTTCTTCTCTGTGCTGGGATCCAAGTCCCTCAGATCTGTAATGGAGACAGTGGTGTAGCAGTACACTAAGGACACCAAAATGTACAGTATATAAATGGTCTTTTTATTAAATATAATCTATATTGGGGGCACACAAAAGAGAGAAAACAATGTATGCAAAAACTCACTGAAAATAAAACCATCCATCCATCCACTTTCCTAGCCTGCTTATCCAAACCTTTTTTGCATTCATGAACCTTCCCCATAGATCTTGAGTCTTGTGTACCAGATGGGGTAACATACCTACTTGCCTACTTCTCCAGTACAATAAAACACAATTCTTTCTTGTCCCATTTTATTCCCTTTATTATCGCTTCAATTAAATCTGTGTGTGAGCACTTTACCCAGGCCAATTCCAAATGCTAGATTCCAGAAATTACTGTCTCGAAACAGATTTAAATCCACTCCTTCAGGCCCTGCCATGAATTACTTCTGGGAATGAAGCTGATATATAAAATTACAATGTGACCAAACTAGATTTCCCTCTGCTGACCACTGAGACCACTGAGGATTTCCATAACCTTAAACATGGGCATGTCTTCAAGGTGACTACTTTAAATGAATATCTGTTCTTTGAATATACTTGTTTGTCATTCAATCATTGGTCAGGGGGTCTTTGCTCTTCTTCCCATCCTCAGTTACCTTAATTTTTTCATAAAATGAAGATCATGCATTTATAGGATCTTTTGTGTCAATTACCCTAGAGTATTCTGGGGATTATTGTATGTTTTTTCCCTGTAAGAGCTCTCTTCTGCACTATCATCCTGTGGCCTACCCTTTTGGCATACATGCTAGATGTAACAAAGCTTACTACTTTCTGGTGGTGCTTTTTTCTACTGAACTGGCTTGTGTGTTTTCTCCTTTTTCTCTCTTAGCCTTTCTGAACTCTGTTAGTGCCTATTCTACCTGGTTGTCTGTGACCTTCATTTAAAAAATAGATCATCAGAAGTATTCTGAAAACCCTTTTATTAAAGCCATTCTCTGAAGATTTTTTCCATAGAGTGAAAATTTAAGGATTGATTTATGATTTGTCGTTTCAGAATTGTACCTAAACATTTTGCTATGTTGAATGAGTCACTTCTGTTTTAGCGATTTTAACTAATGGACTTTTCCTCCTCTTCTGTTATATAACCTGAAAATGCAATATGGCACCTTCTCCACCTCCACTTATCACTCACAAGATTGTAGATTTTGTAACATGTTAAAAGATAAAAAAAAATACTGTATACTGCCTAATCGGCATCTTTTGTCCATGCTTATACTACATTTACTTACTTCTTTTGTCTACAGCAATTCAAAAATCTGAGGATAGTAGTCTACAAACCTCTAATGAGTTTATCATTGACAGAAAGTAGGAGGACAAGAAACTGCAGTGTTGCAGTAATTAAGGTGAGAGTACAATGACAAAGTCTGCAATCACAGCACATAGGCAAAGGGTAGGTAAGGGTAAATAAACTTGTTTTCTAAAGTGGTGAAAGAAAGCTTGCTTAAATGGGAATTATTTAACTTAATGGTCACTCACCCTGTTGTGTAGTTTCTTCAAAATTTATATAAATAGAAGAAGAACTTTAATACACAGACCAATTTTTAAAACAATTAATAGTAGTCTTTAGTAAAGCTGTAATAGTAGGGTGATGTACATTATTAGCCATTATAGATACAATGAGAAGTGAAGCAAAATGACAACTTTAATTGGCTAACTGAACAGATTACAATAAAGGTTTTTTGAATGACGTTTTTTTCATAGTATATATACTGTATAAACACAGAAGACTCCAGTTTCTATGCTACAGCTTGCCCGAAGGTGAGACTTGAGCTGCATATTGAAAGTTTACCTATTGTAATCTGTTCAGTTAGCCAATAAAAGGTGTAATTTTGCTTCACTTATCATTGCATCCACAATGACTAACAAAGTACAGTACATCACCCTACTACTGCAGACATACAAGACTACTACATGACATTGAAGACCCAGTGAAAAAAGTGGCAAACCTGTATAGTGACATCTTCTTCTTAATGAAATGTATAAAGGAAAATCTTATCCCAAAAGGCATCTTGATAATGAATTTTACCATACACACTTCCAAAACACACATAGCAACTCTAGGACATCTGAAAGGCTACCACCTAATCAAAATTTTCGACAACATTAAAAAGAACACACAAGAGGAGATCCAAAACCTCATTCTGCTCCTTGGAAATAACATGCAGGATATGATAAAGGAGCTACATCCATATTACAAAAACTCCAGAAGCCCCTTATCGTCGAAATGAAAAAGCTGTATGAGAGAAAACTGGACACTTAAGAGCAAAAAACAAAGAGCAACAGATTTGTATTGTTAATCTCTCCTCATACACACCAAATGAAGCAGAGATTTCAATAATTACAAAGGGTCTCTCATTCTGCCATTCAAAGCCCATTGACAAAATCAGACTCTGCAGTAATATGGAAGAATTCTTCAGAAAAATCACTTAACAAATTTTTCCACAAGATAGAAAACAGCGACACCGAGGAACCATCAACAAGCTGTTACAATAACCTAACTAATAAATCTGCATGGACATCAGAACCTTCCATCCCACACTGGACAATTACATAGATTGCTTCAAACGGACAGTCAAACAGGGATCATAAACAGTAAAATTGGATACAATATATCGCTATTCATGAGTGGAGAGCCATACATTCACTAAGAGAAAATACAGAGCTCATTATTAAACCAGCAGACACAGTGGGTGCCTTAGATATCATGAACACATCTGATTAGATACAGGAGGCACAAAGGCAATTGTCCAATATTACACATTATTACAAGCTACAGGCAGACCCCACAGATCGCTACAAGAAGAAACTAAAAAAGATAGTAAATAGCTTTCCTCTTGACATCAGGGATCAAATAAGCAGTTTAATTCCTGAGAATCCCAAAATGGGTTACTTCTACATGCTTCAAAAGTTCCACAAGGACAAGAACCAAGGAAGACCCATAATCTCTGCAGTACATCCTTAAACCCCTTGCCCAAAATACAACCAGTTACATCCAAGACACTACTGATTTTCAAAAAAAAAAATACCTCTTTACTAGAGGGAACCTTACTGGTCACAATGGATACTGAGGCACTTTACACACATATCTCCCATGATGATTGCATATTGGCATGTGAAACATACTTCAAACAATATGTTTTACCAACAGAGTCAGTTATACAAATAATAAAATTCAGTCTCACACACAATTTATTTTAATTTGGACAGGACATCTACTTGCATCAAATGGGGATTGCAATGGGCTGTTGGTACGCATCTGACCATGTGAAGATATTTATGGCCAAATTGGAGGAAGATTTTATGTTAATGTGAATCTTAAAACCAATGTTGTATCTCAGTTACATAGAAGACATCTTTATAATCTGAAGAGCGACTGAGAAGGACCTCCTCCATTTTCATAACAAGTACAATTCTTTCCACCTCAACATATAGGTGAAACTACATTACAGAAAAACTGAAGTCAGCTTCCTTGATACCATCAATTACCTGAAAGACAGCACCTTTGTGACCTATATTTTTTACGAACCAACAGACAGAAAGAAGTGATAACTTCCACCCAAAACATATAAGGCACTTTATTATTTTCAACCAAGCAATATGTTACAATCATATTTGCTCAGACACGACAGACCAGGATAAACAGGAGCTTAGACAAGATTTCATTAGACAAGGATATATTCCCAAAAATAATGGACTTTCAAATATGAGGAGCCATACCCAGAGAGAACCTTCTGACATAAAAACAAAGACAACAAGAACCACATCCCCTTTGTTGTCACCTATAACCTACATCTTCAAGTACTTTGCAAAATTATAAAAGAACTTCAGCCAATACTAACGATGACATTCTGAGAGATGTATTCTCAGAATCTCCCATCCTGGCATACAGACAACCATCAAACCTGCAACAACAAACTGTCCAAAGCTCCTTGAGTGAACTAACATGAAATTGGTACATCTTCCTGCCTACAGAAAAGACATAAAACATGTGGTCACATTTATAATACAGATCATGTAATTATTCCACACTGCCAATAACAACACTGCATAAAGGGATCATTTTCCTGCAGATAAAATGTGGTTTATTTAATCATGTGTATGAAATGTCCCAACACTCTATGTGGGAGAAATTGGACAAATACTCTGCCAAAGAGTGAATTTACACAGGTTCCACATTATGCATGACAATAGTGATGTTCCTGCAGTAGCTCTCTCTAGCAGCAGTGGACACTATGAGAAGGATTTGAAAAAAACAGCAGGAGGGAAAGGAATGGAAAGTTAAACTGATGCTAAAATTTAACATATTACATCATGGTTTAAACAGAGATAAGAGTTTTATGACCAGATATGAGAACCATTTACATCTCTCTGTCTGACCCAGTTAATTTGATTACAGATCCAGATTACTCATCAAAACTGGACAGTTATCATATCAAAAGATCTTGACTATACATTGTTCTCCTCTCCTGTTAAATTAATCTTAGGCTGGAGAGATCTGTTAATTTTTGACTTTGAAGATGACCCACTTAAAGGTTTTTGAATGCCATATGTCAGTTTTAATGTTAATATACTGATATTGACATGAATTGTTTATGTTAATCAGATTGAGACTGCTCTGCCTTAATGCCTGTTTGTGTGTTCATGTATGTAAATGATGTATGGTTTAATTATTTCTTTCATTACATTATAGATAGAAACTTGTACAAATGCTTGGGGTTTGTACTCAGTGAAGAGTATTGTACAAAAATAAATTAAATTGAACCGAATAACTCTGGAGATACTTTGGTTTACATAAAAATATAATTTCTGTAGAAATTAATTTAATAAAATCTTCCTCAAGCAGTCTATTTCTAAATATATGAAATGTGTACTTATGGCTTTTATACAAAATCCATAGCTCAGCCTTTACCGCACTTATTAAAATTCTCAGGTCCTGTTTGACATTCTTTCAGTTATGGTGTATGTACAATTCAAAAGGGTTTCACAGCCACACTGTCTATTTCAAGAATTTACCAGAATATGTAGTAGAGGTACTGTAAAACATCATACTTTCACAACTGTATTGAGTATCGTATCATTAATGTCTATTATGAACTTTTGATGTGTGAAATTTAGTCTAAATGCATTCATTCATTCAGTTTAGCTTTGTCTCCTTTGACTCCTAGGCAGACCACACACACCGGCAGAAAAAATACTGAAAGTAGATAGAAAAGACACTACACAGACTTACTGATAAGTTGGTTAATAAGCTAACACTACAACTCAAAGTTACACGTGTCAGCGACAAAACCTGATTAAAATGGGATTTGAGTAAAAGAGGAAAGCAGCTTCCACATAAAAGGCTGATTGCACCAAAACTCTGCAGACATCACAATCACTCAGTACCAGCATTGGGGACCCTTGTATAAACTATATTCAAGACAAAATATATTTTCGTTAATTTCATAACAAATAATCACAGACCTAATTTATTAACTTAATTAAAACTTTAGAAGCATTTAATGGGATAGCAAGTTTAAGAATGTTACACGAAATATTGTTATTTGTTAGATTTAAACAGTCGAATGTCTTTTTTTTATATTTATGAGGTACTGCATTTGTTTTAAAAATAATAGTTCATATTAGTGCAGCCTTTTATAAATTTATAATGATGTGTTTTTCTATTTCATTGCAGCAGTCATGTTTCCTTTTAGTGGCAAACATCCTCCTCCCTGTTAGGGACTCTGTTATTAATATTAGCAAAGCATAGGAGTGCCACTGGGGGGCAATTACACTACTGTCAGGAGCAAAACATTGTTTTAAGGAATAAAACAATCTGATTGTTTTATATTGCCTAGGCCCTCAGTCTTTATTATGTATTATTTAGTAGCTGTGGATTTGCACACAGCTGAGAAAAAACATTACATTACAAATAAATTATTTTGTTAAGTGTACTGAATTTTTCTTTTTAGGAAGATCAACTGTTATTCAGTGACCTGTCTGTCAGTTAGTGAAGTACATGATTTGTGCTTCAGAAATACTACTAAAGTGGGTATCCCACTAGTTCTCTATGCCACAGCACAGTTTAAATGTGTACTTTGAATGTACTTCCCTTCTTTTATTGTCTCTCAAAGTATTTTAGGTATAATATTTTACTCTGAGAGTCACCATCCTACACCTTGTCATTTTCATCATGTTAGCTCTTGACAACTGCAAGATTTAGGTCTCCAATAAATTCATCCTTCTCTATTCAACATTTTTCCTCAACCAGTTTAACTTGATCGTCATTTGAATAAATTTACTTAAAGCATGATTATGAGAAGTAGTGTGATTCTGATTTCTGGACATGTCCAGCTAAGTTTCAGTTTAATTCTAAGAGTATTTTCAAAGAACTTTTGCCTAAAATCTTGCAAACTTTTTCATTTGGGCAATTATCCATGTCACAGGCAACTCCAGTCTTTTGAGCATGTTCTTTCTCAGGGTTTGGGTCTTTGATCCAGCAAGTACTGTAAGACACTCCACAACATTATCATAATTCTCCCCTTTTCCAGATGTCTACCTCGAATCAGTTCTTACAATGTAATCTTTATGACAGTGGGTATTTTCTGTAATCAACTTGCTTTGGTTTGCTCTAATATTTCACCATATGCCTTTGTAAAAAAAAAAAAAACTCTCATTGTCGTCATAGTTTTCTTTGTGCCTGTTTTCATGTCATACATTTCTGTAAGAGTTTTGTAAATGATTAATATCGTTAAGAAAAACAAAATTTCATCCATCCATCTGCTATTCTTTTCATGCAGTACAATGTCACAAAAATCCAGTACCTATCCTGACAGCATTTGGGTACAAAACCTGTTCAGAATGGAAGACCAGTCCAGTTAAAGGCACAATCAAACATACACCCAGACTTATACATAGAGGCAATTTAGAGTTTCCAATAAAGCTAATATGGACATATTAGGAGGGAAAAAAGCAAAATGACTGGATCGGAACACAAGAAGAAAAAGGAAGAATGTGAAAACTCCACATAGACAGTGAGCAGACTGTAGAAATGTTAGTTTGCAATGCTAACTGCAGCTGTACCACCCAACAAAACCCCACATGCCCAGACAGAGGAGCAGCAACAGAGCAGGCAACTGCCTGGGGCCCAGAACAGGGGGAGCCCCCTAAGGCAACAGTTTACATAGGTACTCATTTCAACTACAAATCTACTGGCATTCCCTTAGAAGCGTTTGAGAGTTTTTGGATCTTGAGGACATAACGGCTGTTTTTGCTATAGCCAAAGCCTACACACAGCAATTTTAAAAGTTATAATAATACATTTAGAAGGCATTTTTTAAACTTGTATTATGCTCAGTTTTTATTTTTTTACTGTATATATTACAATATGCAATTTGTGCCATGTGCACATTCAATTTGCACTTTATTTACTTTTTCATTTACATTTTTAAAGTTTACTTTATTCAATTATAGATTTTCTACTTTCCATTTAAATGTTGTATTTATTGTTGTGTTTTTATTTAATCTGTTTATTAATCCCTGTGGATTTCGTTGATTTTTCACTAAAATAATACATTTTTCAGGGGAAGGTGAGTTGGAGTGCTCCATGGAGTTTTTTGCCTGAGGCCCCCAGAGTCTCTAAAATTGCTGCTATTCCCAGATAATCATGTTCTGCTTAGCAACTGTCAAAGTTAACCTTCGCGTCATTTTGGTTTGAACCCATCTTTCAATCAATATCTTAAATTTTACATGAAACCCCAGCACACAATCCAATATATATGAATTCTGTTGAGTTTGTACATAAATGTCATTTAAGTGGAACTTATTGTGCATTTTCAAAAGATCACAGTAAGCATGAATGTCAGAAGACAAAAATATACAAATTAAGAACTATGCATAAAGACCAAAATCTCTGCTGGATTTTAAAGCTAACATCATTGTTTCCAAAAAAAAAAATAGTTTCATTTATATGTGTAATGATTTATATATACAGATTATAGTAGAGCACTATAGTGCACTGCTTAATGATTCTTTGGATTTACAAGACAAGGATTTTTTTTTTATTTTTTAAAATAAGTTGCTAGTCTTCAGCAAATTAATAAAGTTAAAGAGGAAGAATAAATAAAATGAAATTACTGAATTTACAGTATAAAGTTGGCTGGGTTTCAATATAAAGGATGATATTGTTGCCAATTTACAGTTATGACTCTGAGGCAGAAATGATGGCAAAGATCATCTGGTGCAGATGAAAAATTGGATGAAAGGAAAACTGAAGAGGCAGAAAAAATATATGAAAAGAATTTGAAATTCATCCAAACATTGTAAACATTTAGAAAATGAAAGATTACAATGTTTGGTTTCTTGCATTGACCTTTACATATTTGCTTTTCTTCTTTCATCAGAGTTAAGCGTGACAGTAATGATCAGTATACGATTTGAGTAATCTCTCAGCTGGTGCTGGCTTATGTGGATAAATTGGATTTAAAACTGTGTTTTAAATGAGTGTCAGACAATACAGGACACAACAGAACCTTCTTCTAGAAAAACATGTTATCACATCAATGAGTTAGGAAATGCTGATCTTAGTGGCATATAGAAAATCTAAAAGCAAACACTTCAATGAAAAAGGCAGTACAGTGTCTATCAGTAATGAAGAATTATATAAATAATATTGGAATGTTATTTTTTCAGAGTATGATCCTTAAAGCATGACTCCCTTTGATTGAAGCAAAATCTTGTCTTTAAGGAAGATTTGAGGTGACATTAATATTAAAGTTGTAATTTTGCATCCATTTTGCAAATTATGCTGAGTTTGCATCTTCAAATTTAAATATTTTGATTGTGGTCTGAAGGCTGTCTAAAGAATAGTTCTAAATGTGCAAATATATACACAATGAAAGAAGAAAATGAAAGGGGAACGGGCAGAGGCTACCAGCAATTTGAGTGAACAGTAAAGGCAGAAGATATTTTGGGCTCTTAAAATGTGCTCCAAGAGTTAGTGATCACTATGCTCCAGGTGACTCATTATGTTCAAATATAGCAAATGCAATGAAATCATGTAATTAGACTGTCCAAACTTCCTTTCACACATGCAAACTATCTCAAGAACTTACATCTACATTTATAGGTTTGGGGAATGTGTGTCTAAAGCCTAGTGAAGAATGCCAGCAATTTCAACCTAGTATGTTCCCTAGTCAGGAACGTATATGTATATGTCAACAAAGCCAGAAAATAATAAACAAAAATTGACAATGACCATCTTGGACAACTTAATTCTTGCAAGTGAATCAATTATATGAATCTTAATACTTTGACATATAAAACTCAATAAATAGCTTGATCATTCAAGCAAATTTATGTTTCTTCTTTTTCCTCTTCATCTTTTCCCACTTCTACATGTATGTGAGGTTGATGTGCTTGATCAACCTTTTCTATACAGCTTGACCCTCCTCTGTCAAACCCTTTTCCTTCAGATCTGCTTTAACTTTATCCATATAGCTCCGATTTGACCTCCCTCACTTTCTCTTCTCTTGTACTTCCATTCCCAACACTCTTTTACTCACATATTCATTGTCTCTCCTCAAGAGCATGTTTGTACCACGTAAACCTATTTTCTTCTGTTTTCTTAGATATCTGTCCCATTTTTGTTGTACCTCTGATAGTCTCACTTATTCAAACAAAAGAAATGATGCTCAAAATTCCTTTTCTCATTCAGATTTAAGAGCTTGATATAGTGACAAGTAATAACTAAGTATTTTGTGGAAAAATCTAAATCTTGACTGGCAAGCTTGTCATTTACAAAGAATAATGGTACCTCATACTATGAACTTAATTTGTTTCAGCAGGCTGTTTGAACTCTGAATTGTATGAAGTCTAAATAAATTTTCCATATTAGAAATAAAGAAAAGTGAATAAATCCATTCCCAGACCCTGAACAATACCCATTTTGATAAACCTAAACAGCAAATACACATATTTTAAGGTAAAAATAACACTATTAAATATCCTATATAATAAATTAAAATATGAAAACAATAAATAAAATATGTAAATAATAAAATGTAATGTATGACGGAGCACATAGACATAGTGGGTTGGTGCTTTTTCTTTTGGTGCTTTATTTGTCTTTTTGTGTATGTGTTGCTGTTCATCATAATGACATTCGAATAACGTCTATAGCCAACACAATCTCCTAAAAATAGGACTATGCAGCGGGCGGACTATTACAACTGAGTTTCTCCACTTCCACGACATCCTGGAGGACATCGCTAGGCATCTGGGCTCCCCGTGGATTACCATCCCCACAGGTAGGAGACAATGGCAGCACAAGGACATGAGGCAGAAGCGGGGCTGCAGGGCCTGTATGCTGGCAAGGCTACTAGCTCCCTTGCAAATAAGTTGGACAAATTGAAACTAGAGGTTGCAGCAAATAAGATCATCAAGGACAGCTGTAGTCCGTTAATTACAGAGCCCTGGCTTCATTCCCTCAGTCTAGATACAGCTATCAAGTTAACAGGCCATACAGTATACCGGCAGGACAGGACCGGACACTCTGGTAAGAGAAAAGTGAGGGGGGGATTATGTTTGTATGTCAACAACAGTTGGTGTACTAACACTAAGTCTGTACACAGCAGATGACGTTTATGCTTGCTGTGTGAGTGTCATCTGTTGCTGCATTTTTTTCACTGTGCACACAGTTTGATTGTGGAAGCATTGTTCGAACACCGGATCATATTTTGCTAGGATTTAGCATTTGAACTCTGGACTATTCCAAGTTAGAATCATTCAAAGTACGAGGCACCACTGAATATATAACACTGGGGTAATCTCTAAGAAAAGCATCAACCTACAAATGAAACCTTATCTTCATATCCCATACCAAAACATGATTGTAGCTAAACCAGAAAATAAGATAAAATGTCTAGTCATGATAGTTCTTTCTACAAACAACCAGGATCTTACAGAATCATTCATCCTCCCAGCACCTGGATGGACTGAATATTATGGGAAGAAAATGTAGTTCAGTTTCACATACCAAATCAAATGCGGTATGCCCACTGAAAACATTCCTCAAAGCATTAGAACAAAATTCTGTCAAAGGCAAAAAAACTGCAATACAGCAAATTATCTGAATCTAGAATCACATGTTTTGTTGGATCTTGTGGTTCCAGATGACAATTTCCATTAGAAATTCCAAATGCAACTGCTTATCTATTGTATACACGCTTCCTTTTTTTGCTTTGCTCCCTCAATTGGTTTCCATTTGCTGCAAAGATTTAGTCTAGAACTCTTGTCTTGACCTACTTTTTATAAACGACAAAATAAACATGACTAAAACAGAGATAGGCCTCTAAAAACACCCACAAACCTTACTGGCCAACTTAGAGATAGTCCTCACACCAGTCGGCCTGACTCCAAACTCAACAGACCGATTTTGGCCTGTACAAGTCTAAAATGGGAAATTTGCTTATCAAGTTCAAAATATGTTTTAAATGTTTAAAAATGCCTTTGAAATCAGGAGAAACGGTCCAACCTCTGCACATCAAAAAAAAAAAAATACAAAATAATTCCAAAAAAGCTATGCCTAAAAATGCACCCCAAGGCAAACTAGCACAGTCCATAGTCAAGAAATCCAATAAACCATAAGAAGCCAAAATACTTGGAAATCTGAACTCCACAACACTCAGTGACGCTCTGGAGAAACCTATTTTGTCCACCAGAAGACAGTGGTACCTCAGAAGTAATATCATGGTGGCCCCACCTCATGGAGATTCCACCCACAGAATACAGGAAACATAGCCAGGAGACAAATATACACAATACAGAATTGCCAAATAACATTTAAAAACATGAGATATAATAACAATATAAAAACACCAATAAGAAGGAAGATATACATAAGCCAGAGGACAAACCCTGGCTGTTACATAAAACAACTGCTCTCTGCATAGTTCTGCTACTCAATCCCTTCATTTTCTGGACTTTTCATAAATCCCTACAAGCAGTCTACATTTTGCTTCAGTTTGCCTGTTGACTTTGCTTGAAGTTGTTGAATGTGCTTTCCATGACAATCCATACATCTCCTGATTTACTGATATTCATACACCTCTTGAATACACAGTTCTGTTAGGCTTTTTAACTCTCTTTTGTGATTCTGTATATTTGTAGCTACATTGACCCAACCAAAAATAAAGCAGCTTTTGTTTTATGTCAGTTGCAGTTTTCATCTAGCCTTTGAACTGACTGTAGTATTATGTTTCTAGTGCTTTAATTTAAACGTTTTTCTATATTGCTTGCTAACATTGTGCTTTCAAATCACTTACGTATATTACAAACAACGTATTATGATTTGTATTTGAATGCCACCTAAGATGAAGGCATCTGCTAAATAAAGATTTCCTTACACAAGTTGCCCATAAATGTAATTTGACAACTGTCAAACTAAAGGACACTTATTTTTTTACACACAGGGAAATGGTTAAAAGAAGAACAAGAACAGTTCTGTATCAAACAACCGTGTTGTGAAGGCCTAAATATAAAATTGTCACTCATCCTTATGATTTATGACTAATTATCTTCTGGCCTAAGCAGTACACCAGTGCAAAAGTCACCTTTAAATCACTCCTATGTATTCACTGTCCTTCATTTCTCTTCATCATTACAGGGAAATCTTTGTTCTGCCTTTGTCTTGATTTGTGAATATCTTTTTTGAGGCTGGCTTTTCAATACACCTCCTGGGTCACTTCTAGGATTAGAGGTTGCTCCTTGAAACCTTTGCCAGGTGTGTATTTTTTCCTAAACTATCTAATCAATTTGTCCTCAAAGTAATTACCGGACTACTTCCAAACAGTCAGTCTATGCTGCTAACCACTAGTGTTACAAATAACAACCATCAGATAATTTTGATTGAGCTTTGAGTACAGCTAACAACAGCTTAGACTTCTGAAATTTGTGGTTCCCTTTTTAAGTTTACTGAGTCCAGATTTTTTTTTTATGTGCAGATCTGCAACATATCAAAACAGATATATGTTTTAAAAATACTGGGGGTGAATCTTGCAATGAACAAAGACATTCTATGAGGGACAATGTAAAATAATAGAGGTAAATAAAAATTATTCAATATTAGAAATCATTAAACAATATGTAGGTATGAATTAGGCTAATGATTAAGAACATAAGAAAGCATCCATAAGAGCATGCCAACTTATGAATAATTCCAAAATAGGTCAAAAGTTTAGCTATGTCCAGAAATTCATTTCCTACAACCAGTTCTTAGCAAGAAGTTGAAAGTAAGGAAAAATATCACTGTCTGAAAAATAAAGTTAAAGTTAAATATAGTTAAAGTTTTCAAACCCAATGCTTCCCCAGGCTATACAGCTAGAAAGAACAATCCCTGCTGTAACATGGAATGAGAGTTGTGGATAAGGATTCCCTGCAACTAAGAGAAAAGAGGCATTCCCATCCTCCCCCAATTTTTTCAGGTCACATTTTGCCCTTAGCGAGACAAGGTAATATACAGTAGCTGGGCAGCACTGTTGAGTATTTCATAGAGCTTAAAGGGAACCTGTTATACTGACTAATAAAGCAACACTTCCTGTCTCAGGCATGGTACAGGATGTCTGTCTAAATTGGCATGAGTCACCTCTTTTACTGCGTAGGAATCATTAACCTTTCTAACCTCAGCTAGATGTATGACCTACTGCGGAAATATCAGTTTTAATTTGCGCAGCGTAATGCTGAATTTTTATGAGACACTTTAAACACTTCAACATTAATATTGAAAATGCAGACATAATATAATGAGAACAAAATATAAAATTAAAAAAACACTGTATCGTCAGGAGCAACAAACACCAGGGATACAAGATTGGGACATTCTGAAAACGTTACACTGAATTTGATTATTTCAATATCAATTGTTCTTAATTATATTTTTCTGTCCGTTTATAGTTTCTTTCTAAGATGCACATAACAATATTCACATGTTTTATAATACTTTTGTTGGGAAATTTTAATCACTTTTCATAGAATAAGAGCCCAGTACTCAATAACTGTTTATTTGCTGAATGAAACAAAACTAGAATCCTAATGACTTTTGAATTTAAATAATATATTATTCTGTTCAGCTGTTTTGTTTTCTTGCTCTGTTTAATTATAACAACCATTTAATATCTCAACATTACAGATATGGTGCATAACATTTAATGCACTGCTAGAATGACAGGGAATTTTTAGGAAGCACAGTACTATTCAGTCATACAGCAGCTTGTCACCACATTGCATATAATGTATGATGATCTCTTTATAACACAAGACATTGTATAACACTTTGTACATTTTTTACATTTGTAGAACATTTTTAAGAAACTACACCATTAGATAAGCCGATCACATTTATTTTCAACATAAAAGTTTCATGCTGTGTACTCAAAAGTAATATCATGCCATAAATTACAATTTTGCATGCCTTTCTAATAACATAAACTGACTCTATATTGAAATAAGCGATTACTGTACACTGTCTTCTGAGATAGGTAAGTTTCGAAAGTGTCACCTTTTGTTATTGAGTCTGTCATTCTTGTATGGCTGGGATTGTCTATTATGGGTTAAAAGCCAAATTATAGTTTGCAAATATTTTTTGCTGATGAAGTCCTATCTTATAACTTTTATCTTTTAAATATCCAGCATGCACTGTACAAGTACATTGTGTAACATACATATTGAATATACACTGGCATTGACAGGAGTTTAGGTTGTTCCTGCTCTTTCTTCTACTGTCTTTGATGTCATATATAGAAGTATTTATTTATTTAGTGTTATTGTTGCCTAGCTGTGCTATTCTGAAAAACAGGATTTGAAACATTTTTGGCTATTAGAAAGCTAAGTCATTTATTATAAAAGTTAGCCTAAACCTAATGAAAATACTTTTAAGAAAACAACAAGCAATTGCTTTACATATTATAGTAATTAACATGAATATAAAGCTTTTGAAAAATTACAAATTGGTAAAGATGATAACTACTTTTAAGGTATAACCAGGTTAAAAAACGCCTTACTGTGAGAGGTCCTGAAATATTGCATTCCCTATACTACATTTTTTTTCCTTACAATATTCAAACCAGAAGTGAGACAATTTCTTGCAGGTCATGGAATAAGCAACACAAATTTTGATTGCTGGCTATAAAGAAGATTTCTTATTTTAAGTCTGGATTTTTTTTTTGGTTTTTGCAGCATGGAAGTGTCAAACAAGGTACTTGGAGTAAATGTTAGAGGCAGGACTGCGGTGAAATGATTTCCTTCTAGATGAGATAAATGAATAAATCAATGAGTAAGTGATCCAGATATTTTCACTGAACAGAACTAAATGACTCAAATCAGTTTGATGAACCAGAATGCCCATTTCTAATTACCATTAACATGTGACACACACAAAATACTGGAGGTGGCAGCAAATTAGTTTGTATGGACAGGATAGGCACAAATGCAGCACAAAATAAGAATGCTTATTTGTGGAAAGACTTTAATAATTTCATACTGGATGGTCACACAGGATGAGAAGTTTAAAAAAGGAGTTGGATTACACATGAAATTGTGCTGAAATAAAGCGAGATTGTGGCAAGATGAGCAAATAACTTAAATAGCTAATTGAGTGGAAGGTTTCTCTTTCATTTTGCAGAGTAACTAGTTTGTTGTCTCTTCTCCAAGACTGAAGTATGAATTCTACTCTGGAATGGAAAAGCTCACCACTAGGGCACAGGTGGTAATCTTATGTAATAATCGCCAATACACAATGAAACAGTACTCAGATAGGAGTTTGATTGGCCTCTGTGTTTAGTTTGCATTTGTCACCCATGTTTGAGTGGTTTTATTCAGATTTCTCCTACTGTTCAGAAAAATATTTAGTGACTACACCTTTGCTTGCTGTAAGCAAGAGAATATGATCTTGTGATGGCATTCAATGGCTGGTCTTTTACCTGCGTTCAGCTTCCCACCCAAAAAAATATGTAAATAAATACATTTATGTACTGAAGTATTTATTTATTGTGATAGTTCACTGATAAAGTTGGAATAGTTTTAATGCACAAAGCTGATGGGAACCAAAGCATGTGCAAGCATACTGTACATGTGCACAATATTTAAGTACAACAGCAGCATCAGGGGAGAGGCCCATCTTTAGTCCAGTTATAGTTGAAGAGGAAATTTTAAGACCTAGGTGTAGAACCAAAATATAATTTGAACAATTATAAATAATTATTAAATTATATAAACATAAACTCTGAACATGCAGCTTTGACATCATTGACCATAAGGTGCATACTAATTCAGCATGAGCAGGAACACTCAATAAAACTGAATAGAAAAAATTCAAGTAAAAATGGCATACCAAAAAGGCATGATACACTAGGGCTTGTGTGTCAGCTTGTATCCCTCCAGATCAGAAAATTTCCAGTTGCATTGTCTCAAAACAGCACTCATATCTACAGTTATTCCCAGTTTCAGATAAAAACTAACAACGTCAGATCTGGGCTTTTACAAGTATTATACATTTACACTGGCTGTTACAGACACAAATCAAATGTATGTTTTTATTGTATAATATTAAAAATAAGACCAGCTCACTACTCAAAATGGCAAATTTACAAGGTAACTGGTTTCAAACCCGCGACATCTGGATTTTAAGTCAGCAGCACTGCACCATGGAGGCTGTCATATTGCACTTGCACCTCTTGTGAAAGTGTCTGGTGGTACAACAGGCTGCTTGCTGCTTGTCTTGATTGACACATTTACAAGACAAAAGTCGCTGACAGAGAGGTGCAAAGGGATTTAAAGTGGGCTGGGTTTACAAGTTTTTTCTTAGGCATTGGTAATTCTAGTGTTAATACATCTTAATATGTAGTTGTAGAATGGAAAAGGCTGAAAAACACCTTTTGATATTGGTTCTAAAATTCCATTACATGAAAGAGGATGGCTAATTTCAATTACATTAAAAATGGAAACAAGTGCATTTTAGGAAAGGAAAATACTGAAATTCAGATTTCTCACTTTTATTTAAAAAAAAACATAGCTCTTGGGTATAAAGATCAACTGTGTTTGTTACAATTGTTGTAAGTATATTTACACATTTCATTTGCATTAATTTGTATGCCAGATTTACAGAAACAAAGGCAAAGACCTCTATTTGGAACATCTTGACTCAACATATTTGTTTTGCAGATATAGTAAAGTAGATTTCTTTGTATACATTGCAGTGAGCAAAAGAGCAAAATGCAAAAGGCATAGAGCACATTTATATATAAACCTTAACCTGCAATTTAGTAAGCAAAATATAAAAATGGTAATTAAGCAAAGGATACATAATAAATCCATCTGTTTCATGAGTAAAATCTGCCTGTTGATTCTGTCTATACATTTTTATCTAGTTATGTGATAAAAACAATATGTTGGAAACTATCTGTACCATCTGTTAGTTGCATAATAACAGAAAGGTGATGTCAGCAATTAATTTCTCTGTATCTTTTGGGCTGTTTTCTATGAACAAATTCAGGTAGTTCTCTACACTGTTTAAGAAATAAGCATTTAATGAGACCTTCTTTATTTGATTGAACAATATAAACATGCAGTGCAATCATTAATTTTGTTGGATTTTATTTTAAAATCATTATGAAATGTAATAGATGTAGAATTATAAAGTGAGTTAAACATTCAAAAATTAACATTTTTGTTAAATGCTGTAGGCTGAATCAGTTAAGCAATAAGAAGGTGAAAATGAAAAGAAAATGAAAATCTAGGTAATTTTGTTTAACGCTGTAGCTCCAGTTCCTTCAGAACATTGGCAGTAGCATGTTATACCTAATGTGGTTTACTTATACTTCTTAAAAATAACAATACAAAAAATACATGTGGAATAATGAAAGCAATGTCATTTTAATTTGGAAAGATTATATTCTTCATGTCAAAATGTCTACAGCCTGTAAGTGTGTCACTGTAGTATATGTGTGATACTCTGTGAGTCATGGAGTGTGAATGAGCTGCATGTTTGCTTTCCTAATGTTAACTTTATAATTATCACCTATAATGTGGGTAAAATAGAAGTTTTTGTTGGTCAGCTGTGAGTCTTGCAGGAGTTAAAGAAGAGTGTATATGTGATTAGCACAATTTAAGGTATCACAGAAAGGAGAGTAATACTAGAAATCAGTAAGACTGCCTGTCTGTTTCTGCCTAACATAAGGGGCTATTCTGCATCATAGCTTTGAATTCTGTGATGTACCTCTGTGATCTCTCAGTGTGACACCAGAATAGTTTAAAATCAGCTGAGTACTCATATGATGGTTGTGATACCGGGGACCATCAATAGTCATCACCAAGGATGATTCAGGGCAAGGGAGCAAATTAGCTTGAGTAACTGACGTTATTATCAACATAGAAAAAAAGTGCATATAAAAGTGCAAAACATACATCATGAAAAAAAAAACTCATTAATAAATAATTCAATTAATAAATCATCCATAAAATTGTGTCTTAAAATAAAATCATTGACTCCGGGTTTTGAAATACATAATCCAACAAATATATTAAAATACAAAGTGGACAGGTAAAACTGATATCATGTCTTTCCAACTCTTTCCTTATCCTTGTCAAGACAACAGGAGTTCCCCTGACGCAGTCCACCACATTCCAACAATCCACCACCTTGGTCAGACACCATGGATCTAAACTGCCACTTCTTTTGTTACCTGCAGTTCACGGAGCTGGAACCTCTGCCGGTCACTGCAGGTCCCAGGCCATCACGTCGGAACCTCCCTCCTTTCAACAGCTACTGTGGCCTCTCTTCCACTCGCTAGCTCCACTCTTCAGCTATTAAACCTACAGAGCCTATGCACCTCATGGAGAGTTCACCCAGCCCTCTGTTCTGCTCTCGACAGACTAATCAACCTGACAGCTGCTGCCCAACTCATCCTCTTCTGTCATCTCTCCAGGAATGGCTTCCTTTTTGTCCTAAAACCTTTTCTTCTCAGCACCAGCCCCACTCCCTTTTATTCTGCCTCATGCTCAGCTGGTGACTGGCAATAATTAATTAACCACAGCTCACACTGGCACATGCCTACCCCATGCCAGCCTGAGATAAAATTGTTTGGGCTGCACCTATTAAATCCACTTCAAGGATTAACAATTTTAACAATCAACAACCCCTCATTTGACCACAAAATTCTATAATCTAAACTCAAGTTAGAGATGTTTTGATAATAGGAAAATTAAACTGACAACTGCTTAAATTATGGCATAAAACCATAAAAGTAAAATAAAATATACAATATTTGGTATTTCAACAATTGCATACAAGTAGTTTCACAAATGCACAGCATATACAAGCCAGTTAAATACCCCTTCAAATGCTACATACAAGAAAATACATTAAAAGAGAATACATTGTGAATGTGTTGCAGATGGTTGTGCTAATAAAATACTAATGAAGGAAAAGTATTTTCAATAGCATGTGTTTGAATTGCATTTTTATTAAAATATGAAAAGTCTAAATTGGAATATTTATTAGTAATTATGAGAGCAACTATTGCCAGCTCTGAACCACCTTAGGACATTTGAAACAAAAAAAGAATTTTGCATTTCACACTCTTACAGACATATCAGTTTTGTTTCCATCATGAATATTGTAATGATGTTTGCTTTTTATCTTTTTTTTCATCTGCTTTCTTAAAACTATAAATCCATCAAAACTGTTTTGAGTTTTAAACTCACTAATAATTTAAAACTAGCAGTAGGCTGTTAAATTATGAAATCATTGCCATATAAAATACTTTAAAATAAGACAATATATATTAATAAAACAATATACAATTTTTAAATCATTATTGTTTTTGGCTTTCCATTTTACTTTCTGTAATTCTTTCCTATTTCTTCTATTGCCTAGCCTACTCTGACGCGTCTTCCATTAGATGCTATTGTATAGATCATCTTATTAATGCCTCCATCTGTGAACTCTCTCATTGCTCATCAGCATTTAGACTGCCTTATACACCAATGCATGCTGGTAACTTAAGTTTTGACTTTTGCCCGCTTTTCTCGTTTTCCTCTACACAAGAGTTCTAATTGCTTTTCATTTTTAGGGTCCTGGAAGTCAAAGACTATCTTGGTCGTGTTAGGCACCAGGCAATAACAAATTGTGAATGGTGCTTGTGCATTCACATTCAGTCACACCAGGGCAATTCAGTCTGTGTGATTTTGAAAGGTGAAAGAAAAACCTGTGTACTTGGAGAAAGTGTCCATATGAACTATATATAGTTTGTAAAAACATGTTAGTGTTGTTGATTTTACTAACAAAACATTGCTAAGTAACATTTAGTTAAGCTTAATAAACCTTGTGTTCTTTGTATAATCTGATAATCATATTTAATAAAGAATGAAAAATACTGTCTCACTGGGTGGTGTATGCCAATGCTGACCCAATGAATTCATGCTCATTTTTTACTCTTTTAATAGCTTGCTGTCCTTAAAAGGACTGCTAGCTTTTAAGCCACACAAAGAAAATTGTTTGACATTTCAGGCTTGCAGATTTTATAGGTACACCTGCTGTTGGTGATGCAATGCCAGTTCGTACTTCTGGCGGCACATCACTGGCAGATGTAACTTGTCCAGCATAACTACATAGACCCCTGTTCTAACTCCCTGCAACAATGCACGTACTCATTGAAACCGTTGGGCAGTCTTCATTCGTGCAGCCAGATGATGGCACATCAACAGGGATCACAAGTACTGTGTTGTCAGATGGCACAGCAGAGATGTTGCACACTGTACTGCCAGCATAGTACACGGACCATGATACTTGTTGGCCAATTTAAGGCAGAATCTTCTTTTTCAAAGTAAGTCACCAGGGTGTAGTTGGCTTCTTTGGCATTGATTGCCATACGCCCTTTTCTGTCAATTACTTGCATCCTACTGATGTTTCAGAGCTGGTATTTGAGCGATCTCCAGACTCCCTTGCAAGTCCTGAAAATACTGGGGTCCTGGATTTGTGTTGTTATTGGGTTCAAGCAGCATCCTAAAGGTGAGAGTTATAGATGTTTGCAGCATCTGTCCAAACATCAGCATGCCAGGTGTGAACCCAATAGACTACTGGATAGCAGAACTGCAAGTCCACAATATGGCAGGGAAATGTTAGTCCTAGTCTTTTTCATGATCTGCTGTTAAAATAGAGAGCTGGGTGACCACAGTCCAATTACATTTGTCCACAAGCCTGTCAGAGCCTTGTGGATATGGAGGAGCTGACATACCTCATTGATTAGTTTGGACTCAAAGTTCCAACCTTGATCACTATGTAGATTCTCAGGATGAAGAGAACTGCTAGAGATGACAAGGGGTTGCTGACGAATTAATCAAGTCCACCACAGCCATTTTTTTCTTCAGATATCTGACATTTATTAAATGGCTGCCTGTGTGGCTGCACATGGATTGGAACAACACTGCCCATTTAGATTTGGTGCTGAACCAGCCCTGTTTTGTTGTAGTCCTTTATGTATGTACAGCGATGTTGCCAGCAAAAGGCAAACTTGTTGGTGATGATGTTCTAGAAAAAAACAACTTTACTGCATTACTTTGTAGCAGATCTACAGGTAGTGAAGGATGGAGGCCATGCACATGGATGTTTGGGTGTCAGGGTCTGCCACTGACAGGATTCCTTTCAGGCAGTGCAGAACTGATAGGAACCTCGATGTTGGTGGTTGAAGGCTATGATCTTGATGTGATCCCAACAACAGGTATTTCTCTCCTATGCAGAAGCAGCTTTCTGTTTCCAGAATCCAGGACCACTCTGTGTGCCGTCAAGAAATCTGATCCAAGGATGCACTGGTCTTGAACTGTAGCCAACGAGAATTTGTATTTAAATCAGAGATGCCCAATGGTAACAAAGGTAACAATGCATCATCCGGGTGAGGTTTCACACTGACTATGAAAAAAAACTTTGTGCATACCCTAGCCTTTTGTCACCAAAATCAAATGTGCTTCTTTTGGAGATCTTCAGGAAACACTGGGTATCTCTGATGGGTAAGTGACAAGATGTCAGCTTCCAGAGCTCAATACTTCTATTGGTCCCTTCTTTTCTTACTGGACAGGACAGCACGAATGTGTTCTGGCACCTTCTCCTGTCTAAACCTACTCTCAAGCACTGTCACCAAAGTGGTCAAGTCTCTGTGGTCTTCATGGTGGATATCTAGCAATAAACTTGCTGCTTTTCCCTTTAATGCTATGCACAGGTACACTGCTGTTGTTTCCTCATTTCATTTATTGTGCTGAGTGGCCAGTCGCGACTATGTGTGGTAGGTTTTCCATGATATCTGATCATTGTATCTGGGTAGACGAATCTCATTGTTTGTAGATGGAGTGGTAATGGTCAGTTGGCTGTCCTTTCTTTTAGGCTGGTGCTGCAACTGGTGTGCCATATCCCTAATCTCAGCTTCAAGACTCTCTATCAACTTTGCAGAAAAATCCATAAAGTTTATTTAGTTTATTGTGGCATTTCGCACTTTGATGAATCGGAACATAAGCCCTCTCTTTGTCTCACTTCTGACACTAAGGCAGCGCTGTGCAGTGCTTACCAGCACTGACCCAATGGATTCCTACTCATTTTATCCTCTTTTAGTAGCTTGCTATACTTTTAAGGATCACTAATTTTGCAGCACACAAAGATAGAAAAATGTGTGACTTTGCTTTTTATAGGCGCACCTACCGCTGGTGATGTAATGCTATCTCATACTTCTGGTGACATCTCTTATGTGGTAGCATGTCACGTAAGGCATGTTGGACTTCCACTATTTCCATTATATATGTAAGTAGACAACAAAATATTACACTATTCATAAGGAAATTTTAAAACAAAATAACAATTAAAGATCTAAAATACTATTCATCTGCAAACTCTCCATTCCCTCAGCCTTAACTGCCTTAGCCCTAAATGCCTAAGAAAAATTTACAAATGAAGATTATGAAGTCTGTTAAATTACAACAAAATTACTGGCTTGTTTTTTTGAAAATGACACCAGATAAAAAATTACATTTTATATCTGGTTAGTGTTAATATTAAGTTTAATGTGCACAAGAAAAAAGTTTAATCAGGATTTTTTGTTTTGCCATTCTCTATCACTAGCTCTGAAATTCTTTTTTTCCCTAGGCCTTTAGTAACTGAATTGAAAACCTCTAACCTTCAAATATATCATGGCAGGATTTTACAGTAACTGGAGATTAAAAAATAAAGTTTTAGCATGTAACATGCAGAATTGTTTCTCAGATTCCTAAAACCTTTGGCTTTTCAGAGCAGCAAATTATATTAGAAAAAAATAAACAGTCCCCGACCTTTGCATTATTTCCTCTTGAATAATTGATGATATTCAGCATGGCAAATGATGCTTACTTCGCAGGGGCAACAATTCATTGTCTTTTTTTATATTATACTCCTGGCTGTGGTTTCAGCTTTCTTATATGCATTTGCTCTTTCTTCTCTTCGTTTAAGATTGAAATTTTATTGTGAAAAAAAGGATTGTGAAACTTTTTTTTTTCTGTTATATAGCCAGAAATAAATTAAATTTCTGAAATGAGATAAGCAAACAGTCTTTGCCAACTAGAAAGTCACATTTGACAGACATGGGGTTTAGTTTGACTGTGGCAGCACACTCCATGACCCCACCCTGGTAAAAACTGTTACAGACAATAGTTATGTCTTCCAGAGGAATGCATCTGACATTTTGTGTGCTGTTAAAATTTAGTTACTAGACTAAGAGATTGGGAGGGAAATTTCTTGAGTTGTTTTATTCTGTCTGTGACAGCTGACATTTCTGTTGCTGTATATTTACAAGATGTCTTGTGGGCTTTCTGATCTCAGTCAATGCAGAGGTAGAATGCTTAGAGTACACCACAAATATTAAGTAAGATAGTTCTTTAAACAGGGCTTTGTAAAATGCTGTATTATGAAATGTGCAACAGATAAAAAGATGTGTATACACAGAGCAAATGCCATGTTAAAACATCTATTTGATCCATCAAGTGACAGACATTTTGATGTGTTAGATAGTTTTTTTTTATCATTATATTATTTTTATAGGCTTATTTGTTTGAGTAATGCTTTATATTTACAGATTTCAACATGTGTATTGTCTTTAATGTGCAAATCAATGAAAACAGTGTAATAAGTAATGATCACACCTAAACATGAACCAAACGTATCTATTTTTCATGATATCAAGCACTACAGCACTCTATCTTTTTCTACCACAGCAAACGTTTTAAGAACATTTTACTTATTTTTTATTAGAACTTCTTACTGCAGTTTTCAGCTTAATTTGCTTATAGTGCTTATATTGTAGTATTTGAATTTTTAGGGTTCTGTCTAAATTTTCACTGTTGATTACTTTGGATTATTAAATTGAATTTAACAATTCATTGTATAACTAGCAAAATACCCGTGCTTCACAGCGGAGAAGTAGTGTGTTAAAAAAGTTATGAAAAAGAAAAGGGAACATTTTAAAATTAACGTAACATGATTGTCAATGTAATTGTTTTGTGACTGTTATGAGTGTTTCTGTCATCAAGGATTTGATTAGCATTATTTCTTTCAATCAGGTTCATATTTGGAGGATGTGTTGTGTTCAAGTTAAATTCCGTGTTTGTTTAGTCTATTCCTGATCATCTCATTGTGAATCTAAGATGTTTAACAGGCATTCCCAGTATTAAGTTGTGGATTTGCCTGCGAATATTTAGCGGCAGCGTGTCTATGAATGTAATTTAAACTTAAGCTTTACACCTTGCTTTTCTATTGATATGTCTACAAAGGCTTGTTCAGCGTCAGTGAGTTGTTCCTTTCCTACTGCATAAATAAACAGCTCGTCTTCCTCTTTATCTGAGACATCACACACTGCATTCACGGGTTTACCTTTCCCAGTCCTGCAAAGTCAGTTCATGTGAGCCGCTTGGAGTACATGCATCGAAGGTTCTCAGCTGTGCTTGTGCTATCTTGTGCAATCTTGCTATGTCCACTGCTTTATTTAATGTTAGCTCAGACCCGGTACTTAAAAGTTTCTCTTGCACTTTTGCTGAGTTTGTGCCAAACACTAGTCTATCCCTGACCATCTCATCTTTGTTTGCATAAGCACAGTCCTTCACCAGCAATTTTCACTCTGTTACAAAGTGATGAAAAGTCTTGTTTATACCCTGCGTCCTCTCATTAAACTTGCATCTTGTGAATATCGTGTTCGTCTTAGGCATGACAAACACCAGCGGAAGCATATCTATGAACCTAATTTAAAGTTAAGCTTTACACCTTGCTTTCCTATTCGTTTGCATAAGCACCGTCCTTCACCAGCAATTTTAACTCCGTTACAGCAATTTTAACTCTATTACAAAGTGATCAAAAGTCTCGTTTATACCCTGTATCTTCTCATTAAACTTGTATCTCGCGAATATCGTATTCGTTGTAGGCATGACAAACGCCAGCAGCAGCCTGTCTATGAACTTAATTTAAACTTAAGGTTTACACCGTGCTTTGTTTCCGCAGTAACTGCACTTATGAATATGCTTGTATGTGTCACTCGCTTCATATTCTTTTGCTGCCTTCTCAATTGTGTAATGCGTTTTTTGTTCAGCACTCTTTGGAGCTCTTGCTTGTTTTCTGTGTACTGCATTCACAGTCAGTTCATGTAGCCGCTCGGAGTACATGCATTGAAGGTTCTCAGCTGTGCTTGTGCTCTCTTGTGCAATCTTGCGATGTCCATGGCTTTATTTAATGTTAGCTAACACCCGGCACTTAAAAGTTTTTCTCGCACTTTCGCTGAGTTTGTGCCAAACACTAGTCTATCCCTGACCATCTTATCTTTGCTTGCATAAGCACAGTCCTTCACCCACGAATATTTAGCGGCAGAGTGTCTATTGGATTGCTGCTGAAGGACAGCCTTATATGGGCAGGCATTTAATTACGTGGGAGGCGTGATGATGGGGGACGCAACTCCGCCTCTCATGGCAACTGAGCTGCAGGCTATGGCCGTATATATGTACGTAAGTAGGTTCCAGTTAGGTGAAACCTCCTTAACTTTTGTAAGTAAGCTGTAAGGAATGAGCCTGCCAAATTTCAGCCTTCTACCTACACGGGTAGTTGGAGAATTAATAGTGAGTGAGTGAGTGAGTGAGTGAGTGAGTCAGTCAGTCAGTCAGTCAGTCAGGGCTTTGCCTTTTATTAGTATAGATGTATATTGCATTTATTTCAGCTGTATTAAGTTAATGAATTGATTTTTTTGGAATCAACCCAAACTGAAGAGACAGTCAACCATAGCACAAACTGACATGTACACAGCCAATTTAGATTTGCCAATCAAAATAATTTGCACATCTAAGGAATTTGGGGGAAATCCTGAGTTCATTCAAAAAAGTAAATAAAACCCAAAAATAAAAATTAACTGTTAACTGTATTTAAATAAAGAAGTTATATATATATATATATATATATTGTCATGCACATGAGCTTCAGAGGCAGTCAACAAACCCGCGGATGAGTAAAAAGATCGTGAGACGAAGGGATACCAAAGGTTACTAACCTCTCTCTCCCTCTTCCTGCAGAAACAAAGACGAGACGTAAACGCCCATATCGCGGAGCCAAAATTGCTGACTTGTCCTTCCATCCCTCCCAGATGACGTCATGATGTCACTTCCCCTTCTTAATTTCCTGTAGCCATCTTTAGTTCTGTATAAATACCCCTATGTTTGCACGGTTATTTTGGATGAATGTTTTGGTCGATCCCTATTTTGAGGCAATTTTCTTTTAACCTGTCCACTGGACATTATATGGGTTGGTTCCCCAAAACTTTATGCGACTGGCTGTCGTATTTATTTATTAGGGATTGATGTACACCCAATCTAAATTATTATTTGTTTTAAATTTGATTTGGACAAACTAGAAGTACTACATATGTTGACATTTTATAGCACGGGGCATATAACTAACTGACACACTTCTGGTTTAAATTTATTTTTGAGTACTTCATGAAAATAAGCTATATGGTAATAACCATGAAGTTAAACAAGCATTTATTTTTGCATTATATATTTAAATGATTGATGCATTTATCAAAGGTGACTTAAAATATCAGATATTGCAACTGTTTATAGACTTTATTTTCAGTTGGTGCAGAGACAGGTTAGGTAGCTTGTTCAAAGTAACACAGTGAACCCGTTCCAGTGTATTGCCTACTACAATCTATAGTACTTCCTTGCTTATTTGTCCCAGTCATTTTCAATTCAGCCATTTCTTCATGGTGATTGATTATTGGAACAACAATTACATTTATCAAATACTGTATCTACAAGAATAAGCAGTACATTATTAGATATGTTCACATATAATACAACAAGCATATAATGGATATCAAATATGTAAATAATAAATCAGGTACATGAATAAGGTTTCAAACTTTATATTAGGTCAACTTCATCTTCATTTTTGCTTCACTTGTGTATTACAATGATTGTAACAAACTGATGGAGTGCAACATTGTAACCACTGGAATTTAACTTTTGTTTTGATATCATAGTTAATGAACATTTATTAAACATTTAAAAAGGCTTATGCCAATTTGCAGTAAAAATATGTTTTGGGGCAATTAAAGTAAAATACCGAAAAGGGGTCCTTTGTTCAGGTTTAGCTTTGTTTAGTGCATCTCATTTTCTGTTTTCTTATTGTTACACTGTTGGTTGTTCACGTCTCTGTTGGCGACTCTGCAGAATTGGACAGCATGTTGATGTTAAAGCTGCTAGAAGCAACTCTCTCTTGACTATCTATAAGGTCATTCTCATTAGTCCCAACTGCAGTATTTGTGGG
This sequence comes from Polypterus senegalus, assembly GCF_016835505.1. Classification (NCBI taxonomy): domain Eukaryota; kingdom Metazoa; phylum Chordata; class Cladistia; order Polypteriformes; family Polypteridae; genus Polypterus; species Polypterus senegalus. Next base: position 231,799,406 of record NC_053155.1, read on the forward strand.
TTGTTCAAAGTATTTATTGAAATCATGTTTTATTTTCTTTTTTCAAATGTCCAGTGTAGCTTTTGTGGTCTTTCATTTCTATTTCTTTTTTACTCTTCTTTTTGCTGCAACACTGGGCTCTTGTTTTGAACGATCATCCACTTTTCTGTTTTGTTGTTTAATAACACATTAAACGTGCACTCTCATGAGAGAGGCCTATGAGACACCTGCTGTGATCATGTCCCATCATTTCAACCATGCAGGACTCACAAAATTTTTTTTTGAAATGCTTTTTATTTAAGTCTGAATCACAAGGATCAAAATGGGTCGAGGGGTGCGCTTGTGAGTTGATTGCCATGAATTCCTGTATTGTCAGTGAAAATGTGGGCTTTTCCTGAGATTAGGAATTTTGATACTTACATATGTTAAAGTTCCTTTGTGAGAAAGGCCACAGTGTATACACCCAGGTCACCCTAATGGTAGATCTGGCCATGCTTGTATGTTATAGTCTTTTCTATTCAACCTGACAGTCTTAGATTATACCTGTTTATTGGTATGTTAAATCACTAACTGAAATATTTATTGAAAAAAATGCCTTTTAAAATAAAGAAATTAGAATACATTTGGGTTTATTTTCTACTATTGCTGTTTAATATCAACCAAATATACTGTTTACCTCTTTTTCTTTTCAGTTATATTGGTCTCTACGAATATTTAATAATTTTGTAAATCACAGAAAAAATTGCCCTCCCTACAAATGTCTAACACATGTAAATACATTCACTTATGAGTGTTATTTTTGAATATGACTCATAGTTACTGAAATACAGTAAAGTCTCACTTATCCGACATAAATGGGCTGGCAGAATGTCGGATAAGCGAAAATGTTGGATAATGGCAGGTGTTAAGAAAAAGCCTATTAAACGTCAAACTATGTTATAATTTTACACATTACAAACCTAATAATCATGTTTTACAACAAAACAACAGAATACATTAACTGAAAAAATGAACTTACAGTTACAAAATTGTCTGAAGTTAAATACAGTATGTACTGTACTTAAAAAGTTCAGTCCTGCGATGATTTAAAGACATTTTTGATCATAATCTGCTTTCCTGACGAGTGCCGTTTCTTCGCTGTCAAGTCTCGCCATCTTTGCAGCATCATTATGTCGATTCCTGTAGCTTCTTCTTCTTCTTGCTCAGTGTAATTATTTGTAGTTTCTGGATCCTTAACTCTGTCACTCATATAGTCAACATCCGTACGAGCGTATATTTTCTAACTTGTGTTATTATCACTGATAATTTTTAGTAATTTTTTGTAAGATTCAGCAGTGTTATCACTCTATTTCATGATATACAATCTAATAAACTGAGCAATAAACTATAAACTGAGTGTTTTTTTTTTTTTTAGAATACTTGCCCTCATAAAGCTTGCTCAAAGGTCCAACACACTGACCACATATTTAAGTGATCATTAAAAACAGCTGACAATCAAAGTTCTGAAGTTCTTGAACATGATGCTCTATTCTCTATTTATACTAAGCAGGACGTTATCTACTGCACTATAAACTGAGTATAACTACATGTTACTAACAATGGTTATAACCTACTGGTGCACACTGAACAGTATTTCAATATTTTGCTGACAAGTCTTATTTTGCTTTTAAATAGAAATATGACACTATAATACTTTGTATAATTTCAGTTAAGTATGAATGATACTCTAAGAACAAAAAAGAGAAAAATTTATGATGGAGAGTAATATCACAAAAAAAACAAAAATAAAATACATTCATGCATTGAGTTTGATCATTTGGCCATACAGTATGTCAGTCAATAAGTGTACAGGTCATTACAATTAAGCTCTGTGGGTCTGGTGTGGTTGACTGGTATGTGTACCTTAACTGCTGGTACAGAGCAGTACAAACTGCAGAGCTTAAAGGGCAATCCAAGAGACATAAGAAGTATCAATCAGTCCCTTTGAAATAACAGTAATAATGACAAAAAATGTATTACTATTTACAAGGTGCTTCTATGTTCTTGATAGAAGAAAAAAATGCAAAGTACTGCACATGTTTCTTGGGCAGTGTAAGAAAACTTCCTCTGATGCAGAAAAACTAAAAGAATGCACATGTGAATGATACAAGCTATATTTGATGGAAATCAGAAGGAGGAAATGACAGAACAAATGAGTCAAATACCTTGTTCAGATTCCAGTGCATCAATATGAACTAAAGTAAACCTTCAGCAACTTAGTTATGCTATTAAAAAGGAAATATGGATTTTGTTAACTGTGATCATCACAGAAAACTCATAATTGATTATCTTTGTTAGATTTCATGATGAAGAAAAGACACAGTTTTGTGAAAACTATCCATGGCTACATGAGGGGAAGACCTTTTATGAAGCAATAATGCAGATGCTAAGTAAGGGAGAGATTGGTCTGGACCAGGTAGTGTTAATAGCACCATTCATGACACGAAGATAAGGGATTGGTGAAACACCTGAAAGATCATCTCCCAGATCTTATGTCCTATGACTGCATAATCCACAAGCCAGTTTTGTCTGCCAGTTTAGGAGAAATGTACACAGCAGTTATGACAACAGTAATGAAGCTTGTGAATTATTTGAAAGTATCTTCTACATTGCAGCACCATTTATTATGCCCATTCCTGAAAGAACTTACTGCAACATTTAATGATTTACTTCTCCACAATAATAATGTTAGGTGGCTCAGCAGAGGCATGGTATTGGAATATTTCTGGGTCGCTCAAAAAGAACAGCTAACTTTTCTGAGTGAAAAATCAATGGATATGCTAAACAGTTTGTGAATTTTTAATGCAAAAGTATCTATCTATCTATCTATCTATCTATCTATCTATCTATCTATCTATCTATCTATCTATCAGAATGAAAAGAAAATGGAAGATCTTGCTTTTTTGTCTGATATAACATCCAACTTCACTGACCTAAATGTCAAGCTCCAGGGTAGAAACACCACAATACGTGACCTCATGTCAGCAGTGCGATCTTTCCATAGGAAACTGGAAACAGGAGGTATTTAAATATGCCATACAGAAGTGCGTGCTTTGCTTTCCAAAAAATTTGGTACAAGCAAAAGGGAAACATCACTATCAGAATTATGTTGAGTTCCTGGAGAAATTGACTTGATATTTTAAAAGCTCACTTTGGAGACTTCAGTCTGGTAAAACAAGTTGTAACTGTTCGTTGAAAACCCATTTGAGGTAAATAGTGTCACAGAATTCTCCTTGGAAACACAGAAATTTTGTCAATGGACTAGTGCTGCTTCACAGCAAACAGAGTTGATTGACCTCCAAGAAAACTATCCTCTGAAGGAAGCTCGCTATAACCTTGTCACTTTCTGGACAGAGATGGTTACGGCAGCAAGTAATCCCCTCCTGCAAAAACTGGCCCTTCACATTTTCACCATGTTTGCCTTGGTATACTGCTGTAACTCAATATTTTCAATTATGAATATGCTTTTAAAAAACTCATACTGCAATAAATTCACCAAAGAGTGTCTCTTGTTGGCCATCACACCTTTCATGCTGAATTTTAAAGACTTGGTTACAGAAAGAAGGTGTTATTTTTCTCATTAAAACTAGAACAACCCTGTTTTCACTCAAAAAAAAAAAGAACTCAGTTATTTTTATTACAGAGACCCTGAGGGGACATTGTGTAATTTTTGTCTGGGTATTTTTCTGGTGCGCACCAGATACTATCAAGTGCACACCAGATAATTTCAATTGCGCACCAGATATTTTCAAGTGAGCACCGGATACTTTCAACCACACAGTAACTGAAAAGGGGCTCCATACCTATACATAATTTCTGATGCATAATAGTTCTTTTTCATAGTTGTACTACGGAGCCCATATGTGAGACCCAGATGAAATTTATATGCGACAAACATGCATAGACATACGTTACAATATCAGGCGGTGCGCATGGAATAGTTTCTTGTGCACAAGGGCAAGTATCAAGCATGCACTTAAACCTATCTGGTGCGCACCTGAACGTATCTGGTGCTCACCTGAAAGTATCTGGTTTGCACCAGAAAAATACTCAGAAAAAAACAAATTATACAATGTCCCCTCAGGGGCTCCGTACTTTTTCAATGATAGCATTGTTGAATTATTTTTTAATGTTTTATTATATACTTTAATAATAGATTGTCATCTGTAAACATGCTTTCTCTAGTCTTTAATCAACTGAACAAGTCATTTTCAGTTATGTGTTGGTGTTCCAGATTATAACAGATATAAAACTAGAAATTAGAATTGAATAACATGTTGACTTGGACTTGCACTACAGTTGACTAAGTAAATCTACTGGTTAAAAAATAAAAGCACTTAACAATAAATGAATCTGTGACCTTAAGCGAATGTAACATAGTGATCCAGCTAAATGTAACAATCAGTACTTTTATTGATTTTATAAAATATTACCAATTATAAAATCCACACAATAGCAAAAACCTGTAAACAACTAAAAAAATCAATGGCCACAAAATAAATCTGAGAGTGATTACTACAGTTATCTTTATACATTCACAGATGCTGTAAACAGTTTAAGACATCATGTTCCAGTCTGATTTCTCTGCAAACCCAATGGAAAAAGATGACTTTTAAAATGTAGCAATCCAGCAATCAGCTGTAACAAGTGCAGAAATGTATTTTTTCTGCTAAGTCTACTGTCACTCTTATCATTCAGCTATGACAGATAACAGATTGGACACTACTTATTTTATTGGCTTGTGAGATGGATCTGACAAGCACCATAGATCATAAAAGTGACAACCCCCTGAAAGAGAAGTGTATTGTACTCTACAAGTACTACTCTTCTCCCATGTTTTAGCATGATAATTATTCTTGATTTTTTTTTTTACTTTAGTGTGTCTTTTCTTGAAGAGAATGTTTATAATATAATTAATAAAGAGGTCATACTAACATACTTATTTTTATTGTTAAATATTAATTTGCAGAGAATAATACAGCTTCTGTTATTTTCAATAATTCATTTCTGACAATAGTTAAATGTGCTATTTAAATAATGTGCTTTCATATAATTTATAAATTGCCTTTTAACATTTTTATCCCCTTCAGAGTAAAAGATGCCGCAGAAGCAATATTATCATTAAAAAAAGTGAAAAATAGTTTAAAATACGTCTTACAATATCTTACCATGCTGTAGCTGTGTGCCACCTTCATGAGTTCAATGCAGCCCTGGGCATCAGCAAATGCACGGATTCCAAGGCAGTTTGATGGATGGAGAAGCTTCATTAGGAAGTGACAGCAGACATCAACTACTTGGGGCAGTTGGAGCAGGCAAGCTGCTGCCAAAAGGTTCTCAATGGTTTCTTCTTTGAGCTCCAAGCAACCTGTCATAAATCCATTAATAGAGATTTAAAGAATAGTAGGGGTACTAGGAAAGTTAACCACAACAAGTGACTTCATCTTATTTAAAAGCAAATGCATGCATCTTCATTTTCACCTAACATTTTATGACAAAGTAGAATCTGTTGCTAACTCAAATCCAATGTAAAGTGACAATACTAGCTTATGTATACAGTTCTGATAATGAAAAAAATCTAATTTAAAAAAAACACAGGGCACATATTGTAAAAAGTCGCTTTGTGTGAGATGGCATCTGAAAACCATTTTAAGCTTTATAATAACGTAAAGTATATTTTTACCTTGCAAAGGAGCTGCTCTACAATGACACAATTGCACAATGTCATCTTGCACATGTAGTGATTTGGTAAGGAAAGTACACAATCTCAGTTCTGTGTTTTTATATATTAGGACATAACTAAAAATCATGTATTCCTCACCAAGTCCTGCAATTATATTAATTTATTTATTATTAATATCTGCCCAAGTGAAGGTTGGCATATGTTTGATGTTTTAGTATGCTGTGTTTTCTGTATGTTTGTTTTTTTCTTTCTAAAGCGGGCATTGTATATCCAAATTTCTTTAAATGACATTGTGTCTGCAAGACTCACTGCATTGAATTGCCTAAAATGAAGCTTAAAAATAATAACACTGACTTTAGTTCCTTTATGTTAGGTAAAATGCCCAGCTGGGGCTGTGTGGTCTTTTGGCCCCAAAACCCTGCAGATTTTCTTTTCTTTCCTGTATCTTGTGCATTTTTTCTTTCTGTTCTCTCTGGTGGCCTAACCATATTATCTTCCATCCATCCATTATCATTAATGTACTTAAAAACTTATCTTCAAATTAGGATTGTACTACTTGTATAACTACAGTATGTTATGTAAGCACATATAGATTCTTTAGATATTATTTACATATTATTTATTTAGTTATATGTAAGTATTTCTAACTTGCTGTTTTGTTTTTCTTTTGTAACTGTTCTTTTATATTGGTAAAGCACTTTGCGCTACATTCCTTGTATGAAGATGTGCTACAGAAATAAATGTTGTTTTTCCAAAAGTGCTATGGTTCATTTAGACACAATTTAGAAAAAGTAAGCCATGCTGTAATGTTCTTTTGGAAAGTGGGAGCTTTTGTTCTGGGTATCCCTAAATAAAAGCCATGACTTTCTAGTCTTTTTCTGATAAGACATTTATGACTTTTAACATATACCAAGATGACAGTGGTTTCTAGAATCTGTATGTTTAAATTTTGGATTCATTGTGATTCCTTGGAATATCCATCCATCCATCCATTATCCAACCCGCTATATCCTAACTACAGGGTCACGGGGGTCTGCTGGAGCCAATCCCAGCCAACACAGGGCGCAAGGCAGGAAACAAACCCTGGGCAGGGTGCCAGCCCACCACAGCATTGGAATATCACACATTTTAATATTTAACTAAATTTGCTGTGATACTCACTTTTGGGATGATGGGGAGAATGCTCTCCATTTGTATTTTTTTTTTTCACTACCGAAATAAAGACTTTCAATTGTTTGGAAATGCTTGGAAATTACCTTATGATCCATGCCAGGGTGCAAAGCAAAAACAATCACTTTCCTAACATCTAATGACATTTGCTCATCACGTGATACTATTATAAACCCAAATACTACATAGCAGACTACCCGAAATATTGCCTTCATAAACGAGTGGTCACATTTTCTGATACTAAACTAATTAGTACTATTTATTACTTATTAGTGCTATATATTTATTAGAGCACTTGGCTCTAATTACCTTCCTAATTCTCTTGAAAAGAATTAAACAAAAAAAACATGACCTACAAATGATAAGAATAAGATATAAGAGTAAGATATTAAAAGGTTGTTAGTTTTCCCATGATTAAAAGCTTTGTTATTTCATTATATAGTTCCACCATTTATTTCCTATCCAACATGTTCTAATCCAGTTAACCACTTCAAAATCTCAGGGAGACAATGCCTATCCTATCTTCTTTGGATATAAGGAGGGAACCAACTCAGGACAATCTATTGCAGAGAACACTCATGCAAACACCTACAATAACTCATGTGGGCCAATTTGGAGTTGCAAATTAACCTAACATATGTTGTGAATTGGAGTGTCAGACATGGCAAAAGGCTATGAGGCCACCAAAAGTAGCCAGAAAAGCAAGTCAGTATCTTCAATGGCACGTCCAAAAAGCTTACCCCTGATCAGTTTGCCCTCAACAACTACCTGCAGGTTTCATCCTGAGCAAGCCTAAAAATGGGAAACTTACTTTAAAAGGTTCAAAATGTCCCAATATATATCAAAATGCCCTACAAGAGAGAGTGAAACTGTAAACTTCAAGCCTGTAGACTAATGTGCAACAAAGAATCTTTATAAATAAGGATTGCCCAAAGAAATATGTTCAAAAGAACAAAAAGAGACAAAAGTATTTGCCTAAAAAAGGTAATACACAGTAAACAAGGCCCAAAACACAAATCCAATAATCAGAGAAGCAAAAACAGAAACAAAAATCCAAGATCCAGTAAATCCAAAGTAAAGAATTACAACTCCAACACAAACTCAAAGCACTGCTGTTGAGATCCTCTGACCTAGCTCAAGAAACAGCCAGAGGGATAACTCAGCAGCAGTGATGTCACTTTGGCCCCACCTTGGGAAACCACCCACAGCATATAAGGAATGGAGGCACAATTAAAGAAATAGCAATAATAAATAAATAAATCTAACAGAATCAACATAAAAACATGAAAAATAATTCATTAAAAATTAACAATAATAATAATAAAACAACAATTAAATACAAGCCATGGAAAAAAAACCCTGGCTATAACACAACATACAGTGGAACCTCGGGTCACGACCGTAATTCGTTCCAAAACTCTGGTCGTAATCCGATTTGGTCGTGACCCATAGTAATTCCCCCACAGGATTGTATGTAAATATAATTAATCCATTCCAGACCGTATGAACTGCATGTAAATATATTTTCTTTAAAGATTTTAAAGCACAAAAATAGTTAACTATACCGTAGAATGCACAATGTAATCTATACTAATAAAAGGCAAAGCCCTCACTCACTCACTCACTGACTCACTCACTCACTCACTCACTGACTCATCACTAATTCTCCAACTTCCCGTGTGGGTGGAAGGCTGAAATTTGGCAGGTTCATTCCTTACAGCTTCCTTACAAAAGTTGGGCAGGTTTTATATCGAAATTCTACGCGTAATGGTCATAACTGGAAGCAGTTTTTCTCCATTTACTGTAATGGAGATGAGCTTCAACGCCGTGGGGGCGGAGTTTCGTGTGACATCATCACGCCTCCCACGTAATCACGCAGTACATAAAAAACCAGGAAGACCTCAAAAAAGCGCTCAAGAAAACATGCATTATATAATTGAGAAGGCAGCGAAACAATAAGAAGCGAGCGAGTGACATATACAACCATATTCTTAATTTCTGCTACTTCGGAAACAAAGCACGATGTAAACCTACACTTTAAATTAAGTTCATAGACAGGCTGCCGCTGGCGTTTGTAATTTAGTGCCTGCCCATATAAGGCCGTCCGTCAGCGGCAATCCAATAGCAAACTGCCACGGGTAAATATTCACGGGTGAAGGACTGTGCTTATGGAGAGGAAGATGAGATGGTCAGGGTGGTGTTTGACACAAACTCAGCGAAACTGCGTGAGAAAGTTTTAAGTGCCAGGACTAAGGTAACATTAAATAAAGCTATGGATATAACACGAGATGGCACCAGCACAGCTGGGAACCTTTGATGCAAGTACACCGAGTGGCTCACGTGAACTGACGCGTGCACAGATAAAAGCAACAGTTCCAAAGCGCTGAACAAAAACCGAATTACACAATTGAAAAGGCAGCAAAAAATATGAAGCGTCTGATAAGCATATTCATAAATGCAGCTACTGTGGAAATAAAGCACACGGTGGAAAAAGTCAATGTCCCGCTAAAGGAAGACAGTGTAAAAAAAACCCGTGCATGCAGTGTGTCAGGTCTCAGATAAAGAAGAAGACGAGCTGTTTATTGATGCAGTAAGAAACAAATCGATGAATGAAACCTGTCATCTTTACAACGATTGACAAACACAGAATGTAACTTGAACACAACACATCCTACAAATACGAACCTGATTGAAAGAAATAATGATAATCAAATCCTTGATGACAGCAACACTCAGTAACACTCACAAAACAAATACTGTATATTGACAGTCATGTTACGTTATTTTTAAAATGTTCCCTTTTCTTTTTCTACCTTTTTTAACACACTATTTCTCTGCTGCGATACGCGGGTATATATATATATGTATATATATATATCCCGCTCTACATACTCGAATAACGGATACTTTATTTGCCATCAATGATTGTTTTGGTAAAGTCATACTCAGTGTATTCATTAAATAAACGGTAAAAAAGTAAGAGCGAGGGGAGGATGACTCATTGAGGCATGCAGGCTGTAGTCTTGCGTCAACTCTATCTGAATTGCGATCACATTTGAAAAAATATATCTTTTCAAGTTCTATTTAGTCCATATGTGTCAAACTCAAGGGCGGGCCACATCCGCCCGGCGTAATTATATCCGCCCGAGATCATTTTATATACTGTATTATTGTTATTAAAGCCGGGTATATGAAGCGCTGGTAACACAATAAACTACAGATCCCATAATGCAGCGCTTCAGCTGCCTTGCCGAACACTTACCGCTTACTAGAGTTATTGCGCACTGAGTTTGCACGGCGCTTTGGTGACTTTGAAGAACAAAAAAAGTCCGTCTACATGCGGCTCGAACCTTGTGCATGTTTGGTAGCACATATCTGTGTGAGAAGCTCTTCTCAGTGATAAAGACTAACAAAACAGCACACAGGAGTCGCCTCACTGATGAGCACCTGCAATCCATCCTGAGAATCTCCACAACACAGAACCTCACACCAGACAGAAACGAACTTGTGGCCAAAAAAAGATGCCAGGCGTCCAGCTCTAAAATGACATCAAACACATTTAACCATTAGTCAAATATAACACAAGTAAACACAAAATGCAGTTTTTAAATGATGGTTTTTATTATTTAGGGAGAAAAAAATCCAAACCTACATGGCCCTGTGTGAAAAAGTAATTGCCCCTTGTTAAAAATAACCTAACTGTGGTGTATCACACCTGAGTTCAATTTCCGTAGCCACCCCAGGCCTGATTCCTGCCACACCTGTTTCAATCAAGAAATCACTTAAATAGGAGCTGCCTGACACAGAGAAGTAGACCAAAAGCACCTCAAAAGCTAGACATCATGCCAAGATCCAAAGAAATTCAGGAACAAATGAGAACAGAAGTAATAGAGATTTATCAGTCTGGTAAAGGTTATAAAGCCATTTCTAAAGTTTTGGGACTCCAGCGAACCACAGTGAGAGCCATTATCCACAAATGGCAAAACATGGAACAGTGGTGAACCTTCCCAGGAGTGGCCGGCCGACCAAAATTACCCCAAGAGCGCAGAGGCGACTCATCCGAGAGGTCACAAAGACCCCAGGACAACGTCTAAAGAACTGCAGGCCTCACTTGCCTCAATTAAGGTCAGTGTTCACGACTCCACCATAAGAAAGAGACTGGGCAAAATGGCCTGCATGGCAGATTTCCAAGACGCAAACCACTGTTAAGCAAAAGAACATTAGGGCTTGTCTCAGTTTTGCTAAGAAACATCTCAATGATTGCCAAGACTTTTGGGAAAATACCTTGTGGACTGATGAGACAAAAGTTGAACTTTTGGAGGCAAATGTCCCGTTACATCTGGCGTAAAAGGAACACAGCATTTCAGAAAAAGAACATCATACCAACAGTAAAATATGGTGGTGGTAGTGTGATGGTCTGGGGTTGTTTTGCTGCTTCAGGACCTGGAAGGCTTGCTGTGATAGATGGAACCATGAATTCTACTGTCTACCAAAAAATCCTGAAGGAGAATGTCCGGCCATCTGTTCGTCAACTCAAGCTGAAGCGATCTTGGGTGCTGCAACAGGACAATGACCCAAAACACACCAGCAAATCCACCTCTGAATGGCTGAAGAAAAACAAAATGAAGACTTTGGAGTGGCCTAGTCAAAGTCCTGACCTGAATCCGATTGAGATGCTATGGCATGACCTTAAAAGGCGGTTCATGCTAGAAAACCCTCAAATAAAGCTGAATTACAACAATTCTGCAAAGATGAGTAGGCCAAAATTCCTCCAGAGCGCTGTAAAGACTCACTGCAAGTTATCGCAAGCGCTTGATTGCAGTTATTGCTGCTAAGGGTGGCCCAACCAGTTATTAGGTTCAGGGGCAATTACTTTTTCACACAGGGCCATGTAGGTTTGGATTTTTTCTCCTAAATAATAAAACCATCATTTAAAAATTGCATTTTGTGTTTACTTGTGTTATATTTGACTAATGGTTAAATGTGTTTGATGATCAGAAACATTTTGTGTGACAAACATGCAAAAAATAAGAAATCAGGAAGGGGCAAAGAGTTTTTCACACCACTGTATGTATGTATATATATATATGTATTTGTGTGTATATATGTGTGTGTATGTATGTATATGTGTGTATATATGTGTGTGTATATATGTAGATATATATGTATGTATATATGTGTATATGTATAGATATGTATATATATATATGTTTATGTGTGTGTGTGTAAATATATATATATATATATATATATATATGACAACAACACTCATCACTCACAACAGTGACAGAACAATTACATTGACAATCAGGTTACGTTATTTTCAAAATGTTTCCTTTTCTTTTCATTGCTTCTTTAACACACTACTTCTCCGCTGCGAAGCGCGGGTATTTTGCTAGTCTATACTAATAAAAGGTAAAGCCCTCACTGACTAACTTACTGACTCACTGACTGACTGACTCACTGACTGACTCATCACTAATTCTCCAAGTTCCCGTGTAGATAGAAGGCTGAAATTTGGCAGACTCATTCCTTACAGCTTACTTACAAAAGTTGGGCAGGTTTCATTTCGAATTTCTACGCATAATGGTCATAACTGGAAGCTATTTTTCTCCATATACTGTAATGGAGTTGAGCTGGATGGCCGTGGGGGGCGGAGTTTCATGTGACATCATCACGCCTCCCACGTAATCACGTGAACTGACTATCAACGCAGTACGTAGAAAACCAGGAAGAGCTCCAAAAAGCGCTAAAGAAAACATGCATTATATAATTGAGAAGGCAGCAAAACAATAAGAAGCGAGCGACTGACATTTACAACCATATTCATGAGTGCTGCTACTTCGGAAACAAAGCATGGTGTAAACTTAAAGTTTAAATTAAGTTCATAGACAGGCTGCCGCTGGTGTTTGTCATGCCCACGGTAATGCGGGATACAAGTTTAATGAGAGGACGCAGGATATAAACGAGTTTTGATCACTTTGTAACTAAGTTAAAATTGCAGGTGAAGGGCTGTGCTTATGCAAATTCCGAGAGACTGTGTTTGTGGGGGATTGACAGTTAAGGCGGGTGGGGGAGTCACGTCATCATCTGCCCTCCCATTCACCTCATTTCGCTTTGAGCTGAGCTCCACGGCTAACGCCGTCTTCCGAAGCAACTTCGTCACACTGCCACCAAATACTCACAGAAAAATCCACAAGTTAATACACACTTGTCTCTAGAGTTTCTCCACACTCAATGTATTCCTCGCGTCCCCTTTATACCCTCTGATCTCCCATTTCAATTCTGATGCCTCCAATTTCCAGTAAGGCTCTGCTGCGCGATGACAAGTAATAAGTCTCAGGGACACACCCTACAAAAGGTTGCCATTGATTTGAGGCAACATTGCTTTCCTCCTGGACAAAACTATACGTTGCATTCTCAAAGTAATATACAGTATATATATATATATATATACACACCCTGATCTACATACTGTCAAATAAACGAACCACACACCCTAGCGCAACATGAGAGGCTTCGCTTTAGCGCTGGCGTCTGAGGTTCGATTGCGAGTGGGTGCAGTGAGTGCGTACTGCCTGTGTTTAAATTTGTATGGTGAAGAAAAATTTATGCAATGATGATTATATTTAACTTTCATTCCTATTAAACATATTTCTATATAGATAGATATAGATATATATATAGATATATGATATATAGATATATATATATATAGATATATAGATAGATGGATATATACATATAGATAGATATAGATATACATATATAGATAGACAGATATATAGATATATATATAGATAGATATATACAGATAGATAGATAGATAGATAGATATAAGTGTATGTAAATGTGTGTCTGTATATATATGTATATGTATATATCCATCCATCCATCCATTTTCCAACCCGCTGAATCCGAATACAGGGTCACGGGGTCTGCTGGAGCCAATCCCAGCCAGCACAGGGCACAAGGCAGGAACCCATCCTGGGCAGGGTGCCAACCCACCGCAGGACACACACAAACATACCCACACACCAAGCACACACTAGGGCCAATTTAGATCACCAATCCACCTAACCTGCATGTCTTTGGACTGTGGGAGGAAACCGGAGCGCCCGGAGGAAACCCATGCAGACACGGGAGAACATGCAAACTCCACGCAGGGAGGACCCAGGAGCGAACCCGGGTCTCCTAACTGCGAGGCAGCAGCGCTACCACTGCGCCACCGTGCGCCCTCATATGTATGTATATATATATATATATATTGTGACGGACAGCCGGGTCCCATGCCCGGCCGGACGCTCTTCTGCATACGTCCCGAGGGAGCCATCATGGACATGGCAGTACCTCCCCCGGGGCGCTTGGGGGCAGTCTCCTGGCCGTGGATCTCTCCTCAATCTCCCCCGTGGCTCCATGGGACATGGAGTCCACCACAGCAGCCCGGTTGGGAGATGGGGTGGCCGCTAGGGGGTGCTGCAGAGAACCAGCCACCACACTGGACGGTTTATCAGCCCCACCCGAGGTGCAATTAAGACCAGCTGGTCAGGCACCTGGAACACTTCCGGGTGGGGTATAAAAGGGCCTGCCTCCCAGCAATCAAGGCCAGAATCGGGAGGAAGAGGACGAGGTTGCCTGGGAGGAGTGGTGGAGGAAGGAAAGTGTTGGTCTGTGTGGGTTTTTTGTGTTTGGGACTGTGTTGGGCCGGTGGGACACGGGGAAGACGTGTGCCCACGGCTGAAGTAATAATAATAAAAAAACTTTGAGTGTGAACACGTGCCTCTGCGTGGTCTGTGCCGGGTCGGGCGCTATAAAGCACCTTTTTCACACTGGCGTAGCCGGCAGGATCCCGGCCCGTCCATTTGCGGGGAAGCAGCCGGTGGAAACCGGCTGCCAAACAACCCCGCACCGACCGCCAGCGCCGGTCTTGTGGCAGTCCAAAGGGACGCAGGCGGTGTGGGGTCCCTCCTTTTCTCACAGGGGGACTCAGACTGCCAGCGCGTCCCAAAGGAAAAGGGGGAACCAGAAGTGGAAATCGGAAACCCCGTACATAGAGCAGTGTATGCCTGACGGCTTGGGACCGAAGGAGGGCTACTCTGCAGAGGGGCGGAACCGTCACAAGCCCTCCTCGGAGGGGGCGAAGGAGCAGGTGTTCCCTGCCTGCTTCCGCATGTACCGGGGCCGTACTGGAGGGGGTCGGCTGTGTTATAACTGTGGCCGCGGTGACCATGTCTGGCGGTGTTATCCCGAGGGACGTCGGACCAACACCCCCAGACCTGTTTATTCTGTTTTGACAGGGCGCAACTGCGGGACCAGGAATGCCGACTCCCCGTCCTGGAGAAGACCGGTCCTCGCGGGGCAGACCGATAAGCCCCACAAGCCTCATCTGAGGGAGGGGCCATGTGATGGACAGCCGGGTCCCATGCCCAGTGTTGGGCCGGTGGGACACAGGGAAGACGTGTGCCCACGGCTGAAGAAATAATAATAAAAAAACCTTGAGTGTGAACACGTGCCTCTGCGTGGTCTGTGCCAGGTCGGGCGCTATAAAGCACCTTTTTCACAATACAGTAATCCCTCCTCGATCACGGGGGTTGCGTTCCAGAACCCCCCGCGATAGACGAAAATCCGCGAAGTAGAAACCATATGTTTCTGTAGTTATTTTTATATATTTTAAGCCCTTATAAACTCTCCCACACTATTAACATTATTAGAGCCCTCTAGACATGAAATAACACCCTTTAGTCAAAAGTTTAAACTGTGCTCCATGACAAGACAGAGATGACAGTTCTTTCTCACAATTAAAAGAATGCAAATAGATCTTCTTCTCTTCAGGAGCAGAGAATCTTAGAGGGAGAGAGAGAGCTCGCTCGCAAAGAAAAGCAAACAATCAAAAAATCAATATGTGTGCTTTTAAGTTTGCCGCAGCATTTTTTAGAGGAGCGTCAGTATCTTCTAAGCAAACAGCCTCTGTGCAAACAGCCCCTCTGCTCACATCTCCTCCATCAGGCGCAGAGAACGTCAGAGAGAGAGAATGAGATTAAAGCAACAATCAAAAAATCAATACGTGTGCTTTTGTGCTTTTAAATATGCCGAGCACCGCAATAAAGCGGCATTTTTTAGAGGAGCGTCAGTATCTTTTAGGCAAACAGCCTCTGTGCAAACAGCACCTCTGCTCACACCCCCTCCGTCAGGCGCAGAGAATGTCAGAGAGGGTGAGAGAGAGGCAGAGACAAGCAAACAATCGAGCACCGCATGGGAAACATATCTAATAGCATTGAGGATTTTTAGTTAATATGTAATACATGCTCTGATTGGGTAGCTTCTAAGCCATCCGCCAATAGCGTCCCTTGTATGAAATCAACAGGGCAAACAAACTAAGGAAGCGTGTAGCATAAATTAAAAGACCCACTGTCTGCAGAAATCCGCGAACCAGCGAAAAATCTGTGATATATATTTAGATGTGCTTACATTTAAAATCCGCGATAGAGTGAAGCCGCGAAAGTCGAAGCGCGATATAGCGGATTACTGTATATATATATATATGCCAGCAACACTCATGACAATGACAAAACAATTACATTGTCAATCATGTTACGTTATTATTAAAATGTTTCCTTTTCTTTTTCATTACTTCTTTAACACACTACTTCTCCGCTGCAAAGCGCGGGTATTTTGCTATATATGTATATGTATATATGTATGTATATATATGTATATGTATATATATGCATATATATGTATATGTATATATATGTGTGTGTGTGTTTGTGTGTGTGTATGTGTGTGTGTCTGTGTCTGTGTCTATATATATGACAGCAACACTCATATCAGTGATAAAACAATTACATTAACAATCATCTTACGTTATTTTTAAAATGTTTCCTTTTCTTTTTCATAACTTCTTTAACACACTACTTCTCCGCTGCGAAGCACGGGTATTTGGCTAGTAGTAAACTAAATGGAAAAACATTGAATAACACTGAGAAAAACACCCAGGCTCCCTGCTCAGCAGCTCTCAGCTGCACACGAGCCTGCGCTCACTCTCGCTCTCTCTCTCTCATGCGCTTGCTCGCTCACTCTCTCATATGCTCATTCGTTCTCTCTCTCTCTTGCACTCGCTCGCGCTCTGTCTCTCTCTTTCGCCCTCTCTTGGGCTCGCTCACTCTCTTTCTTTCTCACGCTCACTCGCTCTCTCTCTCCCTCTCCTGCACCAACTTTCTCCTCCTGCTTCCTGCCTTCTCCTGTAACCTCCCATTCTTTCCTGTTCTCTTCTTTTTCCCTTCAGCCAACTTGCGCTTCTATTTATGAAGAGGCGTGGTAGTTGTGGCAATCAGCAGCTCCTGGGAACAATTACGGAAGCGGACCGCTTCTCACCTGTGCACTTAGGTAAGAAACGCCCACATCACGAACTCCTCAGGAACCTTTTCGGCCTCACACCACCACACCCCCTCGGTAAGCCGTGAGTGCGGTGATTACTTATTAAAACTGGCCTTTTTGACGGGAGCTGTGGACCCGCTATACCACAAGAGGAACCCTCTGCGTGATGCACAGAGAACAATGTACAGTACAGGGAGACTTGAACACATGCAGAAATCATTGGCGCGTAGGAACCGGAAGGGAAACTGGCTTGTTTGTCCACCGAGTGTGTGGTCGTGAACAGATGCAAAAGCAACTTTTTGGTCGTAACCCGATTTGTATGTGTTCAGAGATGTTTGTGAACCGAGGTTCCACTGTATTTGTCTTTGAAATATAACATAAAAATGGGGAGAATATGAAGACTCTATACACACTGTGCATTAGGCCAGGATTCAAGCCAATGATTCTGAAGTTATGAAGAAGCAGTGCTAATCACTGCAACACTGAACCATCAAGAAATTTAAGGTCATAATAAAGTAATAGGAGATAATAAAAGGAGTAAACCATTTTATTTTACATACATTTATTTTAAATTAATTTAAAATTTAAGTGAATGTGGTTTACATGACCACTACCAGTTATTGGACATGAGTTGAGACAGTTCTCCAAGTTCACTTACTTTATTCTCTTCAGACATGTGAACTTTGATGATGTAAAACAAGCTTTGGAGGTGCTCCGTATCACTACTGTGTTTTCTCTCTTAAGTTTTACTCTTTCTCTTAATGGACTGACACACTGCTTATTTCTTGTTGTGTTTTAGGGAGAATAGCTTTTTTAGAGATAATAGGGACAGAGTGATAATATCTAGTTCATATGTTTTTTAGGAATTATGCTGTGACTAAGGGAAATGTAACATTAATGACAAGTATTGTTGTTACCTTGTTCTAGTCTGTGCATATGAGTTGGAAGATTAGTTCAGGAGCCTTAATAGCTATTCTGTTAGTATTCGTTTTCAATGTGCAATAGCAAGAAAGGGGTGTGCTGGCACTTCTTTCCACTTTATCTTTTAGTTTTCTTTTCTTGCAGTGCTAATGGCAGTTCTCCCAGAAATTCTTTGAATGTTCTGGAATTTAGAATTAAACTAAGCAGTCAAATGTCCTTTATTATTTGTGTCATAAGAGGGATGACATTGCATTTATACACGAACCCAGGCCCAGGTTATTACCCAGCAGTGTGTCCAGATTTGGTAGTGAACATTACTTTCCAGCAACTTATGTACTACTAATATTATGAAGCACAGAGTGTGCATTCAGTTCTTATATGAACTGTAAGTCAAAATACTTGGCTATGAACTTCATTTCCTGAGCTCCAGTTATCTGTTGTGTTTTCCTAATATATATTTAGGTAATTGAAATGGCCAAAACTATAACATTCAACTCAAAACCTGAATTGTTCATATTGTTATAAAGCTGTATATTGGGGCTGCTGTCTACATTGGCGGTGTATAACACACCATCATGATTCCATTCTTTCAGATTTCTATTGAAGCCCAAATATTAATTTCCAAGATAAAGTTTATATCCCATTTTATGCAGACTCCATTGTGGTACATTGATGCCCAAACCTTTTTGATTTTTCCTGCTTTACAGTAAATGTAATACTGTATGTATGTAAATGATGCAAACTAATTGATGTTACATTCATCCCCATTTCTAGGATTGTTAATTTTATCTTAAAGCTCAAAGTAAAATTTGTGTGCTATTACATGCAATTCCAATATACTGTAGTTGTTTTAATATGAATACTCCTGGCATTACTGAAACCCAGTTACTTTGAGATAAACACGCTTTTTCAAACATCATTGGCCCTACAGGTAAAGTTTAACTTAATACACCAGCCCCTAAAGACTCTCCAGTTTTACATAAATTTCAACACATCTCATCAGTATTACAATTAACTGGTTGAAAAGAATGAATACATAAAGTTGCAGGGAGGCGCAGTGTCTATTAATGCCACCTCATAGAACCAGCATTCTGGATTCATATCTTGTACATAATTGTTGATGTTTGCACCAATTTATGTGTGGATTTTCCACCCAGGGTTCTGGTATTCTTTAATCATGTGCTGTGATTTCAGAATTAAACTCAAAATGAAAGTATTGCATAGCAGCAACACTAAATCCCTATTCAGATTTATTTACTTATCTATTTGCTCAAAATACTGATTAACCACTGTTTTTTCATGATTGATAATATTATATATTAAAATTATTTTGATATACAAAAAAACATTTTTTGAGATCTACATTTCCTCTTCTGTTGTAAAATTCAAGTACTCCAGGGTTGCAGAATAGTATTATGTGTATTACAAGCCTCAACTTAACTAGTATTGAAAATGATAGAAAATTAAAAATTGAGTTATTTCAACAATTTTCTTATGTCAGAGTATCTATCTTGGAAAAGATTTCTGAGAGCAACGTACAAATGCTTCCAGGAATTCCCAGATGGCATTATGAATTAATCATTACTTGGACCACATTAGCACACATGCTACAGCTCCTGTGGTCTTTGTAATGTGTCCAGAAAAAGAGTCAATTTATACAAACACAATACTGTACACACTGAATATACAGAGGCTCGTTATCACAGTCTGCAATCTAGACAATAAATATTCAGTTGCATCAAAACTCAATATAGTTCTTTTACAACAATATTTATGATACAGTCTATAATTCTCCTTATTTAAAATGTTCCATTTTTTTCCTCTTTGTAAAAATGAAAAATAAATTGATCTATGTATTCCTCCATTTTTATAACCTATTTAGTTCACTACAGCATCACAGGAACTCAAAACCCAGGCATTCCATTAAAATGCATTATGATAAAACAATTAGTACCTGCAGAAATGTAATCTGCAATTTGCTAATACTAGATAATGCTGACATTTTTAAAAATTGAAAAAATAAACTATTTTTTACTCTAAATGATGCAGGACCAGTATAAACAATACATTTCTATTGTACCTATATGCCTGAGGCAGTGGGAAGACTGCTATCATCCTATTTATGCCACTAGGTAGGACTGCTGATAACCTGTTAAGGTCAGCTCAAGCCACTTGTCAATTTACTTGACTGACAGAATACCCCTCAGATTGATTATAAAAGGTCATGTCATTTAGCTGTCTGAATGAATGAAAGAGAATATTGGATACTATAGCATTTTTCAGTTGGAATAAAGTGAAAAGCTAAGTAACTGTTACATAAAGAACTGTGAGTACAATTCTAAGAATATTAGTGTCTTATTTTATCATCATTTTTATATATATAGTGTCCCGTGAGATCTAAGAGGGCAGCAAGTAATGTCAAACAGAGACTGATGTCAGAGAGCGGGCAGATGAATGTGGTCATTAGAGCCTGGTATGTAGCCAATGAAAGAAACACCATCAGGATAGATTGTGATAGCAAACAGTTACATCCAGGACAGGGTGAACCTGCTGCTTATTCAAAAAACCAAATGTCTTAAAATCAGTCCTGGATTTTACATCATTTTTTATTACATTTGAACATTTTTTGCACATACAGTATTCAAGTGCAGATACCTGTGTATGCAACGAGCAAATTTCCAGAAGATACTTTGTATTATTATTCATTTTTAAGACAGATATTGTGAAGTGTCATCCATCTGGCAAAGGTACACCAAGAAGGAGATAAGCAGAGCATAAGCAAAGATAAGGCTTTGATCAGAGTGAGAGAAGATAACTCACATGGCAGTGGTTTTTAATGTACCTTTTTGTCTTTAAAATACTTTTACTTAGAGTTAAAGACATGAGTAGGCTTGGAAACAGGCCAGATGTATTCCTGACAAATATTATTTGCAGCAACTCATGATCCTCCTCTGGAAGAAGTAAGCCAGTGTTCCTCTTTTACAGCTAGACTCTTGGAAACTGGTAAAAATTGGGTATTTTTCCACAGATATGTTAAAGTACTTGGTCTCTAACTTTTCACATAATGGGATATGTAAGCACTTGACACTATACACGCATAGAGGCAATAGAAACACTATGAGAAAAGTCTGTTTGAAAAAGTACAGTAGATTTAGAAAATATTCGGACTCTTTCACTTTCTGCACAATGTATTGTATTGTAGATTTAATTTTAAATTGACAAATTTGCCATTTTTGCCTATTATCTACATTCGGTAACCAGCAATAAAACAGTGAAAACATGTTTCTAAAAAGGTTTTTAGATTTATTAAACCTCAAAACTAAATCTCGCATTGAAATATAAGTATTCAGACCTTTTGCTGCAGTACTTTAAATTGTGGTCAGGTGCTTCCTGTAGACTCCAATTGATTGGAGTCTACCTGTGAATAAATTAAATTGATTGAACGTTGTTTAGAAAGGCACCCACCTGTATATATTAGGTCTCATATTTCACACTGCATGTCAGGACAAAAATTAAGCCATGAAGTACAAGAATCTCTGTAGACCTTCATGATAAAATTGTAGTGAGGCAAAAGTAAATGCAAGGGTATAAAACCATTTCTAAAGCTCTGAGTGTTCCCATGAGCATAAGGGCCTCAATAATTGTGAGATGGAAGAAGTTCTGAACCACCACGACTCTTCCTAGTGTTGGTCATCTGCCCAAACTGAGTAACAAAGCAAGAACAGCCTTGATGAGGGAGTTAAATCAAAACCAAATGGTTATTTTAAAAGAGCTTCAGAAATCCTTTGCTGAAGTGGGAGAATCTTTTGGAGGGACAACCATCTCAGCAGCACTACATTAATCAGGGATTTATGGAACAGTGCCTACAGAAACTACAGTATTCTTGAGTAAAGGGCATATGACGGCCCACTTGGAATTTGCCAAATGGAATCTAAGAGCACAAGAAAAAAGTCTGATGAGACAAACATTTAACTCCATGGATAGAACTCAAACTAAAAGAAGTGGGAGTTCAGAGTGATGTTTTTAGATGGGTGCTTAATTGGCTCAGACACAGGAAGCAGAGGGTGATGGTGCAAGTTATGTCATTAGAATTGGCCGATGTTAAGAGTGGTGTTTCACAGGGGTCAGTGCTAGGGACGTTGCTATTTTTAATATATATATAAATGATTTAGATAGGAATTACAGTAACAAGCTGGTTAAGTTTGCAGATGATGCCAAGATAGGTGGATTAGCAGATAATTTGGAATCTGTTAAATCATTAAAGAAGGACTTGGATAGCATACAGGCTTGGGCCGATTTGTGGCAGATGAATTTTAATGTCAGTAAATGTAAAATATTACACATAGGATGTAAAAAAATTAGGTTTGAACACACAATGGGAAAATCGAGAGTACACCGTGTGAGAATGATTTAGGAGTCATAGTGGACTCTAAGTTATCGACTTCTTGACAATGTTCGGAAGCCATTAAGAAGGCAAACAGAATGTTAGGTTATATAGCATGTTGTGTGGAGTACATCCAAGGAGGTTCTGCTCAACCTTTATAATGCACTGGTGAGACCTCATCTGGAGTACTGTTTGCAGTTTTGGTCTCCAGGCTACAAAAAGGAGATAGCAGCACTAGAAAAGGTCCAGGGCTACAGGGGTTGAATTATAAGGAAAGATTAAAAGAGCTGAGTCCATACAGTTTAAGCAAAAGAAGATTAAGAGGTGACATGATTGAAGTGTTTAAAATTATGAAGGGAGTTAGTACAGTGGATCAATACTCTTATTTTAAAATGAGTTCATCAAGAACACATGGACACAGTTGAAAACTTATTAAGGGTAAATTTCGCACAAAGATTAGGAAGTTTTTCTTTACACAAAGAACAATAGACACTTGGAATAAGCTACCAAGTAGTGTGGTAGACAGTAAGATGTTAGGGACTTTCAAAAGTCGACTTGATGTTTTTTGGACGAAATAAGTGGATAGTGTAACAATAGGATTGTTAAGACTTATAACAATGTTCCCGCACGGAAGGGTTTTAAGGAATGCACCTGTAGAGGCGTAGTATAGGGAACCTCATGTGACTGTTCTGGCTTTAAAAATACTGTGAAATAAACAGACATAAACTGGAAGCGTGAGTCTGTGCCTTTTAAGAATCTCGAGAGAAAAACATGGTGGCAGCGTAGGTGACGGAACTGCGCCGAAAAACACACCAGATTGCTGTGAAAGTTTGGGACGCTTGATGATACGTAAATTTGACGAACATTGCAACCCAAAAATAAATGAAACGGTAGAGAGGTACAGATTTTTTTCAAGAAATCAGGCAAGGGGAGAAACTATAGACAACTACGTCACAGATCTCAGAGTGTTAGCAGGCACATGCAATTTTGGGGAGATTAAAAGTTCCCTCATTCGTGACCGAATTGTGTGCGGAACCAGTGATGCAAGTCTGCGGCAAAGATTACTGCGAGAAGATAAATTGACTTTAGAGAGGTGCATACAAATATGCAGAGCCACACAACTGTCGAAGGAGAACAGCAGAACAATTGAGGGCAATGCAGAAGTGATACACACAGTAAAACAGGCATCAAAAGAAAGAGGACAACGAATCTCTTGTAAGTTTTGTGGGAAAACACATGAGAGGAGCAAAAAGAATTGCCCAGCCTTTGGAAAAATCTGTAAAAAGTGCGGAAAAGCCAATCACTTTGCAAAAGTGTGCCAAACAAGGATCAACATTGGGAAAAGACAGGTGCACATGGTGGATGAACAGAGAAATGACGATTGTGAGGATATTCTGAGCATCACGGCAATATGGAAAACTACCGAAAACATAAACCAGATAGAAGAAGAAGAAGAAGCACAGAGTGACAAACAGCTTTATGCAGGAATGTTACTAGGCGAGAACCTGGTATAATTTCAGATAGACTGTGGTGCAACCTGCAACATCATCCTCATAAATAGATTAAATCCAGATACACAGATTGAAGACTCAGACAAGATTTTACTAATGTATAATAAAACAAAACTGAAGCCAGTGGGGAAATGCAGAATGCACAAATAGAGAAGGAGTGCCTGGCCATAGTTTTCGGCATGGAAAAATTCCATCAGTATACATATGGCCGACAGGTAACCGTGCAGAGCGACCACAAGCCACTGGAGAATATTCTCAAGAAATCGTTACTTAGTGCTCCAAAACGTCTGCAAAGAATGCTACTACGGCTCCAGTATTATTGCATAACAGTTACTTATGTTCCAGGCAGAGAGATGCTGTTGGCAGACACATTAAGTAGAGCGTATCTACCAGAGGGCACACAGGGAATGTTGGAAAAGGATGTTGAACATGTGAACATGATCAACTTTGCACCCATTTCAGGGGCGACAATGGAGACGATTAGGCAGTCTATAAAAGGAGATGGTTGTCAACAGACGCTGATAAGAACTATACAAACAGGCTGGCCACAGATGAAGAAAGACACACCAAGCGAAATCAGGCAGTACTACTCAATGCAGGATGAGCTCAGTGAGCAAGATGGAATAGTATTCCGGGGAGAACGAGTGGTAATTCCACGTGACATCAGAGGAGAGATTATACGCAGAATTCACTCATCTCATCTTGGCACGGATGGATGCCTCAGACGGGCAAGGGAATGTGTTTATTGGCCAAATATGACAGAACAGATAAAAAACTATATTGGAAAATGTGAGACATGCAGGTCATTGGACACAAGACCACAAAAAGAGACACTACACTCACATGAAATACCGGATAGGCCATGGTCAAAAGTTGGGACAGACATTTTTAAATACAACGACAGAGAGTATCTGATAACAGTAGACTACTACTCCAACTTCTGGGAAATCAACTATTTGCCAGACACCAAATTGGGCACAGTTATCAGGAAGCTGAAGGCACACTTTGCGAGACAAGGCATTCCCAACACAGTAATTTCAGATAATGGCCCACAATACTCATCTCAAGAATTCAAAAGATTTAGCCAGTTATGGGAATTTAATCACATAACCTCTTCCCCAGGCTACCCACAGAGTAACGGCAAGGCAGAGTCAGCAGTCAAAACAGCGAAACGGCTGATGGAGAAGGCCAAAGCAGTGAGTGAGGATCCTTACTTAGCTATGTTAGATCACAGAAACACACCAAGACAAGGCTTACAGGCCAGTCCTTCTCAAATGCTTCTGAGCAGGAGGACAAGAACACTACTTCCAACAAAACAGAGTCTTCTACAGCCAAGCGTTCCACAGACGGCTCAAGTACTAAAAAACAACCAAGAACGACATGCCAGATACTACAATAGAACAGCAAAGGACATGGACAAGCTGAAGCCAGGTGACCGGGTGAGAGTTCAGCCATTCTAACCATACAGGGTGTGGAGGCGAGCGAGAGTCATTCAGCCAGTCGATCAGAGATCTTACAGGGTGGAGCTGGATGCGGGAGGTGTGCTGAGGAGAAACAGACGACACCTCAGGAAAGACAAGGACCCGCCACTTGATGTCACTAGAGCACAAAGCACGAAAACACACATATCACCAGACAAAACCTCAAGGACAGCAGTAACCAAACTTGTAATCACAGAGACTGCTCAAGGAGCGCCTCAAGGAAACACAGGACCAAATGACACAATCTTTACTAGAGCAGGTCGGAGAGTGATTAAACCATTTTACCTAAGAGACTATACTCAGTAAGCCAGTGAAATTGAGTATATAGTGGTTGAAGGACTGTACAGATGTATATAATGTTCTGGGTTTGTAATATATGTAGTAATGTGTAGATGTTTAACTGTATGTTACCCGTGTTATTATAGTCAAAGAAAAAAAAAAAAAAAAAGGAAAAGGGATGTAACAATAGGATTGTTAAGACTTATAACAATGTTCCTGCACGGGGGGTTTTAAGGAACGCACCTGTAGAGGCGTAGTATAGGGAACCTCATGTGACTGTTCTGGCTTTTAAAATACTGTGAAATAAACAGACATAAACTGGAAGCGTGAGTCTGTGCCTTTTAAGAATCTCGAGAGAGAAACAGATAGGACTGGCGAGCTTTGTTGGGCTGAATGGTCTGTTCTCGTCTAGAGTGTTCTAATGTTCTAACTGCAAGAACTATTTTTGGCAATGATTTCATTTTTTATTTGTTGATATTTATTAATACAGGTCAAATCCCATTATAGCGAATACTGTAGTAACAAACTTTTTAGAATAAAGAATATTTTCTGTTAGCAAGGACAAACATTCATAAATCATGCTAAACAGATTTTGTAAATTTCAGTATAACTAATGTTTTCTTGACCAAAAATGGACACTGAAGATTACAATGTGATGCAAAGAATATTTAATGCCACACCTATACTTTCGCCGAGTCTCAGGAAACCTAAAACAGGCTGTCTGTTTCCTGTTAGACTAAAAGAAAGTGACAGTCTGTTGTGAAATTTCTAGTCTGGAGCGAAGCTTGGTAAGAGTATAAGTGCGACATCATACACATAGCCAAATTCTGAGTCAGGGCTACACTGAGCATTTGCATGGGTAGTTGTGTTGTGGGCAGATAATGTACTGTTGGAGTTTCATAGCACTTCTGAAAGTTCTCTTTGCGATGGATAAAGAAAAAAAAAGTGAGAAACTATGTCAGTCTACTCTGAAAGAAAAATGAACAATCCTGGAAAAGTTGATTCCAAAATGTAGAAAAATTATGTGTCCAAAGCATTTTGAATCACTCTTTCAAAGCTGTTAACAATTTTGAAGGACTGTAATGATAGAAGACAAAGTTAAAGATTAGGTGTTGGGACCTGAACAACAACAAAAAAAATTAGAAGCGTGATTGTATTTCTATAAAAAAAAGAGTTACATCTAATGTCTCATTTTCATTCTGTATTCATACCTGTATTTCTATAAAATAAAGTTACATCTAACATCTCACTTTCATTCTATATTTATACCAGTATGCTTATTAATAAAAATTACATCTAATGTCTCATTTTCAAATAAAATATTTTTTGCAGTTTAAGAAGCACTATGTCTTTTTATACAGGGTATTGTCAAGCTTCAGTCACAGAGTTAGCTGCACGAGAAACTGAAAGTCCAGGTTGGGCCAAGTTGGGTGTTAAATGTTCTAAACTTAATGCAGGTTTACTGTTTACCAGACGTAGCAGAGCAGCTACAGAGCTGTCCTTGCACTGCTGCCATTAGAGATGGTGAATTGCATGTGACCCAGGTCACAACAGGTATACGTATTTTCCTCATATTAGGAATATTAGAAATAGCACAACCCACCAATATGGTGGTAAGATGCCCTGAAAAGGATAAAATAGATGTGATTGTGATTTGAAATAGAAAAAGTAAGTTTGTCAAAGCTCAAAGAACATATAAAGCTCAATGGTTAGCAAGTGCTGCTTTTTACTGTTGACTTCAGGCAAATCTTACAAATATTGTGTACAGAAAAGTGCTTAATTAGTTAAATAGAACTTCTGATACACCCAATTAACCAGTGGCACTATAAAAAGGCCCATTTTCTTACACAATTTCTTGGACAAAGCTGGGTAACACAGCTAGTAATTTATAAGAATTTACTTACAAGGAAATCAGGGACAGAGTTAGCAGTTCCAAGCAATGTGCAAGCAGTAACCTTATACAGAAGGTTCATATTTCTCACTGTTTTTCTTTTTGTTTCTTTTTTTTTAAATAATTTTATTGTAATCATTCCATACAAATCGATAATTTTTTACAAAAAATAGGATTGAAATTGAAAGAACAAGTTGACCCCGACCCCTGAGAGAGAGAGAGCATGGCCAACGGGTTAAAACTTAAGGCTTGTAAGCATACCTAAATTGATGAGTTTAATAGACCAATAGAAATGAATGGAGAAGAAAAAGAGATGATAAGATATTTGCTTCCTCTGTGCTTATTCTAAAATATTATTGATTAGATCCTGCCAGGTATTGCAAAAATTATGTACAGATCCTCTAACTGAATATTTGATTTTTTCCAATTTCAAATAGTATAAAACATTGGTTTCCCACTGACTTAAAAGAGGAGAGTTAGGATTCTTCCAGTTTAGCAAAATAAATCTGTGTGCCAGAAGTGTAGTGAATGCAATCACAGTTTGTTTGTTTTTCTCCACTTTAAACCCATCTGGAAGAACACCAAACACAGCTGTTAATGGGTTAGGAGGGATTGTGACACCAAGGCTGTCTGAAAGACACTTAAAAATTTTGATCCAAAATGATGTTAATTTGGTGCTGGCCCAAAACATGTGACCCAGTGAGGCTGGGACTTGATTGCAGTGTTCGCAGGTTGGATCTTGCCCTGGAAACATTTTGGACAGTTTTTGGCGAGACAGATGTGCTCGATATATAATTCTGAGTTGAATAATTGTATGCTATGTGTATATGGAGCTCAAGTGAATTCTCTGCATTGCTACTTTCCACTCCTTTTCTGATATATTATTTGAGAGATCTTTTTCCCATTTTCCTCTTGGATCTTTGAAAGGGAGGGACTGTAAAATAATTTTATATATTGCAGAGATGGTGTTTAAGTCCTTGAAATTGAGCAATATTTTTTCTAGCAAAGATGTTGTCTATATAAAGATCACTAAGCAAATTAATCCCAAATCTTTTCTTAGATATTAAAAACTGCATATGTTTGCGAGGGTTGGGAGAGGTGGTTCTCTTGCAGAGGTGCCACAGATAAAAGCTTCTCCATCTTAAAATGCTTTCTACATTGGTTCCATATTCTGAATGAGTGAAGCACAATTGGGTTATTAGTATATTGCTGATAACTTGCATTTATTAGGGCAAAAAGCATGGAATATAAAGAAGTACTGCAGGATTTTACTTCTATTGTGGACCAGGTCTGTGTATGTTCATCTATTTGTATCCAGGTTTTTATAGCTTGTATGTTTGCTGCCCAGTAAGAAAACTGAAAGTTGGGTAGAGCTGTGCCACCTTCTGCCATAGGACTTTGTAGGGTCGCTCTTTGGATACATGGGTGTTTTGAGTTCCAAATAAATGAGATTATTGTTGAATCTAATTGCTTAAAAAATGATTTATTGATGTATATTGGAATGTTTTGAAATAAAAAAGCTTAGGCAAATCTTACAAATATTGTGTATAGAAAAGTGCTTAATTAGTTAAATAGAACTTCTGATACACCCAGTGGCACAATGAAAAAGGCCCATTTTCTTACACAATTTCTTGGACAAAGCTGGGTAACACAGCTAGTAATTTATAAGAGTTTACTTACAAGGAAATCAGGGACAGAGTTAGCACTTCCAGGCAATGTGCAAGCAGTAGCCTTTTACAGAAGGTTCATATTTCACACTGTTTTTCTTTTTGTTTCTAAACTTCTGTTTTACAATGCCTTAAATAATCTCACTCCATCCTATATTTCAGAATGCCTTTGACCTTACACTCCAAATCGTAACCTTAGATCTTCAAATGAGTTTCTGCTTATAATTCCAAGAGCTAAGCTTAAAAGAACTGGTGAGGAAGCCTTCTGCTGTTATGCACCTAAAATCTGGAATAGCTAATAAATAGAAATTTGCCAGGCTAATACGGTGGAGCACTTTACAAAAATGCTAAAACCCCATTATTTTAACATGGCTTTCTCATAGTTTCATTTTAATTTAACTCTGATATTCTGTATATGCATTTAATTATCATTATCAATCATGGTGGCTCTGAAATCTGTACTAACCCCTGGAAGCCTGAAAACCATGAGGACTGATTGAAGTCATTTATGTTAGGTAGAATGCCTAGAGGGGGCTGGGCTGTCTGGAGTTTGTTTCTTTTTTTGTTTCTTTTTTTCTGTCCTTCCTGGCCATCGGACCTTATTTTTATTCTATGTCAATTAGTATTGCCTAATTTTGTTTTTATATGTTGTCTTTTTTCTCTTTCTTTATCCTGTAAAGCACTTTGAGCTACATCATTTGTATGAAAATGTGCTATATAAATAAATGTGGTTGTTGTTCTGGCTTCCCAGTGACAGTAGCTAATAGAAATCGGTTAAATTGATTTTAAATAGATATAAGTTTACTGTCAATCTGCAATGTATGCAAACCCAGGCACAGGTGTATTACTACTGCACTTGAAGCAATCTTTGAACTTAGAAGGAGTTGCCAAGTGGACCCAAAGGCTGTCTTATGTTTATAACAACAGTAAATGTAAGAGATACTTAGAAAATAAAAGAGGGTTGAATTAAATTCTCTCATAATCAGCTACTGGGGATGTAATTGCAAGAGCCTAAATAGCTAATTTTCACTTTACTGCAGGATCTATTTGTCTACACACCAAGTGGGTGACGTGATGGCGAGGCAGTAAAAGGAAGGTAAAAAGGTTTTAGAACTTGTCTACAATCAGTTGTAATGGGCAATGTTCAGTTGCTATTAAATAAGATAGATAAACTGTCTGCTCTTATACGAGGTCATGGAGCATACAAGTACAGCTACATTTTGTGTTTTACAAAGAACTGGCTTAAACATGATATAACTGACACTGTTTTAATGCTGGAGCGATTTCATTTTATTGAAGCAGGTAGACACCCAGGGCAGTATTAAAAAACACAGGAGGGGGACTGGTCATCTAGGTGAATGAGAAATGGTGTAAAAGTGAGCATATTACAATGAATACTACAGTTTGTAATTCAGACATTGATATTTTGGCTGTCGGAATTTATCAGTGTTATTTGCCCATGGATATAAATTACATCATCCTTATTAATATGTATATTCCTCCCTCTACAAATGGGGACTCAGCAATAGAAATGATTCATTCTTTCAACAACACTTTAATGATGAAGCATTCTGACCCTGCTGTCATAATACTGTATATGGTGACTATTTATGTGACTTTGGAAGGAACTAATACAAATTTCATTTAGTGTCTTGTTCCACTAAAGGAAATAAAAACCTGGACCTGCTCTATTCAAATGTTAACTATGCTTTAAGTGTAAGCAAATGGTTCCTTTGGGTAAATGTGACCATAACCTGATTCATCATATTCCCAGCTACAAGCATGTTATTAGAAAGCAACCTGTTACCACCAAAATAGTGAGGAAGTGGAGTCTGGAGGCTGAAATGGCTCTGAATAACTTCTTCCAAATGACAAACTGGGGAATGATGTGTTAGTTACTTGGGGATGATATTGAGGGACTCAGTTACTGCATCAAAATCTAAATGAACTTTTATCTTGACCTTGTAGTACCATCAAAGACGGCGTGTTGCTTTCCACACAACAAGCTGTGGATTACAAATGAGTGAAAAGATCTCCTGAATTAGAAAAAGAAAGCATTGAAAGAGGCTCTGACTGAAACACGGTTAAGTGTTAAAGAAGAAGAGTGATGGAAAGGATGACTGCCAAGCTAAAATACAAGGTAAACTCACTCAGTCTGGAGTAGACTGGATTCATCTTCCATAAGGGAATGTGAACAAATCTAATACCCTGAACCAATTTTTTTATAGATTTTCCCTCCCACTGCCTCTTTCTTCCAGTGACCACTCTGCCCACATCATCCCTAGTACATTAGTATGGACTGTCCATAACTGAAAATCAAGTAAGGAGACAAATGAGGAAGCTACACACAGGAAAAGCTGCAGGACCAAATGGAGTCAGTCCTCTAGTTTTTAAGGACTGTGCTAACCACCTTTGTGGTGTCATCTGTCACCTGTTCAGTCTGATCCTCAGGTGGCCTGCATTTTGTGAGACTCAAAGACCGTGTTTTTGATACAAATGTGAGCAACACTGGAATAACAAATAACAGTCATGTGTCTTTTTCTCTTCACTGGATACACCTCAGACTATAAATATAACATCAGGTCATGTCACTTGTAGAAATTCTTAGATAATTCTGCACTTATGAGGTGTACTCATAAAGGGGATGAACCAGATTATAGCAGTCAGGTGGAGAGCTTTTTTGTTGCTGCAAAGAAAATTGTCTGCATCTTAACATCAGCAAAACCAAGGAACTAGTTACTGACTTAAGAGCCTCTATGTCCAGTCACTATCCAGGAAACGGAAGTAGAGATGTTATATCTTACACGTATTTGGTGCTCCACATCAATGACAGGTTGAACTGGTCTCAGAACATAGATGAATTATATAAACTGTGTTCTTTTAATGTGGGTATTGACATCCTTCACATCTGCAGCAACTCTGTGATGGCCAGTACAATTTACTATGCTATGGTGTACTGGTTTGGCAACATCACTTCAAGAGAGGCCCACCAAATCAACAAGCTAATTAAATGGGCAAGCTCAGTTATAGGACGCCCTCTGGACATCCTGGAGGTAGTAGAAAAGGAGAGAATTAAAGTAAAACTGAGTGCCATTATGAACAATGCTGCACATCTTTTCTCTGACACACCGACAGTGAATACTTTCAGGCAATGAATTATTCAGCAAACACTACTGGAGCTCCTTTATACCAACAGCAATATGTCTTCATAATGCCTCACTGTGACTGTGACTGCTTAGTCAGAATTTGCTTTTGTTTTAAACTTTTCTTCCTTTTTAGTCATTCTGGACCATAGTGTATATATTTATATACTGTATAATGTATTTATTTATTTTAAGAGCTTCTGTAAAAAACTAAATTTTCCCCAGGAAACAAATAAAGTTCTAGATATCTAACAGAGGCAAATATAGAGTTCTAAGCTGGTGTCCCTGTAGATATAGCTGTCTGTCTTTCTCACAGACACAACCACTATGAGGAATATACATACAACACTGACTTGAAGGACTGTCTAAACTGATGATTATGTTTTGCTATCATGAGGCAGAATCATCTTTAGTACTCGGTACCTTAAGATTTAGTGGGTGGAATTCACTCCTTCACACATATATGATGACTTGGTTGACTATGTTCCCACATAGTAGTGCTAGGCTAAGCATAAAGGGATTGTGAAATATGTACAGCATTAAAAGTTGTATGATCACCATATCTGATATTACTAAATGAAAATAGTTTGGTGAACAACGGCTGATATTGCTCTGTTATGTACTTGAAAGAAAAAAAAACATTAGGAATATAAGTAAAACAAACATTAGCTATATAAGAAACAAATCAGTAAAGAAGAGGCTATATTTCTATTACTACAATTTTGCCTCAATTTCAAAGCTCAACTTCCACAGGATGAGTGTCATATGTAATATTTGCCATTGTTGTTTTACTGTCACATGTGTCTTATCCTGCATGTTTTAGTTCTTCTAATATACTGTACAAGCATAACAACAAGCTAAGCTGGGCATAACCATTTTGTTCCCTGATGAAGTGTGGTTCCTTTATTTCAGATGTCAATTAGCTAATCTTGCAAAAGAAGAAACAATCATTTACAAACAGTTGTGAAAATATTCTTTTTCTATTCTGCTTTGTGGAATCCTATACATGCAGATCTAAAACACTCAGAATTGTCTCACTCACATTAGTGCCATTGTGTCTTACATGACTTTCCTCAGACCCATACAATTTTGACAGTTATGCTAAGTTTTGATTTGGAAGATCATTACGCCATAGTTACAGGGATACTCAGCTCTGGCTTTGTTCTGAAATGTCCTAGCCTGTTCTTTTTCTGGTAAATTCTTTAAGAGCTCTAAATGTGTGAAAAGAGTTAAAGCTTGATAAAAAATGCATGCTATTTGGAGAAAAAATAGGCTTACTGTATATAAAAATATTAGTGTAATGGAGGTTACTTGTATTGTTACTTACAACAGTAGCAACAAAATATTAAGACATACTTTTGGCTTACACAAGAATAATGTTTAAGCAACAATTTATTTTTCCAAAAATCTAACCACTTTCATCCAAAGACAAACAGTAAGTACTTTTCAAAGACAATACTGTGGATCTGAAAGTTCAAGAAATGTGCAAAAAGGATAAAAAAGATTCCAGGAATTTTTGTAATGTTAATAAAAAATAAGCTCTTTTATTTGCTTTTTTGTCTGACAAGTGAGGTTACCATTGTTTATTTTTAAGAAGCTGCACATCACCACTTTGTCTTAAAAGAATAATGTTGTTTATTTATTTATTGAGATGAAAAGTTGTTGTATAGGTTTTCAGCTCCTTTGAACCACTCCTGTGATTATTTTAGCATTGGAACTGATAGATGAGCTGCATAAAATAATAAAATACTTATAAATGAAATATAATTGTTGAAAATAATAAACTTTAAATATAGATATAACATTAGCCCTTGCAAACCACTGCATAAGGAAATTAAACACAACATTAATGCCTTCTTTACCTTATCATTCATTTCCTAAACCTACTTAACCTAATTTAGGATCACAGGGGATATAGTGTGTCATGGCTTCATCAGGTGCAGGGCAAGAACCAGAACTCATTTGGTTATGTTCATCTGGTCAATATAACGTCTTGTAACTCATACGTCTTTGAGATGTGGGAGAATAATATACAAATTCCACAGAGAATGTAATACATACAAGTGGAGAACCTGGTCTTCAGGAGCTTCAAGATAGGAGAGCAAACCACTGTGCCACCATACTGAAATTGTCGAACTAATGTTCCTCGGTTTCTGAGTAGATGGTTTGGGAGTGTTTTCTTTCTTTTGACCATACAAACAGGGCGCCATTTTTTCCTACTTGTTCTTTCTTTAAGGTAGCCCTTTCTCTAAACCATTCAAAGTTAAAAGAAAAATAGTGAAATTGTCTGTTTTCTAATATGATCTTGTAGTTTAATCAAATATCCTAACTTGTTTATACAATTCAGTTATAAACTAAAGAAATAGTCCCAAAATATCACAAAATGCCAACTGGAAGGGGGAAAACACTGTCAAACCCCAGCTAGTAAAAAAGGACAAACAGAAATATTTATTATGACAAAAATGGTAAGCTCAGGAGCACATAAAAGAAAAAGGTGTTGCCTGACAGAATAAAGGCACTCCAAGGCAAATCAAGTTTCCAAAATAAAATCTAAGGCAAAGTTAAAAACAGAGAATACGGTTACAAAATCATATAAAGCGCAGTAACCGACAAAACTCACCAACTCCAAGGGGCATTGAATAAACGGCAAGAAACTAGGGGTTTTAGTCCCTGCGGTGATGGGCAGGTGGCTACACCTTCTGGACTACCCACAAAACACAAGAGAATAAACATTGACATAAAGAAATTAAATGATCAACACTGTTAGCGTAAAACATGAACAAAATAAACAGAATTCCGGCCAGGGGAGGAACTCTGATTGAACCATGTCAAGTTCAAGGTGATAGGGAGCTAAGGGTAAGGTGGGAATCCATCTTTAGGTTAAGCTTTTTATAAGGTAATATATAAGTAAATTTATGATTTGTAAGTGAATTGTTATGGTAAATAACAGTGTAAAAACACATTATACAGTTATAATTAAATACATACACAACATCCATAAAAAATAGACTTTCAATTAATTTCTACATAATAGTATTTATTTTTTATGTAAATCATATGTTATTGAATTTGAATACACCACTGCTTTATTCTGTTATTATTTAATCTTGTTTTTTACAAGCTTGTTAGTTTCCTCTACTTGTCAAAGCAGAGTCAAGATTGTCATGGGCTCAATTTAATCAGACTTTAACTAAAGTAAAAAAATATATATATTTATTAAAATAGAAGAAAACACTGGGTGAAAATTTCACAGCATCATAATTTTAACTCATAAAAATATCCTTAAGCCAGATTTTAAACAGAATCTGCTACACACAATAATTCATTTGTTATTATAGGATAACATAAAAATATTGCTCCCAATTCCCAGAGCTCATACAAGCTTTTCTATTTCATGCACACAATCATAAAGCTTACTACTTTGTCAGTTTTTATTTCCATCTTCATACCAGACCTGAAAGTCAATGCTGATTAATCAGTTTCATGCTCAGTCAAATTTTTATTAAGACTTTGCAGCCACCTCTGTGCATTTTGTATATCACAATTTGACTACTTGCTGCCTTTATCTGATGGAAGTCCATATTCTCTGATAACTATAATATGTATAGTTTTCATTGCCTGATAGTGTCTTGTAAAATGAGGTCCTGGAGATGTATCAAACAGTACATTTAGCATCAGTACAGAGGTGAAATGACTTCTGGAATTGCAGTTTTAACAAAAACAAACAAATTACCAATGGGGTATTGGAAGTAAAGCCAGTTTTCAATTTGTCACCAACTGCAAAACACTACCATGGACACAATGCTTTATACTGTACATATTGTTGTTTTTTTAATTTTATTCAATTGTAGTGGTTTTATGACAACACATTATATCAAAATTGGGAATACTGTACTATATATGAATCTGCAAAAATAAATACATTCATTCAATATCCAAATGTGCTTTGAATAAAATGCAGAGACAGCAAACATTCCTGGATGTGACGGCAGTCTATTGTAGAGTACAAAACAAATTGCTTAGGAAATATAAGAAATAATGGTATAGCTATGGTTGTCTACAATACTTAAAGGAATACTTTTCTCACAACTGATATTTTTCATATGTTACTTACCCCATGTAGTTTGTAGTGATGGCAGAGAAAAAAAATTCTCACATTTTCATGCAGAATGGAAAGTAAAAAGTTGATAATACAAAAGCGAATAGTGACCAATGCTGTACAACGGCAAATGATGTGAAAAACACCCACGGGAAAAAGAAATTTTGAAATTTGATTTGAAGATTTGCCTATCCCCCTCATTTGTTGGTCAAGGGTCTTGCCTTTGGTTCCAAAAGTGACTCCCATGAGGCTTTAGTGTTCTGTTTATGATGCTAAATAACTGACATTTGGATTATGCAACACATGTTAAGTGCCTTTTTAATTTTTTTTTTTCATTTCATTTCATTGGATGGAGTATTTCTTTAAATTAAAAGGTCTGCAAAATATCATACATATTATTAAAGTGCTATTTTTTTTTTCTTTTAGAAACTGACCTCTAGTTTCGCACTGTTATCAGTCATGATTCAAGCATGTTTATGGTAGCAGAGCACAGCACTTATTTTGCATTGTCAAAAAACTACAACATTATTGCAAACAAAACATATAAAGGATTAATATGTTATTTTCTCCAATTTCTTTAAGTGAATAGCATCATAAAGTGAATACTCTCTCCTTGTTTTGATTTGAAGCTGCTTCTCCTTGAAGTTTCTTTACCTCTCTGGCTGCATGCAGTCATTTGTTTTCAGGGGTGAATTGAGACAGCAGTTTGACTGCAAAGGCACCAAAGGCCATTTTAAGGGCCTGCTTCCACCAATGTTACCAGAATGACATGTTCATTCCTCCATCTCTCACACTCCCCTAGGTAGCTGTCCCACTTTCTTCCTCCTCAGCCACTCTGCAGGGCCATTCAGATGTTCTGAAGCTCCATATACTCCCTGCTGACTTTCCCTGAGCCTGTACATAAACCCCACCAGCTGTGTCACACACCACCTACTTTGTGTTAGTGGCAATGCCATCTCCCACATTTTGCCCAACTTCATGAGTTGATACAAAGCCTGGATCCTGCATGGTGCTCTCCAAAAGCCACACACCCAGACTGATGGACATTAGCATCTGAGGTTTCCGTCAGTACTTCTCTCATGTGCTCTATCTGTACTCTCCATCCCGTACAATCTCAGGTTTTTCAGATGCCCCCACCACCTCTGATAGATATCAGCCACCTGTGAAATGTAACCCTCTCAGGTGTGGACCAAAAACATGATTTAGGAAATATTTTGTAATGAATAATATATATTATACTGTATATCTATTATAAAATTATGTATTTGTTTTACAAAATGTCAACAATTTTTTATGTAAACAGAAATAAATAAGCACAAGTAATTACTAACAAATAGGAGTATAATGAATCTTGGGAAAGTTTCCTTTTTAAAATACTGTTTGTAATCTTATATTTTTTTATTTGAACCACGTGAGACAGTCTTTTTCACAGCAGGGTCTCTTATCCTATTTATTAGCAGTATCTCCATAGAACTGCATTCAAATTGTCACTCACAACAAGCTATTGCAGTTTCAGTACATTGCACATACATTTTTCATCTCATCTACCGTCTTTTCCTTCGTATGCAAAATCACGGGAAAATTTATTCTGATGCAAAACTTTAAAAATAAGGTCCAGATTGAAAGCACATTCCGGCATGCATTTCACAGCATGTTTTTCTGCTAAAAGCTGTTGGGTTGCATGCATGCAAGTTTCCATGTCATCTTTAATTATTTAATTCATAGCTATAAAATGTTTCTATTTTTAAATTTAAGTTCTCCTATGTAATTTAGAGTTTTGTGGGTGGCACTGTAAGAGCCTGGACCACCCTGACATCACCTCTCCTGAGTCCTTCCTCTGGCTATTTAGTTCAAAGCTGAGAAAACTCAGGTCAGTGGCACATTAGAACTGTGAAGGAGTTATGTGTGAGTATTGTTTTCTGTTTGGAATTAAGAATTTTTTGATAATTCTTGCTCTATTTCTTGGATTATTCATTTGGATTGTGTATTGGGACTTACTTGCTTTGTCAACTTTTTGTACTTTGACCTTGTTTGTTAAATATTTTCCTTTCTATATACCATTTTGCTTTATAACAATTATAATGAGGTTTGGTTTCTGCTCATTTGTATGCTTATCCTTTCCTTTTGCAATGTACTCTGAGGTTTTGATATATTTTTAATATTCTCAATATTTTTAAGAGCTAATCCATGTCAGGCTTGTGTAGGCCAAGACAGGCCATTATAGTTGGGGTTATGCCCTTTGGTGTGGTGTCTGTTCTAGACAGGCAAAGGATGCCTGGCTTAGCTTGTGGAGCCTTACACCCTTTCTTGCTATAGTATTGACCCCAAATCATGACAGAATGCGTCACTCATCAAAAAAAAAAAAAAAAAAAAACAGACATAATGAAACATGTAAATATAAACAACAAGAAAAGCATTGAATATATCAAACATAAACTTAACCCAGGAGAATAACCTTATATGAACCTTATATGTGTGGTGCTGCATGGAAGGAGCTGTGGGAGTCTGAGTAGCACTGAAGAGTCAGCTGTGGAATAACCCTTAGATAGCAATTTAAAACTTTAAAGCCCCCCTCCTAAAAAAATAATTTTAGGTACTTTCGTGTTTTGTTTCATAGTTGCCAAATCATATGCAAAACAAATTTTTGAGCCAACTTCATGCAACTATATTTGAAGTAAAACTTAATTATTTTTATCATCACTATATATATACTACAGTAATGTATTCTGTTTTACATTTTCAAATAAACAATAAGAAATCAATGCAATTAAGAGCCATACGTAATACTTCAGAATAACATTGTACTAAAAATAAATACCATTTTTTAAATTATAGTTTTGATAATTGATGGTTTGGATGACTGGTGTCCAGGTTTGGATTATGTTTGACAGAACAGTAAGATTAGACACAGAAAGTATTCATAGCGTGCATCATTAAAGTGGATGACAACCTTGTTGTAGTTTGTGAGACATGCTTTAAGCTTTT
Organism: Polypterus senegalus; assembly: GCF_016835505.1. NCBI lineage: Eukaryota > Metazoa > Chordata > Cladistia > Polypteriformes > Polypteridae > Polypterus > Polypterus senegalus. The sequence continues at coordinate 231,839,012 of NC_053155.1, forward strand.
CTAATTTTTGTGTTTTTTACACATTTTACATTTTGCCTTTCATGACTGTATTGACATGCAGTGACAAGGAAGCTTTCTTAAAAAAGGTTTTCTTTTTTTGCACCTTCTGTGTTTGGTACAACATCTCTCTATTATAAAAAAAATCTTGGAAGGAGACAAGACGTGATTTTCTCAGAGAGACATTTATATGTCCCGTGAGACAAGTCTTTGTGCCAAGAGATTTAAGCACACCTGGGGCCGGAAGTAAAGGACAAAGAGTAGATGACAAAGTAGAACGTCGCAAAGAATTCAAAAATGTTGGCGCGATACACATGCAGAGCAGGTCAAAGATAATGAAAGTACTAAAATTAGAAAGTCTCAAAAATGGATCGGAAAGATCACATTAGCACAAACAAACAGAAATTATTACTTGGTGAAATAACGGAACAGCGAAAAGAGATCGAATATATTGTTTGGATTTAAACTTTAAGTCAGAGAATTGTAGATCGTCTAATTCGTGTTGCCATCAGGGAAAAAAATGTGTTTCTTCCCAATGAAGAGGCGTTTCCGCGAGAATTAAAAGATATTTTAATAACGTTGGCACGGTATAAACTCCCATGAAACAAAGACTTTTAACATGACTTTCAAGTCACGCCCTACTTACAACTATTTTCAAACAAGACCACGGTCATCTAACCTCAGTCGTGTGAATGATTTTGTCAGGCACACTTCCTGTGCTCTCAGCTCTTATAAATTTTATCAGGACAATAATTTTATACATTCTAGATGACACGTCAATGACTAAATGAAGAAGAAAGAGCATAAACAAACATTTGAAAAAGTCGTTTTATTTATTAGAGAGAAAGAAACTATATTTACTCACAGGCAGTTATACATTGCGTTGTCAAGATGTAAGTCCAAACATGGAATCAAAATTCAATGCGATCTTGAAGAAAAGTTAATTCCAAATACTGTTTTTACTAAAGTTTTAAAGTAAAAGTGAAAATAATGCATATGTAACAATTCCCTTGAAAATAACAATCTATTTAAATTGTATATCCGATTAACCAAACCCAGGGGTGGGCGAGCAAAATGAACAGGGGGTGGGGCCCCCTAGTTCTTTTAAATGTATTTCCTGATATATATCCAATTTAAGAGGCAGAATTTTTTTTTTTTTTTGCCAATAGATGTTCCAACACATCACTCTTTTAGTTGTTTTTTCCTGCCTGCTTACCTTATTCAGTGTTCAGGTGTCCAATGCAGTAACAGCTTATTCATTGGCTAATTATTTCATTAGTATTTCGTCTAAATCTCTGGCTTTTTATGTAATTATTGCTAGGTGAACTATTATAGGCATTTTTTAGTTCAGAATTTAATCTATAATATTGTTTTCTGGTTATTACTTTGTGACTTTATCCAATGATTTTTGTACTTTTATTTATACCATTTAATTGTTTTGTTAAAGACACAGCCATTTATTTAAATGTTGCCCAAGTTATGCCCAAGATGTTTGCAGCCCATGATGTCATAAAGACCATGGGATAAAAGGTTCAAAACAACAAATATTTTCTTTGTTGTACTTTGATAACAACCTTTTTGCCTTTCTTTTGATTCTTTAATTCTCTTTCAGTTTTCCTGCTCAATCTGTTAAACTACCAGTTACGACCTTGATCTGAGTTTATCACAGATGCAATATTCATTTTCTGTAGGAAATGCAGAAAAATTATTAAGACAAATGGTAATTTTCGACAGATGCGCAGGGATCTTTAATGACCACAGAGAGTCAGGACTTCAGTTTCATGTCTCATCCAAAGGACCGTGGCATATTTTTAGCACAGTGTCCCTCTCATTTCACTGGGGAATTGGGATTCACACACAAACCGCAGGATAAGTGCCCCCTGCTGGTCTCACCATCATCTCTAGCAAAAAAGAATGTCTTTTGCATGTTTTGAGTATATAACTTTTGTAATCTTTTATTGTGCAATCCCCACTGCCCTTCTATTGTACTCACATCAATAGAAATATCAGAAGGGACTCTCTTGCCTACATCACCTTCTGTCATCCATACCTAGGCAGGCTAAGATTGGCCTCCTGCCTATGATGTTATCTAACAACAACTGATAAAGGTCCTGACTACTACTATTTCAAGCAATAAACAGCTACTTTGTTTTATTTTATTTTTCTATTGAAAAAATATTTATAAATTGATGAGAATATACCTGTTTTTTTGAAAAGGCTACAATATGATGCAAAAGTAAATGCATGGTAGCTGCTAGACAGATAGACAGATAATACTTTACCTGTCCCCAAGGGAAAAATTAAGAGTTTACATAAGTCAAGGAAAAATAGAACAATATATATTAAAAAACAACATATTGTAAGAATAGTATTGTGCTTTTTTCTATATAATTAGCTTTTATAGTTTAAAATAAAAAGAATAAATCTGTTGAAGTGTATTAAAAAAATGAGAACATACATATTACAGTTTAAATAATTAAAGGTTTATTGACTTCTATAGTATCTGAATACTAATTTAGAAGTAGAAAAAGTTTATTAATTCTCAAATGCCCAAAATTAAAATGTCTCTAAAAGATGTTATATATATTTTTTCAATTGGTTTAGGAGTTAACACAGCATTTTACAATCCATTTCTGAAATATAATTTGGAGCTGCAAAGACCAAAAAAGGAAAAACTGTTGTCAAGCTGGCATTTTAATTATCTTTTTTAAACTGCCTTTTCTAATGCACAACAAAATCACTATTTTGTTTTTAAAACTTGAAACATACAATATTAAATTCAACTTTGAAATTAAAGTTAAAATTTACATAGTTGCTATGTAATATTTACACCTTGTTCATGAAAATGAATTATTTTTTTCCTTTGCCCTCCATTTCATATTGTAAATTATAACAATTAAAAGGAGCACAAAAAGGAGCATTAAAAGGGGCCTGAGTTGCCTCGAAAGCTTGCATATTGTAACCTTTTTAGTTAGCCAATAAAAGGTGTCATTTTGCTTGGCTTTTCTCTACATTCATAATGGCTAACACGGTACAACATCCTAGTACTAAGGAGCACTTTCTAAATATAGTGCCTTCATAATGCAGTTTTGTCTAAATCTCTCATAAACGTACATCAGCACTTTTCTGAGGATTAAAAGAGATTAATCTTCCCATGACAGACCCATGTACAATTAAGCTGAACAATGTAGGCTTGATAAGTCAGAATTTTTATTAATGTTCTTGTCTGACATTTGGATTTACATTCACATTTTGAAAATGAGGGCTAACTTCTTTAGAAATGCGCTACCCTGCATGACTCAAAGAGAGAGGCTGGCAGTGTTAATACTATGATGAGTAAACATTTCCCAGATGAACTGAACTGGAGCACATAGTGATATATCCAAGATGGAAAAGTCTGAAACAAGCTCTAAACCATCAAACGATCGGCTTATCCTTCTCCTTGGAGGAAACGCCGAGGATCATTTCACACCCAAGCCAATGGTAGTTTATCACATTGAGAACATATAGGCTTTGAAGTGATACCCAGTAATTATTAAATTAGTAATGCAATTCTCACTTCTCTGAATTAACCTTTATGCTAAATCTTGTAGGAATTAATTTTGTAACTGAGATCTTTGTTATAATACTCAAATTAATTTTTTATCAAATATTTGCTTTTCTCTAGGTCTGAAATATTTCAAAACAAACACAATTTTTTCCTATGTATAATGCTAAAACATAATTCACACATTTGTGTCAAGTAAAAAGGATCACTCTTAGTTTATGTTTTCAAGCAGCTAAAATTGCTTACATTTAATGCTTCGATTCCTCTGAAAGGCTGTGGATCACTATAGGTCCCTAAAATTTAGAATGATTTATCAGTAAATATAAAGGAGCCATCTGCCCCAAGTATTATTACAATAGTAAAAACCTAGTATGTTAGCATAGCCTATTTCTGGTAGAACTTCCTATGCAGCTATATGAGACTCCCACCATTTTTAAACACAAATTAATGTAATTTGGTGCAAGAAATCAGACCTGAATGGGGTACTAGTCCATTGTGGGAGACATTTATTCACACATCCCATTTAGAGTCATCAATTAATTTGGCATATACCAGATATTTAAGATGCGGGAAGAAGATTAGAGTTCACACAGATAAACGTGGAGAAGATTCTCATACTCCACACAGAGCTCTATAACTCCCTGCTCCAACATTAATTATAACCTATTTTATTTTGTCTGTCTAGTTTACCATTATATTTATAGCTATCTGATGACTTTTAGTTTCTTTAACCTTTTGAAAAATTACTTCACTCAATTTTGGAATGTAAATACGGCCAAACAGCAGATAAGATAAGATGAGCAAAGATAAGATTACTTATAAATGGCAGAGTTAGACTTTCTCCTTCACTTCAGTCCTCAATCAATAATTCAGTCAATATTCATTTATATATTGCCTTTCAAGGAGCACATTATCACATTCTTTAGAATAAACACAAGATAAGAATTCTAAGGAAACAGATAACCTGCAATGCAAGATAGTTGAAATACAAGATGAATTACTTTGAAATAAATGATTGGAAAGCTTACAAAATAAAAATGAACTGAATGCATATTGGAGCAATTTGACACTAAGACTTCATATATAGCAAAGAAGGATTGGCATTCTAAACTTTTTTAAAGAGTAAGTCATTAACACCATAGTCAAACTAAAATTCCAAAGACAGAATATGTGGTTTCAGATGTGATTTGAATGTTAATACCACCATATGAAACAAGCGCTGACCTAAAGAGATGGAGATAGATCCACAGCAAGAGTACAGCAGCAATACACCTAAACAAGTATTCACTGAGAACCACATAATAGAGATTTGAAATACACTAAAAAAAGTATAACATTGATGTTGTTCATTCAACATAAATTTTCTCTTTCAAGCAACTTAAGATTAATCATTTAGTGTTGTAGCTTGAAATATTTGGTTTCAGATCTCAATCAATGTAAAAAAAAATTTTTGTATCAAAATAAGTTATAGTGGAGGGAATAAACATAAAAATCCTATTTCAGTTAACCTAATATTTTAGGCTGTTCGTGTGCTGTTTTGGAGGGGCCGTTTTTATATTTTTCCAGTCAAACTTTCCAGCATGCTGGCTTTCCAACTGTCAAAATAGATGGAATAACACTTTCCTGAGTCGAGTGGACGTGGCTATATAGGTCTGGTCATATTCAGCAGCAGACTTTTATAACGGAGGATTTCTGGTAAGTAACCCTGTTTCTCAACTGTTAATTTTAAGTATAAGAACTCGTAATAAAACATACTTTCAAGAAAGCTGTAGAAACGTTTAATAATTTGTTGTATATTTAAGATTTACACTGCAAAATGCTTGTGTATTTGCACTAGATTTTTAAATAAATGTAAAAAGTACAGCATTGGAATGTGTTATGTTCATATTTCTAATAGCATAAAAACAGGTTACAACCAATAAACCATTTTAAATTGTAACAACTTAAAAAACAGATTTACTTCAGTATAAAACAAGTGAATTACACCCAATCACTCTAAATGATTTGCCTCAACTTAAAAATTGTGGGCTCAATAAGATAAAAAGAATTATTGGTTCAGATTGAAAATATTAAGTGTGAATCATTACCTTAATTATTTTAAGTTGAATGGAGGTTATACTTTTTTCAGTGTACTTTTATGATTGATGGGTCAATACAAGGTAAGCAATAATTAAAGTATGGCCATGCAACTTGTGACAGAGTTCAATCAAAACTGTAGCTTCACTGAGGAAGAATCTAGCTTCTAGAATAGAGGTGAACAGTATTGCTTACTGATCAAATTGAGGAATACATGCATGCATTGGTGTAGTAGCATTGCAGGAGTAGAAAGAGTTGGCATATTGACATGTGTACAGAGTACAATATCACGTAGGAGAAAAACATTAGGTTTTCACTACTAAATCATGTTCTCTGTGGGAGCAGGAAACTATTGAAAAGAAGTGAAGAACATATCAATTTTTGATGGACAGGTTGTCCACAAAGAGATTTAGATGGCATATATCTTAGAATGAACACCTATAGGGTGGTCCAGATCTAATAATGCAATTTTCATTGACTTATTAAGTTTATTACATAGACAATTACCCATAAAATCCCGGATCATTGAGAAGTACGTGAACTGACGGCATGAAGAATCGTTTTCGCGCCGAACTGGAATCGTCCCCGCATAAATCGAAGTCATCCAGACGATCTGGATCTGCATAATTAGATCTGGACCACCTTGTATTTCATTCAAAAATTTTGGGTAAACATTGCAAAGATTGTGTGATAGATTTTAGTCATATTATAATATAGAAATTTTACATCTGATTCTTCATATATCCACTTTGTCTTCATATATAAAGTAAAAATGAAATGTGCAGTTTGGTAAAATATGAGCAGTATGGTTGTGTTACAGTTAGCACTGTTGATTTAAAATTTAAGAACAAGGCTTAGTTGTATCTTTGAAAAAGGGTGTTAAAATGTACAACTGTTGTGAACAAGGGGTTTCTTAGCACCAGAGTCCTAAAATTGCTTAATAATGCACACTAGATGAAGGAAAACCATCAAGCCTTGGCTAGCCATAAAGAGGGCAACAAAGTATCATTATAAATAAAAAGAGTGTGAAACAATAAACATAATCCAAAGCCAACAAAGTTCCAAGACATGAATCCAAACTACAGTTGAAACAAAAAGCAAAAGTAGTAATTATAAAAAATCAAAAAGAGCAATAAACACAGGAGAACTCACCAACCACCTAGTACATTCAATGAACTAAAAGAAACAGTGTTCTTGAGCCTTCACATGGCTAAGTGCAATCCACTGTGGTGATGGGCAGGTGGCCCTGTCTATTCTGGGACCACCCACAAAACACATGAAAATAGTAGAACATGATTAGACAATAAGAAACTAAATGAATAACAATGTTTATGTAAAAAATTAATATAAACATAAAAGATATATTTGAAACCCATTTGGGTTTGAGGTGGCTTGGCTGAACATGCACACATCATTTTGGAAGGATTTAAAGTTAAATAATAATTTCATCGTATTTTGTACACACGACAATACATCTATAATACTTCTCTCAAAATCAAACTCAGACATCCTACATATATGAGAGAATTCATCTCAGCATTAAAAAGAGGTTGGCCAATCAGTTTAGACTCCTTTACAAGTCATCAGTTTAGACTCCTTTACAAGTCCCACAATTCAATATACAATTGTAAAATAAGACCAGCAATGTTATCCTAAATAAGCAGTTGCCAGACTGTTTATAACATTGTTTCAGTTTGAATGAAAGTGAGAAATGTTAATAAACAGATTTGTACATCGATGCAGAAAGCAACACTTACGAAGTTAATTAAGATAGCACCAATGATTTGATGGGATTCCACCCATAGGATTTAAAAAATTAGTATATTTTACAGAAAAGCACACATAGATCTGTGCCAAAACAGGATATTTACTGTGTTTGTAAACACCTCCACTAGAATGCTTAAATGTGGAGTGTATGTTAAAATTGTTATGCTAATTCAGCATTCCCAAGACTTGTTCAAAAGGAATGATTCAAATGCAAGATTACATAATCAGAAATATGTAAGCCAATCTTTATTTCTACAGAGGTGTCGATGTATAAAACAACATCTTCATTAGTTCTTCAAAAACATGAAATTGTTCTTTCTTTTCATATTTATGAATGTATTAAGGGAATTACTCCTTGAAAGTGCTGCAATACAGGAAAAATCAGTATATATATGTATACTGATTAAAATCGTATATGTTCTCAGTTTAAACATTTGATATGTTTTCTATGTTCTATTGTGAATAAAATATGGGTGTATGAGATTTGCAAATATATTCTGTTTTTATTTACATTTTAGGCAGCATCAACTTTTTTGGAATTGGGGCTGTGTATATGTGTATATATATTTATATATATTTGGTTTCCTGGCTGCAAATTGTCGTTTTAAATGATAGCACTGCTGTTTACAAAACCGAGTCCAAAACATTACTGAGGGAATAGGGAAAAGGTGGCGGCTTTTAAAGAGGAAGACAGAAAGTGAGATCAAAGGGGTCAGGGTCATGAAGGTCTTCAGTCATAGGTTCGAGCCTGGACGTGACATCACAGGGGCTGGAGCCGGTATGGTCTTCCTTCATAGGCTCGGTCCCGGAAATGACGTCAAGAGGGCCAGGTGAAATCTCCCATGAATGGTTTGCAGGCAAGGGAGAAAAAAAGTCAGTGCACTCTGCCCAATCCCTCAGCCCTTTAGCTGCCTCCCATGAGCACGTGTGTGACAATATATATATATATATATATATATATATATATATATATATTATATATATCTCAGTATTTATTGGCACTGCAGCCCAAATCAAAGACTCACTCAGAACCAACACTGTCATGAGTTCAATTACAGTCCATTTATAATACACAGTGCCTTAATTTATAGAAAACCACAATTTAAGTACAAGAAGCATTTACTGTATATTCCAAGGTGCATTCCAGTGAGCCTTGTGTTCTGCCTTCTTTTGCTAGCTCCCAGGGTAAGACAGTGGCTCCTTTTAAACCAAACCTGGGAGTACTTCCTACAGAAGGGCATAACCCAATGGAAGCTTTCTTGGTAAAGCAAAAATCTGTGACAGTGGAGAACATGGATCCCTGTAGCATATCCCCTTATGGCAGCCATGCAATTCAAGAGGGCTGCCTTATGACGCAGTATGCCTTGCAGGTGTTTATATGAGAGCAGAAGCCCAGGTACAGTGCCATCTAAGGAACTGAGGAATCGGTTTAAACTGATTGCCAAGCCCCCAGCCCCATCTCTCCATTATACCTTCCTCCTGGTTGGCTAAAGGTCTATGGTCCATCCCAGCCAGAATGCAATGAACTCCATTCCGCAAGGACATCTCCTGCCTGACTCCTGGCCAAGGAAATACATTCCTCACCTTTTTTTAGTGCCTCTGATGTGCTGGTTTCCCATCCATTTTGACTGGGATGCATGTCCATGCTCGCTATCCATCACAATATATATATACAGTGTATATATATATATATATATATATATATATATATATATATATATATATGAAACCCAACCTGATATATCAGACACAGAGGCACAAGTCCCAGCACTACATACATATATATATATATATATATATATATATATATATATATATATATATATATATATATATATATATATATATATATATATATCAGTTTAATAATGTTGTGTAATTAATATGTACTTTCAAACAGTTTTACGATGAGATGGAAATGTATCACACATTCAGTTTTTACAGAAATTTAACAATTATTATTAGTTTTCTCACTCTTACTTTTGCCTTCTTTCATAAGTTGAAACAGAAGAAAGTGCTTTTCTTTGCACGATTTATCATTTTTATGTCTTTATTTGGATTTGACTCACAGCAAAGTGTTTTCTTAACTCTTTAGCATAATGGCTATGTATACGGGGATTACAATTCATTCACTGTATGACATTAAACTTTGCTCAGTGGTTGCAAGACAGGCAGCAAGGGGAGTTCCAGTTCCAGTTCCAGTCCCTTTTCAGTCACCTTTTTTTCTTATATCAAGCTATTCATGTAAGAGTTGCAATTTCCTTCTGTTATGACAACTGTCATGTAGTACTTCTTGTTGTTTAATAATGACTTATTTTAGCCTGCTCTTAGAACTTGTGTTTTATTTCCACAGTGTCATATGGATGCAAATACAAGTTCTGATTTGTATAAAGCAGCCACAGGGGCTAAGACATTAGACCAACCTGTTAGTTCAGTACTCCAAGTAACACTCTACTTGTGATACTGAAAAAAATCACTTTTTCTACCTTTGCTCCAATTAATAAACATAAATGTGTCATTTATCACCTTCGTTAAAGGCATACACAAACCATGGCAATAATACTTCAACTTCCCATATTCTGCATCTTCTGAACCTAATTAGATTAACATTATTTTCATTTTTTGTGGATTGAAATTTGTTATGAAAGAAAACAGAATTTGAAAAGCATACGGTAGACTTCCTAAAGGCTGTAACTGAGGCAGTATTCAAACCCAAACTCATGGAGCTTCATTGTACTGTAGAAGTACTAACTACTGTGCACTACATCACTATTACAATAATAATAATAATAATAATAATAATAATAATAATAATATACTGTTTTCATTTATTGGTAATGTTTTAAAAAAAACAAAATCCACTGAAAATGTAATTAAGTGATAAAACTGAAGTTTTGATTTTCTTCATGTGAGCAACTGTAAACAAGCTTTTTAAGCTTTATTTGCAGAAGTCCTAAATGTATTTCTAGATCCCTTGACTTTAATGTAGCTTCAAGCTCAATTTATTTACACTCATGTCAGTGACTGAAGTAGATTTTAATTGTATCTTGCTTTCCCAGAAGTCATCTTTAAAGGTAATAAGCAGGGAAGGCAATGTACTGTCAATCTTAACTTTATTAGCGTATTTTTCTCTTTGAGTAGATGAACCAAAGCCCTTTATAGAGCGGGGACTAATTCTGTTTAACAAGACAGCAATCAATATATAGCAGTACTCTCATATTGACTTAAATGTATGTATAAATTAAATGTCAGCAGTAGCAAAAGAAGTTAGCTTTAATTGGCAAATTTCAAGTCTCTTTAATTTGCTTAGGGCAAAAATGTCTTGCGACATGTAGAATTTAACTCCAAAATTATACGTTACAAAAAATAATTCTGCTTTTATATTGTACAAAAGGTGTGTATGCTAAAGTTTAACCATTGTTGTGTATTTTTGGTCAGCCGAGGGTATATATAAAAGACACAACATTAAGAATTAAATTAATGAATTTAAACAATTCAACCTTTTAAAACAAAACAAAAGTTGTTTTGTTACAAGGTAGATAGTCATCTCAGTCTTAATAAACTGAAAAAATACATAATTTTAAAACAGAAGAAGAAAAAAAAAGAAAGAAAGAAAAATAAAGTATGTCCAAATGGGAAAATAATGTGCACACTGAAATTAACATGGCAACTCTATTACTCAAATGTATTATTCAGACTACAGATAATTATTATATATAATCCATCAAAAAAAAAAAAAAACCTAGACCCCTTTTTATATCCCTGCATTCGGTAAATTCACCTGCCTGATCGATATAATAACCATCTTCTCACAGGTCCGCACTGACCCAATTGTTCTAGATATCTCTCTTCAATCATTTAGTTAAAATCTCTGTCAGCTACTGCTTCTTTAAGTTGTTGTATTTGTGGCCTCAAAAATGCTGCCCATCCATCTTAACTTCTGCCACTCCTTTCTCCTTTTACCCTCAATTTTACCCAGTAACAAGGTCTTTCCAGTGAGACTTTGCTTCATGTGGCCGAAATATTGAAGTTTTAGTTTCAGGATGAGTCCTTCCAAAGAACAATCTGGGTGTTATTTCTTTACGTATTGACTGGTTAGATCTTTTTGAGGTACAAGAAATTCTTCAATAATTTTCTCTAACACCACAATTCAAAAGAATCAATTTTTCTATGCATACCCTTGTTTATGGTCCAGCTTTCGCAGCCATATGTTACTAATAAAAAAGAAGATAGCTTTAACTATCCTAATGTTTATTAGTAAAGTGATGTCTCTACTCCTTGTTCACTTGCGTCCATCAAGGTAGTATCGTCAGCATATCCGAGGACGTTAATATTCCTTCCAGCAACTTTGATTCCAGCCTATGATTCCTCTAAACCAGCTTTCTGGATTATGTGTTCAGCATATAGAATAAATAAGTAAAGTTGACACTGTATAGCCTTATCATATTCCTTTCCCAATTTTGAACCAGTCATTTATTCTATATTTGGATCTGACTACTGCTTCTTGGTTTACATAGAGATTCTTCAAAAGGCAAATGAGATTACTTGGAATGCCCATTTCTCTAAAAACTTGCCAAAGTTATTAAACATGGGAACACAGTGCCGCAGTGATAGTGACGAACTGGTGCCCCATCCAGAGATTGTTCCTGCCTCACGCAAGATGCTTGCTGCTCCGTGCACGACCTTTGATGAAATAATTTATTGCAGCAGTACTGTCTCTTTCAAATGTACTAACCCCCAATTCCTGTCTTTTCTTTTCTTTCTCCAAATACCCAATCGCCACACAATCAGCTCTGTAATAGATGTCAAACCATCTGTAAGCTTAGAACGACATTTCTTCTTTTAAGGAACGTTGAAATATCTTCGTAGTACATGTCACGACAGCCCCAGCAAGAATACAGCACGAAGCAGGAACAACTCGTGAACGGAGCACCAGCTCCTTGGTAGCGCTGTGACACCGTGTCCTCACATGCTTAATTATTAACAATACAGATTATTTAAATGATGTTAACATTTTATCTGTATAATGTAATAAACATATTTTGCTGTAATTCATCTTAAAAATGATATGGTCATTATATGTAAATATGTGCTTTATAAAGTGTCTCAGATTGTGCAATATTATAACTGTATCACAAGTTTACAGTGAGGTAATTATACTTTTAAGTACAAACAGTTCTACAAGGAGCATTTGATGGACTGATTGATTGCGTTTAAAGTTCTTGGGATGAAACTGTTTCTGAACCTCAAAGTCCATACAGGAAAGGCTCTGAAGCGCTTGCTGTATGGGTGCGGTTCAAATAGCATGGCTGAGGCAGCCTGTGCTAGATTCTGTATACCGATAATTCTGTTTCCGATCTGAGAGAAATATGGACAAAGATGATCCGCTGTGGCAACTCCCTAACAGGAGCAGGTGAAAGAAGTAGAAGAAGAAGATGCAGTGAGAGTAACAATGCTATGATATGAGAGTAGCAGCTATGGTATTTGGAATAGTTTGGCAATTCCGTCGACAATTATATTGTTACAGGTTAATTACAATCAGATGCCTTAAACTAATAAACAATATGCGGTTAATTTCAGTGTATATGATAAAGCTGCGTCAAAGGTTAAGGTTAGGGTTAGGGATCTAAAAAAGAAAGGGAAACCACACTGGAACAAAAGCACTGCTTTGATGCTGGGTGCCGCCAGTTTGCAAAACTTAGCAGAGAACTTGCATACGCCAAGGATTGAGCTAGCATGAAAATGTATGTGGATTTACGCGAAGTTTAGTTTTTATACATCATGATGTGCGCGTGGAAACGGGCGTACACAACATATTTGTGCATACTCACTGTTTATACATGAGGCCCCTGGTTATGTGATGTAAAATAACCACTTCCTGTCCATTTTAATTGACTAATTCCCAAGATGTCAATGTTTAGTCTTGTCATCTCATCTTTGACTACATCCAGTTTGCCCTGATTCTTAAATCTTACATTCCAAGTCCCAATAATAAATTGTTTACAACATTGGATTTTCCTTTCAAAATGCCTGAGCACTTCAGCAGATGGATGTCATCTCGGCTTTGAACCAAAAGCATCATTAGAGCTACCATTACTTGTACTCATCCATTGTTCTTCCCCAGTAGATTGCTGAGCACCTTCAGACCTAAGGGGCTCGTCTTCCATTTTCCTGTAGATACTGTATGTCTTTGGATGTTTCTATCCATAGGATTTTCTTCGCAAAAAATTCTGGAGTGGTTTGCCAGTTCCATCTCCAGTGTACCGTGTTTAGTCTAACCTCTCTGCCATGACCTGCTCATGATATAGCTCATGGCTTCATGAAGATACACAAGCTCCCTTACCATGACAAGGTAACAAACCAGAAGGGAGGTTCTAAATATAAACCTGCCTAAATGGTGCTAAGCTCTCTGGGCCCATCATTGATAGTTATAAGTAATTTTTCTCTCATTATCTCACACACAAAATATTGAGCAGAATGCTCCCATATTACTTCATCTAGTTCTCCCTGTAGTTTTACCCTTTTCCAGACACATTCTCAAACACTTGAAAAAAAGTTTGGTGCAAAAATGTAATTTCTTTTTATGTCATATTTATAAAAGTAAATTATATTGTAGAAAATATCAAATTAAAGTATGGTTTCAGCTCAAAGGCACCACATCTGTGGATGTCAGTATTAAGTATATAGGGCTGTATTTGTATGGTTAAAATATATATATATTTAACAAAGATCATACTTTAAATAAACTGAAGAGAAATGGTAGCATGTTAAAAATTATAAAGAGCACAACAGTAATAGGACATTTCAAACGCAAGCAGAGCTCTGACTATATCTCTGTTTAAGGCCACTGGTCTTAGAATTGGGTTGCAGAGTGATTGGGATCACCGGACAGACCATAGGTTGTTTAGATTTTTTTTCTTTTGCCTTATTTCCATGGACTGAATGCCAAGGGCCCAATTTTCCCATGCTGATTAAACTGAATTTTCTTTTACTCTAGCCTATTGCCATCTGTCTTTAATTTACCTTACCCTAATTTACTTCAGATTACATTATCATTTATTTCAGTATCATTATGAGAAGGCTGAAAATCCTGAAACACTGCTGTACAGGAAGCTTATTAGTAATACCTTAAATAACAGTTACCACCTGTCATCAGTATGTTGAGGCTTTTGGATCAAGCACAATCAACTACTTTAATGCCTTATTGCCAGTCTGTTCAAATCATTTAATTAATGTTCTACAATTATTTCAGAATAAAGTAGCAAGGCTTATATTTAAAGTATATGAACATATCACTACTGTACATTTCGTAGGTCACTTAAGTTAAGGTCAGAGCTAGTTGTAAAATAATTTATCTGACATAAACAGTAAAATCACAAATTGCTTAACCCATTCTTACCTTACACAGCTTACTGATGCCTATACACAAGAGTTTAAACAATGATCACAAAATGCAAGTCTGAAAATTTCCAAATAAATACAAGTACTGTAAAAGCTTTAGGTATAGGACCTAAAATAAAATTGGACATGTGCCTTGAAGTAGTGCAGGTTCAGTCTAGGTGAAGCCTGGAAAAGTGCTAAGAAGCCCACTAACTCTTAGGCTTTCAGAAGGGAATGCACTAAACACCAGTGCGCCATTGATCCACCACCATGTTCTTACTCACTGGAGCAGTAAAAACCATGATAAGCTACAAGAAGCCATAATAACTGCTAGTTTAAAAGTGTCTGTAGACATGGCTTACCACACTGCTGTCTGCACTAAGATGTATGTTTCATCTTGTAGAATAAAATTTTCTTCTTTTACTTTGTATTTACTTTTGTGTTATAATTTTCTTTAACTATTGTAAAGGACATTCAGCTGCACAGTTTATATAACAATATGCTACAGAAATAATGTTATTGCTGTTACTAGTCTTGGCTTAATACATATTGAATATTCACAACTCAATTGTTTAATAATATATTTAATGTAATAGAATAAAATCTGTATATGTAACAAAATTCTATATGATGCATATATGTAGATTTGCTGCTTTTATATTTTATTTTAACTATATTATATTTGTATAAACAATTCAGGATTATAAAAATAAAATTAAACCGAAAGTCTGGTGGGTAAAATGGAATAAGGAGAAGGATAAAGCAAAAGTGTTTCCAATTAAATGTGACAATGATAAAAGTCTGGAATGCGACTGCACCCAGACCTCAGCTCAACTACTAAACAATCAATCACAAAACCTTCAGAAAAGAAACAGGGTTTGTGACATTAAATTTCATCTACCAATTGCACAGCAGAATTTTTATAACAACAGTTTTGTCATCTTTGGTTTTAAACAATGTATTATTGTCATTTATAGAACTGAACTATGTCATTGGAGATAATAAAAATAAAAAATAAGACATTGTTGATGAACTTTTGCTCCTGAAATAACCACATAATCTGGATATGCTTTGCTTTGCAAGCAGTCTAAACATTCAAAAATATGTGTTTAGTCTGGGGATATTGGAAAGAGAAAAGGACAAACAAAGATCCATAATTTTAACATGCACATTTGGCTTCATCATATCATGTATTTCTTTACAATACCACAACTCAAACATTAAAACTTTTAGCCATTACAAAAGCTTATTCAGCTCAATAAGTTTGCCAATCTGATTCACCAAGTTCCTCCAAATGCATATACAGTAATGTGTGACTGGGTGTGTGTGTTTGCAGTTTGATTTATTATTAATGTAAGTATATTGCTGTAACAAACATGTTATGAATTTACTAAAGCATAATTTTAGCTTTATGTGAACTTTATTAAACCATTTCTGAATATAACTCATTTTTCATAATGTAATGTAGCTTGACGGTAAAATAAATCTATTCATCTTCTTATCTGCTATTATAGTTCAT
The DNA here is from genome assembly GCF_016835505.1 of Polypterus senegalus. Taxonomy (NCBI): domain Eukaryota; kingdom Metazoa; phylum Chordata; class Cladistia; order Polypteriformes; family Polypteridae; genus Polypterus; species Polypterus senegalus. Next base: position 231,855,298 of record NC_053155.1, read on the forward strand.
GATTACAGTGAGCTAAAACTTGGGCTCAGAGCAGGAACCATTTAAAAATGAGATGTCAGTTTGTCTGATTGCACACTTAAACCTAGCCGTTCACACTCTCCATTGAGACACACAGTTGACCTGACACCTTGACTTTGGACAACAAAAATACCTTGAGCAAACTAGACAAATTCATTGAAACATGTGAAATACACAAATAAAGCACTCCATTTCAATTTGAAATCCTGGACTTCAGGGAAGGCAGCTCAACAACTCTCATTATTATATTACAATGCATACATTCCATACATCCCTGGGCAGTTACTAGTGCATGTTTACTACTATTGCAAGATATGCTGTTCCCACTTCACCATACATCATTTTTTAAAACTTCATAGATGCCATGACCTGTAACTATGATTGGAAGTTAGGTAGAAACTTTCATCATGATAGGGAACCCTCATGAGTGGCAATGCATACATTATGAATTTCTATCTACTCAGTTTCTAAATCTACGTTTTTATTACAGGGTTGTGAGAAGCTATCTGGCAGCTACACTTAAAAAAGTATCAAATAACCGTGGTTGGGGTATCAGGTTATTACCCTAGTCACTCTCACCCACACAATCTTCATTACTGGGCCAAAATAGAACTGCCAATTACCTATCACTCCATTACAGTATTTAAAATGTTAGTTGATAGTGGAGATTCTACAATAAAACCTGTGCAGATACAGATAACATGTATCATAAACAAATAATTGATGTTGGGGACATTGATACAAACAACAAACAAATACTCTTCCTGCTTTAGCACCCACAGCTTATAAGACCCTTCACAGAAGATCCCACAGTGCCAACTGCAAATCCTTTATTAACCCAATCAAAATAGAAAGTTAGGAATGTTAAAGTGAGTGTGGATCCTAACCTAAGTCATCATCTCACAACACTCTTATCTTTATGTTCCCAGCCGTTTTTCATCATACTCTCTATTTTCAAAACACTTTGTGCTAAGTTGCCCAGGACCCAACGTCTTACAATAAAATATAATCTGCAATAGATAGTGGTTGTAGCAGGAATTGAATACAGTCTTCTGGAAATATGAGGTGGTCTGCTAAATTCTGCACATACCTTCCGCTCAAATGCATTTTCGTTTTTGTGTTTTCATTCCAAGAATCATCTGAAGAATCCACAAGACCATATTCTGGATGTATCAAGCAGAGGGAATTAGGAATTGCAATGGCCTGAAAGTGCACATTGCAATCCATTATAAACTAAATAACCTCAGTAACTTACCTCAGTAAAAGTGCTGAGGCTTAAAGGCTTAAGGTTAATGACTCAGATTTGATCAAGCATTAATATTAGAATGCTACTTGCTTGCCCTTCCCAAGATTTCTTTCATTTTTCATTCCAACAAGGTTTTTAGTAGTCTTCTCTTATCTTCTTAGAGATTCAAATCTGGGGGGCTGCCAAAAAACAGGACCCGTTAAAGTTACTGAGACTTTATTGTGATTTTGGTTAACACAAGAAACAAACTGTTGTTATTATCCAGTGAAATTATTGCTTTGTCGATTGTTGAGGCCACAGGAGTATATTGGGTAAGCTCATTTATGTTTCTATATACTCTTGTTTGTCATGGCGCCAGAGGGTGGCAATCTGCTGTATGTTAGTCAGACAAGCATATAAGAATTTAACTGACAATGCTAATTCTCCTACTTCTACAGCTACTTAATACTACTACTACTGCTACTGTCTGCAGGATATAAATGCATCTTTGTCAAATCAGAAGATTCTTTCCATAATGTATTGTGAGAAATAATGAAAGTGTATGTTCCATATGGACTAACTGTAAATTATGTGAACAGTTTTGTAGCTTTCTTTTTGTAAGTGAAATTATGTATTTTTGTAAGTTTTATATTTTACTGTATATTTATAAAATGTATCTAATTTTTAAAGCTAATACAATTATTGCAATAAGTACTAATAATGGCCCAGTGTTCAATATTACTGCCACATTACTTCTGTGTTCAGTTCTTAGCTCAGGCACTGGCTGAGCAAAGTTTACATGATTTTGCCTATATTTCCATTCGATTTTCCTTCCGGTGCTTTGGTTTTCTGCCCACACTCGTGATACGTAGAGGTGAGGTAAACTGACAACTCAGTCCTATGAGTGTATGTGGTAGTGCGTGAATTCGCTGTACGGTTAACTGGTGTCATATCCACTGTTGTTTTCTGCCTTTTGCTGGATATTGCTGGGCTAGGTTGCAGTCTTTATAATCATGAACTGGATAATGTAGGATAGAAAATGGGTGGATAGGTAATATTTATATCAAGAGCTTTTAGCAGCTACTGTAAGCCTCTCCGCAAGTTGAGAAAAAAATCGAAATTCCAATAGAAGAGATTCCTAACCAGTCGCAAAACTTTTAACCACTTTTTTTTATCTTGTTTAAGCTGTTGTTGCAGCTGTTCGCATTGCAGCATTGTTCATTGTTTACTATTTTAAGGGTCCCTAAGCTAGATCAACCTTTGGTATAGATTTCCCATTCACTTCTTTCCTCCTTATTGTATGATGATGCTAGGTGACAGAGAGTGCTGTTTTTTGACAATGTTAAACTGGAAACAATTGTAGGAATACTACCTGAAAACTGTATGATTCTGCCTCATGTATCATGCATTATTCTGTCCTATAGACTAGATGGAATTTTCTAAGGAACTTTGTTTATTAGGGGCTTGTAGCACAGTATATGAAAAATGCAGTTTTCGTTTCAATCTCATTCATTCCATCTGGTTTTTACTTAACTTACTTTTTATTAGCTCATGATTGTCATAAATCACTTTTAGGAAAAAAAAATTGTATGTGCACAACAGTCTAAGCCAGTTAAAAGTGAAATATATATATATATATATATATATATATATATATATATATATATATATATATATATATTGTAATAAGAAGAGAGTTGAGGCATGGCAAGGTTTGGGGCAGCCACCCATTTAATGCGGTTTCCTGGCTGCAAAAGCAATTGATTCATGTAAAGCAAGTTTACACGACAGAGTCCAAAACAGAACTGCCTCCCAGAGCAAAGGCAAGAGGCTTTATAGGACAGTGAGAGGAAGTGATGTCGTCCTTGGAGCCGGGACTAGAAGTGATGTCGTCCTCGGGACCGGAAGTGATGTGTCCCGCTTCGAGGTGGTGGCTCCTGGTGGGATTTCCCGGGAAAGACCTGTAGGGAACTCAGAAAGAGCGTCAGCGTAAAGGGGCAGATGTATAATCAGTCTTCTCTAAGCCCTTCAGCTGCCTCCTATGCACACGTGTGTGACAATATATATATATATACAGTATATATATATACATATATATATATATACTGTATATATACAATTGAACGACAAAAAACAAAATTGAGTATGATCTTATATTTATTTTCATGTCAAAATGTGAAAATAAATACTATACCATTTTCTAAGCCAGCTTAATCCTGAGCAAGGTTAGGATGCAAGGCAGGAACAATCTCCAGAATAGGGCACCAGTCCATCATAGGGTGAACACACTCGCACACCCCACACACACACACACACTAGTGACAATTTATCATCACCAATCCACATAAACTACATGACTTTGGACTGTGAGTGGAAGCCAGAGCACCCAGAGTTAACCCACATTGACACCGTGAGAACATGCAAAATCCACTCAGGGACGACTCAAAACATAAACACCCGGTCTCCTTACTGCGAGGCAGCAGCACCCCCCACTTCACTACTGTGCCACAACTGAAATTAAATAGTTCTGCTAATATTTATATGTAATAATGCTATTCCAATCAACAACAAAAAATAACATGCATTCATCCAAGATTAAACCATAAAATATTAAGGGTTATTGTTTTATGCTACGTTTGTGCTTGTAATAAAAAAACACACAAGTAATTATTTTATCTAGTGTGGGCCAGTCCAGTGTGAATAAACCTGGCAATATGCATGTCTGAATTAGCAATAATAAAAAAGTATCAATAAACTCTGACTCTCTATGACCCTAGAATAGAATTAATCAGGTTCTTTAAAGAATATGTTTTTTCTTTTGAGGGACTTATTTGGCTTTTTGATCAGTACTATTTTATTAATAGCTTGAAAGTGCTTTTTAAAATTAAAATGAATAATTTTTCAAAATACAATAATGTTCTGACAGGTAACCTAAAATATTTCAGAAACTCACCAATCCCATATTTAAAAAAAATGTTCACTTCTGAATAACGACGTTAAAATACTCTCTAAAATCATAGCTAAAAGGATGGAGAAAGTGCTCCCTCAGTAATATCACAAGACCAAACTGGATTTATTAGGGGCCGACACTTGTCTTCAAATCTTCGACGCCTGTTTAATGTAATATACTCACCAACTAAATCAAACACCCCAGAAATATTATTATCATTGGATGCAGAAAAAGCATTCGACATGATTGAATGGAAATACCTTTTTACTATTTTGGAGAAGTTTGGGTTTGGCCCGAACATTTGTGCATGGATTAAATTACTGTATACTAACCCAGAAGCTTCAGTTTGCATCAATAACATTTGCTCAGACTACTTTAAACTAGAACGTGGCACAAGACAAGGATGCCCTTTGTCACCACTGCTGTTTGCAATTGCCATTGAACCACTGGCAATACATTGTCGAAATACCGATCAGATAAAGGGGATTAGCAGAGAAGGACTGGAACAGAAAATCTCATTATATGCAGATGACATGGTACTGTATATATCGGACCCAGAAAATTCTGTGCCTGCAGTCTTAGCAGCACTCACAGAATTTCAAAAGCTCTCTGGTCTCAGAATTAATCTGAATAAAAGTGTACTCTTTCCGTGAATTCTCAAGCATATAATATTAGATTAGACACCCTTCCTTTTATCATTGCAGAACAGTTTAAATACCTCGGGGTAAACATCACAAGTAAACATAAAGCTCTTTATCAACAAAATTTCGTCGTCTGCATGGAAAAAATTAAACAAGACTTGCATAGATGGTCAACCCTTCATCTCACACTAGCTGGAAGAATTAACACTGTTAAGATGAATATTCTTCCTAAGCTCCTTTTTTTATTTCAAAACATACCAATATACATTAATAAATCTTTTTTAAGCAATTAGATTCAACAATAACCTCATTTATTTGGAATTCTAAACATCCACGCATCAAAAGAGCGACTCTACAAAGACAAAAGGTAGAAGGCGGTATGGCTCTACCTAACTTCCAGTTTTATTACTGGGCGCAAATATACAGTCGATAAGAACCTGGACACAAATAGAAGAACATACACAGGCATGGACCGCAATAGAAGTAAAATCCTGCAGTACTTCTTTGTATTCCTTGCTTTGTGCACCAATAAACACACGTTATCGGCAATACACTAATAACCCAATTGTGCTCCACTCACTTAGAATCTGGAACCAATGTAGAAAGCATTTTAAGACGGAGAAGCTTCTTTCTGTGGCACCCCTGCAAAAGAACCACCTCTTTCAACCCTCACAAACATGTGCAGTTTTTAATATCTGGAAAAATTTGGAATTAACTTGCTTAGGATCTTTATATAGACAACGTCTTTGCATCCTATGAACAATTACATTCCAAATTTAACATTCCAGCTACAAATTTCTTTTACTATCTTCAAATCAGGAACTTTGTTAAACAGAACCTTCCAGATTTTCCTCATCTGCACCCTCATCCACGCTGGAAAATTATTGCTCAATTTAAAGGAGTTAGACTCCATCTCTACAATATATAAAATCCTTTTACAATCCCTTCCTTTCAAAGATCCAAGAGGACACTGGGAAAATGATCTCTCAATTAATATATCAGAAAAGGAGTGGAAAGTAGCAATGCAGAGAATTCACTCGAGCTCCATATGTGCAAAGCATACAATTATACAACTCAAAATTATATATCGAGCACATCTGTCTCGACTAAAACTCTCCAAAATGTTTCCAGGACATGATCCAACCTGTGAACGCTGCAAATTAGCTCCAGCCTCACTAGGTCACATGTTCTGGGCCTGCACCAAATTAACATTATTCTGGACAAAAATTTTTAATTACCTCTCAGACAGTCTTGGACTCACAATCCCTCCTAACCCATTAACAGCTGTGTTTGGGGTTCTTCCAGAGGGTCTTAAAGTGGAGAAAGACAAACAAATTGTGATTGCATTCACTACACTTTTGGCACGCAGACTTATTCTGATAAACTGGAAGAACCCAAACTCTCCTCTTTAAGTCAGTGGGAAACTGATGTGTTATATTATTTAAAATTGGAAAAAATCAAATACTCAGTTAGAGGATCTGTGCAGACTTTTTTCAAAACATGGCAGGATCTAATCAGTAATATTTTGAAATAAGTTTATAAAGCACAGAGAATTTGTTGATTTAGGTATTTTTAAAAGCCTTAAATTTTACACCGTTTGGCTTGCTCTCTCTCTCAAGGGTGGGGATCGATCTGTTCTTAGCATAATTCTTTTTTTTTTTTTTTAAAAATGTGATTGCTATGTATTGATTGTAATAAATTAATAAAATAAAAAAAAAAAAAAAAAAAAAAAATAAAAATAAAAAATTAAAAAAATGTTCGCAAGTCATTGAAATAAAATACTAAAACAAGGATATGAGGTGATGCAACATTTGCTAATATATAATGAAATTATATTGTAAAAAAGCACTAAAATAATTACATGTCCAGATAATTATGTGTATTATGTCACTGAAGGCACTTATAAAAATCTATCTATCTATCTATCTATCTATCTATCTATCTATCTATCTATCTATCTATCTATCTATCTACAGTGGTGCTAGAAAGTTTGTGAACCCTTTAGAATTTTCTATATTTCTGCATAAATATGACCTAAAACATCATCAGATTTTCACTCAAGTCCTAAAACTAGATAAAGAGAAACCAGTTAAACAAATAAGACAAAAATATTATACTTGGTCATTTATTTATTAAGGAAAATGATTGAATATTACATATTTGTGAGTGGCAAAAGTATGTGAACCTTTGCTTTCAGTATCTGGTGTGATCCCCATTTGCAGCAATAACTGCAACTAAACGTTTCCGGTAACTTTTGATCATTCCTGCACACCGGCTTGAAGGAATTTTAGCCCATTCCTCCGTACAGAACAGCTTCAACTCTGGGATGTTGGTGGGTTTCCTCACATTAACTGCTCGCTTCAGATCCTTCCACAACATTTCGATCAGATTAAGGTCAGTACTTTGACTTTGCTATTCCAAAACATTAACTTTATTCTTTTTTAACCATTCTTTGGTAGAATGACTTGTGTGCTTAGGGTCATTGTTTTGCTGCATGACTCACTTCTCTTGAGATTCAGTTGTCAGACAGATGTCCTGACATTTTCCTTTAGAATTCTCTGATATAATTCAGAATTCATTGTTCCATCAATGAAGGCAAGCCTTCCTGGCCCAGATGCAGGAAACAGGCCCAAACCATGATACTACCATCACCATGTGGTGTTTTCCTTTCTCCAAACATAATGCTTTTCATTTAAACCAAAAAGTTCTACTTTGGTCTCATCCATCCACAAAACATTTTTCCAATAGCCTTCTGGTTTGTCCATGTAATCTTTAGCAAACTGCAGACGAGCAGCAATTTTTTTTTTGGAGAGCAGTGGCTTTCTCCTTGCAACCTTGCCATGCACACCATTTTTGTTCAGTGTTCTCCTGATGGTGGACTCATGAGCATGAACATTAGCCAATGTGAGAGAGGCCCACAGTTGCTTAGAAGTTACCCTGGGGTCCTTTGTGACCTCAACGACTATTACACGCCTTGCTCTTGGAGTGATCTTTGTTGGTCGACCATTCCTGGAGAGGGTACCAATGGTCTTGAATTTCCTCCATTTGTACACAATCTGTCTGACTGTGGATTGGTGGAGTGCAAACTCTTTAGCGATGGTTTTGTAACCTTTTCCAGCCTGATGAGCATCAACAACTCTTTTTCTGAGGTCCTCAGAAATCTCCTTTGTTTGTGCCATGATACACTTCCACAAGCGTGTTGTGAAGAGCAGACTTTGATAGATCCATATTCTTTAAATAACACAGGGTGCCCACTCACACCTGATTGTCATCCCATTGATTGAAAACACCTGACTCTAATTTCACCTTCAAACTAACTGCTAATCCTAGAGGTTCACATACTTTTGCCACTCACAAATATGTAATATTCGATCATTTTCCTCAATAAATAAATGACCAAGTATAATATTTACATTTATATACTTTTAGGACTTGAGTGAAAATCTGATGATGTTTTAGGTCATATTTATGCAGAAATATAGAAAATTCTAAAGGGTTCACAAACTTTCAAGTACCACTCTATCTATCTATCTATCTATCTATCTATCTATCTATCTATCTATCTATCTATCTATCTATCTATCTATCTATCTATCTATCTAAGCGGATACTTTTAAGCTGAAGCGAATAGCTTTGATGTACACATTCTGCAGTAAGTAGAATCTGATCAATACCAGCTAATCATTTTCTAATAAGGATAGACAGTCTGCTCTATTCATTCAATTTAAGTGGTGTCTAATCTTTTTATTTAATTAACTTTCAGCTTAAAGGCATGGAAACATCACTCTTATTTTAGGCTTCTGGTGCTTCAGACAAAAAACACATCAATGTGGGCGAATGACAAGTTTAGGAAAACAGATATTGTTTGATCAATACCATCATCTCTTCTTTAACCTCAGACTGAATTAAAGATGCAGCAACCATTAAAAATATATGTGGAATTATAGAATTATATGTAAAATTTAAAGGAACACAAAAGGTGCACATTTTAGAATTTGCTAAACCAACCTGATATATATATATATAAACAAGCAGTAGTTATTATTATATTTCACTTAGAAAAGATCACACTTTCACAATTACAAATATTTCTGTATATCATGGCTGATAAGTGGCCTTTTTACAGTATATTATTGTAATTTTAGCTTTTCTTTTTACAGTATATTATTGTAATTTTAGGCTTTTAAAGTGTGTGAAATTCTATCCATTTACAATCATAATTTTTTTACTTACAAATTGAACACAAACTCTCTTTTTATTATTAAAATACTATTTAAAAACATGTATACTTCTAAATTATATCATTTTGATATTGCCAGAGCATTGTTTCCAATCTTTAAAATGTTTTATGGCATTATTTATGTGGCTTGGTGGTGCAGCAGTGAAAACTGTTGCCTCAACAATGTAGGATTAAAATCATAAACTTCTAAGATGTTTGCATATAGTTTGCATGATCTTTCTAAAATTTAGGGTCTTTCTCCAGGTTTCTTCTCATAAAACAATATATTATAGGTTACAATAATTAAAATCTATAAAACAACCCCCATAGGGGTAAGTTTTGATGTGTCAATGGGGGAAATTTGTGATAAACTTCTGCCTGATCTTACTATGGCTTTATACTGCCAGATTGGGCACCACTTTACCAAAACTGTGAAGCAGGTTCAGAGGTTGGATCAAGAGATTTTTTATAGTATAATCGACAGAACTTCTTACCATTATTGACTAACATGATCACGATACTAATGTTTTTATATGCTTTTCACAGCTGCAACACTGGGAGAATAAGTTATTTGTTTAATGTCTGATAAGGAGTACTGTTAATCTTGCATCTGTGCTTCCTGTCTTGTGCCCTTTACTGCTTGAATAGGCTAAGGATGCTCATCACTACCAGTGCTAGAACTGGAAACAACAAGCGGGAAAAATGAACAATGTAGTGAAACTAATTTGTATCAAATTGATTAATGTAAGCTAAAATATTTGAGAATTAGGTAACTTTCGATGTAAATCATAGTAAACATGTATCAATTGTTTTAAAAAAGGACCAAAGCTATTATTAAAATAAGTTGCTGCATCAATTAAAACAATGAAAATTGTTATACTTTAGTGCAATAATTAGAACTGTATGTGAAAGTTTCATGTTACGCAAAATCACATGCAATATACAGCCTGCATGAGGCATGTTTAAGGAAGGCAACGCACAAAACCAAGTGGTCTAACCTGGCTAGCTTAACGTTTTTCCTAATATACACGAGTTGAATTTACCACAACATAGCTTAAATTCCCACTGTAAAACATTAATAAGTTACTGCAGTAACAGCATCACAGCTGTTCTGTTTAATTGTTTCTCTGTGCAATGTCCAAAATTCACACATCAAAAAGGGAGGAAATTTAAGATTATTTTTCAGATTTTGACAAAAGAATACTGTATCTAAACTCACCTAGCTGATATTGTAAGTTGTGTGAGAACATTTGGAATATGTTTTCGGGAGCTACAAGTTGAAACTTTCTACATTCTGTACATAAAAACCAGCGCATTTTTGTGAATAACCGTTCCATAGCCTATTCTTTTGTACTTTTAAGAAAATGTTGAACTTTTTCACATCTTTACATCATACAGGAATAGCAATAAAATATATTTAAAGAGATTAATTGTTATTTTTAATCCAGTTCAATGGAAATCAGTCCACAAAAGACATACATATAATTGAATTATGAGAGCTTGTATTTGACGGCCTTCAACAGACTATAAAAGGAAATGAGAAAAACGATGTTAAATTTGTGAAAAAACTGTTTTTAGCAATAATGGTGCAATGATTTGTGTTGCAGGAGTTATTGCTTCATCTCTGGGTATCTGGATTGATTACTTAGACAAAACATTGCCAGTAGAGCACTTGCAAGTTCTCTCAGTTTCAATGTCATATGGATCTGCTTTTGATGAAATTTTAATAGATTTCCCTACTGCTCATGAACAATTGTGGACTTATATGAGAAAGTATTATGCAATGGACTGAGGTCCCATCACGGATTAGTTCCTATCTTGCATTCAATAATACTGAAAAGGATTTACCTGCTGTAATTTCACAATCAAACTCAGAAGAAGGTGGAACCTTCAATACTAATGCTTGATATAATTATCATTTTTCTGTCATTTTCCTTTATAACCCTAAAAAATGATCGAAAAGAATCTTTCTTTGGAACCATACATTCATCTATATCAAGTTGCTTAATTCATTTTATATGCAGAATGTTTCTGCACTTGACTGCTTTCATTATCAAACTCTGCAGATTTTTTGATCATACTTAGATTGCACACAGAGCAAAGTGAGAGAAAGAGAGTTGTTTACCTTTAACATAAATGTTACTACAGCTCCCATATGGAGTTTGTTGTTGAATTCATGACCCTTAGAATTCTTACCCATTCCCCAGGATCCACAAATAATATATTTATAATACAAAACTTTCCTCTTAAGGAGAAGGCAAGCAGTCAAGCTGAAGAATTGCTTTTAGGCAAGCAGCTCCTTCTTTCCCTCCTCACTGAACTATTGTGTTATGTATGCTGACAACTATAGTACATAATTTATAGTGGATACTTCTTCACTAGCACAATCCTGTTTCCCTATCCAAAAATTTCAAGCCAGAAGACTTTCCATAATGCTGTCAGGCATGTTACAGCAAACAAAAAAAAGAAAGGAAAAAAATAAATTGTTTTATTTATGTGTTAGGTTGTGCTCTGCTGCCTGTGGAAGTGTGCAGTGTTTCTCTGGTGTGCATTATGTTGCATAATCTGACAGTAACTAGGAGACTGCCAGAGCCAGAGTTAAGTCAGTTGGGCTGCAAGGAAGAAAGTAATTCTGAAGTGAACAGGTGTGTCTTCCTGTAATACTTCTATGCAAGGTGGAATTAAGACTTGTGTGAAAATGGACGTCCATTGTAGGCATCTCTCAGTTAATATTTATTGCTGCACAAATATAAAAATCAATGAAAAGTGGTTGCAAGTCCTGTTTGCTGAAACCCAGGAAGTGATGCTTTTTTGTGATGTTGAAACCTACTTAGCAGAAGGTTAGAACCTTATCCAAACGATTAATAGCACCTGCATTTCATATTGAAGTAGTGTGAACTGAAAATAACATATATTTAAAATATATGATTAATAGATGGCAGACATATTTTATACATTGTCACATACATGTGATTAGGAGACAACTAAAGAGCCTGAATAATAGTAATTCCATGCTTGACCAGGGGGTGGCAGGCTGCACTAATTCTCTCTCTCAATTTCCTACAGACCTTTCTTGGGAAATCTCTCCTGGTTCTGGCGCTACTAACGATGTCACTTCCGGTTCTGGCCCTGATGACATCACTTCCTCTACTTGCATTTAAAAGCCGCCATTTTAAGGCAGAAAATTGGTTCTATTTTGGACTCAGTCGCGTGAACATGTCTGTTTTTCATGATCAATTTTGTAGCCAGGAAATATTATATGGATGGCTTCCCCAAAATCTTTACAATGACTCTTTGTAGTTCTTGTGGCAACATTTTATGAAACAATTTTAAGCATCATGCAATATTTGAAACAAACTAGTATATATATATATATATATATATATATATATATATATATATATATATATATATATATATATATATATACTGTATATATAAATGACATGAATCTTGGCCAGTCAGTGTTGATGTGGCGTTTGCTTAGTCTTTTCTTTCTTTACTGTAGTCTTCCTCTCTCATTCGAAACATTGAACATGTTAGATTAGTTGGCCAGTCTAAACTAACCCTTTATGAATGAGCATGGATTCACAAGTGAGAGTACCCAGTAATGAACCGGTACCCCATCACTTAGATTCTGCTTTAACATATAGTGGAGTGAGGATCAACCCCAATTCTTTGTGACTCCCAATTCACATTAAGTGGACTCTATAATGGAATGGATTGATAAATGCTGCAGGGGTTGTAATTAATTTTTCAATGACAGTTATTTAGGTTACAGTGCATATCATATTACAGTTTGTTTATAAAGTGAAAATGATCACATTTAGAAAATATTTATTTTGATACAACATTTAAAGCTCAGTACATGAAGCAGTACTCACCAGAACACCTTCATTTTGTACAGCACTTTTATGTGTACACACATATTTACAGCCACAATAATCTTGACTGTTCTTTTTGACAGAAGGAGCAAACTGCAAAGAACATAAATGAAAGGAGGGCAAACAATCTCCACACTGCAAGGGCAGTGCAATATTAAAGCAGAGTGCAAGCGCTTTATGGCGAGAATGCTAACTTCTGCACTACCATGCCTTCACCATGAAGGCCAACGTGAGGGTGGGTGAAAACAGAACAAGATGTTACTGATAGACTGTTATGCCCATTTTGAGTATCCAAAGTGGTTTGGCTGCATCACAGAATTGACAATGTCCACATGGTTTAGTAGTTTCAGCCAAATTATCTGAATTGCTTGCTGGAAATGTACAGTAGATTGCGAGTAACCATGTGCATTTTTTTCAGAAACTACAATGGTAGTTAATCTATAATCACAAACCAGAGGGCTAAACTGTAAACAAAGCTTAAACAAGAATTGCCACAAGCTTTTAACAAAAGCACCACATTACCACCAAAGATACTAAAACTGTGAGCTGAATCTAGAAGTGAAAGGACTAATTTTCTTCATGGTTTCAATTTATAAGCCCAGACAAAAAAACTTCACTGTTACTGTGGGTTTTATAGCAGAGCCTTGACATGACATGTAGTGCCTTCTGGGAGGCAGCCTCAGCAGCAGAGCAGCACATCTTAGCAAAAAACTAATAAAATGCTGAATCTAGAGTGACACAGATAAAATTAGAAAACAAAAATATTAATATTTTCATTAAATTACATTTTTATACCAACCGCATATATGGTAATATTCCTTGAGGCTTCAGCTTTCAAATCATCCGTAAGAGATGAATTGAAAAGATTTACCTAAACAAACAAAAAATTCTAATGAGGTGTCATAATTCTTAACATAGGCAGCTCTGTTGTTTTCAAAGTATGTATGAGTGAGAAGTAAACAGGCTAAGAACAATAAACAGGATTATTAAAGACCTTGGCCGTTATGTTCAGTCAATTTTCTTCTTCCTCCATATTGGTAAACAGTACACGATCAGTAGCAATGGCACAACTAGACTCAGAGGCTGTTTTCTCCATGGGATAAGATTACTTAACAGCCAGTCATCTTAATAAATGCATTATTGTTTCTTGTATATACTATATATATGTGTATGTATAATATATATAAATTCAGGTATCATATTATCATATCACATCTACCCCAAAACTGCAAGCTGAGTAGGTTCCCGAATGCCAACTGCCATCTCTGCCTTACACGTCCTTCCTGTTATAATCACATCACACCTGTGTTCTCCATTCCCCTTCCACTTCTTGGTCTGTCTGTCTCTGCTGATCAAGTGAGGAGACAGGTCAGGTTGGGAAGCATACACTGGTACAGTGCGTTGCTACACCTACCACATAACGAAACAGCTTGGTATCTTGGTTGGCAACACCCCAGGCAGACACACTGTCCAGTCCCAGCTTCCGGAAATGACCATCTATCTGCCTCAGCCAGGTGTTACATGGACGTCACCTTGGCCTTGTCCAGCTGGTTGGTTTCTCAGCAATGAGGGCCCTGTGAGCAGGATTACCTCTGTGGAATCGCACCACATGGCCGTAGTGCTGTAACTGATGCTCCCTCACAAGGCAGGTAATGTGCCTCATTCGGGACTCCATGAGCAACCTGTCATTTGACGCAAAGTGAAACCAACGGTACCCAAGGATTCTCTAAAGAGACACAGTGCTGAAGGAGTCCAGTCTTCATCTCAGGCCGCTAGATATTGTCCATTTTTTGCAACCATATAGCAAAACAGGAAGCACCAGGACTCTAAAGACTTGGACCTTCATTTATCGGAAGTGCCACACACCCCTTTCCAGTGACCTCATGACATCCCATGCTCTCAATCTGTCTACTGCAGGGGTCGCCAACCCTTTTTCCCCTGAGAGCTACTTTTACAAATTGAAAATGGCAGAGAGCTACTCGTGTTTTCTAACATTTACTCTCATAGCTTATTTCAACCCAAACAAACTGAATAAGCTTGTTTTGCCTGCAAATGTTGGTGTCCACAACTTTTTGCATTAAAACATCACAAAACATATTTAGTTCACCTGCAAGTGCATTTTGTATGTCTATATACATTTTCTAGTGTATCTCACACCTTTGAATTAAAACATGAACTCTGTCAAAACACAACAATGCAATTACAAATACAAATACACAGATATTATTTATTCATTTGTCATTTTGTTACATGTCACTGTTCCACTTCACAAGGGTATTCACATGCCCAGTTGCATGTGTGATGTGTTTTTTAGTTAGTCAGATGAGTGGCACTGCATGGAGTCAACAAGAGAGGTGTATGGTGGAGTGCAGCCACTTAGGTTCACTCTTATGGAGTCATTTGTTCTGAACTTTGATTTCATGAGATTCATGTCAGAAAAGGCAGACTAACAAAGGTATGTAGGCCCAAACAAAGCAGACATTTTCAGAGCTGCTTGGTGAAGATTCTTATAGTTATCTGGTTCTACTAAGGTCCAGAAATGCTGAGAATTCTGTTGAGACTTTAACTGCACATTATTTTGAAGGTTTACTAATATATCTATACTAATAAAAGGCAAAGCCCTCACTGACTGACTGACTGACTGACTCACTCACTCACTCACTCATCACTAATTCTCCAACTTCCCGTGTAGGTAGAAGGCTGAAGTTTGGCAGGCTCATTCCTTACAGCTAACTTACAAGAGTTAAGCAGGTTTCATTTCAAAATTCTATACGTAACGGTCCTAACGGTCAACAACGTCTGCCATGTTGAACTTTCTTATTTATGGCCCCATCTTCACGAAATTTGGTAGGCAGTTTCCCTGCTCTAACCGAAACCAATCTATGTACTTATTTCGGTGGTATGATGCCACTGTTGGCTGCCATATTGAACTTTGCAATGGTCTTTGTTACTTATGGTACGTGGGTTCCCAATGCTAAATGAATCCTACTTACGTACATATATACGTCCATAGCCTGCAGCTCGGTCCCCCATCCCAACGCCTCCCACGTTGTTGGCTGCCTGCCTATATAAGGCCGTCCGTTGCTCCGGTCTCTACATTTCCTTCCTTGCTTTGCCACGGGATTCACGTCTCCCTGCTGATAACTACAGCCTTTTTGCATAATCCACGGCTTCTCCGCTGTTTTATTGTTTGTTTATTACAATTATAGTTATTGTATTGTATTTTAGACTTACTTTACATTTCTCAGGTACCCATTTCCTTTATCATTCCAACCCCCATTACCATGTCTATCGAGGTGATCACCATCGATCAAAGAACTGTCACTTCCCAAGTGGTTTCTATGCCCGGAGATGACACCTGCCTTTTCCATTCTCTTTGTTACATATTGCACGGCCATATCAGGCTCACTCTTGATATCCAGGGAAACATTGTGTCTTATGTATTGAATGACTGGGACAGGTTCAAGGTGTGGACTAATATCGGTACAGGAGATAATTATACTACACAGGAGCACTATAAGAGTGAAATGCTTAAGCCCTTCACCTATGGTTCTGCATGTGAGTTGATGGCTGTCGCTGAATTGTTCAGTTGTTGCTTTCAAGTGTACCGAAATGGCCAAACATTTTACACCTTTTGACAACCGCCAATTCCTCTTAAACATCTTAGATTCACAGGTGACGATTTTAGTAGTGGACACTTAGATGTTTATGAATGTTTAAGCTTTTAAAAGCTGGATGCGAAGTTATCGATGAAACCGGTTGTATGCTTACAACGCTTGACAGATGCCGAATGTCAATTCAACGCAAGTCCTGCAAATACTGTCGTAATTGATAACAAACCATGAAACTCAGGGTTGGGGGAGAGATCCTGCCCCAAGTGGAGGAGTTCAAGTATCTCGGGGTCTTGTTCACGAGTGAGGGAAGAATGGAGCGTGAGATCGACAGGCGGATCGGTGCGGCATCCGCAGTGATGCAGGCTTTGCATCGGTCTGTCATGGTGAAAAAGGAGCTGAGCCGTAAGGCAAAGCTCTCAATTTACCAGTCGATCTACGCTCCTACCCTCACCTATGGTCATGAGCTATGGGTAGTGACCGAAAGAACGAGATCGCGAATACAAGCGGCTGAAATGAGTTTCCTCTGCAGGGTGTCTGGGCTTTCCCTTAAAGATAGGGTGAGAAGCTCAGTCATCCGGGAGGGTCTCAGAGTAGAGCCGCTGCTCCTCCGCATCGAGAGGAATCAGATGAGGTGGCTCGGGCATCTGATCAGGATGCCTCCTGGACGCCTCCCTGGTGAGGTGTTCCGGGCACGTCCAACCGGGAGGAGGCCCGGGAAGACCCAGGACGCGCTGGAGGGACTATGTCTCCCGGCTGGCCTGGGAACGCCTTGGGATTCTCCCGGAAGAGCTCGAAGAAGTGGTCAGGGAGAGGGAAGTCTGGGCCTCTCTGCTTAAGCTGCTGCCCCCGCGACCCGACCTCGGATAAGCGGAAGAGGATGGATGGATGGATGGATGAAACTCAAACCAATTATGACAGCAGCAATCCAAGCTGTGAGATTTGAGACAAGATTACTTTTCACATGGCCAATTGTACGTTGCATGCTCAAGAGTAAGCCCAGCGCACAGCTTGGTCATATTACAACCGGAGGGCCGAACTGACAACGTAGTATACAAAGAGATCCTTAACAAATAATTATTGGTATATTTTCCCTCGGTTTAAAAAGGTTTAATTTTCTTCTTAATAAAAATTTTAAGGCAGTACTTTGCCACTGCGAAGCGCGGGTATTTTGCTAGTAATATATAAAATCAAATGTCTATCTGTATGTCTGTCCACTTTTCACGAGAGAATTACGTAACGGATATAGATCGGGTTTTTTTCTATAATTTGCTTGAATATTTCAGTTGATTTGCGACTTCTCTCATTTCGTTATGTATCATAGTTTGCTCGATTTATTTGCCCTAATCTGAGAAACACGCAGTGGGCCGAGGGGAGGGGCTTTCCTCACTAACTTGCCAGTTTCGGGGCATATTCCCTAACTCCTCTTAGCTAGCAAACGAGAGAACAATTGAATTCAACTTTGTTTGATATTTAAAATGAAGTGTTACTTAGGTCTTGATGAGTCTTCATAGGAAGAGTCACCAGAGCGATGAGTGTCGCTGCAGAGGTAAGTAAACCTCTCAACAAGGTTGACACTCTCTCCAAGAAAGACACACTGCCGGTGGCTGTGCCCTAATAGGTCACTAAAGTCTTGGTTTTTATCCAGGACACTCGCAAGCCCAGAAACTCAGAATCTCGCATAGTCTCTTGAGAGCCCCGATCAGGGCCTCCATAGACTCTGAGAACATCACAGCATCATTAAGATCAGTGAATCTCTCTTCACCAACAGATGCCCCACAGCCACCGGATCCCACGATCCTGCCCAACACCCACTCATGCAAGTATTGAACAGAGTAGAAGTAAGAATGCACCCCTAACAAACCCCAGAATCAACTGGGAAAAAGACAGAGGTTCTTCTGCAGAGCATTCAGAGCACCAGTGTACAGGCCAGCCATGATATTCAGCATCTTTGAGGGGATCATGTGAAGTCTCAGGATAGGGCAGCTCAATCAACTAAGTTGAATGCTTTATGAAAATCGACAAAGGCTACAAAGAAACGTGATACAGTAATCCCTCCTCGATCGCGGGGGTTGCGTTCCAGAACCCCCCGCGATAGACGAAAATCCGCGAAGTAGAAACCATATGTTTGTGTAGTTATTTTTATATATTTTAAGCCCTTATAAACTCTCCCACACTGTTAACATTATTAGAGCCCTCTAGACATGAAATAACACCCTTTAGTCAAAAGTTTAAACTGTCCTCCATGACAAGACAGAGATGACAGTTCTTTCTCACAATTAAAAGAATGCAAATAGATCTTCTCTTCAGGAGCAGAGAATTTCAGAGGGAGAGAGAGAGAGGCGCTCACAAAGAAAAGCAAACAATCAAAAAATCAATACTTGTGCTTTTAAGTTTGCCGGCATTTTTAGAGGAGCGTCAGGATCTTCTAAGCAAACAGCCTCTGTGCAAACAGCCCCTCTGCTCACATCTCCTCCGTCAGGCGCAGAGAACATCAGAGAGAGCGAGATTAAAGCAACAATCAAAAAATCAATACATGTGCTTTTGTGCTTTTAAATATGCCGAGCACCGCAATAAAGCGGCATTTTTTTAGAGGAGCGTCAGTATCTTTTAAGCAAACAGCACCTCTGCTCACAGCTCCTCTGTCAGGCGCAGAGAATGTCAGAGAAGGTGAGAGAGAGGCAGAGACAAGCAAACAATCAAGCTCCGCGCGGGATGCATATCTTATAGCATTGAGGAGTTTTAGTTAATATGTAATACATGCTCTGATTGGGTAGCTTCTAAGCCATCCGCCAATAGCGTCCCTTGTATGAAATCAACAGGGCAAACAAACTGAGGAAGCGTGTAGCATAAATTAAAAGACCCACTGTCTGCAGAAATCCGCGAACCAGCAAAAAATCTGTGATATATATTTAGATGTGCTTACATTTAAAATCCACGATAGAGTGAAACCGTGAAAGTCAAAGCGCGATATAGTGAGGGATTACTGTATTCTCGTTTGCATTCCATGAGAACACTCAGTGCCAGGATGACACAGTACATGTGTACTGAAGTGACATTAGCTGCAGGTGGAAGCTCCTGTCTTACCCTACGCAACTGTGTTTGATCTTATTCAGGAAAAGATCCCATTCGCCCCACAGGAGAAAGACTTTCCAAGGCTAAGGTCATAAAGCTTATGAAACCATTTCTAGACATAGGCAGAACCGTAACAACAGTAGCGTGGAGCTTCCACCTGCAGCTAAAGTCACTTCATTACACATGTACTGTGTCGGCATGCCCGTGTCGATCAAACACAGGAAGTTCTGTAGTCTAATTGTGAGTTTACGCTGTAGGAAGATAAGTAAATAAATCACGGTAAATAACATTCGATCTGACTTTTATATACAAAGTACAGTGATGGCAAAAGTGCGACAGCAGCTTCCGCCTGCAGCTATAGAATCTTCAGTACACAGGCAACTCTCCACGTTAGTGTTTAGATCTGGACGGTGTATGTGACCAAAAAAGAAGTCTTACTGCATTCTCGTTCCATTGCTCATGTACTGAAGTGTCAGCAGGCACTTTTCATAGCATTACACATTTAATTTGTGAACATGCCCTTAACGATCAAACACAGGAAGCTCTGCAGTCTACTTGTGACTTTATGCTGTAGGAAGATAAGTAAATAAATCAAGGTAAATAACATTTGATCTGGCTTTTATATAAGTAACATATAAATGTCTTTATATAAAGACCATCACAAAACATAATCACAAACTGGGATTTGCATGATACCTTAACATGCTCAGTAAGCCAAGCTTTTTCTTTAAAAGGACAGGTGTGGGCCAGACTGACTGGCAGAATGACACTGGACCTCTTGCTGCATCCAAACAGTGCCATCTTTCGCTTTTAAGCCTGGTGCAGCTGCGTTGTTCTCATATGTGACTGGACGTTTCTTGTGGGGAGGGCTTCTGTTCTTTTTCTCCAATGTAGAACCCTCATCCTCATCTGAGTTAACCTCTGTTATAGCACGTCTTTATTCGAAAACAGCAGTGTCAGATCAGGGCAAGCATGAACACGACTGAAAGAATAAAACTGAATCAAAAAAAAAAACCACTAACCTTTACAAGTGCCACACATTTACACTGGTTGTTACAGACTCAAATCAATTGTATGTTTTTATTGTATAATAATAACAATAAGAGCAGCTCACTACTAAAAACGTTTATTTTTGGACGTGGGAAGCCTCGAACCCGCAACCTTTTGTTTATGAGTCAGCAGTTCTTACAGCTGTACTACCAAAGAAGTCATAACAACAAACTACATTAACCCAATTTATTTTTCTTCGTTTATAGTCTTCAATAAAAGCGCACTTGTTATACTATATTTGTACCTTTTTGTGAAAGTGCTTATTAAGTTAAAGCAAGGAATAAAATCATAAACAGAATTTTGGGCATATGTCACAGCCCCAGTGCTCCATCCATTGTCACATACACACATACACAGAGAGACACTGAGACTGAGGTGCAGTCAGCTAGTTCAGTGCATTCAACCTCTTTGTAAAAGAATGCAAGTAAGAGAAACCAGAGAGAGAGAAAGTAGGAAAGGGGAATTGGTGCTCTTTGTGGCTCCCTTCCTTTTGTGTCTGTTGGTACTAACACTAAGCCCAACTCTGTCTTCTTTACACCCTCAATGGCATCTATAGGATCCCTGGGAGCCCACAATCTCCAATGCTCCATCCGCTGAACATAGTTGATCTCCCTTGGGAGTACCATTCCCCTCACTCCACTGTGGTGCTTCCCCAACTGCCAAGTCTCCTCACCACAGCACCGATTTCTCTTTCCTATTATCTCTCTCTCTTTTATTCTTCCTTGCATTCTTTTGCATCTTTTATCCATGGCCACATGGCTTTTCTTTTGCACATGTACACTCATAGGATGTGCATTGTCCCACTGTTTTTTCTAAAAACTTACACCACAACGGATACCTCGTGCACCTTACAACGGTGAGTGAAGGAAAGATACAGCATTTCACAGTGTATTAGGCTACCAACACTGGAGAGAATAAAATGCTAGCCAAATAATGACATAAAAAATGAAAATAAAAAAGTCAAATGAAGATCTGTCAAGACTCTGTCATACAGTACAAGCACCAAGGACAGTATTTTAAGATATCTCAATATCAACATTAAGTACTCAATACCTAAAATACAATGCAAATGAATATTCATAAATTTCCATTTTTTGTTCAAGGCTAAGTGCCACATTATATTGTACACAAGTAATCTACATGATTCATGATAATGATGACAACTACTCCAAAGTAGCAAGATATACAAGTTTACACAATTTTCAGATGGTTTCACAAAAGATAAACCAATGAGTCAGTTTGAAGGGCTCTAGTCTTTTAAGCCCCAGGGTGGAACTACAAAGTTCGGACTGCACACATACACACTTGAGCAAATGTATACTGAGAACAAAAATAAGCTGAGTTAACGAAATGTTCAGTTATTTGGGTGAGCTTGCTACATATTTAATTTTTGCACAACGGTGGCATATGCTAGAAGATTGGGAGCCAGTGACCCACTTGTTCTAAATGCAGTGACACCACTGAGAAATGACACATTTATGTACATTTACGCAGTATAAGAAGAGAAACGTTAATTTGTTCTGGGCATACAAAAAAAATATTAAAAAATGCTAATTATATCAGGAGTACAGTAAAGCCATTCATATTGCAGATGGAAAATAAAACATTTTACAGATTAATAATTCAATGTTTATTGGCATGTGGTTATTCCTATTGGTAAAAATACTAATACTTTATACATTTTATTTTTTTATTTTTTCCAGTATCATGTTATTGGGTACAAAATTATATCATTTATCATTCTGACATTTTCACTTCTTTCAACTGAAAAAAAAAATTACCAATGCAGAATAAAAGAAAAATAAAGTAACATTTTCTCTCACCACAAAAATAATTATGGTCTAAAATACTTATACAAACATACTTTGCAGATTGTAGTAAATTTATTTGATCCTTTTGTGTGCCTTAATATAATCTGAGTCTGCTTATCTCATACAATGAATTAACATGTCTTCTTATTGGCAAGACTCTGCCCCAAAGGCAGAACTCTCATAATGTTACTAAAGCATGCCAAGTATGAATTTGCTTGGAGGTATTTAGGTCGAGGAAGTAGAAATATTTAAACACAAAATCTGTGTAGCTGCCCTCCCCGGCCATAAAGATTCCACCAATACTAAATGCTGCCAAAACAACATTTCAAAGAAATTAATAAAATGGTAATTCATAAGGAAATAAACAAGCCTGTGGTGGGCTGGCACCCTGCCTGGGGTTTGTTTCCTGCCTTGCGCACTGTGTTGGCTGGGATTGGCTCCAGCAGACCCCTGTGACCCTGTAGTTAGGATATAGCGGGTTGGATAATGGATGGATGGAAGGATAAACAAAGCTTAGAACTTCATAGACAACCCCAAACGAAAAACAATCTAGTGTAGTGTAGTCAGGTCACTTACAGAGTTTGATTGTCAAACATTTTGTTAAAATCAGAAATATGTTGTTGTAAATTTTTTGCAATTTTGTGTCTCAAAGCTAGAAATTGTTGCTTGGTACATTGTATAAGAATTTTAAGTTGTACCGTACTTGTTCTCTGTCAATGCTGTTAGCTTTATGTAATGAATACATTAAAATAATACAATTTCTAAAATCCAGTACAAATACAATATATATATATATACAGTGGTGTGAAAAACTATTTGCCCCCTTCCTGATTTCTTATTCTTTTGCATGTTTGTCACACAAAATGTTTCTGATCATCAAACACATTTAACCATTAGTCAAATATAACACAAGTAAACACAAAATGCAGTTTTTAAATGATGGTTTTATTATTTAGGGAGAAAAAAACAAACCTACATGGCCCTGTGTGACAAAGTAATTGCCCCCTGAACCTAATAACTGGTTGGGCCACCCTTAGCAGCAATAACTGCAATCAAGCATTTGCGATAACTTGCAATGAGTCTTTTACAGCACTCTGGAGGAATTTTGGCCCACTCATCTTTGCAGAATTGTTGTAATTCAGCTTTATTTGAGGGTTTTCTAGCATGAACCGCCTTTTTAAGGTCATGTCATAGCATCTCAATTGGATTCAGGTCAGGACTTTGACTAGGCCACTCCAAAGTCTTCATTTTGTTTTCTTCAGCCATTCAGAGGTGGATTTGCTGGTGTGTTTTGGGTCATTGTCAAGTTGCAGCACCCAAGATCGCTTCAGCTTGAGTTGACGAACAGATGGCCGGACATTCTCCTTCAGGATTTTTTGGTAGACAGTAGAATTCATGGTTCCATCTATCACAGCAAGCCTTCCAGGTCCTGAAGCAGCAAAACAACCCCAGACCATCACACTACCACCACCATATTTTACTGTTGGTATGATGTTCTTTTGTGTCTGTTGGTACTAACACTAAGCCCAACTCTGTCTTCTTTACACCCTCAATGGCATCTATAGGATCCCTGGGAGCCCACAATCTCCAATGCTCCATCCGCTGAACATAGTTGATCTCCCTTGGGAGTACCATTCCCAACTCCACTGTGGTGCTTCCCCAACTGCCAAGTCTCCTCACCACAGCACCGATTTCTCTTTCCTATTATCTCTCTCTTTTATTCTTCCTTGCATTCTTTTGCATCTTTTATCCATGGCCACATGGCTTTTCTTTTGCACATGTACACTCATAGGATGTGCATTGTCCCACTGTTTTTTCTAAAAACTTACACCACAACGGATACCTCGTGCACCTTACAACGGTGAGTGAAGGAAAGATACAGCATTTCACAGTGTATTAGGCTACCAACACTGGAGAGAATAAAATGCTAGCCAAATAATGACATAAAAAATGAAAATAAAAAAGTCAAATGAAGATCTGTCAAGACTCTGTCATACAGTACAAGCACCAAGGACAGTATTTTAAGATATCTCAATATCAACATTAAGTACTCAATACCTAAAATACAATGCAAATGAATATTCATAAATTTCCATTTTTTGTTCAAGGCTAAGTGCCACATTATATTGTACACAAGTAATCTACATGATTCATGATAATGATGACAACTACTCCAAAGTAGCAAGATATACAAGTTTACACAATTTTCAGATGGTTTCACAAAAGATAAACCAATGAGTCAGTTTGAAGGGCTCTAGTCTTTTAAGCCCCAGGGTGGAACTACAAAGTTCGGACTGCACACATACACACTTGAGCAAATGTATACTGAGAACAAAAATAAGCTGAGTTAACGAAATGTTCAGTTATTTGGGTGAGCTTGCTACATATTTAATTTTTTGCAACGGTGGCATATGCTAGAAGATTGGGAGCCAGTGACCCACTTGTTCTAAATGCAGTGACACCACTGAGAAATGACACATTTATGTACATTTACGCAGTATAAGAAGAGAAACGTTAATTTGTTCTGGGCATACAAAAAATATTAAAAAATGCTAATTATATCAGGAGTACAGTAAAGCCATTCATATTGCAGATGGAAAATAAAACATTTTACAGATTAATAATTCAATGTTTATTGGCATGTGGTTATTCCTATTGGTAAAAATACTAATACTTTATACATTTTATTTTTTTATTTTTTCCAGTATCATGTTATTGGGTACAAAATTATATCATTTATCATTCTGACATTTTCACTTCTTTCAACTGAAAAAAAAAATTACCAATGCAGAATAAAAGAAAAATAAAGTAACATTTTCTCTCACCACAAAATAATTATGGTCTAAAATACTTATACAAACATACTTTGCAGATTGTAGTAAATTTATTTGATCCTTTTGTGTGCCTTAATATAATCTGAGTCTGCTTATCTCATACAATGAATTAACATGTCTTCTTATTGGCAAGACTCTGCCCCAAAGGCAGAACTCTCATAATGTTACTAAAGCATGCCAAGTATGAATTTGCTTGGAGGTATTTAGGTCGAGGAAGTAGAAATATTTAAACACAAAATCTGTGTAGCTGCCCTCCCCGGCCATAAAGATTCCACCAATACTAAATGCTGCCAAAACAACATTTCAAAGAAATTAATAAAATGGTAATTCATAAGGAAATAAACAAGCCTGTGGTGGGCTGGCACCCTGCCTGGGGTTTGTTTCCTGCCTTGCACTGTGTTGGCTGGGATTGGCTCCAGCAGACCCCTGTGACCCTGTAGTTAGGATATAGCGGGTTGGATAATGGATGGATGGAAGGATAAACAAAGCTTAGAACTTCATAGACAACCCCAAACGAAAAACAATCTAGTGTAGTGTAGTCAGGTCACTTACAGAGTTTGATTGTCAAACATTTTGTTAAAATCAGAAATATGTTGTTGTAAATTTTTTGCAATTTTGTGTCTCAAAGCTAGAAATTGTTGCTTGGTACATTGTATAAGAATTTTAAGTTGTACCGTACTTGTTCTCTGTCAATGCTGTTAGCTTTATGTAATGAATACATTAAAATAATACAATTTCTAAAATCCAGTACAAATACAATATATATATATATATATATATATATATATATATATATATATATATATATATACTGCGGTGGGTTGGCACCCTGCCCAGGATTGGTTCCTGCCTTGTGCCCTGTGTTGGCTGGGATTGGCTCCAGCAGACCCCGTGACCCTGTATTCGGATTCAGCGGGTTTGAAAATGGATGGATGGATATATATATATATATATATATATATATATATATATATATATATATATATATATATATATATATATACAGTAGCATATACAGTGTATTGGCATTAGGGTTGTCAAAAAAACAAGAAGACTAGCAAATCCAAGAGCAGGCTATTACTATTTCTCACAAATGAACACTCAGTTAAAAGAGATTTCCATTAAAGAAAAATTAGCTGTACAGATAAAGCAGAAATTTTAGCCAGTGTATGCAGTTCAAATGAAATACCATTATTATTATATCAGATTATATAAGACAAATGTTTAAAATGTATACATAAGGCTTACCTCTAATTATGGCCAAGTAAAGATTTAATAGCCAAATTAAGACTAAAAACACTTCCCTCTATTTCTAAAGGATATACCACAAGACATGTAAATGTATATAACCATAACATGTTTAACAAACACAAGGCAACTAATTATTTGGTTAACGTATAGCCAAATTTAATTTATATAGATTTATATAGTTATTTATTTATATAGCACTTATCAGTTTGTTACACACCTCTGCAATCTACTGTTGGTTAACTTTGAACTTGCCTGGAAGGCCAGATTTATCAAAAGCAGCTAACCAGGTTTCTAGTTCAAGATTTGTCACTCTAATAGAAGAAAAGTCTCTTAGGCTACAGCTGAATATCTTCCTCAGGCTCTTCACAGGTTTCTTTACATTTGATGATATCAGCTCACCACCCAGCGAGAATTAAAACGTCTTGATATGCTTCGCCCTTTTCAGCATGATGGATCTAGATATAGTTTTGAAGTCCATCCAGGTCTAGGCACTTAATTCGTCTAGAGCTTTTGGTATCCACCTACTCCCTGAAACTGATGTTGTTGCCTCAGTCAGGTCCTTCATAAAAGCACTAATGTGCAGCTAATGTATGCCAGATTTAGACAGAGGGCCTCTGGATGCTACCTGAGCAGACATTATATAGCATGTTCATGGTGAGTGCAAAGATGATCACTGAAATGGTGTAACATTTTATAATCCTTTTCTCAAGCCTGTGTCAGTCTAATCTCATTGATCTAGTGAAGGTTCTCAATCTAAAGTCATTGTAATAATCAAGCAATAGGTTTCTAAAATTGATTGGAATGTAGTATTGATTGAGAGCCTCTGCAACAAGTTTGAGGGTTTACAGATCCATAAGTGCTGGAGTGGTCCAGCAAAGGACAAGCATGTCCTCATTGTTCTACATTGCTTAAGTGATTAGCTTAGTCACTGTGCCAGTATGTTCCAGAAATCCTGGCACCTTTAGACAAGCATACCAATGAAAATAGTCAGTCAGGCACCTTGCAACAATACTAAAGAACAGAGCTATATCTAGAGATAATGTGTATTTAATCTTAAAATAGAAAACCACACATGCTTTATTTTACTGTGATGGGTTATACCTACTGTGTGCAGAAAAATGAATAACCATTATAGAGTACCTACAAATTAGTGACAACCAATGTAACTCAGATCAGCTTCACACCTCATAAATTCATTTAGAAACCGAGTGCCTGCAAGCCCATTTTTCCTCTCCTAGGAGTAACCAGCAGTTATGTAAAACACCATACTTTCAAGTTCAGGAGTGTGATTTTTCACCTGATTTGTAAACATTTTTGAAAATGAAAGAAAACACTCTGATCCTTTATTATAAATGAGTGTTCCCATTAAAAATAATAGTAGTACACCTTCTTCCCTAATATCCTGTGCCATGCATGATTCCACTCTAGTAAAGTGTACCCCACACAGCTAAAAGGTACCCACTGTTCAGGTTATAAATTGTAGAGTATGGGACACACTCATAAACTGCATGCATGCTGGAAAAAAAAGCTATGCAAAAAGTGATAACGGTGCTAGAAAAACATTAACACATGACATAGTTTACAATAAACCATGAACATACTAAAACTTTTTTTCCAAACAGGCCTAAACAGTGCTCATAATATTTAAACTCAATTTGAACTGCTTGCAGGTGAAATTACTTTATCAGTCTTAAAGGGTAGCATAAGCTATAATTTGATAATAAAAATCACACACATATCACCATGGTTATCTTCATTGTTTAGTTGTTCAAGCCTGAACTGTTATGTGTCCTTTCTTAAAAAAACAAAATCCTGACTAGTCCATTCCTTCTCTTTATAAACCCAGGATGATTGTGAGGAGTTTTTCTGGATTGTTCTATTGTGTACATTTCTTAAAATACTTTTATATAATAATATTTACATTTTTTTAAAAAAAAGGCACAATCATTGCTATAAAACATGTGAACAAGTCCCTTCTTCACTCTCTTTTAGGTTGTTTCTAATCCATATTCTTTTGTCAAACTATTATCAGTTAGTTAATTAATTATAGATACACCCTGCTGTTTACAGTGAATAAGTCATTCCCTACTGCTGCTGCTTAGGTACTTAATTGTCATCTTGCCTGTTGGTAACTATCGCTTTACAGGATAATAAGGACAGAAATAATTTAACTTAGCAATCATCTGACTACTCATTTTACTGCCAGTTTCCAACATGACAGAAACCTAAAATATGACGAATTTAAATCTTTAAATACCATTTCTTGTTTTCTGAGAACTGATTGGTCCTCCGATGCTAAAGTTGAGCCACAATTCCTCCTTTAAATAGATCTTGTTTAATTAAATGATGTAATAGATGATATGAGTTGGCTGACATCCCGGCCAGAACAGATGGTTCCTTACCTGGCTGGGAGGCTTTTATAACCGAAGGATGTGAGTGGACAGGCATGCTGTTCGGGTTGTTTAGTTATACCTGTTCTTAGCAGGAGGCTGCTACAATGGACGGACAGAGAGAGACTGCTTCTCAGGACCATGTGCTACCCCAGTACACTGGGTGGTGACATTCCTCTGGCCTGCTTCCTATTCAGACACTCACAGGGCTCCATGGGAACTGCAGTTTTGGTGGGCAGCCCTGTTAGGGTCCTGGGGAGCTGCTGGAGGCAGACTCTCTTGTCATGGGGTGGTTCTGCCTTAACAAGAAATGCTTCCTGGATGCAATGTGATAGCACCAGAATGACTCCCAGTTCTGCTATAAAGGAAACTACTGCGCTTAACACAGTGAGTCAGGGACGAGAGGCAGAGAACAAACCAAACAAGGGAAGGAGTGGAGATGGAGAAAATCTTTTTTGGAGTTGTCAATTGTGCAAAGGAAGAAGCCAGAAAAAGTTATTTGTGAAAAAGAATTCACTTATTTTTACCTAAAACTTTGACTGTGAAGTTGTGTAAAGAGTTCAGGGCTGTGAGGTGCACCCTAGTGGTCACAATGCAATGGCTGATTTTATTCCTCTTAATCTGTTGTACCAGGCTACCAACTAATTTAGACTGCTTTTATAATACAGTATATTGTTTGATGACCTATTTTTCATTGAATATGTTTTAAGGCAGTCTCTGTTCTAATTAATACTCAGACGTGAAACTGACAGTGAGTACAGGCACTCCTAAAAAAACAGCCTATGTTTGCTCATTGTTAATACATTCAGCAATCAGCAGACTTAAAATGAAGACAAAACCTTATTATGATCCTAACAGCTGGACAGCACACTGATGTTTGCCCCTAGTTAAGAAATTGCCCTATGGATCACATATAGTGAACAATGCCATATGATACTCAGTATATATTCTTATCTAGATCTTTTATCTTTCAATCATAATGCTCTTACTGTGTCTTTGCAACTAACAAAGTAAAATGAAAAACAATCTATGTGCAAACATATTACATTACAGTATTGGTCTTGCAGCACAGAGGTGCAGTGTTTTTTTATTTTTGTTTTTTTTTTATAGGTGCAGTGTTGAGCATTGTTGCCATGCAGTTCCAGAGAGCCTGATTTGGTCCTCAGTTTCCCCACTTTATATGTTAAGTTTGCACATTCTCATTGTATTCTAGTGAGCTAGTCTAGTCACTATTATTTACTACAGCCCAAAGCACACATGGTAGATTAACTAGTTACTCTATACAGACCTTGCCATACCACATAGATAAAAAAAATTCAGACGAAGATGACTGAATTCTTTAAAGGTGGTGATCAGCATGAGCTCAAGCGCGTGCAGAAGGAACTCTGAGTCCAGCAAAGGGCGGCAAAAGAGCAGTACAGGAGAAAGCTGGAGCAGAAGTTGCCGAATAACAGCATGAAGGAAGTGTGGGATGGGATGAAGATCATCACTGGCTGCAGCTCAAAGCGTTGTGCCATCATCGAGAGAGACGTGGAGAGAGCAAACCTGATGAACAACTTTTTTAGCAGGTTTGACTACCCTAACCCACTCTCACCTCAGAGTACTGCATCCTCTACACATCCTTCTGCTGATACCAGCATAGGAGAGAGTTTCCCCACAATTACTGCAGCCCGGGTAAGCAGAGAGCTGAGGAGGCTTCGTGCAAGCAAAGCAGTAGGTCCAGATGGAGTATCGCCACGACTGTTGAAGGCCTATACGTTGGAGCTGGGGAGTCCCCTACAGCTCATCTTCATCCTGAGCCTGGAACAGGGGAGAGTCCCGAGGCTTTGGAAAACATCTTGCATCACCCCAGTCCCTAGTAAGCTGAATAACTTCTGGCCTGTCGCTCTGACATCACATGTGATGAAGACCATGGAGCAGCTGCTGCACCCTCGACCCTCTACAGTTTGCATACCAGGAGAAGGTGGGAGCGGAGGATACCATCTATATGCTACACCGATCCCTCTCCCACTTGGACAGAGGCAGTGGTGCAGTAAGAATTATGTTTTTGGACTTCTCTAGCGCCTTCAACACCATCCAATCTCTGCCCTTTAGGGACAAGCTAACAGAGATGGGAGTAGATTCATACCTGGTGGCATGGATCGTGGACTATCTTACCGAAAGACCTCAGTATGTGCATCTCGGGAACTGCAGGTCTGACATTGTGGTCAGCAGCACAGAAGCACCGCAGGGAACTGTACTTTCTCTGGTCCTGTTCAGCCTATATACATCAGACTTCCAATACAACTCGGAGTCCTGCTACGTGCAAATGTTCGCTGACGACACTGCTATCGTGGGCTGCATCAGGAATGGGCAGGAGGAGGAGTATAGGAACCGAATCAAGGACTTTGTTAAATGGTGCGACTCAAACCACTGTGGCAGATTGCTGGGGTCATTACCTGGCCAGGATGCCTGGAGGGACCGGAAAAGGACAATAACAGCTTCCGGGTCATGAGAGAGCAACTGCCCTGGACTAGGAGAGGACCACGGGAAAGGAGAAAAAGGGTTCTGGCCTGTTTGGACCCATGGCCACCGCCAGGGGGCGCCTCCAGCCTCGTAGGACCTGGAGAATTGTCACTTTCACCATACCAGGCAAGATGGCGGATGAACCTGCCAGGGACACCCGGAGTGCTTCCGGTGCAAAGGGCAGCACTTTCGCCACACCAGGAAGTGCTGCTGGAAATGCGTCATCAGTCACCTCAAGCACATCCAGGTGGGAATAAAAAGCGCCACTTCCTTACAGTCTGGGAGCTAGAGTCGGGAGTGGGAGCTGAATGAAGCTCCCAGGAGAAGAGCAGAGGCAGCTAAAGACTGTGAGAGAAGGTTTATTGGGGAGATTTATTGCTGAGTGCATTGTGTGGTGTTTGGGACTTTATTCTTGTGTGTAATAAATGTGTGACTTTTTATAAAGATGTGGTCTCCGACTGGTGGTGTCCGGGCAAGTCTCACACCATGATCAACTGAACACCAGCAAAACCAAGGAACTGGTGGTGGATTTTAGGAGGACCAGGCCCCTCATGGACCCCGTGATCATCAGAGGTGACTGTCTGCAGAGGGTGCAGACCTATAAATACATGGTAGTGCAGCTGGATAATAAATTGGACTGGACTGCCAATACTGATGCTCTGTGTAAGAAAGGACAGAGCCGACT
Source organism: Polypterus senegalus (assembly GCF_016835505.1). NCBI lineage: Eukaryota > Metazoa > Chordata > Cladistia > Polypteriformes > Polypteridae > Polypterus > Polypterus senegalus. Next base: position 231,887,447 of record NC_053155.1, read on the forward strand.
ACTTCCTTAGAAAGCTGGCGTCTTTCAACATCTGCAATAAGATGCTGCAGATGTTCTATTAGACAGTTGTGACGAGTGCCCTCTTCTACGCATTGGTGTGCTGGGGAGACAGCATAAAGAAGAGGGACGCCTCACACCTAGACAAACTGGTGAGGAAGCCAGGCTCTATTGTAGGCACGGAGCAGGACAGTTTGACATCCGTGGCAGAGCGACTGGCGCTGAGCAGGCTCCTGTCAATCATGAAGAATCCACTGCATCGACTGAACAGTATCATCTCCAGACAGAGGAGCAGCTTTAGCGACAGACTGCTGTCACTGTCCTGCTCCACTGACATACTGAGGAGATCGTTCCTCCCCCACACTATGCGACTCTTAAATTCCTCCCAAAGGGGTAAACGTTAACATTATTCAAAGTTACTGTCTGTTATACCTGCATTTTTATCACTCTTTAATTTAATATTGTTCTTTATCAGTATGCTGCTGCTGGAGTATGTGAATTTCCCCTTGGGATTAATAAAGTATCTATCTATCTATCTATCTATCTATCTATCTATCTATCTATCTATCTATCTATCTATCTATCTATCTATCTATCTATCTATCTATCTATCTATCTAAATGTCATTGTATTGCTTTAATTCCCAGTGTCGCCTCTATATTAGTATACAGGTTCTCTACATTCGGAGTAAACAGAATGTTCATGTTTGATAGCATATACTGCTGTAAGTGACTTAGCCCCCTAAGATGAAATTTTGATTAAAATTCTGAGAATAAATACGACCAGTGTAGGAAGCCTTAGATATTGGATGGATCACACCATTTAAATCAAGACTTATGACTTACTCTCTTAGTATAGCACATTTTTGTTAGAGCTGTTGCTGGTTGTGCTCATATTGCTTTTGTGCATTGCTTTAATTAATTTTAGCACTTGCCTTGATTGCCTATTGTTAAGTCTTTCTACTTTTTCTATCACTTCTTAGTACCCATTGTGACACTTGATCTTTCTTGGAGTGAAGTGTCATCTCATGAGCCAAAATATTTCATTTTTGTGCAAATGTCATAATTTATCCACCTAGTGTTTAATTACAGAATGTGGACACATTGTATATATTTAAAATATTGCAGAATGTTTTTTGTTTTTGTAATATTTTAAAATGAATGTCTTCTGTTTGTTCTGAGGTTTGTTAGTCATTCTATTTTATAACCACTGTGCCTGATGCTTGCTGGGATAGGCTACAGCTTTCCCATGACCCTGCCCTGAAAATGGTTGGATGGATAGCTGACTTGGCTTTTAAGTGGAACTAGATTAAAATGCAAATATATTTTAAATGGATAGCAATTATTTTATAAAATGTACTGCCTTAAAAGATATTTTTTCAAGAATTATTTATCCACTTTGAATAAGTAATATTTGAAATATAAGTTATTTTGTGTACATAGGATAAAACAAATGTGTTTTCCCCTAAGGCATGCAGCAGCAACAAAAGAAAAGATCATTTAAGTAGGAGGCATCTTAAGTAAGGGCAGTATTACTGCTGCTTCCTACGTGCATGTCACAAAAAATTCTTCTTTATTTAAACTTAAAACATCCTTTCATGAAGGTATATTTTGTAGTCATTGAAATGTCTGATCTGTCAAGCATAAACATCCATCCATTATCCAGCCCGCTATATCCTAACTACAGGGTCACGGAGGATCTCTCTATCTATACAGTATCAGATTTAACTAAATATTATATATTATAACGAGTATAATATATCAGAGCATATAAACTCATTTATTAATCGCACATTAGAAACTAGGATACATCATCAAAAAGTAATTTCTCAATAATGCACAACACTTATAACAACGGGCAGCATGGTGGCGCAGTCGTATCACTGCTGCCTCACAGTAAGGAGACCTGGGTTTGCTTCCTGGGTCCTCCCTGCGTGGAGTCTGCACGTTCTCCCTGTGTCTGCATGGATTTCCGCCGGTTTCCTCCAATGGTCCAAAGACATGCAGGTTAGGTGCATTGGTGATCCTAAATTGTCCCTAGTGTGTGCTTGGTGTGTGGGTGTGTGTGTGTGTCCTGCAGTGGGCTGGCACCCTGCCCAGGATTTGTTCCTGCCTTGTGCCCTGTACTGGCTGGGATTGGCTCCAGCAGACCCCAGTAACCCTGTGTTAGGATATAGCAGGTTGGATAATGGATGGATGGATGGATGGACTATGACTGACTGACTGACGTTTAACAACTTTTTTGATTTCCAAAGCCCACTTCATCCTATACACCTAAATGGGAAATTCTGGCTAGCAAGGATTGCTAGGTGAAACAAATTTCTACAAAGTGTTTTTATCTTAGATATCTGGAAAAAGATGTGCAAGCTTCATAGAAGAAGTTAGTATACTACATAATAACTTTGGAGAAAACAGCAAAGCTAAGGAAAAGATCGGTTCAAGCCTGATATACTAACATCCATTAATAACTCACTTAATTTAGTTCTAGTCACAGGTTATTGGAAAAGAGGCAAAATGTAGGAACAAACCTTTAAAGGACTTCCACTTACTCACACACCACACATTTAGTCATATGGGGCCAATCCAGAGCTACCCATTAACCCAATATGCACATCACTAAGATTATACAAAGAAAATTAATACCAGGACTGAACCCAGGACTCTGTACCACCTAACATAAATTGTTAATTATATTATATAGGCACCGTGAAATGAGATGGGTGTCACCAAGGCTCCTCCAAGCACCTCCTATCCGCTTTTTCAAAGCATGTCAATCTAACATACATATATAAACACACTGCAATCTCTAAAGAAACCGCTCTTGATTTCATATATGACAATCAATGAAGGGGAACCTGATTCCCTTGCTCTTCAATGTGATATGTAAAAAGGGGGAACGTTCAACCACCACTGCCTAGGGGCTCCATGTCCCCTTAAACCAGCCCAGTATTTTCTAGAACAAAAACTTTGATTAAATTAGAAATCTATTGTATTTTCTATTAGAAAGGAATACACTGAACCGGAGCTACACATATAAACTTTACATTAATAAGAAAAGTGATAGCTAGGACTAGGAATGCAAGCAATTTTAGGTGGTACAAACAGGGGTAGGCTCTTGCCAAATTCTAAAATAGGAAAGTAGCATACACTGCAGTAGCAATGGCAGCCTAACAACAAGGTAACTGCCAGGCAGCAGTATGTCCTGTACATATGCTAGGAGCTCATAAATGGCTTTAAGATAGTTATACATTTTACATGGATCAGAAAAGAAAGAGCCTTTGGACATTCCCTTTAAATTGACATCAATTGACAAAGTCAAAACTAAGATTCCAAACCTGCCCAATACCAGAATGTAAAATGAACAAGAAAATTAATACCAAAACTAGAATTCCTTAAATGTCACAACAAAAACAATCACATGATTCATTAATTGTTTTTAGTTTTATCCAAAAGCTTGGACACCAGACCTGCCATGCTGCCATCCTTAGACTTATGATGTCAAGCTATTCCCATGTGAACTGCGAGGGATGTTGTATAGTCTACTGGCAGAAAACTATATTTCTCACAACAGTGTCTCAAAATGCCTGTTTAAAAAATCAATGGTAACAATCTCACCACAAATATAGTAACATTTTACAACCACTGGCGTAGCTGGGGGGGGAGCAAGGGGGGACATCTGTCCCCAGGCACAGCATCCAGGGGGCGCAAAATTGATGTTGAGAAATTTTAGAATGAAATGTTTTCCATTCTTAAATGCACTAAAATGTAAATAAAAAACATTTGCATACTCACTCCATCAGTATGAGGATATCTTTTTCCTATGTTTTTTGTCTCTTTCTGATTTTGAAGCACATATTAGTTCTATATACCCAACAGACAATAATTTATCCTCTCCACTACTCTAGCATGCTTGACTCCCACCACAGAAACATTTTTGATGTTATTAAACAGGTCACGCGACTGACATGAGGCATTAGTGTATCATTGTCTAAGTTGTTGCAAACTCCATTTCTGTGTGCCAAGTGATTTGTGTTTATGTGTTTGATAGAAAATTGATTGGGCTGTGGTGAAGTATTCTAGTAGATGGCTGAAAAAGTCTAGACGTTTCCCCATCATATTTCTGTACGAATAAATTGTAAGTAATGCAGTTTTTATAAATATATACTGTAATTATTTTGTTTTATAATTTGCTATATACTTTCTTTAAAATCATTTTTAAATGCGGAAAATGAATTCTTTCTTTCAAAAACTAATGATGGATTTAGATTTTAAAGAACACTTATATGAAATTTTTTTCTTAAAATATTATAACTTTAAATACATTTTTTTAAATTTTCTCTCCCTTCCCCATTGCATTTTGGAAAACAGGTGGGGGCGCGAAATCTTCAGTTGTCCCCGGTCGCTGAAAACCCTAGCTAATCCTCTGTTTACAACATAAGAAAATCAATTTCAATAATGAAATAAATTAATCTGAATTTGTTATGTGATAGCCAGGGTCAGAAAGGTAATGAGACCAGGCATAAGAACTCACAGACTTGGCTGTTAGACAGAAATCAACCCAAAAGAAACTGTGGTACCTGTGCTGATAAGTAGCCTGTAAAAGATTAGGTGGAAACTGGTTGTATGGCTCCATCACAGGATCACCAAACAGTAGCTTGGTGATCTTGGGACACTATATAAACTTTCTTTAGTGTTACCTCAGTTAAAGTACAATAGTGGCAGAGTTGATAGCAAGAAAAGAAGTTAGAATTTTTAAATAAACACTGAGCTAAGGGCTTAAATGGTGGTATGTTGGTGGGAAATTGGCCTAGAAATCCCACGTAATAGTGAGAGAGTCAACAACTATGAAATCATGCCTACAAGTCTGTAGGGTTTTGTGTCCTTTATATTTATCTGTCCTCTATCTGTCCATGCCTATCTTTAATTATTTTTGTTTAAAGAAACAAAATTCCATTTCTTTACTACATTGGCATTCTTGGCAAAAGTATTCTGGAGAATGTGATTGTCTGCACATATACATCAGTGCCCCAGGGAAAACAAATACAAAAAAATCTATCAGTAAGACTGCTTTAAAGTCCAAAAACCAGACCTTCAAAGAAGTTGCCATGTTTCTGGATCTTGATATTTTTTGGTAGTAAATTTTCAAGCAAACAGGCATAATGTTCAAAAACAGATCTGAAAATAATCAGCTTCTGAAGTGTTTTGAGAGATCTCAAATATGTTTCTTCCTACAACAAAACTTTGAGAGGTGTTTTTTTCCTATTCTCCAGGAGAGACGACATACAAAGCTCAAGAAAGCAAGTTAGGAAAAACAACACAAGGAAGATTGATAATCTGGGGCCTCATGTATAACGTCATGCTTAGAATACACACTAAAATATGGCATGCAGACAAAAGTGGAAATCTGCGTAAACATATAAAAATTCAGATGCACAAAGTAAATTTTTTTGTCCAAAAAACCTGAATCTGAATGCATAACCACAGTATGCGGCATTGGCAAACAGGCATAGACAAGGGCTAATCTCAGGTGGATTTTATATATTCTGAAACTGAAATGCTGCATGCAATGTAAAATTCTGAGCCAAATTATTCCATGCCTCAAACAGTCTCTCACTGTTTTTATTCATTTTATGAAAATTTAATTGCAAGGCATGTTTTCCAAAGTAGTCTCTCTTTATATCAGGAATAATTTTTATACAAGCTCAGGTATAGTTTGAAGGTACTTAGTCTGAAGTAAATTGACAAGCAGGCACAAGGCTGGAAAGGTTAGACTTGTTAGTTAATTTTAAATTATTTTAAGTAAAATGTCTGACCTGCATATAATGGAAATTATGCAAGGGGTTATATGCATGCAAATATATATTTGACACCATTCATTCAATCTTAAGTATTTTAAGGGAGGCGGAGTAATTGTCATGTAAATGTAGTGTTTACCCCTTCAAATGCTCAGCGATTGTTAAATTGTTTGTTGTGTTTGTGACAATTTATGCATACTGAAGCAAGAAGTAAAGATGGAGGGTGAAATTGTTTGAATGTGTAACCATTCATGCATGGATTCATTGTGATATCGTATTTTCTAAAAATTAAAAATATGTATGTTAACTGTTCAATAATACTAAAAATTACTGAATACTGAATACTGAAAATTTGACAGTGGTGAACAGAGGTGTTCTTTAAGCCATCTACCCTTCTATTTTAGAACTATGATGACTTATTTAGCCAGATCCTTTTCCTGTCCTAAATAAATCATATTACAGTGTTACATTTTTTAAGCTGCTCAATTCAATTCAAGATCCTACGCCAATTGAATTGGGCACGAGATGAAAACCAACTTTGGATAGAGGGTCTTTACACAATGGTAAAAATATAATTCCCATATATGTAAACCGATGACAAAAAATAAAAGTTATATGTTCAGAAATTAATTTACATGAGGAGCATTCACCTGTAATAAGATTATCTTGCTCAAATTCACATTAAATCAACAGATCTTATGAAACACACACATTATGTTTAACGCATATGGAAGTGATAAATCAGGAATGATTAAATAAAAAATCTTAAAATTTCTTTAAACTCTTAACAACATGCACAAACAAATAGCAAGAAGAATTGGGATTGGGTGTCATATCCTAGAGTAGGGTTAATAAATCAGTTTTACACTGTATGAAAATTGAGGCCTCAAGGCTAGTATTTCATTAATTAATAATATGGATATATTCAGAGAAAATCCAAATGTTTTTTAAAGCAGCCAATAAGTATCAACATTTAATCCTGCTGAATGGCCTTTTGGTGTTCAGAGAGAGAGAACAAGACTTCAAGGATTCTGTTGAGGTATATATTATATTAAACAAACATGTACTGTAAAATGAGGATGATTGTTTGCCTTGAATATTTATGATTTGATCATGGGAGATGACGGATTGTCACGTGATTGACTTTACCTCCTGTCCACGGTCGTTTCCTGCCTCACACCCAGTCCTACCATAACAATCTTGATTTCATTGCATCAGAGAACCAGGTTAAGTGAAGCCCACCAATAAGCACATTATGGCTCATTACATCATTCAGGGATCTTTGTGCTTTGTATACAAAATTGCCATTGTTTCATTTTACGACATTTGGGAAAGTGGCAGGGGAAACTGTCCCACCAATATGGCCTTTTTGTTTGTATGTCACCCTCAAAACTGTCCTACCTCTGGCGCTGGTGCTACCATAAGACCTCGAGACAACCATTTCAGTATTAGTAAATTAATACTAAATCTGACAGGCCATGCAAGCATTTTTTTAAAAACATCAAGAAATCAGAAGCCTACACCATAGAGCAGGAGGATATTAGCCTTTATAAAGCATTCATATTTATGTTTGGTTGTCCATAAAATTAGGTATACAGTAGTTTTGGGTAAATTTGTGTCTAAGACTTTTTAAGAAGCATTCTCTTTTTCATTTTTCTTTTTCAGTAGTAAAGTGTTTCCAAATATTTGTGACACCTTTTGAAAATGGTGCTTGCATACTTCTTTTTTATTTATTTTTTCTTGGCTTAGATTAATTACTCAAGTATTCTATCTTTTTTATTCTTTGTTAAACTACTGTTTCATGTACGACAATACCATGAGGAAGGTGCTCCATTTTCCATTGATTACTTACTTTATCTCATCAGGACAGCTAAACATTAGTTACTAAATATTAGTTACAATCATGCGTCAATAACATGATTGTGTGTTCTCTCCTTAGGGTGAATGATCTCCTAAAAAGTTGTTCATGACAGAGCATACATTCTTCTCATGAATATGTCTTACCAGTGCCGTGTTCTGAGATTTTATTTCCTCAAGTCAGTGACACTCTGCTCATTTTTCAAACTAAATTTATGCAGCAGGAGCACAACAGATTACCTTTCCAGTTAAATGTCAGTCCTCCATTTTTTAATTAATTTGCATCCCCATTCAAAGCTGGTCCTGCATTCTATCACCCCTCAAGCATACCATTTCTCTTGTCCTTATAATTCTTTTTCTCTTTCTCCCTCTCTCTCTCATCATGGACACTGACTGCTTTACTTTCCACTAGCAGATTCTCAGTCCTCAAGCAGTTTTTTTGACACCTCAGATCCATAACTGATCTTTCTTTCATTTCCTCAACAGATAGATTTTTTGTTCTGGTTTTTTTAACTATCTCCACCTATTCCTATACTATAGCTTGAGCACATTTTTTATGAAGCTGTCTACAGTGTTATTTCCCAGCATAAGGAGTCGTATGCTCACAGTTAATGGTATTATTTCCCCCCACCTGCATTTTTCACTTTTAAACCGAAAGTATACTTTTTATATATAACTAGAGTAATACTCACTTGTAGTACTAACCACTGAAAAGAAAATGTTTACTGCATTGTAACAAAATATCTGCATTAAACTTCAGTTGAAAATTTTTTTAATTGACAATTCTTAAGTTTTCTGCATATAGAGTTTAAATCGTTACCACAGGAGTAAGAGGTGGATTATATAAAAAGGCATTTAAATAATTTAATTTTATTTTTCTTGTTTTGTGCAGCACTCTTCACCGAGTACAAGCATAAACACGCTTACATTCATTTACTACTGTGTATTCAGTAATATGACAAATTACAAACCATATAACTTTTATCAACATTTTGTTAGGCCATACAAGTAAGATGTTTACTGTACTCTGTACATAAGACAATACTATTCCTACTACTATAACTACATAAATAAACAGACTACAATGACAGAGTAAAATATAGTAGTTTCAATATTTAATATAATGGGCCTATAAAAAGTATTTTTATTGCTATACAATATTGAATCACAGTGAATTTATTTTTGCTCTTTTGACATTGATCAACAGAAATCTTTTTAATGTCAAAGTAAAAAGAGCTCTCTGCCAAGTGCCCTAAATTAATTACAAACATAAAACACAAAATAATCGATCACATAAGTTGAAATCACCCCTGCACTCTTTATTGGATTGTAGATTTAATTTTAATTAGATAAATTTGCCACTTTTGTCCATTAATTTAAACATGTTTTCAGAAAGGTTTGATAATTTATTAAAAATCAAAATAATTCATTCTGATCCTTTGCTGTGGAGCTTTAAATTCTGGTCTGGTGCATCCTATTTGCTTTAATTATCCTTGTATCTAGAACATGATTGGATTCTACCTGTGGCAAATTGAATTAACTGGACACAGTTTAGAAAGGCACCTACCAGTTTATATAAAGTCCCACAATTCACACTGCATTTCAGTACAAAAAAATGAAAAACACAACATCATCATCATCATCAACAACAACAACTACCACCACAACCACCACCTATGAAATTCACAGAATGCTCTGCAGTAGCCTAAATTAGGTATAAAGCCATTTCTAAAGCTTTGAGTATTCCCATGAGCATAGTGGCCAAAATAATTGTGAAATGTCATATGTTTGGAACCACCACAGCTTTTCCTAGAATTGGCCATCCAGCTAAACTGAGTAACTAGGGATAAAGGACCTTGGTCAGGGAGGTAACCAAGAACTCAGTGGTCACTAATGGTTGACTTCAGAAATCCTCTGCTGAGATGGGAGAGCCGGACAAAAGGACAACTATTTCAGTAGCACTTCATCAATCAGGTTTTATGGTATAGTAGCTAGACGGAAGCCAATCTTGAGTACAAGACATTTACAAGAGTCTGGAAGCATGAAGAAAAAGAATCTCTTGTCTGATGGGACCATAATTGAACGCTTTGGCAAGATCACTGTCTGTAGAAGACCAAACTCAACTCATCACCTAATACCATCTGTATGGTGAAGCATGGTGGTGGCATCATCGTGCTATGGGAGTGGTTCTCAGCGGTAGATAATGGGAAATGCAGCCAAATACGCAGAGGTCCTTGAAGAAAATCTGCTTCAGAGTACATGCAGTCTCAGACTGTGGCGACAGTAGATCTTTCAGCATGATTATGACCAAGTGCATATAGTAAAGAGAATGCTGAAGTGGCTTTGAGACAAGTCTCTGGCTGTCCTTGAGTGGCCCATCCAAAGCCCAGACTTAGACATCATAGAACATATGTGGATAGACTCAAAGATGGCAGTTTAAAACTGCTTTCCATCTACTTTAACAGAGATTGAGAGGATCTGCCTAGAAGAATGGAACAAACTGCCCAAATCCAAGTGTTTAAAGCTTTCAAGCTTGTACAACTTAATCAAAGTTGTAACTGATTCCAAATAGGCTTCTACAAAATAATAATTGAAGGGTTGAATATTAATGAATGAGCAATTTCAGTTTTTAATTTTTAATACATTACAATGGGTTATTGAGCATAGATTGATAGGCTCAGATGGCACATTTACCAATTTAAGATTAAATCAACAATACAATAAAGTGGGCAGACATTGAAGGAGTCTAAATGCTTTGAGTCCATTTTATGATACGAACTTTGCATTGTTTTTATGCACAAGGTATATAAGCTCAATAATCTTCAAAAAATGTATAATAAGGCGTTGGTAATGCAATATGGGCTCCGTGACAGTGTGAGGAATTTTAGAATAAAAACTGTGTTCACGCTTGGAGCATGTGTAAGTGCTTGCAGAAGCATGAACGAGCAGCACTGGGATGTTGATGGCGGAATTGGCGGAGCCCATCATTCACTTGCATATGTGTGCAGTCCAGCCGATTTCCTCATTAGCACTCTGGGGTGAGTAATTTGGTACCTGTGCCTGCTGAAGCATAAAAAGAGCCTGAGCAGCACAGTCAGGGGAGAAAGTCAGAGAGAAGAACAAAAAGAACGAGAGTCCGGAGGTTTAAAGGAAGGAAAGAAATGAATTGAAATGAAATGAAACAGAGGCAGTTTGATGGCTGAACAGGTGAAAGCAAGGACTGGCAAGGTTTCTTGCTAAAGGCCATGGGATGGTAATGGGAACATGAGCTAGTTTTGATGATTGTGCTTGCCAATGGATATCTCTTCTTGTTAAGGAGATTGAAAAGGATAAGCTGAGGAAACGTCAATTTTAGTTGGATGCACCAAGGCTTAAGTGAGGTTTTTAAAGACACACATCTTGTGGATTGTAGCTGTTTTGATTATTTATTAATTGGATTGTTTATTTATTAGCTTTTGATCTCCACAAACACTTTTTTATCAATAAGTGTTTATTTATTTATTCACAAAAGGACTGCACTGCGCTTTGGTTTTTAAACATTTTGTTTAAATAAAATACATAGTGCAGTGTTTGTACCATTCCTTGCTGTTTTGGATCCTCATTGACCATTCCTTTCTCAGTTTTATGACTATTCACAACCCGGGTTCAGGGGAGTGTGCCAGCTGCGGGCAGCCTACTGTATGTATCACAAAGGCATAAAGCATACTGGTATTAATATTTGGAAAAATTTGAATCCTCAGCCTTAACTCTTTTAAACTTCAGTGCTGTCTCCTGGGGGAGTTTAGGTTGTAAGGGCTTGCAGTACACATTTTTAAACCCTTGTAATTCCTAATGCATTTTATTTTGCAATTCTATGCTTTCTTTTGCCTGAATGTGTCTAATAATTGTCTGCCTATTGTGTTGATATCATGCACAATTAATGTCAGTGAGTTATGTCTTTTAAATAACAATTTTTAAAAATTGCCTACTTCTAACGTTTTTTTAGCTTCCCCTAGCGTTTCAATGACAGCTGTCACACATCACGTTCTAGGGCTAATAGTTGTAGTCCTTGGGATTATTACATTCAGATCACTACCTCAACAAGTGGATTTTTCCTATAGATGTTAATGTACCTGACAGTAATACTTTTGGCAGGAAATTCACTGCATACATTTTCTATGATCTTTAGAAGTTCTCTGCTTATAGGTAGCACACCAGCTTTCAGACGGCATACATTATTGACATCCTTTGAAGTTTCTCTCTTGCTGGGTTGTTTACCTCTATTGAACTTTGGTGTGAAATCATTTTTTAATTGATAACTCTACTCTTGTGCCACTGTGCTGAACCATGTGCAAGCCATATACTGTACATTTGTAAGGAAATAACAGATTCTCAATGTAGTAGAAGTAATGTTACTTTCAATTGCCATGGGGATGGAAAAAATAGCATGTTTCAAATGAAGAAAAATAATTAAGTAAATCCACTTTCTAAAACTGTGCTCTTATAAAAGAATGTTGATAAACAGTTGATGAAAACAGTACCTGTGTATGCAAATTGCACCAAATCCCAAAGAGCATTTGGGTCAATACCCTCCATTTTGATTTCTTCTTGCTTTGCTTCGCAAACATCACTTGTGAACATAGCAGCAAAGTAGTCTGACACAGCACTTAGTACAATTCTGTAAAGAAAAAAAAAACACCCAAGGGAGCTAATTAAATTTGAATTTTCACACTGTACTTAGTTGGCTAACACAGATTGCTTTAAATATCACTTAGAGGTGAAACACCCTCACATTACATGATTATTTAAAATCTCTTACATAATAAAAAATAACATATCCTCTGATACTCATTCCATTGATATTTATTTCTTTCTTAAAGAGCTTGTATTCTGTCTTTTAAGCAGACATACTTTATTTACCTTTCATATATTATGCAGATGAGAATCCTTGACATTCTGAACATTGGAGAATGTTACTTATGGAGGAATAGTATATTAGAGTAATTAACCTTAAGGCAATTCCTTACTTTTTCTTTTTTTGTTGTGCAGAGTAAACATCAATACATCCATCCGTTGATTCAATTAATGAACCTTCTTTAGTACAGGGTCAGAGTATTTTTTCACTCATGCCTGGTCAGTTTAGAGCCACCATTTAATCTACCACACATGCATGCCTTTAGAATATGGGAAGAAAACTAGACATTCCAATGAAACTCTAGATGGGTATATAGAGAACATGCAAACTCCACACCAGTAGAGACTGGGCAGAGGACTGAACCCAGAGTTCAGGAGTAGTTTTAGTATATCTCCGTGGAAATACGATCCAGCTAAATGAAGTCATGTTTGCCCTGATGTCACCACTTTTGCAAGCATTGCACTGAAAATCAGTGAATTACTTTATATTTCTTTCAGTTCTTATTATTATGGTATTAATAACTTGCCTCATGTGAGATGTACCTTATGCTGATAAGTAAGCATGTACAGGGAAAATATTTATAGATTTACAATCCTCATGTTATGCCCTGAAGCAATGCTAAGATTTTTTTTTTTGCTTTTTGTTTAGTAAGAACCAGATCATTTTACTTTTGTATCCCAATGCAAGTTTCTTTATAGAATATAAAACTGACAAAATTCAGATTCTGCTAATTCTAAGGATGCAACAGATCTGCAGCCATAGAAACAAATTGCACAAGGGCTTATATCAGAGTTAGTCCCTAAGGATCCTCTCACAACCATAAATAGCAGAGCTTCCTAAGTCAAATGAGATTGAAAACAATTAGGTTTATAAAGTATGATGTAAACGATATATATATATATATATATATTTTTTTTCAAATGTAATACAAATGTGAAAATGTAAAGGATGTTGTGGATGGCCGGCTTCTTATTCTGGCCCTCACCCCCAAGCCGCCAGGAGGAGCTCCCGAGAGCATGGACGGGCTCCGAATTCCAGCAGGACCTTATGGACTATGTAGTTTTTATGCACAGCCCAGCTGGATACCTTGGGGATCACTGGGAGTCGCTGTCGGGAGGCCAGTGGACTCATTTGCACACTATGACCCGGAAGTTCATCACAGGAAGAGCGACGGGCTTCTGGGGTGAAGAAAAGCATTATTTACCCTGACCCGGAAGGAATAAGGACTTGTGGACTGTTGGATTGGGAACACTTCCGGGTCAGGGAATATAAAAGGACTGAGGGAGCTCCCAGATGGCGAGCTGAGCTGGGTGGTAGGAGGGCAATGCGTCTGGGAGTGCAGGATTGTGATTTATTGGATTAATTATTGTTTATTGAGAATAGTGGAGTGGTGGTGCTTTGTGCACTTAATTATTATAATAAATAATAATTATTGGACTTTTACCTGGTGTTTGGCGTGGTACCTGAGGGTTCAAGGGAGCACTAGCGCCTCCTACTGCGACAAGGACTATTTAGGGTTTTCAGAATTATAGTTTGAATCTGCTACATATACACTATAGAAACAAAATGGCTCATATAACAAAATGTCTAGACATCACACAAGTGTATATCCCACCCTCGGAACTAATTCAAAAACAAGAGAGTGCGTTTTCAAATATTAGAAGAAAAATGTACAATAAAAAAGTTGTCATACTAGGAACTTAGTAAATAGCAGGAGTCTTAGGGAGTTACAAGTGACTGCACTCCTGTATGAGATGGTGCAGGATGGAAAATAGTACAACCTTTTAATTGCCCCATCAAATCTATTATCAGGCAGCAGTGTGTCATGCTGGATTATGTATTAGAAGTATAATATCCAAATCAGCATGTAAGACAATAGTTCATGCCTTGAAAGAACACTTGCATTTACCCTTGAAACACAAGAAATCAGAAAATGGACCCATTCAAACACTGGTGACCCTCCAAGAGATATACAGTTGTCTGGGGACTGTGACTTCAAAAGGTACTCAAACTCCATCACTTTTGCTACATTTTGTTTTGTTGCATCCTTATGCTAAAATGATTCAAACACTCAATATCCCAGAATGACAAAACAAACATAGAATTTTAGGGATTTCTGCATGTTTATTAATAATAGAAAAATGAAATATCCTATTTACAGAAGCATTCAGCCCTTTGCTATGACACTTGGAAATTGGCTAAGGTTCATCTTATTCTATCAATCACTATTGAGATGTTTCTACACCTTGTTTAGAGTTCATTGGTTATCAACTAATTTGATTGTTTATGATAAGGAAATGGGACGGCACAGTGGCGCAGTGGGTAGCGCTGCTGCCTCGCAGTTAGGAGAGTTTGCATGCTCTCCGTGGGTTTCCTCCAGGTACTCCGGTTTCCTCCCACAGTCCAAAGACATGCAGGTTAGGTGCACTGGTGATTCTAAATTGTCCCTAGTGTGTGCTTGGTGTGGGAATGTGTGTGCTCCCTGTGGCGGGCCTACCCTGCCTGGGGTTTGTTTCCTGCCTTGCGCCTTGTGTTAGCTGGGATTGCCTCCAGCAGACCCCCGTGACCCTGTAGTTAGGATATAGCGGGTTGGATAATGGATGATAAGGAAATGGCATCTACAAAATATCCCACAGTTGACAATGTGTACTAGAGAAAAAACCAAGCCAAGAGGTTTAAGAAATTGCCTGCAGATCATGAAGAAAGGATTGTGTTGTGACACAGATCTGCAGAAGGCTACAAGAAAATGTGTACATCATTGAGTGATCCCAAGCGCACAGTGGCCGTGTAACAACCATGGCTCTTCCTAGAGCTGGCTGTCTGAAAAAAAAATGGGTGTTTACGGGAGAAACAAGAACCCTTTAGTTACCTTCCTGAGCTTGAAAAAACATGTGTGGAACTGGGTAAAAGTCACAGAAGAACAACCACAACTTCAGCACTCCACTAATCTGGGCTTTATTGTGGCCAGATGATAGATGAAAACCTGCTAGAATTTGCAATAAAGCACCTAAAGGGCTCTCAGTCTATGAAAAATAAGATTCTCTGATATGATGAAACCAAGATTCAATTGAATGGCCTCAATCCTAAGCTTAATGTCTGGAAGAAACCAGACACTACTCATCACTTGCACAATACTTCTCCAATCATGAAGCGTGGTGGCGGCAGCATCATGCTGTAGGGTTGTTTTTCAGCAGCTGGGATTGGAAGTCAGGACTGAGGGAAAGCTGAACAGAGCAAAGTACATAGATATCCTTAATTAAAAAAAAAAAACTTTTCAAGAGAAATTCTGGAACTCAAACTATGCCGAATGTTAATCTTCCAACAGGATAATAAACCTAAGCACAAAGCAAAAGCTGCATAGGAGTGGATGAGGATCAGCTCTGTGAATGCTTTTGAGTGGCTCAAGCAGAGCCTAGATTTGAACCCAATCAAGCATCTCTGGGGAGACCTGAAAATAGCTGTGCACTGATGGAGTTTAAAAGAAACAGATCTTGCAGAAAATTAAATCCCCAAATCCAGTAGTGTGCAGTTTGTTACGTCATACCCAAGAAGTCTCCAGGCTCTAATTGCTGCCAAAGGAGCTTCAACAAAACACTGAGTAAAGGGTCAGAATTCTTGAGTCAAAAAGATATTTCAGTTTTTTTGTTTTAATAAATTGCAAAATTTCCAAAATCTTGCTTTTGCTTTGTCATCCTAGGGTAATGAGTTTTGACTGATGAAGGAAAAAAAATGTAAACAATTTTAGTTTAAGTCTGCAACGCAGCAAAATGCAAAACAGTCAAGGGGTCTGAATGCTTTCTAAAGCATAGAGCATAGAGTTTTAAAATACATACTCATTCATATTAAAGTAACATCACTGCTGCATTATCAGCGCATTGAATATTCATATAAGGCTTTATTTTATTGATAAAGCTCCAGACCTGCATTTCACCATGGGCCAAAGCAGCCAACAATTCTACCTTGAGACTTCAATGGGAATTTTAACTCTCAAGAACAGGATGCCAATGGATACCATTCTAATGTCACTTGAGTTGGAAGCTACTTCTATGGAAGCTACTGAACTACCACAAGCCTTTTGTTTTGTTATTTTTAATTGTGAGTCATCATTAAAAAAAATGTTTGATGAAGTGACTAAAAATGCAAATTGCTCAAACTTTTGAATCATTTAATCAGGTTCCAGAATGCACTTGAATGATAAGCCTTTTATTCTAATTTGTTGCATTTGTTAGAGTCCTCAGTTTTTCAGCTGATGTAACTTTCATATTTTCTTCTCCTCAACCTTAGTTAAGCCTGTTAGAATTTGCATATTCAAACCATTATGTCACTTTATTGTGTGTAGTGATTATTTCAATTACAGTACTTTAAAAATGTTACACATGTTTTATATCAACAAAAAATTCAAACAAATGAATAAATAATGGAATTATAATCTCTGATAAGAGAGACAAATTGATTAACTGCTACTTCATCAATTTAAAGTGATAATTTAACAATCAAAATACATTTTAATGCATGACTTTTGTCTTATGTAAGAGAAGTCAAAAAGAGGTGTTGTCAGTCAAAAGGTAAGTCTAATATATGCATTAAATGAGTTTATCATTAAAAATCTGTAAGCTCTAGTACTGCATAATTACCGTTAAAATTTAAAATCAATTTGTGTTTTATGAGCAAATAGATAATATACTTTTATATTTTATACATAAAGAGGATATCATAAAATGTATCATTCAGCAGTGAAAGCATATTGAGAACAATGTTACTTAAACTGTGGTGGGCTGGCGCCCTGCCCGGGGTTCGTTTCCTGCCTTGTGCCCTGTGTTGGCTGGGATTGGCCCCCAGCAGACCCCTGTGACCCTGTAGTTAGGATATAGCGGGTTGGATGATGGATGGATGGGTGTTAGCTAAAAAATGTTGTTAGTTATAAGATGACATGTTTTCTTATGTGTTGCAAGTGTGCTTTTTAAATCATGTTTACATTTAACTTTAGGTTGAAATTTTTATTTGTCTGATACATACAAAAAAAAAATCAAGCAAAAACTAACAAACAGGGAAACAAATGTGTTGATTGACTTGTTAATTTTAATTTATTTTGAAATTCTGAAAGTGTGCCTTCCTATTTTTTAGATTAAGTGAACAACTGTAATGTCCATTCCTTCATCTTTTACCTGACGAGGTAAACAAGAGACTTTCCCAATATTATCAGGCACAAGCCTCAATTTAATCCTGTATAGGTCATTAGCTCATCACATGTCACATTTAAACTCATTCACAATCTATCAATTAGCATTTGAAATTACCATAATCTCGCACATTTCTAGGATCTGGCAGAAAAAACAGAATACCCTTGGAAACAGTTTAGAGTGTCCAATTTCCATGGATCTAGATGTCTAGAGGTGTGAGCCAATATCACTTTTTGATTCGACTACAGTAGATGCAAGAAAAGGAAGAAGCTAGGCTCTTTACAGTGCTGATAGGTTAATAAATGCAAAAAGTTACAACTCATTCATTTATCAATAATAAGTTCATCTGAAAAGTCTAAAAATAAACTTTTTTTATTTAAACACTGAGTCATTGGAAGCAATAAATGTACCTTTGCTTAAATTGAAGGTCACATGTGTCTGCTTCAAGTGCCATTTTGATGGCTACTTAAGTTGCATAAGGCACACTAATTAAACAAGCCAAGAACAGTTGGAAAAAATACATTTGTTATGTAAAGAATTATACTTTTCAAAATGAATTGCTTTAGCTAGGTAATTACTGTATATAATTTTAGTGCAATACTTAAAAAGAAGGAAAATAAACTGAAAAACAAAAAGAACAATAGATTAGTGTACATGCACAAATATGGCAAGTTTCATAATACATTTGAGTAGAGATAACATATTTATAGTACACAGCGGTAGATATATGGATGTATAATGATTAGTGCTGCAGCCTCACATCTATACAGTAGGAGACAAGGTTCGATGTTATAAGATTTATTGCTCCTATGTTTAGACTTAGTTTTTTTATATCTTTTGCCATCAATTTTGAGCTGATTTAACTGATAAGGCTTATGCCTGGGCTTGGTGCATTTCTATTATTTGCCTATATTTTAGTTATTATTATCATTTTCTTACCATGGCATAGTTGCTAACACTTGAGCATTGGCAGCTACTGAATTAAAATAATAGTAATATCCAAACATTCATATTGTATTTACTTTTTAATTCCAATGATTTCATGTCAATGTAATGACGTTTGCCAATAATTTACAAAATCATTGGTACACAATCAATCTGGCAACATTAGGGGAGGCACACCAGCCCGAATATATAGAGAGGGTTAGTGACAGGATGGGCATCTGGCTATAAAACAGTCAAAACCTTAATAATGGAATCAATCCAATCAGCTTCAGAAAATGCTGGGGTGTACCCCCTAGGTGAACCACAGGGGTCTCAACTGAACCCTGTAGGAAGTGAGCAATGGATACTGGGCCAAGGACAGGCCCATCTAAAGAGGTTAGTCCAGAAGAAGCTGAAGAAAAAGACACTTAATTGAAAGAAAAGGGTAAGTTAAAGGTGAGAATGTGGTTAAGGATGTGATTTGAACAAGAAGAGAGTGAGCAGATCTGATGGAAAAGTGGAGAGTGGGACTGTTGTGTATGCTGCAGCCAAGTTGGAATAAGGCAACGGAATTGGGTGAAGGCTTTAAGTTGTTTGATGGTGGAGCAAATGAGCAAAGGAAAAATGGTGTAGATATAGGAATATCCAAAGAACTAAAATATAGACTTATCAGTGTGCATAGGAGGAGTAATAGGGTGATGAGTGTCAAGCTGGGCCTTGGTGAGACAGCAGTTAATGTCATTTGTGCATTTGCTTCGCAAGTGGGCTGTAAGGAAGACGAGAAGGACATTTTCCGGGCACAAATGGATGAAGAACTTAGGGCGGTACAAGAAAGAGAAAATGTGCTCATTGATGGTGATCTACATAGGTATGTGAGTCTTTGCTTTAAGACAGCTCATAGAAAAGCATTGAAAACAAACAGAAAGGTTTTCATACACTGTTTATTGATTTGGATGAGGATTAAGAAGTATGCGAGGATTGTCCAGGGTATGCACAGTATGAGGGAGTAAGGATTCAGGTTAAAATTAGTGTTGGGGTAACAGACAAGATCCTTCTTAGAGTAAGTTTGCACCAAGGATCTTTTAATCTAATTTTTATCTTTGATATGGTTACAAATGTGCTGAGTCATGGGGTAAAAGTCCAATCCCCATGGTGCATGCTTTTTGCTGATGACACTGTGTTGTGAGCGCACTAGAAAAGAGAAAGTGAAGAGGAAGCTGGAAGAATGGAGAAGGGCTTTGGAAGATAGACAATTGAATATACATAGGAAAAAGATAGAATATATGGGGTTTAATGATGATCAGGATTTAGAAGTTAACTTGCAGGCAGACCCATTTAAAAGAGTTTATAAATTTAAATATCTAGGATCATTGGTAGCCCAAGATGGAAAATTAGATGCCGAAATAACTTATAGAGTGCAATGTGGATGGAACAATGGAAGAAAGTATCAGTAGTATTATGTGATTGAAGAATTCAGATTAAATTTAAAGGTAAAGCTTTTAAAACAGTGGTAAGATCACCTATGATGTATGAAGTTGGGGCATGGGCAGTAAAAGAAGTGCAGGAGAAGTTAGATGTGGCAGAAATGACAATGTTGAGACAGATGTGTAAAGTTAAAAAAAAGGACCTAATATGAAATGAAACAATCAGATGTACAACACAAGTGGGAGAGGAAAGTACGCTGAAGTGGTATGGACATATATTGACACGTAGACTAAATGTTCTTGCATGGCAAGAAAACTATTAACAGCATACGCTTGAGTAATATACTGACGCAGGAAGAATAACAACGCTCTCTGAAGCTTCTCGACAAGGGTAAAAAACACTGGTCTTGCAGTCTCCTTTTATTATATTCTTCTTTACATACACATGCGCACCACCATGCACCAAAATCATGTGAGCTCTTAACATAGGGAACACATCTTTCAATTGAGAGCATTTTACATTTATATGTTAACAACATATGATGAGGGGAGACAATGAATATAAGGGTAAAAGATTGATGGGAATGGAAGTACAGTGGAAGAGAAAGTGAGGGAGGCTAAAGCAGAGGTGAATGAATATACAGTAGTAAAAGAAAATCTGAAGGGTCTTGACTGCTGAGGAGGTGCAGGACTGCATTGTATGGAGAATGATTATCAAGTGCAACAACCCCACATAAAAGTAGGAAGAGATGAAGAAGAAGTGAATACGTAATCACATTTACTAAGACCTGTGAATAGAAATTGTATATTAACAAATATCACTTACTCAGAAATACAGAACCGGTATTTGATGGCACACATACTGGGTGGCACTGCTGCATCATAAATTCAGAATTCTGGGGTTGACTCTGAGCATGCGTCTGAGCACATATCTAATTGCAAATATTCTTGTGATCATTTTGCTTCACCAGATAGAAATTAAACACAAAACCAATAACTTGTACAAATGTGAACTGTATATTAAAAAAACAAACTAAAATATGGTATGACGGTGTCTGTTGAGAGCAACATTTTTATGATTTTCTACAAATTACTAATGGCCCACTGTTAAAGGGACTAAATTTAATAGACAGGGGAAAGTATTATATCATTGTTAACCATGGAAAATCTAACATGCATGTCTGTTATCTTCCCAGTAATGATGAAGTCTTTAAACTACTACAAAAACTAAAACCCACACTAGTCCCTCTTCTCAGTCTTCCTTAAATTCCTTCCTTTCTTCCATGGATGGACTGACTACCTGGGCTGCTGGTGAATCCTTTCCACACAGGAGAGAAAGAGAGAGAGGGAAGAAACAATGAAAGTGTCCAAGGTAAATATCAGATGAACATAAGGGAATGATCTCCAAACTCACATTCAGCACTAATTTCCTGCTTGTAAATAATGTACTTTTTCATTTTTTCCTAAATTTTCTACTGATTGTCCTTCAATAAACACGGTCCTAGTCAGTATTAAAAGCTTACTATTGCCTGTGATTATATTGTAACCTTTGCGGGGGTACTGTAAAAAGTATTTGATACAGATAATATACAAAACAATAGAACAAAAATTAGAAAAAATATAAAAGAACAATCAAAGACCAACCAATGGGTGTGTGGCGCATTAATAGGTTAAACACATATTTTGAAAATGAATATGTATTTGCATATAGGATGTGAAAGATTGTAATTCATTGAAGAAAGAGTGTCATCAACTAATTCAACTCTTTATCATAAAGCTTAGATTATTAAGGAAGACTTGGTGTTTTAAAAATAAGTTAGTTTTTTTTTTTCCTTTTAATTAACAGTTGAGTCCATATTACATTAGGTTTACTCAGTAAAACACATTTTATATAACAGCACTTGTTAGGTCATGACAAAATAAGGAATGTTTTCTTTGCCACATACAGCTAATATTTGCTTGAAGAAACCTAAGGCATCAAGAGAATGAATGTTTAGACCAGCCAGAACATAAGCTGACCATGAGCAAGAACAGTAAAAGTCATACAAAAATGCTATTTTTTTCTTTATACTTATGTGTTTTGTACTTGTGTGCGATTGTATTTGGGGCTACCAATAGCCTGCATCACACACCCATTTTGCTTCATATTTCCTGCTTCATTCTCTCTCTCACTCTCTCTTTGTCGAAAAATTTAGGCCTCTCCTCTCTTCTCATCTACCAATGGTCATTCATCTCACTCACCTCACCAACCCTGGACACATTGTTTAACTATGTTCTGGTACATTATAATTTAGTGTTATTAACAGATGCTGAGTAGTCAATTAATATTGTCCTTGCATTGCTACCATTTTGACGAAATTGTCTTCCATGACCTTGGAAAGGGAGCTTCAATGTTTCATCACAAATGATTGACCAAGCACTGGATATTGGTCTTCATTCTTGTAAGATGTAGAATACCTAAGGTTGGCCAGCTGCCTTTTCCTAATCGCCATCAACAAGATGTTTTATTTTTTCTGGAATCTTTTGCAGAATAGAATTTAAATTTTTATGTTTTTCCTTTGCCAGCTGCCCTTAATTTAATATATTCATTACCTACCATATGGCTATATTATTATTGTTGAAATGTTTTGAAGGCCCAATTAAAACTTATTACATATATATATATATATATATATATATATATATATATATATATATATATATATATATATATATATATACACAGTACACTGCATTTCTAGGTGCCATGAAGGAAGGACCTGCATCCGAGTGGGGATGAAGAATGGATTCTTGTCCGGCCAGGGGGCCAAAATAGATGGACTGGGCAAATGGGCATACTGGGGGCAGTTCACTCCCCTACACAAAAGGTGGCAGTGTTAATCAGGACTGAACCTTATTAAGATGCCTGCAGGGTTGCATGGGAGTTGGAGTCCAGAAAAACTTGTGCAACACTCTAGTGGCTGCAGGTTTTTGTTCCAACCAGATTCCTAATCATTGACAACAGCTGATAACACTGATCTCATTTAATTAGCTGGTATTTTTTTTTTATTCTACATTCAGAAAAGCACAGCAGCATAAATTTTTACATGTATAAAACATTTAGAAAAATTTCTGCTTTTGCTATAGATTTAAATGCTTAACTCTCTTTTGTTGATTTAATTATATTTTGCCCTTTCTCTTCGTTGTATCTTATTAATGACATTTAAAAACGAGCAGAGCAGGCAACACTGGATAATCAAAGGCAGCAACTACTTTAGCGTCAGACCCACTAATTAATAAATAATGGATTATTTAAACAATTAGAACACCTAGAAAAGTAGAATGAAAATATTGTTAAAAAGAAAACAACACATTATTCCCACGTAACTTGGTACTTGGTATATATATATATATATATATATATATATATATATATATATATATATATATATATATATATATATATATATATATATATATATATATATATATATATATATATATACTCACCTAAAGGATTATTAGGAACACCATACTAATACAGTGTTTGACCCCTTTCACCTTCAGAACTGCCTTAATTCTACGTGGCATTGATTCAACAAGGTGCTGAAAGCATTCTTTAGAAATGTTGGCCCATATTGATAGGATAGCATCTTGCAGTTGATGGAGATTTGTGGGATGCACATCCAGGGCACGAAGCTCCCATTCCACCACATCCCAAAGATGCTTTATTGGGTTGAGATCTGGTGACTGTGGGGGCCATTTTATTACAGTGAACTCATTGTCATGTTCAAGAAACCAATTTGAAATGATTCGAACTTTGTGACATGGTGCATTATCCTGCTGGAAGTAGCCATCAGAGGATGGGTACATGGTGGTCATGAAGGGATGGACATGGTCAGAAACAATGCTCAGGTAGCCCGTGGCATTTAAACGATGCCCAATTGGCACTAAGGGGCCTAAAGTGTGCCAAGAAAACATCCCCCACACCATTACACCACCACCACCAACCTGCACAGTGGTAACAAGGCATGATGGATCCATGTTCTCATTCTGTTTACGCCAAATTCTGACTCTACCATTTGAATGTCTCAACAGAAATCGAGACTCATCAGACCAGGCAACATTTTTCTAGTCTTCACCTGTCCAATTTTGGTGAGCTCGTGCAAATTGTAGCCTCTTTTTCCTATTTGTAGTGGAGATGAGTGGTACCCGGTGGGTCTTCTGCTGTTGTAGCCCATCCGCCTCAAGGTTGTGCATGTTGTGGCTTCACAAATGCTTTGCTGCATACCTCGGTTGTAACGAGTGGTTATTTCAGTCAAAGTTGCTCTTCTATCAGCTTGAATCACTCGGCCCATTGTCCTCTGACCTCTAGCATCAACAAGGCATTTTCGCCCACAGGACTGCCGCATACAGGATGTTTTTCCCTTTTCACACCATTCTTTGTAAACCCTAGAAATGGTTGTGCGTGAAAATCCCAGTAACTGAGCAGAATGTGAAATATTCAGACTGGCCCGTCTGGCACCAACAACCATGCCACGGCTCAAAATTGCTTAAATCACCTTTCTTTCCCATTCTGACATTCAGTTTGGAGTTCAGGAGATTGTCTTGACCAGGACCACACCCCTAAATGCATTGAAGCAACTGCCATGTGATTGGTTGATTAGATAATTGCATTAATGAGAAATTGAACAGGTGTTCCTAATAATCCTTTAGGTGAGTGTATATATATATATATATATATATATATATATATATATATATATATATATATTGTCACAGAAGTGCGAGTAGGAGACAGCTAAAGGGCTTAAGTATTGGTAATATCATATCAGACCAGGGGGCGACAGAGTGTGCTGACTGTCAGTTCCTTGCAGACCGTTCCCAGAAAATCCCACAAAGTTCCGGGACTTTTGATGATCCCACTTCCAGTTTCAGGGTTTTTGTTGATGTCACTTCTGGTTCCGACCCCGATAACGTCACTTCCAGTTCAGCCTTCTGATGACATCACTTCCTCTTTGTGCCTTTAAAGCCGCCATCTTACCTCCACCTCATCAGTTCTATTTTGGACTCAGTTGTGTGAAAATCTTTTTGCAGCCAGGATATAATATATGGGTGGCTGCCCCAAACTTTTATAATGTCTGAAGTCTCGTCCTTGTCACAATATATATATATATATATATATTTAGTAAACTTAGTTTTCTAATTTCTATATTGTTCCCAGAACCCAGAACTTGGGAAATAACAGTTCACTTAATTAACCCAGGAGTTCAATTAAGAACAGAAGCTAGTTGGAACAAAAACCTGCAACCACCATTAGCACCCAGGACCGAGTTTGGGAAGCACTGCTCTAGAGGAAGTAGAAGGAGATTGTATTGTGTATTGTTGTATTGTGGCTGGTGTTCTTGTAAAGAAGGTGTTGAAGGTGTATAAAAATATTTCATTTGAACCAGAATTGTGCTCGGGCATTATCGTGTCTGTGGTTTGGGGCACAGTGTATAATCCCCCTTGTAGTTATATATGTAAAAGTGTATAACACTCTAAGTTTATAAATAGTAATGTACCAGTCTCTGGGTTTATAAATGGTAATGTATAATAATACAAACTGATTAAACTTTAGTTAGTGGTGTGGTTTGAAGAAGACTAAGGTCCAATTCAAGTTGGTTATGATCTGTCTACATCAGGCTTAACAGCCAGTTATGTGTTTGTGAGTAGGAAGTAGCACAGTGTATGACTTAATCTCTCCATCTTGATGTAAACAACATCTACAGATAGTATAATATAATCATATCAAAAGTTCTACCTTTGCAGAGCAACTATAAGCTCAACAGATTTGGAAATGACAAGCTGAAAGCCCATCTGTGTCAAAATGTGTTAAATGAACCGCCCATTCACTCATTCATCATTATTTCAGTTAAACATATTTTCAAAAGAATACATCACATGGATAAACAAAACAAGAAAACATGTTTTTACCTATGGGCTGGTATTTTGCGATTTCCAGCAATAAGTAATACGTCACAAAGCTGTTGTTGTTTTAAGTAATTCTCCATTTTTTGAAATGTCTGTTCTGCATGATGGGCTGCCTGATAAAATTCTTCTGTACAGCTGGCATCCATATCACTCTGGGGTGTTGGAGGACGACTGGTCCCAGATAATCTGAAAGGCAAAACAGCAGCAGTGCTTTAAATTTAATGTCACTTATTTTAAATGGCGCACCAGACTATGCTTTTCCAATAAAGTAATAATAACCAAAAAAGGTAAAATCAAAAGAACATATTTTGCATCTGCCCTGGGGGATAACATTGTCATTTTGGAATAGCAGATACTACAATATATTAAAAAAAAATAATAAGACACTTGCATCTGCCACCATGATAGGTTTTTAATTTTGCTCATACGGACTGCTATGAGCTATATTTTAATCTGTTTACATATCTTTGCAAATCTGAATCTACAAATATAAACTGTCCTTAATTTAACAGTAATTTTAATAGATACATTTCTGTCATTCTTTGGAACTAGTATTGGAGGAAGGAGAAGAACTTTTCTTGTACTATTTACAAACTGGATTTTTTCAAATACACCTTTTCCTTTTTTGTGCTGAAATAGAATGTTAAGCTAAAATAAATGTTATGTTACTTGGTTACAAAATATTAAATTTAATTATTTTGTATTTGCTTAAAAATAACCTGAATGGTTGGCTAGTTCAAGTTTAAATCTTTGTAGTACTGTAAATCTAAAGTATTGCTTGTCTATGTATGTTTTTATTGCTATCTATAATGCAGAACTGTATTATATGGTTTCATATGCTGTGTCTAAGTTATACAAGCATGCTACACTTTTAGTTCCCATTTATGATGTCAGGAGCATGAGCTAAGGCACCTGATTTTGAAAACATGATTTTAGTTTTACGAACCATGGATAATGGCAAAGAGATTTTATAAGATTAATAAAAGAGCTGAGCAATAAATAGAAAAAAAAGAAAAAGAGACAAAATCAGACAGAGATACATCAGACAAACAGATACCAATTCATTTGGATATTGGAGAAAGTAATTTATGTATAAATGAGTTTGCTGAATCTAAAAGCTGACCAGGATAACATTTTCATTTGACGTTGCTGGTAATTTTTTAGTAAGCTTTTTCAGAGTATACACGGTATATCATGACTTGTCTATGTTTTCTTCTACTATTATAATACTACTTTCCTTTACATTTTTTTGCTTTGCTTTTTATATCTAGAGTTATTTAAGTAATAAAGTAAATACAGGGCTTCCAGTGTGAGGAGTAGGCTGCTATCTTTCTCAATTGTTGGTAATTGTTGGTAAGTGGTTTTAACTAATTGTGTCTAGGTTATTCTTGGAATCAAGATGTGTCAGCCTTAGGTCTATGTTATATTCAGGGATATGGTGAAGGGGTGTCATCTGTTATTTGTCTAGGTTATTCTTGGGGCCAAGGTAGCCTTAGGTGTAGAATATACCTGAGGACACCTGTGTGTTGTTCATGCTGTAACTGGTGAGTCCCAATGTATGAAATTGAACAGTGACAGGCTGGGCAAGAATTACTCTTAATCAGTGCTTGTAAGGATAGAGTCTATGTGTATGCCTTTTTGTGTGTATTAGGGTGTAAGAATAGCCAATCCAAAAATGAACTTGTTTAATCATGAAGGCAAATGTTTTTCACTTGTTTGACATATGTTTGAATAATACACCTCAGCAAATTGAACATAGTTCACTTATTCTAAATGAAATCTAGTTGTTTACCTTTGCACTGCATCTATAGTTTCTTTCTTTAAATATGTATTCAAAAAGCTTAGTCTATCCAAGCAAAAAATGGAATTGCACACATATAGCAATGCTTTCTGGTTAAACATGTGCCTTTAAATGGCAAATGTTAAACTGTTACTCATTAATTCTTTTATTTATTTATTTTACAATTCAGTGAATTCCTACTGCTTTCTTATATTTTGGTTATTATATTTGGAAAGATGATATAATTGAACTAATAATTCTTGTTTGGTAACATTTTCAGAATAAAAGATACTCATAATGTATCTATTTGTTACTTACTGCAACATAACAGCACCAAAAATAAAAGCTTTCTTTGTTGTTAATATGCCTTGGAGCTTAGAGGCTACATACAGTATAATGCATCTATTAGTCACCCACCACTACAAAGGCATTGCGCTGCACAGCAGTAAGTGGTTAACTGATTTACTGTAGGTAGGCCATAAAGCCCTAATTCTAAAGAGTTATCTATTTTTTATACATCTGTGGTCACAGACATCAATTGAAAATGGTCATATTTAATATAATTTTATTTAAAATATAGTTTGTATATTTCAGAAACTAAAATCTGCATTTTATTATTGAATAACTATTCTAAATGTTACTTGGCATTATTTTTGTCTATTTTTTTGTACAGATTTAGACCATATATTTTACAGAAGGCTGTTAATAACATTATTACAAGATAGTTAATTAAGCAGATTACATATTCTGGAAAATTGGTACAGTTTAATACAAGTATCAGGTGGATTTTGGCCTTGAATTTTGGGTTCAGGGAGTGGAGTGCCTGGAAAGGGGGTATGAGCAGGGTTTGCTAGAAATTTGTCGAAAGGTAGCAGAAAGTCTTGACGCTGTATTGTAGTCCAAAAACACAAAACATATAATCAAAATGATTTGAATTCAAGTACCAAAAATGATTCCAAAAGATGACACAATATACAGTATTATGTCAAAAAGACTTTAGATACAATTATGGGTAACTGACTAAAGAAAAACAATAAACACCAAACAAAATTAGGGACCAGGGTAAACAAAAAGCAGAAATTCTAATGCTTGTATTTAACAGGTGAGGTAGAAAACATTGTAAGCAAGCGAAATGGGGACAGAAAGATGTGCTATTGGCAAGGAATGGGCCAAAAGTCAAAATCAAGAGATCAATAAAATAAAGTCATAAATCCAAAATATTAAGCTAAGTTGTTGTCAATAATCAAGAGCAACTAGAATCAAGAACCAGAAACTAATTATGAAAACACATGGGAATGTTTTAGTTACACATATCCACAATCTTGGACAATCAGTAAGTGCAGAGCACTGACATTTATACTGCTGTGATGATGTATTTACATATCACACATGTCAGGTTGTTACCGCATGGCAATCAAGAGATTTGGAAATAAATGAACTCCTTCAAAATAAAACATAAGAAAAGGAAATTATTTAACTCCCACAAAATGAACATATAAGTAACAACATGTGGCAAAATCTAATTTAGCAACATGAGAAACCTCAAACAGGAAGCAAAACAAATAAAAAAAATTAAATAATTTAAATGTTTCCTTTTCCTATGGTGTAGCCTTGATGACGGTGCATGAAAAGATGTCAACAAACAAAAAGCATGAATATCATTAGTACAGAGCCACAATGCGATTCTGTGGCCTAAAAGCTCAGCGTGAAAAGTAACGCATTTGCACGCACCTTCTTTCCCACCCCATCTCCTCCCAGAATTACACCTCTTTGAATATACAAATCAATATAAATAGCCCTTAAGCTCAGCATTCTGTGAAAAGGCAATGGCAAAAGCAAGAGGGAAAATATAAGAATTTCAGTGAATACCAATTGGAGGCAAAGAAAAAAGTACTTTTTGTTGGTTTAAACAGTGGTTTAATCACCAAAAGGAAGATGATCGAATGACATAGCGCGTTGGAAAAACTTGAAAGCTGAAGTTCACAAAGTCGCACAGTGCCCAACATAAAAAAGAAGTTGTCACATATGAAAGTCGCCGTGAAAAGGCAAGACGTAGCCCACCATCTGAGTGTCATATGAAAGCTTATTAGGGTACAGAGAAAAAAAAAGGCACACAGTAGGAAAAAAGCACGAAATGTTAACTTCCACTTTAATCACATAGTTTATTTTGTCATTAAAGTAGAACATCATAAACTTCATCTTAAAATCATTTAATTTACTACTTTCTCAAATTCCATCGTAACTAAAGTAGCACATTAAATGCTTTGTTTTGTATTTGATCTTTTGCTCTATGTGTGTGAATTACTACGTGCATCCGATTTCTGTTTCTCTGACTGGACACAGAATCCATTACATTTGTGATATTACAGCTCTCTGAATAATTAAAATACTGAGATGTATACATGATATCTTTTTCATGATGATAGGAGTTAAAGCAAGTTATTAAACAGGGGAACATGGTGCGTGATTGTGTGCGACCTTTGATGAAATTATTGTAGCAGTACTGTCTCTTTCAAACGTACTAATCTCCAATTCCTGTCCTTACTTTTCTTTCTCCAAATACCCAATCACCACGCAGTCAGCTCTGTAATAGATGTTAAGCCATCTGTAAGCTTACAACGACGATTCTTCAAAACTTTTAAGGAACATTGGAATATCTTTGTAGTACATGTTTAACACTAGAATTACCAGAGCCTACGAAAAAACTCGTAATTCCGCCCCACCTTAAATCGCTTCTTAAAATCGTTCACAGCTCTCCACCAACGTCTTTTGTCATCTAAATGTGCTGATAAAAATCAGGCTGCAAGCAGCCGGCTATTCCATCCCCCCACCGATTTAGAACGTGCACAAACTTCTCTCAGCTCATGCCTTGATTGATTATCTGGGAGTGAAGTGGAGTTTTAGAGTGGAAAGAATAGATCATTATTTGGAATACACGCATTTCACGTGTGTTCCGTTTCTACAGTAATCCGTGTAAACATATTTTTAAAACAGAAACGTTTTTCATATTGTAGTAGTAAATGACAAAATGTAAGCATAAACTATATAATGTATGAAGCCTGAAGTTCAAATATCAAACACTTCCACAAAAGGTACACATATAATAGAACAAATATGCTTTTATTCAAAAATATAACTGCAGAAAAAAGCCACCTTAGCATGCCATATTGATACATACTTACTACAGCTACCGCGGTAGCATAATGGTATCAGCCACTGTCTAATATCCAAATAGTCATGAGTTTGATCCCACATGGTTCAGTTTTGAGAAGTAAACTGCTTTTATTCTTACTATTTGATTTCAGTGTTTAACAGCCAGTAATTTATGATACTTGTAAAGGTTAGTTTTTTTTTATTCACTTTTCATTCTCAGTCTCAGTCGTGTTCAGGATCCTTCCCTACCCCCCATCTGAGAATGCTGTTTTCACATAAAGATGCGCTGTAGCTCTGCAGCGTACTTGTGACTGCATTCTCGTACCAATGCTTGCGAACTGAAGTGCCTGCGTGCACTTTTCGTGGCATTACACGTCTATTTTTTTGAGCATGCCCGTGTCGCTCAAACACAGGAACATATGTTGGTGTACAAGAATAAAAAACAAGTGCACTTTTATTCTAGACTATAAGTGAAGAAAAAATAAAGCAAGTTACAGTAGGCGGTTGATACGACAGCTTGCGTGGTGAAAGGCTAAGAACTGCTGATTTCCGATCCGTGCTATATAAAATCATCACATTCAAATATTAACAATTTATACACACCCTTCCTACATTCACGACATGTGTACTTGTTGCAGTGTACACATCTCTCTGTGCTATGGTTCCTATTACACTGAATGAGCACCTGACATTGTACTTTCTTCCCTATATAAATAACATTCAAGTATAGCGCGTCTCCAAATAAATCACATTTGAGTTATAGCGCCTCTTTATGTGAAAACAGCATTGTCAGATTGATGATGGGGGGAATCGTGAACGCGACTGAGAGAATGGAACTGAATAAAAAAAAGACTGAAATCAAATGTATGTTTTTATTCTAAAATAGTTAAGTACATGCAATATTATTTGAAAACGAACAGCGTCAGATTGGGTTTGAATATGCGCCTGATCTGACGCTGTACGTTTTCAAATCATATTGCATGTACTGTGCGTTGAAACTGCTGCACTGAATAAGCTGACGCCTTCTGTAACAGCGTCAGTGTGTATTCAAACCCGATCTGACGCTGTTTGTTTTCAAATAATATTGCATTAGTGCGATGATGTTTTTACATATATTGTCTCTTTCATTCATCTTGCGGTTTGTAATCAGTGACCGTGTGTTTTTCCCGATCTTGCCAGTTCACATGTTGCTGTATGGTGCTGTTTCTTTTGTACTCCAGGACATGCAGAGGACAGAATAGTACAGAGCAGTAAGTTCAGCGCTATATGCAATCAGACAGACAAACAGGCAGAGAAGGCACTAGATATATAAATAAACAGGGAAGGCACTGTATAATAGATATATAAAAAACAGCTAAGGGGATAGATATATAGATAAGGTAGGAAGGAAAGGCACTATATGATAGGCAGACAGGGAAGCTCCTATATAATAATAAAATTACTGTTATTACTATGTAGATAGACAGGGAGTTCAGCGTCAGCAGCGTGTATTCAAACCCGATTTGACGCTGTTCGTTTTCAAATAATATTGCATGTACTTAACTATTTTAGAATAAAACATACATTTGATTTCAGTCTTTTTTTTATTCAGTTCCATTCTCTCAGTCGCTCACGATTCCCCCCATCATCAATCTGACAATGCTGTTTTCACATAAAGAGGCGCTATAACTCAAATGTGATTTATTTGGAGACGCGCTATACTTGAATGTTATTTATATAGGGAAGAAAGTACAATGTCAGGTGCTCATTCAGTGTAATAGGAACCATAGCACAGAGAGATGTGTACACTGCAACAAGTACACATGTCGTGAATGTAGGAAGGGTGTGTGGAAATTGTTAATATTTGAATGTGATGATTTTATATAGCACGGATCGGAAATCAGCAGTTCTTAGCCTTGCACCACGCAAGCTGTCATATCAACCGCCTACTGTAACTTGCTTTATTTTTCCTTCACTTATAGTCTAGAATAAAAGTGCACTTGTTTTTTATTCTTGTACACCAACATATGTTCCTGTGTTTGAGCGACACGGGCATGCTCAAAAAAATAGACATGTAATGCCACGAAAAGTGCACGCAGGCACTTCAGTTCGCAAGCATTGGTACGAGAATGCAGTCACAAGTACGCTGCAGAGCTACAGCGAGTCTTTATGTGAAAACAGCATTCTCAGATGGGGGTAGGGAAGGATCCTGAACACGACTGAGACTGAGAATGAAAAGTGAAAAAAAAAACAAAAAACTAACCTTTACAAGTATTATAAATTACTGGCTGTTACACACTGAAATCAAATGCGTGTTTTTATTCTAAAATAGTAAGAATAAGAGCAGTTTACTTCTCAAAACTGAACCATGTGGGATCGAACTCATGACCATTTGGATGCTATCGCGGTAGCTGTAGTAAGTATGTATCAATATGGCATGCTAAGGTGGCTTTTTTCTGCAGTTATATTTTTGAATAAAAGCATATTTGTTCTATTATATGTGTACCTTTTGTGGAAGTGTTTGATATTTGGACTTCAGGCTTCATACATTATATAGTTTATGCTTACATTTTGTGATTTACTACTACAATATGAAAAACGTTTCTGTTTTAAAAATGTGTTTACACGGATTACTGTAGAAACGGAACACACGTGAAATGCGTGTATTCCAAATAATGATCTATTATTTCCACTCTAAAACTCCACTTCACTCCCAGATAATCAATCAAGGCATGAGCTGAGAGATGTTTGTGCACGTTCTAAGTCGGTGGGGGGATGGAATAGCCGGCTGCTTGCAGCCTGATTTTTATCAGCACATTTAGATTACAAAAGACGCTGGAGCACTTGATGGACTGATTTGTTTAAAGTTCTTGGGATGAAACTGTTTCTTAACCGCAAGGTCCGTGCAGGAAAGTCTCTGAAGTGTTTTGCCGTGGCTGAGGCAGCGTGTGCTTAATGCTGTATACCGATAATTCTGTTTCCAATCAGCTGCTGCTGTGATTCCCCACTCAGATACAGTGATATAAATACTCCAAGTGGTGCAGTGAGAGTAATATGGAAAAAGATGATCCGCTGTGGCAACACCTAACGGGAGCAGCTGAAAGAAGAAAAAAAAGGTGCAATGAGAGTAACAACGCTAAAGCAGTTATGATATTTGGAATACTATGGCTATTCCCTGGACCATTATATTGTTACAAGTTAATTACAATCAGATGCATTAAACTAATAAACAATATGCGGTTAGTTTCAGTGTATTTATAAAGCCGCATCAGGAAAATAAAGAGTAACCACACAGGAACAGTAGCACTGCTTTGACGCTGGGTGCTGCCAGTCTGCAAAACCGAGCGGAGAACTTGCGTACGACAGGGTATGAGGTACCATGGAAATGTGCGTGGCTTTACGCCAAGTGTAGGTTTTATACATCGTGATTTAAACGTGGAAACGTTCTTACGCAACATTTCTGTGCGTACGCACCGTTTATGCATGAGGCCCCTAGTGAGACACTGAACCAACCAACTTTTTTCAAAATCAAATATAACATTGAGAAAGTTTACAGGGTGGAACTCTTAAGTGTTTCATATACCCAGCCAAACTTCTGCCTGAACCCTGAACTTTGGGGCTTGTTTACAATCATGATTTCAGAAGTGTCTGATATGTTTTGAATGCTTAAGCCAAGCAAGGTACTCGGTCATACTAGAGATCAAAGAAGAAACAGAAAGTAAATCAAGTAAAAGAGGTTTAAACCCATGCAGGCACTCAAAACAGGACATTTCAATGGAAGAATGATGTAACATGTTGCTGGAAAACTCTGCCAAGAGCAAAATCTACTTCCATGTTGATCGTAAAGAATTAACAGTGCAGCACAGAAACTTTTACAGGTCCAAACAGTCAGATGACAAGTTTATCTTACAGTCCATCTTAGAACAAAATAATGTTCAAAATCTGGATACTATATGCATGTAAGGGAACAAGGCCAGAAATCACAGAAAAAGGGAAGCCTTGCAAACGAACAACATTTTTAATGAAGATAACCTCCAGTTTGTCCTGACAGATGGAAGCTACTTCAGTGAAATGAAATGCAGACTACCACCAAAATAGTGGTGCAACGTTAGGAAGATGGCAGATCATTTATGTCTTTCATAAATTATATCTGTTGGATGTCCTGGAGAAGTCCTTGAGGTGACATCAAACTACACATACCTGAACATATAATCGTTTACATCCAACCCCACTTTTACAATCAAAAATATTGTCTCAAATATTCCGGTGTTTCAGCAAACCTGAGATGCCTGTAAATACCAGAAGAATAAGCCAAGTCTAAGACTTTCAACATAAAAGATTTAGCAGCACAGACTTTGTTTGGTATGGAGAGCTGTACTTGAGCAACCAAAACCCTCTCCACTAATGGGTTTGAACAGTCTGTTATAGCAACAGCCAATAATTTCTGAGGCGGTAAAATACTCTCGGGTTCAACAGCTGCTTTGTTGAGATTGTACAGTATAATCTGGTAAGGACATCTGCTTTGAAAATCAAATCGACAAAAGAAGAAAGACCACCTGGCTTGTCATGTGTTTAGACATTTTTGAGAGACATTAAGTTATTGTGGTTGTTAAAAAACATAAATGGAAATGTATCCCTCTCCAACCAATGTTGCCCCTTTTCTGGAGCTAATTTAGTAATCCAGTAATAATCTATTCTCTACATATTGATTCAACTCTGTAGATGTTAATTTTCTGGAGAAATAAGCCACAGATGGAGTTTGTCATTGAAGAGAAATTTTGTGAAAGGATAGCACCAATGTTAACTCTGGATGTATCCGATGTATCCAGATGTCTTAACACAGGTGCTAAGATGAACAGTGTTTTAATTAATCAAATGCTTCTTATATCTCTGCTGTACAGCAAAACCTCTTATGTGCCTGCTTGGTCAAGGATGTAATTGTAGAGATCACTGTGCTAACATCTAAATACATTTTCTGGAAAACAGCCCACAAATCATTCCACTTGTTTTTTTTTAGTGTTTCTAACTTAAAATTGCAGCAACATCCTTCTTAACTATTGACAAACCATGTATTTCTTAATTATGCGGAACATTGAACTTCAGGTCAGTGAGGAAAGTAAGGTCTGTGTGTTACAAAGGCTTTTACATTTACTACCAAGTTGTACCTCACTTATTACAAATATAATATGAATAGTATGTTCTCAAACAACATATTTTAAAATGTGTAGTTTGAGGGGATTAGGAACTAAGAAGCTCTATATACTAGATATAATTTGAAAGGTGGTATGTTTCAGAGTAAGGATCAGTGTTTTTGAGCATTCCCCTTAGATGTTTCATACTTCCAGATGATAGTAGATAGTATCTCTGTACTTGAATCTGGTGCGTCAGAGGGCAGTACTGATAAAATATTCTAAAAAACAGAGCTAAACATGGATTAGTTTAAAAATTGGCCTTGAAAATTTTTCCAGACAGGATTATTATAATCACACACCATTCCCTGCAATAAAGTACACGTACACATAACATTCCCTACTGATTTGTAAATTAATTGGGAATATTGGTTCTCAAGTTTAGTCCTGGGAGTTCCCTATGGTAGAAGGACTTCATCCAAGCCAATTTCTTCTCCTAAATGGTTTTCTGCCTTAATTAATCTTCCCAGTTTCTATATTTTTTGTATCAGCCCAGAAATGATTATATTACATTTTACTCAATGAAAAAAGAATCAATGTGTGTTAGATTGTCAAATACATTTTTTTTATTATTTTGAATATGTTTTAGTGTTCTGTTTTTTAAGTTGCTAAACACTCATAAAGACACAAGATCACATGACTCTGAAACAGCTGCTCCCTTTTACTATTCTATGTCGTTTCTTCTGGTGTTTGCTCTGCTTGTCATTCATTTTCAGTATTCTGACAAAGTGACTACAGGAAATTCCACAGAAAAGGTGAATTTAGAAGAAAATGACACTGCTAAGTATTTAAAGATAGTCAAATATATATATTTCTCAGTTTCTTAAAAACTGAAATCTCATAATACTGCACTTTCCAAATAAGTGAAGGAAAAAGGGTCAATAAATTAAAACAATCAATAAAAGGTAAAAAGGTTTGACTGATTGTAAAATTGGCTGGGACAAAAATATGAAGCCATGCCACTGGTGTTGTAAACTAACTTATATGAAAGTACATGCTCCACAGAAGCTGCACCGGCTTCCTGTCACGTACCCTGATACTCCAGAAGCCACCACCTCTCCCTAGCTCTGCTCTGCTGCTCTAAAGTTGCTACACTTGACTGAACTTTCACAAAACTTTAAGAATCAGTGAGGCTCAAACACACAAATAGTAAGTGCTATGTATGAATTTATATAACACAATAATCTTTATAAATAATATGCTACCGTGGCTGTTCATTTGTCTGTCCAGGATTTTAAATCACCTGTAGCTTGCAAACCGCTTGAACTATTGACCTGAAATCTGGTACACATATACTATGTGATGTCTACTATCCACTTTCAGGGTGATGATTGACCTCCAAGGTTATTCCTCTTTTTATTTTTTGTTCTATTGTAGAATCAACTCTCGACAGCAGACAGCAGGGCGGCCGTCCAGCGCATGCGTACGGAAGCCATTCTCATCCCTTCGCCATAAGGTAAGAGCTGAGTTGTATGTAGCAGAGCATAATTATGATATTATAGCAATAACGGAAACCTGGCTAAATAACAAAGATGGGGATGAATGTAACATAGAGGGATACACATTTTTTAGGAAGGATAGACAGAACAGAAAAGGAGGTGGGGTTGCTGTTTATGCCAAACAGGGTTTAAATGTAAGTCATCTTCAGTTGGCTGATGAGCCCCATCTTAGTGAGGACATGTGGCTTCGCCTGGAAAATATTAGGGAAAAAGGTCTTATTTTAGGAGTGTGTTATAGACCACCCAATTCAGACAGTAATTTCAACACACATCTTTTTAGTAATATCAAAAAGGCAAGTTTACAGGGGGATATTATAGTCATGGGGACTTTAATTATCCAAATATTAACTGGGATAACCTTACAGATGGAGGAGCACAAGAGCAGGAGTTTTTAGAAGTAATCACACTGTTTTTAACACAGCATGTTAAAGCACCAACAAGGGGTGAAGCCTGTCTGGATTTAGTATTCTGTAATAATCAGGATAGAATTGAGGGTGTAGAGGTGATTGAACCACTAGGGTCAAGTGACCATAATGTAATACAATTCTCAGTATTTTGTAAGAGTACAGATGCAAAGACTAAAATTGTTAAGTTGAACTTTGGTAGGGCTAATTTTGAGCAGATGCGACAAAGTCTAAGTAGGATAGACTGGGATAAGCTTTTAAATGTGGAGACAGTCGAGGAGCAGTGGAACAGGTTTAAAAATGTTTTACATGTAATGCAGGACAGATACATACCTAAATTTGGAAGTAATAGGAAACTAAAAAACTCCACATGGATTAATAAAGATTTAAAAAGAAGTTGCAAAGGAAAAACTGCTGTATAAGGCATATAAGACTAATGACTGCAAAGAGAATGTAGCGTATGAGAACATGAGGGCAACCATTAAGAAGGATATCAGAGAGGCTAAAAGACAGTTGGAGAGGAATATAGCAGATAAGGCAAAGAAGACCCCAAGAGATTCTTTCAGTATTTTAGTAGTAAAAGAACAGTTAAGGAGGAGGTCAAGTTCATCAGGAATAGTAAAGGGAATTAAAAGATACAGACAATGAAATAGCAGATGCCCTAAACTTACATTTTTCTGAGGTGTTTACAAGTGAGCAAGTGGATAACCTCCCAGAGGTAAACGCAACTACTAAGGAGGTACTGAGGGATTTGGAAATTGTAGAGGGAGAAGTGCTGCTCAGATTAAATAAGATGAAATCAAACAAATCACCAGGCCCAGATAATATTTATCCTCGTGTTCTTAAGGAGGCTAGTGAGTACATATATAAACCCTTGACACATATTTTTAGGAAGTCACTGTGCACTGGAGAGATTCCAAAGGACTGGAAAATGGCAAATATCATCCCATTATATAAAAAGGGTGACAGGGCAGATCCAAGCAACTATAGGCCAGTAAGCTTAACAAGCATCACAGGAAAATTAATGGAAGGAATTATTAAGGATAAGATTGAGCAACACATGGCAAGGACAGGAGTTATTCTGAACAGTCAGCATGGGTTCAGAAGAGGGAGGTCGTGTTTTACTAACATGTTGGAATTCTATGAGGAGGCAACAAAAGGATACGATCAAAGTGGAGCTTATGATATTATTTATCTGGACTTTCAGAAAGCATTTGATAAGGTGCCACATGAGAGGTTGGGCATCAAGTTAAAAGAAGTGGGAGTTCAGGGTGATGTTTTTAGATGGGTGCAGAATTGGCTCAGACACAGGAAGCAGAGGGTGATGGTGCGAGGAACCTCATCAGAACTGGCCGATGTTAAGAGTGGTGTTCCACAGGGGTCAGTGCTAGGGCCGCTGCTATTTTTAATATATATAAATGATTTAGATAGGAATATAAGTAACAAGCTGGTTAAGTTTGCAGATGATACCAAGATAGGTGGATTAGCAGATAATTTGGAATCCGTATATCATTACAGAAGGACTTGGATAGCATACAGGCTTGGGCAGATTTGTGGCAGATGAAATTTAATGTCAGTAAATGTAAAGTATTACACATAGGAAGTAAAAATATTAGGTTTGAATACACAATGGGCGGTCGGAAAATCGAGAGTACACCTTATGAGAAGGATTTAGGAGTCATAGTGGACTCCAAGCTATCAACTTCCAAACAGTGTTCAGAAGCCATTAAGAAGGCTAACAGAATGTTAGGTTATATAGCACGATCTGTGGAGTACAAGTCCAAGGAGGTTATGCTCAACCTTTATAATGCACTGGTGAGGCCTCATCTTGAGTACTGTGTGCAGTTTTGGTCTCCAGGCTACAAAAGGACATAGCAGCACTAGAAAAGGTCCAGAGAAGAGCGACTAGGCTGATTCCAGGTCTACAGGGGTTGAATTATGAGGAAAGATTAAAAGAGCTGAGCCTTTACAGTTTAAGCAAAAGAAGATTAAGAGGTGACATGATTGAAGTGTTTAAAATTATGAAGGGAATTAGTACAGTGGATCGAGAATTGTATTTTAAAATGAGTTCATCAAGAACACGGGGACACAGTTGGAAACTTGTTAAGGGTAAATTTCGCACAAACATTAGGAAGTTTTTCTTTACACAAAGAACGATAGACACTTGGAATAAGCTACCAAGTAGTGTGGTAGACAGTAAGACGTTAGGGACTTTCAAAACTCGACTTGATGTTTTCTTGGAGGAAACAAGTGGATAGGACTGGCGAGCTTTGTTGGGCTGAATGGCCTGTTCTCGTCTAGATTGTTCTAATGTTCTAATCACTTCCCCTACCTCTTCATATCTTAAATCATTCTTAAGGCAGGTTGAGCGCTTAAGTGAAAAATTAAAGAAAATGTACTAAGTAATTGCAACACAAACACTACCTTAATTAGTTTTAATGCGAAGAGACGCAGACAAAAGAAAAGAAGAAGTGGGTCGCTAGGATGGAGAAAGCAAGAGCTGCTCAGGAAGCAGCAAGTACATCAACCTCTGAGCAAACGAATGCTAAACGTACAGAAAAAGAGTATGAAAACTATGAATGCTCAAGTCAAGTGTATTCACTGCATGTTATCGTGCAGTGCGCCACTACTAGTATATTAATATTGCCTGATACTATTAATTCCATTTCATATGTGTTTGAAAGTTGATTTCCTTGTATGATTAAAAATAACATTTTAAATATTTGGCTATATTGAAATAGAGGAAATAAATCAAAGAGAAGTCTTCTACCTACACATTAACATAATGTTCTTAATATTTGGACTTAGCCTTGACCACTGTTGCAGCTGCTTAATAAATCATTTAAACTTTCTGTTAATTAAAGTCTTCTCATAAATGTACATTTGTAGTAAGTCATAGTAAACCACTTCTACAGTCTGACCTTGCGACAGTCCCCCTCTCTGAGAAAACCACATAATCACTAATTAACTTACACTTTGCTGTCTCGTATTAGAGTGAGTTAATTTTTTTCCTTTTTTTAGCTTTTCCTTCCCAGTTTTTTGAAGACACATTCTTTGTCTTTCCTATCATCAGTGTCTCACGCTTCACTATTCTTTATTTGGCTTACATGGTTAGGTTAGGGCAGTGGGCTACTTAAGTTTTCTCTTGATGTGTCTAATAGCTTGCAGCTTGACAACATTACCCACATAGAATGTGGCCTACCTGGAATTGCTCTTGTAGTCTTGATGACCAGTTCGTCCTTGATGTATTTAAGGGTCACACTACCTAATGCCTTAGAATAATGCAGAGCAAATTAAAAACACATTTGAAAACAGTCTGGAAATATAAGTCATATTGTATTTTTTATTATCATATATCATATATATATCATATTGTATTATTTAAAGTCAAAAGCTATGAATCATCCCACATCTTCAGTGTGAATTAAATTCTGAAAAAATGAAACACATCATTCTCTATACTTTTATATAGCACAGTTTTGTTCAGAATGATTATCTTTGGGATTGGTAAAGTGCAAGTGATGAGGGCAAAACGGATGCATCTAAGGCTCACCTCCCAAATGTTTCCATTCTAGCCAGAAAACTGCTGTTGGCCTTTTTTCTCTATAGTTTACATAAAGATATTGCAATATCC
The DNA here is from genome assembly GCF_016835505.1 of Polypterus senegalus. Taxonomy (NCBI): domain Eukaryota; kingdom Metazoa; phylum Chordata; class Cladistia; order Polypteriformes; family Polypteridae; genus Polypterus; species Polypterus senegalus. The sequence continues at coordinate 231,929,107 of NC_053155.1, forward strand.
TAAATCCCTTAGGCAGCTGGGTATCAGATTTGACCTTTGAATAGTTAGGCCTTGGTTGTTGCAGGGACATCTGCTCAAGTACTGTACTGGCAGTTTTCAAATGAAGGCAGTTTAATTTTTAGTGATTGTTTAGAAGGTAAGATTAAAATTTAAAATTATTTTAAATTTGTTGAAATATTAATATACTGTATATTAACATCAACCTTACCTGTCTGTAGAATTGTCAAATGTATAAATATTAATACTCATTTAGAAAGTTAAAACACTAAAGAGATATCTAATGTTGATCTAGTAGCTATAAAGAAACTGAAGTAGCAGAAAAAAACAGAAACCTTTAATTTCCATCACTGCCTTACTTTGTGCCCTGAACATATCACATAACCTTGCAGTTCCATATGTAAAATGTGAACATATGTAAAATGTTGCACTGTTCCCTTATAACTCCTGAATCAGTTAAAATGTCAGCTATTCTCAAACACACTTAATTCAAGCCAGGGTCATGTGGCACATAAAATGAATATAAAAAATATTTACTTATCGGACACAGACTGTGTGGAGTGTGCACAGTTTCCCTGTGTCTGCATGGGCTTTCTTCTCTAAGTACCCTGGTCTCCATCTGCATGCCAAGGAAGCATGTGTTTGATTCATTCTAAATTCTAAATTGGCCCTGCGTGAGTGTAGGTGCATGTGTGAGTGAGTGAGCAAAGCCTTGTGCCCAGTGCTGCCAGGATAGTCTCTGTCCCTATGATCCTGAACTAGATTAAGCCAGTTTCAAAATGTTTATTCCTGTATCTGCATATAAAGAATCATTTTGCTATTTTGTGTTCTTTAACTGCTTCCAAAATCACACTAGTTCCTTCGGTTTCATTTTAGAGTTCTTCAGATAGTTTGTTTTCATGTTTAGGGAGTATACAAAAATAACTTTATTTTTGGTTTTTGTTTTCTCTGTTTGTTCATTCATCGTAAAATTTAAGTAACTTTTCAGTTAATTCTAGAGAGTGCAGGGCTATGCATAAGATTATAAAAAGAATGTTAAATGTTGTTTGTTCTCTATTAAAACTATGGAAATGAAACTCATGAAAACCAGGATCCAGATTAGGACCCGAGTGCAGCCATATAACAGGTGACACCTCAGCAACACACTAGTTCAGATGGAGTAGAACCAGTGTGATATTTTTTTATGGTGGCTGGAGTGCAAATTCTGCCACCAACCCCCAAGTTTTCCTTGCAGTTTGGAGGGCCTACTTGCAGGGCTGGATGCAGATTAACGTCATACCCAGGACGGAGCAATTGCAAGTTAAGGACCTTGCTCAAGGGCCCAACGAAGTAGAGTCACTTTTGGCATTTATGGATTTGAATCGGCAACCTTCCAATTGCCAGTGCAGATCCCTAGCCTCAGAGCCACCACTCCGCTCTTTTCCTCTTAATGATCTTTAAAATATGTCTAGGGCAAATACATTTAAACAGAATTGTCTTATATCAGGTAAGGATGTGAGCATTAATTTTTTTTAATTACATAACTTATGGGTATTTAACACAGACAAAAACATCCTCCAAATGGTAATCACCTGTTGGCACCTGCTTTATACTGTGTCATGCATGCACAAGAGGAGGTGCTATTGCCAACATCGTCATCTCCTTCTTTCCCTGCAGTGCCGAGAAACTACCCACTGAGAGCAACTGACCCTGGCCCTTCCAAGAGCGACCTATCGGATGGATCTCTTGAACAAACTGTTCCTGACTTGCAGCTAGAAGCCAAATATCTTTTGACAGCCTTTTTGTAGCCCATAGTCAAGTGCAAAGATGCCGAAGAATGTCCCTTTTTTTATTTTGTTAAAATATTAAACGGGTGACACGGTTTGCACCCCTGATTTTTTTTCTGCCACCCTGTCATTCCTGCACCTGGCCACAATTGAAATATGATGATGCATGAGGCTTCAAGACTTGACTAATTTTCAGTTTTTAAAGCTTACTATGATTTTTTTAAGTAAAATTCCATAATAGATAAAAGATACGTGTATCAATCAGTAGGATAGGACTTCTTTACGGTTGCACATTTGAAGGGTACTTTTGTTTAGTCAATCAAGGGATTGTACATTTCCAGTTTTGATAGCCTGCACTTTTATGGAGTTTATATAAGACGACACCACAAACTAGGGAGTCATGGTGCTCCATAGATGTTGAAGGTGATATATCGACTATTAATTGTTTTGCAAATGATTATTTCCTTGTATTATGTCTTAAATCCAAAATAAAACCATTTTGGACTTCTGCTATTTTTGTGAGTGCTGCACCTCTATCAAGTTAATTTTATCCCATCTGATTCTTCCTGAGACATGGCACAATCAGACCACTCCATTTTACACAAGCATTCTTAAAAGCATGCACCATTAACATGACTACGTGTGTTTAAAGCTCGCAGGGCTAATGTAATAAATGAATGCTAGAGTACTACTAAAGAAAACACACACAAAGTATAAGTACATGAAATTACACCATGGGCAGACACCAGGAGGACATTGAACACATGCCAAACACATTTTAAACAGCAGATATAAAAATAGAGCTATACAAATTTAAGACATTATTGGTATAGGATTTCAAAACACGGCATGTAGAAATAGTGGTAGACAAAGTAAGTTATCTACAGCATGTACAGTATCCGAAAGCCTGCTGGTGAAAACGTGCGGTATGTTACTATAACAAACATGTATCAGCTGATAATTGTCTAAAAAGGAATCACCATCTAACTGATGTAATATTGCATTTCATGTAAGTTTCTATGGAATATAAATGAAAAGGAAGTAAAATATAGGATATGTGTATTAGTGTAATTCTCATAACTTTCATAGACGTTAACAAGCAGTTTAATGTCCTACAGTCTGTACCTTCAAATGCTCTGTTATAGTTTGTTAACCCATCAAGCACTGATTACTGGCCCCTATCCTGTGTGTTTAGAAAAGAATTCTAAGTAAGTCTTATAACTGTAAGAGCTGAATGTCTTCATAATCTGATTAGTTCAGTAACAACAGGGTTGAAATAGTTTGGTTTTGTTTTTGGACAAAATCGAAAAAACAGAACAACTTAAGAAATGCTAAAATTGAAAATGATCTCAAAGCTTTAATGATGTCACAGAGAAACAATGAGCCTCTGTTTTCAATAATTTGAAATAAAAGTTTATCATCAAGTTTCATATACAGTAATCAAACAAAATGACATGAAAGTTAATTCAAGTTGTTATAGTTGTAGTTTAAAACAAAGCAGTCATGCAGAAGACTTTCTTCAGTCAATGGCTTCGGATGGTGCAATATAAACTAAATATTTATTAATGGATTGATTGCAGTAGCAATGAAAACCTGTTTTTCCAACTCCATTTAGCCCACAGATGTGCAGTTTCACCAGGATGGGTTAATCTCATTATCACAGCATTAAGAACAGTGTGCACATTAATCATGGAAAATTGTAAAACTGCTTTAAAAGAACAGATAGCATTTAGGCATGACTTGGTTTTGTGAATTAATGCCTTCAAGCATTTAGAGAAGATGTGCTGGTACTCTAGAAGAAATGACTGTGTTTATAGTATTAACATGACAATCAGTCATCTGCTAATCATTTTGGTAAGTCAAGGGCGGCAGTATGTTTCAGTGAAGTGTGACGGAGGTTTTCAGCAATATAAACACAAGCAAAATAATAGGAAATTTGAAAACTATATTATACCATTTCTCAAATATCTTTAATGTGAACTTTTACAAAACCCACATGATATGAAGACAATACCTTTAGTGACTTGCACCTCATTTGGGGTATTTACTGTACTTCCTTTTGTTCCATTCCACTTCTCACAAGTGATTTCAAAACTAAACCCTGCTTGAAGGATTTCAGGAGAGAATGACCAGACCAAAACTGAAATGTGCAATCCTTGAAGTGGAAATGTCAAACCAAATGAAGAACAGTTCAATTTGTGTGATTAGAGCAAGATTCAGCAAACAAGTAGATGGTTTCCTGATGTAAATATAAGTTCAATTTACTTTTTTGCAGCTCCTAATAAAATTGTCCCACCATCTCTCTGTGAATAAGCTAAAGTCATTGTCACTGTCTGAATTACATTGCAACTTTTAACTAAACACCAATTTGGATGTCTGGGTGTTGCGAAAATCAGTTTTGAAGGTATCAAAAGCATCTGCTGTAGAAGAAATAGCAAAACCGTTGCAATACTAGCAGTATAAATAAGGCTGTAACTCATGAATACATAATGTTGCTATATGTATGATCAAACAGTAAAAACTAATATAAAACTGTATAATTATATTAATGTATTTTGTGAGAAAAGGAGCTGCTGCATTTTTTACACCCTATACACCCACATTAACAGTAATAAAATCAATGCAAAATGACATTTAAATTAATTACTTAATTGCCTATATATTTAATTCTAAACTATATTATATATCTGAATATTTTTTTTAATTTCATAAAATTCAAGCAAAAGAAGAGGTACAGAATAAGGGACAATGGTATTAAAGGCACATGTAAATAATAACAAACTTGAAGATGTTTGATAGAAAGAAAGCAAATTTCAAGAGCTCGGTTTTAAATTGTTTCTTGTAGTGTGAAATGGTATTGATGGCTAGACCTGCCAGAGTGGTGGAACAACAAACGGCCAAAAGAAAGAAACAAAATTAATGACATGGCAAACTGTATAACCTTTGAGGAGATTTTTATAAATATGTGGGGGGTAGATCATGAAGTGCTTCATGGATGAGGATACGAATCTTAAAATCAATTTTAATTTTATTTAACTGATTATATTTAGACGCAGGACAGTGATGTGGTTATCAGATTAAGTATGAAGTCTGAAACATTCGGAGTTTATCATGGATATAAAAATAACAGAACATTATAGTAGTCCTGTTGTGACTAATACACTAATCGATGTCTGAGCAGCAGAGGAGGTTAATGACGGACTCATTTTTGAAAAAGATTGTAGGAGACAGATAAAAGGCAAAAAAACCCCAAACTTAAGTACTTTGATAAGAGAGCCAAACAACAAAATGCTGTCAAAATTAAGACTAACATTATAAAACTTGAGGCCAGAGAGATATAGGAGAACTAACAATACACATGATGAATGACTCTTGTAGATTTTCAAATGGTGGAACCAATAGGGAGAATTTCAGATTTGCCACCATTAAGTTTAATAAGAAAATGTGTAATTCAACTTTTAATATTACAGAAGTAAGGAATCAGAGAGGAAGGGCACACAAACTTCAGAAGGTTTATTAAAGATATCAAGCTGTATATTGTCAATGAAATATAAAACTGAATACCATGATAAAACATAATTGAATGAAGAGTGAAAAAATAAATGCTGAAGTATAAAGAGCCATGTACTGGACCTTGAGGCACCCCACGATTAATAAGAAAATATTAAGAGCTACATTTTTTTATTGAATAATTTGAATCATATTAGTCAAATATTACTGAAACTATGAAAAATCAATACCAGCAAAGCTTAAAGAAAAGAGACACTCCAGAGGTAGTGCTTCAGAAATTAAATCAAAGGCATTATAAACATTACTAGACATTAAGCCCATTACAATAACGGGCGCAAGAACAGTAGTACATAAACATTAGTAGGAACAGTCTATATTAAATTGCAAGGGACCTTGTATGTGGCTGTAATATGCGTCACTGTATTGTGTGCCTTTAATTTTCTCTCTCAGTAATACTGGTTTGTATTTCTGTAAAATGCCTGTAATTTTGTCTGACAGTAATACAGTGGAACCTCGGTTCACGACCATAATTCGTTCCAAAACTCTGGTTGTAACCCGATTTGGTTGTGAACCGAAGTAATTTCCCCGATAGGATTGTATGTAAATAAAATTAATCCGTTCCAGACCGTACGAACTCTAAATATATATATATTTTTTAAGTTTTTAAGCACAAATATAGTTAATTATACCATTGAATGCACAACGTAATACTAAACTAAATGTAAGAACATTGAATAACACTAAGAAAACCTTGAACAACAGAGAAAACTAACACTGCCAGAGTTCGCGCTATAGCCTTACGACCTGCCCCCTAAAAACCCTTTTTTTAATGAGTTTTAAGCACAGGGAAAAAATGAACATTTGAAAAATCCGTAATTTAATAAACAACCAAGAAAAGTAACATTGCAACAATGCACGTTCGCACCTGTGTGCACTTTGAGCTACTTTTTGTATGAAAATGTGCTATATAAATAAATGTTGTTGTTGTGTGTGTGTGTCTCTGTCACGGGCCTGCGTGTATGTATGTCTGTCTCTCTTAAGCGTGCACCTCTGTGTCTGTGTGTCTGTCTCGCCTTTGTGTGTGTATCTGTCGCGCGCGCCTGTGTGTGTGTGTGTGTGTGTGTGTGCGTGTGTCTCTCTCTCTCTGTACACATAGGGAATGCACAGGAAAAGACTGAACATGTGCCATGTGGCCCCGCGCATGCGCACTTCACCAGAAGACACACACACATGGACACCTGGACGCACACAGGGGTTTTATTAAAGAGGATTGTAACATGTACCTAATCTGGTTATAGAAGAACAAATTTCTGGAAATAAAAAGAAATGCTTGAAGAATCTGTAAATTTTGAAAGAAATAAAAAGGTTCTGTTTTATCTTACTTAACTGAGCAAAAATTATAAAGCTGTGCCCTATGGTTGGACATATTATAATAAAATTAAATCAAAATGTATTTCCTTTACTATTATTGGAGAAGAAGATTTATTGAGTGAACCACCACCATCACCATGGCATTGCAGAACTGAAAAAAATCAGCTTCGGAGTTTGGAGAAATGTTGAGAGAGAAAGCTTTAATTAAAGTAAAAAAAGATAAAAACTTTACTTTAAAAAAGTAAAAAGATAAAAAAAAGTAAAAGATTCATTGGATGGTTTAGTTTTGACAACATAGTAATAGTAGGGGGCTTAGAACTTGATTACTAAATAGATAGAGAGAGAGAGGTTGGGAGCATGTGACCTGATTACAGCACATTGCTGCACCCACCACATGACAAACCACCAAGATTGGGACTGAGTGCATCCGTGGAACAGGTAATAATACCTCAGCACTTACTGGAACAGTGGGAGGTTTTTTTACAGTGGCTGGAGTGCCAGTCCTGCCACCAACCCCCTAAGTTCTCCCTGCATTTTGGAGGACCTGCTTGCAGGTTATCGTCATACTCAGGATGGAGTAATTGCAGGTTAAGGGCCTTGCTCAAGGTCCAACAAAGTAGAGTCACTTCTGGTGTTTTACAGGATCTGAACCAGAAACCTTTAGATTGCCACCACTACGCCCATGATTACTAAATAACAATGCAGAATACTTTACTGAAAAGAAAAATAAGAAGCTTGAACCACTTTTGTCTTACTTCACAAAACTTGGAATAAAGTAAATTCAAAAAGTGTTTGCTTCATTAAGATTCAAATAGTTGTAGGCAATTTTATATGAAAGCTGCTGCCAATACATTGCCAGTGAAAGATTGTTCAGGAGATATCCTTTAAATTTTCCATGAATTACTTTAATAGTTTATGCCAGTATCTCTACTTAAAACACAAGCCAGAATAGCTAGAAATAGAACGGATGTTCCGTCAAAGCAAATGACTTGATAACTTTCCATTAAGCACAGTTTCAGGACGCTATAAGTATGTAACATTTTATGGTCTGAGGAAAAGGTTCAATACTCATATCAGTTCCTAAATAAGTATTATAAGCCATTTTAATTTTATATCAATAACAAAATTAAACTGAACAAGAAGCAGATTTTATTCATATAAAGCTGGCCATTATTATGACAAACCCTTTAAAACCCTTTGACTAATAACAAGAAACCTATTTCTTGTTATATAAAGACTAAGAAAGTTTCTATCCTTCAGCCATCACCATGCTGAATGCTGCTAAGTGGTCAATCTGACCGAGTGCACCTTCATTCTACGTTAACATTAGTTAAGGGACAAGTGCAATACTGTATAATCTACAGTATGTATGTATGTATGTATGAGTGGAAAACATTGTTCTTCTGTTATAGACAATTTTGGATACTTATTTTATTCCCTTGTTTTAGTTGTAAATTGAGTAATTGTGTTTTGTTTTTTTTTATTTTATTTTTTTCTGCACTGGAATATTGCACCTAAAATTTCGTTGTACAATGTCTCATTGCTACAATGACAATAAAGATTTTGATTGATTTGATTGATTTGATTTGGCGTCATATCTCATAAAGTATATATAAAAACATTCTGCACCTTCACATGTATGTAAATTACACGTTAGCAAATGGTTTTCTCATAAATAACTTCTATCCACCTTTCCATTCAATCGTCTGTCCATCTGCAATCTGTTTAAACGTTTTTAATCCAGTTCATGCTGTGGAAATGAGCATCATCAGAGGAGGTAAGGTAGGGAGCTTCCATACCCAGGTGTCAGTTCATCCCAGTGCACATTCACGTTTCCTACCAACACTCTTTCATGTAAAGTTAATCCAATGTAAATCTAATGTAAAGAGGTGCTTCTTTGGGATTTGCAGGGAAGAACTTGGACATACAGTAATTAGAACATTAGAACAAACATCTTAAATTATTTTAGTATTTTACAGTTAAATATCACTGCATTTTCTGTTGTTAATCTTTTTAAATTCCTAAAGTAATATCAATAGGACATTCAGTGTGTGTTTGTTATCTGAAAGTGACACACCCCATCTGTTTTTATTACCTTATTATCTTAAACATTATTAGTTTTATATAGTGTTTTTTTGTAAAAACTATAAATAAGAAAACAAAACAAGGCTAGAGTTGTTATACTTGGCTACATAATAAATTTGCTCTAGCAAGAAGTTGGTCTGTACAACATTAGGTGCACTCTTAATAGCAGAGTAAATCAGTGAGATGTTTAGTGTATTGTAGTTCACATTGAAAGAGAGCATTCTGAAAGATAAAAATATGTTATTAAAATACAAGCAAAACAACTAAAAATATTTTTTTAGCACTAACACAAGCTCATGTAACCTTCATAATGCTGAACAGAAATATTGAACCTTTCGATAAGCAATTGTTTGGCTGAGTTCATGTTTATATTATACAAAATGAGTATTTCAAGTAGTAATTTGACTAATGAAAATATAAACACTACCTGTTACTATTATTTCCTTGTTATGGTTTCATTATAGCATTTTTGAAATTAAACATTTCTGTGATATGGGTTGTAAGAGCACATATCAGTTTTAACCCAGTCACAGATGATCAGGTCCCACCAATTTTCCATTTCCAGTCTCTCTGAACCTGCATTGACTTGCCTCATTATACATATTGTTTATTTATTATGAAATGCTATTCAAAAATAAGCATGTTAATGTTAAATTAACACTAATTTGCCTTTTCAAATGATATTTTGCAGACCATTTGATTGATGACAATTAAATGGAATTTATACTTTTTCCTTTACATGTCATTGAATAAAAATATGTACAAAGTATCAAAGGTCTCCTGTTTCTTGATCATCAATAATCATTCCTTCACATTTCATTTATAAAATATTTCACACTTATTTCCCAGTTAATAAGAATCAATAAACAAATGATCATTTATCTTTTTTATTCTGTTAAAACAATGTATAAATATTTAATCTCATACCGTATTTATTTGATATTTAAATATTCATTGATTAGCTGTGATATTTAGTGATTCTGTTCAAAGTTAATCTCCACTTGTGCTGTTTAATCCTGCTGGTCTTGCATTTTGTCTCAACATTTTTCTTTTTTAACAGTTGCTTTAGGCATAATTCTCATGAATTGTACAATGCATACAGTCATTAATTATAAAGGCAGTATAATACAACTAAGCCTAATGGCTGTTTTGTGACTGGTCATTTTGGAAACATGCCACACAAGCAAACCTCATCCTTAGCCACGATACATTGAAGAAAGACAGATTTCTTTATTTTTTTGAATTTATTTTACAATTTTTTATGTTCAAATGAACAATAAACGTACTTATTTGCAAGTATCACTGTTTGTATTTCACTGTTATGTCTTATATAAATGTTTATGGTTTCTGTAGTTTATTCATATTCATTTTCTTTCAGTTTGCTCTCTTTCCACTGTAGTAGAAACATACCTGATTATAGTTTTTTAAATCATTGTCCATATTTAGGGTGTTTTCACATATGTATACATTTTTTTCTTTGTTGTTTTACATATTTAGTCTTTTTTTACTGTTGCTTAAACTTGTCTCATTTTCATTTTTGTGTATATGTGTTTATGGTCTGTTGTGTCAGTCAATTGTTATTTTGTATAGCACAATTACAAGCACACCATTATTCTACTTGGCATATTCCCTCTGTTCATGTCTGAATTTCTGTTTTCCTATTTGTTCCTACTACAATTTACCAGTGTCCTGCATGTATGAGTGAGTCCAGTTCATAACTGGTTCATACCTCAAGACTGATACTTACAGGACAGATTATGGCTTCCCATCTTTATACAAGGCATCAAAAAAGTAGTGAGGTGCTGCTGCTTTGAGTCCCAAAAAAATAACTGGCACAGTTTAAATTGTGGTCTTTATGTTGTGTTTTTATTCCACTCATAATGTAATGATTAATCAGTGTAACCTGCAGGAAGAATGCTTAGACTATGGATTAATAAATGTGCTAGAGTGGACTCATTCTTAAGTACTTTCTAAGAATTGTGCTAAAATGGTGGGTTACATTTTAGTTAATGTCTTAATTACAGGGGACTTGCTTAACATTATAATTAGTCTATGTTTTCAATAATAGTTTGAGTTGGATAAGGTGAACTCATGAAAAACAGAGATAAAACAAAATAAAACTTAAAAAAAACAAACACATACACGAGAAAAAGAAAAAGACATGGATTTGTCACACTTTCTTACACACCATCACTAATGAATTTAATGCTGATACATATCAGTACACCTGGTCTTTGTAATATCAATATACTTCAGTGGCCGTTTGTTAGAAATCGGGAGTCCACAGGTTTGTTGATTTTATCTTGGGTAGTATTCCATAGCATGGAAGGAAATGCAAAAAATACTAAAATTAAATAAATACAACATATATTATTCATTGGCGTTAAAATAAAAAAGTGGTAAAATATACACCCTACAGTTTCTTTGATTTAATTTGACGATTTTCTAATATACTGTGTGATGGATGGCTGGGGTCCATGCCTGGCCGGGATGCCCCCTCATTATATGTTCAGGGGGAGCAGCCATGGACTGTGTAATACCTCCCCCTAGACGCTAGATGGCCGCCCCCCTGGGTTGGAACGGTGCCTTGGTTTCCTGCAGGGCACCATGGGAATTGGAGTTTGGTGCAGCCCTGTTGGGTCCTGCAGGTGCCGTCCAGGGGGTGCTGCAGCTGGGACTCCTGAGCCGGTATGGGCAGCGTATTCGCCACACCCGGAAGTTCAGTCAGAACTCAGCAATCAACCACCTGGAGCACTTCCGGGTGGACTATAAAAGAGCCCAGCAACCACCACTCAATGGCCAGAGTCAGGAGAAGGAGGACGAAGCTTGGAGGAGGATTGGTGGTGCAAAAAAAAGTGTGCTTTGGGTGACTTTGGTGTACTGGGGACTGTGTTGTGCCTGTGGGGATCATGGGGAAGACGTGACCCACAGGTGAAGAAAAATAAAAGTGCTTTGCTTTTACAAGTGCTTCTGGTGTGAGTCTGTCGGGTCAGGTGCCTATATAGCACCTTTTTACAACTGATAGTTAGATATTGTGTTTTCCTAGCAATATCATGTATTGCTGCTAGTAAAATAATACAAATAAATACAATATAATTGTTTGTGCTGTAGTATCCATTTACTGTTTGAAGTTATACTTTCATATTTTTGATGATGATTCCCATCCATCCTTCTTTCTGCTTTTCTCTTCTTCTATTGCCTTGGATTTTTCTAGGGAGTCTTCTTTGTAAAGAGAGATTTATTTGGTATGACTACAAGCAATTCCAGTGTATATTTATGTTCTATCTAATCTAAGACTGAGTGATTTGTCCAATTTGTTGTCTACACTATCACCAATCTTTTCCATCACTGTAGTTCTAAAGCTTTTATTTTCTCTTGTTCTGCTTTCAAAATAGCTAAAAGTCCACAATGTAACTGCTTGTGTCAATACAATCATTGCTTTAACTAATTAGACTGTTAATGTGACATCTCTAGATTTAGGGCTTATAATTACTTTTTTTCTAGACAGAATCATCTTCTTAATGTGTGATAACAATCTCTTCCTATTTAGGAATTTGAATTCAGGACAATTAAATGTCCCACATTATATATAGCTCTTTATTATCTTTATCAAAAAATTGTGGTCTTTATTATATTATATTATATTATATTATATTATATTATATTATATTATATTATATTATATTATACTAGCCAACCCGCGGCGTACTATATGCCGCATAATCAGGCCGGTTTTTTTAATGATTTTTAAGCACAGGGAGAAAATTAACTTTTGAAAAATCGGAAATGTAATAAATCAGCAAGAAAAGAAACATTGTAACAATGCACGGAACGAACCAACACACAATCGTCCATGCGGCGCTCAGGCGCGGAGGGTGGAACGGGAGGAGAAGAGAAGGACGTGCACTCCGCTGCCTGTGTCATGCTAGTCTGCTGATTTCTCGTCCAGTATGCACTGCCTGCTCATGTGCCCACCTCCAACTCGTCACTCGAATCGTTGCGTTTTTGCCCAACCCAGATGCAGCAGTGACTCAAGTAGACTTTTCATTGCTCTATGTGGTTTTGGCTGCCTTTCTATATATAATCAACCAAGACACCCGACCATGGCAGTAGCGAGGTGGGAGCACGGTGTGTACAAAGTGCAGGAGCATCCAAGAAGATGCATGTTTGTCGTGGATGCGAATTGCTGTATGTAGCGTGTAAAACAGTTTGCTCTTGTGCAGGCGGTCGTGCGTCGTAACCGAAAACTCGGTTTTTAAAGACTGGTTACTTCATTGTGTATACGACTGTAGGTGAATGAAAAGATGAAGAGGGCAACATACAATACAGCATTTTACCCGCTGCATACAGCGTTTCACATTCGCGACAAATTGTTTTACACGCTGCATACAGCCATTTACATCCGCAACAAATATGAATCTTCTTAGATGGTGCTGTCGCGTCCACCCACACTCTCGAAGCACACACACTGCCTGGTCATGTGCCCGCTCGCAAGAGCAATTAACAGAGACTGTAAGACCAACTGTAAGACCATGGGATACCCCTCGCAAACTGCTCTACACGCCGCATACAGCGATTCACATCTGTGACAAACAAACTGTTTTACACACTGCATACAGCGATTCACAGTTACGAAATGATTTTTCTTAGATGGTCCTGTCGCGTCCACCCTCGCACTCGAGGCATACACACTGCCTGGTCATGTGCCCGGTCGCAACTGACAGAGACCCGGCCACCGAGTCTAAGACCATGGGAAACCCCTTGGAAACTGTTTTATACGCTGCATACAACGATTCACATCCACGACAAACAAACTGTTTTACACGCCGCATACAGCGATTTACATCTGTGACAAACATGCCTCCTCTTAGACAGTCCTGCCGCATCGTGTGGTGCCTCTGTGTGAACCGGTCAGGCACAGAGAAGGTCAGCTGCTGAGAGAGCGTCTCAACTGTTGCAGGGCCTGCATTGGTGAAGCAGGTGAGACGGTAATGAAACAGAGAGACAAGGCTTATTGGTTTTTAAAGACTGCTTCCTTCATTGTGTTTTAACCTCAGTTTTAAAGGATTGTTTTAAGGATCCCATGGGATACCCCTCGCAAACTGTTTTACACGCTGCATATAGCGATTCACTTCCGCGAGAAACATGCCTCTATGAACAGTCAATGTGGCTCAGAGCTGCATGTGGACTCTACGACAGACAAACATAAATGACGCCATTTTTCCTGTGTCGTCACATCCGAGTTGGTGGGCATGGTTCTGCGAGTTGTCATCATATCCAACGGTCTTAGAGTTGGTGGGTGTGGCTCCTTCCTGCGTGCGCCATGGGCGTCTCACTTGTCGGCGGCTTAGTGAATCCACGCCCCTTCTGGCGTGCTTTCCATGGTTGTCTTGCCTTAGTGAATTATATATATAGATTATATTATATTATATTATATAGGGTGGTCCAGATCTAATTATGCAACTTTTAATTTGATGCAAAAAAACAATGCAAGACAAAAAAATTGTTTGAAATATCTTGTAATAAATGAAAATGGACTTACATTGAATTAATTCACTGATTTTCCATGTAATGTCCCACTTGTCCTTCATTCAGTTGTGAATTCTCTATGTAATAAACTTAATAAGTTATAGCGTAATAAAAATAGCATAATTAGATCTGGACCACCCTGTATTATATTATATTGTTAATTGATACAATATACCAAATTCATTCTTTTCATATCAAAATTAGTTTCTTCCAGTTTTCTTCACTATCAATATTACATGGTATCATCTAAACACATCGACTGTTTCTTCATGAAGATAGAGTAAATATTAGGAAAACAAGATAGAGACTTTAAATGTCATATCTTTCAGTCATAGTATAAAATGACACAGTTAATGTACTCAAGAGATTATTGATAGCAAGAGCTGTAAAATATATGCAGTTATAATCACATGAGAATTAAGCAGCCTTTCCAAATAAACACTTTAAGTGTTAATTTAGCACTGGTGATTTTGCTTTATAGTTATTAGAAGTATATACACATGGTATTTTCATGGCAATAATTTTAAATGATATAAATTGTCTTGCTCTTCATTTTCTGTGTTGTGTTTTTAGTTCAAAATGACAGCTATGATGATGTACAGTAGTCATTGATTTAGTAATTGCCAGGCATACAGCAGCTGTCCATAACCACAGACATAAAGCATGCACAGCATAACCACTTCAAAAGTAGCCATGCTTTTGGGCCACATTACAATGTTCTTTTCCATCTATCATGGCTATCTACTTTCACCGATTGTTGTATCAAAGGTAGTTATGGATGTAGTGAGACGTCAAACAAAATGACACCTTTTATTGTCCTACTAAAACGATTGCAATATGCTCAGGCCCCTTCTTCAGGCAACATGTAATACAGAAACTGGAATTGCCTGAAGAAGGGGCCTGAGTTGCCTCGAAAGCTTGCATAATGTAATTGTTTTAGTTAGCCAAAAAAAATGTGTAATTTTGCTTGATTTCTCACTACATCCATAATGGCTGACATGGTACAACACCCTACTACTACAGGTAGTTACAGAGCAATTACTTTAAAAAAGTGGAATGAAATTATAGACATCTACATTGAAATTTGACCCAATAACCTTATTAGTCAGAAAACAAATCTTCAACAAATACATTTTTGCAGTGGTTTTTGGCAATGGTAGAAGTCTTACTCTGATTGGGTAAATTACTTAGACTGTTGACACTGATGATTTATGAGACATCCAGCAAATAAATAAGAAATTAAACAGTTATATTTGGTAGAATTGGGATGGCATATCTATAAATTTAAAAATGGCTAGTTTTAGTCAAATTCTTTACTATGCTTCATGTCTTATTGCCCCACTGAAAAACTAATTTATAACATGTCAGTTTGTATTATTGAACAGCCTAAAGCAAATGTTTAAACTCCTGCAACCTTGAGGCACTCAATTTGTGAGCTGTTTTTATCGAAACGTCCCTTTTTACAGTTAGGGTAAAGATCATTTCACATTTTAGACACCTTTCCATCCCTGCATGTACTTCATTTGTTAACAAAGTGAAATGTCAAAGAGTCTCATGAGTCACTCTGGCAGAAGTTAATTAGATTAATTAGATTAAACAGTAATAGTTTAGACAATTAAAAATAGAAAATATGCTATTGGTTTCATCCTCCCTATAAAGACAAGGATGTTAAAGACTTAAAAAGGTCTAAAAAAATACAGTTTTTTTGTTGTTTTATTGCATAGTGAGATTAGGTACCACTTCATTTGCTTTCATTGTCTAAAATGTAGAATTAAGAAATACTGCATATAGACAACAGGAGTGTGACTCAGTTTTATTTCAGAATCAGAAGTTCTGGTCCATTGTAGATGAATATTATATATATTAACTGTATGTATGTAGGTGTATATACATCTCTCTATTATAAAAAAAATCTTGGGCGGGAGACGAGACGTGATCTTCTCAGAAGACGCTTTGACGTCCCGTGAGACAAGGCAATGAGACAAAAGGACAGTTGCTGTACAGGCTTGTAAATGATCAATGCGCATCGCGACAAGCAGAACATGCATCTCGGCAGCAGCAGCACAAAGCCAGTAGCGGATCCATCCACATCTCCTTAGCATGCATTCAGCTCCCCCCCTCTTTACAATGTGAGCGGCAGAGACACAAAGTGGCTGTAGCATATAGGGGGGGTCGGGGGGGTGAGCTAGTGAAGCAAACGAGATGTGATCATCTTGGAAAAACACTTTGATGTCACGCGAAACTTGACATTACAAACTTAGGAAGCAAGAACCGTGAGACAGTGACTTTTGCACGTCACAATCTACTTACTAACAATTTTAAACAAGTTCACGGACATCTACCCAAGCAGTTGTTGGAATGCTTTTGGCAGACACACTTCATGTGCTCTCAGCTGTTAAAACAACGACAAGAGACAAGCAGAACATGCAGCTCGCCAGCAGATGATCCGGCCACATCTCCTTAACATTCAGCCCCCATCACAACGTGAGCGTCAGAGATGCGAAGTGGCAAAAGGACAGCTGCTGTACAGGCTTTTAAATGATCGAGGTGCAGCACGACAAGCAGAACATGCAGCTTGCCAGCAACAGCAGCAGCAGCAAGACAGCAGTCTGGTCTGACCGCATCTCCTTAGTGTGCGTTCAGCCCCCCCTTTCACAACACGAGCAGCATTATACGTCCTGTGAGAGAGGGATTTAACCACGTCCGGGGCTGCAAAAAAAAGGACAAATATTGTTTTTACAAAAGTTTTAAAGTAAAAGTGAAAATAATGCATATGTAACAATTCCCATGAAAATAACAATCTCTTTAAATTGTATATCCAGTAAACCCAACCCTGAGGTGGGCGAACAAAGCCCCCTAATATATACATACAGTATATATATACATACATACACACACAGTATATTGTTACGTGCATGCACATAAGGGACAGCTGAAGGGCCTCTAGTGACTATAACACCACTGACGTCACTTCTGGTGTTCATCCAACTGTGTCCCACCTCTCCTGCCAGAAGGACTCAGAACTGGAAGCTCTGCCATCTTTGTCAGTTCTGTTGTGAACTTGTGTCTGTAAAGATGTCTCCACAATTAGTATGTATTTCTTTGTTTCCTACAGTCCAATTATATGGGCTGATCAGGCTGGTACACCAAATCTTTATCACTCTTGTCTCATTTTCTTACACAAACACACACATGCACACACACACATATAACATTGTGAGTATAAAAATTATATCACAAGTTGTAACAGATCAGAAATGAGAAGTATGCTGAAGTGTTTCAATATCTAGTAAAGCGTGAAGTTTGCAAAAACAAGTTAAGAACATCATGAGAAAGACTTTGCAGGACTGTTTTGATAAGTGCTACTGACACTGGTAATGGTATATCACTGCTGAGGTTGCTTACTTTAAATTCAGATCAGTGTATTATCTTTATAACACACATTTTCTCCATGGCAGTTTCTCAAGAATGTGATTTTTGTATCTCTACTAATGTTAATCTCTTAAATTGGATGCAAAGACTCTGCAAATCACTACCATTATTCCTAATAAAGCCTTCTTTTGCAAATAATATGTAGATATAGTGCTTGGGAGGATATTAAGATGGGTCTGGAAATTCTCTTTGAATAGTCCTGTAGATCCCAACACCACTGACACTACTTCCATAGTTTTATCCCACATCTGGCTTATTTCGAGTTTCATTTACTGTTAGTTGAAGGTAAAAAGTTGTATCTCAACTTAAATGAATGTAAATGAGTTAATGTTCAAACTTCAAAATTAATCTCAGATACCTAATGTTTTGACCCCGGAGTACTTGCTACTGTGTAACAATAATAAATATACTCATGTTAGATAGATCAGTGATTAATATATCAGTGTTTAATACACCAAGTTCACCTTTCCTGATTTTGAAAACTGTTTAAACATCTAGTAATACAGTGGACCCAGTCAGTATCTTTGAGGAGTTTGCCATTCATCCTGCGTCTGCTTGGAGTTATCCCTAGACACCATCCCCATATTTTTATGGGTTAATTGGCCCAGTGAAATTAAGTAAGAATATGTGCATGAGTGTTCTTTTTGGTGGACTGAAACCTTCTTCTAGGGCATTTCTTTTTCTTTATACCTGATCCTGGTCCCCCAGTACTCTTAAATTAAATTAAGTGGGCTCAGCAGTCTTTTTTAGTATTCATGCTATATAGCTGCAGTGACACTGCAAATTTGGAGTCACCACTGAATTGCTTGTTTTGAAGTATTGAGTTTATTATGTTTGGAATTCTGCTCTGATCATTGTTTCTGGCCAAAGAACATTTATTGTACTCTGCAGTAATGTTATTCTAAAAGTTAACATAATCTTAAGCTTGATATGTAGGATGTTCATCTTAACATATAATACAAGTGTGTTAATTAACACTAACAAGCTTAAAAACAAACAAGTCAATGAACATAAAAGATCAGCTCTTAAAGAAAATAAATATGTCATTTTTCTGAGCTTAAGATAGGTAGGTGCACTCTGTTATCAAAAGTGTAAGGACACCTATCACACATACATTGCTATTTGAAGATCCCATTACAAAACCTTTGTCGGGCTATATCAGCCTCAACTCTCCTGGGAAAGCGTTCCACAAAATTTTAAAGTGTGTCCATTCACCAAAAGAGTTGTGGGGTCAGGCACAATCTGCATTTCAATTCATTCTATGCTCATGGCTCATTACTAATCAAACCATGTCTTTTTGGACCTGACTTTGTATGCAGGAGCAGGATGGTACAGAAAGCGCACAATTGTGTAAAATGTCTTTGTATTCTGTAGCATTTACAGTTTCCTTTACCGGAATCAGGGTCAATAGGTGATATGCTCTACACTAGGGGTGGGCAAAGTCAGTCCTGGAGGGCCACAGTGGCTGCAGGTTTTTGTTCCAATCCAGTTGCTTAATTAGAAGACAAGCTATGTCAATAATGTAATTTCATGGCTTGTTAGTGCTTTAACTCTGCCATGTCAGGTCATTCTCATATACAAGATTTGTTTCCTTTCTGAGGATATCATCCAAATGATTTGAAGTCTAAAACAAATGAATAATTCTTAGTCCTTCACTTTTTTCTCTTTACTTTCCTTCCAAGTATTTAATTAAACCAAATAGTACACAATAAATACATATAAATGGAGAAATGCTGGTTTGTTTTGTGATGTGTATCTTATTGCTAATAAGGAGCAATTAAAAACCAAGAATACAGCTGTTTAACACTAAAATAGACAATAATGGTTCAAAATCTAAATGAGCGACACAACTAAAATGAAGCAGAAGTGATACTTGAGCAATAAGTGCTTCTTATTAAGCAATTGGGTTGGAACAAAAACCTGCAGCCATTGCGGCCCTCCAGGAACCACTTTGCACGCCCTTGTTCTGGACAACAGCCATCCCTTGCATTGTGCATAGTGATCTTAGGCTTGTGTGCAGCTGTTCATTCATGGAAACCCATTTCTTGAAATTCCCGATGCACAGTTTTTTTGCTGATGTTGCTAACCGAGGCTGTTTAGAATTATATTGTGAGTAAAGTGAAAGAGGATAGGAGAGTTGCATGCACTATGCACTTCAGTACTCAGCAGTCCCTTTCTGAGAGTCTGTGAGGCCTACCACTTCATGGCTGAGTTGTTGTTATTCCTAGACACTTCTACTTCACAATAATAGCACCAACAGTTGACCCGGGCAGATGAAGCAGAGCAGAAATCTCACATACTGACTTGTAGCAAAGGTAATATCCTATGACAGTGCCACAGTTAAAGTCACTGAGCTCTTTACTACAACCCATTTTACTGTAAATGGTTGTCAATGGAGATTATGTGGCTATGTGTTTGATTTTATGAACCTGTTAACAATGGGAGCAGCTGAAACACCTGAACTAAATAATTTGGACATGGGTGTCCATATACCTTTGGTCATATAGTATATAAGTCAATTACCTTTGGTGATTCCAGGGGTTAACATGGTGTAAATGACAACAGTGGATCAGACTGGCTTTTAGATTACTTCAGGGGTTTATTTTATAGCAAGGACTAATAAAGTTGATAAAGGGTTTGTGATAGGCTGTTAAAAAGAATTGTGATTTGGTTATCTGCTGTATGGTTAATGCAACAGTCTAACAGTATCAAAATCCTAGCTCTGAATACCCGCCTGGGCTCTGTCATTATGCACTTTGCACACTTTTCCAGTGTGATATATGGCCGGCTAGTCATCCCGGCTAATACCCCTAGACTGCCAGATGGAGCCCTCCCTGAAGCATGGAGGTGCCCCGAATGCCAGCAGGGAATTATGAACAATAGAGTTTTTATCCACAGCCCTGCTGGATACCACAGGGGCCGCTAGAAGGTGCTGCAGGGAGGAACAAGGATTGTTTTCCCTACAACCCGGAAATACGTCCTAGTAACATGGACAGAAGAAATGACGTGCTTCCGGGTTGAAGAAAAGGAGTTTTTTTATCTGACCCGGAAGTGTTTCTCTCTCTGTCCATGTGACTGGTAACACTTCCGGGTCAGATAAAACTCCTTTTCTTCAACCCGGAAGCACGTCATTTCTTCTGTCAAGGACTATAAAAAAGGACTGTGGGAGATTCCAGGGTTGAGCTGAGTCGGGTGGCAGGGTGGCAACGCGTCTGGGAGAGGAGGATTGTGTATTTGATTATTGATTTGTTTATTATTTATGAGTATTGTGGAGTGGAGGGTGCTTTGTACACATTATTGTGTTAATAAAGTCAATTATTGGACTTTTATCTGGTGTCTGGTGTCTGATCTGAGGGTTCAAGGGGATGACAGCGCCCCCTATCTGTCACACCAGGTAATCTGTGGGTTTCTTACCTGGGGCAGCCGTTTTTCTGGATATACATATGAGTGAGTCTGCGCTGTGATGCGCTTATTCCTCTTCTAGGATTGGTTCCAGCCTTTTGCTTATAGTGTACAGGTAAATAATAAATAAAATAATGATACATTTTATTTATATAACACCTTTCCCATGCTCAAGGCGTTTAAACTACTTTCTCCACTCAAAACTTTAAAATGGATTTGTAACAGGTCTTGGGAAATACTTAAGTTGATTCTCCTGACCAGTTTCCTTCAGAAGTATTGATTTTATTAGATCATCATTTATAATAATAAATACATTTTCTTCTAAAATACAGTCTGATATTTCTACCCCAATCAGGGGGCATGGATGAAGGTTTCTTTAGGCTCACACCAGCTCCAGAACTGTTTTCAGTTACATACTAACTTACAGTTTAATTAGCAATTTTCTGACTCTGTGAAAATAATCCTGTATTCATATATACAGTACTTCAATACATACACAGCAATCATAAATATAGAAAATGTATAAAATATATAATCTATGTTACTTTAGAACCATCAAGTTAATATTCTCACAGAAAAGCAGGGAATCAGTAGCTAGAAAGTTCAAAGATCATAATTTTTACAGTACTTTGCAATCTAAAATACATTCCATTCACTATAATCTTCTTAAGTTGAGACCTGGTGCCTGCTATCTGCAGGATGCATGGCTCTTTTATAAATCATAGGTTAGTTACAAGTATACCTTATAGTGATAAAGCATCAATAAAAGTGATACTGAGTTGCACAAAATGAATAAGCTACTGGAATAGAATTAGTTTGGATAATGAGTTGATTGGCATTGACTGATTTTCTGCACTGCTGGCAGTTTTGCCTGGAGTTTGAGTGGCACTATTCATAGTTCTACATTTGTGGGTCTGAGGAGACTGTGTCATTGAAAAGTCTAATATGGATTATTATTCATGGTGGACTACTGCTGCCTGTGTAAAATGCCAAGTAAATAAAGAAATTCAATAAAAAAGAAACTGTATATGCACATCAGTGCACATGCAGTAAATTGTGTTTGGGAAGATTTGGCTGTATGAAGTCAAATAAATTTGTGGCAAATAAAAGTGGCAGAAAATCTAAAACAATATGATCACACCATATTTTCTTTGTTGAGACAATTCTATACACTAATCAAAATAATAAGTTCACCCAAAACTTTTACATATATATGAAACATTAATGCTATTCCAAATATTAAAAACAAATCTCATGCTGACTCGCTGCTATTGTCCTATCACAGAACTGTTCAGTATTGTAAAATGTAACATTTCACTGTACTTAATAAACAGGACTATTGTGTTTTGTTAATTATATTGAACATAGTATAAGTTTAGACATTTACCAGTATGTTCAAACATCAGTTTTCAGGAGCTGATATATCCAGTACAGAGTTACAGAGAGCTGAGGCTTATGGCAGCAGTTACAGGCACAGGGCAAGAGTCTGCCCTTGAGAAATAAAGGCACAATCAATGTAGGGCACAAACGGTACCTATAAATAATGTTTACCCTCTTGGAGGTTTTCACATATTACTGTTATGCAACAGTAATCACAGTAGATTTAAAGTATTTGGCATTTTTGACAATGATCAACAGAAAAAGACTCCTTCATTTAAACATGGAAACAGGTCGTTGCACAGTGATGCAAATTATTTACAAACACAGAACACAAAATAATTTGTTATATTAGCATTCACTGCTGGGCTACTATGGAATTTTTATATATAATAATCTTTTACAATTTATTACAAGAATACATATTTATATGAAGCCATAATAGAATGAATTATTAGAAATAAGGAAAAGGACTGAATGTAACTCAAGGGTTAACAAAATGTAGCTTAAAGTTTAAGCACATGAGGTCTGCCTCATCTTACAGAAACTAGCAACTTGATTTTTCAAGGTTAGAATGAGATAAATAAAAAAAACGAACACCTCTCTAGAAAGTGAGGAAACACTAATGGGAAAGCCCAAACACCCCTCTTATAAAGGGCACTAAGATCAATAGGAGAGTCTGCAGAACACACTTATCAATGAAGCGGCATTCATATAGGAGAATTGACAAGAGTCAGAAAATATTGGTTGATTGGATGGAATAATAAAGTTCTGCATACTATGTATATTAAGAGTCAGATGATGTGACGTATTATTTTAGATGAGGTAATGGTAATATAAAAATATAAAAACAAATGAATTGTTTAACTGATTGCTCACTCCACGGACAGAGACACTATGCAAATAAAGAACTGTTCTGCATTTCATCTTGGCTATCTATCTAACAAGCCATTTACCAACAGTTGAGTGATTGTGCAAGAAGATGACTAGTGAAGTGTAAAGGAGTTACAAGCTACATTGGCTGAGATTGGAGAGACTGTGCAGACAACTGTAGCACCAGTCACAACTTTATGCGAAAGTGCCAAATAGAAAAAAATGCACATCATATCTCAGCTGGAGTTTGCCACAAGTTACAAGGGAGAATTTGCAGTCAGCTGGAAACAGGTTCAATAATCTGGTGAAATAAAAATTGAGCTTTTCAGCCATCAGACTAAATGCCATGTTTGCCATAAGCTACACAATGCATATTATCAAAAACACACCAAGCATGGTGGTGGCAGCGTCATGCTGTGGGATACAGCAGGCCCTGGAAAGTTGGTGAGGGTAGACAATAAAATGAATACAGCAAAATACAGGGAAATCTTGGAGGAAAACCTGATGTAGTCCGCAAGAAAACTGCACCTTGGTAGAAGATTTCCTTTCCAGAAAGACAACAAACGCAAATGAAAAACCACCGTTACACCCCAATGGCTTAAAAACGACAATGTAACTATGCTGAAGTGTCTACATCAAAGTCCAGATCTCAATCCAACTGAGAATTTGCAGCTGGACTTTAAAAAGGGCTGGTCACTCACAAAGCCAATATAGCCTGATAGAGCGTGAGCAGTTATGCAAAGAAGAATGGGGAAAAATAGCTGTCCAGATGTGCAAACCTAGACAGGAAAAAATCTGTCCACATAGACTCAAGGCTGTCATGACTAGGAAATGTGCATCTACTAAATACTGACCTGAAGGAGGTGAATGATTATGCAATACTTGTACTTTATATTTTTAATTAATTTAGACATTTGGCAGAGATCTGCTTTACCTTTGACTTTAAAGAGTCTTTCTGTTGATCAGTGTCAAAAAAGTCAAATTAAATCAACTGAGACTCGGGGTATAAAAGTAAAATGTGAGAACACCCAAGGGGGTAAATACGTTTTGTAGACACTGTACATGGATAGGCTCATACTCATATTATAATAGAATTGGAGGAGGAAAATGGAATTCCAAGAAGTAGCCCTCATGAACATATGGGAAATAGTGATGTAGGTGTCTGAAGTGCTGTTTTAGTACATAAGCTGTTATGGCAGTTAAATTAAGTGATATTAATCTTGAGAGTTCCCCAGGTTTAGGCAATGAATAGTCTGATTAGACACAATAGTGAAGAAATAAAAGTAAAATGCTTTTTTTACAGTAGAAGTCATAGCATAATATTTTTTCTGCAAAAATGGCAATCTAATTTCACTCAGATGTTCTTATTTATACAATGGCAACCAATGACAGCTATTAGCAGATTGTTTCACTTTATGGAATTAGGTCCTTTTTCTGATGAAAACAGTGTAGAAAAATCATCACAAAAGACAGTTAAGAAAGTAAACGGATTTGTGAGATAAATGGGATTGTGTGCTACTTTAGGACAAATGAATTCATAGATTTACTCCTGAAACAGAATTTACTATAATTCTTATTGAGCAGAAGTCAACGGCTCAGTCAGTTTTAAATACTTGCAAAACAGCCATATTGCACAGCTTAATTGCGTTAGTTCATATTTGTGTTTTCTGTCTCAAGAGCAGAAAGGCAATTATGTTAACAAGGGTTATATTGGTGTAATTAATCTTTTTAATGAGTTCATATTCAACAAGTCTACCTTTCATTCTTATGTTAGTAATTTCTTTTCAGTAATACTTATATTATTAACTATCAATTTGCTTAACTTGCATTTTAACAAATATCTACTGCTCTGCAATATCAATAGTTTATTTATTAAAAAAACAGTTTTTCCTGGATATTTGTGAAATATTTAACATGTTTCTTGTTTTTGTGTGTTCTTGTCCATTTGGATGCTTCTGAGAAAGAAAACAGCTTCTGATATGAATATGAATAAATAAAAACCGTTAACCTTTATACAGTATGTCTTTAATTTTAATAAATAAAGGCAACTACAAATATTATGGTATACATGTTAGATTAGTTGATAAAACTAAACTAGAATTATATTAATATGACTGTTTGTCAAAGTGCTGTGTACCTAATGATGCCAAGACAGGCTTCAGTTCTATGCCAGCCTGTCAAAGGAAAGCAGTCTCAGGAAAGTGATGGATGATAAAATAATGACATACTATATATAGCAAGTAAAATGTGAAAATAAAAGGTAATTTTTAATAGCTTCTTCCTGTTTTTTTTTTTCAGTCCAAAATGAAAAACTGACACCAGGAAGTTCATAGATAAGTCACAATAAAACCAATGAATGGTAGAAGGCACTTAGGTCTACTGTGGGAATTCTGTATATGATGCAGGAATCCGGAGAAATAGATCACAGTCAAAAATGGGCATTGACTGCTGTTCTGTCAACTTATGCATCAAAGGGTTTTGCCTTTGTGTTAAGGGGTGCCTGGTTAGGATAACATCTCACAGTAGACTTTTAAAGCAGAGCAAGTATATCTCTGGCAATTATAGAGCATCTATGCATCCTGATCCTAGTGTGGAAAACGAAGGATCAGAATGGAACACCAGAACCTGTCAACCTTGGCCTCTTAGAATGACTGAGAGTATGATTCTTAGGAAACTAGAGTTTGTACAACACAACAACATCTGCGTGTCTGTGCCCTTTAATTAACAAAAGCCTAATTGAAAACTAGAAATCTACCAAGCCAATAGCAAGCATATGGTTGCGATTGTAATCAGATCCGAACATGCTCTCCATTTAAAGACGTGGAATGTATAAGACCTGGACCTCCACAAGGGCTCAAGGGTGGAGAGACACCATAGGCTCCTTGAAGGAGTTCTACACCGGAGGCCCTGTACATGAAGAATAGCCTGACATCAGATGCTAGATGAAAGTATAAAAGTGCTTTGAGCAAGTGTATTGGGAGAAGTACTGGAATGTGGGTTTACTACTGGGAGAAAGAGAGAGATCAAGGGGTTTGAGTGTTTGTGTGTATGTGTGTGTGTGTGTGTGTGCATGTGTGTGTGTGAGAGAGAAAGAGCGAGAGAATATGATTTGAAAAGGAAGAGTGCAGTTTGCTATTCATAAAATGCAGCCTTACTAAAATGATGACCATCAATGTCTACAAGGAGGTGATGAAAAATGGCACAGAAGGTAAGATATAATCAGCCAATTTTTATTATAGGTTTACACACCCAAATACAAAAAATGAGAAGAGACAATAAAATAGCACAATGTCAATATCAAGGTTTCTGAGATCTTACTAATGACTACTGATATTCCTTACCTCACCAAAGAGAGATTAACACGTGTTGAGGAAGTCACAAAAGACAGTAGTATTTCTTATTTTGTCTTTCTGTTGTAACTTGTATGATCTTCCACGATACATTTCAAAAATAACATACCGTTTTTACTAATGTGGCTTCTTTGAAATTATTTCAGGAATAAAGTGTGCTGTATTTCCATTTGTGATCATTTTTGTAACATTTTTAGTTTTTAGGTAAAATGATTAAACTTCACCTGAATATACATTTGGCCTGTTTTGTAAGTTACATTGACTTTTTCTAGCCTAATCACGCTGTATCCTTTTCGAGAATTCCACATACAGTTCTTTCTGACTTTAAGCAATGCATGTGCAGCATCGACACTAAGTAGACAGACAAAAGGATAAATCTGGGATTTCATTTTATATATGCTTTTTACCAATGCACAAAAATGTGTATGCTACTTCATAATGATAAATGATAATAATCTGGTTTTATTTCTACAGTAAAGCAGACAATGTCATGACTCAATCCTGTTCCAGATAGTCCTGAGTCTGTGATAAAGCTCTATTTATTACAGAAATTACTGTAGGCCTCAAAGCTACCTGAACATATTACTTTTAATCCCCTTCCAAACAAATCCTCCCTGTGCCCAAAACTGATATGAAGTAATATTGAACAACCTAGTTTACCATTTAAGTTTTTAATAGCACAAGTTCAAAAGACTCTTGCTGACTTTGACATTTCTGTGTGCTTTCACTCAAAACTTCTGAAACAGCACAGTCAAGGTGCTGAATTGATTAAAGCAGTCAATGGTTTACTGATGACAGTAGCCTCTCGAAAGTATCCATTCAACATTTCATTTGATCTAAATGCTGATTTAGACACCATTGATCCAATGGTTTTGCTCAGAAATAATACAATTGTTTGTTTTTTGTCAAATAGAAGTCACTCTCTTACAATTGCTACATGTAACTTTTTTGTAGTGCAATCATTGTGATTTTTATTGTTCCCCAGATTGCACTGTTTTTTATTATGTGCTCTACTCAGCATTTCTTAGATTTCCATTTTTAAGCTGATGACAATTAGATCTAGCTGTCATTTAAAGAGAGTGTAGCATCTTTGTTATGTTCTTTTATGAGTGTATGTTGGAAGTTAAGGACTACATGCAAAATACAGTAACTTTTTTTCAAGCTCAGGACAGAAAAATCAACAAGGCTACTCAGTTTAAATCAGTGTACTAACAAGAATGATAAGGTTATCTTTTTGTAATTATCTCATGCTTACTTCATAATTTAAATTAGGCAGTTTCACTATTCATTATTTGTGTCTCTTAATGCTACACAGAAACCTTTCTATGATTTTAGCGTTTTCATTGCCTGGATTTTGTAATATTACAATGTAAATGATACAGTACACTACACTCAACAAGCCTAGGTCTGTAAAGAACAGTGTAGAATTCTTTATGCAAACTTCTACTGGCACATTTTCATTTTCACTCAGTTTACATTTAGCTTAAAGTGCACGGAAATATTGCCTTACACCACCTAAGAACTGTAATTTAATCCCAGCTTATAATTATGTGTGTATCATAGCCTTACTGTTTTAGTGTGGATTTTTTGGATGCCCCCATTTCTCTTGAAGAGAAATTACTTAAAATGTATGTGACCTATAATGTGATGGTTTTTGGTCTCTCACGTGTTTTTATGTTGCTGAGTTTGTAACATATTAGAAGATAGGTATATATATTGTGAATAAAGGCACTATATAGCGCCCAACCTGGCCCAGACTCACATAGAGGCACGTGTAAAAAACACAAAAACTTTTATTTTTCTTCACCTGTGGGGCACGTCTTCCCCGTGAAACCCACAGGCATAACACAGTCCCACAAGCACTCAAGTCACAAAACACAACCCTTCTTCTGGCACCACCACTCCTCCCTGGCAACCTCGTCCTCTTCCTCCCGATTCTGGTCCAGAGTGGTGGTTGCTTGCCCTTTTTATAGCCCACCCGAAAGTACTCCAGGTGCTTGATCACCTGTTTCTGATTGCACTTCTGGACGGTGCTGTAGAGCTGTCCAGGCTGGCTCAGGGACCCATGCAGCACCCCCTGGCAGCCACCCCAGATCCCAACAGGTCTGTGGAGAACTCCATCTTCCATGGAACCCTGCAGGAAACTAAGGCACCATCCTCTGCCAGGGAGGCTGCTACCAAGCGTCCTGGGGGAGGTACTGAGGAGCCCATGGACGCTTCCCCGGAACATATGTAGAAGGGATGTCCTGGCCGCACACCACAATATCTATATATATATACTGTATATATATATATATATATATATATATATATATATATATATATATATATATATATATATATATATATATATATATATATAGTCACACACGCGCGGATAGGGAGCCACGTAAAGACCCAAGGTGCAGCGCGAAAACTCCTGTAAAAGGGCAAAAGCGGGTACTAGCTGCTCTCTCTTTTTTCCTACAGAAAGAAAGAAGCCGCACCGTCATGAATGTTCCCAGACTCCCTAATCCCGTACTGACACTTATGTGTTCTTTCCCTTCCTTCCGTCTACCTCAGATGATGTCATGGCTCCCATCCACCACCTCGGCTCCTTCTCAGCATTCCGTCTGTGTCATTTCTAGTCCCACTCCATAAATGTTCCCCAATTCATCATTGCACTGTCTGTTGTATTATTGAAAAATTACTGACCTTGAGAGCAAACTGTACAGTATACAGGGCCGGACAACCCCAAACCTTTACGCCATGTTTGTTGTTTATTTACAACATATATATATATATATATATTAGCAAAATACCCGGGCTTCGCACCGGTGAAGTACTGCCTTAAAATTTTTATTAAGAAGAAAATTAAACCTTTTTAAACTGAGGGAAAATATACCAATAATTATTTGTTAAGGATCTCTTTGTATACCACATTGTGAGTTCGGCCCTACGGTTGTAATATGACCAAGCTGTGTGCTGAGCTTACTCTTGATCATGCAACGTACAGTTGGCCATGTGAACAGTAATCTTGTTTCAAATCTCACAGCTTGGATTGCTGCTGTCATAATCAGTTTGAGTTTCATGGTTTGTTTCAATTATGACAGTATTTGCAGGACTTGTGTTGAAGAGACATTCGGCATCTGTCAAGCGTTGTAAGTATACAACTGGTTTCATCGATAACTTCACATCCAACTCTCTTTTGAGAGTTTAAACATTCATAAACATCAAAGTGTCCACTACTGAAATCGTCACCTGTCAATCTAAGATGTTTAAGAGGCATTGGCGGTTGTCGAAAGTTGTAAAATATTTGGCCATTTCGGTACACTTGAAAGCGACAACCGAACAATTCAGCGGCAGCCATCAACTCACATGCAGATGCATAGGTGAAAGGCTTAAGCATTTCACTCTTATAGTGCTCCTGTGTAGTATAATTATCTCCTGTACTGTCATCAGTCCACACCTTGAACCTGTCCCAGTCATTCAATACATAAGACACAATGATCCTCCGGATATCAAGAGTGAGCCTGATATGGCCGTGCAATTTGTAACAAAGAGAATGGAAAAGGTAGGTGCCATCTCTGGGCATGGAAATCACTCGGTAAGTGACAGTTCTTTGATCAATGGTGATCACCTCGATAGACATGTTAATGGGGGTACGGTTGGAATGATAAAGGAAATGGGTACCTGAACAATGTAAAGTAAGTTTAAAATACCTATACAATAACTATAACCGTAGTAAACAAACAATAAAACAGCAGAGAAGCCGTGGATTAAATAAAAAGTCTGTAGTTATCAGCAGGGAGACGTGAATCCCGTGGCGAAGCAAGGAAGGGAATGTAGAGACTGGAGCGACGGGCGGCCTTATATAGGCAGGCAGCCAACAACGTGGGAGGCGTTGGGATGGGGGACCCAACACACCTCACACGGTGACCGAGCTGCAGGTTATGTACGTAAGTAGGATTCAGTTAGTGTTGGGAACCCGCATACCAAATTTCTTGAAGATGGGCCCATAAGTAACAAAGACTGCTGAAAAGTTCAATATGGCGGCCGACAGTTTCATCATATCACCAAAATAAGTACCAAATTTCAGCCTTCTACCTACACAGGAAGTTGGAGAATTAGTGACGTTGGAAAGTTCAATATGGCGGCTGACAGGGCGTCATACCACCGAAATACGTACGTACATTGGTTTTGGTTAGTGCAGGGAAGCCGCCTACCAAATTTTGTGAAGATGGGGCCATAAATAAGAAAGTTCAACATGGCCAACGTTGTCAACCGTTATGACCGTTACGCGTAGAATTTCAAAATGAAACCTGCTTAACTTTTGTAAGTAAGCTGTAAGGAATGAGCCTGCCAAATTTCAGCCTTCTACCTACATAGGAAGTTGGTGAATTAGTGACGTTGGAAAGTTCAATATGGCGGCCGACAGTGGCGTCATACCACCGAAATAAGTATGTACATTGGTTTTGGTTAGCGCAGGGAAGCCGCCTACCAAATTTCGTGAAGATGGGGCTATAAATAAGAAAGTTCAACATGGCGGACGTTGTCGACCGTTATGACCGTTACGTAGAATTTCGAAATGAAACCTGCTTAACTTTTGTAAGTAAGCTGTAAGGAATAAGCCTGCCAAATTTCAGCCTTTTACCTACACGGGAAGTTGGAGAATTAGTGATGAGTGTGTGAGTGAGTGAGTGAGTGAGTAAGTGAGTGTGGGCTTTGCCTTTTATTAGTATACGAGGTGTGGCAGAAAAGTAATGAGACTGATTTTTTATTTACCAAAGTTTTTATTTTTTTCAAACTTCAATGTTATCCCCTTCAAAGTAGTTCCCTTGGGCAGCTACAAACCGATGGAGACGTTGTTCCCACTGTTGGTAGCAGCGCTGGAAGTCTTCAACCGGTATGGTCTTCAGCATGTCCGTTACACTCTTTTGGATGTTTTCTAAGTCCCGAAATGACGTCCTTTGAGGACATTTTTCAGTTTAGGAAAAAGTCACACGGACTGAGGTCAGGTGAATAAGGGGGCTGGGGAACCACAGGAATGCGTTTTTTCGATTGTCCTTCTGCTCAATTGTGAGGTTTTTCGGCACCATTTTGGCACAGACCTTTCGCATGTGCAAATGTTCAGTCAAAATTTGATGAACGGTAAATCTGTTCAAATTTAATTGTTCACTCAACATTCTTAATGTTAAACGACTGTCTGATCTCACAAGAGTGTTCACACGTTCGATGTTTTCATTGGTATTCGAAGTTGAAGGCCTCCCTGAAAAACTTGAGCTCGGGATAAAGAATGTTCCCCATAGGCCTGTTTTAACTTTTCAAACGTCACACTTGCCGATTCTCCAAGCTTAACAGAAAATTTAATGGCACAACGTTGCTCCAAATTCCGCTGTTCCATTTTGCGTGACGCACAACCAAAAACACAACTTCGCTAATAGCAGTCACAAAAATCACGTAGTTAATGGAAGCAGTTGAAACTCGCACTGAGCTATGGGAGGGTACTGATACACGTGCTCTATCAAGGACAACAGCGCGCGTTAGATCGCTTGCAGTGTTGCCAGTCTCATTACTTTTCTGCCACACCTCGTAGATATATATATATATATATATATATATATATACTGTATATACTGTATATATACAGAATGTTGTTTGCATTGAACGGCTTAAATAACTAATTTTTCAGACAACAAAGACAAATGCCTTTCTTATGTACATTGTTGAAAGGGCTAGTTGGGGTAGTAGTTCACAGTTTGAATGGTAGGCTATTTGAATGGTCTTTGTTGTTTAGGCTCGACCAATCAATATGTTTCACTGAGTACATAGCTTATTATTTTTCTTAGTAAGTGCAGGAAACATAATTTCCTCATTTATTTTATGATGAGTGTATATATTTAGTGCAAAAGCACCCATTTTATGTTAGAGTTAAATATGTAGAGAATGTGTTTGTTGTATAAGAAAGTAGTGAAAAGTCAAGGAAAATGTCACCTTTTATTGGCTAACTAAAATGATTACAATCAGCTTTCGAGGCAACTCAGATCCCTTCTGGTAAGATGTAATTGTATAAGAAATTAATGTATCTTTTTACAAAAATCTTTCATATCAGCAAACATATCTTACTCAAAAATAGAGATAATAAACATTAAAGGCTATGCATTGGAAGGAAAATGTACACATCAACAGAACTTACTATGCGCATTTTAATTAAACAAAATGATTTATTTGAATCACTGTACTTTCATTAAAATGAGACACATTGGGAAAATGCTGCTAGCTGCTAGGTGCTTCCCATCAGTAAGTGTGCATCTCACATGTATCTCTGTAACTGCTGGCCTACATGTTTAGTTAGGTTTGGCATACAAATTGATAGCTTGGTTAATTTAGAAGCCCTGGCCTTCAACCCCACTGCAAACATCTACATGACTTTGAACTAAAATTTCGCTTTAAACATTATTGTTATAAATAGGTTCATTAGTGTAAAAGAACATTGCCTTCGGAAAGTAATAACTGTCCTTTATTTTTTAACATTTGTTATGTTTCAAATGTAAGATAAATAAATTTATTCAAGGTTTGTTCAATCATACTTAATCAAATGATTTTTATAATGTGAAAAATGGGTGAAAATTCTAACATTTTATATGCAATTTAAAATAAACAGAAGCTTTATTTGATAAGTATCTACTATTTATTGCACTACGGAACGAACTCAGCTCTAATTTATTTGTACATGGTGTGGGGTACAGCCCGGACACAGACAGGTAGACATGTTCTTTCTCCACACACATGTTTATTTACAGCTTATATTTACAAGTAAAGTGCACAACCCAGTGCCGCAGCACCAATCACCCCTTACAGTCCTGGCCGCACAACAATGCCTTGCTCAGTCCTTCTGACCGTCCTCCACTCCTCTCCTCCGAGCTCTGTCCTCTTCCACCCGACTCTTGCTGTCGACTGGAGGGAGGCGGTCCCTTTTATCCGCACCCGGATGAGCTCCAGGTGCTCCCCGACAATCTTCCGCTGACACCCCCAGTGTGGCGGAAGTGCCGGCTGTTCTCCCGGAAGCTCTCCGGGTGTCCCTGCTTCTCTTCCCCCCAGCACTTCCTGGTGTGGCGGAAGTACTGGGGTCCAGGGTTCCCAAGGCATTGGGGCGCCTCCTGGCAGTGACCACAGGCCCCTACAGGGTGGGGCTTCCATGCCCTGCACCCGTGGCCCCCAAAGCAGCCAGGAAGGTGGCCCCCACGTGATCCCAGATGGGCACACGGCCACTTCCGGTCCTCCAAGACGTCCCGGCCGGGTCGTGGCCCCTGGCATCCTTGACAATGGTCACTGCAATTGGATAAGGAATTTTAGAAGAAATTAACCTATTTCTTTAAAACACAATAATTAAATATGTACTTCCATGTAACAGACTTCAAATGGAGAGGCAGAAACTACTCACACACCTCAGAGATATAATTTGGACGTGTAGTAAAAGATATTTTAAAGATTTTTTCTTATGGTGTTTCAAGTTTTTAGGAGCATATGCTAGCCTGTCACTGGGAAATTCACTACTATCTAATGAGAAGGCCTCTCCGTAGAGCAGACCATCCTGCAAAACCAGAGAAGACAGTATGAATTCAAAAACTCCCCTTTTCAAAAGACATCTGGGTAGCTCTTTCAAAATGCGTAGCCTGTGAAATGATGGTTAATTTGAAACCACGTTTGAAAATAAGGCTTTTATGGATGATTTTTGAAAGAAGTCATTTAGACATTACAGCATATGGTTGTCTGGTATAGTGAAAAAGCATACGACCTTAAAGGAAAGTATGGCTGGTAATTTTGGCATGTAAATTCTGGTGGGGCCATACCATAATTCTTCTATATATGTGTAGACGTCTCTAATACAAACCTTAACTTACTTAAGCAATAATATCAGTCCCTCTTTTAATGAAACATTCTGCATTTTGTCATCATCTGACAAAACACAGCCATATACTGCAGATTTGCACGCTAAGTAAAGTGAGAGCCTTGCATTCACCATTTCTCAGGAAAGTCTATTGACTATGAACAGCTTAAACTGAAATGGCAAGTCCTCATGTACAGAGTCGAATGACTGTAAGGTGAAAAAAGATCAAACCACAATAACTTGCAAAGACTACATAGACTTCACTCACCGCATAACTCAAACTTCACACTGCATGTCCAGTACATCTCTACACCAGAAAATCAGTGTGATGTCTTGGGAACAGTGCCTCCTGATTATGATGTCCTTTGTGTGTGTATGTTTGTGTGTGCTTTAATTACTGTGTCTGTCTTTAAGAGAGCAAGTGGTACTGGGATTTTTGCATCTCTTCACTGGCATGTGCCACAAAGGCTTAGCTAGGAAAAGTTGTAACTGGAAGTGAAAACTCAAAACTTACAAAAACCAACAACAGGCGATGGTGACATTCAAGTCAAATCATTTAAGTAGAAAGATCAGGTTGTGGATGCCAACACACACTAAAATGGTAAGGCACTCAGGCCAATTTCACAGACTATAAGACTACTCACAGACTACTACATATTTTCCTAGATAATAATTACATGAGAGAAAATTGGAAAAATGCTTAAGGAGACAAAGCTGAGGGTTGTTTTAAACATTTTAATACAAAGTTAAATTACATAGGAATGAAGCTTGTTACACATATTTGCCAGCATTAGGGAGGTCGTGTCTCACTTGCCATTAATCCAGAAACACCAACATAAATGCATTATGCTTTACACATTAAAAATATGTTAACCATCTAGCAAGATGGATGTAGCATCATGTAAGGAGATGCTCCTTGGTGAACAGAAGTCTACAGACAATTCCAGAAACTGAATATTCACATTTCATCTACACAACAACCTAGCAAACAGACAAAGCATCAACATAGCATAATATTAAACCTCTCGTCAACCTATTTTGGAAGAAAGGCTTCATAATTGCAGCTGAAGGAAGCTCCAGTTTGTAAGAGTTGGGGAGAGACCCAATACAAAGTTTCTGACAAGAAAGATGATTTATTGAGTTTCTGGAAATATTTAAGCAATCAGATGGGATTGGTTATGGGGGATAAATTCTAGAGAAAACCCAAAAGGAAGTGGAGCTTGTCAAACAGAAGTACTGTTTAGTTTTTTCTTCAGTGAGCCCAAGACCAGATCACATTTCAGAATATCTTATTAAGGAGATGAAAAAATTACCAGCAACACGGAGGTGAATAAAAATATGCACACAAAACAAGACCTATAAAACTCTTTCATTTAGGTAGCTTGACTACATGTGAGGATAGGGTGACCGGTGACACATGTTAGTTCAGGCTACAATTCTACTAAAACATTTCATAACAAATTAAAACAGTTGCATATTTTCAACTTTGGAATACCTTTATATGGCAGTTTATCCCTTACCATATACTCTAGGGGCTGACCTGAAAAGCATCACATTAATAAAAAACAATTAAAAAAGTGTCTATAAATAAAGACAATCAAAAATGCTAAAATCTACCATTAAAAAAATGTTGTATATACTAAACGAAATGCATTGTTTTACCTCTTGGTAGAAATGTGCTACACTTAAACAAAGTTCTTTTCAAGGAGAGGACAAAAAAGATATGAAGTCAGTATTGAGCAAATAAAATGAATAATTGCTTTGCTTCTCAAAATACCAAGCACCATAAGAACTATTGTGCTTACTGGAGCTTATTTTCAGTATTTCCATGTTGCCACAGGTAAGAGAAGGATTAGAGATCTTTATTGTCACTTACACAAGAGCACAGTGAAAGTCATGTGCCACAGTTGTGGTGATAATGATGTATACATAAATACAGCAAATAAGTAAGAGTAGCAGAAGATAAATAAATATAGTAAACAACAGTAAAAAATTAAAATAAACAAATAGAAAATGTTATTTTAAAAAACTAAACAAACCAAATGAAAGCTTTAGCTTAATTTAGACAACAAGGACATCTTTTAACAATTCTTTTATAATTTCTTTGTAATTTTTTATATACGTTGTGCCATGTGTTTGTTTGGAACGTTGTCAAATATATATTAACTGCTTATAAAATATTACAATATTAAAATGCCAGTTTATACTCACTGTAAATTCATCTAAAAATTGATTTACAGAAACATCAATGCATTTAAAATAAAACTGTGCATATTAAACAGTAAATTCATTTATCTCAATGAATCATTCTATGAACAAAACTAATTATTGGTTATTCCTTTAAAACTTTAGGCAGAAAATCAATGTTTTGCAAGGCAAGAAAGCTTTTGATCAAGTTTATTGTTGCAAATTAGTTGGTGTCTTCACAGTTTCCAGTTAGTGAAAAATAATAGACAAATAAATAACTGTGGTCATAAAACAGTGGACTTCAGTGAAAGTCAATGGAAGGCCTTGTCAATCAGTATTCACCTTTTAACTGTTTTAAAACACACAAACAACTGGAAATAACAGAATATTCTTGACCTTTGTCATTTCTAATATGTGAATATATAAAAAAATCAATTCCTGCAATTTTCTTAAGGATACATTACCTTTCGAATAAGAGTGCAAAAAGGTTTTAAGATGTGTCACTTTATATAATGAATCTGACTGTGTTGTCTATATGTGAGAAATGTTCTCAATTTATTTTCAGTCATTGCTTTGTCTGACTCAGTGGTTTATCACGACCATGACCTTAATATGAACACCAGGCAGAAAAGAATTTTGAACTTTGTTATATCAAAAAAACTGATGGTGTACCTTACAAATGTAGGGAAAAAAAACAAAGTTCACAAAGGAAACCAACCACAGAAAGTGACATGATGCAAACGGCATACAATTTATTGTCCAAGACAAAATGGTGACACTACTTACACCTCTGAGTATATGATTTTGCACTATAAGTATTGAACCCGATTTGATAATTTTTTAGCTTCTTTAATTTTTGTTAATTACTTCCAGGAAAATCTAGTTATGCTATTCAAAGGTGTCAATCTTGCTACTGCATGAAAAATGTATGTATTGTGAAATTGCACTCGTCAGTAACTTGATAAATCAGGTAGTTCCTTCTTTATGAACTTGAACTTTATTGCCAGGCAACATAGCTGCTTAGAATTTCTCTTGGTGTTACATCTGTG
This sequence comes from Polypterus senegalus, assembly GCF_016835505.1. Classification (NCBI taxonomy): domain Eukaryota; kingdom Metazoa; phylum Chordata; class Cladistia; order Polypteriformes; family Polypteridae; genus Polypterus; species Polypterus senegalus. The sequence continues at coordinate 231,966,905 of NC_053155.1, forward strand.
GTGATCCAGCCTCATGATCTTGAACTGAATAATTGGATTAGGAAATGTATGGATGGATGGACAATTGAACAAAATGCATAATACTAGATAAATAACTTTTTTTTAAAGAACAATATATTTTTATGACTGTCATTTTCCACTCGCCAAAACAAATCCTTACATGAAAATTACAACCATTTTCTTAATACACTATTGGACCAAACTATTTAAAGCTATTTAGGTTATACACCTATTTGTCTTCCTATATAGCATCTTATCTTCCTGTTGTCACAGCTTTTTCCATTTTGACTGAACAATCACCCCTATGTTTTCATGGATAACATGAAATTGAATAGTTTAGACCTCCTGATGCCCTGATGTGTCTTTGCACCCTCAAGTATCATGGTCCAGGATGCTTTTCTCAATAAGGAGAAAACAGGACAGCAAATACACTATTATGTCCCAAAGACACTACATGAAAACCAGCATTCAACCCCCATCTAAAGAGGAGACTCATACTGTTGTACTGCCCTTTCTAAAGTGATTCTTTACATAGAATATAGCAATTAAGGTAAAAACAAAAAGCATGTTTACTTTAGAATTACATTAATAAGTTCATGTCGAGTTCTGAAAAAAGTTTGAACAAAGAGAATTAGAATTTGACCAATTTGAGATAATAGACTACATTACTTTCCTACCAAGTCATAAATTGTGGATTGTGTTTCTTCCAATTAAGTAGAATGTTGCTGTTAATGCATTAGGAGTTACTTTAAATCCATGGTTATCTATTCTGCTTGAAAGCTGGAAGAGAACCTATAGATGAAATGTAGTCACAACCAGAAACAAGTCACAGGAAGTCACAAGTCAGAGGAAAAAACAAAAGTTCAGAAGTCAGAAACTCTATTTTTGCTTGAGTTTTTTTTATCCAAATCACAAATAAGAAGGAGTCGTCAAGCTGGTATTAATGGGGTAGTGCTGATAATGTAAGATGCAATGCCATCCAAAACCACATTTCTTGTCAATTGGTGAACATGACAACACCAATATGCAAAACAAAATAACTTTGTGGCACAGTGAAATAAATAAGTATTTTCATCAGGAAACATTACAATGCAAAATTAACTTCACAGAAATATTCCAGAAATAAAGAAATACATATTCCCAAGTATACTTTTGTTTCGAAAAACTATTCTAAATGAAATACATTTCTAAAATGAATATTAACCAACAGTTATTCAGTAGATATACAACTATTGTTGCACAAAATAGTTTTAAATGTAGTACATACATAAGTTGACTCTTGCCCTGGCTGCTTTTTAGACAGCTTTAGAGGAGCTATATGTGATCAATGAACAACATTTAACTGAATTATGACATGCTTTGCACATATTCAACTAGAATGCATTTCATTAATGACAGAATTACATTCCTTTTAGATCAATACAGGCCAAGTTCCTTAACATTTTCTTTCTATAGCTGGAGATGCTCTCTAAATCCTTATCCAGACTAACCAGTAATACTCAGTGATATACAGGTGAAAGATGGGAAAGTTGGGCAGTTTCCTTTTAGCAAAGTTTTAACTGCTATATTAAAAAAATAATGTTTTGCTAGAAGATTAAATTAAGAACATAACAGTTCAAAAGATGAAACTATATTATGAATGTAGATATCTCTAAATGTCACAGTATGTAGCAGTTTCATAGATTGAATACAGATCACATCAGGAAGGTTACTAAACAAAACAACATAACAACAACCTCAAGAATTTATATTTTGTATAGCCCAAAATCACACAAGGAATGGCTCAATGGGCTTTAACAGGTCCTATTGACAGCCCCCATCAAGTCTTGATTCCCTAAGAAAACAAGAAATAACTCTTAAGAATAAAAGCCAAACACTTGGAAATTACCCTTCTCCTCAAGAGATACCCCATTCTTAACTAGTACAAAGAAGGGTTAATTACCAGTACACCACAATCAGTCCGATATACTGTAAGATGCAAAATTAAAAGGGAACTTGCTATACTACTTGGGTAGAACAGAAGACAACCTGATTCCATGTCTCAGTATTTTCTTGAATTATCGGAATACATGAAATCTAATTATAGGGCAAACCTAAGGCCCTCAAAGTGAAACATCCCTTGAATTCAGGTAAAGTTATATTCAAGTTGTAGTACAGTTTGTGATTTTTTTCTTTCACTTGTTTATTTTATGTATCACATTTTCCATCAACAACTTATTCTGTCTTACTGCTTTAATATATGATATATTGCTTTAGCATTTCAATATAAAACTAAAAGTCTTTATTCTAGCAGCCTCAGGTACCAGGCAGGAACCAACACAGCATACTCACACACCTTCTCAATTAAAATGTGTGAACAACTATGACATGACAGAAGACACCAGGTTACCACAAGAAGACCCATGCAGACATGCTGAGAACTTGATGATACTCTTAGAACTCAGTCTTGGGATAACAACAGTAAAACATACCTCACTAATTTATATAGAACTACAGTATTTTACTTATTGGTGCATCCACATTTTATTTGATAAATATTTTAAAAAGGGAAGACAATAATTATACATCATACATAGTATAAAAAGTGTATTAGCAAGATGTTCAGTTTTTTTGGGTTTTTTTTGCCTTATTTTTTATGTTTCTGGTATAGGCTCAGACCTCCATAAATCTGTGCTAAATTAAGAGGGTTCCAAAATGGGTAAATTATCAAGTCACTCTTATTCTGCATTTTACATTTCCGCAATGCTTTCTCTTTAAAATAAACACTGATGTTTCCTATAGGTGAATGGCCCTGCATTACATTGTTTCTTTCTCTCTTCCTATCTTTAAAAGAACTGTATGTGAAAATAACAATCTGACACCTACAAACACAGACTGCAATAGACTGTATGTTATATAAATTTAGCATTAAACATTTTAAAATATTTTATTGTCTTTTTAATGAGGGCCATTGAAATGTGAAACAATTATCTGCATATTATTTTCTAAAAATAGTACAACATGGAAAATATAAAAACATTAGTAAGATTTAAAACTATTTAGGGCACAAATTTACTGATTTTTCTCTGCTTCTCTTGGAGACAGTAGCAATCTTATTAGACTAAGCAGCTCAGATTAGACTTCTCAGGAGATACTCAGGATTAATCTTCCAGTCTTCCAAGAACGTTCCCAAGTGCCCACATGTAATCAAAGAAATGTAATTCTCAGGTCCCCCTCCACTAGTCTCTACCCGTTATAACTCCCATGGAAGATACCCAAGGTTACATTCTTAAGACACCTTAACTTCTCAATTGCATGTCCTTGATGTGGAAGATTAGTGTCTGTACTGTGAAGTCCTGTTGCCAAACTCTTTAGTTTGTTACCTTGGGCAAGTCCATTAACTTAACACAAGAATTTAATTTGGCCAATAAGAAAAATGCTCTCATTCTTTGTATTACCACACATGACTAGAAGAGCACTTGTTGGCCAATCTCATGACTGTCTCTCCTGTCAGTAATGAACGAAATGTTAGTGAACGAAAACCTCATCAGACTGATGAAATGTCTAGCCCCTCTCACATGCATACAGCAATCCAGGCTTTATCCATAGAAAACCATCTTTTATCACGTGCCTCACCAGGACCTACAAAATTGATTTATCATCTTATTTCAAGGGTACCCAGGTACCAGAAGCAATTGCTTTGAGTTTCCTTAATGTGTGGCCTACTTCTACTATCAGCACAAATCTTGTACATTTCAAATTCAGGGTTATTATTCCCATACCATTCTGAATATTGTTCCATGTGATAGGTTAAGAGTATTATAGAGACAAAACATCATCATAAAACTTAATTACTGTAATGCACCTATGAACAAAGAAAAACTCCATCCCCACTCTTTAGGTACCCATCTACATTCAAAATAATATGATTCATTCACAAAAGTCTACTTTATTCCTAGGTGAGGTGAAGACAGTGCATGTGACAATTTCACATGTAGCTGAACCAGCCAGGAAGCATGGTATAACTTTGCCACAAATACCTTGCCAGTAAGTACTGAAATAAGGAGTAAATATCTATCTAATATATGAAGCTAAATGTGTGTTTCCAGGTTTGTCCAACATGCATATTAAATGGATGAAGTGGAAGCAACTTTGTGTGAATTGAATTTAGGAGATGTCGCTAAGTCAAAAAATTTCAAGCCAAGTGCCAAGAAGTAAATGGACTAATAGTTAAGAAAATTTTGTATGAATAATCCTACTCAGGAAAAGGTGTGGGAAAATTTAATAACCAAAAATAAAAAAGAGTGCATATCTAAAGCCTAATCATAAATAGAAATCAAAAAGCATGACTAAAATATTCATACCCTGGAATTTAAAAACAATATAGAATGAAAACAAAGCTCTTTTGGGGGAATTCAAACTTGGAAAACTAGGCTGTGCATGACACTGATGTTTATACTTTTGACTAAGTGATGTCACGTGCCACACACTTCCGGTTGAACTTACCTAGCAACAGCATAGCATCAGTCAAACAAATAACTCTAATAATGGCAGTGCTGATAAGAAAAATAATATGGCATTATGGCAGATTGCTACTTATATCCAACATCTATGAAACAAATCAAACACAAAAACAAACCATGACCACAAGATTTCTTGTTCTCTAAACCCCACACCCCAAAATGTCTCACTTTATTTAGGCAATAGAGACATTTTTTAAATATAAAAACAAGAGCCTGATCATGACAATTTGTCAATCCCCAGTGTTGAACCTAGGTCTGCCATAATTTACACAGATTCCCCATTTGTACAAGGAAAGATCATAGGCTATGTTTCCTCTGACATTTAGTTAGTGATTTGAGACCAGAATTTTTTCCCCCTGGACATTTATTTAGTGACTGAATCTGCACTTTATTTCAGCACCGGGTACCCCTGCTATTATTTAATAATAAGTAAATCACTGTGATTTATCCTTAAAGGGTTTTGTGGACCTAATGCATAATTGATTTTTGCTATCTATCTATGTTAGGTCATTCCTAGATTTACAATGCAATTGCCTACACCAGAGGTGCCCAATGCGTCGATCACGATCGACCGGTAGATCGCAAAGGTAGTGCAGGGAGATCGCGTTGCATTCCAAAAAAAATTTTTTTAAACGTTTGTCTGTCACATATCCTCCCTATGGCATTTGCCATTTGATTGGCATACAGAGTGGCCAGTCTGAGATCTCTTTTCTTCTAACACACTGGTCATCCCGGTCAGGCTGTGATCTAGTTAGCCTTCCAATTTATATCGACTAAAGAAGGGATTTAAAAAAAAATTGTTTGGGGAGGGTATGGGCTGGATGCGGAATTGAAAGAGGATTTTTTTCTCACAATGTCACAATTGAAGTGCATTTATCTGATCTGTCAATCTATCATTACTATTCCAAAGAAGGAAAATGTGAAAAGGCACTTTCGAACTGTTCATAAAAAGTATGAAATTGACGTCCTTCCAAAAAGTGATCTGAGAAAGAGAAAGGAGAGGGAACTAAAATCGCAGTTAATCGGACAGCCGTCATTTGTCACTCAGCTGAATTCAAAAGCTCCTTGACTGTATTATTCGGCTGTACTTATTTATGCGAGTCAGCCTTTTCCCACATGACGATTATTAAATCCAAATACTGTAGTGACCATAAATATATTGAATTGCTATTGTGCCATAAAGGTTATTCAGTTATGCAAGGTACGACAACATACATTTTATGTATAAAGTATATATATATATATTTTTATATTTAATGTAGGTAGATCAATTCGACCTGGTCATTTTAAAAGTAGCTTGCAAGCCGCTCCCCTGGCCTACACAAAAAAAAATTATTTACCTCATACTAGAAATAAGAGGTTAAGTGAGCTGTGGAAGGTCACTTTGAATGTAAATACCTAAAAGACAACAATCAAGATACAGATGAAGAACAAGCCAGTTTTTTGGGGGGGAGGGCTATCAATAGGTTATAAGATAAAAAATCTTGCTTCATAGGGAATGTGTGCACCCAGCGAAATAAAAACACCACTCACCAGTTTGGCTCCAGGAGTGTGTCTCAGTATTCCCTTTTGTTATTATGTGAATGATTTTTGGAAGTCCACTTTTGGATTGCATCCATCTGGTCACTTCACTCATTCCACATATTAAGCCTTACCAAAAACATAAGTCTCTTGAAAGCATAACTCTTTCGAAGAAAAGATCACATCTACTTAACCTTGAGACATGGCAATCAGAACAGAATGGTAATGCAGCCATGTTATAAAGTATACCATTACACTGTCCTGCCCTATTATGATAATTGTAACAAAAAGATGAGATTATGTGGAAGACACCTTGCAACAAAGCTACATATAATTATTCTTATAATAATAGTTATTATAGTGCATTTTAAAGGTTTATGTAAGAGTATTCATTAAGAGCAAACTTCAATAAGAAATATTAATTAAAGAGTCAAAAGCACAAAAAAGCCTTAGCAATTCTCTATAAAAGGAAACATCTGATATGAATTTCATTATGTTCTGTATGTTTTTATGTACTTTGATATAACATATATGACTGGTTTTTTAGAGGCTTCACTTTTAAAAAAATAGGAAGGCTTATGTATTGCAGCCTTCCAAGACTTCTCTTTTTCCCACTTCAGTCACAAGTTTATGTGTTGTTTGTTTAAGATGACAAGCAAAAATAAAGAAAATGGGGTATACCTGGTACCTCAATACCGGAAGTTTCATATTTTCATATCTTGCTGTCAATATGAAAGCTTGTTGCTGGTCAGAATACTCTACATCTAATATACAGTAAGTCAGCAATAGGATCAAAACTAGTATGTGTGTGAGCAATGATTTAATTAAAAGAAGGACTGATATGTGTGTATTTTATTCCTGACTCTGTCACTCTTTTATTATTTTTTCCACTTGACACCCTTGTATATAATTTTTCCTTTCTTTAAAAGGACTGTCATGCTCCCTCACCCTTGTTGGTTGCCTTCTCTCTAGCAACCAGGGGGAACAATACATGATTCCTTCAAGGTTGTACTTCTTTGGCTTTGCTGCTTGTACCTTTTGCCCTCCCAGGGTGGCAGGCACATTTGTGAAAAATAATATGCTTTTTTACAGTGCACATTCTCACATACAGGTGCACAGATTTCTGTCTCTAACTTACTTAATGCTTTCTCTTTTCCATGCTACCTTTTCCTGCCTGGCTCCCATACTCAAAGCACTTCACAAATATGCAAAAGAATATGTTAGGTGTGGTTACACAATGTGTGATAGACAATCACACGTGTGTGAGCGGTTCAGGACTCAAAGGATACCAGTGATTCTTCCCCGAGTCAAGGTTGGCACTGTCATTCATCCATTCCCCTTTCCTGACACACTAGGAGATTGATGGCATGAGCAGCTCTGACATCACTTCTGCTTCCTCCATCTGAGCCCGACCCTTCCTCCTGAGGCAATATAAAAAGACACCGCCACCAAAAGAACTCAGTCTAATGACTCACATCTAAGAAGATGACATCTTACAGCACTGGCTGTTTATTTTTATTTGTTTGGCCAAAAAAAATCCAGATATTTGGATCTCACCATCTGGTGCCCCAACTCTTTATTGTCGTTGCTTGTTTTTCTAACAGTATAAAAGCACAGACAATGATTATATTAATTACACAAGATCAAAGTCTAAGTTCTGAACTAGAATAAAAAAAACAATAAGCAGGAAAACAAAAAAAATCAAATAAAGCCATGAACAAATAACATAATTTGTGAAAGCTTACATGGGGAAGTATACATGTAGATGTTATGTTCACCCATGACGAGATTTTGTTATCAGACTGAGAGTTAAACACTTGAAAGAACTCATCCATTCAATGACTATTTACTTGTTGATTAAATCATATTTAACAATTCCAGCCAGTCCGCCACCCTGACTTGATCTGCAAACTGCTGCAAAGTAAACACATCAAGATATAAACTGATCAAGTTCCAAGCTTCTGAGAAAAGCATTAAGTCTTTATGATGCTGCTATAAAATATTAAGTAAAAATAGCAATAAAAATATAAAGCTGCCACGAGCAGTCTTTGGAACAATGGGGTACCTAATATTATATATCAGTAACGTTCAGAAAGTTTCCACACTTTTTTTAACTCTATTTATTAAGAATTTCAAAAACAAATTACATCAATTTTCTACATAATCATCTTCCTTTGCGATGCAATTTTCACAGTGTTGTACCAACTTTTTAATGGCATGTGCAAAAAATATTTTTGGGTGAGCACGTAGTCATTGATGCACTGCTGGTTTCACATCAGGGTTCTTTCTTCATTAGCCAGACGTCCAGATCGCTCTGCATCCATCACATTGGTCCGGCCATTTTAGAAACATTTCAATCCACTCATAGACGGCTCTACAAGAAAGAACTTTATCCACATATTGAGCACACATGCGGAGATGAGTTTGTACTCCCGGCATACTTTCTGCCCACAAAAAACATATGAGAGAACAATGTTCCTCTTTGGGGCAATTTATAAATTTCGCAGACATCTTCACCACAGGGTGACAACTGTTATACTAAACTGCAAGGGCAGCTGGCTTGCCAGACAGAACTAGTCACATGACACTCTCAGACACAACCAATTACTGCTCACTCCTCCTGCCTTCATATAAAATATAAAAATATAAAAGTAAGGAAATTTTTGAACGACCATCGTAATTTGATCACAACCTTTTAAATTTTAAAAGTAATAGACGAATCATTTTTTTCTGACATATAAAATCATTGATTGCTATTGTGGTCATTTCTCTCAAAATGCTATTGCTAATTATAAAGTCAGCCTAATTCCTTCCTGATCAATATAAAACTCATTCTATAATCTTAACAGCTTCTTGTTTAATTAGTTATCTTTTGAGTCACAGTGTGCCAACTGCTTTCTGAAAATGCTGTTAGATAATTTTGAATTCTTTCTTCACATCTGTTGTATCACTTGCCTCATTAAGGAGGTGATATTTCATAAACCCACGCTGGTTATCATCAATAATATTGTACTCCATTCATACTTTGCCTCTTCATTATTATTGTTATAATTATTCCTGTGTGCCAGAATGGAAAAATGCGCAAAGAAATAATTGGATTGTTTGAATTCAAATCTGTACAAAGGTCTAATTGCACAGATAAATACACGCATGGTAAAATTGTTCACTTGAAAAAAAAAGACATAGACCTTTGTCACTATGTGTAAGCAAGGACCTCTGCCGTAAAATGCCACATGGAGGAACTGACTTCTTGCAATTAAACTGCGATGTGTAAGCCTGATTAAGCCTTTTGTGAGCCCATTAAAGGAGAAGTAAGGAAAAGTAAAGAACATCTTCAAGAAAAATTGTATATTGACAATTTACTCCCTGGCGTTTAAGTCTTTGTTTTTTTGTTTTCCAATTTCATGCAAAGTGTTATTTATTGCCTGATCACTCTTGTTTGCAAGCTTTGTTATTGCTGTTGTGCTCCAGGGGTTGTCTAAATCTTTGTATCTCCTGACATATATAAAGAATCCTGGGCACACTGCCAGCTGAGCCTCATGTCTTTGATACTTAAAAAATAAAGATAAAACTTTAAATGTGGTTTTCTTTTTCTTTTTAATTATTCAACACACCATTTAAAATATTTGCATGCTGGTCAAATAAAAAAGAGTCTCTTTAGATGTCTTTTGATCATAAACTTCACACTCATGAGCAATATTTTACAGCATTTTACCTGTGACATGTTGTTATAATACATAGATTTTAACAAAGTAAAGTAAAAACTGTTTTCTTTAATTTATTTTTTGTCCTTAAGTAGGGATGGTTTATTTGCATCTTTGCTACATCTTAACGTTCAGTTTATTTACAGCATAATATTCTCAGATTCACTTAATCCAATTCAGAGTCACTGAGTTTGGAATCTATTGGGCATAACTCACAGAAGCACTGAGATAAAAGGCAAAATTTACACAGACATCAATGAAGTGTTAGATGCCAACCCAAGATGTTGGGTTAATGAGTGTATGAAAGTCGATAAATAAATAAAACTTACTATTATTATTATTCATTTTATAAATAAAATCAACTGTAGAACTTGTAAGAGGGATGTTAGAAGGACCTGAAGACATTATGCTGTTTTAGGTAAAATGAATATGGATTTATCCATATTTGACTGGGATTACTTTACGACAGCACAAAAAAGGTTCTAATAAATTATTTAACAACTCAATAAGGTAGGAGGGATGTTACCATTGCTGTTCTCAGTAAGAGTAGAAAACACAGACATTACATGGAGATACTATTAAAAGGTGGAACCAGAATGTTCAAGAATTTCTAAATAAGGTGGATACGGTCTACCTGGAAGAGAAGGAGGAGGCAGTGCCAGAAGGGTTGGGGTTGGATCGGGTCATCTCTATGGTTGTTGTCAGTCCTGTGATTAAAAAGCTTGATAATCAGAAGGTTGTGGGGATATACTGTATAAGGCCTTACCAGAGTAATTTAAAGTACTTAATGTTGTGTGGATGTTTTGAATAATACATGTGAATGTTGGGGCAATTTCTTGGGAATGACAGCTTGCAGAGATGGTCCCTATACTTAAAATTTGCAGAATGGAATTAGGTCAAGTTTGTTAACCTCTCCTGTTAAGGATTTTCATTGGAAAACTATAAAGCCACAGTCAAAACTTGACAACATCCATTTTGGGAAACTAACGGCAGCATCTGCTCTATTTGCGGAAGATGTCTTCTTAGCCTCATAATTGTGGGTTGAGTTGATTGTGACATTGACCAATGAATCAATGAAATTGTGTCAGTTTTTCAGGCATTGTATCCAACTGTTTGTGCCAAATACTTTGAAGAAGATTCAGACATATCAACCTATCTACCTCTAATCCTAAACTATGGTCACGATCTCCAGGTAGTGACCTAAACAATGAGATTGTAAATACAGCAGATGAGTTTTAGGGCAGTGTTGCTCATTTTACTTTCCATTACAGGATCTGGATCTAGGCAAACAAAGGAAGCTTGGTGTGAAACTGCTCTCAGTCAGGGTGGTTTGGGAATATAGTTAAGTTTCCCTCTAGTTTCTATATTCAGAAAGTCTACTAGTCATAGCTCACTGTGTGATTGTTCAAGGATGAGTGCAAGCAATATGTCTGGCCTGATAAATCCAACTCAGAATGTTAATAATTAATAATAATTTTTTGCATTTATATAGCACTTTTCTCACTACTCAAAGCACTCAGCAATTTCAGGTTAAGGGCCTTGCTCAAGGGTCCAACAGAGCAGAGTCCCTTTTGGCATTTACGAGATTCGAACCAGCAACCTTCCAATTGCCAGTGCAGATCCCTAGCCCCAGAGCCACCACTCTGTGTTGCAAAAACAAACCTTAACTAGGATAAATGGAAAGCAACTCCACATTCCTACAGTGATGTTCAGGTAGAACAACAACTTTGTTTTTTAACAAGTAATGTAGTATGAAAATGGGCAAACTGATTCATAGATAATTACTTGACCTAGTGAAGAAAAGTGACTTCTGCAGATTTGGGCATTATAACTACTAATGGTGTGAAAGCTATTGTCAGTGCCCAATTGTGCCAAATTGCTTAACGGAATTAATTTTATTACATCTAAGGACTCATTTGAGCAGCTGTGATATTTCTTTGAGAAAAGTCCATCCATCCATTGTTAAATCTGTACAATCCAATTTTAAGGATGCAGAGGTCATAGTTTTTTTCTTAAAATAAAATCATATCAGTAAAAAATGTAAATACACTGGCAGAAAGTTACATTTTTCCTTAACTTGTTTGCTAGAATATTGCTTATAAATTTATAAGTTATAAGTATTGCTTCTTGATAAATTTGGCAGAATTATGTGAATTTTGCAGAGTGGGTGTTTTTGCAAATTAGCCAGTATTTATTTTACATATATTTAACCTTTTACTTATTTTTCTTTTATTGAATTACACTGGCAGCTTCAGGAAACTCATCTCTGTAAATGTCATGATCCAGTGATTCACAATTTTACTTTCTTTTTCTTCAATTCAGAAGTGATATCATTTGTCAGGTTATTTTAAACACGGAAAAAATGAAGGAACTCATGTGGATTCCATCCAGTTATCTTTTGCCAAACTGTATGTTTTTTTCTTTTTGTGATCACTTTTTTATTTCAGAACTGACCACACCTTCCACCCTGCAGGTCCTGCAAGAAAATAACATCATATAATTATATTGTATACTGTACATAAAAATTGTGCACAAGCCAATCAAGTGTAAACCCCAGGTATGATTTCTATGGGTATGTAAAGTTTTAATAGGTACTTTATTAACACGGGCTGCAGAGAGATGTAAATTAATCACACTATAAGATGAAATAGGCTAGTGACAGCTATTAACTAATTCAAGTTATTTGCATCTGGATACAAACAACAATTTAGTTGCAATTGTACCCAATATAATAGCCTTCTTCTGGAAAAAGGACAGCCCAAATGAAGATGTATCTACTTAATAAAGGTTTTGTGGAGATAGAGGGAAATAATACAGATAACGAATAACATACATCTGAACAAAAGGAGTAAATAGAAAGACAAGACCAAAAGGTGTGCATAAAGATACCATATAAATTAGTATTAGTATGTGAAATCTTTTATATGCCTTGCATTATCAGCCTGATTTTGGGTTGGTTGGGCAGACCTTTGACACTGCAGTGTTCTACACAAACGTTTGCTCAATTCTGCCTGTTAATTACTGTCCTTTGGTGGTGTTTGAGAGATATTCATTTTGTGTGATTTCTAATGGTATTATTTGACTAACATTTTGTCACCGATTCTAGTAGTCTAATAGTGTGCAACATAATGTTTCCACCTCACGCCAAGTTTACTGGAGATTGTCTCCTTTCTCAGCCATCCTCCAATGCTGCTCTTACCACTCCAGTCTCCCTTGTCTCGTACTCTGCAACTCCAATAACATTTTTTCTGCCATCGCTCATTTCGCGTCACTGTGCTCACTTGCAGCCAAAGGCAACGCTATCACTTTCCTTAACTCCAGGAGTAAATCCAAGCCAGGATCCTTCCTGAGATTGCCAGCATCCACCAATTCATTTTGTTAGCCATTCCAGAGTGTCAGGAAGACAAAAATAAGTATTAGCACACTAGACCAATCTAGACAAGAATAGGTCATTCATTCCAACAAATCGCATCAGTCCTATCCATTTAATTCTTCCAAAATAACCAAGACTAGTTTTGAAAGTCCCTAAAGTCCTAGTCTACAACACTACTTAGTAACTTATTCCATGTGTCTGTAGTTCTCTGTGTATAGAAAAACGTCCTAATGTTTGTGCAAAAATGACCCTTAACAAGTTTCCAACTGTTTCCCCATGTTCTTGTTTTTTTAAGTAACTGTCTTGATCCAATGTACTATTGCCCTTCATAATTTTAAACACTTCAATCATGTTATCTCTTAATATCCTTTTGGTTAAACTGAAAAGGCTGAGCACTATTGCATTATAAAGCTTGAGCATAACCTCCTTGGACTTGTACTCTATACAATGTGATACATAATCTAACATTCTGTTAGACTTCTTAATGGCTTCTGAATGCTATCTGAAAGCTGATAGTTACGAGTCCACTATGACTCTTAAATGCTTCTCATAAGGTGTATTTTTAACTCTTAGTCCTCCCATTGTTTATTCATAACTGACATCTTTACTTCCTACGTGTAGTATTTTACATTTACTTACATTAAGTTTCATCTGCCACAAATCTGCCCAAACTTGTATGCTGTCCAAGTCCCTCTGTAAAGATTCAATGGATTCTTAATTATCTGCCAATTCACCTAGCTTGGTATTGTCTACAAATACAACCAGATTGTAATTTAAATTCCTATTTAAACCATTTATATATAGTAAAATAACAGTGGCCCTAGCATTGACCCCTGAGGGACACCACTCCTTAACATCAGACATAAGGTCCCTCACACCATAACCCTCTTCTTTCTGTGTTTGAGCCAGTTTTGTACCCTTCTACAAACTACACCCTGAATTCAAAACTTCTTATAGTTTGATTTCCAACCTCTCATGTGGTAGTACCTTATCAAATGCTTCCCGAAAATCCATATACATAATTTCATATGGACCACTTTGATTGTATCTTTTTGTGGCAACGTCTTAAAAATATCTCCAGCATGTTAGTAAAACATAACCTCCCTCATCTGAACCCAGGCTGACTGTTCAGTAAAACTCCTGTTCTTGCCATGTGTTGCTTAATCTTTTCTTTAACAATTTCTTCCATTAATTTACCTGTAATGCATGTAGTACTAGGATGTTGTGCCATGTTAACCATTATGAATGTAGTTAGAAGTCAAGCAAAATGACACCTTTTATTGGCTAACTAAAAAGATTACAATATGCAAGCTTTCGAGGCATCTTGGCTGAAGAAGGGGCCAATAAAACCTGTAATGCACAATAAGCTTTAGGCCTATAGTTACTTAGATCTGTCTGAACATAATTTATATATATCACGGAATGATATTTGTCATTTTCCAGGGCTTTAGAATTTCCCCCATGAGCAGTGACTTCCTAAAATATGCATCAAAGATTTTTATATGTACTTGCCAACCTCCTTAAGAACTTGAAAATCAAAGATGCAAAGCAAAGCACAGGTCTAAACATCCATCCATCCATTATCCAACCCGCTATATCCTAACTACAGGATCACATGGGGTCTGCTGGAGCCAATCCCAGCCAACACAGGGCACAAGGCAGGAAACAAACCCCGGGCAGGGTGCCAGCCCACCACAGGGCACACACAACCACATACCAAGCACATACTCAGGACAATTTAGATTCACCAATGCACCTAACCTACATGTCTTTGGACTGTGGGAGGAAACCGGACCACCCAGAGGAAACCCACACAGAGATGGTAGTACATGCAAACTCCATGCAAGAAGGAGATCTAAACAAGGATTTTTAAATATTTCTACAAAATATATATTTTAAGCAAGATTCAAGACTATTTATAGCCACAGTTCCCAAGATGCCCACCAGCTTTTTATCGATGATGCCCCATTCCATTCAGTTAAATTGCATCATGCACACAAAACATGGCTGCCTTAGTCAGTGACCAGTTACCAATTTGTCACAGTAGATCAAAATCAGTAGATTCAAAACAATTACTTGAGCAGTGCAAAAAAAAAGTTAGTAAACATTTGTTGCTAAAATAATATGTTACAGGTAATATACAAAATAGCATTTTTTTTATTTACTACATATTATGGATGGAAATATTTAATATGACCCTAGCATTCCTGCTGCCCACCTTTGCAACTGTTCAACAACCTTTCCCAAGTAAATAATTCACAAATAAAGCTTAATATGTCTTTTCAGAATCAGCAATTACAAAAATATGGATGATTACCGAGTTGAATTTGAATGTGGCAAAAGTGAAATACTTATCCTTTAAATGTAGTGATTTGTACCTACATGACAGAAGCAAAATTTTGAAAAGCTTTCTGGAGTAAACAACTTTATTTTCTTGATGCAGAAACATATGTATTGCTATTGAAGATGGTGTCATTTCAAGGCTGAAGTACTTATTCCTTTTAAGCCAAAAGATTTTTTTGTTTTTGATGCATGCTTAGAAATGACTGTGGAATGCATAAAACAGTAATAGTATAAAAGTCAGCTATCAACTGTTAATAAATAGATCAAAAACACTTTAAACATATCGCAGTACAAATGTAACTACAAAAATGAAAAGCCAAATTATAGCTTTTTTTTAAAATTGCACATTTGTCATTTGAAATCTAAATTATTCTTACTGTAACTGTGAATAATGTTAATTTAATATTAAATGCCATAAACTTGCTTATCTATAATTACCAATGATAATTATTTTAAATGTCACCATAGTATATACTGTATATTAAGTCTGAAATTTCTGGGTAAATGTTAGAGTCAGTCTAATAAATGTGCATGTTGCATTTTCAAAATAAGCATTGTGGTGTCTCCCAAGTGGTCCCCTGTATTTGGTTCTTTAGAAGAGCTGCTTTACATTCAAAGATGCACACAGAATATCGTTGAGCACTTTGTTGCTATGGGAGCTGGGAGGGTTCTGACTCAAAAATGTGCAAGGATAACCATACCTCAGTTACTGTATATAAGGAAATTATGTCTTCAGCCTACATGTCTTTAGTTGCTACCTTTTTCTATTTTATAGTAATAAAATACATATTTAAAATGAATACCTCCATGGTTGTTTCAGATAAACTATTATTAGAAATATTGTATATGAATGTTCTTATGAACAATCTAATCCACAAATATTACTTTGGACATGCCAATAGCAAAAACTACAAAAATCACAAGTAACTTCTTTAAATTATTTTAACAAATGTTTTGCTTCATAAATAAGCATTAATGCCTTTATTCAATAACCCTTTGATAAGGACACATATGTGAGTATATTGCCTGTATATCCTAATTCTGTATTCTGTGAATTGCATTGCTTCATAGTAAGGGATCAGTCAGCTCAGGGTTGCAATGTGAACTAGGGTTCTAGACAACACTGCCTATTGACAAATTATTTGACTAGACACTTAATCAAACAACTGAGTAAAAATGTATATAAAATCTGGTAACTTTTAGAAAGATATCTTTTTAGATTAGGAAAGAAAAGGGTGACTGTTACCTGAGGGAGAAATATTGGCAGCTATCTGACTCAAAAGCAACATGCCTAGATGTTCTCGCAAGTGTCCTTAAATAAAAAGAAATAGGAAAAAAACGCAAAGTCACTATGCAGTGTAACCTCACCAGACTGACAACAGCCTGAAAAAATAGCTATTTCAGTGACCTAATTAACACTAGAATTACCAGAGCCTACGAAAAAAGTCGTAATTCCGTCCCACCTTAAACTGCTTCTTAAATCCCTTCACACCTCTCCATAGCGCCCTTTGTCTTCTAAATGTGCTGATAAAGAGAAGCTGGAGCAGCCGGCTATTCCATCCCCCACCAATTTAGAACGTGCACGAACTTCTCTCAGCTCAGGCCTTGATTGAGTATCTGGGAGTGAAGTGGAGTTTTCGTGCTGAAGTTCGTGCACGTTCTAAATTGGTGGGGGGATGGAATAGCCGGCTGCTCCAAGCTTCTCTTTATCAGCACATTTAGAAGACAAAGGGCGCTGGCGGAGAGGTGTGAAGGGATTTAAGAAACAGTTTAAGGTGGGACGGAATTACGAGTTTTTTCGTAGGCTCTGGTAATTCTAGTGTTAAAAAAGTCTGTAAGGACTAACTTCTAGGAAATCAGAGTGAGTATCTGCCTACCTACCTAGCTCCAACTGAGTAGAAAAAGAAAATTATAATTCATGTTTCTTTATGTTAGAACAAGCAGTAAGACAAATAGTCCTTGTAGCAGTTAGACTGTGGGAAAAGTTTTCAGTCCTAAAAAGGGGTGTGACAGTCTAAATTTGAAAATATTAAATTTGCTGTGGTGATTAAAACCAATGGGGTGAGAAGAGAACCTAAAAGAAAAACACTTTAAAGCTAAAAAAATTTAAATTGCTCCAGGAGGTAATACTTTTGCACTAATGTGTCTTTCTATTCAAAAAAAACAAACTGCAGACACCAACTGAAATGAACCTCTATTTTACATATTCAGAACTTCAGTCAAATGATTTTAAAAATGAGGCTGAGAAAACAAAAACATTGAAAAATATTTATTCACTATATTTATTAAAAGGTGGCATGGCTGAAAGTAAGTGATGTCATTAGACATTCCTCTATATATTTCTTTCTGCTTTGGCATTACACTGTAGGGATGAATATTAGAACAGTGGTTAGCACTACTATTTTATAGATACAACATGCTGAGCTCAAACCCAATGCTTCATCATTGTTCGTGTGGATATATCTGTATGGAATTTCCTCTAGGTACTGCAGTTTTCTTATCACATCTCTCCAGACATGCAAGTCAAACTATCTGGTGAATCTAACTTGGCTGTGTAAGTGTGTGTGAGTGGACCCAACATTAAATGGACACTCTTCCAACGCTTCTTCCTGGCATCTGTTTTGTGGCGCTAAGATAGCAGCAGCTACCCCGGCAGACTAACACACCGACATAAGCAGCTATTTAATAGTCCTGAAAAGGACCACTTATTGTCTCTAAGTATAGACCCTAATCAGTTGTTAACTTTGAGAAACACTTCTCATCCTCTTCGTCTTCAAGGTGTTAAAGGGACATAATACACTTGCTTTTACAAAAATACGAAATGGACGCGGGAGCCGTGAGAGAACAAGATTGGACGCAAGGATCTGGTGCTTGGTATGCTATGAGACTGGTAGCAAAATGTTATACAGTACAGTGTTCTTTTTTCCTAGTAAATAGAGAAAGCAAACATTAACATATAATAATAAAGAGTATGTACATATACACCTGTGACATATCTTTTTATCATTGATATTAAATACATTATTTGTAATATATGTTGGATATTTACTGTACCCTTATATGTCTGGCAGCACAAATAGTTTATGTGCTTTAGGGCAAAAATAAGATAAAACACCAGCTACAGACCATGGACATAAGTATGATTGGGCATTACTAGATAGGGCGTATGACGATGGATACCTGTAATGCCACTGGATATACTGTATAATACTAATTAGCCATGTGCTATAGCCCAAGATACTAAACAAGGCCTAAAGGAGATCTCCTGCTCCTCCTCCACTCCTCAGAAAACACAGGACATGCTGTGAAATAAAAAAACAAAACATGTATTACTATTTATAAGGTGCTTCTTTCATCTTGACAGAAGAAGAAAGTGTGAAGCATCTGCACAGCTGCAACTTCAAACAATGGAATGAGACAGTCCCACACAGCTGCTTCGTGGCATGGCCAATGTGTGTACCAAGTGTGTAGCTCTATGGTTGGGAGCATGTGCTGATTACAGTGATTTATATTTTATTTACTTATTGCTACTTTTCTTACCATTTGTTTTATTTTATTTGTGATAATAATTCCTTCTGTGTCTTTTGTTGTTTGAAGCTTGGTAGTGGATTGGTTAGCACTGCTGCATCACATCTAATATCACACATTTGGCCACAATAATCAGTCTAGCATAGTTGGCTGACTTTTTTCTAACCCCCAGTAACACTTAGAAGACCATTCCACCATTATATTCGACTTAAAGTTGATTTAGTTCCTCATTCCCCATTGACTTTAATGCATTTCAACGAGTTTAGCAAATATCGCATAAAGCGAATTCCGCAATATTTGCTCATCATTACTGGTCACATTGTGCTGTCTAAATAAATTTTAAGTAAAGGTCAGGAAAGCAGCAGAATTAGTGTTGGGTATAAAATGAGTCAAAAGATCTTTGTCATGTGTATTCGCCAATGGCCAAATTGTAGAGAAAGTGAAGAACATGATGTTTCTTTACACCACTATTTCCTGTATTCTAATGTAACTGTCACAAAAGAAACAGTGCTTTCTGGGAGAGGGAAAGAAGTTCAGAATGTTATATTAAACAATATCAATTTTTGTGGAGGCCTGTGGAAGAGTGGGTCTGCGCCTAAGCAGCATGGGGTTCATTTTTAAATAAATAAATAAATGAATAGCCAACTCAAGTGTGCATTCTACTGTGACCACGGGAGGTTGGTAGGGTAGTTGAAGTGGAACACACCTGCACGTAAGGGTATGGTCTGTCTTGATTGCTCCATTGGCTTTCCACGGTTTGTGATTGAGGCACTACACCCAGAGGGGCATATGAGAGAAAGATCGAAAAGAGAAAGATGGTGCTTTTGAACACTGTTTGTTTCTGGAGTTTCAATAAAAGCACTTTGTCACTTTTTACACCTATCCATGTCTGCAATGTATGTGTCCTCATCGGCCCGGTTCAACTCAGTTTAATGATTATCAGCAATGGTGGGTTGGAGAGGCTTCCAGGTGCAACAGGAGCATGGAGAAAAACTGCACCATCACAAGGCTCAATATTGAATATATGTGACCTTTTACATCACAGTTTTGTACTGCAGCCAGGAATCAGCAAAGTGGCAGGCAGGATTCAACTCTGGACAACGACATATCAGGTCATCACAGGGCATACTCAGACCATGCCAATCCACAGATACAATATCTTGGTCAGAAATTCGATCCAGGCATCTGAACATATAAAAGCACTAAGGATTATTGTAATAGTGCTATGCTTAAGTATGCCCTTGGATGACTTGATATCTTGCCCAGAGTTGAATTAACAGTACACAAACAGTGCTAACTTGTATTGTAAACAACATTCTAGTATGCTTTGATGAAGAAATTCAGAAATAAATATTTGTTAGTTTTAAGCGTAGTGTTTGACACCATTTACTGTTCTTTTATTAAATAGGGTGGAACATTACATTAGCCTTTCAGGTACTTTGCTTACATTGTTTATTTTCTATTTATCTAATTCATATCAGTATGCACAGAAATTTACTGACAGTACTCAATCGTTATATTCAGAAGTTAAATATGGTTTTGCCCAGAGTTCAGTGTTCAGACCTTTATTGTTCTCATTCTTCCACTGGGATCTATCATTAAAGAACATAACAATAATTTGTGATACCCAAGTGTATTCTTTTTTAGACCAAATGATGTTTCTCTGATGATGTCCGTATTTAGATATGTCAATGAGTTATCTCCAAATACAAAAAAAAAAAAAAAACACACAAATGCTATATATTTGTGGGAATTATACAGAATGTTACAATATTCTGTCACATTTTAACTCAGTAGGACTAACCCATTATTTTACAGAATCAGCAAATTATTCAAGCCTTATCTTTGACACTAGAATGTTGTTTAAAACACACATTACAAACCTATACAAAACATGTGCTTTCTAGTAGGGTTGACTACTAGTGGCTCACAGGCTGTTCACAATCTACTTTATGAAGCTTTCAGTTAATTGAAAATGCTGCCACAAGAATCATTACAGGAACTAGAAAATATGAGCACATAACTCCAGTTCTCAATACCTTACACTGACTCCCAGTTAAGTTTAGCTCTCCTTACCTATTTGATCTTATCATCACTAAAACACCAGAATGCACATTAAGATTTCAGGATAATGGCCTTTTATAGATTCCAAGGCTTGATAAAATAACTATGGGTTTAGTTATATTGTGAACACTTTGCCTGCTTACATAAGAAATGCCCCTCTAGTCCCATCTTTTAAAATCTACACTGAAGACTCAGTATTTTAATGAAGCATAACCGTATTAGAGCTTCTGATTAGCTTTTTGTATAGCTTCTGTGTTTGTTAGTAATTTGTACTAAAATATAAGCATAACAATAATTATGATCCATTATTAACCCACCTCTGTTCTGTTTCTCTTTTTTGTATCCTGCTGTGACACTTGGTGCCACTGCTGTACTGCCAAGTTGTCTTCCTGAATATGGAAAAGACACCTGAAAAATACTTAGTGCCCTGGAATCAACAGATACAGAGATTATTTTTTCCATATTAGATGTCCCAGCATTGACTCTATTATAGAATGTCCCATTTGACCAGTTGGCTAAGGTCTCCAGGACTGTGACTGACTTTGTGTTTGACTTTGTATGTTATAATTGATGATGGACCCTAAAGAGGTTTATTTTCTTCAGGGCTACTGCTGTTTTCTTCCAATGTCATATGCCCACAGTTCAACAATTAATTAATGGAAAGATAGTGCTGGGATCCATTTATGTTAATCATTTTCAAAATATGTTGTGTCTTTATATGCTCACTATGTAATTAATAATGTTTGTAATTGTGATTTTGTCTGCGAACTCTATCACAGCCTTCTTCGCCTGTACTCACCAAACAGTGCAAAAAAATTGAATTGAAATAAATTGAAAAATTTTTAAAGCCAT
Organism: Polypterus senegalus; assembly: GCF_016835505.1. NCBI lineage: Eukaryota > Metazoa > Chordata > Cladistia > Polypteriformes > Polypteridae > Polypterus > Polypterus senegalus. The sequence goes on from NC_053155.1 coordinate 231,988,792, forward strand.
CAATAAAGATAGTCCGACCAAATTCTTTCATTTTAGCGTTGAAGCATACACTTGATGGTTTCTGTGATATACTATGCTGGAAACCAGGGGGCACTTTTTCAAAGAAATGTGGAAGGAAGTAGCAAATAGAGTAGTTGATACAATATCATCATTTAAATATTTAAATGGAATATGGAGAAAAGTGTTAGCTGTTTGATAAGAACTTCTAACTTGTAAAAAGTATTGTCTCCTTATGTTATTATTTGGTTAGTTTGTCTGAGGCAGGGCAGATTACTAACTGAGACTAATCTATAGTCAGATAGATAAGAAATAATAAGAATATACCAATTCAATTCAACTTGTGGTGGCTTTAAGAACCTTCTTTAGACTATGCACTAATATACTGTAGAGTCAAACATTTACTATAACTTAAATAACCAGCAAATGGCTCTTACAAAAGCCATAAACAAATCCATAATAAGTTCCAAGAAATAATTTTGGAGTTTTTTATTTAAGTGGATAAAATTCAAAGTTCATTGAATAATTTTGAAAAATATCTTAAAATATTAGCAAATTATTAAGACTACTTTTTGCTCCTCACTGACTAACAAGTTTTATTTACATGATTGTGTTTTTTTTCCTAAAATCCCTAAACACTTCCTTTCCCATATGTTAGAAAGTGGAATACAAATATGAAAAAATCATGAAATTCATTTAAAAAAGCAATAAAATTTGTCCATATTTTCCATTAAATGCCTGCCCGTATGATTTAACTGAAACATGTTTAACACTTTATGTCTCAATTAATTTTAAATTTAGTAATTGAATAAATACATTAATTATTACATACAGCAGAAAAATATTTTTTCTCTATCTTTATTATCCACTTACTCTGTACCAGAGGTTGAGGTTGTGTCGTTATCAGTGAACTAACAGATTTAATGAGTGGAGTGCTCTTGTAGAGCTAAAAAGGTCAAGGGAAATTATTTACAAGATTTTTATTACTTTTAGGAATTTGGTGACACTTTAGGTTTTCCTCAGGTTGAGAAGGTAGTAAAATGTCATTTTTAAGTACAGGAATATAAATCTTACCCTGAAAATTACATATCAGTTTTACAAGCATGTTGTAAACATCCCAAGATTCAATTTTCCAAATAATATGGTTTAGTCATCTAAAGGTGAGAATTATATTCATAGAAAACATTGTGCTTTGAGATAGAAATCTTTCTCTTTCTAAACATAATTATTTTTGGGGAAACAATAGGTTATGAATGCTGAAGAGATGCAAATGTGTTATTAATTTCACAAAAACTGGCATGTGGTTTTACTGTAGAAAAATACAGCTTGGCATCTTGATTTAGAATAGGTTCAGACTAGTCCCATTGGTGGAATTCCCAAGATTTATTATTTCAATCCATACCATTTCTGGCTCAGAAGCATGATATGAATTATAAGAGTAAATGTGAATTAGTTATATTTACTATTGTCCACACAAATGCATTAGAAAACAATATCTTGAGATATGCTGCATGAGAAGTTAAAGTAAAGCAATAAGTAATGAAAATACACCTGTACTTTTTTAAAATTAAGCAAACCATATGTATCTTTTCAGATATAAATCTTCAGCGTTTGTAAAGACAGATCTGGCTGAAACTGGAATTGTGGCTTTCATAACCTGATTCTGCATAGGAGATGAACTATATGGCACAAATAAGACTGAGTACAGCATCCTTTGGAATATACTGTTTCAGTTATGATAAAATAAACAAATGCCAGCGGACCGAGGGGTGGGTGTAGGGGAATTAAGTGGTAAACTGATTGTGATGCTGATAGATGGCAGCAGGAAAGCATGTTAGGTTACATGTGGCCTCCCTGCAAAATACTAATTTAATCAGATCTCTAAAGAATTTCCTATTTAATTGTAAGTAGTTGGGGGAAGGCTCGGAGTATGGCACCAGGAGTTGCCGAGTGCATTAAAAAAAGTTAGAAGTGATCCTGGGAGTCTTTAGAAGAAGTAAGTCTTAGGTAAAGTTTAAAGGATTATGCCAGTTAAATCTGCAGTGAGCATGGAATTAGAAGTATAGAGACAAGCAAGGGCTCTACTGACAGAAGGAAGACAGGCTAAACTGGTTTAAGAGAGAGGAACAGGAGGTATGGAGTAAATAATTCATTATTATCCCTTAATTGTTTAGGAAAAAGTCCCAGTAATACCATATCCATTAGTTTAGACAGTTAGGGTCCAACATGATCTCACTATGAATTTCTGTAGTATTCACAGGTAGTAATTCCATTTGTTTTATGTAGAAAATGTCAGCTGTGTTCTGGCTCTACTTATGTTTTACTGGTAGAGACAAGTGAGAAAGCCCATTAACACTGACATTGAGAGCAGCCTTCTTATATTCAATGGTGTAATTGTGGGCTGCTAACATTAATGCCCATCTCTGCATTCTTTCAGCTGCCATACAGGATATCCCTTTCTGTGGGATAAAGATTGTTGTACTGTAAGTGGATGACGGTCTGTCAAGAGAGTGAATTTACGTCCATATAGGTGCTGATGGAACTTCCTGACCCTAAACACTATCCCAAGGGCTTCTTGCTCAATCTGTGCATACGAGGAGAGACACAAAAATTACCAGATTGGTAAAAAAAAAAAAAAAATTATTGATGAATTCCAGCATTCTAAACATTGTCACTTTCTATATACTCCCCTTCCTGATCTCTACACCGCTCCATATGTATCCTCCATTGATTGAAAAAGTGCTGGAAGTCTTCTTGCTTGAGGCTCTTCAATAGGCTTGCCATTTCTATCTTCACTTCATCCATTGAAGAAAAATTTGTTCTATTCAGGAACAAGTAAAAATCACAGGGAGCTAAATCAGGTGAACAGGGAGGATGATCGAGGACAGGAATGTTTTCGTCAGTCAAAAACTGCTTTACGGAAAAAGTATTGGGCGCGGGAGCATTGTCTTGGTGAAGCAAAACCTGGGTGTTGAAATGTGATGATGCGGGTTCAGCTCCATGCTCCCATCCGCTGTTCGGTAGCCCTTGAACCCAACACCGTCGGTAATGTCACCGATGAGCTAGACAGTGAGACAACAACAATTGAGCAAAGGGAAGGTTAAAAAAAAAAAAGTGCACAAGTGCTTTTATTAAAACAGTCCACAAATCAAAGTGTTCAAAATCAGTGCAGCGCTTTCAAAACTGTTCCAATAAATAATCCAATAAAAGAAAAACATGGAGGTTAAAAATCAATAAACAGAAAAACAATCCCTTAAAAACGAGATTAAGACGTTTATCAGGAAACAGTCTTTAAAATCAATAACAAGCCCAGTTCCTCTTTCAAACTAGCGTCTCTCCTGCTTCACCAATCTGGGCCCCGCAACAAGTGAGACGCTCTCTCTGCAGCGAACCTTCTTTGTGCCTGCTTCTGCTATCAGTTGCCTTACCGATCCTTGGCTCCGGTCGGCTTCTCCGGAGAGCGACTTGGGAATTCCCCACGACCAAGGCTCTCATGCATGGAACACCACGTCCCAAGTTCTGACTCCCGCCCTGCAAAACAAACTCTGCGGGAGCGACCACAACCACTACTTCTCCCAGATGTTGGCCAAACACCCAGGCTGCCTTCAGGTGCCTATGAGTGCTAGCTCGCCCGCTTCCTGCTGCACCGACTTGCTCTCTCCATCTCTCTCCTGTTCGTTCATTCTCCTCACTGCTTCCTACTGCAACTTCCATTTACTTTTTTTCTTTCCGATTTGTTCTCTGAACTGAACTCCCCTTCACTTCTTTATATTGAGAGGGGACATAGCAGCTGCAGCACATTAGCCACAGGAACAATCACGGATGTGGGCAGTCCATCACCTGTGCACTAGGTGAGAAACGCCCACACTGCAGATTGCCCTGCGGCTTGCTATGGCCAACACGCCCTCTCGCTAAGCCGCGAGAGCTGTGATTATTTATTTAAAAACTGGCCCGTGCTGAGAGCGCTGTGGACCCGCTATACCACATGAACGTCTTACACATTTTCTTGTCCTGCCTTGAAATATTTGTGCCACTCAAAAATTTGTGTGCGAGACAAACTGTTATCGACGTACACTGTTTTTATCATTTCACAAGTTTCTGTGGCAGTTTTGTTCAATTTTGTGCGAAATTTGACGTTGACTCGCTGTTCGATTTTTTTCACCCAACATTAAAGCGGCAACTCGTGTAGCGATTGTTGTGCAAATTCTGACTGGGCTATTCACAGGATATACCTAGCCGGTCAGTGGTTTGAGGGGGCGTGTAGGATGGGATATACTTCTATGATTCACGTTAATCTGACCTCCAGACAGTTTTCCAGGAAAGCCCCAAGCCTAGTCCGGTTATTTTTGTGTCTCACTTTATAAATCTGTTCCAGTGTTCTGGATGCAAAGACAGTTGGTTTCTCTTCACCATTGGGTAAGACATGGGAAATGACAGCTCCAACACCATTTGTAGAAGCATCACAAGCCAGTTGGATGTTTTGCTGTGGATTGTAGTGTCTTAAAAAAATTTTAGACACCAACTGTTTAAACTGTTCCTTAGCTTTCTGGAATGCAGCTTTACAAGTGGATGACCAATGCCAGCATTTGCCTTAACAGAGCAACTCATTCAGTGGGATCAAAATGGTTGCAAGTTTGGGTGTGAATCACCCATCGTAATTGATGAGTCTAAGGAAAGATTTCCATTTAGTTACATTGTCAGGTGCTGGAATATCTAAAATAGCCTTAACCTTTTCAGGTGATTTGTTCAGTCCTTCTGTGTCAATTTTATGAGCTAAGTATTCCAAATTTTTATTTTTGGACAAACAGCAATTATTCTTCCAGATGGCTCAATATTCTGTCCAAATTTTGTAGTTGCTCTGCATCATTACAGTCTGTCACCAATATATACTCCAAGTAATAATGCACATTGGGAAGACCTTGTAACACCTGATCCATTGCCCATTGAAAGATGATGCAATCCCAAACAGTAGACAATTATACCAGAAGAAACCCTTTTGGGTTGTGATGGTGAGCAATTTATGCAATTATTCCTCAACCTTTATCTGTACGCACACGTGTGCCAGCCCAACTTTCTGAAACTCTGTCCCCAGATAATGAGGCGAACAGGTCTTCAGTACATACAATTAGATATATTCCACACAAATGGCGGTGTTCAAGGGGACTTTAAAATCAGAACAAAGCCTCAAGGGACCATCTCTCTTTACAATTGGCATCATAGGGGTGGCCCATTCACTCTACTGCACTATAATGCACCCAATTCTATCAGGCAACATAGTTCAGCCTGTACTTTGGGACACAGGGCATAGTACACAAGCCGAGCATGAGAAAACTTTGGCTTATGTTGTGGTTTCAAAGAAATGACTGCTTCAATGCCCTTCATTGTATCCAAATTTTTAGTGAAAACTGCAGCATGCTTTTGTAAGACAGCCTTCAATGTAATTTACTGTACTGACTTTATTTCTTGTCAGTTCAACTAGATTCTTCTGAGCCACTCCCTACCAAAAAGCGGTGTACAATTTCCTCTTACAAAATATAATGGGAGGACAGGCGACTGCTTGTTCAAAGTGACTTTCTCATTAATAACTTCTTCAGAAGATATTGGTTCCACTGTATAAGTCTTCAATGCCACATCAGTTTTGTTGAAATTAATGACACCACTGCACCTGTGTCCAGCTCCATTTCTAATTCCGTGCCTTCTGTTTTAGGTTTCATGCTAATGTGTGCCTTCTCTCCTTTTTAGATCAGCTTATACAAGGCTAATTCTTGATGCTTCACTGAACACCTCCTGCCATAAATTTACAGGTCTCTTTCTAGGATAATCCATTCATTACTGTGAGTTTTCTTTACATTGCATCCTCTCCTTTCTCCTTATCGTGTCCCTCTGTTTTCATACTTGTGCTGCATGGCCCTTCTTACCACATTTATGGCAATTTTCACCTTTCTACCAACAATCACTGTCACTGTGATTAACTCTTCAGCATCATTTGCATTTACTTATCAGTGTCTTGTCTGAAACCAAAGCTCATTCACTTTTAAGGATCCACAAAGCTGCTGTGATTCACGTGCCAGCGTCTCCACTGTAATGGCAATTTCAACTTTTTTATAGGTCAGCGCTACTTTGGTTAACAGCCGTTTCTGTATCACGTCATTATTTCCTCTTCCTCTAAGTAAGTGCCATATTCGCAGTGCTCATACAGTTTCTTTAAGACAACAACATATTGTGAAACCGACCCCCCATCCACATGGTTACATTTGTGAAAGCAAAACCTTTCTGTTATCACCAGGCGCTTCGGAGAAAAATGCTACTGTAGTATTGCTTTAATCTGGTCAAACGTTTTGTCCTTCTGTTTTTCTGGTGCTAAAAGGCTACACAGAAAACCATAAATCATGCTTCCAATTATACTTAATAGTACAAGCACCAGTTTGTCTGCCTCAATAACATTAGATGTTGCAAAAGTTTCGAAACGCTCGATATATATGGGCCATTGCTCCACATTTTCATCAAAATCATCCATGCACCTTGGTGTTGCAGCCATCTTGCCACAAATTTTACAGTGAATAAAAGCACCTGCTGTAGTCACAAACAGACGTATTCACACACCAGGCATCAAACCATTATCCTCGTCACCAGTTTGTTATGTCTGGTAATATGAGGCTAATGACAGGCAGGCATTCAATAATAGACACGAGGCCAGAAATTGTGTTTTTAATTGAACTATTGTCTTTACTGATTGACAGCCCAAAAACTTGTACAAAGATATCACCCACTCACCATTGCAGCGCCACCTACTGCCAAACATTATTACATTCATCTCAATACATAACAGTATACATTTAAAAGAGTTTTTTTTTTTCCATTTAGACAATCAAGGAGAGGACTTCTTTGTACTTTTTTAGTTTATTACTGGCACTTGTGTTTACCTCATATTCAACATTTATTTTTTATTAATAAAACACTTTCTTAATTACCTGGGCTTCGTTGGTGTTCATTTTGTTTTCATTCACAGCTATGTGGCACCTCTTACAGGCCACTTTATCAAACTCATGATATCCTAGGGTTTAAAGTAAAGCTCCATCCAAAATTTATAATTTTTGTATTTTACTTAGCCCTCATCTCCCACTGTTTGTGGTAATGCATAAAAAACTTTTAATCCCATGTTTTCGTGGATAATGGAGATCACAGAATTCTTGAATCAATGGACTTCATTGGGGACCCAGCTTGAATAAATGCAACCAGTGTCAAAATATCCATAAAGTCATGAGTGAAATGAATGCTATGTTTTCTAATGATAGTTCCCAATGGAAGCATGTAAAGTAAAAACTGTAAAGATCCAAATACTGAGCCCTGCAGGGCACCATTTGTAACTACTGAATATAAGACAAAGTACTGTTGGTACATTTCTTTATATACTGAAATCAACTTGATAAACACAAACTAAACCATGTAAGGATGGTGCCTTAGAGCCCAATACAATTTTCCAAGCTGTGTAATAGAATAGTGACAAATGGTATCAAAGGCTCCACTGTCACTTGACTATGCTCAGCACATTAATAACATCATGGCTAGTGGCAATCAGTTTACATGCTATCCCTCAGTTAAATAAAACTACTGTGCTTCGATTAGTAGTGTAGTTAGTTTATATAATAAGTAGGCCTTAAAAAAATAAGAAACAAAACAAACGTGAAACCAAAATGAGAAGTCTTCCAAACCTTTGTAATGCCTTAGGAGGTCTATAAGTAAATATGTAGTGGAAATATTTTACAAAAACATATAAGAACTCCTGCGGTGGGCTGGCGCCCTGCCCGGGGTTTGTTACCTGCCTTGTTCCCTGTGTTAGCTGGGATTGGCTCCAGCAGACCCCCGTGACCCTGTAATTAGGATATAGTGGGTTAGATAATGGATGGATGGATATAATAACTCTTATGACACAATGTGCCATGGTAGCCAATGAAAAGACTACTACTAGGCAGGGTTCTTGTCAATAATAGGGTGGTCTTCAATTTAAAAGCTCATTCTTGTTTGAACATACTGTACTATCGAACACAACATGATTTTCCAGAGATAGTTTATTTAACAATTTTGGTCAAAATACATGGGACACTGTGAACATACATCTGGATGCCAAACGATGGATTAGGTTTCATGAGCAAATCGAGATTTTTTCACAGACATTTTAAAATTGTTTGCTGCTATTCAGTGTGGGTCCCAGTTGAAGACCATTGAATTAAAAACTTTGTGATCTCTGCCCTCTGTGAAATCATGAGGTCAAACTTATTTCTTGCCCATTACTAGAAACAAAGTAGTGTAAGTAGCATATGAAAATGTATAATTTTGCAATTATTCAAATAAAGTGAATAAAGGGCTTGTTATTAACAAAATAAATAAATATATTCAGTAAACATTTTTGGCTATTTTGTAACGATACAAAGATTGTATTAGTCATGGTGTGGTTTATTTCCTTTACTACTCTTTTCTTCTTCTCTTTTGTCTTAATTCAGAACACACTTTAAATAGCCTTTCTTTATTTTATTTTTCTATTCAGTAACTGATGGAGATAATTCTATGATTAATAAAGCAAGTTTCTGAATGCATGTCCATCTTCAATTTTTTATTAGATTAACTCTAATCATTAACATCCAAATATACAGTGCATTTTATCGAAAGAGGGATTTGTTGGCACAAGGTAAGCAAACATACACAGATACAGATCCATATGAGCACCTGATTGGAAAACTTCAGGAATACAGTAGCTTTAATTTAGTAGATGTAGAAACACTGCTAAGTGTTACACTATTGGAAAAGAAGATCTCATGTATGATACTGCAACCTGAAGTTGAAGTGGCTGTAAAAAGCTAAGAAACAAAATAAAGATGCTCTTCCAGAGGCAACCTGAGTCTGGTGGTCTATAGGTATCTATCTATCTATCTATCTATCTATCTATCTATCTATCTATCTATCTATCTATCTATCTATCTATCTATAGTAGCCTTAGGCTTTACTTCACTCTTGAGCCGTTTTTGGAAATTAAATTGTCAGACACTGAGTGATGCTAACGGCGTCCTACCCTATTTCTCCAATAATAGAGTACTGGTACCTAAATCCATTGACATTACATGGGACTTTGGAATATAGCTGACGACTTTACACTGTATAAAAATCCACCATGGCATCAGGAGGGGTTTCTATTAGTCTAAAATGAGTTACTGTATCTTTACATGTAGAGCTTATTGAACTCTGGGCCATGACATATTTTCTTCATACTCATTCTAACCTAGCATGCTGTTTGGTCATTTAGACGTTTAGTCGCTGTGTGTATAAAAGTACAACAGATCTGTATGTATTTCAGTAAAGAAAAGCATCAAATAAATTATGAATGACAAACTAAATTCACTAAAGTCACATCCTTACCTAATTTTAATTGGGTTAAAATTGTATTGCGACATACCTTCATTTACATTGTTTTGATTAAGATTTTACCTACAGGTCTTGGCTATTTCTTATTCAACATTTTTTTTAAGTATAGGAGCCTATGAATTTTGACATATTAATATTAAACTTCAAGAGAAGATCTAATGAGAATGTACATCAGTTATTTTTTTAAGGATATTGTTAAATATGTCCAGTCTTTTGATCAGGGACTGAAGTTTGGGTATGCCTGATATACAATGTTAGTAGCCAAAAAAGTAACATATCAGATGAACATGGATGTAACAAATTATCGAGCAAATTTAGGCTCATCATGATTTGGTAACATTGAGGTTGTGTCGTGGTTTCCTAAGGGCTTCATCCCTATCTGAATTGTGTTTTTTTTCTTTAAAATTTTTTTTGTTTTTTGTGAATTATTTTGTAAATATTATTGATTTTTTTGCTTTTGTATGTTTTATGTACAGTATTGTCAAATATTGTATTTACCAATTATGTTTTGTTAATGTATGACATTAGATATCTATGTTTAGTTCTTTAAATTAATTTGCTTGTAGTCTATGTTCTGAGCTAAAGAGGTGGGACTACCTGATGCTGCAGCTGTGGAACCACCTCTGACTATTTCAGAAGCATCTTATGAAATGGCTATTCCGATATTGAGGTTTATTTTGTCACTTGACTTGTGATATTTTTTAAATTTGGACTTTCTAAAACATTGATTCTTATGTCAATGAAGCCATTTCTGGATTTTCAGCTATTGGCTATTTTGGCATACATATCTTGTTTCATTTTGCTGATGCTCTTATTTTTTGTGCAATCCTTTTTGAAATTACATAAGTAAATATTTTAATATTAAAAGAACTTTGTTCAGTTTTCTTGAGCCAAAGGCTGTTCAGATTTCTTTTTACCTTTATTTGCGACATTTAGCCTGTGCCTCACTCTTGGGCCTGTATAGGCTGTAATTCTACCTCTTGAGTTTGAGGCCAGGATGCCTGGGTTGGTGAGGCCTGCCGTGTTGGTGCAGATCTACAGTAAAGAGCAGGTCTGACCTGTGCTTTTTTAGAGGCCTTAACTTTTTTGAACTTGTGAGCTGGTGCAATCATTACAGCTTTAGGGGTGGGTAGGTTGTTAACAAGTCAAAATGGAACTAAAACCCAGCGCTCAGAAACACTTCTGTTGAGGCTGGAAATATGGCTGAGATGATTAAACAATACAGAATGCTAGAATCATAAAACCTGCATATTCAGCAATTAAAGTAAGATGCCTGTCAGATATCAAAGTTTCCAATATTGTGATTAAATTGTACCACCTGTTCAGCAGAGAAGTAAATACAAGTTTACAGCAAGAAGAACACAACTCCTATGTGACTGAAACCTAACAGTAATTGCTGGTCTGGCTGGACCCTTACCAATATTATATGGCAGGGATGGATAGTTTGTTGGTGGATTAGTTAACTATGATACTATTCTTTACTGGACACTCCAACAAATATTTTTACCTTCCTTCGTAAGTAAGAAATATTAGTCAAAGAAGTGACTTTGCTATAATTTCACATAGTTTGAGGGGCTTATTTTAAATATTACAGATGGGGTCCACTTGTTGTCTTTTTAATGTGACCTAGCTGTAAATTATGATAAGGGAGTGCTGATTTTGATATTCATAATGATGTGGAAACAGCACACCTGTACAAAATATTTAAACACCTGTTAAGTTAAATATTGTTTCGCAAAAATTTCTAAAGGTCATGGTCACTATCATATATTTGATCTAATTATTACTTGTTGTGTTGAGATTCAAAATTTCAGTATTGCTTCATTAGAGAAAACAATCTTTCATCATTAAATTAAGTATATTTGAATTATTTCCATTCTCAGCTGTAGAATTACAGATTACACCACAAACACTATGACATCAAGACGACAATTTTATATTAACATTTACAGAGAACAAAATAGATGAATAGAAAGATAACTTTGACAATCCACTGAAAGAGGTCTTTGATAAAGTTACCCCATTCAAAATAAAAAGTAATTAGAGCCCAAATTAAACCACTTGTACTCTAATTATAATTCCAAACACTAGAGTGTAAATGGAAAGCAAAACAGCTATAGGTCTTCTGAATAGCATGGACAGACAATGTTAAAAGATACAGTACTGTATTAAAAAGCTTTTTTTTGATATGCGCTGAATGCTATTCCAAAGTAGTAAATGAAAGCAGAAATAATGTATTGTGTACAACAAATGGGAAGAATGAAATGCCTTGCAAAATCTCTAGTACGGTCATTTTTGTGATACTTACTTCCTTTCCATTAGCAGCAAAGATAATGATAAAATTCATAATAGAATATACAACATTTCAAAGTAAGCTCACAAACCTCACTACTGTAACATGGTGTATTTCTCCTTGCGGACACTGCCTTAGTATTTTAAAATTTATACCACAGAAAATCATAAGTTTAATTTCTAAAATGAAGCCTTCTATTTTTCCTTACACCCAATTGCAAAAAAATAAATATATATATATATATATATATACTGTATATAGAAAAACAAAAACTATTCTGCAAGTCCCCATTCGTAACATAAAAGACAGATGCATAATGACTACCAAAATTACAGACCCTGTACCTTCTGAAGTATCTGGAACAGTAGCTGCTGTGCAGTTTTAGTTTGATCTTATTTATGAGAATTTATTGAAAACTTTCAGTCCAGCTTTCTCACTGGTCACAATACAGAAATGTCATCATGTTGTTCATTCGATTTTAATGTCTTCTCATATTGGAAATGCTACGCTTACATTGTTGATAGATTTTAAGTACACTCTATGACATATTTAACCACTATATTGTGCTACACAGGCTTGGAAAATTGGCTCTCAGGCACTGTCCTGTGTTTTAGTTCATGCTATGTATTACTTGTAAAGATATAAGGAAACATTTTACATGTATAATATTTGTTAACTAGCCAACCCACGGCGTAGCATACGCAGCATATAATTATTTATTGATGAGTGAACACTACCTGAAAGACACAGTTGTCCAAATAGGGAGGGTTTGAGGATACAACTGTCAGTGAATGAAAAGATGGAACTCTGGAGAGAGCAACATACAATTGTCCGTGAGTGAAAACAGGTTTTGGCAGATACAGGTATATTTTTTTGAAAGTTTGTCCTTGTGCCTTATTAATAGTCATTGCAAACGCCAATCTAACAGGAAATTGTCTGCGTGTAAAAGTAAAAGGCAAATTAGAATCTGATGGGGTCAGGGAAATCTGAGGAATAAGGACAGTTTGTGAGGTAGCAGATGTGATAGTCTTACACTCCAGTACATTGCGGTGAGTGCTCGTAACAGAAAGTCTAGTGCCATTACAGAAACCTTTGCTGGCATGAGGTTCCTGAGAAGCATGATGACTGAATCAATTTTAATTTTGAGTTTATGCAGAGGCATGTCAGTGGGAGTAAGACTATTAAGAAATTCTTCCGGGAATACAAGTTAATCTGCAGGATCATCTGTGACGATGGAGTCAACGTTGGCGAAAGTTACTTCGTCGTTAGGGATAAGTTTCAGCACCTGTTCATTAAGGTGTAGTGAGTCTTCGTTCTTGACACTTAATATAGCTCGCATACTGAGTTGTTCCAGAGTGACAGTTGAGAAGTTGATGTCACCATATAATTGCCTCGAGAGCGATGTTGGAAGCCTGCGGAGGGTGAGAGTTGGTGAGTGGGGCCTTGTCGTGCGTTCCCCATGACGTGGGAGGAGGGTTAGAGTGGGCGTTCGTGGCTCTTTTGTGCGTAACCCATGGGCGGGGCTCTGTTAGAGTCTTGCGTGCGGTGAAAAGTCAACGTGGCTCAGGGGTGCATGTGGACTTTTGCACAGACAAAAGCGAATGAAGCTGTGTTTGGTGAGTTGTTGCGTGCGGGCACATGAGCAGGCAGTGCACATGCCTCAAGAGTGGCGCTGGATGCGGGAGGATGGTTACAGTTGGCGTGCGTGGCTCTGTCCATGAAGCTGGAGGGAGAGTTAGAGTTGGCAGGCGGGGCTCTGTCGAGCGAATCCCATGGTCAGAGTTGGAAGGCGGGGCTCTGTGAGTTGGTGGGCGTGGCTCTCTGTCTTGCTTGAGCTCACTTGCGTGGCCTTAGTGAATTATATATATAGATGATTTCTTAGTAATACTGAAGTGTTACCAATATATGAGTTATCATATAAAGTCCTTTATAACTATTCCAATAAACATGGATTAATATCTGCATTCTTATTAATGACTTATTAATAAATGTTTATTATACTGAAGGTACTGAAGTTTGACAATCACATTGTGGCCAAACTCCTTTCCAGCCATGCATAAATAGAACCCCACAACTGCCTGGACAGATGTATTTCTTTGTTTATCAAGGGTCACTTCTTACAGATGAGATCATCGATTTTTTTTTTTCTTGGTTCCTCTCAACAGTCTGTTTGTGAACAAACAGTACAGGGCTGATCTGTGATGCCTGTATTCCTGTCTTTAAAGTGTCTTACTTACTGGTACTGCAATCAAACCAATTAGTTGTCTCCTTCACAATAAATTCAGCCATCACAAGTTGGTAAAAGAACATACAGTATCCTAATCGGACATATTCTCACACTGAAATGAGTTACGCAGATGATGTCATTTTGCATTCTCGTGTGAGATGACAAAAGAAATTATTTCCATAAAATACCACATACTTAAATATTGACAGATATTTCTTGGTAGTTCCAAGGCACTTATTACTTTTGATGTAATTATAAATAATACTACATTTTCTTGTCTTAAAATACTACAACAGAAACTGGCTATGAGTGACTGTAGAAAGAGAAAAGAGAAACAGAAAAAAAAACAGTTGAACATTATAAAGTTTTCTAGAAAAAGAGTATTGTATTAAAATATAAAAATTAGAAGCAGAACCATTCTAAATTTTTGTTTTATAACAGAAAATGACCTGCTTGTGTATAGGAATGAAACATTCAAACTATTAAGTTTTTTTGCTAAGAATGGTCATGTTCAATTTACATATGTGAGTATGCCACATTATGTATCCTTCCTTTTTATTTCATATATTTTTATTCAAATTAAATAAATTAACATCTGCTAAACATCTACCTTCTGTTTAGAAGCAGTTGTTAATAAGTTGGGAAGATTGTCTTTTAAGGAAAATTTTTCAGTTCATAATTTAGAATCACATTGCTCTCTTCTTTTAATCATGTTTTATCATTCCTAAACCTTACAGTTTGTTGAACAGAGAAAAAAATCACTTGCATTATTAATAAACATACATCTAAAATGCTGGTGCTGATTGAAACCACAGTCAGGAAGCAACAAGCTAGGAGTCTGTCTTCATTTTTTATACATTACTGTCTAAACTTCCATTATGTTGATAACCTTTTTATTACCGTACAGTGACGGTGATGATTATTGAGTTTTATACCCTGAAAGGTAAATAAAGCATGCTAAAAACTGCACTAATATTATGTAGGCTTATTAATTGTGGGGAATTATAGATTATTAAGTCAATATTTACTTAAGATGCAGCTGGATCTTTAGGAAATTTTCTTTCAAATCACAGACAAGACTAATAATTTCTTTTACTATACATTATATGCCAATTAGGTCCTTTGAACAGGATACCCTATCTTAGTAAACACTGCAGTTTTTGATGTTATATAACAAGAGTTTTGCAAAGTCCACCAGCGTGTCTTAACCTGCATTGTGTGAAATTAGAATGAAATTACTTTTAACAATCAAGAGCAAATTTGAGTTTAATCTAAACCTACACAACAAGTATGAAATATTAATATCCACCACAATGTCTAATGTTTGATGTTACAGAATGCTCCTGAGAAGCTTGTAAGATACAGAATACTTCAATGAATCAGACCTTTATATACAACCTTAAACTGCTCATACCATTACAGTGCATGATAGAAAGTATGGTGAATGCTGGTAGAGCTCATTCCCCCTTTAAAATAGGATCAATGTAGTATGCATTTTGGCTACTGCAATGATGAAGCTACAGTATATAAAATACCAATTCAACTAAGTCACTACTCAAAATTAAGTTTTTGAAGCTAAAGTGCTGGTCTACTTTTAGTTTTTTTTTTTTTTTCTAATTTCTCAGTGGTTATGTTCTGCTCCACCTGCTAAAAGTACTGTGCAGTTGCCTGTGATGTTTGAATGAATGCAGATATCCATATTTCCCACAGTTTCAAACCTCCTAAAACAAGGCCTATAAAAACAATAAGGAACTACTTAAGAACATTTGTGTTATGTAGAATGCCTTTTGTTCTGGAAACCCTACATATTTTTTTTACCTTATTATGAGACTCATCTTTAGAGATTTAAAAAAAACAATTCTATATATAAGGTCTCTACTTCGATATTATCTATCGTATGTAAGTACGTATTTTTTAAAATAATTTGAACTTGTTTTTCTTTGTTTTATCTTTCTCTGTTACATCTTGTAAAGCACTTCAGCTACATCCTGTATGTGAATATGTGAAATAGAAATAAACAACTTGTTATTGTTCTCATAAACAAGAAAGACAAGAATTTAACACACATCAATCAGCAAACTCTATTCATGCATCCTCATAATCTGCACAGTGGAAGCAAAACATTCTGTCTAGAGGTACCAAACATTATAAACTATCCATCCATCCATCCATTACCGAACCCGCTATATCCTAACTACAGGGTCACAGGGGTCTGCTGGAGCCAATCCCAGCCAACAAGGCAGGAATAAAACTCTGGGCAGGGTGCCAGCCCACCGCAGACATTATAAACTAATCTTTAAGAAAATATTCTCAAAAGCAGAAATATTTTTAATAATTTACTTCTTTCCACAAATCAATCTGTGTTGACATAGCATCTTTTACTGTACTCCATTAGAAGAAAAAGAAATCTTGCAATAAGCAAACTATTCACAAAAACTGTAAATTTTTTTATTTTAATTTTTACTTTCAATCGTATGTTGGCTATTGTTTAAATATATTATTTGTATCAATTGAATTACATTGGAAAAAGTGGATAAACTACAGCATAGATAATGAAGGCGTCTGGAAAAGAAAGAATAATGATAACCAATTGACCTTAAAGATGCTAATCAATCATATAGTCTGTGTGAGGCGTAGGCCCAGAACCAGGCTAGTTTAGTTTAGTTTAGCTGGAAGTAAAACACATGCTAACAGATAGAATTGTATTCAAAACTAAAACCTATTGTCCTTGTGTATTATTTGTATGCTTGTGGATTCACAGAATAAGAATAAACAGCACAATACCTTCCAATGTAACATACCTATAGCACAGCTGACCTTGTGTATTTCTCTGTGTTATTTATTTATTTATGCACTAAGTTCTGGAAATACAGGAATAAAATGGTAAAAGTGCTTAAATTAAAATATTGTATTTGGAAGGGACAATTTAATTTTGTATAAAGTACCATTTATTTTAAGTCTATCCATTTTCCAACCCGCTGAATCTGAGCACAGGGTCACGGGGGTCTGCTGGAGGCAATCCCAGCCAGCACAGGGCACAAGGCAGGAACCAATCCTGGGCAGGGTGCCAACTCACCGCAGGACACACACAAACACACCCACCAAGCACACACTAGGGCCAATTTAGAATCGCCAATCCACCTAACGTGCATGTCTTTGGACTGTGGGAGGAAACCGGAGCACCCAGAGGAAACCCACACAGACACGGGGAGAACATGCAAACTCCACGCAGGAAGGACCCGGGAAGCAAACCCGGGTCTCCTAACTGCGAGGCAGCAGTGCTACCACTGCGCCACCGTGCTGCCCATCCAGTCAAGTCAATTTTATTTATTGGGCACATTTAAAACAACAGGATTTGACTAAAGTGCTATACAGTATACATAAATAGACCAATAAATATATAAAGAAAAATAAACAAGAAATACTCTCATGATAGTTTAAAAAGCCAAGGAGAAAAGATTTCAATCTTAATTTAAAAGTGAGTAAAGTTTGTGCAGACCTAATAGAAAGGGGAAGACTCTTCCAAAGCTACTGCAAAGGCACTGGGGGGAGCTACTCCAAAAGCA
Source organism: Polypterus senegalus (assembly GCF_016835505.1). NCBI lineage: Eukaryota > Metazoa > Chordata > Cladistia > Polypteriformes > Polypteridae > Polypterus > Polypterus senegalus. Next base: position 232,006,292 of record NC_053155.1, read on the forward strand.
TAGTCACCTCTAAGCTTACATCTAGGATTCAGGGAGAACAGCAACATCTGGTCAGAAAACCAGTGATCACAAGGGAGAGTATGAGTAAAAAAGGTCAGTAAGATAAGACGAGACTAAATCATTCAGACACTAAAAGACAAACCATAAGATTTTAAATTCTGTGCTGTAGTGAACAGGACTAATAGCAGACAAGCAAGGAATGACTGGATTACTCCAGTGTGTAATGCGTTGCTATAGTCAAGCTGAGAAGCTGTTTTTCAAAATCAGCTACAGACAGAAAAAGCCTGACTTTAGCTAAAACCCTGAGCTGATAGAAACAGCCTTTAGCAATGGAATTAATTTGTTTGTCAAAAATCACACCGAGTTTTTGTAAAAAGGTCTACAATAGATTGTCAGAGGCCAAGTTTATTTGCAGGAGCACAGATAAGGTCAGAGAGTCCAAACCACACAATCTGTTTTTTTGTAAATTACACTGAGAAAATTTAGTGACATCCATATTTTAATGTATTTCAGATATTCTAGTAGGGTTTTAAGAGAATATCTTTTACTTTGTTTCAGTGGAAGATATACAGTAAAAATAAACAATAAAAGGCAGTGTTATACTTTTAAAAATGAAATATGGACAGCAAAAAAGAATAGGCCCAATAAGTTCTTTGAGAACCCTACATGTGAGAGGAGCTGAAAAGAGGAGAAATCGCCAAGGCTGACTGAAAAACATTTACTTGTTAGGTTTGAATTATTCCAAAGCACTTCCTTGAATGCTTACGTACAGTATAGCTCAAGACAGGCGATGAGGATGTTGTGGTGAAATTTACCAAATACTGCAGTTAGATCTAACAGCAAAAAGAAATGATTCAAAGAATCACCTACTAATAAAACATCATTTAGAACCTTAAAAAGGTTTGATTCTGTGCTGTGGTGTGCTTTAAAACCAGACTGAAATACTTGAAGAATGCTAATTTGTCTTAATAAAGTTTGCAGTTGTAGAAAGACAACTTTCTCCAGAAATTTAAAGTATGAGTTGTCTAAAGTTTAAAAAATCTGTACAATCCAGGTTAGCTTTTTTTTTTTTTATCAGCGTCTCCATCACAGCATGTTTGGAATAGGCTGTTAACTATTTATAAACTCTTCAACACTAGACCCAACCATGTTCAAAAGCATAACTTCACAAGTAAAGACTAGACTGTTCAATAGTTACTTTGCAACATATTTCAAATTGTTAATGATGCAGGTGATGTCTGCTGTCCGCACAATCTTAAATCAGGATGTTCAGTCTGCCCAAACACCAAGTGTCTGAACACACTGGTCAGTATATTTTTAACAGTTGTGGTTTTCAATCATGCATACTCTGCATTAAGAAACATTCCTAATTTTCATCTTTGAATTACACTCTGAGAGGAACAGTCTGGCACTCTAATATCAATGTTGCCAGTGACCAAAGGGAACCTGCCAACAGAAGGTTGAACAGTTGCAGCTCAGTGCAAAATCAAAGAAATGTTCCTTCAAATAAATAGTTTAGGTATGGATGGCTATTTAAGCGGCACACAATTGTCTGCATTTGAAATGATGACATACATGGCAATATGTGCTTCCTATTTAAATAAAATTCCTTGTTTCTAAATGTATATTTTGTATGAGTTTTTATTTTTATTTTATGCTTGTTGTCATGCATGTGTGCCAGAGGGTCAGCTTCCAGCCGTACCTAAGGTATGTGTTATCACCCCAGGGTAAGGCAGGGCTCTGTCGCTAACAGTCTCGACTCCTTTCTCTTTCACAATGCTGAGAAACCACCCATTGAGGACAAGGCAGCCAGAGAAGTCCCATTCCTTACAGTCTGGCCAATATACAATGTAGACATGCCCAGCAGGTGTGGTCTCATTTGGACCTGACAGCCTGACTGCCAGGGATAACTCCAGACTAGCCCTTTATAGGAATACCACTAGAGGGCAAAAAAAGGTTATTAACTAATTGTTTATTGCAGCATTTGGCAAACCAAGTATTTTGGGACTTGCTCTGCCTTAACACTCACCCTGCCACATTATGCTTTTCATAAACAATAATAGAGTGCATTCTGTTTGCTATATGTAACTTTGTAATCTACAAATAGAATATCAGTACATATGTGCATTTTAGAAGAGGTTTTTGATTTTTTGACATCTCACTATGAATTACACCTTTTTTCTTTTTTGCATTAAAGTAAACTCTGTGTAACCTTACAATGGACTTGCCAGGATAGACGGTGCCACCCCCATCAGACTGAATTGAATTCAGCTGGTTTGCAAAAGTTACGTTTGGGTATATTAAGATTTATGGAAGTTAAAAAAATTAAAATACATCATTATGGGTAATTCCTTCAATATCCATCAATAATATCTGATGTCCCAACTCGCACTTGTAAATGAGACAATAAAATAAGGGTTTGCACAAGGTAAGGAACATGTCAGATAGGTAAACAAAAACAAAAAAAAAAAAAATCAAAATCAGAAGCAGGTCTCAGATGCTCAGAGAACAGCATCATTTATTAATATTTATTAAAATGTATTTAGTTGATGCCTTTAACCATGGTGGCTTCGAAGGCCACATACAGTACAATTGTGTGTGTGTGTATATATATATATATATATATATATATATATATATATATATATATATATATATAGTATTATCTATATATATACTGTATATACAGTATACTATATATATATATGTATATATATTTTTTTTTTTAACAACTGGAACAAAGAATAGTTCATTGACTTGCTCAAGGCCACAAAGCGAGTCAGAATGAAAATTAATAGAATTACTATAGACACTATACCACAATGCCTACTTACTGTGCAGAAGATATAGAAGTCATTGCATATGGTTTATCAAAAGGTCAATGAAATGTCAATATATTCATGTTATTTCTTAAATAAGCTCAGTATTATTGTGATTTCCACTTTAACCTGATTTTTATTGTTATGCTTTAAGAGATGCACAAATCATTATGTAATTAACATAATCATTTAAAAGGTGAAGTATATCTCTACTTTGTTCAGGGTATATAGTACTAGGGTGTTGTACCGTGTTAGCCATTATAAATGTAGAGAAAAGCCAAGCAAAATGACACATTTTATTGGCTAACTAAAAAGATTACAATATACAAACTTTCAAAATTGCATACTGTAATCTTTTTAGTTAGCCAATAAAAGATGTCATTTTGCTTGGCTTTTCCCTACATTCAGGGTATATAGATATGCTTTACTACATACAGTAACTCAAGCCCCTTGAATGCACATCACTAACTGAAAATGATAACCAAGGTCTATGTACTATAATATATATTGAACTGTGATCATGAATGGGCTTTGTGATGGATTAGCACCACATTCAGAGATGTTTCCTGCTTTGTGCTCAGTGCTGTTGGGGCAGGCACCGTAATCCTAAATTGGATTAAGTAGGTTAATGGATGTAATGTTGCTATATTTGTATAAGTTTGTTATCCAAGACAATGATGATGAAGATAATATAATTTTAAGATATTGATGCAATTTAGTTTATTGCATTGCATGCTATTGCGTTCTCTATTCTATAGTCTATACTGTTCTGTAGTAGGAAAAACAAAAAACAAAGTTAGGGACCTAATTAGATAAAACAAATTACCTGAATAGATACTGCATCTGAGAGTCACTGCTCAAAGGTAAATTACTGCTGTAAGTGCTTGATTTGAGTTTATCTCTGAATGCTGAAACCATAAATCCTACAGAATTGGCAGACAGGAACAGAGGCATTAAGCACTACATCAGAATAGTCATTGACTAGTACTTCACAGCAACAGAGCCAATGGTATGCCTTCAGAGGAATCTCAGAAGTTGTACTGCTCATTTTTAAAATAAGAAAAAAACTGGAGTAAAGGACAGCAGACTTGCGCTACCAAAAGCCTTATACTGTACAAACAATTACAAGACAGTTCTTGGCCCATTATTTTAAGTCATTTCAGGTTTGGCATTATATAATTCATTTTATCATTCTTGCCTTGTAAAACAATTAAGTACTATATTGTGTGTGCTGTATATGATAAAAGTAACAATATTCAAGAGATTAAGTATGAACTTTTAACCAATAAGTGCCACAACCTATCCAGATAGCTAAACATTTAATGTAGCTCAGCTTTTACAAAATAAGCGTGTAATTATGTTTTGATTGACTAAAGATTAATAGACATAATTTTGGAATATGCTGTGTAATAAGAGTAATTGATAAAGGATACAAACTTGATAAATACTTGTATTAAGAATAATTACTTAAGCTGCCTTTTTTGAAATATACAGTAATAATAATTCATAACCACCAATAAATATATTGATGTTGGAAGAAAATTGGTTTAGTATCTGAAATTTTTGACTTTTTCTGTATATTAGATGTTCTTTTGAATTGCCAACTAAATTGCCAACTTTTTTTAAATTTTTATTTTATATTTTATTTTATGCCTTAAAGGCCAGTATTTATATGCTTTAAAAAAGTTCCATACTGACATAATTTGACTAAAAAGTTTTTTTAGAAAGTGATAGGTTAAGATTTGCATATTACCTAAGATATCCATTTTTAAAAATAATTAAGCCATTATTTTTCTAAATTCATCTAAAAGCCATAGATGGTTTACATTTAAACTCACATGTCACTTTCTTTGAATGACAATCAGTCTACAGTGCATACAACCAAATAATACTTTGTGCATAGCACAACATAAAACAATAAAAATGCATTCCCACATAAAGTGAATACTTTTGGAAATTTTGAATTATGTAAGGGAAATGTTTAAATTTACAGAAAGAGGATTATAAAACTTTTCAAGCACCTAAAACTGTCAAACTGAAATGTAATAACAAAAAAACTGGAATAAATAGGAAATCACAGATAATATGAACAGCACAGGTTGTGATTTCCGTTGAAAAGTATCAAGGAACAGCAAATCTGCAATTTCCAATAGAGTTAAAAGGGAGAATGTTTACAAGTGTGAATTCATTTTTAGTAAACCTATATAATTTCTTTCTTTCTCAGTATTTTTTTATGAGTTGTTTCATAATTTGAAACTTAGAATTTATGGATGTATTATTTTAAATCCACCAACCCATCTACAGTATATTCTAACCCTCCATAACAGAGGGTCGTGGAAGTGGACTTTTTCTGGCAGCATCAGACATAAGGCAGGAGCCAAACCTGTGTGGAACAGCATTCTGTTTGAGGGCATACTCACTTGGACACACACACACACCTACCCAAACACTCAAATAAACATTAATTGTTGGAAATGAAGACGTCCGATAATGTTACAACACGCGTCTTTATGAAAAAGTCTTTACCTGGAGAAAATGTACAAGAATACTGGGAGAATGTGCAAGTGACGCATATGTAATTAATGTACCATTACCAGTAGTACTGAAGAAGATGTGCTAAAATCTTTTCACCCAAACCCTAAGCCTAACCCTAATTCTACCCATTCATGAATCCATTCATTTTCTGATTGTTTATTGCCCTTTTTTTTTAATTCAAACACCAAAATCATCTAAATGTTTGAAGCAGAGTAAAAGTTTTTCTAAATATATTAACCAGTTCAGAGAACTCAGTGGGCCCATCTAGTGGTCAGAAGGTTTATTTTTAAATTAAGGTTAGAAAGTGAAATCTTGTCCGCAACATGTTCATATTACTTTTGTAATATTTTCTAAAAATGTATTTAAAAGTAAATTAAAAATAAAATATCATTATTGAAGCATTTAAAGAAAGAGTTATTTAAACTATAGGGACAATGTGTAGCTCTTTATATATACTATATCTGAAAACATAAAAACATTAGATATGAAAAAACAATCAATAAATTAATACAATTAAGAATAGTTTGCATTAATATCAAAGTAGAAATAAAGTTGTCTCTCAGCACCTTTTGTGTTACAGAGCCTATATAGATGGCATATATCATCTTACATATTTCATGAACATGTAGATATCAAGATTTTTTTGACAGGACCACAGAGCTCAACTTAGACACATTCATGGTGTTTTATTCATGTTCAAAGATTGTCAGTAGACTTCAGGTGTACAGTTGTTACATTTATTTTCTTTCACATTGATTATTAAGGATTGCCTGGTATTTATTATGTATTAAAAATTGTATTATTTTCTCGTTGTAATTAAATTAAATATTAAGAATTAGTTATAAGTAAGCACTCCTAAGGTTTCTTATGTTATTTAGAAGTACATAACAGTAAAAAGGGGCTCTTAAATAGCAACCTGACTACTTTTTTGGTGCATGGTCACATGTTGCTGGTGTTCATGTCAGAAACATGTCGAAAGTCAGAACTCAGATTAAGCACCCAAACATGATGCACATTGAAAAAGTCCCACCTGGTGAACAAGGTGGGAATCAATCAATTTAAAGCTGGATTTTTATCTACCATACTGCCCTGAGAGGGAGACCTAAATTTCAATACCTCAGAATATTGTAGTGAATGTCAATATATGTTCCATGCACTTTTACCAAAACATAAATTATTTTCCAAAGTTATAAACAATCTTTGAAAATCTTAGTTATGCTTCATGTCAGGTATACTAAACTTGTAAACTTCTTACCTGTGCCCAAATCGGTCTTTATTGTCAACACTCCTTTCATTTTCCACTTCTGGACCTTTGATTTCTTGGACTACTGGCTTAACCTCTCTTGTAATCTCCATTCTTGGCATTTCTCCCACAGCTTCCATGTAAAATACTGCCCTTTGTTGATGGCATTCACGGTTTCCACGTATGCCATTGTTGGATGAAGAAAACAGAGAACCATTGACTGGTTCTGACTTTTTTCGAAAGCCACTTCTCTCGTGGTTGTGGTTCTTCAGTCTGGTCTGGCTTGGACCCCATTGCTCAAAACTGTCTGTAGAAAGACAACTCCCTGCCGAACTCTGTGCTGGATGACTGAAAAGTTTCCATCGGAGACGCAGGATGTGCTTTACGTCAAATTCTTTTCTCCCAGAAGCAGACATTTTCCCAGTGTATCGAACAAAAGAATTTTTTTAATCAATTTTAATTATGTTTTAACTCAAGGCATAGTTTGCAAGAAAGAAGTTACAAGCATCTGCCCGATAGAAAACAGAATACTTTGTAAACTTTAAATTACCATTCTATACATCCAAGATGTGAAGTGTATCAGTTTGAAAAAGCTGAGAAGTATATTACATGAAGAAAATCACAATCAGCCAATGAAAACTGGACAAATTTACCAGTGATCTGTTTTAAATGATTATTGCTTTCTCTGTATATATATATTTAAAGATGTAATATCCTCAAGATATGATGGATATAAAGAACAGTTGAAATACACTGCCTTTTGGAAAATCACCTATATCAAAAATATTACAGTTCTAGTTCAGCCAACACTATCTCTGACTGGCTTTTAAACATACACTTTACCTGCTTTAAGCTGCACTGCACTGACTCGCATAGTGATGCCGAAGTAACCGCGCTGAGGCAGATGAGAAGGATAGCTCATAAACAGTAATCAGATTATTGAACGAAGCATCCTCTCTGCTCGGCTAGAGCAGGTGGTTTAGTCTCCCACTGAGCGCAGAAAGAAAAGAGCAGTCACCTATAAGCCTTCCTCCACTCCAACCCCTCCTAGCCGTCTCCTGGGAACTCATGCTCACCGCGGCAGAACCAGCAAATCGCCTGACAGGATCCTCAGGCAGAGTCTTTTCAAATACAAATTCCAGGGGCTGTCAGGAATCTTCAAATGAAATTTCTCTTCTTCCTTCTTCCCACCCTATCCCACTGAGTGACACATGTGTGCTTTCAAACAAAAAAGAGAGAGCGAGAGGAGGTGGGGAGGTGGGGGTGGTTTGCTTCCAGCTTTTGTTTTGAAGCTGTAACAGATTTCTGGGGGACTGTGCTGATGATAGTTACTGAGGCTCTATTTGGAAACAAACAGAAAGGCGATGAAATAAACAGTGCCTGTGGCTAGGCATCACATCAAGATCAATTAGTGAACTTGTCGAGGAACAGAGGTCTTTGTGGGAAATCAACTGTTTGATAACTGTATGCTTAGATTTATAATATAAAATATTACAATAAACGAGATTCAAACAGGAAAGTATCATTGGCTAAAACTGTGTCGTGAGTATCAATATCAATATAGCTGAAAGCATCAGAATAGGTCAGGGCATGAAGTGGAGGTGGATGTACAGTTCTCAGTTGTTATACGCATTACCTCAAAAAAAAAAAAAATAACACAGATCAAGAGGAACAAGGTCTTGTTAAAGATGAATAATCCTAACATGCCTCAAAGCTGCAAGCTGCAATATGTAGCTAATGATGTAAGTGAATTGGATAGAGCTTTAAAAATAGACAACTTGTAATAGAATGAAAAGGGATTATTTATTATTATGCTCATGTATTAATAAGGATTGGGTGCATAAAGCAAATTGTGTCAACTTACAAGTCAATACTTTTTTCCTGAGAATGCATAAGGCATAAGTAATGGGATGGTGTAGGAATTCAGATAATCAAACAGTAGGTAGAAAAAGGTCCCAGTGGATACTTAAAAAGCTGTTGGAAAATGCAAATAAAAAGCCACCGATTTGCTAGTAGCAACAGAATAAATCACTTAGCGACATTGAACTTCTAAGTCTGGTTAGTGCCAGCAGATTACCTTTAACATGTTTTCCATTTTGGATACAACTAAGCCGTAGTGGTACACTCCCCACATATGAGGACTTTAAATGTTCTCTGTGCCTAAGAACGCTAGCTTTCTCAAAAATCATGTTAATCAAACGGTAACATTAAATTGGCTGTGCTTGATCTGGTGTGTATTTTTAACTATTTTATAGTTTGGCCTATAAAAATAACAGATACCTTGTTTTGGGTGTTTTAGATGTCAAAGAATCTGATGGCCACATTGTTTTTTGAATTGTGTCATTTTATTGATTATGTTGAAAACTATACGGTTATGGGCAGCGTTATTTTAAGAACCAGTAGTTACAGATGCAGTCACAGGATACCAAGTGATGTCTTTCAGAAGTCACACTGAATGACACCATTAACATGATGACTTATAAACCAGCAGTATGGAGTGCTCTTCACATAAGTTTGTGGGTTCAACCTAATATCTAGTTGCTTTTTGAAAATTTAAAAGATATTTCATTTTAACTCTTTTCTGCCTCTTGACTAAAGTTTGTGCCTATTGTCTTCTTTTGTTTTTCACTTTATCTTTATGATTCTTGTTTCACATCCTGGGCTGCATTTACTAAATCTTGACTTTCTTGTTTAAACCTTGGCTAATTAGTTTTTAAGAAATGTCTCCACATTCCATCTCTGTTCAAAAGAACTACAGCCCTGTGCAGTCAGTACAATAAGTGAGTATGTGCAAATGACTATGAGTAATGGGTAGTGACACAGCTTTCTTGTACTACCAAAGAACTAGATTTGAATCTTAGCATGTAAATCAGGGGTGGGCAAAGTTGTTCCTGAAGGGCTGCAGTGCCTGCAGGTTTTTGTTCCAACCCAATGGCCTAATAAGAAGCACTTATTGCTCAAGTAACACTTCTGCTTCATTTTAGTTGACTCACTCATTAAGATTTTGAACCCCTATTACTTATTTTAGTCTTAAACAGCTGTATTCTCATTTTTTAATTGCTCCTTATTAGCAATAAAATTATCAAATGACTAAAGAAAGCAGCAGTTCTCCGTTTAGCCATTTACACCTGTGTGTATTGATCGTGCACTATTTGGTTTAATTAAATACTTGGAAGAAAGTTGAAGAGAAAAAAGTGAAGGACTGAGAATTATTTCTCCATTTTAGACTTCAAATTATTTGGATGATATCCTTAGAAAGGAAAAAAAATGACATGACATAGCAGAGTTAAAGCACTAACAAGCCATAAAATGTAATTATTGATAAGAATTGTTTTCTAATTAAGCAATTGGGTTGGATCAAAAACCTACAGCCACTGCAACCCTCCAGGACTGACTTTGTCCACCCCTGATGTAAATCATAGGGAAACATTAGAAGGGAAATGTTCTTGTGGGTTTTTTAGAATAATTAATTAACCTCCCACATCTAAAAGATGTTTGATTAATTGGCAACAATAATTTCGAACATGTTAAAGATGTTACAAATTTCAAAGAGGTAAAGTATGAGTGAATGTGGGTGTTGCATGAGTGTGATAGGCAATGTGATGACATATCATCTGGGGTTGGCCTTGCTCATGATGATTATGATTTTGAGACCTTTATTACATAACCTTATACTGGTAGTAACAAGTTACAAAATATACAGTATGTAAATGGATTGATTCAAAATAATGAATTCTTTGACAAAGTCCTGAAATAAAACAACAATTAAAAGACATATTTGCTGGGAAAATGAAGAAATGCATAGGTCTGACTTTTACTAAAAATGTGCATTACATATACAAGCATGTTTTGAGACCAGTGGGTGTATGAGAAGCTGCGATAAAATACCAATCCCACCTTCAATAACCACTGTTATATTTTTACACTGCCCTCTTTGCATTTTTTGTATACCATCATTTATTATTTCTTGCTTGTTTTGCGGTTTTTATTGATGTAACCATCATGATTAGAATGACAGACTATAATTTATTCTGTATGTTGTCCTTTTAGTGACTTCATTCATCTTTATGTAATATGTACATGCAAATATAAATCCATCACCACCTACCTGACTACTTAATTGTCTGAAAACATATAATTAGATTTGTCCTTCTGGCAAAATAAAGAGTCTACAGGAAGAATTAATACCACAGACTGTGCAGTTCTAGGCATTCTTGTTTTGACTTTTCTATTTAGTTATTTGTCTCCAGTTTCTATGTACCCATTGTGATGTACTATTTGTGTTATTAAAAACTTTTTATCGGTTTTGTCAACCTTTGTCTATCTTGTCAATATTTTATTAGGGGTCAGCTCACGAACACACCTATTGTCCAAAATAATATAAAAATATTGTAGCTTGTACTAGAAAAAGAATATCATTTAATTTGTCAACTATATAAGCATCATGTTTAAACTATAAGATGAGGTCAGAAAAACTAAAAAACAAGATGATGTGAAGATCAAGCATCATACGTTTAATATAATCAAGAACTTTATAAAGTATTCTGGTACCAGACAGAAGCAAGGAGGATAAGTGATTTGTATTGCTTATTAATCTAACTTTTGTAAAAAATATTCGAATAAAATGATAAAAACAAAATTACTAACATCTGAGTGAGCCTAATTTGAATTTATGTATCTACCTGACCTTTAAACATTTTTTGTGATGAGGTGCTGCCTTCCTGTGACTTGAGAGTTGTTTTTTTTTTCAAAAAGTTAAATCAGCATTAAAAGTGATGCAGATTGCTATTTGTCTTGACTGTTTGAGTGCTTTGTCATCCTGCTGTCTATTATATAGTGTGTGTTTATTCCGCAGAGGAATCATGCAATTAGTGAAGACTGAGAAATATATATAAAAAAAAAAGAATTTTCATATCCCTAGACAGGATGCCAGTTTCTTGAATGACAATCACTGAAACTCTTAAAGGGACAAAATAAAGTAGCCAATTAATGTAACAGACAAGTTTTTGGGACATAAAAAGAATACTAGAGCACCCAGGTTGCACGTACAAACCCCAATCACACAAATGTAGTCCCATGTTCAAATAAAAGATGGTTTATAATCCAAAAATATTTCATAAGTAAAAAAGCACAAGCAATCGTTCTCACAATTCACATCTTCCCACAATTCCAGTCGAGTGTTGCCTTCCTTCCTCCCAGCTCCGGATTGCCTGGACAAGGGAGTGCGGTCCCTTTTATTGTGTACACAGGAGTTATTCCGGTGCCAGGGCTGTTGCCTGATGGAAGTACTTCCAGGTCATACCAAAGTCCCATATACTGTGGAGATCATCTCCCTGTAGCATCCCCTTGCAGTACCCACAGACCACAGCAGGGCAGTGTTACCAGACTACAACTCCCGGCATTCACAGCTGGTTCCCGAATGGGCGTCATCATGGAGGGCTGCTGTCATCTAGTGCCTGAGGGAAATAAAAATATCCCTCTTAGACAGTCCATTCCTATTCTTTTCTTTTATTTCAGCCAGGGAATGTATTTAGTACATGTCCAGTCAGGATGCCTGTCCATTTATTTGGGGATTCACATCTGGGTAAGGAATCATCTCCTCTAGTTTGGATGTCCATCCATCCCTTAGAGCAACCTTGTCCAGGTGTGGCCTCCTTCCCAAAATGCCTTTTTGTACTCTCAGGGCCTCCCGTCCGGGTAAGGGATCTTCCTGACTTCCTGCTGGAATGCCTGTCCATCCCATGTGCCTCCTACAGAACATAAGGGGGTTTATGGTTAGACCAAGGTTCAAATCCACAAAAATTCCAAACACCATATTTTTTCCAATGGGCATCACCATAATGTCCTGCTACTTTTCAAAATGTGGTGTAACCAGTAACATTTCTTAATTGTCTTTATTAATTGTATAAATCACATTACAATGAATTAGAAACATAACAAACAAGAATTTAGATGACACTGCTTCCATAACTTTAAGTCCCATGTCAAATCAAATTAAATTAAATCAAGATCAGCACCACTCCTCTACTCAGCTCTGATTGATACATGTACTGTGAGAATTGCCCAAAATACACAAGTTCCTTCTATATGCTGAGACATCAAAAAGCTTAACAGAGGCCAGTATGATTTATTTCAGTGTAATATTATGAAATTGTGGCAAATTCTAAAAAAAAGACCATTTGCAGATTCCTTGATTTTTTTCTCATTTTAAGTAAAGTTAAAGATAATTTTAACACAAAGATGGGAAAGGTGGAATGGGATTCTTCCAGTTAATTAAGATAAGACAACAGTGTAGTATAAGATACCACAATACATTTTTCTTGATAGTTCTTGATATATTACTATCCTGAATAGTGATGAGCAAACCCCGTAGAGTGTACTTCGCTGTGAGGTTGGTGAAATCACAGAAATGTTGGCAAACTTCACCAAACTCAACAACTCTACAAAATGCATTGAAATTTAATAAGGAAAGAAGGGTGTGAACTAGTTTTGAATGGGTTAGAATGGTGCAATTGTCTTTACATGTCCCAGAGTGCTGGGAAAAAGTCTGGCAACTATGCTGGTTCTATTATGGTGGCCAAAAATGTGACATGAGCTTGCGGTGTTGCTCTGCCAGTGCACAGGGACCAGTGATATATATCCGGTGACAGTACTTGCAATATTCTCATCATGGTTAGCTAACATACACCTCAAATGAAAATAAAAGTCTTTTATTTATATTTGTGAAATGTATGCAGGGTGGAAATCCAGCAGTGTTTCTCAAGCTTTGTGGATTTGTGACCCATTTTTACCTTTTGAAGTTCACTGAAAACCCACATACTGCAATCAAAGGGCCAGGTTTGGGGCTGAGACAACTGTGAGTGGAAGAGTGGGGTTTCAAATTGGTGAACTAAGTGCAGTTAGAGACTGGAAAAATACCATGCAGCATTGTCAAGTTCACTGGTAGCAATGAAGATAGATAGTTTTGACATGGCTGACAATAAATGATGATTTTGTTGGCTGAAAATACTCAATGCCAGTATGTCAGAGAGAGATGTGCAGCACTGTTCATAATTACACTCTCTTTTGTCTTCATTCACTAATCCACTATTACCTCAAGCTGGTCAAGAATGTTTACCAAAACTTAGCCTGCCTTTTTAATTAGCTTGTTGATTCTCTGACTCTCTGAAGTGATGTTACCAGCTCAGCAAACCACAGCATAGCAAATCTCACTGGCTATCACATAGATATAAAACATGAAAAGGATGCCACTAACCTCATTAGAGAGCGGTCCCCTATGAAAAAACAGTCTCCTCCTCCCTTTCTCCCTGTGTTACAAGACCATTCCAGCCTGCCACTGATGTGGACTCATAAGTACTTCTAGCACTGCACCACTGCAATTCAACAACTACTCCCTAAACAGTGACCACATGTAGAGACTCTTTGGTGCAGTGAACATCTATAACCAGTTCCTTGGTTTTGCTGATGTTGAATTGCAGACAATTCTCTTTGCACCAAGAGATAAACTTCTCCACTAGACTCCTTTAATCTTATACCCTTTGTCAGTACATGAGGAGAGAGCACTGCTCCTTGTGGTGCCCCAGTGCTGCTAACATCCATGAATGAAAATTCAAACAATTAATTAAAAGTAATACATGCCCCTATTTGGATGAGTTCAATTCTCACCGCCAAAGGGGCTTTTTCTGCCTCTCAGGGGGAATGTCAGGTATTTAAATTCTAAATCAAGCCTGTGTGGTCAGGGAAACTGCAACTTAAAGGAAAAAGTGTTCTATAAAATGTAAGCAGAGGGCATTACATTTGACTTAGAAGTGCACGTAAACAAAAAAGGCGGTTGCAGCAGTGGCCAAAATAAATATCCATGTGTGCAAAAAATTTACAGAAGCAATTTAAAATAAATTTCAAGTGGTCTCAAAGAGGTTTTTGAAAATCATTTAACACCACAGGAAGGATTGGTTGCATATTATGCATGATTTTCTCAGGTTATAATGTTGATCTCAGCTGTGGATTCAGTCAAGAGGTCAAAATGAGCAGTTTTAGGAACTCCTAAACCATGATAATATGCTCTATTTGAAAAACAATAAATGGTTGGATTTGGATACATTTCCATGACCAAGTCACCACTGTGGTAAAAGGCTCCTCAATAGCTACAGCAGGTTTAGAGTGGATGAAATCTGTCTGTAAAAGATAAAACTACAGGGTGTTGTAAAGCTATTTTGATTAATATAAAAGTGCTGAATGGAAGCTGTGGATGGTACTTCAAGACTTCCCTGGCAGAATGGCAATGACCTTTTCTAAACGGGACAGCTTGTGTGTTACTTTTATTAAGAGATTGCAATTAGCAGCCTTCTCCAATAAAGCTTATGCCAGGGTGCTAAATTTAAGACTCAGGTTGATAGTCAACCCTCTGATCCGACAAGAAAAAATTTCACCCAGGGTGCACAACATTTTGCCTTTGTTACAAAAATTTCATAGATCCTGACAAAGTGCCAATCAGGTGCCAATGGAGGTTCTGCAAGAGTGTTGCACCCTAGGCCTCTTTGGGAAGAAGTTTAGGTGGTTAAGAATGGTAGTGAGGATGACTTCCGCAGGAGATGTACCAGACACAGCCTACCGAGAGAGTGTGTTTGTTGCAGATCCAAGAAACGCCGAAGGGATTACATTTTGTTGGTTGAACTTGGAGTGCTTGGGCACTTCCTAAGAAGTATTGATAGCCACAATAGGTGGGCAGTCTTTTTTGACTGTTATTACACCAAATAGATTAAAACTGAAGTGGTCAGTTATATAATGAACAACATTTTAAAGCAGTGTAAAAGTATAAAGATATATATACAATTGTTTAAATCTTTTTTTTAATTGGAATAGAAGGTTAAGCAACTTATTCAGGTCAGATACTGTACAACTGTATATGAGAACATTTTAACAAATGTTAACAAAATTTTACAGTCTAATGCCTTAACCATTAAGAAATTATGTCTGAATGCACACTGCTATAAAGGTTTTACCTCCTCTATGCAGTTTTATAAATAACGATCATATTCAAGATGGCTACAAATCATTGCATTGTAGGATTTGTATCAGAAGCCAGCAACCAAATATCATAAATCTTTATTTGAGGAAAGGCTTTTGAAATACTTGCAAGATTTGTCACAAAGAACATTCTTTTATCTTTGTATTATCTTGTCATTGTTAATCATTTTTAAAAAATAGTTTTGTTTTAAAGATCTCCACACACAACTGTGCCTCATTTCAGTAGTCTTTGTGCAACTTCTAAAGTGTGACAAAGGTTTGTAATGTGTCCCACATATACGTATACTGTATACATCAAGTTAGAAATACCAGATGAATCATAGGATGCTTTCAACATACTTTTCATTTGTATTACTGAAAGCAGGACCATATTTAAATATATCAGTGTCTTTTGTACTTAGTTATGCGGACACTTAAAAATGGCCATTTAACTTGACAAAGGCAGCTTCTGTTAAATATCACTATTATAACGGTACAGTGAGATACTTTTTCACCAGTGCATTAGGGCCAGTATGATGTGTAAAATGAGAATGACTTCTGTAGGTTCTATTGAGAAAAATATAAAAATATTAGTCAGGAAATGACAGACTGCTGACTCATTTCAGAGCTGTTGGTGTTGATGTTCATAATGGTTTTTAATAATTGTAATAATCATAGTAATCAGTTATAAGTAAGTCTTAAGCATGTGATTTTGCTCTCACCATGGAATGTGTCATGCATGTGCATCAGAGGACTCCTTCCCAGGCTAAGGTATGCAATAACCCACCAAGATAAGATGGAAGGGCTACCGCTAACTTTGTCTTTGTTGTCTTCTTCCCTCACTGTGCTGAGAAGCCTCCCAGTAAGGGCACCTAGCCTCGCTCCTTCTGATCCTCCGCCATAAAAGCATGGTGTCGCAAGAAGAGTCATCCTAAAAAGATGCCAGAGCAAGCCACAAGATGAAGCTCCAATCCAATAGAGAAATTGTCTTTTGTTTAATGAGAAATTAACACTAAGTCGCACATCTTTATTTCTGTTTTTTGTTCTTTTCAATTTGTCTGGCAACAAATAAAATTGGCAACCTGGTTGGCTTCCCAAAATGTCTTTGTTTTTGAGACTGTTATTTCTACCTTCCTTCTTGAACCTTACACTTTCATTTCGACTAAAAGCGCATGACATCTCTGCATAGATGCAGCATTCAAGATTAGTTATGAATATAATTCCATCTCTTTCACATTGATATCTTTTTACATGTTCAATGCTGTCCAGCATTTCCAAAGCAATCACCCATTCCCAGAATCTGCATGCCGATCTGAATGCGATCTGTTGCACATTAGGACAGCTCTCATAAATCCTGGTGAAGTTAGGAATAGTTTTCATAATCGGGAAAAAATGCTTTTACTCCTTGTAGAGCCAAATTTGGGTCACTCTGTGTTTTTTTGTGCCAGTTAAGACCATTTTCTTAATCTGAGATGCTTGATAAACACAGGCACAGGTCTCTTTGTTGCTCATAACCATTCACTTACGTTTCAGCACAAGGCTAGGAAAAGAGAAGCAAAAGCCTGCAATTGTAAACACCAAAGCAGCTCCTTTAAAGTGTGAGAGAATCACTCAGGCAGTCAGGTTTTATAAAGGTTCAATAATCTCTTTGTCCAATGAGGATTCTGCAATCTTCAGAAAAGGGTGACTTCCATGGCCCACAGTATTCTGGAAGTGACCTGCAGATAAGTTAAAAAACAAGACACAGTTGCAAGCTCTGCTTTCTTATAAAGTTGCTTCTTATTATACTGTAAGAGCCCAAAGGTTACAAGGTTACAGGATGTTTGGTTGCGGCTGAACCAATGCAAAAAGTTTCAGTCTTGTCAGGAGCAATTGTCTCTGTACTGCATTGCATGCTCTCCAGTGGGACCAGACATTGATTTTGCCCTCCTACTCACAGTATATGCTCAGATCAAATGCACTAGGGAGCACATGTGGAGCTACTAAAAATGGCCTCAAAGTCTGTTTTGCTGGGTATTCACAAAACGAGTGAGACTGCATCACCCAGGTTATGCTCCAAAAAGAAAACTGGACATATCATGTAGTCAGACAAGCCCATCAAGGTTGTGAGGGAGCTGAGAGAGCAGGCAATCAGGTCAAGGAATACCTCTAAGAAACTCCTGTAGTCTTTCATGTAGAGCTTTCTTTGGTGGCCCCAGGTCTTCCTATATTTCTGAGCCATGGTTCTAAAGGTGAAACTCAAATTCTTAAAAACTGACCACAGGTATTCCCTATTTTGCCAGCTCTGTACCCTTAACCATTGTAATGCAAACAAATCCATAGTAATTAATTCCAGTGTTCAGGAAATATGCATTCTTTTAAAAGATGCCACATCCTATAACATTGCCCTTCATTTTCCTACTTATTTTGGTAATGGCTGGGTAATGTGTTCACCACTGTGGGTTCTTTTCTATTTTATAACAATTCTGTCACAATATGTCTATAATATATTGTGATATGGTTATAAGGGAGGTTGTAAGGAAGGAGAGTTAGAGTTTTGCAGAAAGAAGGCAGATGTGACCTTATGAAAGAGATACACAAAGATAAGTAAAGCCTTTGCTGAAAGTGGGTAAGCAAATCTATGTATCTTTGTGCAATACATGCTACCATGAGGAGGCAAGAAAAGCTACAATTGTGGTGGATGGCCCATACTTTGGCAGTGATAGCTTTAAGAGGTTAGTGTACCTTACAAATTGCTAGGAAACCAGGCATTTCCTTAAAGTTTATTAAACCATTCATAAAATCCCAAAGAGGAACACTGTGTTGCCTGGTTAAGGCACTCAGGCTTTAAGGATCAAATTTTTAAGAGCTATGTAGGTTGCATGGTGGTAGAGACACCTGCAGTCATTAGAGGAGTTTTTTTGCTTCTGCTCTGTTGAAATTTCCATTATTTTATCCATCTATAGTATGTGGGCCACATAGGTGCCACCCTGTAGATATCAGTTTATTAAATAATTTTATACATACTGTACATATACATACAAACATATATTTGTATGCCCATAAATGTGGACACAAATTTTTGTAGTAGTAGTAGTAAAAAGAAACAAGAAAATGCTATTGGCCCACTTTCCAGTTTTCCTAATCAAAGAGATAATTATAGATTAATCAGTTGAGTATTTCAGGTAAGAAAAAGGTTTTATATGGCCAGTAGGCCCCATAGAAATGTGTCTAATACTGGTGCTTATTCAGAGTGAAACTGCTAGTTCAGAGCTACATGTCATGCCATGGTCAAAATAAGTTCCTGAGAGCATCTTAAAAAAACTTGTCATGTATTTATAGTTCTTTACAAACACTTCTGAATAAAATCAAAGGATTTCTTCACGACGAAAAAATATTCTGTGGGCTGATAGACAAAAGTGAAGCTCTTTGGCAATCAGTTACTGTATGTGTGAATAAAACTGACTGTAGACTTCATACCAGTGATGAAATAATAAGGTTGTATTTTCATGGTTTGGGAATGTTTTACTGCATATGACCTGGATGGCTTGCCATCACTAAGATAAATGTGAATTCTTCTCTGAATTGCTGGATTCTTTAAAAGAAATACAAGCCAAGAAATATATGCATATTAGAATGGATTAAGAAAAATGAAAAAACACTTTTGCAATAATCAAGTAGAAGTCAGGCCTAAAACCTGCTAATATGTTCTGTAAACACCTAAAAAGTCCAGTCCAGTTTTAAAGTGACTTAGCTGATACAGATTCTTCCATAGAATTGGGAAATGAAAATGAAAAAATGTTTTGATTGCAAATGTAATATTCTATGTTTCATCATTCAATGGGGAATATACTTTTTCACTATCCTTTACAGTCACCAGCTGACATGGTTACATTTGGGACAGGCCATTTGTCTTTATGTCAAATTGGCCGTATGTCGGTCACATCGTATACAGGTCATTGCAATTTAACTGCCAGTATGGAGTAGCAAAAACTGATCTTCATATATTGGCGGTCTCATGCCTTTTCTGTGTAAGGGAGGGCAGCGTGAGCCAAATATATAAAAATTAGCCATATGGAGCAGCACTGATCAAAATAAAAACATTGTGAAATAATAATAAGAAAAAAAATCTATTAGTACAGTATTTACAAGGTGTTTCTATCTCTATGATGGAAGAAAAAAGTATGAACAATCTACAAAAAATCAGTAACAAAAAACGCATGCCAACTGCATGAAGCATGACTTCAAAAAAATGGTGTATGGCATGGCCACTCAGTGCCCAGAAGACTGACATTCTGTAACTGTGATGATTTTTATTTTACTTGTTGCTACTTTTTGGCCATTTGTTCATTGCTAAATCAGTACAGGATGGCAGTTAGTGGAGAGGTGGCTACCTCTGCAGCTCCACAACCACTTGTCTCACTGCTTCTATGCAGAGTGTATCATTCTATGGCTGTGATCATGTGATAGGCCTTTGTGGTCTCTATTGGCTGATTTTGCCAGTTTCAAGAATATTATGACCTTAACTCGGTCGACCATAAATCATTGCATGACTGAAACTATATTTACACTATACTATATTTATAAATATGAGCATGCACATGGAAGGTACGTTGTATGAAATTCATTGAATTAAATTAATTATTAAAATCACTTTTCTGTGTGTGGCAGCTATGTTTCTAAGATGCCAATGCTGAACATAACACTTCATAAAAAAGATGATTTTCAATAAACAACAGCTGGACAAACATCTTTCTTTAATACATATACATTATTGATCCTTATTTTAAGTAAAATGATCTGTAAGAAGCAGATGGCAAGTATAGTATTTTGATATATAAATGTATATTTATGTATATATATATATATATATACAGTATATATACATATATATATAAATAGATTGCTATCTTTTTATTTCAGAGAAAAAAATGATAGTTTAACAATCACTGTAGCGACATTTGTAACACTCAGTGTTTGTCACAAGAGATTCATTGTAGTAAAGCGATTTGTGCTGCTTTCGTTTGACTGACAGCAGAAGTCTAGAAGGTTGAAAATATTGACTGTGTATTTAGTGTTATTGGATTTGTCAGTTACAGCTACAATACATCAGATACTGAGAAGGTGGCTGCTGTTGATAAAGCAAAGATTAATTTTACCCAGATTACCAAGGTACTTGCTGCTTTCAAAGATTGGAATGGATGTCTTTTAAGCATATTTTTAAAACAGAATTTGCAAAAATTGAGTAGAGCAAACAGATACTGATATGAAACAAATTGATAAAAGGCATATATACAAGAAAATCCTTTATAAAAATCACATATTACAAAGTTCATTGAGTAAAGTGTCATTTTTATTAACGATCTGATATGACATTCCCGAAATATAAGTAGTCAAACAGCACAGTCTACTTAATAAAATATAATGAATGTATTACATCAATCATTTTGACGGAGATAAAACATCAAAAGGGATAATAAAAGAGAATGTGGAGGAGGAAATGATTCTGGATAGCTGAATAATGAAATGAAAATGACCTGATTCAACCTCACCTAATACTCACTGCAGTAAAGTTCTTTTGCTTTTAACTGCTGTATTAATTGGTTTTCAGTTCTGTGGCTAGGGTGAGAAATGTGAACTGCCAACCTAAACTGTCAGTAACTACACTCAGAAGAGGGGCACAAAATGAGTTCTCAACTGTTTCGGAATGTGTGTGCTCCCTGGTGTGACAGCCCATAACGTCAAAAAGGCCTCCTGAGGATTGGTGGGTCAAATGTTCTTCCATAACTGTGTTGTAATTCTGGGCACTGCATGCTGAGCATAAATCTTGTTAGCAGGCACAGACTGAATAACATATAAAATGCTTTAGAATAAAACTTTTCTCTTGTTTTAAAATCTGCATGATTATAGAAGAAAATGCAATTTCACAAGGTTAAAATATAAATTTTATTAAATTATAACTATTTAAAGGAAAAAAGTTTCACAAAGAAAACCTAATTAAGCAAATGACATAGCACAAGAATAAAAAAAAATGAATTTATTGCACTTTGACTACAAAACAGCAAGACAATAAATTTACTGACTGGCAAGGCTGCAGGATTTTTCAAATTATTTTTAATTTCAGAATGTTTACACAACACTTATTTCTTGTGCTAAATAGTATTTATCAGGTAGGAAAAGAGTCATGTCTCCTTATCTGATTTGTTTTAATGTTGTATTCCCAATTTCTAATTCACTCAGAGCCTCATTTAACATTCTTATCCAAAAGCATTGCTCAATATAAAGGTACCAGAATTTGATTTACAATAAGGATTGTACATATGCTAATTTAATTTATCTTAGCAGGACTCCAATTAGAAATAAACTTTGATTTGTACATTTTACTTCTGATAAGTAGTCAGATACAATAAGGTAAGCAATACAACAATAAGTATTGTGTTCTAAAAAAGAGAAAACAAAAAGTATAAAAGGACTAGTCACACTAAAAAGAAAAATGCACATTCTCCTTCTTGTTGGTATGTCAGCAAGTGAGTTCCATGACTGATTAGCAAATCATCCAGAATACTCTAGACTAATGATTGCATTATGCTGTGCTAATAATGGAAGAATGTATAGATGGATTTCTTTCAGGGAACTGCAAACTCTAACACAGTGCTGGAAAATAAGGAGAAGTATATTCAAGATATAAAACACCTAAAGCACATTAAGAGCCAAATCTACCAACTTCTTTCTAGAAGGATATCAAAATTGAACTAACATCCATAAATATGAAAATTGGAAGATAAAGCAGTTATTCTGTATATTCAAGAACTTCAGATTATATGCATGAAGTATGAAACTATAGAAATGCTAGTACAGGCCTGGAGCTTTACAAATTACTTATGGAACTTCTAATAGAAGTATAATTTATTATGCTTTTCAACCTGAATACAACTCTTGTCACAAAATTGGCAAGAAGAGTGAATTATTTAATAATAAAAATATATATTTTCTCTAATATTACATATTCTGTTGTTTGTCAAAATGTGAAAAATGTGTGCAATATATGTGACTGATATTTGGCTTTAAGAAACAGTGCCATAAAACTTCATTACAGATTTGATAGATAGATAGATAGATAGATAGATAGATAGATAGATAGATAGATAGATAGATAGATAGATAGATAGATAGATAGATGTGTTCTTTGCACCAAGAAACAAACTTCTCCACCTGACTGCAGAATCATCTGAGATTTCTTGCAAGTGGCATTATCTGGTCTTATATTTGTAGTCAGAGGTGTACAGAGTGAAGAGAAAAGGAGACACAATAGTTCCTTGTGGTGCTCCAGTCTTGCTCACATCTGTATCAGAAACACAGGATGGTACTGAAGACAGTGAAGACAGTGCTGCTAGCTTCCTCCAGGTGAGAATAAGCCTTATGAAGTAGAAAGATAATTGCATCCTCCACTCCTATCTTTGTCTGAGAGGCAAACTGCAGTGTTCTACCACAAGAAGACTTGTATAGTCCAGTACCAGTCTCTCAAAGGTCTTCATGATGTGAGATGTCAGTGTCACTGGTCTGTAGTCAATAGGTGAAGAGACACCTGCCTTCTTTAGAACAGGAACAATGCAAGATATTTTCCACAGTTATAGCACTTTCTGAAGCCTTAGAAACAGACATAACAGGTGACACAAAACACCATAAAGTTGGTCAGCACAGGCCTTAAGAACTTGTGGACTGACTCCATCTGATCCCATAGCTTTACCTTGTGTGTAGCTTCTTCAGTTGTCTACTTACTTGGTCTTCAGTTATGGATAGTCCACACTGATGGTCAGCGGGGGACTTGTCATTAGCCATTCCAGTTGATGTTGTAGGAATTGTTGATGCAGCAGGGATGTTGTGGGGAGACTCATCATTGGAAGAAGGTAGGAGAGAGAGAAAAAATCTATTACAAAATTGGTTCAGGGCATTAGCTTTGTTCTCATCACCTTCTGAAACCTGAGCCCTGGATTATTTGAGTCCAGTAATTATACCCAGTTCATTCCAGACATGTTTCACATTACTCTGAGTGAGTTTTTTCTTCAACACACAGTGTATGTCCTGCAGAGATAAGAAATTGCTTTCACAAATGCATGTTGGTTTTAGTATGGTATAATTTCAAAAATTTTAGAATTTCAAAATAAACAGCTGACAATCCACATGTAATGAATATGAATCAGCTTCTACAACCTCAGCTTACTGCAGCAGTGAGGTTTACTCAGGAATCAACCCTGAACAGGAAGCCACGGCATCAAAAGACCAAATTCTGTACATGCCTACATCTGAACAGCTTGTCATCATTAATCATCCTTACATCATGTTTTTGAACTATGGTAGGGAATTACAATTCCTGCAGAAAACTGATAGGAAAACGAAGATCAACAGAAAATTTAAACTTAACATAAAGGCAACTAAGCACTAATTTGAATTAATGACCAAGCACTGTGTGGATCCCAGCCTCAACGGATGCACAAACCAGCGTGTTTCTTTGTGCCAGCCTCAAGCCCAGATAAATGGGGAGGGTTACGGCAGGAAGAGTATCCAGTTTAAAATTTTGCCAGATCAATATGCAGACAACAATACGGATTTCCATACCAGATATTTCGAGGCCCGGATTAATAATGGCCATCACCAGTACTGTTAGTCAACAGGGTGCTGCCGAAAAATGGGCTACTGTTGGCCAAAGAAGGGGAAGTAGAGGCAAGAGGAGAGTAAAGCAAGTGCAACTGAGGGTAGGAGCTTTGAATGTTGTCAGTATGCCTGGTAAGGGGAGAGAGTTAGATGATATTATGGAGAAAAGGAAGGTTGACATTTTGTGTGTGCAAGAGACTAAATGGAAGGTGAGTAAGGCCAGGGGGATTGGAGATGGATTCAAATTGTTCTATCATGGTGTGAATGGGATGAAAAACGGGGGAGGGGTAACTCTGAAGAAAAATTATGTCAGGAGTGTTTTATAGGTGAAAAGAGTGTCACACAGAGTAATGATTATGAAGCTGAAAATTGAAGGTGTGATAATGAATGTTATTAGTGCATATGCCCTGCAAGTTGGGTGTACAATGGATGAGAAAGAAGATTGGGTGAAGTGATGGACAGTGTACTCAAGGGACAGAGAATAGTGATTGGAGCGGATTTCAGTGGACATGTTGGTGAAAGGAACAGAGGGGATGAGGAGGTGATGGGTAGGTATGGTGTCAAGGAGAGGAATAAAGAAGGTCAGATGATAGTGGATTTTGCGAAAAGGAAGAGCGACGAACATAGAGTGACATACAAGAGTGGAGGAAGATACACAGAGGGAGATTATATCCTAGGCAGGAGGGTCAATCTGAAAGAGATTGAAGACTGCAAAGTTGTGGCAGGGGAAAGTGTAGTTAGGCATAGGACGGTGGTCTGTAGGATGTCTTTGGAGATCAAGTAAAGAAGGAGAGTGAGGAGAGAGCCAAGGATCAAATGGTGGAAATTGAAAAAGGAAGACTGCAAGGTTGAGTTCAGGAAGGAGGTAGGACAGGTACTGGGTGGAAGTGAAGAGCAACTGGGCAACTACAGCAGAAGTAGTAAGAGTGACAGCAAGAACGGTGCTTGGCGTGACATCTGGACAGAGGAAGGAGGGCTGGTGGTGGAATGGGGAAGTACAGAAGAGTATACAGAGGAAGAGATTGGTGAATAAGAAGTGGGATAGTCAGATAGATGCAGAGAGTAGACAAGAGTACAAGGAGATAAGGCTTAAGGTGAAGAGAGAGGTGGCGAAGGCTAAAGAAAAAGCATATGATGAGTTGTATGAGATGTTGGACACTAAGGAGCAAGAACAGGACCTGTACCAATTGTTTAGACAGAGGAATTGAGCTGGGAAAGATGTGCAGCAAGTTAGGGTGATAAAGGATAAAGATGGAAACATAAAAGCGAGGAGAGTGTGTTGAGCAGATGGAAAGAGTGCTTTGAGAGACTGATGAATGAAGAGAATTAGAGAGAGACAGAAAGTTAGATGATGTGGTAATAGTGAATCAGGAAGTGCAACGGGCAGTGGAGTTTTTAATGAGATTGTTTAATGGAATACTGGAAAGTTAGAGGATGCCTGAGGAGTGGAGAAGAAGTGTACTGGTACCGATTTTTAAGAATAAGGAGGATTTCCAGAGCTGTAGTAACTATGGGGGGATAAAACTGATAAGCCACAGCGGGAAGTTATGGGAAAGAGTAGTGGAAGCTAGGTAAAGAAGGGGGGTGATAATTAGTGAGCAGCAGTATGGTTTCATGCCAGGAAAGTGCACCACAGATGTGATGTTTGCTCAAAGGGTGTTGATGGAGAAGTATAGAAAAGGCCGGAAGGAGTTTAATTGCATCTTTGTGGACCTGGAGAAAGCATATGGTAGGGTGCCTTGAGAGGAGTTGTATATGTACAAGGGAAGTGTGTCAGTGGTGATGTCTGCAGTATGAGTGACAGTTACATTCAACATGGAGGTGGGATTACATCAGGGATCGTTTCTAAGTCCTTTCTTATTTGCAATGGCGATGAACTGGTTGACAAACAAGATTAGACTGGAGACCCGTGGACTATGATATTTACAGATGACAATGTGAACTGTAGCGAGAGCAGGGAGCATGTTAAGGAGACCCTGGAGAGGTGGAGATATGTTCTAGAGAGGAGAGGAATGAAGGATCTGACTGTGTTGATGCATTGGTTTAAGAAAATTTCCTTGAGTAAAATGAAGTCAAGCAAAATGACACCTTTTATTGGCTAACTAAAAACTATAAATTACAATATGCAAGCTTTCGAGGTAACTCAGACCCCTTCTTCAGGTAAGATCTAATATGGAAACTAGAGTTCCCTGTGTTTATATACACACTAGGACAAATAACAACATTGAAAAACCTTTAAGTGAGACATCTTAAATGTAAAAAATTAATAGACCTCTTCAGGCTAAGATTAATTTCGCAAGAGAGGAAAACAATGTATGGTCAAGATCTTTGGATAAGATAACTGTCCAACAAAGTCTTTTGAAGTTTCTGATGAGTTTTTCAATACAATGTGGGTCTGTAGACAGATTGTCTGTGTCAGTCCAAGAGATGCAAACAACTTTCATATCTGGCCATAAAACTCTTGTCTCTATTTATACCATGTTGTAATGTGTTAAATTTTATCATAAGTTTGACTTCCCATTCTTTTCTCTTTTGCTGTGTTCTGAAGCTGCCCATAAGCACTGTGACTTTAGGTCCCTCTCACAGTGTCCAGGGCTGTAGAAGTGAGCTGCTACAGGAGTATCTTTGTTGCCACAGCTGATGAGGAACTTGTGTAAATTCATTCTTTGGCGATGTGTTTGTGCAGTTTCTACCACATAGAGTGCAGTGTCAGCACATTTCATACAGAGAATTAGGTAGACCACATTAGATTATCTGCAGGAAAATTATCCCTTTATGTGATGTTCTAGTCGGCAGTGTGGTATAATTACATGGTCTGTATTATAAATGTGAGCATACATTTTATATCTTTTCTGTAGGCAGGGAGATGTGCCATTTTCTGTTGGTTCACTTAGGGAGCTTTGGACAATTAGTTGCTGCAGGTTTGGCGGTTGTCTGTATGACAGGAGGGGAGGTTCTAGAATTACAGTTTTTAGCTTTTTGTCATTGTTTAGCATTGTCAGAAGTTCTTTTATAATTTTTCGAAGTGCTTCAAGATGTGGGTTATAGGTGACAACAAGCGGGATGCAGTTCTTGTTGTCTTTGTTTTTATATTCCAGAAGGTAGTCTCTGGCTATGGCAGCAGCTCTTCTTATTTGAGTGTCTGTTGTTTTGAGGTATAACATTGTCTGATGAAATATTGTCTTACCTCCTGCAGTTGTTTATCCAAGTCTGTCTGATCTGAGCAAATACGAATGTATCATATTGGTTAGCTATAAATAATGGAGCGCCTTATATGCTTGGGGTGGAAGCTATCATTTCTCAGTTAGGTCAGTCTGTCTGTCAGTTTCTGAAAAACAGAAGTTAGAAGGGTGTTGTCTGTTAGTTTAATGGTAGTGTCAAGGAAGCTGAGTTCTGTTTTTGAGTAATTCAGCTTCAGGTTTATGTTGGGGTGGAAAGAATTATATTCATTATGAAAATGGAGGAGGTCCTTTTCACTGGAAGTCCAGATTGTGACGCTGTCATGTATGTAACGGAGATACAACATTCTTTTTAAGATGCATGTTGACATAAAATCTTCCTCCACTTTTGCCATAAATAGGTTTGCATAGTGAGGTGCAAACCAACAGCCCATTGT
This sequence comes from Polypterus senegalus, assembly GCF_016835505.1. Lineage (NCBI taxonomy): Eukaryota > Metazoa > Chordata > Cladistia > Polypteriformes > Polypteridae > Polypterus > Polypterus senegalus. The sequence continues at coordinate 232,034,142 of NC_053155.1, forward strand.
AATCCCCGTTTGTTGCAATTAGACGTCTTGTCCAAATGAGAATAAATTACAGTATGTGTCAGAGTGAATTGTATCATTTGTATAACATACTCTGTGGGTAAGTCATGTTGTTTGAGGTACATTTCACATGACAGTATGCCATCATCATGGGGGATGTTTGTGTTGTGCCTCAACATCCAAAGTGGCCAGTAAGGTTCCCTCAGGTAAGGGGCCTATACTAGACAGTTTTTTTTTAAGAAATCAGTGGTGTCCTGGATGTAGCTGGTTGTATTGCAGGCGAGGGGTTTAAGGATGAGCTCCACCCAACCTGAAACATTTTCTGTAAGGGAGCCAATTTCTGAGATTGTAGACCTTCCTACATTCCCTTCTTTGTGGATTTTAGGAAACATGTATAAGTAGCCCATCCTGGGGTTCTCAGGAATCAAACTGTTTACATGATCAGAACCTGAGTAGAACCAAATTAAAGTAATGTGAACTAATTTAAAAGTAACCATTATATTGCATTGCAGTGTGGATTATTAAAAAAGAAAAAAGTATTAAACGTTTTATAGATTCTCTCACATGAAAGTGGACCCATTCATGCAGCAGGAAACATTACCTCCTCACACTGAAGAACTTTGGCCAATTGATTTCACCACTGCAGTGTTATCTTTGCAGAGCTGGGATATTCATGCTGAAACTGATTTCTTCTATGGGCTGTAGTTTAACTCTAGTTCATGTGCTGCAAAAACAAACCTACTTCTCAAATCTACTATTACTTAAAAAGACATAAACAAAGGCCTCTTTTGATCTTAATAATGCTCATAAAGCATCAGTAAAGTGCATATTTATCTTTGTGCCATGTGATGAATTAACCTCTTAACATGCACACGTACCGGTCCCGGTACATAACTACACTTGGACGACGTCACAGCTATGTGTGCATGCCCCTCTGTCATGCACCTCGACATACTACACATCAATGAAACCTCAGAGTCTCGTCTTTCCGATGATATAAACCATTTTGACACACAACAACCACAGCACTGACACTAAATCCTTTTTTACAGAGAAGTAAATACTTTTAAGAGTTGACTTTTCCTACCTTTGAAGGCTCTCTGCAAGTCAAACATCAATATTTCCGAGCAATATTTGTTCCATTCTGTCCGTAAAGCTCCAGGGAATATAATCCAGTAAAATAATTAGGTCCAAAACACATGATAGATCCTCAAAGGGACAAAAACTCCAGAAAACGTTTCATAACTTGAGACTAGCTCCGACATTTTTTTTCATTTCTATTGGTCATATCAGACGTAATTTGTTTCTGTCGGCAATAACCATGCTAAAGCATGTTACACGGAAGTGTTAGCTTCTGATTGACACCTACGTTGGCCAATTAGGAGGGGTCTGGGGGGTGACTGGAGCCTCGTATAGCCAACGAGTGTCACAGACAGCTGAACGATGACGCACAACTCCAAACCCTGGTAGAATCTACCAGTTTGATTGGACGCTGTGAGTGACACTCCAAACTTACAGCCAATGAGCAGCTGAGCACGCCAATATGTAACTTGCCATGCCAGCTTGTAAACAAAACCGATCGGAGCTGCGCGAAGCTGGCATTTGTGCCAGTCTGCAGACTTGATGCGTGCGTGGTTGTTTATTGTGATTTCACCAAGTTTTTTCACATTTTAAATATGGATAAACGTACAGATAAACGTAAATTCACTCTCGATTAAGTAATAGAGGCACGTACGCGGCGTGACAGTGATGAATCGGACCAGGAGACGTCTAATGGCAGAGAGCGACATGTGACATGCCCTTGTGCTTTCTGCCTGCTAGGGATTGCTACAATCAGTGGCACATGGAAAAACGCTAAGCTGTGTTGTAACAGTTTGTAAAAAATGTATATAGTTTGTGTGCATTTTATTAAAAAAGTAAAAATAAAATATATATATTTTTGGCCCATAAGACTTGTTTTGACTATTTTTATATTGAAATGTGTATTTTTATTGTTTTTATTATGGAATATGAATTTCCATAACTAATAGAGTGACACTGTATGTAGATATAGATTCCTTTAGGTGTAAGCTTTCAGTAGAGCCCTCATTGATATATGTGGGTTGAAGCATTCAAAAGTTATTACACTTTTTGCATACGTTCCAAAATGTGGATAATGGATAAACCATAGGTCCCTCTAAAAAGCACCTGGTCATGCCCACATAAAAACTGGTGTAAAAATGTCATTTTTACAGGTATTCTTTTCAAATTTGAAATGTGAGTAGTCAACAAGTTATTCTGTTGATACATAGTGTGTTTCTGTCCCCACCTACCTACTGCAGCTATAGAGGCCTTTATTTTCACAAAAAAACTTAGGCGAGAACAAAAAAATTATTTTTTTCTGTGAGTTCTAATGTGCATAACCTTTGATCAGTCACACCTACAGTGATTCTGACTACTAAGGGTGAAACTAGAGAATGTTACCTTTACAAAGAGACCAAACATGTGTTTATACTCCAGATAGTTCAATAACAGCAATGATTCTAATTTGGAGATGTCAAATTACAAGCGATTTAGCAAAAATGACTCTGCTTGATATTAAACACCTGCAATATACTGGTAAAATGACTATGAAGTATTTACTTGTCTTTACTGAACTATGTTATATCAAGAGCAGTATATCTAACTTAAGCTACCGCTGATGATTAAAAAATTAAGTTATTTTAATAGGCCACATTGTAGAGGTAAATAAGTACTTTATTGATTCTTTAGAAGTACTATTAAAACCTAAAAAAGCCTTTGTTAAAGTCTTGCTACATAACAGTATATGAGAAAAAATGCATTTTTACCCTAACTAAGATGAACTTTTACCAGAGACTTTAAATGCGTCTGAGAATTAGAGGATTACAGGATTGGAGCCAACAGGGGAGAATTCACCCCAAGCCTCACTCTAATGAGCACCCCACAAATTTGGAAAAAAAAGATAAAAATAAAATCTATTTAACAAAATTCTGGTACATAATATTATAAAGACTCTATAAATGTTATAAACACTAAATATAACACAACAATACAGAATGCAGTTCTGAAGTATAGAAAAGCCACATTTTAATTGTATACCATGTTGCCACATGACTGTTTTCACACATGCTATCATGACATGAAATGGGTAAGCATATGTCAGGCATGCTGGACTGCACTAACAGTGCCAAAGACGTGTGTTTGCTTTAATTTGAATTCCTCTCACACATTTTTTGCTTCAAGTCAACTAAACAACTCCATCTGGTAAATGCAATGACAAAGTGCATCAAGAGGAGCAAAATGATGAGGGTGTGTGGAAGGTTTGGTATATAAGGGTGAGGTGCAAGCATGGGAGCAGAGGAGGATTCTGCATAGGGAGATGTATTTAGGGTATTTGTCATGGTCATAACAGTGAGAATTTTATAGGTAATTGTAAGTTTTTGATTGTCATGTGTGCACGTGGGAGACAGTTTAAGGGCTAGGGTGATGGTAATTCTCCACCAATCCAGTGTGATAACATTCTCTCTTTCCCTCCCTCTGCAGACTGGAAGATTAACAACACTCCTTCGCCAATGTCACGTCTGGTGTTCATCCACCTGGACCCACCTCTTCCTGCCCGGCTGCCATATGACTGGAAGACCCGCCATCTTGTACTGTCAGAGTTAGACTTCTGTCTGAGAGGATTGGAGTTTTGTGTTTTCATGCACCTTATTTTGGAAACAAAATATTTTCAATCATACGGGGTGCCCCAACACCCTGTCTCTGTTATATTATTGCATTTTCAATTTCCTTCTTTGTTGTTTTACATTTGTGTAGTTTTACACTATTAACAGTAAACTGATCTTGCAGCCACATCTATGTCCTGCTGTGTCTTCCTTCTGAACCCATTACAGGGTGGTCACTAATATATATATATACTGTATGTACAGTACAGAAACCTATTTTGGACCAGTTACAGTATAAGACACACTATCATCCCACTATACATTCTTTATAAATGTAAGGTTTGGCTAGGACTCTGGAGCATATTACATTCTTGAATTCTGCATAAATAATATGCTTTCATCTATCTATCAATCTTTCTAACCCACTTCATTCAGTGACAGTTCCAGTGATAAAATTTTTTTTTTTAATAAATACAAAAATAAAGTGCATGAAATGCTTGAGTCAGTGTATTGAGTTTTCCAGTGTGAAACTTTCACACTTTTAGTCAGCTTCAATTAACTTTTTCTGCACTGGGTAAGGTGAATGTGAAATGCAATTTAACGGTAAGTTACACAGTTCACATTATACTTATGTAATCTGAAATAATAATTTTAAAACAATACAAAGAATACATAAAATAGCAAGATAAAATATAGTGGCAAATTCTTTTTGCACTATCAATCAATCTGTATTACACACTGCACCTCTAATGAAAACTGTGATCAGTACAGTATTTTACAAATGTACTGATAGAGCAGAAATTAATAGGCAATTGTACCATTTCTACTTCTCTACCATTCACCTCTTTAATTATGTTCAGCAATAATAAATAATGGTTTTGATTTTTCTTTATTTTACATTTTACTTCTCTCTCTCTGTGCTCTTAAAAATAGTGGAAGAAACAATTTAAATATTTTTGGAAGAACTGATTTATTGTTTAAGCTCAAGTAACTGGTCTTCTTGTAATCTGTTTTTTTAGAAGCATTCATATACTGTAAATAGTTTGTAACTCCATTTATTTGGTTTGCCCTTTATGTGTTGCTTCAATTTAATAAATGCTTGGTTGCCACCTTCCTTTCGTCAAAGGGAATGTTTTTGTTTTGCAGAAAGGTTTACAAAATGATACCAGGTCGCCCTAAATGGGTTTTACTTTGAAAAAGCAGTCAAAGCCATCTGTTCCCTTCTTCCTTTTTTTCATCATTGTCAGGGTCACAGAGATGAAGAGACCATTAAACTGCAAGAAATCTGTCTCTGGACATTACTGAGGATGGAAATGAAAACCTGTAGCCATGCTTTATGGTCCAGAAATCTGTCACATCCTTTGTTTTGACTAGGTCTGTGTAAATAATCAAGGCAAGGTGCCAAAAAATTCACACAGAGTGAATGGAGGTATATTTTTTCCCAATCCAGGGAGTTTGCATGCAAATTAGATTTTACTGTCAACCTATGGTGCTCACAGTAATACATCCACAAAACAGTTGAAACAACTGTAAAGGAGAATAGCTCTACTCTATGGCATGAGGATGCTTGGATGCAATATTTTCCTGAAGTAGAGTATCATAATCTTTATCTGTTATGCAATGCCATGTTTCATGGCCTTTAGGTCTACCAGCAGCTCAATAGGTTTATTTTTTGTGACCTTCCTAGTTTGTGAGGATGTTGTTGATTGACTAGACCTTGAAGTCTGGGTAATGGCTGGGCCTTTTCATCTGGTTTGGTGTATGGTGTTTTTCATGTGGATTGTGAGAGAACTTGAGATGTTGATAGACCATCACCCACAACAGATGTGAGGAAGGGTGTTTTGCCATTTTTGGGGACACTCCCAGTCTTTATGAAAAGATTCTTTGTGGAACAGACATGTCTATAAAATGCAATAAACAACTGTAAAAAGACAATAACATTGAGACAGCCCAGTTAAAATGACTATAAAATATTCTTTTTATATAAATAAAACAGACTCTCTTGTATAAAAGTTATAAATACCTGTGTATAGTCAATTTCATGCAACACCAATAAATTGAGATGAAGATGTATCCATTGTAATATATATACAGATAGACATATTATTCATTGTAAAATATACATGATGGCTGCTTGATGATGGCATTGTCAATATAAATATAACATTACATATAATTTCAAGTAAAATCGATTTGCACTGATCACAATGAAACTAAATATGAATTAAACTGTTGTAGTAGTTTTATACATTTACTTGCTCAGGAAACATTCTCATCACCACTGCTTTCCCTACCAGACTCAAAATCTGCCAGTTCTCAGTCACTGTTTTAGTGTATTTTCTCCAAAACCTCACTTAAACTGTAAAATTTTGGATGACTTGAAGCCATTTATCCAGAAAGAATCTTGTAACTCCAGTGAGTAGCTTCTAATGTTGGGCTGTGCTACACACTCTTCTGCTGCTCCTTTTGCTACGTTGCTCCATGTCTGGGGTTCTGTAGGTCCATTATCATGCTGAGCCAAATTTAAGAGGTCAGTTTCCTTAAATTAACTACTTAAATAATGAACTTAGCAAATTTCAGGGATTCTTCTGTTTTCTCTCTTTCTGCACCTGTTGATCAGAAAGATCCTTTATTAATAAAAAAAAGCAGTAATTCATATTAAGGATACAAACTAAGCAAGGAAAGAGAGAATTTAATCAAATCCCCACATCTGTTTTGACAGAGTTGGCCATTAGTTACTCACATCTACAAACAACTTGTAGGTGCAATTTCATGCTTCATGATTAATATTTTCTCAATTCCATATCTCAGATGAGCCCTATCATCCTCTCAAATAATTGTTTTAGCTGACAGACATTTAATATCTTCTCTATAGAAGGATTTTGTGTATGGGCATTGTTTCTTGATTAACTTTTGCTCTTTAATGTCTCCCAGTTTTCCTTAGACTACTGAAATCGTTTTTGTCTCTCTACCACGGTAATGTCATTGCAGTTGCTTAAAGCTACTTGGCAATATTAAACATATAATAGACTTAATGTATTTTCTTGTGAATATAGACCAGGAGTCCTCAATCACAGTCCTGGAGGGCCACAGTGGCTGCAGGGTTTTGTTCTAGCCCGGTTGTTTAATTAGAAAGCAATTCTTGTCAATAATTTAATATTATGGCTTGTTAGTGCTTTAAGTATACTATGTCAGGTAATTCTCATATCCTATATTTTCTTCCCCTTTCTAAGGATATCATCCAAATAATCTGAAGGCTAAAATGGATGAATAATTCTCAGTCCTTCACTTTTTTCTCTTCACTTTCCTTCCAAGTATTTAATTAAACCCAATAGTGCATGATAAATACACACAGGTGTAAATGGTAACAAGCTAAAAGGAGCGATGCAGCTCTCTTTTGTCATTTGCATGTTATTGCTAATTAGGAGCAATTAACTAATAAACTAATACAACTGCTTAAGACTAAAATAAGGAATAAGGGTTCGAAATCTTAACGAGCGATACAACTAATGTGAAGCAGAAGTGTTACTTGAGGAATAAATGCTTCTTATTAAGCAATTGGGTTGGAACAAAAACCTGCAGCCACTGCGGCCCTCCAGGACAGTAATTAAGGACCCCGATATAGACTACTATTTATGATGGAAAAAAAAAATAATTCTGAAACACACTTAATCATGTATGGAGTACATTTTTCTTCATACAGTATAGAATATTAGGCATTCAATGTTATCAGTATGTTATTGATTGCCACTTCATATCTCAATGGGAATGTGTAATGTTACATCATGAAAAAAACAAATTCACTGGTTCATACGTATTGATGTGGTTTTAGTTTCAAAGGTTTGGGGAATACTCTGCTAACTTCACATAATACAGTATCTCATATATTAGGGGGCGGGCTTGCAAGTATTTATTTTACTATACTTTTTATGATAAATATCAATAGTGAATGTCTTTGAGTCAAGTACAACACATGTTTATTCTATAAATTAAAATTAAAATAAATATTTTGTGTGAGTAGTGTTTTTACATATTTAAGTTCTAAGTGGTTATTTCAGTATGTTATTTTTCTGTAGCATATTACCACTTTCATTTCTTCTTCTTCAAATTTTAATACCCCCAATAAATCTTGTGTTAACCTCTAATTGATGAAGACAGGCCTGTCATCAGGGAAATTGTCAGTTTCAATAGACCAGAAGTTTTCCTCTTGAGCATTATGCTGAATGCAATTTATGTGTAACTAGCCCTTGAATGCTGTCTGTATTTTACTTGACAGCGTGCAAGCAGCATTGATCTACCCTCCAAATTCAAACATAGTACACTTTCCCTCTATGAATCTTCAATAACAAGGAATTAACAATAAAAAAGTTAAAACTTTCTGGGAATTTAAATTTATTTTCTTCTTAGAGCCATGATTAAATGAATAGTTTTATTTTAATAATAAAAAATGAAACTAAGCAAACTGCCTACTCCAACAGCACATTTGCTGCAACAATTTCTTTAGCATGTATTTTGAGTAAAACAGACGTCTCCTTTCTCATGTCCACATTTGCTTCTTGAGTGGAGTGGAGCAAATTTCTTTTACCCAGGAATTTTACAAAGATGTGCCTTATGACCAAATATATCCTTCTCTCCCATAGAGAACATACTGTAGCTAGCAATGAAAAATGGTAGTAAAACTTCAGGGAAAAAATGTCACAAGAAGCAGAGATTTTTAAGGTCTTTGTTTTGGGAATAGATAGAGAAGTAGTGTCAGACATTTAGTAGGGTTACTGCATAAAAGTCATTACTACACTTTTGATAGGCTATTAGGAGGAAGACAGATTTAAAACCAAAAGAATCAAATAAAAAATTAATTAGCTTTATTTAAAGATTTTCTTTTTTAAACACTAAGTCTATCACATCACATTTCTTTTGTTTGAGTCAAACTATAGACTCATCAATATGCACATCTCCACCATTTATAGTTCAGCCATGTTGACATCACACGGTGCCGATGTACTAGATATTTTTCAATGGAATATGGAAAATAATGGTAATCCCTAGAGCACATAAACACCAAAGGTTGTCATAATGACATTTATTTACAGTTAGAATATTAATAAAAATTAAAACAATACATATAAATTAATATGTTAAAGTAAAATGTCAGAAATTGAAAACTATCATGAATGACAAGAGTATGAAACTCAAAATGATGAGAATTGCATGATAACACAAGCCAGAAAAAACAGTAAGTGAGAACACGTACAAAGATACAGAAATATAAAAACAAAGCACAAACAATATTTTAACATACTTTTAGAACTTGATAGCCCGAACCTTCAGCACTTGGAAAAGTATAAAACTTTCAAGCTGTTATAATCTGATATGATAAAAATTGGCATTACTATAATATGGGAATTTTGCTATGACATTTAGAATGTTTTATAGTAATTTACTTTTATCATAATATTAGTGACTTCACCTTTATGCCAATTTTGTTTTTGAAAACGTTTCTCAAGCTTCACTATTTCCTATTGTTTTTGATGTCCCAGTATTAAACTCTCTTTAGCAAAAGAGCAAACTAATGTCCCAGTATTAAACTCTCTTTAGCAAAAGAGAAAACTAAAAGATGTTTCCACAAAAAATTAGAGTTAAGATATTTTGCTTGTTTTCTGGACATCTACTGTATTGCTTTTTGTAATCAGTTTTTACTTCCATGAAAATGGAAGTTTGGTGTTTTGGTCAAATAAATAGCTTTGAGTTAAGCTTAGATTCTGATTCTACAATGTTCAAAATGTTGAGGAAAGTTAATTTTAAACTGGTCTCTATATATACCGTATCTTCTAGACCAGTGCTTTCCAAACTTGGTCCTGGGGGACCCACTGTGGCTGTAGGTTTTTGATCCAACCAGATTTATAATCAGTGACATCACCTGATAGCACTGATCTCATTCAATTAGCTGTTTTTTTTCTCTTTTTCTACATTCAAAAAAGCACAGCAGCATGATTTTTACATGTATAATATTTAGTAATATTTCTGCTTTTGCTATAGATTTCAATTTTTGACTCTATTTTGTTGATTTCACTATATTTTGCCCTTTCTCTGTGCAGTTTTCCCCTTTCGTTGTATCTTATTAATGACAATGAAAAATGAGCAGAGCAAACTTGTTTGCAGACAACACTGAATAGTCAAAGGCTGCAACTACTTTAGCATCAGACCCACTAATTAGTAAATAATGGATTAACTAAACAATTAGGACACTTGGAAAAGTAGAATAAAAATCAAGGTGAGAAGAAAAAAATACATTATTTCCATATAATTGCTTGGTACATTTTAATATTTTTTTTTTACCAATTTTAATTTCTATATTGTTCTCCAAACACAGAACTTGGGAAATAACATTTCACTTAATTAACCCAGGAGTCCAATTAAAAACAGAAGCTGGTTGGAACAAAAGCCTGCAGCCACAGAGGGTCCCCAGAACCGAGTTTTCGAAGCACTGGTCTATGAGTATTTGTCTATGGAAAATCAAAATCAATTTGCACATCTTAATATTACAATTTTTACATTGTGTAAAGCTTCTCAATGACTACATTCCAACAAAGATTGAATATTATAGAACAAGCGTTTCTCTAAATAATGCCCTGAATGCACAGACCTGAATACAATGAAAATGTCAGAAAAAAGAAATTGTCCTATCATCTTCAAACAAGTTGCATTGTGTTTACCTTGTTACAGGCTCCAGGCCTATTGTGTTTTTCTCTCCAGTTTGGCCTAGCACTTATCCCCATACCTTTCAAAAACTGTTTGATCTATAGTATGTCCAGTGATAACTGACATAGGAATTGTTTAATGTAACTGGGATTTTTGCAGTCTGCTCGATTTCGTCATATAACTATTGATTGGCAAAATTTTTGCATTATTACTTTTTGAGATATTTATTTTATTTAAATCTACATGTATGCACTCACGGAGACACATACAAATTTGCACACAATTTCAAATGCATACACACTCTCAACTAAATTTATAAATGACATCTTGTTTGTCCTACCAGAGCAAGTATTTGATAATGAAGAGAGAGAAATGAATACACATCAACTCACAGACCCACCAAGATCTGTAAAGGTCAATGTTTACAAAGGCATTAAGCCACTCCTGTACTAATCTGTCCATCTATGCAGCTTGTTTACTTCATTTGACCCCATATATTTTGTTTCAAATAAATATTTGTTCTGTGTACCATGTCTTCTTAGCCTTGACATTAAGAATTGCCTATTTTTTTCTAGCACTTTGATCCAGTAGTTTTCTAAAAATCTCATAAACCAATGCCTATTTACTGTACAGTGTAATTAACACTGACAGCAAATTTGCTACTCAAACCCTTAAATGAACAGCACATTTCTGTTTGTTCCCTGTTTGGACAGTGTGTTCTCCAATAACCAGGAGGTCTTCTAAAATCCCTAAGACGTCTAAAGTGTTTGTTCGTTCTCTAGTCAACTGATTGTACCCACAATCAAATAAGAATACAAAATCAATATCCATTTCCAACATATATTAACTTTTCTCAGCTTCAATGGAAAGTTAGCTATTGGTGTACAAGTCATCATATACCTATGTTAAACTGAGGTCCATGACTGATTGCCTTTTTAAATTAATAATCATCACACTCGAGGCCTGAAGAAGGGGTGTGGTAGCATGACAGGAACGGTTTCCCAAAAGCAATGCGGTGCAGTTGTTTCCGCACTCACGTGCATAAGAGCAGAATCGCCCAGAATCGCCCATGTCCATAATTGTTGCTGGGAGCTGCTAATCGCCACACCTGTACCACGTCCCCACATAAAAAGTAGAAGCATGAGTGTGAAGGGGGTGTTAAAAAGAAAGAAACAAGGAGGGAGTTTAAAGAGAGAAGAAGGCTGGAGGTGTTAAGCACTGGTGTGGGAGCGAGCAAGAGAGAGCAAGTTTGCTGGTGAAGGCTGGCAGCTGGGAGAAGAGCCCCTAAGGAGGAGTGTGTGGCTGACACTCGGTAGGGTGAAGTTGGAAGTGATCACTCCAGCTGAGCAGTTTCAAGGAGCTGAAGTGACTAGCAGTGTGGACGACTCACTGCGGAAGGCTGCGGAAGTCGAGGAGGCTTGGGAGGGAGAGCCCCAGTGTGAGCGCCCCGGCAAGAGAGATGTATGTAGCCAGGAGACGGATGCCAACCTATCCAGAAGAAGGTCAGCTGCGGTGCAAGGCCCGTAAGGTAGAAGCATGGTAGCCGCCAAATAAAAGAAGAAGATACCGGGGTTTTTAAAAAGGGACTTCTACCAGCCTGTTGATTTTTTGCCTCATTTTAATTTGATTTATTTATTTGAATTATTTTAACCTCCACTTTTTCATCTTATTTTTATGAATTTATTTATTGACATTTTGGAAACACGGAACTATTTATTTGAACACTGTTTTGTTTTTTTTTTTGTTTTTTTTTGTTAATAAAAGCACTTGCACTTTGCACCTTCCCTTTTCTTCGTGTGGTGTCCACATTGCATAGATCATTACAGTCATGACTATCGATGGTGTCGGGTTCAAGAAACACCTTAAACTGAGAAGAGGGAGCATAGAGCAGAACCTGCATCGTCACAATACCTCAAACAAAATGTGACAAGTGTTTTAACATTAGTGTTAACTTTCAAAGATTCAACAATTTCAAGAATATTGTTTCACTACCCATTTACACAGTAAGTGTTAAAGGCACTTTACATAATAAAACCATATGCAATACAAATATGCAACAACAGTCAAAAAATATAATAGCATAAAACAGACTAAGAAATAAAAGATTTAAAATAAGAAATTAACATAAAAAAATACCTAACTGGTAATTAAAAGCTTGCTTACTAAATTGTAGTTAGTCCTGAAACATACTATTTTGAACAGCTCTTCCATCATCATTTGAGGTACGTGAATGCAAAAATTCCTGAAGAGCAGCTTTAAATTTGAGATTATTTTTTGGCTGTGATCTTGCAGTGGCTGACTTCTCTACCACCAATGGTGTCTCAAGCAAAGATGCATGCATTCTCTCTCTTTTACATTCTCACCAATTATTGTTCATTTAGAAGATTTTCACAAGGGAGTGAGGTTAATATTGCCATTCATCTTATTTCTTTTTTTAGATAACATGCATATTATCTTTTCATTAAATATGCAAACTATTTTGCACCTTTATCTACACACATTTTAAAATCTGCAGTATTACTATCTGATACAGTAATCTAAAGCTATTTTCTTTTTGGATGCCTCCCAACTGTTTTGCTAATGCAAAGCAGAGATACGAGGATCTGCTCACCAATTGCCACTGTGTTTTTAAATGTGTGTCACACAGCATGTTATTCCTTGATTTTTCCTCAATAGTTGTACTGCCAGTGTTCGGGTCCATAATTTTGCTTAAATACAAATGCTATATAAACATACCTGTAATGGCATCACAATGTTTTCTGCTCAACTTGTTGTATAAAGTACAAACATACATACATAAAGTACATATATTTCAGTGTGAAGGAAGGAAACAATGACAAACAACTAATATATGAGGTCTGACAATTAATTTTGCAAACAAGTCCTACATACCTCATTGCTAAATATCACTACAGTCACCTTTGAAGTAGTCGCCTTAGGAAATTATGCATTGATGCCAGTACCTAGTCCACCCTTCAAATCTATTTTGGAACTCATTTTCTGGAATAGCCATCAGAGCTGTCGTCATATTACGCTTGATGTCCTGAATGTCATCAAAAATGTTTTCCTTTCAATATTTCCTTTATCTTCAGGTAAAGAAAAAGTCATTGGGGGCCAGATCAGGTGAATAGGAAGGGTGTTCCAACACAGTTATTTGTTTACTGATTTCACAGTGCCTTGTGAGCTGGTGCATTGTCGTGATGCAAGAGCCATGAGTTGTTGGTGAAAAGTTCAGGTCATTTCAATTTTACTTTTTCATGCAGCCTTTTCAGCTCTTCCAAAGAGTGAACTCAGTTAACTGTTTGTCCAGTTGGTACAAACTCATAATGAATAATCCCACTGATATCAAAAAAGGTTAGTAACATCATTTTGACTCTTGGTTGGGACTGATGGAACTTTTTTTGGCCATGGAGAATTGGCTGACTTCCATTGTGCACTTTCACACTTTGAGTCGTATTGGTTCACCCATGTTTCATCACCAGTGATAACATGGCCCCAAACATCATCTTGCCTCTCCAAAAGGTCTTGGCAAACATTTGTTCATCAGTAAACTCCATCGGGACCATTTTTGCACACACCTTTCTCTTGATAAGATTTTCAATTAAGATTTTCCTAACTGTTTCTCTATCTATGTTTACTTGGTCTGCTGTGCTTCTCATAGTCAGCCGACAATTTTCATGCAAAATTTGACACACTTTTACAGTGCTTTCATCAGTTCTCCTCGTTACTGGCTGCCCTGACTTCTTAATCAGTGATATTTTCTCTCCCCTCAGAAAAACGTTTAATCCATTTGTACACTGCCATTTTCTTCATGGCATTATGCCCATAAATTTGGACTAACATCTCCTTGATTGCACTTCCACCCTTGCCAAGTTTAACATGACTTACAACGTTTCTTCGTTGCTCTAATGCAAGCTCCGACATTCTCATGACGACACACAAGAACACTCAACAACAATAATGAACGCCACTCAGCAAGACACCGCCACATGTCGACATGAAACAGCTGTGAAACACTGAAATACCAAGGTTATGAAACTTTATCAAGCTATTTTTACAGTGCTGCCAACGTAAGCACATAGTGACAAGTTCGCAAACTTAATTGTCAGACCTCGTAAAAAGCACAAATCCTAAGGCAAATAAATGCATACTGTAATAAAGGTGCTATATAGGCGCCTTTTGAACCCTCCGATGACACGTCAGACACCTGGTATAAGTCCAATATTTTTAACTTTTATTATTATACTGTGCATAAGCACCCCTATTCCACACTACTCCAATAAACAATCAATCCTCCACTCCTCCCAGCAGCTCTGTTGCATTTCCTCCAAACTCCGGCTCGGGCTGCTGGGGTTATCCATAGTCCCTTTATACTTTTCGACCCGTTTCTGTCCCTCAGTCCAGGTGACTCTTAACACTTCCTGGTCAGGTGAAAACTCATTTTCTTTAACCCAGAAGTACAACATTGCTTCTGGCCCCTCGACTGGGAAGTACTTCCAGGTTATAAGGCAAATAGAAGTCCCTGTGCCTCCCTGCAGCTTCCCTAGTTGGTCCCCACGGTATCCAGCAGGGCATTATAACAGTTCTGCTAATCTTTTTGTTTTGCTTTTAATGCTCTTGTACCGCCTGCAGGGAGGGAAATAGTATGAACAGTGAGTGGCCAGGATGAGAAGGGTGCTTAAAAATCTTCCTGGTGGAGGCATTAGGAACTGGAGATATCTTCTCCTACACTTCCACTTTCCAGAGAAGTCTCAGGAAATAGAGTCACTGCTGGGACTTTTTGACCACTGCCAGAGTATTTGCTGTCCAGGGCAGGTCCACAGAAATGTAAGTTCCCAGGAATTTAAAGGAGGTGACCCTCTCCACCAAGCCCCTGTTGATGTAAGAGTTGCTGGCACTGCTCTGTGCCTTCTGATGTCAATGACCATCTCTTTAATTTTGCAGATGTTAAGTGTAAGACTGTCTCTGGAGCACCATACTGACAGCTTTTGCATCCTGTATGCTGACTGTACTGTAGTGAAGCCAAAACAGCCAATTCAACATGGAACTCGAGTGCTTATGTTTTACTACACAGGAAAAAAGTCTTATATTTTGAGAACATATTTGCCATCAAACTGTTATGTCTATATATGATTCGACATCTGCAAATGAATTTTACAAGAAAAGATATAATCCAAATACGCATCAGACACCTGTATATGAAGGTGATGCAATAGCTACCACAGCAATGCATAGGTAAAAAGATATGATTTGAAGATGCATCTGCAGCCAGAGCTGGCACACATATTGAACAACATGCAGAACAATGGCTTGACAGCAGTTGTATCCTCAAGCCACATAGTATTTTTCCTAAAAGGCATCTCATAGCATACTGATAACTTTTTCGCTAACTCAGGCACATGACACACTTTTTGTGCAGAACTTCATTATTAAAAAAAATACTGTACATGAATGTTTTTTTCCCAATACAACCTCAAATTCCTTTCACTCAGTACACATAAAGCCAAATTGACAAGTCTGCTATTACTTTTTAGATAGATGCTGACATAAATAGCAAATAAATGATGAACACATGGGCGGCATGGTGGCGCAGTGGTAGCGCTGCTGCCTCGCAGTTAGGAAACCCGGGTTCGCTTCCTGGCTCCTTCCTGTGTGGAGTTTGCATGTTTTCCCCGTGTCTGCGTGGGTTTCCTCCGGGCGCTCCGGTTTCCTCCCACAGTCCAAAGACATGCAGGTTAGGTGGATTGGCGATTCTAAATTGGCCCTAGTGTGTGCTTGGTGTGTGGGTGTGTTTGTGTGTGTGTCCTGTGGTGGGTTGGCACCCTGCCCAGGATTGGTGCCTTGTGCCCTGTGTTGGCTGGGATTGGCTCCAGCAGACCCCCGTGACCCTGTGTTCGGATTCAGCGGGTTAGAAAATGGATGGATAGATGGATGATGAACACTATTCAGTATACTGTATGCAGAAAGATACTAATCATTTGTCAGGGAAAGTTTGACTGAAAATGGGGTGTTGCGTGTTACTGAGCCAAAACTAATGCGAGATATGTGAAGTTCATTTGGTACGTATGGGGAGCTGCTCACAAAAGACTGCAGAAATGCGTACTGACTGCTGATGCTGACCACATTGTGATTAACCGGCTTGCCACTTACTGTGAAATATAAGAATATGGCTTTAAATTTTCATTTATTTACACAGAAAAATTATTAATGTCTTCTTTGTTATTTTATGATTCCTACAAAAGAAATGATATTTTGCTTTCCACGATTAAATGATACAGTGTTTTTTGACTCTGGCAACTTTTTTTTACTGTAATTGTACAGTAACATTTTTATTTAAATTAAATGCAATCAAGAGGCTGTGTACAAAGAAATGTATTTTTACATTTGCTCGAGCTTTTTTAGGCTAGCTGCTATATTTGGATAGGTATCAGAATGCCTAGCTGATAGGCAATTAGTAAGAACGAAAAGGACACTGGTGATACTTGGGAGTGCTAGTGGTTATAGCATGTAAAAGGTGTGTGTGAGGGAGTTAAATACTGTATAATCATTATTTGAACCTCTTCAGCAAAAAATCCTATAGATACATTTTCCCAGTTAATTTAACCACTACAAGTAAGTCATTTGGTTTAGTAAGTCATCCTTCTTGGTAAGCCATGGTCAAACTGTTGCTTAAAGCATACAATAAATTAATAATACATTTATATTGGCATGCACAAGGCTTCAAGGAACTCACTGTTGGGAATACCTATAGCTGAGTGTTTATTATTACTGCTATCAATATTGACTGAATGACTTATTCCTTTTGTCTATTTCTGTTATATTATTTTTCTGCAGAAAGAATTCATTATGTAGTATCCTGTCCATAAGCAACTTGAAAGATATGCTTTCTTCCTATTGTGATATGACATGCATATTTGTTTATTTATTTTTATCAAAATTAAAATGGATATAATTAATCTGTCAAAACAAAAAGGAAATCATTGTCAATTTAGAGCAGAAGGTGTTCATGCTTCATTAGTGCTAGACAACAGGTTGATTCATGGCTGTCTCTGTATACGGTTTGATAAAATAGACATATAAGTTAAATTCTCATCATTCTGTGAGCTATATTTAACAAATCTGAGTATCTTTGTGTGTTTCAGTTTTACCCATAACCCTCCCTGTAACAGAGGGATTAAATGATGCATCCAAAAGAAAAGGTGTTCATTTACAGCATGTGATGTGCTCAACTTATCAGTCAGACAGGGACTAGAACTACAGTATATATCTAGGACAAAAGGCTTCAATAAAGATGCAAAAGCACACTTTTCATATATTTCCTGGCTGTTTACCTTCCTGCTGCTTTCAATCTAGTGCTAGCAAGCGAGCAACTAAAAATGATGCAGACAGCAGGCAGACAATAACATCTCTGTTAGTGCCCTTTAAGAGATGCCAACAACACCATTCTCCAAAAGAACATACTATCCCACTGCCTCTGAAGTCATCCTGCATCCCTTCATGTGCACCTGAAAGAAGGCAGATATGTGTCATTTCATTGATCTTTACTTTAAAATCGATATCTGCATTTTTAAAAGCAGAAAACTAGCAGGCCACTTATATTTATAAAGATGTGGATGGGAAACCTTTACTTTATTCACACAGAAAGCTGGTGAAAACACTGGTAAAAATAAACAGTTGTTAAGTTATTTGCGTCCTTACACAGTAAATTAGCCAGATCTAAATGGGAGGGCTGAGTACAGGGCACTGTTACACAAGTAACCACTAGTAATGATTGGCAAATATGCTTTATTCACTGGTGATTTTATTTGCTGAATATGTTTTTGGAATATCATTGCTTACATAAACATTTTTTTTGCAGTACCCCATGATGCTTTGCAAGGCCTGTATGACATCACACAGCTGTAGCAGCAACTGTGCACAGATCTTTCACACATGTGTATGATCATTGCTGATCTATTTCAGGCATGCATAATGTCACCACCCAATCAGTACTGCTGTCTTTCACCCCACATGTGTTTAAAAAAAACAATATATTTTCATTTGAGGGGTACATTAGCTGACAATAATGAGAATATTATGAGTACTGTCTCCAGATATATAATACTAATCCCTGTGTGCTAGCACTGTTTGACTAATTTGCATGAACAATTAGCCATGTGCCCAACTACAATCCAAAACAATCCTTAAAGGAGTCCCCCTCCTCTCCCTCACCTAGAAAGAAAACACATGTGACCATGTGAAATAACAATAACAAGGAAAGACTTATTACTTTTTACAAGTTATTTCTAACTTGTGAATGGAAGATAAAAAGTGCATAGCATCTGCACAGAGATCTATCTTGAATCATCAAAATGAATAAAGATTAATTTATTAGACAGATGCAACCTTATAAACATTCATAGTTACATGTTGATTTCATGATGACAAGTGCTCAAAGGTGCTCGATGACAAGTGCTCAAAGGTGCTTGCAGTGGAACCATCATTGTTGAATCAATTGCTCAGAAAGTTATACATTTGAGGTATGACATTTTGGAAAACACATAAGAACTTTTATTTTTCTCACAAGTGAAAAAAGTGAGATCACGCTTAAATGATAACACATATAATTGTGAATTTACACAATTACATATATATATATATATATATATATATATATATATATATTGTGACGGACAGCCGGGTCCCATGCCCGGCCGGGGCATACTGATGCATACGTCCGGGGAGCCATCATGGACTTTGCAATACCTCCCGGGCGCTGGGGGCAGTCTCCTGGCAGTGGATTCCTCCTCAATCTCCCCGTGGCTCCATGGGACATGGAGTCCACCACAACAACCGGTTGGGAGATGGGGTGGCGCTAGGGGTGTTGCAGAGATCCAGCCACCACACTGGGCGGTTTATCAGCCCCACCCGGAGGTGCAATTAAGACCAGCTGGTCAGGCACCTGGATCACTCCCGGGTGGGGCATAAAGGGCCTGCCTCCCAGCAATCGAGGCCAGAATCGGGAGGAAGAGGACGAGGTTGCCTGGGAGGAGTGGTGGAGCAGGATAGTTTGGTTTTGTGTTGGTTTGGTGCTTGGGACTGTGTTTGGGCTGTGTGGCACAGGGAAGACGTGTCACACGGCTGAAGAAAAAAGAAATAAAAACCCTTTGAGTGTGAACACGTGCCTCTGTGTAAGTCTGTGCGGGTCGGGCTATATAGTGCCTTGTTTATATATATATATATATATATATATATATATATATATATATATATATATACTAGCAGAATACCAGCTTCAAGCAGTGGAAGTAGTGTGTTAAAGAAGTTATGAAAAAGAAAAGGAAACATTTTAAAAGTAACATAAGATGATTGTTAATGTAATTGTTTTGTCACTGATATGAGTGTTGCTGTCATATATATATATACACACACACACACACACACACATACATATATATACATATACATATATATGCATATATATATATACATATACATATATATACTGTACATATACACATATATACATATACATATATAGCAAAATACCCGCTTTGCAGCGGAGAAGTAGTGTTAAAGAAGTAATGAAAAAGAAAAGGAAACATTTTAATAATAACGTAACATAGTGTTGCTGGTATATATATATATATATATATATATATATATATATATATATATATATATATATATATACATACATATCTACATATATACAGACACACATTTACATATACCTATATATAGCTATCTATCTATATATGTATATCTATATCTATATATCCATCTATATCTACAGTATATATCTATCTATATGTATATGTCCATCTATCTATATAATCTATATATCTATATATCTATCTATCTATATATATATATATATATATATATATATATATATATATATACTGTATATATATCTATATATAGTTGTTGCTGGGGGTGCCAGAATCCATTGAGGAAGAAAAATTAAAAACTTATTTGTACAAAATCTTAATTTATGTATCAATTCCTAAATAATTAAATGGGCAGGCTATTTCGTATCAGTGCAATACGCTGCTTGTTAAAACGGATGACACCTAATCTTACGTGCACTTAGTGCTGCGTGGGTATTATGAACTATCGTATTTGTTCAAGTTCTATTTAAATTTTTAAATATAAGTAATTTTTATTTGGTCAACAGAAATATGTTTAGTAGGAATGAAAGTTAAATTTAATCATCATTGCATACATTTTTCTTCACCATAGAAATTTAAAGACGAAGTCCAACTTCCATTTCTACCAAATAATGCAAACAGTACGCGCCACGTGCTTCGCCCTAATTCTGGGCTCATCAGTCAGTACACACTCACTGCACCCACTCTCGTGAATCGAACATAAGACGTCAGCGCTAAAGGCGAAGCCTTTCATGCTGCGCTAGGGTGTGTGGTTTGTTTATTTGACAGTATGTAGATTGGGGTGTGTATATATTGAGATATATATATATATATATATTACTTTTGAGAATGCAACGTATAGTTTTGTCCAGGAGGAAAGCAATGTTGCCTGAAATCAATGGCAACCTTTTGTAGGGTGTGTCCCTGAGACTTATTAATTGTCATCGCGAAGCAGAGCCTTACTGGAAATTTGAGGCATTTCAATTGAAATGGGAGATCAGAGGGTATAACGGTGATGCTATCAATACATTCAGAGTGTGGCGCTCTGCTGTTTTTTTGTGTAGCTGCCTTCACACAGCCTCTCCACTGCTTTATAAACGAACGCCATATAAAGCCATCACCTTGTCAATTGTGTAATGCGTTTTTTGAACAGGTTTGATGCATGGAAGTGATCACTCGTACTGCGTTCAGTAAGTTTACGTGAGCTGCTCTCTTGTGTGATGTTGCGATGTCCACGGCTTAATTTAATGGTAGCTAAGACCCGGCACTTAAAAGTTTCTGGCTGCACTCCGCTTGTAATATGACGAAGCTGCGCGAGCTCACTTTTGAGAATGCAAGTATAGTTGTCCAGGAGAAAAGCAATCTTGCCTGAAATCAATGGCATCGTTTTGTAGGGTCTGTCCCTGAGACTTATTACCTGTCATCGCGCAGCAGAGCCTTACTGGAAATTGGAGGCATCTGAATTGAAATGGGAGATCAGAGGGTATAAAGGGGACGCGAGGAATACATTGAGTGTGGAGAAACTCTAGAGACAGGGTGTGTATTAACTTGTGGATTTTTCTGTGAGTATTTGGTGGCAGTGTGAAGTTGCTTGGAAGACGGCGTTAGCCGTGGAGTTCAGCTCAGAGTGAAATGAGGTGAATGGGAGGGGAGATGATGACATGACTCCCCCACCCGCCTTAACTGTCAATCCCCCACAAACACAGTCTCTCGGAATTTGTATAAGCACAGCCCCTCACCTACAATTTTAACTTAGTTACAAAGTGATCAAAACTCTCGTTTATATCCTGCATCCTCTCATTAAACTTGTATCCCGCATTTGGGCATGACAAACGCCAGTGTCTATGAACTTAATTTAAACTTTAGGTTTACACCGTGCTTTGTTTCCGAAGTAGCAGAACTCATGAATATGGTTGTATATGTCACTCGCTTGCTTCTTATTGTTTCGCTGCCTTCTCAATTATATAATGCATGTTTTCTTCAGCGCTTTTTGGAGTTCTTGCTGGTTTTCTACGTACTGCGTTGATAGTCAGTTCACGTGATTACGTGGGAGGTGTGATGATGTCACACAAAACTCTGCCCCCACGGCCATCCAGCTCAACTCCATTACAGTATATGGAGAAAAATAGCTTCCAGTTATGACCATTACGCGTAGAATTTCGAAATGAAACCTGCCCAACTTTTGTAAGTAAACTGTAAGGAATAAGCCTGATAAATTTCAGCCTTCTACCTACACGGGAAGTTGGAGAATTAGTGATGAGTCAGTGAGTCAGTCAGTGAGGGCTTTGCCTTTTATTAGTATACTAGCAAAATACCCGCGCTTCGCAGCGGCAAAGTACTGCATTAAAATTTTTATTAGGAAGAAAATTAAACCTTTTTCAACTGAGGGAAAATATGCCAATAATTATTTGTTAAGGATCTCTTTGTATAACATGTTGTCAGTTCGGCCCTCCGGTTGTAATATGACCAAGCTGTGCACTGAGCTTACTCTTGAGCATGCAACGTACAGTTGGCAAGGTGAACAGTAATCTTGTCTCAAATCTCACAGCTTGGATTGCTGCTGTCATAATCAGTTTGAGTTTCATGGTTTGTTTCAATTACGACAGTATTTGCAGGATTTGTTGTGTTGAAGTGACATTTAGCATCTGTCAAGCGTTGTAAGTACACAACCGGTTTCATCGATAAAATCACATCCAGCTTTTGAGAGTTTAAACATTCATAAACATCAAAGTGTCCACTACTAATATCGTCAGCTGTGAATCTAAGATGTTTAAGAGGCATTGCCGGTTGTCGCAAGGTGTCAAATATTTGGTCATTTCGGTACACTTGAAAGCGACAACCGAACAATTCAGCGGCAGTCATCAGCTCACATGCAGAACCATAGGTGAAGGGCTTAAGCATTTCACTCTTATAGTGCTCCTGTGTAGTCTAATTATCTCCTGTACCGTCATCAGTCCACACCTTGAACCTGTCCCAGTCATTCAATACATAAGACACAATGTTCCTCCGGATATCAAGAGTGAGCCTGATATGGCTGTGCAATATGTAACAAAGAGAATGGAAAAGGTAGGTGGTATCTCCGGGTATGGAAACCACTCGGTAAGTGACAGTTCTTTGATCGATAGTGATCATCTTGATAGGCATGGTAATGGGGGTTGGAATGATAAAGGAAATGGGTACCTGAGCAATGTAAAGTAAGTGTAAAATACCTATACAATAACTATAATTGGCTGTAATAAACAAACAATAAAACAGCTTATATAGGCAAGAAGCCCAACACCACCTTACACGGTGACCGAGGATTAAACGTAAAAGGGGAACCCGTAGTTATCAAAAGTTCAATATGGCGAGACAGTGGCAATACCACCGTAAGTACGTAATTGGTTTCAGTTAGTGCAGGGAAGGACCAAATTTCGAGAAGATGGGGCCATAAATAAGTTCAACATGGCGACTTTGTTGACCGTTATGACCGTCTTAGAATTTCGAAATGAGGTTGTAAGTAAGCTGTAACCAACAGCCTTCTACCTAAACGGGAAGTTGGAGAATTAGTGACTTTGGAAAGTTCAATATGGGGCCGACAGTGGTGTCATACCACCACCTCACATCGGTGACCGAGGTGCAGTGGCATCATACCACCGGACCAAATATATATGTACGTTGGAAAGTAGCCAGCTGACAGTGGCGTCATTCAGTTAGCGTGCCTACCAAATTTCGTGAAGAACAATATGGCGGAAGTTGTTGACCGTTACCGTTACAAATTTCGAAATGAAACTTGAAGATGGGCCCATAAGTAACAGAAGTTGGAGAATTGTTGAAAATTCAATATGGCGGCCGACAGTGGCATCATACCACCGAAATAAGTACGTACATTGGTTTCGGTTAGCGCAGGGAAGCCACCTACCAAATTTCGTGAAGATGGGGCCATAAATAAGAAAGTTGAACATGGCGGACGTTGTCGACCGTTATCAACCGTTATGACCGTTACGTGTAGAATTTCGAAATGAAACCTGCTTATCTTTTGTAAGTAAGCTGTAAGGAATAAGCCTGCCAAATTTCAGCCTTCTACCTACACGGGAAGTTGGAGAATTAGTGATGAGTGAGTGAGTGAGTGAGTGAGGGCTTTGCCTTTTATTATTATAGAAGATATATATATATATATTAGTTTAATTTTGCATCTCCATTAACTGTAAGCATTTAAATAATATTTAGGCCCTTAAACTAAACTTACTTGCTTTATATCATAAAACATTTAATGAAATCAGACTTTAATGATTATCTCTAACATTTACCCATGATCCCTCTTATCCTATTATTGCTAATGTTTGAAAATAATGCAATATTATTACCCAATGAATGTACAGCATCAGTTCAAGTTATGGAGAGCTTTTTTAGCATGGCAGGGAAAGGAGCGAATGTCAAGAGTATAATCATCTAGTCTAAAATCATCAAGTGCTGAACTACAAAGAAACAGATTTACAGAGTTTTAATGCAAGTTTTAATGTAAGCCCATTTGGGAGATGCTTATACTCTAAGTTAAACCCATCTTTAGCACTGCATTGGAAATAACAGTTGCAGTTCTATTTAATTTTACTTTGGCCTGTCTATGTCTCCTATTCTATGCCAGTTTGAGGGTTATTATTTTTATTATAATTGCTGGATTATTATCTACATGCATTTTTGGCCCTGCTCCCCCTAATTTTTATGACAGTTTAATGCACATGTATATCTCATTGTATAGTATATATTTTGATGATGACATTGTTAGTTAATTTCTGGAATTCATTTTAGGTGTCAGTCACAGCTGATGTCTGCTAAAAGTTTCATGTTTATGCTGCACATTTTTGTTTCAGGTTAGAGTATGAAATGAACAAAGGTGTTTAGACAATCATGTGGTACGAGCAGAAGAGCCAAATTTTGATTCACATTCAGTTTTACATTAAATATTTGAATTGTTTTTAATGCATATTTTGCATTTTAATGTTGTAAAGACTGTGGTGGGCTGGCGCCCAGCCTGGGGTTTGTTTTCTGCCTTGCACCCATTGTTGGCTGGGATTGGCTCCAGTAGACCCCCGTGACCCTGTAGTTAGGATATAGCGGATTGGATGATGGATGGATGGATGGATGGATGTTGTAAAGGTAATCTTTTATTGTTTTATATTTTTTCCAGAAATAAAGTATTTATTTTTTGTTCACTTTTCAGAGAATGTACAGCAAAGCCTGCATTGCAATACTTAATATATGTGAATTAAGTATAACATCTCATGCCTAGTAAGGATTAATCTCAGATGGGTGTGTGTGTGCATGTCCGTGTGCGTGTGTGTGTGTTTGTGTGTGTGTGTAGGGTGGGTTGGGAGGTTCGGTGGATGCTGGGTTTGGCGGTTAAAGTGCAGCAAAATGCATTTTGCTTTAGGTGGCATTATTCCACACATTGGCCCTGCCCTCCAAAGGAGAAAGCAATTTCAAGTCTACTAGAGAAATATTGTATGAGGTAGTGCTGGTGTGATCAGGGGGGTATTTTTAGTACGTGGATTATTTGTTTAGCCGGATGTAATTGTTGACGATTTGGCATGATCCTGGATCTGTTGGTTTTTCGAAACTCTTGCTGGATGTGTTGTCATTGCAGCACATCCAAATCCTCAAACCAGCTTGGAGCAGATTTGTTCTATGTAAACAAGGATTAACTCACACACAATCAATTTCCGTGCATGGAATTCATTCAGTCATGGCTTTGCCGTTCATGAATTAAATAATAATTGATATCGGTGCGCAAATTATAAGAAGCCGAATTTCATATAGAGAGGGTTTTGCACGATCAGCAAGATCCTTTATTGCTCCCAGAGGAAATTCTTTTCGAAAGATACCGCTTTAGCCGAGGGGGAATATTGTACCTCAAAGATTTATTAGCACCTTATATTCGAAGTCAAACTAGGTGAAGTCGGGCTCTCACAACCAGTTTTTTTGCAAGTGGTACTTTTTTATATATTGTACTGTAGGCGATGTGGAAAATCTATCTAAAAGTGCAGTTTGCCAGGCAATTCATAAAGTCTGTTTGGCTCTGAAATATTTCCTTCGGGTTTTCATAGTGTTTCCTGGACACCAGCATGTGCAGACAATAAAAGAAGCATTTCATGCCATTGCAGGTACACAGGCAAAAACACCCACAGTTCCATAAAGAATTTCACAGTCAGCCTAACATTCTCATTACCCAGGATTTCCAAATGTGATTGGGGCACATGGGACTGATCAGAGTGGAGTTTGATGAAACATTATTTGGAAAATGTACCTCTCCTCCTGATGAATAATCAGACACAGTGTCTTCATCAAATATTTGAACTTCGTCAATATCTCGTTGGTCAGACACAGGTTCTAGGGATATGACATTCCCTGCAACTGACCCAACAAAAATAAATGCCCTCAGAAACAGGGCGATGGGCATTTTGCTGGAGAGCCAACTCTTCTGCAGGGGTTAGGTCTGGACCGCATGGACCTCCACCTGTTTTTTGCTTGTCTGCTTTCTTATTAGCTTTAAAATTAATGTTTTTATATTATATATGATTCTTTATGTCAACAATTCTTTAAATAGTTATATACCAATATTTACCAGTTTGAAGTATATTCTTGTACTTCACTTTAACCTGTTCTGATGTTCTCCTTGTGCTCATGTTTGATCTGGAATTATGACATATTAAATAATAATTAATCTGACACATAGGAAATGAAACGCTGCATTCAGTAAGTACAATGCACACTGTTTAGTGTTTAATTTGTCGGCCACTTTTCGCCAGCCGTCTTTTCTGGTTTGGGCTGCTTTTGCAGTGTTACCCCTTATGCATATTAAATCTTAAAATTCTTCATATCCTTAGAATAAAAGGTCCTGCTCCGCTTGTGTGGAAAAAAAATGTGCCCGTTCTTTCGTCGTTTTGTTACGGCCTATCAAAGACTTGCTGATCATGTTTTCTAGACTCAATATATATGGGCTTTTCAATCAGTGCAGGCACGCGCTTTCATCTCGGATGATTAGATCCAGTTAGACTAATCTACTACACAGCTGCATTTGAAAAACTGACTTATCCCGGATGAGCATCACGGGCATTGACTCATCCAAGAAGAGGCATCTGATCTTGGATGATTTAAGCCATGTACGGAAAATACCCCCCCAGGTGGATTTGTTTGTAGATTTACTGTTTTTTACCAGCCTATACAATGATCTCTTTACTTTAATTATCCTTGGTCTGTGGTTAGGACTTTAATGGTTTCCACCTGTGACAAATTGAATTAATCGGGGCACAGTTTAGAAAGGTGCAAACATCTGTGTATATAAGGTCCCATAATTCACGCTGTGTCTTAGGATAAAAACCATGCCATGAAGGCCAAGGAACTGTCTAAAAAATTTCCACAATAAAATTGCGTGTGGCATAGATCAGGGTAAGAGAATAAAAACCTCTTCTAAAACTTTAAGTATTTCCAGGTGCACAGTAGCCTCAATAATTGTGAAATGGAAGAATTTGAATCCACTTGGGCAGACCTTCAGAAGTTCTCTGCTGGAATGAAAGAACCTTTTAGGAGGAAAATCCTCACAGCAGCACTCCACCAATTAACCATTTACAGTATGGTAGAGCAGCTAAATGGTAGCCACTCTTGATTTAAAGGTGTATAATGCTTTACAAGTCTGTGAGAGCATGAAGAAAAATATTCTCTGCTCTGATGAGACACAAACTGATCTCTTTGGGTAGAACTACAAGCGCTACATCTGGTAAACACCAGGCACTACTTATTAGCTGCATAATACCATCAATATCCAGAAGCATGGTGGTGGCAGGCTTATGCCAGAGGGGTGGGGGACCGTGAGACTGGTCAGAATTGATGGACGGTTTAATACAGCCAAATACAGAGAGGTCCCTGAAGAAAACCTACTCCAGAGTGCATGTAACCTCAGACTGCGGTGACAACTGACCCTTTACCATGACATTAACACAAAACATATACCCAAGACAACACTGGAGTGGCTTTGGGACAAATCTCTAACTGTCTTTGAGTATCTTTCCCAAAGCCCAGACTTAGACTCCATAGAACACGGTTATGCAGCTCTAATCTTTCCTAATCAGTGACCAGTTTTCACTACTAATTGCCTTCTTTTTACTTTAATAGCCCTGTTTTTAAGGATTCAGTTCTCTCAATCGATTCTTTTCTTCATTAAATAACAGCCAATCAAAAATGAGATGTGAAACGAGCCAACAGATGAGCAGATAAATCAGAGCTTCAAACTCCAACCAATTTCACTCTAACCATTTTCTTAACGAGAAGCCAATTATTGCTCTTAATTAAACCTGTTATTTAATACAATGGCATGTTGCGGCTCTGATTTTGCAACAGCAGACAATTACAAAGCTGTTGATTTTCAGCCTTACAGAGATCTTCTCCTTCCTTTATTTTCAGATACTGTGGTTCTCTTTTGTGTTTCATTATTATTTGGCTGTAAATTAAGGAAAAAGAAGCAACTAAAGGATGGGAATCAAATTATTTAAGACTAAGGGAAAAGAAGTTAATTAGCAGCATAAACTGGTCACTAATTAAGAAGATGGTTAGAATGAAAACCTGCAGCCACTGCAGCCCCCCGGACTGTAGTTAATCACCCTTGCCATAGACCATCTCTGGAGAGCCGGAAGATGGCAGTTTATGGATGCTTCCCATCCAATCTAACGAAGCTTGATAGGATGTGCCAGGCAGAACAGGATTAAACTGCTAAAATTCTGTTGTGCAAAACTTGTACAGACTTACCCAAAAAGACTCAAAGCTATAATTGCTCTTAAAGGGGCTTTTACAAAGTACTGAATTAAGGGTCTTCCCTCTACAGTAATATGAATTAGAGATTTCAGTTTTGATTTGAAAACTTTCCTTAAAACATTTTTGCACTTGTCATTAAGGGTTATTAAGTGTAGACTAATTGAGAAAATCTGGAAAATGTATCCATTTAAAATTAAATCTACAACAAGGTAAAGTGTGACAAAGTGAAGAGGTCTGAATACTTTTTTTTTTTTTTTTAATTTACTTTAAACTATAGCTAGTAACCTGCTCTTTGGGACTATGTGTAGACTAGCAGCAATATGATAAAAGCTAAGTGCAGCCTAACCAATAGGAGAATTGGTTTTATTTTTGCATAATGTACAGACATTGTGAGCAGTCTATTCACGGAGTATTTTTTCATATTTACAGTAGATGACCTTATTGCTTTGCATCTGTTTTTTTAGAACTTAAAAGCATTTTGAAAATGCAACACTCTGAATGAAAGCAGACAAGTGTCATTAACATTCATTTGTTTTAGCAATTTGTATGTAGGAAAGAATCTGTTATTACACTTGTCTTAAATTGTAGCATTTTCTGGGATGGTAAGGTTGTAGCAATTTAGAAAAAATTGCAGAAAATTACTAGTTTATGCATCTCACAGTTTCAGTAAACACACTTGCTTTATTGTTTCAGTATCATCTGTAATTTACTTCTCAGAAACCATAACTGACTGACTACTGTCGGGTTTTGTGGTGATCTGGGCCCAGTTTGTGCTTTTTGTCACTTTTATTGCTGTTTATTTTCTTTATTTTCACTTTGAATTATTTGGACTGGCAGACTTCTTGTATTCCAGGGATCAATGATGACAGCCATAGTATGCTGTCACTGACACATGGCTGCATGACATAATGGGTGTAGACAACTGATTAGTATGTGGCATTGAGGCGTCTGGTCCCATACTTTTGAGAGCCATTTTCTCCCACTATAAAGTCAGCATGGAAGAATAATATAATTATCACTCATCTGGATACTCTTTGTTTGTTTTTGATTGGAAAAGATGTTTTTAAATGATTTGAGAGGCAGAGATAAAGTAGTGTTACTTGTTTAGAGGGAGAGGGAAAGAAATTGCCATTATACCGACAGGGGTATGACGCACAAAAGTATATTTAATCTTTTGTCAAAACCATTATATTAATCAGACTAAGGTGGTTTCTCTTCTTTATTGAACCAAAGTTTGAAAACTACCATCTTTTATTGAAGCCTTGCACTGGTGTATAACTTTCCACCACTGTGAGCTCTTAAGGCTAGCAACATGAAACTCATAAAAAATAATGATAGAAACTTATAAAAATGAAAATGACCTCACTAATATTCTCAGAATCTACACCAAATGAACAGGAACAATTTCTAATGAAATGATTACAGTAACAGCAAAAAATAACAATAATGATTCTGAAAATGAAACCCATCAGTGTTCTGTAATGAAATTCTTTTAATAAGTTCTTTTTACCAATTGGAAACTTCTAATACTTTCTTTGTGCTTTTACATGGTATTTTCTTTTTTGCTACATGCTGTTTCCTCTATTTTTGGTCTCATTATGGCTGTTAAAATCCAGGCGACTCAGTCACAGTTCGTACTTATGAATATTTTTATTTTTTACCTTTAAGTGATAGCTGGTCATGACAACTAGAACATTTCTGGCACTTAGAAATTAAATCAATGCATTGCAGTGGCTTTCATTGTTTTTTTTTTTTTTTGTGATGTACTTTTGTAACATGCTCTTATACTTGCAACACTGATCTTGTACCACAGTGCCTGGTCTGGACATTATTAACCTTTGTGATAAGTCAAACTCCAGACATCATAAAGGTTTGGGGCAGCCACCCGTATATTATAACCTGGTTGCAAAAGTTTAAGTATTTGAACAGAGATGTTCACAAGATCAAGTCCAAATCAGAACTGCCAGACTGGAGGTAAGCTGGCGGCTTTAAAGGCCCATAGAGGACATGACATCATCTCAGGTGCCGGAACCTGGTGGGATTTCCCGGGAATGATCTGCAAGGAAATGAGAAAGACAGTCGGTACATCCTGCCGCTCCTTGGTCTGATGTAGTATTAGAATTACTCAAGCCCGTTAGCTGCCTCCTATTCACATGTGTGTGATACCTTTATTAGTAAAAATAACAAGAACATCAAAAAGATCAAGTTTTGATGTTAAGTAACAAAAGAACTGAATAGAAATGTAACAATATTTTGTGATTCAAAAATATGATGAAATGCTTTGTGCATATATAGATGTTGATAGCAATGATGTGAAATCTGTTTCTGTAAGCTCTAACAAAAAGTTATTTGTTCTGTCTTTGTCTTAAATATTCTTATTTAACAACAGAGCTCACAGTCCACATCATACATGCATTAACAAGCCTCGGCTCTAGTTTGAGGGTGTGTAGCTAAGTGCGGAGCATCTTAAATAATAATGGAGTCATATGAAGTAGAAACTGAGGAAGCCCCGTTATCTGGTAGCATTTTGGCTTTCCAGTTGAAAGAGAAAATGGTGAGAAAATAGTTTATAAGATTAAAACCATTTGCAAGCACTGCACATGTTACAGGAAACACTATGAACACGCTTAACCATGTACAAAAAATGACAAATACAAATCACCACCTGCAAAGAAGCAATTGCCTAAAGGCCAAACATCTCTGTCAAATTTATTTGCAGCACTGCTTCCACAGCTGAATGTCAGGGCCAAAGAAAATAATAGGGAGTATTGGTGTTTTTATTGTGAAGGGCACAAGACCGTTTTCAGTCCTTGACAACGAAGGGTTTCAGCTGCTCATGAACATACTAGAGCCGAAGTACAGCATTCTCTCACACACAAACTTTAGTGGCACTGTATTTCTGGCCCTAAGGCTGAGTGTGAAGGAATCCCTGAAATATGCAGAGAGCATCACAATAACTACAGACAGCTGGACCTCCAGGGTGAACAAAAGTTATATCATGACCACAGCCTAAATTATCACCAACACCTGAGAACTGGTGAGTTTTGTGCTTTTAACTCTGCCTCTTTTTGAAACCAATTCTGAGTGCAACATTGCTGATGTTCTGAAATCGATTGTTTTGGATTTGGAGCATGAAAGGGCTAATTGTAACACCACTGTTGTTACTGATAATGCACATAACATGGATGTTGCAGTCAGGCAGGCTGAGCTTTGCCCTCATATCTGGTACATTGCACAAACTCTGAATTTGAATACCCAGGCAGGCTTGAGTATACTGCAATTTAGTCGTCTGCTTGGTTGGCTGAGACGTGTCGTCACTTTTTTCCACTGAAGCCCCACAGCTACAGCTGCATTCATTGGCAAACAGAAATTACTGGGCTTTCTGTCATATATACTAACAATCGACATTATAACAGTGAAATAGTACACAGGATATGTTCGATTGCTATCTTGAGCAGCAAGCACCAACAGCAGCTGCCCTCATAAGCACAGAGATACAGCGAAATGCACGTGAAATTGACATGCTGGATGGCACTGACATTAGTGATGCAGAGGACAATTGCATGATCCATCAAGTCAGCCACCACAGTGCTATGCAATGAACACATTGTCTCTCATCGTGCCACAGAAGCACATGATTGAGCAAAGCATGGCCCCCAAATAAGAGACTCAACTACTATGGCCTGCAAAAACAGTGCAATCCTGAAAGACTGGCCAGATACAGTGGGGATTACGATTTTCTTGTGGGGTGCACTACAATTTAGAAATCTGCCACATCTGGAACCAAGCCAGCGTGGTGCTGTGTTCAACAGGCTGAAAGAGAAAGCAAAGCAGTTAGAGCGCAGGTGTTTATTTACTCTGCCCATGTGTGTTTGCGTCTTTACTCAGCAGTAAAAACAGTTTTGCAAAATGCTAGCAGTACAACTCACAATAGCATCTGAGATAAAAAGCACATTAGTGACAGTGCAAATACTGATACATAATGGAACTGACACTAGTCACATTAAAAGTTGGACATATCATGAATTATAACCAAACCAAACTGTTCCTCACTAGTTAGAGTTTACCTAGAGTTAATAACATTTTAATTGCATCTAGTCATTTTTATATTAAAAAATATCTTGTAACCTTTGGTATTCGTAGATCCAGAAAACAGAGGGAACAGGAGATAGGGGAGTGGAACAACATGGTGCTGATCTGGAACAACCACCTCCGAAAAAGTCGGCAGTGGAAGATCTGCTTGGAGATAATTTCACTGAATCAGTAGCACTGGCCATGCGTGGGATAAAGTAAGAAATTGATATGTACAGAAAAGAGTCTCCTATTTTACTCACATGCTGCCCATTTAATGGGTTATGAGAAAATTCTGCAAAGTACCCACTGCTTTGCACTCCAGGTAAAACATATGCCTTTTATATGTGTTTTTTCGAGGACATATTGTGAATGTTCAGGAGATATTCTGAATGCCTGTAGGTCACAATTGCCAGCTAAAAATGTGAATATTCTTGTGTTCTTAAGAAAGAAAAAAAAACTGGTTTCCTAGTGTAAGAATAGAGATTATTAAGCTCTGCTCTTATTTTTATATTCAATACAGTTAATAGGTTTATTATTTGCACTATTTTTGACACTATTTTTTTCTGGTAAGAATTTTTTACAGTAATCAAGTTTCATTTCATAGGTAGAATATCAAGCATAATATTAAAAGTGTGTTGCACTGTTTTATATGTTGTGGCAGACGGCCTGGGCCCATGCCCATTCATGTTATGGAGGAGCAAGCATGGGAGACCTAATACCTCCCCCTGGACGCTAGATGGCAGCCTCCCTGGGTTGCAGCAGTGCCTAGGACTACCGCAGGGCTTCCTGGAGCACTTCCGGGTGAACTAGATAGATAGATACTTTATTAATATAAAAGGGTCCAGCAGCCACCATTCGAATAGCCAGAGTCGGGAGGAGGAGGATGAGGTTGCCTGGGAGGAGTGGTGGAAGAAGAAGAGTGTACTTTACTTTGTGTGGTGCTTTCCTTTAGTTTTGGGACTGTGTTAGTGCTGAGGGACACAGGGAAGATGTTGACCTCAGCTGAAGAAAATAAAAATCATTTTGTTGGTCTAAGCATGCCTCCGATGTCAGTCTGTTCTGGGTCGGAGGCATATATAGCACCTTTCATCACTATATATACTGGTATATAATATATAAATTATATAAGACTTTCACTGTTACCATATTTAAGTAGTGGTAAAAAAATAAATTGTTGATTCTGAAATGCGTGGAAGAGCACTTGTCTCATCTATACTAATAAAAGGCAAAGCCCTAAGTCCCTAAGTGACTGACTGACTCACTCACTCACTCACTCACTCATCACTAATTCTCCAACTTCCCGTGTAGGTAGAAGGCTGAAATTTGGCAGGTTCATTCCTTACAGCTTACTTACAAAAGTTAGACAGGTTTCATTTTGAAATTATGCGTGTAACGGTCATAACTGGAACCTACTTATGTACATATGTTCGGCCATAGCCTGCAGCTCGGTCGCCGTGTGAGGCGGAGTTGCATCCCTCATTGTCACGCCTCCCACGTAACTGAGTGCCTGCCCATATAAGACCGTCTGTCAGTGGCAATCCAATAGACACGCTGCCGCTAAATATTCGTGGGTGAAGGACTGTGCTTATGCAAATGAAGATGAGATGGTCAGGTAAAGCCATGGACATCGCTACATTGCACAAGAGAGTGGCTCACGTGAACTGACTGTGAACACAGTACGTAGAGAACAAGGAAGAGCTCCAAAGAGCGCTGAACAAAAAACGCATTACAAAATTGAGAAGGCAGCAAAAGATTATGAAGCAAGTGACGCATACAAGCATATTCATAAGTGCAGGTAATGCGGAAACAAAGCACAGTGTAAACCGTAAGTTTAAATTAAGTTTATAGACACGCTGCCACTGGCATTTGTCATGCCTATGACGAATACGATATTCGCGAGATACAAGATGAGAAGATGCGGGGTATAAACGAGACTTTGGATCACTTTGTAAACAGAGTTAAAATTGCTGTAACAGAGTTAAACTTGCGGGTGAAGGACTGTGCTTATGCAAACGAAGATGAGATGGTCAGAGATAGAAATAGTGTTTGGCACAAAATCAGCAAATGTGCGAGAGAAACTTTTAAGTGCCTGGTCTGGGCTAACATTAAATAATTGCTGGTGAAGGACTGTGCTAATACAAACGAATAGGAAAGCAAGGTATAAAGCTTAACTTAATTTAAAGTTCATAGAAACGCTGCCGCTGGCGTTTGTCATGCCTAAGACGAATACGATATTCGCAAGATACAAGTGAAGGGCATCCCTCATCGTCACGCCTCCCACGTAATTGAGTGCCTGCCCATATAAGACCGTCTGTCAGCGGCAATCCAATAAACATGCTGCCTCTAAATATTCGTGGATAAGGGACTGTGCTTATGCAAACGAAAATGAGATGGTCAGGTAAAACCGTGGACATCGCAAGATCGCACAAGAGACCGGCTCAAGTGAACTGACTGTGAATGCAGTATGTAGAGAACAAGGAAGAGCTCCAAAGAGCGCTGAACAAAAAACGCATTGCACAATTGAGAAGGCAGCAAAAGAATATGAAATGAGTGACGCATACAAGCATATTCATAAGTGCAGTTACTGCGGAAACAAAGCACGGTGTAAACCGTAAGTTTAAATTAAGTTTATAGACACGCTGCCACTGGCATTTGTCATGCCTATGACGAATACGATATTCACGAGATACAAGTGAAGGACTGTGCATATTCAAACGAATAGAAAGCAAATGTTATGTTAATTTTTAAAACGTTTCCTTTTCTTTTTCATAACTTCTTTAACACACTTCTTCTCCGCTGTGAAGCGTGGGTATTTTGCTAGTAAATAATAATAAGCAAACACTTTTCAATCATAGGTTTTCTTCATACAGATTTTGTTTAACAATCGTGAGATATGAAATCGTGAACCCAGTGTCCTGAATTCAACCAAATCGTGAACAGAATGAATCGTTACATCCCTACAACTGAACATATTTAAATGTGATGTGTATCTGTTTCTGTGCATTGAGCTGTGCTAATGAAAAGCAACTTTTTGTGACAAAAATGAACATCACAACAAGCAGATGGTTAAATAACATATTTATAGTTAATGTAAAGCCAATCCCCATTGCACATTACGATGCAATTCTGTGTGATTGTCATGGCCTCACCAGATCAATAACTGTCCAATTGCTAGCACTAATTTGGCATCAGGAAGATAAGGAATATATCTTGATGAATTTACACAACAAGTCTTTACCTTCATCCATTTATCCACCCTATTTTCCACAACCTGCTAAATTTACTAGGATCATCAAAGTTTATGCAAGTTTCATTGGGTGCAGAAAATGAAATAATTTAGATTTTTCACTTCCATTCTTACTAACTGAAATTCTGTTCAATCACCAGTTTAACTTACACACACTTGTTTGGGATTCTGAAGGAACAACAAAATCTATAGATAAATGTAGATAATGTACAAATGTCATAGGCCAATTATGCTGAGATTCGAACCAAAAACAAAACTGATCAACATACAGTATATTCAGCTGGGAATAACTACATTTGGCATTTTATTTATATTTTATGCTACTCATCATTTATGTATGCATGAGGGCTATTTTCACAATACAGGTCACCATGTACAGTACACTGAAGTATACTTTATTGACAAACTAAATGGTAAAGTCAGTGTGAGGGTCTACATGTGTTAGATAGATAGATACTTTATTAATCCCACAGGGAAATTCACATACTCCAGCAGCAGCATACTGATAAAAAACAAAATTAAATTAAAGAGTGATACAAATGCAGGTAAAACAGACAAAACTTTGTATAATGTGTTACAAACATTTTAGCTCTATTTTTGTCAGTTTTACTATTGACTTAGTGTTATTGCTTTCTTTTTAATTTTGTGTGTCACAACTTGCAGTTGTTTCCAGAGGTCCAAGAAGACCAAAGACAATAAATACGTGTGGTAAAACCCACGTTCTGCAAAGATGCACAAATTGATGAGTGTTAAAATAAGATTTTTGTGTTAATTTGGAAATTTGCAACAGTTGTTTTTGTGATCAACTTTTTATTAATATGTCTACTGGATTCTATTGAAGATTTCAACATTATGCACGTTTTTGCTCAATGAAATGCCACTGGCCCACAACTAAGTGAGCTGTTGATCCAGTTATGGCATGCCTTTGTTAATACTGAGTCAGTTCTGCAAATAATCAGCAAGAAACCAGTCTAAATTGCTGCATCTTCTGTTTCTTTCCATTATAAAATATTCTATGTGGCCAAAATAAACATTTATATTTTTCTTTCTCTTGTTTTCCCTTTATAAATGTATTTTAAGAAGTATCCTCTTCTCTGTCCCACATTACACAAATACTAAGCACACAACAGAACTCCAAGTTCTCCAAAATAAAGGGAAAAAATGGCAAAATTGCAGAAATTGAAAAATACACCCAGAAACTTCAAAATCTTCACATACTTGCCTAAGACCATTGCTGTTGAAGTTTCTTCTTTAATGAGACTCAACATTGTCAGGAGAAGTTCTTGTCTTTTTGATCTTTCTTTGTTGCTCAGAATGACAAGTACTGCAATGCACTCTTGATTATCACAGCATTATTTTATCACAAATGAGGCTCACAAGGCACATTATAGCACCCAACCTGCAGCTTCATATAGCACCATTTACACTACGTGTGTGAAAGTTAGACTTGTTTACCTATACTGGTAATTGGATTTTTTTTTACAATACTATAATACTGAGAAGTCATTATAAAATATAACATTTCAAAAACAGTTCTACAAGTGTCAGGCTGTTAACCCATAATGAACACTGTCTTCATCAGGTTTCTATGTATGGTAATGAGTTTGTCATAGCAAAGTGAAGAAAAATCAATAGAAAAGTGTTAAAAAAAATTGGAAGCCAAAAGTCTGAAAAGTGGCACGTTAATGAGGGTGAAATATCTAGATGAGACAGAAGTGTCTGTCTTGGGAATTACAGCGGGTTAGCTGTGTAACACTGATAAGGTTCCCAAAGGCATTGCTACTTAATCATTAACTGACTTAGCGTGGGCAGGTAACATAAAGGCAACATTTGATGAATGTATTACCTATTATATTGTCTTTTAAGATTATTCAAACAGCTCCCCAGCATCTAATTAGGAGACATCATAATTACATGCTAGCGAGGATATCAAGGAGGTTTGTGCTTCACAGAAATATGTTAAACATAAAGAACATAAGCAGCACTGAAGGGCTGTCCATTTTCAGGGCTATTTCCTGCCTTTCGCCCAGTGCTGCTGGGATAGGCATAGGGCCCTGCCACCATAAATTGGGTTTGGATGGATTAAGTTTATTCAGTAAAATTAACTTCTGTCAAAGGAGATTGAAAATGTACAGTAGGGTTGGTGCTGACACTGTATAGTTTAAATAAAGTATATTTAATACAAAGACATTAAAATAGGAATCAAAAATATTTGAAGCTGGGCAATTATCTGTTAAGTAAATTACATGCAATTAAATGTAACATTTCTTGTATAGGAAAATAAAATTGTGCAGTATAATTTAAGAACTTCAAGATGATATTGGAGATAGGGCATCAAGGTAACACCCTGTAAATTTGTATATTACTAATTACACAGTTATGTATTTTATTAAACATTGTATTTTTTACGTTATTTTGATATATTTTTGAATACTGAATTCAAAAATGAAAACCATTTTTCTCCATCACATAACATTTTATCACAAAACACATTTTTTACCTGTTTAAACAACAATTAAATATCATAATTAAATATATAACATTTTTATTTTAATGATAATTTGCTTGAATGTAATGTTTTCTAATATTAAAAGCTATATTTAAAGATAAATTAGGGCATGCAGAATTCCCATGTTTTCTCCATGAGTGGGACAGAAGAGCAAAGAAAATACTTTGGATTCAGAAGGAATGGCCAACTAGAAAAAAAGCTACAGCTTGGTACCAAAAATATCATCCGACCTTGGTGGACACAGATAAAGTGCTGCTACAACTGCTTCATATTAAGCTTGGTTTAATGAAGCAGTTTGTCAAATCCTGCAGTATCAAACAATGGAAGTTTTATGTATTTGTGACAAACATTTCTGGTTTTATCTGAGGCTACATTGAACTAAGGCATTTTTGCTAGACCTGATATTAGATAACTGATTTCTGATGCAGAGCTTGATTGTTCAATGAAAGATCTCGAACAAGACAGGAAAAAAAAACAACAAACTTGATCCCGGTTCTACCTCGGCACTTATACAACAAAAAGGTTCTTCAAACTCGAGAAATATATAAGGACTTAATTTAACAAATATGTCTTAAGATAGCATATCATCACAGGTGTGCTATCAAATGCTTTATAGTGTACTAGCAAAATACCCGCGCTTCGCAGCGGAGAAGTAGTGTGTTAAAGAAGCAATGAAAAAGAAAAGGAAACATTTTGAAAATAACGTAACATGATTGTCAATGTAATTGATTTGCTCTCCATAAAAATATATCCTGTCAAAATTATACAAATTCAAATATGAACATGCTGCATAACAAAACCTGGAAATATAAATAAAATGTGTTCCTTTCAGCAATAACAAATCAAATCATTCAGTTGTCTTTGCTCATATGTCATTTTAGAGCTGGACGCCTGGCATCTATTTTTGGCAACAGGTTCGTTTTATGTTTGGTGTGAGGTTCTGTGTTGTGGAGATTCTCAGGATGGATTGCAGGTGCTCATCAGTGAGGCGACTCCTGTGTGCTGTTTTGTTAGTCTTTATCACTGAGAAGAGCTTCTCACACAGATATGTGCTACCAAACATGCACAAGGTTCGAGCCGCATGTAGACGGACTTTTTTTGTTCTTCAAAGTCACCAAAGCGCCGTGCAAACTCAGTGCGCTTAGTGCGCAAAGTGCGTATTTGGGAACACCGTAGTGACGACTTGGTTCAACATTACTTGGCAACAGGGAAAGTGGGGCAAGTTGCACTGGTGCATTTGTGTCTCCCATAAAAGCAGCTTCACTTGAAATCACTTTGTGATTGTGCACGGGTAAAAACGTCCGCTGAAGTGTCAGATTCTTATTTAATTCTTCTGCTTTCTGCATCTTCTGCATTGCATTCAGGTCCTTCAGGTTACCCTGATGTTTTGTCTCATAGTGCCGTCTTAGATTAAATTCTGTAATTACAGCCACATTAGCTCCACAAATGAGACACACGGGTTCAGTAAACATATACTCAGCCTCCCATCGGTTTTTAAAGGCTCTATTTTCAGAATCAACTTTTCTCTTCAGCATCGTGTGAGCTAGCTTTGCAATAACTTGCAGCATCATAAGCTAGACTTGATTAACATGGTAAGTGTTCGGCAAGGCAGCTGAAGCGCTGCATTATGGGATCTGTAGTTTATTGTGTTACCAGCGCTTCATATACCCGGGCCATTAATAACAATAATACAGTATATAAAATGATCTCGGGCGGATATAATTACACGCCGGGCCGGATGTGGCCCGCGCCCTTGAGTTTGACACATATGGACTAAATAGAACTTGAAAAGATATATTTTTTCAAATGTGATCACGCAATTCAGATAGAGTTGATGCGCACTACAGCCTGCATGCCTCAATAAGTCATCCTCCCCTCGCTCTTACTTTTTACCGTTCATCTAATGAATACACTGAGTATGGCTTTACCAAAACAATCATTGATGGCGAATAAAGTATCCATTATTCGAGTATGTAGATCGGGATATATATATACATATATATATATACCTGCGTATCGAAGTAATGTGTTAAAAAAGCTATGAAAAAGAAAAGGGAACATTTTAAAAATAACGTAACATGACTGTCAATATACAGTATTTGTTTTGTGAGTGTTACTGAGTGTTGCTGTCATCAAGGATTTGATTATCATTATTTCTTTCAATCAGGTTCGTATTTGTAGGATGTGTTGTGTTCAAGTTACATTCCGTGTTTGTCAATCGTTGTAAAGATGACAGGTTTCATTCATCGATTCGTTTCTTACTGCATCAATAAACAGCTCGTCTTCTTCTTTATCTGAGACCTGACACACTGCATGCACGGGTTTTTTACACTGTCTTCCTTTAGCGGGACATTGACTTTTTCCACCGTGTGCTTTGTTTCCGCAGTAGCTGGATTTATGAATATGCTTGTATGTATCAGACGCTTCATATTTTTGCTGCCTTTTCAATTGTGTAATTGGTTTTGTTCAGCTCTTTGGAACTGTTGCTTTTTGGCTGTGCACTGCGTCAGTTCACGTGAGCCGCTCGGTGTACATGTATCGAAGTTTCCCAGCTGTGCTGGTGCCATCTCGTGCTATGTCCATGGCTGTATCTAATGTTACCTTAGTCCTGGCACTTAAAACTTTCTCTCACAGTTTCGCTGAGTTTGTGCCAAACACCACCCTGACCATCTCATCTTCCTCTGCATAAGCACAGTCCTTCACCCGTGAATATTTAGTGGGAGTTTGCTATTGGAATGCCGCTGACGGACGGCCTTATATGGGCAGGCACTAAATTACAAGCCAGCGGCAGCCTGTCTATGAACTTAATTTAAAGTGTAGGTTTACATCGTGCTTTGTTTCCGAAGTAGCAGAACTCATGAATATGGTTGTATATGTCACTCGCTCGCTTCTTATTGTTTCGCTGCCTTCTCAATTATATAATGCATGTTTTCTTCAGCGCTTTTTGGAGGTCTTCCTGGTTTTCTATGTACTGCGTGATTACGTGGGAGGCGTGATGATGTCACACAAAACTCCGCCCCCACGGCGTTCAAACTCATCTCCATTACAGTAAATGGAGAAAAACAGCTTCCAGTTATGACCATTACGCGTAGAATTTCGAAATGAAACCTGCCCAACTTTTGTAAGGAAGCTGTAAGGAATGAACCTGCCAAATTTCATCCTTCCACCCACACGGGAAGTTGGAGAATTAGTGATGAGTCAGTGAGTGAGTGAGTGAGTCAGTGAGTGAGTGAGGGCTTTTCCTTTTATTAGTATAGATGAATATACAAGAGAACATTTTACATATGGCTGATAGCAAGTTCATCTAATATAAACTGGACCATATATGTGACATTATATCATCCTGTATTAGGTTAAATAGAGAGATACATAATACTTCATCTGAAGGTCAGGGGCTACCTTGAGGGACTGCATACAGTGGAACTTCGGTTCACGAACATCTCGGTTCACGTACAACTCGGTTCACGACCAAAAAGTTCGCCAAACTTTTGCCTTGGTTCACAACCACACACTCAGCATACGAACAAGCCAGTTTCCCTTTCGGTTTGTGCGCGCCGATGATTTCCGCACGTGCTGCATTGTTCTCGGTCAGACGTGCCTGCCTGCTGCTGACAGAGAGAGAGGGGGAGGGAGGGTGCGTGCCTGCCTGCTGCTGAGAGAGAGAGAGA
This sequence comes from Polypterus senegalus, assembly GCF_016835505.1. Classification (NCBI taxonomy): domain Eukaryota; kingdom Metazoa; phylum Chordata; class Cladistia; order Polypteriformes; family Polypteridae; genus Polypterus; species Polypterus senegalus. Next base: position 232,076,417 of record NC_053155.1, read on the forward strand.
GAGAGAGAGAGAGAGAGAGACCCTGCATGTGCGTGCCTGCCTGGCTGGTTCATACGCGCCGATTACTGTATTTAAGCTGAGCTCTTGTAGCTGAGCAGGGAGCCTGGGTGTTGTGTGTCAATGTTATTCAATGTTTTTACATTAGTTTACTATTACACTGTGCATTCTATGGTGTAATTAACTATATTTGTGCTTAATCTTTACATATATTTATATATTTACATATATATATTTACATACAGTTCGTACGGTCTGGAACGGATTAATTGTATTTACATACAATCCTATGGGAGAAATTGCTTCGGTTCACGACCAACTCGGTTTACGACCAGAGTTTTGGAACGAATTATGGTCATGAACCGAGGTTCCACTGCACTTAAATCAACTCATCAAACTTAGAGCAGTTAGACAAAAGGCACTATAACTGAAAAGCTTGATAGACTAAAATGTTACATTAAAGTTTTACACTACAGTATCATTCAAATATGCAGTTTTTAGGTTTTCAGGTAACCATAATAATCCAGATTATAAAGAAATGCTGAAAAAGTATTAGCTATGTTTAAGGAATTGGGTTTCAACCTGAGTCTCAAAGTTCTCTATTTGGATTTGCATTTGGAATTTTTTCCCTGAAAATCTTAGAGCAGTGAGAGTAACATTAAAAATTCCATTAGGATATCAAAGACATGGAAAGAAGATAGCAGAGATGTTGGGATATCGGTACAATGGTGGAACTGCTGGATGATTCAAAGGAATTTACCAGAAAAATTGTATAAATGACAGGCCACCAAATCAAGGTTTCAATCATAAATGTGTAAGAATTGGCAAAAACTGGAGAGGTTGTATTTAAAATATTAGCTTAACTAAATATGTTCACATTAAATTCATTTAGAACAATATTGTATACATGCTGTAACCACCGGGGGGGTTGCAGCACCCCAAACTTCAGACACAGCCTAACAGACACAAGTTCCAATATAAATAAAAGCTTTATTGATAATAAGACCTTACAAAAAGGTTCAATTGTTCTTCTGTCACTTTTCTTTACCTATACGTCTCCCAGATGAGCTTTGTCAATCCTCCACACGCAACTCCAGCTTTCCTGGATGAGATTGAGCGGCTCCTTTTATCTTGGACCTATAAGTGCTTCTGGTTCCAGCCTGATGGAAGCACTTCCGGATCAGTTGGAAGTCCCATAAAGTAGAGAGTATAACTCCCTGCAGCACTCTCTGCCAGGACCCATAGACCTCAGCAAGGCTGTCATACTGCACTACAGTTCCCAACATTCCCTGTGGGTATCCGAATGGGTTCTGAAGCTCAGGGTTTCTGCCATCTAGTTGGTTGGGGAAGCATATAGCTTTGAAATAGAGCCTCTTACAATCTTTCTGTTACACTGGCCCCCAGCCTGTTAAGGGAATGGAACCAATCCTGGCCAGCATGCCAGCCCATGTGTATGATCCTTTAAAATGGGTATATGTGCAATTTGTTAAATTTTAATGCATTTTCTTCTATACTTACAGTAAATTTGATATAATGGAAACTTTCTAATAATAATTTTTATAGTATTAAGAAATGCAAATAAAAATAACTTCATAATTAAAACATTTGTTTTTGCTGAAATAAGTGGGTATAAATTAATTTTTATGACTATTTTAGAATTCTCTGTTTTCACAGTAAATGCAGATCCAGAATTTAAGAGATTGGAAATACTGTAAATTTTTGCATACACTAGGAGTTGGTGACCTGCCTAAATTATTCATTTTATTTTCCACACTGTTAGGGTCGTTTGCGAGCAATGTTATTGTTTATTGTGTTCATAATCCCTTCTGTAGGACTGAGAAACAGAAAATATATTTGTCAACAATGAAATATACATTAGAGAATATAGAGAATATATTTTTCAATTTAATGTATTTTATGATGAAACCAGACCAAATTTCATATATTTAGCAAAAATAAAACTTGCAGTTATTTCTAAGCAGTACTTTAAAGTATATCTTTTTTTCTTTTTACATACTGTCAGACATGATCATGTAGAGTGTGAATTAAGGTTTGAAATGTGACTTAAGCATACATTATTTGACACAATTAAATTTGATAATTTTTTTTTCCAAGTGTTAAACAGAACGACCTATAAGCACATACTTTTTCAGTAGTCTAATGTAGGATTCAGCAAATCATGGACATACATCTGATAAATTCAGTGACATTTATTGTACATGCTGACTACTAAAAATCATTGTGGTAGGCTTACAGTAATTACGGTATCTAAGAAGACATTATGATTTAATAAAGAACGAATGGTTTTCAAGAACTGCAGTACACTGTATCATTCTAAGTACCACAGTACTGATATTAAACCTAGCAAGGACACTACATTACTGTAGATAGAATTACTTTCTACTACAATTCAGCTAGGCAAATAAAAAAGAAATATATTAGTTTTAAATTTTCTACAGCCTGATGTAATTTTTCAGGGGCAAAGCTCCTTGTTTGTTAGTCAAAACAGTAGTCTAAAACAAAGTAGGACTCATTAACAATAACTCGTTAGCAAACACCATGGTATTATTAATAAAAGCAGAAATCCATTTCAGAGACAAATGGGCTAAAAGCTAGAAGTGCAAACTATGGTCATGACATCTACTCAACAGGCGCATCACAATTTCATACAGGGTGTTTGGTAAAGCTAAAGTCAGACACCAAGCACATTTTCTGTGCAGTCAGCTCAACCAATATAAATAAGGTGTGCAAATAAGCATGGCTGATGAGTTGCTAAAATTACAGTGTTTGCATCAGGAAGAGAAGGGGGCCGATTGAAAAACATAACAGGAAAGAAAAATATGAAAATGTCACAAATGGTGTACCACCAATCTTGCAAAGAGCACAATATCCAGAAGCATAACCACCATATTTGTTGTTCTTAATCATAGTTATTTATTCTACTATTTGCCTGCTCTTACATCATTGTTTCTTTTATAATGAACTAAATGCATTCTCTTTGCATCAACTGAAATTTTCTTTAATCTAGGTTCATATGAGCACATTATGGTATTATTTGTACTGTTCTTACAATTTTTTAAAAATTCATAATGCATATTAATGATATTAATCTACTGTAGCTACAACAGATGCTTTTTTATGTTTATGTATGAACATAAACATAAATAAAATGCATTATTCATCCATCCATTATCCAACCCGCATTATCCTTACTACAGGGTCACGGGGGTCTGCTGCAGCTAATTACAGCCAACACAGGGTGCAAAAATGTATTATTATTATTATTATTATTATTATTGCGTGTGCCATTGTTGGGGTCTCAGAATTGTGCTGTGAATTACTACAACTAAAAAAACAGCAACATTTATTTCAATAGCACATTTTCATACAAAGGATCAACATGCCTTACAACATTAGTAAAAATAAAAATATTAATATTAAAAATTGCAGGCTGCCAGGGAGGAGTAGGAAATAAAAACTTAGCAGGGGTTCCAAGGCTAAATGAATGCTAATTATAAGTTACCAGTAACGGTGCACTGCATGATAATGTGCAGTGAATACACTTGACTTGAGCATTCATAGTTTTCATACTCTTTCTCTGTACATTTAGCATTTGTTTGCTCAGAGGTTGATGCACTTGCTACTTCCTGAGCAGCTCTTTTTTTCTCCACCCTAGCGGCCTGCTTCTTCTCTTCTTTTGTCGGAATCTTTTCACATTAAAACTGATTACGTCAGTGTTTGTTGCAATTACTTAGTACATTTTCCTTATTTTTTCACTTAAGCTGGCACTTGCGACAGATTGAAGACTTAATAATGATTTAATATATGAAGAGGTAGGGGAAGTGATGGTGAAGGGGGTAAGGATGAAAACGGCGCCCGTACGCATGCGCCGTACTGCTGTCCTGCTAGCCACTGCCGAGAGATGATTCTACAATAAAATAAAATAAAAATAAAAAGTGGAATAACCTTGGAGGTCAATCCTCACCCCGTAAGTGGATAGTAGACTTCACGTAGTATATGTTTACCAAATTTCTGGACAATATGTCAAATGGTTTGCAAGCTACAGGTGATTTAAAATCCTGGACAGACAAATGAACAGCCACAGTAGCGTATTATATAAGAAGATATGCAATGAGTTATGTTGAGTCCCAGTAATGCTGCACTATAGGACAGGCTAATAAATGAAAGGAGAGGTGAAATGGAAACTTAATATTTTTGTACTGGGGAACACAAGACTTGCTGCAGGAGTAAAACAGGAGGGAGAAGAAAAAATGCTTATGTTTAGCTATGTACACATCCTTCTTTTTTGGAGTATTTTCTGTAAAAAAATAGATAAGAAACAAGAAATTTGACAAACAAGAGATCATTCAGTCCTTCAAGCCCCTTTTGTTTTACTAATAGCTAAGGTGTCCCAGTAACTCATCCAGATTCGCCTTATAGGTTGTCAAGGTTTCTGCTTCAACTACATGTGTCTGTAGTTTGTTCCAGAGTCCAACAACTCTTTGTGTAAAGAAGCACATCCTGGCTTTAGTTCTAAGTGGACTTCCCCTTAATATCCAGTGATGTCTTTGAGTACACAATTCATCCTTAAGCAAAAAGAATGCTGCTAGATCTACTTTATCAATATCTTTTGAGCATTTTAAATACCTAAATTAGGTCCCCATGTAGTCTCCACTGCTTGAGACTAAAGACATTTAATTCTCTGAGTCTGTCAAAGTAGGTAAGCCCTGGAATGCACTTAGTAGTTCTATTCTGAACAGCTTCAAGTGCTGCTATGTCTTTCTTGTGTAGTGGTTACCAAAACTGCACACAATACTGTAAATGTGGTGTTACTAGTGCTTTATAAAGTCTGAGCAAAACATCCCTTAACTTAAATTCAACAGATTTTATAATACAACCTAACATTGTTTGCCTGTTTAACTGCTTCTGTGCATTGCTTAGTTGATGAAAATGTTGTGATAACATATACCCCTCTTCTATGACAGTGTGTCCCATCTTGTATTTATAATTGATGTTCCATTGGCCAACATGCAGCACTTACACTTTTCTGCATTAAACTGCATTTTCCAGCTGTTTGCTCAGATCTGAAGGTTGTCCAGGTCTTTGTGAAATTCTTTTTTGCTACCTCCTCAGTGTCTGCCATCCTTCCAATTTTAGTGTCAGCTGTGAATTTCAAAAGTTTACTATCTATACTAGAATCAATGTCATTAATATAAATTATAAAGTAATGCTCCAAGGACATACCCTTGAAGGATTTCACTGACGACCCTGCTCAGTGTGGAGCATTCTCTTCTTATCTGTATTCTTTGTCTCCTGCCAGTTTACCAATTACAGATGCAATTTTGTAAGTTACCTGTGATGCCTACAGCTTCTACTTTCAGAATTAATCTTTCATGTGGGACTGTGTCAAATGCTTTTTTAAAGTCTCCGTAAATTACATTGTATGCTTTGTTTTTGTCAACTATTCCAGTTGCTTCTTTAAAAAAATCTACATAATTGGTTTGGCAGGATCTTGCTCTCATAAACTCATGCTGGCTGCTATTTAGAATATATACCTAATTTCATATTTGTTTATTATAGTTTCCATAATTTTGCATGGTACACAAGTAACACTAATTGGTCTTTAATTACTAGGATCCATTTGTCTCCCTTCTTGAAAACTGGAGTCACATTTGCAACTTTCCCAGTCCTCAGGTAATTCTCCTTTCTGAAGTGACTTCTGAAATGTGCCTAATAATGGCTTATAGATGATGTATTTCAATACAATTGATAACATTACATTAGGTCCAGGGGTTCATTAGTCTTCTACGTACTGCGGGCTTGAAGCACATCTGACTCTTCTATTTTAAAATCTATGAACTGAGAGTTTGTTTCTACTTTTGCATCTGCCTAATAATAGCAGTGCACTCTGTTATTTATTAACTGGCCATCAATTGTTTAATCCTTGTGTTAGATCCTTGTATTTGTTGAAAGTTTTGAAGTACTTGTGTTGTGTTGAACTGATTGACCTGACTTGACCTCCCGTGTCCTCCTTTCTTTGCACTGCTGCATGAGGACAATAACAGTATCATCCTAACATGTGATTTCACCAGTACTAGATAGCATAGGCTGTAAGCTGACTATACTATCTGTCTGTGTGATTTAGATAGATCCCATGTATTTCACTTTGCATATTTTTGCTAGAAGGAAAAAACAAAAATAAGAAGGTGCATTTTACTCCAATTCTTGCCATTAGACCTGTTTTTGCTGTCTCATAGTGGTAGCTCTGAGGCTAGGGATTTGTGATTCCTGGTTTGAATCCTGTAAAACACCAGAAGTGACTCTACTCCGTTGAGCCATTGAGCAAGGCCCTTAACCTGCAATTGCTCCGTCCTGGGTATGACATTAATCTGCATCCTGCCCTGCAAGCAGGTCCTCCAACTTGAAGGGAAAACTTTGGGGTTGGTGGCAGGATTGGCACCCAAGCCACTGTAAAAAACCTCACTGTTCCAGTGTGGTGCTGAAGTGTCACCTGTTGCATGTCTGCACTTGGATCTCAATCCGGGTGGTTCGTTGTGTAAAACACAATCTGGGTTTTAGGTACCCTGGTCCAAGAAAGGCTGGTATTGCTGTGTAATGTTTTAAACACATACATTTCCTTGAGTTGGGTAATACAACAAAGCTAATGTTTATTATGGTTTTTTTTCTGCAAAAGAAATGTTAGTGTGAACCAATAAAAAGATTTTCTAATTTTTTCTGATTGTGTCATGATTATGAGTTTGGTAGACATAATTCCCTTATCTCTCTATCTCTCTAAAGTCAGACTGCGGTACACTTAAATGGAAAATGTGGATTGAAATAATGGATATTTACTTGCAAAGAGTTATTAATTCTTTTAAAGGCTTGAAGCTTAGTTAGAATGGAGGTCTTTGTTTTACACATTGATACTTTGGCTGTTCCCTTTCAAAAATGCATCTGTAAAATGTATTTGTCCATCGTTTACAATTGTATCATTAAATTAAAGTAGATTTATAGCCTCTTCTAAAACTACAAGGGTTTTGTTTGTGGTTTTGAACTGTGGATTTAAATTATTTACTTGATATATTATGGTGAACTGCTAACTTATATTATTTAATAAGTTTATCTTGAGACCTTTTATATTCTCATTATAACACCAACATGCTGAAATGGTGCTTATAATTGTTTATAATTAGAGAATGGATTTTCTCATGGCCAGTGTGCTCATCAAGTTGTCAAGATTCATTTAAATCCTCAAGATACAGATTTTTCACAGTATTCTGAAAATTGATCGTAAGTGGGAGCATACATGTCCCTCTTGTAATGTATTATGTGGATAATCTTCCTTAAATCTGAAGCCATAATACATATTGATCAAAGCTGCTTCATTTTTTTTTTATTACTTTTTAATTTAATATTGTTTTGTTTTTTTTGTATCAGTATTCTGCTGCTGGATTATGTGAATTATGTGAATGGGATTAGTAAAGTATCTATCTATCTATCTATCTATCTATCTATCTATCTATCTATCTATCTATCTATCTAAGCACAATTGGGACTGCATAAAAGTTTAGACAGTTTTGTCATGTAAGCATCTGCATGAAAATCTGAGAATTTTAATTGATTACATGTATTTAATTATTCTGGATTATAGATAATTATTCCAGATTTGTGCATCATGAGTTTGCACTGTAATTAAAAAATTAATAGAGATAGTAAAAATTAATGTCTAACTGTTGTGTACTATATTATGCAGATACAGTATAACTTCCTCCACTGGGAAATATTCCAACAGAATACTTTAAAAACAACTTATTGACAATGATGTTTACACTGTAATCAAAGATAGCTGTTCCTAGGGATTGAACAGTGAACTTTCTTTAAAATAAAAGTGATAAAACTAAATCCCTTCATCACTTAAAATATTTATTGCTACATGAAGCAGAGCTATTTTGAATTTTCGTCCATGACAGAATGTCTCTTCTCAGCAGTTGCCATTAATATGATAAAGCTTACCTGGTGGAGACACGGCTGTTTTTTAAAGATATCTGTCAAGATTTTGATAATATGTAGCATTTTTCCAGCAATCTTAAAGATAGTTAAAGAACCCTATACTCAGTTTATAATGGATATCATGTAGACATTTTATCATCAAAATGACACCACCTGCCTGTTATAAAATCCAGCCGTGCTTACAGAATTCTAATTTCCTTCAATGAATATTTTTTAAGGATGCCTATCAAATAATGTATCTTTACTTTAATTTTAGCCTGCTGCATAACATATCATTTACAGAAAAACACTAACTACAATAAATACAAAAGTGATTTGTTATGTTCATCTGCAGAAGTATGACATTTACACAGACTTCATAGCACATTGTGTTTTGGGGGAACTTGTGTGAATGATCGGGAGTAAGTTATTCTCCTCATCTCAACATCAGTCATTCTGCTCATCTCAACATAAATTTGTCTTTAAAAAATGTTTTGCCATTTATCTAAGTGGCTCCCTCAGTTCTTAATGGTGCGGTTGAAGGAAAAAACACCAGTCCCGTCAATAAATGTTGGGTTGCCAACCCAGCTGTTCCCGTTTACTTGAACAAAAAATAATAAACAAAAATATAAGCATTCTAGGGTATGGAAGGCTGTGAGAATAAACCTCAAAAGCAAAAGATACCCATATATGGGCTTCAAAATTGGATTCCTTTCCGGAATGTCAGGTATGTTACAGCTCCATCCTGTGGTGTTCTCTGCTCTCAGAATGAGGCCTTCTTCTGTCAACCCTGTAATTTATAGCCAGAAGACTGGAAGGAGTGGAGTCAGTTGCCCTCACTAGGCATTTTCTCAGCACTGTGAAGGGGTAGAGCCACATACCTTGAGGGTGATCCACACATGCGTGACAGTGGAAATGGCTTATCTCCAAGAATTTAAGTTGTTAATGATCAATCAGGTCCCAGTTATAACTCATAATTGATCAATCACATAATGAATGAAACTAATTTGTGGTAAAACTGGTGACAGATTGTATCTTAATCCACCTCCTTTATTTAGAGACAGGCGTTACTTTACATGTTTCCTTTTCCACATCTCTTTTGAACCAGCAATCTTCTCTGTCTACAATGTGAATGTCCTTATCTATGTGAGCAAAGACTGCCAAGTCCTGTCCAGATGTGTTTGCCCATCTGTGTTGTGCCATACGTTTAGCCAGCAGCTGCTTTGTTTCTCCAATATACAGGTACAGTTCACAATACTCCCATCACTCTACTGTGTATACTACATTACTCTGTCTGTAATAAGGGACCATTTCCTTTTTGCCTCACCACATTGTTTGGCTTGCTTCTTTGTGCTGATTTAATTAAAGTTAATTTAGGATAGCCACACGTCAAAAAAGACATCCTCACATGAACCTTCTTCCATAGAAGTTGCGTCCGTTGGAATCTGTTCTGCACAGTAGTATAATGTTTTGATGACTCCTAATCAAAGTGCAGGTACTTTAAATAATTATCATGTGATTGAGAAAGAACTTGAATGATCACTAACACCCTAAATTCTTAGTTCCTCTAAGAACTGAGGAAGCTCCTTAGGTAAGCAGTGAAACACTTTTCAAACGGGAAATTGATGTCCAAATGATCAGAATAACTTGCTCACGATCGTGTACTATCTTGGTTGTCTGTGAATATCCACAGAGAACTTGAATAATGTACATCTAAAATAGTTTGCCATTATTAAGCAATAATTCCATAATTTATAGAAATTCATTAATATCAGTTTTTTGTACTTGTGTGCAAACAATCCTCGAATCAATTTTAGTATAATATCCATAACTTAAAGTTTTATAGCATAATACATGTATGATTTTTTTTTTTCTTCAACCTTAAAATTCTTAAAATATTTTTTTAAGTTTTCTTTGACAACATAATAAACCAGTTGTGTTAGGATTTCTTGTATCACTGCTATATATTGTGAATTATACACACTTGTCAGAATCTGTAATAACATCCCTCTAGCTTTTTGTTTTTTTGATTATTTTTATATATATATATTTTTTTTTTGCCTTTTTATGCTGCAATAAAGATCTTATTACCTTTTCTCTCCTTCCAGCAGAAGACTATAAGTCATTGAAAATACTCCAAAGCAGTATATTTAAAAATTCTGAAAAGCGTATTATGCTTTCATAGTGGGCAGCCTGGGATATTGCTAAGGGTGAGGATGAAGGCAAAGGAGAATATTCACTTATGAACTACACCACTTTAAATGAAAAAGTATGTATTCTTTGAAAATTAGTCACTGTAGAATTGAATATAACCGGAGAAAAAGCAGTATATATAAAATGAGTTGAATATGTTACATTTTGTTATGCTGAATATATACAGTATAACGTATTTAATGGCATGGCATGTTGACCTGTATGTCTAATAAAGTTTTCTCCTTTTATGTGATACCTGGCTTCCTTATTTAGGTAGTTATTAAGTTTTGTTGTTTTTTTTTTTTTTTCTTTTTTTCAATTCCATTCAGTTTATTTCCTTATACCATACACCTCTCAATGTGCTTAGTGTAGTGTAACTTCACATTTACAAAATTGATTTCTACTGCATTTTATTAAAAATAGAATTACTGTTGTTATTCATTAGTAAGCCTTAATAGTTCAATTCAATGCATTTTGAAACAGTGAAAATGAAAATAAAAACATCTCACTTGAATTAAAGGACAAGTGGGCAGATCAGTAGGAAGAAAATAAAAAGTCAGAAAAAGGTATTTTATTAAATATAAAAATGCATTCTTTAACCATTACTGTATTGTAGCTTGAATTTTGAAATTGATAAGAATCACTTCAGAGACATACATGTGTAATACTACAGCAGAACTTTGCTTTTCAAGGCCATTTAGAAACACAGGAAACTTCTTTGTATTATTGTAAAACCTCAAACCACACTTACTTTTCTTCTAAGGTATACCCATGCTTACAACTCTGCCTCTGAACTGGAAAAATTCCTCTCCTAAAAATTAAACCTGCTATTACAATCTACAAACAGTATGTCTTAAACAAAATTGTAAAGTTCTTATAATGTTCTTCAGAGGTTCGTAATGTTTACTGCAGTGTATTGTGGCTAGATAATATTGCAAAGCCAAGTGTCTCAGTTCTCAGTAGCTAGTGTAAGGAGTACACGGACACCTCATTCAGAAAGCTGCAATATTTTACTTCCACACTTGCACATACAGTACATCCTGCCAGAACAGAAAAAAGGCGCTTCTCTTGGTGTCTGCTATTCAGCTTAGTTTAAAATAAAACTCATTGTAAAAGAAAAATACAGAGTTATGAAAACTACCAGTTTAAGATTTAGAGTGAAATTAAGATATACTCATCAACAGTTCCCTTATAAAATGTGTTTCTCAGACTGTCATTTTGAGGGGCATTGCTTGCCTGCTGTGCACTTTTTGACTACCACTAATACCAACTGTGAAAACAGCATTAGTATTCTTGGGAATACTTTCTATCCCCGAAGGTGACTCTGAGAATTCCATCTACACTGGTATGTTTGTGTATGCCCGGTGGTCCCTATGCCAATCAAGATTAACTGAGCAACCAAAGTGAAAACGACTGATCACACCAAGGACAATCAAACTGGGCACACACACTCACAGGCAGATTATATAGTAGATAACAAATATTGAACCCTCCAGCATATTTTATTTTTATGCAGCAGGGAAACCTAATGCAATTAATTGTGACATGTTGTCATTCATAAAAATGAAAAAAATGCTAAAGAACACTCTGAATATGTTTTCTGTTTTTCCATTTACTTAAGTAATCATCAATTTTTATTCACCTTTTTTTATACTCCAGTGCAATTAGTTTTTATTAAAATTACTAAAACTATTTGAAATAAATCTTCTTGAATACAAAGAAGTTAGTTGTTTAACAAGAATTACAAGAATAACAAGAAAATACCTACAAATTATTAATTCAACATATAGCAAATTTACATAATAAAAACAAAGAAGCATTGAAAGCAAATCTAAGGTAAAGATTTTTAAAAAAGCAATGTTTTGGAAGGGTATGAAAAGCCATCCCTCAAAGCAAAATATAGTGTACTACTTGGTATAAGGAAATGAAAAAAATATGACATGTTTGTTAACCTGTGTAGAAAAGGTCATCCTCAAGAGCCGAATATCCTTGATAAATGACACTAGTCACAGAATTCACAGTATTATGGTAACAATGAAGGAATTATACTCTAACATGGTTGAGACAGGAGAATCTACAGTATGCATGTAGCAATAGGAGTATACTGGTATAGTAAGTTTCATGGAAAAAAATGAAAAGCATACATCAAATCTCTTCTTCAGTTTCTTACTGGGCTTGTTGAGACTTATCTTTGTGCATGGATTATGACAGTTAACATCTCCTATTACTTATTTATTTAAATATGAATGCAGCAAGAAATTACAAGATAACCAGTAGACCTATACTTTAAAAACTTATTAAAATTATAAGTCATTTTTATTTATTAATAATTATTAAATTATTGCTAACCAAACATATGCTTCATAGTTATATCCTACCCAAAGGATAACAATTGCCAACCAATCCTGGTAGCCTAAGTAGACTTATTTAAATATAAAAAGACCACACATCATCCAGAGAACACCATCCACATTGCCAAGCACCGCGACAGCAACATCATGCTTTGGGGATTCTTGTTTGCACTGTAAAAGTAAAAAGCAAATGGGTGCAGTAAATTAAAGAGAAATCCTGGGGAAAAATATCTCTGCTGTCTGCAACAGAGACCAAATACTTGGGAGAAAATTTATTTTGCAGCAGAATAATAACTCAAACCAAACTGCCAAGGCCACACTGAAATGTATTAAAAAACAAAAAGCAGTTTATGCCCTGGAGTGGATCAGTCAAAGCATTAACCTTATTTCCATTGAGAATATGTGGAAGAAGAAGAAACTGTTGTTTCCATTTAAAGTGAAGGAGCTGGAAGATTTTTGTAAATAGGAATAGGGAGTGTTATTGCACTGCCCATTTGTGAAAGCTAGTACAGATTTATCTTGGCTGCAATTTCTGCACCAGTAAGAAGGTTTTGAAGGCTTAGTGTATACAATCTTATAAAACCAAGATGTTGCTGGATTTCTTTTGTTTTGAAATTTTAATAATTAGCTTAGAAAGATTTTTTTTTTCATTTTTCTTGGCATTAAATTAGTTGTCAATTTTAAGGAAAAAAATCTCAATTACCAAACACTAAAGGTAACAAATGTATTTTATTGCTAATGGTTAATAGTTGCAATAACAAAAAAGAAGGCTAATTGTGCCACAGCAAAGTCACACTGTGAAGCTATTTTTTAATCTAGAACTGACTCTTTTTCTGGCAAAGTGACGTCTAACTACTACAACTAATTGCCTTCCCACTAGAAAATAGCAAGAGCTGTTCTAATGATGTCAGCGCTGTCTTGGTGATCAGCACTTATTCCCTGGCAGAAGCCTATGGTACGTCTTCTTGGTTGTTAAAATTAATTCTCGGGGTAAAAGATGTCAGTTCTTCATTCAAAAAGGTGGACTAGGGAGAGTGTTCAAGTTCACATGGCGGTCATGCTGAGAATGTACTTGATTTACAAGCTACTACAATAAAACTATATTGTGTCCTTCTAATTATCTCTTCAAGGGTATAGAAACTTGCCTGTCACTCACAGGGGGTTTACTCGCACCTAGCTGCTGTATAGAATCCAATGGAAAACTGTTACTGCTCATATGCTGTAACTGCTATTTATGTTTTCAGTCATCTCTCTAGTGTGCTAGAAACCTACATCAAATAAAACTTTGAGATTCAACTGTGCTTAGTGAAGCAGTTTTAAACACACAATGCAGACATAAAACTATACCACCTTATTTTCAGATTGAAAGAAAAGTGTAATGGATTGTAAAGTCTTGCTTGGCTGGCAAGTTGGTGCCCAAAGCAATAAGGACCCAGGAATGGCATAAAAATGAAGAAAGTCTCAAAATTTATGGTCTCTTTTTTTGCAGACATATATACAGTATATAAAGAGAGGGAGAAAAAGAGAGAGAAAAACTCCCATTGTTAATTTGAAAGTTAATCAGGAACTGCCAGTGGATTTATTAGAACTGTCCCAGAATTCTTCTGGAGCAACACAGAATACAAAAGGCGGCGTGGGGGTATGGGTTGGGGGGTGGATGCCATGGAGGACTGGCAAAATATTCTAATAGAATGCCCAGGGTAACATGAAATCTCATTTTTGCCAGTGGAGAAGACTACCAATTGTTGTTGCTGACTGGAAACGGGCAGGAAAGAAAGTAAGTAAATGATGAAAAGATGGACGAAACTAGAATCATGATACTTTAGAGGTCGAAACCAAAGGAACCAATAACTCTAATTACCCAATATATAAATGAAAATTGTTGTTGAGAAAGGAATGCCATGTTATTAATCTGTAAAAACACATAGCACCTTTGAACATTAGTAATTTTTTTTTTTTAGGAAGTTAATCTGTAATCTTAGATGCTGCATAACACTTGTAATATCACAAGAATTACTTCCATGGACTGTGCCCCCTAAAAACAGTCCATAATATTGGCACAGAATGACAGAGCCTACCAAAAAAAACAAAATCACTGTTCACTATCACAACACATAACATGAAATAATAATTAATTCTTCTTTCAGCAAAAATAGAAATGATTCCCTAATGTTCAGAATCAGTAATGTGCCATAACTGTGGATAAGAAAAAATATATTAAAACCAGAAAAAAAATAATAAAAAATGCCACCTCATTACATAGCCTTAGAAAGTTGAATAAAACAGAGAGTACTCAATACCAAAGCCTATTTAAATCTGTTGGTGACAAGGCACACAAAACACACATTATAAGAACAAAGTCACATTTTCACTTGTGATCCTTGCCAGACAAGCCTAACACCTATAATCAAACAACAAACATGCAGCCAGCACAGTCTCTCTTCCACCATGTTATCAGGTTCAATGTTGTTCATTGATGAAGTTAGGAGATACAGTACTTGTCGAGAGTGAATGCTCAAAAAGCTGTAGGCATAGATGGAATCTGAGGCACACTTTCAGAGAATGTGGTGATCAGCTAGTACACATCTAATGCAAAATTTGCAAAATGTCTACAACTCAGATTAGTCCGTATTAGTTTTAAGACAACCACCTTTGTTGCAGTGGCAAAAAACATTTTCAGTCACATGTCTGAATGACTATTAGAGGGTAAAACCTGGTACTGTGAAATGAGAAGGTGATTATTGGCACATGTCAATTTTAGCAAACATACAATGGATTCCCATCAGTTTGCCTTCTGTGCAAAATGATAGATGGAACAGCTAGATTTCCACAACCTTCCACAAAGCAGTAACCCACTTGTAGAAACAATTGCTTGTGTAGGAATGTTGTCTGACTTTAATGTTAAATACAGAAATCTTCCTGAAGGCAGCAAGGATGCTCAAAGGACAGAATTATATTGTATAATTAGATCCAGGACTTCCTGACTGGTAGGCTTCAGACTGTCAAGCTTGCAGAATACACATCTAACAATCTAACACCCAAGTACCTCAGGGCTGCATGCTGATAAAAAAATGTAGCAGGGTGATTACTTCTTGCTGAAAACGTCAATGACAACCATTTATTTCACTACATCACCAAAACCAACAAACAAATAAATACTACTTGCAACATGCATGAGGCAGAACAAGTAATGATATAAGAACAAGTAACGATAAAAGCAAAGCCCAATAGGAAATTCCTAAATCAATTCTTTTAAAAAATGGTATTTGAGGCAGTAGATGGATTAGTTATTAATGACTTTAATGTGTAGCTTTGCACCGGCAATTCATAAAATTTCATAATTTCATGCAGTGTTTGCTCAGCTTGACAAACTGTTTTGTATGACAAGTGCTAGAGAAAAGACCCAGTCATATACTGTATTAGACTCTTACAAAAAAGAAAGTTACAGTTAAAAATACATTTAAAGGCAGCTGGTCGACGTGGTGCATCAATGGAATAGAAAGGAAATGTCCACTTTGAAGCAAAATTCATCAGTAAAGGCTACTCCCTCTGCATTGTGCATTAGCAGAGAAGGAAAAGCTTTGCACACTTCCAAGAAACACCCATAGGTGGACTGATCATGATAATGGGTAGGTTTATTATTTTTTGTGATTTTCCTGAATGAATATTTAAAATGAGGTATATTTAAGCTTTTTGGAACCCAAGGATTCTGAATTTAACATTAGTTTTTGGTTTAGTGATGAACTGAAAAAAATGTAATATTTTTACCACTGGCCGTCTTTGGTTTTCTATGGGCGCTGCCATTTCAAGGCAAATGCATTTTCCAAGGCGATACTACTTAGAATTTCATAGACAGCATATGTAGTCTTAACACAAGAGGCATCAATTGATCTACTTATATTTTGTCAACTTTCAAGGATCATGGCAAAGCTGACATGGTAATATTGACTGCAAATCACAAACCAACACTGAAAAGAAAACGTGTCCAACATATTGGACACTTGCACCTGGAATATCAGGGAATTAGACATGAAAATTAATCTAACATGGATATTCTGGAAAATCCACACAGTAAACGTAGGTCACAAGAGCTGCCAGACAGCAGAGCTAACCATATTATCAGATTACTAGTCATAGTAAATTTAAAATACTTGAATAGGATCTACTTATGTGATATTATAACAAATGCAACTTGGGTAAAGTCAAGAAAAGGATATGAGTATAATTTTAACTAGAATATTATTATTAGTAGTAGACATAGTATTGACATGTATACAAAGTACAGTAAAAGTCTGACTCCCATGCCCAACCATGCAACATGTTACCACTCCACAGCACCAGGATAAAAAAAGTAGGAAATGCATCATTTATTTTTATTTGCTACTAGCTGTGTAAGCCCGTGTTGTATTAAAATCATCAGAAAAAAAACTGAAATGTAGAGATGTCAGGTAATTGAAAGGAACTACTCTTGGCATCTCTCTCCTAGGAGGAATTGTTTTGCCAACATCCTCACATCACTTGTGCATTAGTGGCAGTAGGAAAATTAAAAGGGATGTCATTTTGCCGATGTTAAGCAACTTTATCTTTCTTCTGAGGTTTCGTTTTGCTGATGTGCTAGCCCTGCTTGTGTTATTAGTGGCTAAGCGAGTTTTCTGTGTGCCTTTACCCTGACTCCAACTCTCTCTTCCGGACCGGACAGACACACACACTTCCACGCGTATACGTTTATATACAAGAAAAGTTAAAAAAAAAAGATCAGCCTATCTGTTGCATTACACCTTGCCCCAGGTATAGGTGCAATTCACCCCTTCTTGAGTCTGAAAGAAGTATTACAACATTAGATGACTATAAAAAATTTAAAGCATGTTGCAAGAATGCATAGAATTGACTGTTAAACAGAAATCAGAGTAGAAGGGGGATGAAATAGTTTGTACCATTCACCCCTTGAAGAGTCCATTTTATAGGACTAAAAACAGATTTCTGTCATAAGGGCAACAAGATTCAACAAAAGGCTACTGATGGTACCAATGTAATATCCAAAAATCTAGCAAATCACTGTTATAAATAAAAAGTAAATTATCAGTTTTGATTCTCATTTGCGTGTGTCACCCTGCACATTAATGTCCCTAACAACATTTTTTTGAATTACATTAAATCGATAAATTAATGTTTCCCAGAATTCCATGTCGGATGAAGGTTCACAACCTAAGAGTATAAATGAAAGCCAATTAGAGGCCATGTTAAAGGAGTGAGATTGGGAATTTTCTGTGAGTTTGATTGGAAAGATTTTGATTGACGTTTAATCGCTTTTTGTGTAGAATATTGGACAGTTTGTAGGATCTGATTTGTGTATGAACTCTGGATTGCATGGATGGAAAAAGGCAAAACATCACAGACATTCTAACAAAGAAGATCACTTTCTTTCTCTTCACCAAAAGTAGTAAGTACAAAGCATTATTCTTCTCATCTAAAAAAGAGAACATATGTTTTCATATTTATGGACACTCAAGTCCCATCCACATCTGCAGAGTTAATAGCATCAGAGGAGATACCAAGTTACCTAAGCCTACCGTGCCATACTGAGTCTGATCCTCTCCTTTACTGGAAGGACAACCAGAACCAGTTCCCCTATTTGGCTCAAATTGCATGCCAGTATCTAGCTATTTCTGCTTCATTTTCTGGAATGTGTTTTCAGTATTGCTGGCAAGATATTTAGGCCTGAGAGTTGCAATCTTAGTGATGGTTTTCATGAAATGATGATTATTTGATGCAATAATAAGCATGAACATGACTCATTACCTTGTGCTCTGAGGCATATATCATGTGGTAGCATTTATCACATTGAACTAGTATTAACAGTATATTCAGATATCATTTATCAATTGTTAATATACTGTTCTCAGTTTTATTTACCTACATTTCATCAACTATTTTTCATACATTACTTGGTATTTGGAAGGCACCATAAATAAATTTCACATGTATGTCCCTACATGTAATCCTAAGTAAATGCACAGAAACAGCAATAAATGGAATTTGGCAGAATCACTAAATTGAATTCCATTTCCTAAATCTCCAGTTCAGTTCTAATTCAGTCCCCTATAGTTGTTGATGAATTCCAATTCCATTTCCTTATTTGAAAAGAAGGATGACTGCTCATTCCTGACAATATATACAAAGTTGGTTTTTCAGAACTTTCTAAACTTTATTGATTATTAAAAAAAATATCTGCAACTTACTCTGGAGTTAATTTGAAATTTCCCACTTGCTCCTGCAGCACCAATAATAATCAATTTCTTTGGGCATGCACAGTTGATCATCAAAATGCCATTGTGTGGTAATGTGAGTTTTAAATACAAGAAGCAGTCACAAAGTTCAAGTAGTCTGTAATTATTCATCCACCCAGATCCCACAATCTGCTCCATAAAAAGTGTACTACTCTGAAGCTCTTAATTAATGTTTTCAATAGGAAAAGATTTGGGAAGAGTGAAGATGATGAAAACGACAAGATGAGACTACAAGTACAGGACTTAAACTGGCTAAAAGAGGGGAAATGAATGTGGTGGTGAAGGCTTTTGAAGTTGACAGAGATTAGGAAAATGAAGACTGTGGCAAATGCATCTTGCTCTGTCCATCTCCCCTTTAGAAATGGTAGGTAGAATATGAAGAAGGTCACTTAGATGATATGACGATATATGATATGTATGTATGAGATGATCAGAAGATGTATCTTGGGAAAACAATCAGTGACACAAAGTGCCATCTTAGGACACCATGGAGAGAAAGTAAATGGGAAAGTAACAGCTTGTCACATTGATGGCCACAATTATTAAAAAGTAAAATGAACAGCCTCGCCTGTTCTAATGTGAACATTGGATATTAAAATAAAGAATCATCAGCCTTGATTTAAAAGCTTAGGCCAGTGAAGCTATTTGTATATTGGCAGGTAAATGATTACAGACTTTGGGGAAACTTGAAACTAAGGCTTTGTCATCAATATCAGGCTTGTTTACCATAGAATCTGTGAAAAATCCTGCACTGTGTGATCCTAGAAATATAGAAATTAGTAACTTCTGTAAGGGAAAGGGAGGCAAAGCCATTCATGACTTTGTAAGTTCGAAAGAAGTTTTTTATTGCAGCACATGTAAAAAATACAAAAAAATGTATTAAATGTTTTTTCTTGTAATACCCAGACTGTTACACAGTCAATCCAATTGTCTTAAAGTAATAAACTAACATTACTACTTAATAATTGACAGAAAAATGTTTTTTTTTTTTGCAATATTATGTACAATGGTTTCATACTTCAATGATATACTCAAAGGGTTTCTCTGAAAGAGGCTGTGCAAAACAGAGTGTAGAAAAATATTTAATGAGACATAAAAATGTGGTAGTCCACATATATTAGAAAGAATTTAGCCAAAAAAGATTAGAAAAAATATTTTCATTCTGTACATATAAAATAAATGTTTATTTCATTGCAATACATTCATTGTCAGGTTTGGAAAGTCATTTTAATTTTTTTTTGTTAAAGAGAAGAACTTTCCCAGTGATTCACCATTGTAGATGTTGATCAGATACATAAGTACATTTGTACAGACTGTGCGATCTATCTATCTATATATAAAATACAATTTCTGTCTGTCTTTGTTTCCTATACAGTCATTTGACAGATCTAAAGCAAATTTTGCATAGTTGCTCTCTAGAACCATACAGACAAGACGGAGTGCTTTGGAACCCAACATTTTGACTTTGGGGGAGTCCCAGTGTGTGTTTGTGTGTTTTTTTCCCCCAGTGTGATACAGCTTGCACACTAGTGCCACCAGCTGGCACAGAGCAAGTAAGCCTTCCAAACAGACTGAAGCCAGACTAGGAGACAAAATGACCAGAGCTTAAAATTACTTACCCGGGCAAAGCCCGATGTGTTACTATATACTTTAATATGAAGAATAATATCATGTGCTTTTGCAGAGGGGGGTTAGGCTTGATCAAGTGTGAAAGTTCATCACAACACACAGAAAAATCAAAATAAAAATTGTTGTTGTTTTAACTCTTACTTTGTCTGCATTTCTTCATAAATTTAAGCACAATGAACTGTCCACCTTGAATTAAGAGGACGAGTCAGCCATGATAGTGGTCATGGTTATAAACTAAAGAGTTACTATAAGTCTGGAATCCAATCAGACCCAAAAGTAACAAATTCTCAACTCATGAGAGCAGTGAAATTGATAGAAAAACAGTGTGTATGACAGATGGGGCAGCTAACAATAACAACAGGGTCACCATTTAAAAAAACACATAAACCTTTACTTTCTTTTCTTAACCTATTCTACAAATAGACCCAAGCAAGAACAGGCACTTCAAATATTTAGTTTGTATATACAGTACAGGGTGACACAGAAAAACGGGAACTTTTGAAAAACCCAATAAAAATAGAAGAAATCCAACAAAAAAATGTTATTGACAGCAATTGAACCACTACAACTTGCCTTTTAAGAGACAGTAATCCAAATTATCAATGTCTGAAAATTACGTCCTGTAGATGGCGTCCTCCTGTACGTATGCATTTTTCCAATCTGCGATTGAGGTTCCCCACCGTTACCGAACAATTCTCACACAGCTGCCATTGATTGCCTTGCAATTGATTACTAAATTACTAAACGGTGAGATTGTTTACAGCTCAAGGTCCCTGTTCCGCAGTGCTGCCAACTGTACATGGCTGCTAATACGCATTTCAAAAGTTCCCGTTTTTCTGTGTCACCCTGTATATACATACTAGGGGCCTCTGGCCCCTGCTCATTTCGATTGCTATCCCCCAGGCGGGTGCTATGTGCTAGCCTATTCGCTTCTCTGCCACTCGCTTATGGGAAAGCGGATGTACAATTTAAGCATTTTTATTTTCATGGGAATTGTTACATATGGATAATAGAACTATATTACACTACCAAAATACCCGCGCTTCGCAGCAGAGAAGTAGTGTGTTAAAGAAGCAATGAAAAAGAAAAGGAAACATTTTGAAAATAACGTAACATGATTGTCAATGTAATTGTTTTGTCACTGTTGTGAGTGATGAGTGTTGGTGTCATATATATATATTGTGAGCTGGAGGGCTGATCGCACCCCAAATAGAGACAGACGCCCCTGGGAAAACCACAAACCCTGAAACACTGACTACACATTGCTCCTTATCCTTGCACTATAACGCGTAATACAAGCCTCGCGGTACTCCGCGACTTATAAGCCTTGCGCAGCGCCTGTCAGTTTGGGAATTGATTGTTTGCTTTTATCTCTCTCTGCTCCTAGCGGAACTGTTACATCTGACTTGTCATGGAGCACGTTTAAGCTCATGTGTTTGCGGTGTCTGAATAAAAATCCTTCTTTTTTTCTACGACCTTCTGTGTCTCTGTGCAAATCTGTGACCCAAGCGTGACAAGTGGTACCAGGAGTGGTTGCACAGATGGATGCCGCCGAAGACTTATTTCAGAAGTCTAAAACATTTGCACTTAAAGACTGGAAACTAAACATGGATGACCCAATCCGCGCAAATTCAAGATTTGATACATAAAGTGCACTGTTGGTTTGAAGGAGACGTGATGGAAACAGTTGTCGTGAATATATTACTGGCTGGCATACCTGAAGTTCTTCGAGATGAATTTCTACGCCATGATATTAAATCATTAACGATTATGTCCAGACGATTAGAGGGTTCACAGTCCACTTGGAGAAAGAGCGGTGGATTTCGTGCTGCTTCCCAACCTGTGAACGAACGCCCAGGACATTCTCGCCGCTCGATCGACAAGCTGCAGGACCTGAAAATCTAATGGGGTCAGGTGGGACCCCGGGAAATCCAGTCGTAGATGGGACGCCTGTTTCTGGGGAGACGGCGGCAACAGCGGTCGACAGACCGTGGAGGCTACAGAGCACGTCGACGTGGACGCCGAGAGGATATTTCGAAACGGAGCCGACCGTAGATGTTTCCGATGTGATCAGCTCGCCATTTGGCAAGAGAATGTCGCTTGTCTCCAGCTCATTCAATGGAGATTGGACTGGCCGAGATTTGTTGCTCAACTATTACATATCCGGATGGAAAAGATGGCTTGTTGATCCCGGTGAAATTGGGGACAGAGAAATCTCAGCATTGTTAGATTCGGAAGTGACCTTTGTATTGTGAGACGAGACTGTCTTAATGAACAATGCCTTAGAGACTGTGAGACTGTAAAAATACGCTGTGTACATGGTGATGTTAAAGATTATCAGACTTTACTTCTTCCTTTAACTTATAGGGGCCACTTTAAGGTTTGGTCTGCCGCTTCGACTCGTGCCCTTGGCCATTACTCATAGGACGGAGAAATGCCCTTTTTCCAAACTGATTAATAAATGTAAGGGACCAGTAGTCCAGTCCACTAATGAACTTGGTGGGGGGGGAGAAGAAGAAGAAATCCAAGACGAAGAACTGGTAGCGGCCGGGAAAATCTAGAGCCCAACTTAGATATTGAACCCGATCTCTCCAGCGAGACGGAGGAGGTCACCCCCGACAATCTTCCAGAATGGGCTGCTCCTTCTACATCTTCCCAGATTGCAAACGCCTCAACACAAACCGAGTGTTAACGAACAATCAGATTTTGTGCGTTTGCAGCATACTGATAGCTCATTAGAATATGCATTTAAACAGGCTCGCCCTGCTAATGACTCTTATTACCAAGAGCGTAATTCCGGGGGTGTGAAAACCCCACACTTTATAGAAAAGGACGGTTGCCTTTTCAGAGTGATCTCAGATCATTTGGAGGGGGAATTTATTGAACAACTGGTGGTACCTGAAGCACATAGGGAAACTGTTTTGCATCTGGCACATTCACACATCTTGGGGCACCTCGGTGCCGACAAAACTAGAGACCGGTTATCAAAACGATTTTATTGGCTTAATATGGGAAAAGATGTTGAACGATTTTGTACTTCATGTCCAGACTGCCAGATCGCTCTGCTTATAAGCCTCCTCGGCTCCC
Source organism: Polypterus senegalus (assembly GCF_016835505.1). Taxonomy (NCBI): domain Eukaryota; kingdom Metazoa; phylum Chordata; class Cladistia; order Polypteriformes; family Polypteridae; genus Polypterus; species Polypterus senegalus. Next base: position 232,099,950 of record NC_053155.1, read on the forward strand.
CTTTGTCCTATGCCCATATTGGAAGTTCCCTTTCAGCGTGTGGGATTAGATATTGTGGGACCATTACCTAAGACTAAGGATGGGTACCAATATTTGCTGGTGTTGGTTGATTATGCGACACGATATCCAGAAATGATTGCGCTGAAAAGGCCAACTCTTCGGCTGTAGCCAAAGCACTATGTGAAACTTTTACTCGTATTGGTATCCCTAGAGAAATCTTAACTGATCAGGGCACACCTTTCACTTCTCGCGTGATGAAACAATTGTGTGACAGCTTTGCTATTAAGAAATTGAGTACTACTGTTTACCATCCTCAAACGAATGGTTTAACCGAGCGATTTAACAAAACATTGAAACAGATGATCAGGCGAGTTGCTCATAATGATCCCACAACATGGAACACTGTCCTACCTTTTGTTTTGTACGCTGCGAGAATCACCACAGGCGCCCACTGGCTTGAGTCCCTTCGAGTTGTTATTCGCAGGCGGCGCGAGGCATCCTGGATGTGGTACGTGAGGAATGGATAGGGAAACGAGAGAGCAGCTAAAGGTCCAAGCTTTGCAGATCGACTAATTTCGTTGCAAGACAGAATTTCTATGCTTTCCTCTATTGCTGTGGAACACCAACAACGAGAACAGGAAACTCAGAAGCGCCTTTACGATAGGCGCAGCAAGCTCCGTGAGTTCAAACCTGGCGATCGTGTTTTGGTACTGGTTCCCTCGGATCCACACAAATTCTTAGCTAAATGGCAGGGCCCGCCATTATTGAGGAGCGTATGAGTCCGTAAATTACAAGGTTAGAATACCGGCGGCGCAAACCATTCCAGATTTTACACATTAACCTCTTGAAGGAATGGCACGACCGACAAGAGGTTAACACTTCCTTGGCTGCTGTTTCTCAGTCCGATGTTACCATTGGTAACGATCTTACTGACACGCAAAAGACAGAACTGTTATCTTTGATAGAACGGAACACTGATGTCTTTTCAGATTTACCAGGCAAGACTAACATTACAAAACATAAAATTACCACTGCACCTGATGTTCGCAGACAGATGCGGCCGCTCGATACCGGAAGCGCGCAAATATTGTGCCAAGAGGTAAAAAGATGCTGACACTGGGTGTAATTCGTGAAAGTAAAAGTGACTGGTGCAGCCCAGTCGTATTAGTCCCAAAGCAAGACGGTTCGGTTCGGTTCTGTATCGATTTCAGACGCTTGAATAAGGTCTCTAAATTGATGCTTATCCCATGCCCCGTGTCGATGAACTGTTGGAAAAACTGGGTCAGGCGAGCTATATCTCCACGCTAGATCTCACGAAAGGCTATTGGCAGGTGCCTTTAGAGGCTAGCAGTTGTGAGAAAACGGCATTTGCGACTCCTGACGGACTCTATGAATTTACAAGACTCCGCTTGGTCTTCACGGGCACCTCTAACTTTTCAGCGTATGATGGATCAGATCCTACGTCCTCACTCTGAATATGCTGGGGCATACCTTGACGATGTCGTGATTTTTAGCAATGATTGGAAAACACACTTAGAGCGGCTTCAAGCCGTTCTTGAAAGCTTGAGACAGGCTGGCCTTACTGCTAACCCTAAGAAATGTAAACTAGGCATGTCCGAGACTCATTACTTAGGCTATTCTATGGGCAAGGGTTTACTTAGGCCACAATTAAGGAAAATAGAAGAAATGCTTGTTTACCCGAGACCTGAGACACAGAAACAAGTACGCTTTCTGGGACTCGCTGGTTACTACAGAAAATTCATTCCAAATTTTGCACATAGAGCTGCTCCTCTTACAGAACTTACTAGAGGCAGAAAAACCGACCTGTCCTGTGGACAGAAAATTGCTAACGCTCTTTCAACGATTTAAAAAGCATTGTCTTCTTACCCGGTTCTAAGGAACCCGGATTTCACAAAAGATTTTATCTTGCAAACAGACGCAAGTGCATTTGGTGTGGGCAGTCCTGTCACAAATTTTGATGGAGAAGAACATCCAATCACATATTTGAGTAGGAAATTACTTCCTAGGGAACGCAATTATTCTACAATTGAGAAAGAATGCTTGGCAATTAAGTGGGCTGTGGAAGCGCTTCGCTATTACTTGTGGGGACGAAACTTCACTTTGGTAACTGATCATGCTCCACTCCAGTGGTTGTACCGACAGAAAGATACAAACTCGCCTAATGAGATGGTTTCTGGGTTTACAACCTTACAGTTTCACAGTAAAGCACCGACCAGGTTCTGAACACGCCAACGCAGACGTATTATCACGACTAAATGAACCTGGTACAGAGAGTCGCTTGATTCACAGGAATGTGAATAAAGCTGAGGGGGAGGGTGTGAGCTGGAGGGCTGATCGCACCCCAAATAGAGACAGACGCCCTGGGAAAACCACAAACCCTGAAACACTGACTACACATTGCTCCTTATCCTTGCACTATAACGCGTAATACAAGCTTACGCGGTACTCCGACTTATAAGCCTTGCAGCGCCTGTCAGTTTGGGAATTGATTGTTTGCTTTTATCTCTCTCTGCTCCTAGCGGAACTGTTATATCTGACTTGTCATGGAGCACGTTTAAGCTCATGTGTTTGCGTGTGTCTGAATAAAAATCCTTCTTTTTCTACGACCTTCTGTGTCTCTGTGCAAATCTGTGACCCAAGTGTGACAATATATATATATATATATATATATATATATATATATATATATATAGTAAAATACCAAGGCTCGCAGCGGAGAAGTAGTGTGTTAAAGAAGTTATGAAAAGAAAAGCAAACATTTTAAAAATAACGTAAGATGATTGTTAATGTAATTGTTTTGAGTGTTGTTGTCATATCTATCTATTTATATATATCTGTATGTATATATATATATATATATATATATATATATATATATATATATATATATATATATATATATATATATATATATTGGCAGCAGCGAGAAGTAAAAAGAAAAGGAAACATTTTAATAATAACGTAACATGATTGACAATGTAATTGTTTTGTCATTGTCATGAGTGTTGCTGGTATATATATATATATACATATATACATATACTGTATATATACACACACACATATATACATACTGTATATACACATATACATATCTACATATATACTGTATATACACATATATATATATAAAATCTACATATATATATCCACATATATATATATTAGGGGTGAGACTAGATTAAAAAAATTAATCCAATTAATTACAGGCTGTGTAAGAATTAATCTTGATTAATCGTAAGTAATCACAAACGTAAATTTGCCCCAAATCGCAAATGTTTTTTTTAATTTAAAAGTGTTTTAGTGGGCTTACAGAATCAAATAATAGACATGTACATGAATATTGTAAACTGAAGCTGTTTTAATTTCTGAAAAAAGCCTTTAAACTGCATTTGAATTCAAAACAGAAACAAAAATATCATCCCTGGTTAAAATTGGGCAGACTTAAAAATAAAGTGGTAGTTTAAGTACTTTAAGTACATTTTCAGAATAGTATTGTCTTTAAATAATAATAACCAAAATTTCAACATAAAGTGCAGTTTTTCTTCTTAAAAAAATAAGTCAGAAACATAAAAGGTAATTTGACCAACTTAATCTTTAAACTCTGAGTAACCTTAGCCAAAATTATTTTGTACATTAAGCTAAAACAGTGTGTTCATTGAACATTTTGTAATTAGATGTAATCAGAATTACTAACGGTCACGGAAGTCCAATGATCCCCAGTAAGAGCCACAAAGTCCCCTTTCTGTAATGCATCTAATTTTGCTTGCTTTTCAGTGTGCACAAAACCATGCTTTTATCAAGGCTTCGCCGAAGTCGAAATGATCAGTCGTAAGAACGCGCTTTATTCCGACTCTAACATTTTTGTAGCTGTGATGTGTGCATCAGTGTAATGGATGTACCAGGAAATCATGCATTGACAAAAGTTCCCGCTTGCTTGGAATTGAAAGTGTGATTAAATGCGCTTTTTTAACGCGTTATGGAGTACATGCATGGAAGCTTCTCAGCTGTGCTTGTGCTAATAAAGGGAAACATTTTAAAAATAACCTAACATGATTCTGCGTTAACCGAATATTTTTTCATACGTCCCAAACCAAGGAGATGCTAAGGTAAAATGAATCGGTAGCGCAGACATACTCAGTGCATCCCTCTCAGGAATCGAACCTCAATGTCGGCATTAGAGGCTTAAGACTCTACAATTGCGCCACAGCGTGTGGCTTATCTATGCGAGAGTATGTACTGTAGATCGGGGTATTTATATACATTTGTATATATACTCGCGTATCGCAGTGGAGAAGGAGAAGTTATGAAAAAGGGAACATTTTAAAAATAACGTAACATGATTGTCAATATACAGTAATTGTTTTGTGAGTGTTATTGAATGTTGCTGTCATCAAGGATTTGATTATCATTATTTGTTTCAATCAGGGTCGTATTTGTACGATGTGTTGTGTTCAAGTTACATTCCGTGTTTGTCAATCGTTGTAAAGATAAGAGGTTTCATTCATCGATTCATTTCTTACTGCATCAATAAACAGCTCGTCTTCCTCTTTATCTGAGATGTGACACACTGCATGCACAGGTTTTTTTTTTTACACTGTCTTCCTTTAGCAGGACATTCACTTTTTCCACCGTGTGCTTTGTTTCCGCAGTAGCTGCAGTTATGAATATGATTCTATGTATCAGACGCTTCATATTTTTTTGCTGCCTTCTCAATTGTGTAATTCGGTTTTGTTCAGCACTCTTTGGAACTGTTGCTTTTTGTCTGTGCACTGCGTCAGTTCACGTGAGCCGCTTGGTGTTCTTGCATCGAAGGTTCCCAGCTGTGCTGGTGCCATCTCGTAATGTCAGCTAAGACCGGCACTTAAAAGTTTCTCTCGCAGTTTCGCTGAGTTTGTGCCAAACACCACCCTGACCATCTCATCTTCCTCTGCATAAGCACAGTCTTTCACACGTGAATATTTACCGGCAGTGTTTTTGTATTGGATTGCCGCTGATGGACGGCCTTATATGGGCAGGCACTAAATTACAAACGCTAGTGGCAGCCTGTCTATGAACTTAATTTAATATAAACTTACGGTTCACGCCGTGCTTTGTTTCCGCACTAGCTGTACTTATGAATATTCTTGTATGCATCATTTGCTTCATAATGTTTTTCTGCCTTCTCAATTGTGAAATGGCGTTTTGTGCTCATCGTTGTTTGGAGTTCTTCCTTGTTTTCTACGTACTTACGTAGGAGGCATGATGATGTCACACGAAACTCCGCCCCCCACGGCCATTTCCAACTCAACTCCATTACATTATATGTAGAAAAATAGGTTCCAGTTATGACCCTTACGCGTAGAATTTCGAAATGAAACCTGCCCAACTTTTGTAAGTAAGCTGTAAGGAATAAGCCTGCCAAATTTCAGCCTTCTACCTACACGGGAAGTTGGAGAATTAGTGATGAGTCAGTGAGTGAGTGAGTGAGTGAGTCAGTGAGTGAGGGCTTTGCCTTTTATTAGTATAGATTACAGAGACTAATTAACCATAGTGAAAAATAGTAAAACGTAATAAATTGAAAGAAAATTATTTCATATTGCATTTAGAGGCGTTATACATTTTCATTCTGTTTAAGTTTAAAGAAGACAAATGAGAGAAACAATTTAATTTGCAAATTTTTCCTTTTGTCAATTAAATTGTTTTTTTTTTTCGGTATTTTTACATAAAATTTTTTAAACAGCATACTTTTAAGGTGGTTTTAGGGTGAGATATTTTTTGGTCATTGTTTTATGATTTTCAACAGTATATTAATTATATGCAATATCAGGTATACCAGCAAATATATCCTTAAGATGGTAACAGTCAAGTTAAATGTATGTATATAAATGTATATTTTCATTTTGAAATAAAAATGTATTGTTAAAGTTTTAAATATTACAAATCTTCCAATTCCACATTCAAAGCTATTTAAACAAATCAGTTGTCTATTGTATTAAATTTGTCACATATCATTTTTAATAGATCATGGAAATCAAGACATGCAATAAGATTAAAAGTCTTAGGAGGTTTTACAAAAGAAACCTTTTGCTCTTCATTAGAGATATCTGCTACTCTGAAGTGATTTATCGAAATGTTTGTTTACAGCTAGAAAACATTTACATTCTGCACAGCCAGCTTTAAATAAAGCTCCAGCCACACATAAAAATGTGAAAAAAAACATTGTTTTTCTCAATCTACATAATGATCTGTCACTAAAAAAATTTAAGGAACAATTCGTCATCGTAATATTTTAAAGTCTTCTAAAAAACCAATTCAGCAATGGGCACTTATCATGAAGTTAAAGTGTTTCCTTGTCTTTAAATGTAAAGTGTTTCTCACCAGGGAACATTTTAACACTGTGAATTTGAAAGATAAAAATCCCAACTGGCCTCTGTAGTTTTAATGAGACTTAACCCAGCTGTAGCTTGAATATATTTATAAAATACATTTTCATAAAGTTTAAAATGAACAAATCACAATTTCCACTAAGACGGCTGTGCATATTTTATTAGTTACCAGTTCATATAAATAACTAAAGTAAAATTAATATATATATATATATATATATATATATATATATATATATATATATATATATATATATATATATATATATATATATATATATATATATATATATATATATATGTGCATATGTTTGATTTGCTGCTTTTTAATATTGAATACATAAAAATAGCTCTGATGATGATCTATTTAATCAAAAAATAACTGTCACCCCTGATTAAAGTAAGGGTGGTTTCATGGCACAGCAGGTAGCACCATGGCAAAGAAGTACCCAGTGTATGGAATTTGCACACTCCATTTTTTATGGGTTTTCTCAAGGTGACTCCAATTTCATTCAATAGCCCAAAGACATGTCAGGCTGACAAGTGGTAACTTTGATGTAGCCCATCATGAGTGGGCAGTTTGCAACGAGCACAATGGGCATGATGATTCCTGACTTGAAAACATTACTAGGGAAATGCTGAGCAGGCATAAATAATCAATGTCCAATAGTTTGCATGTGCTTTGACCATACCTTCCATTCATTTTATAAACCTACCCATTCATCACAGAATGCAATTCCACAAAAAAAATCATACTCACTCTGTAAGGAAAAATTTGAATATGCAGAGCAACTCAACAGTTTTTTTTCACAATGTGAAAGAAAATTCATGATCATAGATGAAAATCAGTACACATAAACATCTGCACTACCACACGAGCCCAATACCATACTAATATTCTGTGGGTCATTTAGATTTAGTTTAAAGTATTTTGCTATACAGAGTTTTACTTGTGGAATGAGAAGATCTGTTAATGGAAGTTTTTTTTTTATTATTATTTTAATTTCAGCATAATACTACACTAAGTGTATGTCTTCTTTCTGTTTTCAGATTGTCAAAGCATAACTGCCTTTTGTAGAGATGTCCAGCTTGGGAATTGAAAGGTGGAGATGTATATGTACTGCATTGATTTGTAGCTGAATGTCTTGTGGTCAGGATTTCAGTAAGATCCTACAAATCTGAGTTGTTTTTTTTTCTGGAGGTAAATTAGGAACAAACTACTCAATGAAACTTTTGCTTTGCAAACCCTACTACATTCCCTTTCTCAACTATGGTCACTATCAATGAAATTTGAAAAGCCAGACAATAGGATAGAGTTCTGCACTAAAACTACAGCTTTTCCAGTTCAAAGTAAACTATTTAGTGTGGTTTTAAGCATGAAGTTAGGATTTCATTTCGAAATCTGTAATGAGGGAGTACACAGGCATGGCCCTTACCTACTGGATGGATTATACAGTACTTTGTTTGTCTGCAGGCATCTGGAAATTCCCCAGGTAGATTTAGGGATTCTAGCCAAGGTGGATATGGTGCCACACAGTGAAGCATATGGGAAAATTAAGTGAAGTAATATCAACTATTCTTTAGACTAGGGTTTCACCAAAACAACATTTATTTATATAACACGATTTCTTACAATGTAGCTAAAAGTGCTTTATAAGATATAAAACAGAATGAAAAGAAACACTAAGATTAGGCAAGAATATTAATGAACAAGTAACAAAAAAAAAATAAAACAAGTCTATATGATCTTACAGCATACAACAGATATTTAACTAGTAGAAGAGCAGCATCCTTTTATACAATATCATAATATTGTATATAATCTTTATATATATTATACTATCATGGCTGTTTGTATGTCCAGGATTTTAAATCACTTGTAGCTCACAAACCATTTAACCTGTTGACGTGAAATTTGGTCCACATATACTACGTGATGTCTACTATACGCTTTTTGTGGTGATGATTGAACTCCAAGATTATTCCTCTTTTTATTTTTATTTTGTTTTATTGTAGAATTAACTCTCAGCAGCGGCCAGCAGGGCAGGTGTGCGGCACATGCGTAAGGGTGCCAGTCTCATCCCTACCACTTTTGCTGTCCCATTACCTGCCTCTTCATATATTAAATCATTCTTGAGGAAGATTGAAGACTTAAGTGCCAGTTTAAGAGAAAAATTAAAGAAAACCCACTAAGTAATTGCAACACAAACAATGAGTTAATCAGTTTTAATGCAAAAAGATGCAGCCGAAAGAAGAGAAGAAGTAGTCCACTAGGGTTGAGAAAAGAAGAGCTGCTCAGGAAACAGCAAGAGCATCAACCTCTGAGCAAATGAATGCTAAACGTACAGAGAAAGAGTATGAAAACTTGGAATGCTCAAGTCAAATGTATTCACTGCACATTATCGTACAGTGCACCATTACTGGTCATATATATTTGGGATTCACAGTGGGAAAATAATAGAAAAAAATAATTAAATATTACTACTGTTACTTACTATTCTTTTGATTAATTATCACCTTAGAAGGTATCTTTATTTCTCTGTATTGCTCATTGGTGGCACATTTGAGTCTTCTGTCTTTATTCCCAAGAAGATTATAGCATAAAGCTACCCAATATCCAGAACTGAATGCAGCATGCAACATGCATAGTAATAAACACACAACAGAAACTCAAATTTGGACAACCCATGTAAAGAATACAGGCTGATGCAGATCTGTGTATTTTTAATAATATTTTATCATTCATTTTCATACTGTATTTCACCATGCAAGCACATGTACTATTTCCTCCAGCTCCATCACTAGGCAAAATTTTAATATTTTTGGGTAAATCATCACTAGTTTTAACATATAGCCACAAAAGTTAAATGTAAAGAAAACTTTCCTGATACAGAAAAACAAAGAAAACAAATTCACAATGAAGACAGAGCATTTGCTCAAAATATTTGTATGAGGAAGTATTTGCTGCATAAATATATCTTTAATTTAGTAGGGGTTTACCTAAGAATAAAACTGTTGCCAAATTAATAACCCAATAGTTTATAAAGGGTTCGGTTGGGGCACCCAAAGGTGATCCCCATATAATTGAAATAAATTGCAAAAAAGAAAACATGCAGTAAATGCGGGGATGTCTCCTTCAGACACGAGTCTGTCATCGACTGACTCCAACATGGTGGAGGAGCCGGTTTGCAGGTCCATAGGGATGAAGAAGTGGGTTCAGGAGGTCAGAAACCAGATGTGATGTCATCACTGTTAAGTCCATCAATCATCTGTTCTACAGAGGTAGGAAGAGACGAGGCATTCAGTAACAGCACTAACCCATGGTTTGCAGTGGAATTACTAGCTGACAAGACCTGAAGCTGTCTCCCAAGTGCATGTATGTGACACTATATATATAAAAAGCATTTTAACTTACAAGTTACATGTACACATAGAAGCTTGTAAGTGTAAACATAACTTATTTATTCATTTTCTCATCCTTCATGTGTATTTACAGCTGTAAGCATTGTGTTCTCATTCAATATTACAGCCTTTTTTTCAAAGAGAGCAGGACTTGCTATTATCTCAAAACAAGCTCTAAATGTAGTGCAGAATATGTAATTATGATCACAGATCACAAATACATAGTAGAAAACCTCTGTTTTATATTTGGATCAAAACACAGCATGGTGTGCAAAATGGTCATTGTTGGGATCGCAATCACTTACTTGCATCAACTGATTAAAAACTTGAGACGCAACATGTCCAGGCAAAGTGAACAGTGTAGATCAGCATTTTACATTTTTCTTTTGAGTATCTCCTGGAATCCAAAGGAGCTTTCAAGCACTTATCATCTTGGAAAACAACTGACATAAATTCCCCTGCTTTGTTATGGCTTTCAAGCTTTTATTTTAAATTTAAATAGGCAGCTTTCTTCCTCCATGTCTTATAATTGCTTTCATAATACTAGGCTTGTATACTTTTTGTTCAAATTCCCCATACATCATATTATCCCAGCATAATTTACAAATGAAATCTAGGGAAGACTTATGTACACACCTTTCTTATTTTACTCTTTAATATGTAACTCATGATTTAAATGGACAGGCAAAATATGTCTTGTGCAGTCATCTTCCCACAACATATTTCCCTATAGTTTGTCAATCTAGATATTGTGGTAGTGCAAAACAGAGAATGTGACATGTTTGATTGACTGACGAGTCACTGAGTGTTTTCCCTTACTACATGAAATACTCAGCTGTTTTAACTTTGTGCTATGAGAAAGATACATATTCTTTACATACAACATTTCTTTATTACATAATTGCAGCAGCGCTGTCACAGAATGATAGTCTGCATAGAAGCAGTAAGAGAAACAGTTGTGGAGCTGCAGAGCTAGAAGCCTCTTGGGTGTCTTCTATCCTACACTGATTCTGTAACCAAGAAATGTCCACAAACTAGTAATAAGTAAAAAATATATATCATTGTGCTCATGGGGTTTCAGTCTTTGGGGCACTTGGACATGCCCTGCAGCATTTTTTTAAAGTCTTGCTTTACGCAGCTGGAAGTCACACTTTTTTCTTCCATCAAGAAGTAGACGTGCCTTGTAAATAGTAATAATTATTTTGTTATTATTGTTATTATTGCACATATGTTTTCTTACTCTTGGAGGCCCTTTAAGGTTTGCTCTGATCGGCACTGCTCCAGATGGCTAATTCTTATACATTTGCCCAACATCGCTTTCCCTTAAATGGACCCAGTATGCGGCTGCTGAGACTCAAATATTGGTTGGTGCTCTTCTGTACTCTGCAGTGGGTTGGCACCCTGCCCGGGATTGGTTCCTGCCTTGTGCCCTGTGTTGGCTGGGATTGGCTCCAGCAGACCCCCGTGACCCTGTATTCGGATTCAGCGGGTTAGGAAATGGTTGGTTGGTTGGTTGGCTCTTCTGTACTAGCAGTTAATGTATGCACACCAGTGATCCTTACCGGACACAAATAGCCTCAAATGCAATGACATGTACACTTTGTGACCAACATACTGCTAATTTGATATACAGCTAAATGGCCAGTCCCAAACAGAGCCATAAATTGATGCATAACAATATATCGGAGTCCTGTTCAATTAATTGCCCATATTGATTTACCACAGGTATATTATGGAGTAATTGTTTTTTTGCATATTTCTTATCTTTTTTTTGCTCATTTACTTTTTGCTTGTCATTTTCTCTTGTGATTTACGCATGGTCCATGCCAAACCATGTCATACCTGATGGTAAATTGCACACACAGCTGCTTCCTCTGCTTTTTGCTTGAGGAGTCTATTCTTAGTTTACAGGTGTATTGTGTTTTATTTTTCTTTTAGTGAGGTGTTTTCCTAAGTTAAAATGGTGTTAAAATGTACTTTTCAGAAAATGTTCAGTTTTATAGTGCTCAAATTGTGCTGTATTAATAATAAATTAAATCCACTAAAAGAAATCTTCTCTTCCAGTTTCTATATTTATTTTTAACATTTACTTAGGTAGTTTTCCATCTACTATGTTGGAGAATTTGGAAAGTCCTTGGGTTTGTCGTCATGGAAAAAGTTCAGAATGCACTGATTTAGGCTACAACAATGTTTTCAGAATATACCATGCTTTACTTGTACTACTTGCATTTACTGATTTATGAATGCATGGCATTGAAATGTGAAAAGCTTTTGAATACAGTCATGTGAAAAAGTAAGTACACCCCATGGACACTGTTAACTACTTCAAAATGTTTGTTGAAATATATCTGTTTTGTTAAAACATATCTATAGGCACTCTAGGCATGTTTGCCTGTTCAAATATATTTAAAAAAATCAAAAAAAGGGATGTGTTTGCTTTTTCACATGACCATAGGTGCATAATCTCAAAGATAATCTAGTTAATTTTATATCTATTATCTATTTAAAAAAATAATAATCTTCAATTTTGTGTGTATCCCTCCACCTGAAAATTGCTATCAAAAATGGTTTTAAATATCAATATTTTTCAAAGTACAGTGGAACCTCGCTTCATGACCATAATTTGTTCCAAAACTCTGGTCGTAAACCGATTTGGTCGTGAACCGAAGTAATTTTCCCCATATGATTGTATGTAAATACAATTAATCCGTTCAAGAAAGTACAAACTGTATGTAAATATATTTTTATAAAGATTTTTAAGCACAAATATAGTTAATTATACCATAGAGTGCACAGCGTAATAGTAAACTAAATGGAAAAACATTGAATAACACTGAGAAAACCTTGAACATAGAAAATTAACACTGCAAGAGTTCACGCTATAGCGCTACGAACCGCTCACTAAAAGCCCCTTTTTTAATGAATTTTAAGCACAGGGAAAAAAGCGAACATTTGAAAAATCCGTAATTTAATAAACCACCAAGAAAAGTAACATTGCAACAATACACGCTATGAAGCGATTGCTGTAAATACAAGTGAAGTGGAGGTTAAAATCCAACAGAAAAAAGTCTTCATTAAATACAATGAGGTGTGTGTGTGTCTATCTCTCGCTTGCACGCATGTGTGTGTGTGTGTGTGTCAGTCTCATTTACTCACTCACTCACTCTCTCTGCACAGGGAGAGTCTGAACAGCGTGCACAAACCGACAGGGAAACTGGCATGTTCGTAAACCGAATGTGTGGTCGTGAACAGATGCACAAGTTTGGCAAACTTTTTGGTCGTAAACCGATTTGTACCTGTTCTGAGACGTTCGTGAACCGAGGTTCTACTGTATTGAATTTGGAAATTTCAACATCATGGTAACCCTATACTCTAGCGACTTTAATCATTTACCCAGTAAACAATCCACTCAAAAGAAACAGACATTAGACCTGTTTTGTGCTAATTTTATGTATGTATACTGTATATTTCCACCATGCTCTCAAGACTGCTAGCTCCCCAATATTTATACCCAATTTCAGAAATGTGGATGTTCCCATTTCTTTGTCACAGACTATCTGTTACAGATGGCTAGATGGAGACTACACATTGACGAGGATGCAGGAACTTATGTGTATTATCCCTTATCATACATTATTCTTAGTTTAAGTCTTCAGCACATGTTCAGCCTTAGGGTCAGGATACAAAGGGCCTCACTGCTATGGAGGATATCCAATGTTCTTTCAGTACTAAATGTTTTCTATAGAGCAACTAGCAGTGTTAATAACCCATGTCATGAAAACTCTGGAAATGTTTGTCAGAAAACACATAAATCCCTATTGAAAACAGAACTGGTTCACCGGCAGTGGGGCTAAATGTGACATAATTATCTCTCTGCAACACAGTCTACTCCCATCTGGATAAGACAGATAGCTACATGAGGTTTGTGTTTTTGACTCAATGCCTTTGACATCATACAACCTGCACTGCTAGGAAAATAAGCTAAGGGCAGATGGAGTTGTATACCCACTTTGTCCTTGGCAGGTAGATCATAGTTTGTAAGCCACAGAGTGATGTCAGAATGGGTGTTCATTAACACTAGAATTACCAATGTCTACGAAAAAACTCATAGTCCCGGTCCACCTTAAATCCCTTCGTACTTCTCCACCAGCATCTTTTGTCTTGTAAATGTGTTGATCAGCACAAGCATCAAGCAGCTTGCTATCGCATCCCCCCACAAGCGCCGAAAGGGCAGAAAGTTTTCTCAGCTCAAGTCTGTTTACCTGCATGTGAGTTGCTTAGAGTTGTATAGGGTAAATAATATATCGTTATTTGGAATACATGCATTTAATGTGTGTTCCGTGTCTACAACAACCTATGTAAACACATTGTTAAAACAGAAATGATCTTCATATTTTAGTAATAATTGAGAAAATGTAGGCATGAAGTGTATAATGTGTATAGCCTGAAGTCCAAATATCAAATAAACACTTTCACAAAAGGTACAACTATAACAAAACAAGTGCGATTTTATTCAAGAATATAACTGCAGAAAAAGAACCCGTGTTAGGGTGAGATATTGACACACCCTTAATACGACCGCTTTGGTGGCTCAGCAGTAAGAACTGCTCGCTGCTTGTGCTCATCGACACATTTACAACACAAAAGACACTGACAGAGAGGTGCGAAGGGATTTAAGGTGGCTCGGGATTACAAATTTTTTCGTAGGCTTTTGTAATTCTACTGTTAACACATGTGTGCTTGTGTTGACCAATTTATTTCTGTTGACCCAGTATACTCCTCAGATTGTCTTAGATTCTGTATCAACAGTAATTAATCCAGTATGGATTATTTACTGTACTTTAATTGGTTGTTACTGCTTGGACAGCAAGTCTCACTGTCTTGTGATATAAGCAATATGCAAATTTGCACTCCTTTTATTGTTGCCAAGTAATATAATCCATCCATCCATTTCCCAACCCACTGAATCCGAACACTGGGCCACGGGGGTCTGCTGGAGCCAATCCCAGCCAACACATGGCAGGAACCAATCCTGGGCAGGGTGCCAACCCACCGCAGGACACAATACCCACATACCAAGCACACACTAGGACCAATTTAGAATTGCCAATCCACCTAACCTGCATGTCTTTGGACTGTGGGAGGAAACCAGAGCGCCCGGAGGAAACCCACGCAGACACGGGGAGAACATGCAAACTCCACGCAGGGAGGACCCGGGAAGCGAACCCAGGTCTCCTAACTGCGAGGCAGCAGCGCTACCACTGCGCCACCGTCCTGCCCAGTAATATAATATTATAATTAATTATCAATATAAAAAGAGACCATGATGGTATATTATTTAATGCTCCTATTTTAGAGTTCCAGAAAGAAGAGTTCAGTTATAATAACCGTCAGTGTGTTAAGTCAGGAAATGATTTTCTGTGTGTAATAGTGTGCCTCACTGCCCCTCACCTCAACCACCACCAGCCAACATTAAAAAGAAGGGCACTCTATGCAAATTACTGGCTGTAAACTTTCATAGTATGGCTATATACATGAGTGTACCCTGAGATAAACACACTTCTTATTCACAGCTCAATGCCTTTCCACGTGATGTAACATCAATGCATTACCATAGTTTAAATAAAGATTTTTATTTGCTGTTAGTTTGAAAATGACACATTTTCATTTAACACATACATCTTGTCTCAATTGTGTTTATGACTAGTATATTTGCTTCATTTGTGCAGGTAGTTGGGTTAGGAGCCATTTATCTGTTAATGTAAACAACAGAGTATTTTAATAGGCTGTAGGATGCTGGGATAGGCACCCGCTTCCCTATGACCCTGTTCAAGGTAAACTGCGTTATCAAAATGGCTGGATGAATTATCATGTCACTGTGATTTATGCTTTAATGCAGGATACAGCCATATATTGGTCAATTGCTCTAATATGAAAGTAGCGTACTAACAAGTGTTGACTCTTGGTTAGTTATGCATCTTTAGAGTATAGTTGTACTGAACATTAAAACCTAATGCCAAGAATGCTCCTGCTGAATTTAGTCTTCAGCACGTTTTTCCCCAAGTTATTTCCAAAGTTTAATTTCAAAGTCTGTTCGAAATTAAACTGATTTAAAAATAACAATATGTTTTCTTGTTTGTCTAGATAATCTCATTAAACAAAGGAAATAAAAGCTGCAACAATTCAGTAGTTATTGACAACCTTCATTCAGTATATGTGAGTGTAAAGGCAGTTGTTAAAATGTAACAATAATCTGTCATAACAATTAGACACAAAACTGTGTGGATTCTCTCACTTTGATGCAAAGTCCCCTCCAGTTCATTCTAATTAGTACAACAATACCAAATCTTTGACTTACTGTAGCAGAAGTTCAGCTGAGCTCAGAGCTGGAGATGATCACCAGAAAATATTGCAGTATTAGCCCGCAGCTTTTTCACACATACAGTATATTTAGAATGTTTTTATCCATGTAGATTCAAGTGTTAGCTAATACTATGCTATATGAGCTGCAGAACAAGATTTTTTTTTTTTAAAAGTAAACATACAGAAAGAAGCTAGAAAACAAGATTACAGCTGGAGGCCAGGCATATGATCTTTTATATAAATAATTATAGGCTGGGATGTGGTTACATAAGGAAAAGGAATGAGAAGAAGGGGAGTACATGGAACAGTATTGTTTACAGTGTGATATTGTAAAAGATATTTGAATAAGATTATTAAAAAGGCAGGCAGCTACAACACACTGATGCAGCTGTCTGTTTATCTTCACATTTTCATAACTGAGTGTTGTTTCTTTGGTAGAATTTACCAAGCATCTCAGAATTACCTCTTTATATTACATTAAAAGTCTGACAGGGTAAGAATTTGTCCTTCCCCAGAATAGGACATCAGAAGTAGTCATGAAGCATCCCACATCTACTCCCAGTAAGAAGTAGGAAGTCATGTTTGTGAATGAGTGACATCATGATTTTACAGCACCTGCCCCTAGCCACAGAATGACACTCTTGAAGTGTCCTTGGAAATCATGATGATGCTTTCTAGTTTTCTGAAACTAACGGTAAGGATTCACCACAAATTTAATAACAATAATATTCAAAGGGACATGATTTTCTTAAAAGGATTGTGCCACTGAAATTAAGTACTCTAGACTCATGTGTTGAACTGGACTATTTCACAACAATATCCAGAACAATACTGCAACAGGTACTAAGATGGAAAGACCAATGTACACATGGAATGAGTGTGAAGCCCAATAACAGGCGTATTTATTTAACAATAAATGATTATAGACGTATCTCTAGAAAAATCACCTTCCCGCTACTACAGCACCAGGAAATACTTCATAAAGAAACAGTTATTAAATCTAGCCACAGCTATTCTTGTACTGTTTCTGAAGTTGCTTTCACTCTTCCAGTGTTCCCAATTGTCTTCCAGAGTAACATGCTGTCTCTCTCTCTCCATTCCCCCCTTATCATTTGCAAGACTCTATTTATCCAATGCCCTGGGAGTCATCTACCTAATTAAACTTCCTGGGCTTGTAAAGTCCAATGCAAATATTCCAGGAATTTGTGGAAACCTTGGAAGAGTCCTAATCAGCAACAGCGAGCACATAACACCCATCCTGCTTTGCCTGCACTTGCTCCCTGTGTTTTACAGAATTGAATATGAAATTCTGTTACTAACCTACAAAGCTTTAAATGGCCTTGCACTGGACTATATCAGTGACCTTCTCCAACACTATGCTCCTGTTCACCCACTAAGGTCCTCTGATTCTGGCAATCTTGTTGCGCCCCACACTGACTTGCACTCTGTGGTTGACAGGGCAGACTTTGGAATGACCTCCCTAAATGAATTAGATCAGCTAACTTCATTCATTCTTTTAAGAAACAACTGAAAACTCATCTTTTCAGGAAGGCTTTTAACTTAACCTGACATTCTGCCTCCTCTTTCAGTCCTCCTGTCTGACCAGATGCTCAGTATAAGTTATGTATGTGTGTGTTATATCAAAAATGATGTTATTTGCCAGGCACATAACATGTACAATTTTACTCTAGTTTATTGCCTTTTGTTCTGTTTAATGCCTTTGCATATCCTGTATCTATCTGTTTATAAAGTTCTATTTAGGAAACATTTATTTCCAATGTTACATATGCCTGCTGTTTCTTTATGAGACTCTGTGAAGCACCTTGAGAATTGGAAAGGTGCTATATAAATAAAATGTATTATTATTAATAATAATAACAATGCAAAGCTCAGCATACCTGTGTGACATTATACAGTGAGGCCAGTAGGAGGCACTGCAGCCTCCCAAACCTCAGACACACATAAAGCCCAAATACACTTTATGCTGAAAATAAGGGCTTTTATTGAGCCCCAACACCTTCTCCACAAGAATAGCCAACAAAAAACATACTAAACACAATTCTGTTTCCTCCCACAAAAAAAGAGCCACTGCGTCAATTGGATTGTCAGAGTCGGGTGGTAGTGGGCTCTTTTTTAAAGTCAACCCGGGAACTGCTTCCAATTTCCTCTCCAAGTCGTTCTCAGCAGTGTGAAAACCAGGGCAGTTCCCCCCGGTAGTGCCCTCTGGCGGTCCCCAAAGACCCCAACAGGGTTGAATTTCTGGACTCCATTTCCTGTGATTTATGGTGGAATAACCTGCTTCCAGTGATCCCGTTCTCTTGGTTGTTCCATTATGACCTCCTGGCCCAGTATGAAATCTTCCATTATTCTGGCCAGGATTCATGTCCTTGCTTCTGGTCACCCACAGCTGTAACTTCCCCTTCATGTTCCAATTTGTGAAAGCCCAGGCTGGCTCCACATCCTTTTGTCAGCTTGAACTCACAGCCATCATAGTCATTACTGAGAATAAACCAGGCAAATGAAGATACTCACAGTCAAGAGGTAGGTGCTCTTAATGTTCATGCAGTGCCCACTCAATAAATAAATAATCCATAAAACAGGTGAATTAGTGATTTAAAAAGTTAACATAAATCCACAAATAATTTCTTATAAAGACATGAACCCCAGTGCTTCTTTCTAAAATCTGGCACCTGTAAGCGGGCATCTCCTCTTGCTGCAAGCACATCAAGGGTTCAGAAGAGGAGATAGCCACAGACAAGTGCAGTCAGTCATCAGTCCTGGCTTGGGTTCCCATCACTAGTCATTCTGTATCCATGGGGTGCCACACTAAACTATACGGGCGTGTCCCTCAGCCAGTCCTGCACCGTCTGTGAGAGACATTGCATAACGGGCCACATGTACTCCCGAGCGCCACTCAATATGAGCACCCCTTTCAGCTCCGTCGAGAACTGGCCACGCAATCCTCACTCTGGGGCTCTGTCCAGACCATCTGCCTCCATTCCTCACAGCATGTGCTCTCTCTTCTGCCTGTCTTGCTCTTGCTCTCATCAATCTCAAGAACAACTCCTGGAAAACCAGTGATTTACATGAATGCAGCTTGCATTAAAATTACCTCATGAGGAGTGATGGGTAAATGTATAAATCTGTGTATTACTTCATGCATTGTAGGGGAGTTCAAAATTTGGTGCAAGTTCAAGAAATTGCTTTGCAAAGCTACATTTTCACTGTGGCCAAAAAATACTTTCATTTCAGCTGACAGCCTATGGTTTTGAATAGATGAAGCAAATATTTGTTTAATCTTGGATTTGATTAATCCACCTCTGACAAATTGATTTATTTTTACAAGTTCATTGTTACCTGATAGTTCCAAAACATTGCACCTTCCCTTTTTTTTCTGGCAGCTCCTAGCAAGTTAGGGCAGCTCACAAGCTGGTTTCCTAAATTAGAAAAATGGATAAAATGCTATTACTTTTACTCCTAAAAGTAGGATCAAGTTTTTGTACCTCTGTGAATTTTGAGCCAGTTAAAATTGTTTTTCTGTTCTGAGACACTTTATAATTATGGGCACTGTCCTCCATAACAAACCCGTTGTGCAAAACTGGAGAAACAAAAGTTAAACCTCAGACATGAAGCTTGCCCTTGTTCCTGTTCTACCACAGTCTCTTGTCATGATGTTGAGGTAGTGCCTTCACATATGTTTGTTTCAAGAATTTAATTCAGCAATAAAAATCACAATAAGGGCTATTTTCTGTAATGTTTAAGTGTTTTGTCTTCCATTATCTGTTTGAGTTGTGTTTTAGGGCACGTAGAAAGGCCCACTTCACAGTAATCACATGCTTCCCCTGTACAATACACAGAGAGTTAGACTGCAGAGGTGCACTAAGACCTTTCTGGTGACTTCCTTGGTTATCTATATACTGTAAACAAAATGTTTGAAGGTCTGTTTGTCTGCCTGTTTATTTGCCATGACTGAAGCAATTTTCATGAAATTCTGTATGTGCATTGACATTGGTCTAACTTAAAATATAGGCTGTGCTGTATTGGAAAGAAGGATTATAATGAGAGGGAAGCAACCAAAAAACAGCTGCCAAATAGGTACTAAAATTCCTATCACACAGCAGGGTAGCACTGATGAGAGGATGTCTTCAGCATGCAAAAAATTTTGTACCAGCCAAAGTGGAATCTCACGAAAGACCACAAGTATGTGAAGTATTTTCTTCTCAACTAATTTGGATAACACTTTTATTGTCTCATTTGATTACAGCTTTGTCTAGTAGTATGTCTTTTTGTAGTATGTTTTTTGGGGTTGTGTTTAGCCATATTGAGTTTCCAAAAGACAGTTTTTTCCAGTTTATTTTTATTCCTAATGTATTTAGCTTGATGATGGTTTTCTTTTTGTTCAGAATAACATTGAAAAAGCATTCAGTTAAATGGGTTATTCCAATTCACCCATTGAATGAATATGCTCATCTCCTTTACATATTCTTTTGGCCTCCTTACATGTAATTTTTGTTGTCTTTTCCATAACATCACAGTAACTAAAGAAGTTATTTTTTTTCACAGTTCACAAGGGTGTATCCATTTATCAAAAGTAAACTGAAAATTGTTACATAACTGTGTTTTTTTACATTTTACATTAACTTATGCACTCTAGTAAGTATCATGTTTTCCACAGTCATCAAATGTTATGGATAACTGATCACAATACAAGCATACAAGTTAACAAGAATCTATTTTTAGAAACTTTTTGTAATGGGCTGAATCCAATAGTCATTCAGATATGTCTCCAATGGGAGCACAGGTTGACTAAATGGCTTCTAATCAATTGTGAGAACAATACAACTCCATATCCACTTGGCCAAAGTGTCTCTTAATTGTGTTATTTTTAAATATTGAACTATTAAGTGATTGTTTCCATGCTTTCGTGTTACTCTTACTAAGGAAATAATTCCAATATTTATAATGTATACCATTGTTTACTAAAACAAAACAAAGAAAGCCCATTTGCTATTGACAATTGCTGTAGTTTTAGTTATTCCAGTTCTATTGAAAAGAATGGAGTGCATTGTTTACTAACAACTCTCTTTTGTTTTCTCAGATAACAACCTGTAAAACTCTCTGGTTTTCGCAAAGGCTATTTAATGGAGACAAGTCACTTTCAATCACAAATACTAAAAGCTCTGCCAAAGCCATTTCTCTCTACAATTTTATTATCCTTCTTGAGCTTCCATTACCTTTCCATATGATATAATCTTGTCATTTCATAAAGGGGGAATCACAGGTTCTGTGTTGGATGGAATTGATTCCTTTATTTTTGACAATGCTTTCGTGCATCACTGTATTTTTTTTTTTGTGATCGAATTTTTATTGATAAAATGAAAAGAGAATACAGTAAAAGAAAACCGACAATAATAACTGATTTTTGGGCTATGCAAGTACAAAAAAAAACCCAAACCGGCAGCCATGCGCTTTAAACTGTCCGGCCCCATCTGACATGGTTAACTAAAGAGAAAGACAATAAGAAAAAAAGTCAATGAGTACACTGGCACACACACACACCAAACAGGAGTGTACAGCAAATTAAGGAAAAAAAAAAACAGAATGAGGAAAGGTGGACAGGAGAAACTGCCTGATGGAGCACTCCTACCAGTTCTTTAATAACTGTACACCACAAAGTCAGTTCTGGATAGTAGACCTGGAAAAGTTGTTGATCTGAGATGTGGAAAGTTCAAGAAGAGTAAGATTGTAAAATAAAGACTTCCTGATTGCAGGAGAGACAAGGGCAGGAGATTTCCAAAGGGAAGCTAAAAGCAACTTAGCTGCCATGGTTGCAGTCATTAAAACCCTCTACTGGGAGAAAGAAAAAGTAGGAAAGAAAAGGTTTAGGAGGAGAAGAATTTGAGGGGATGAACAAGTGGGGGACAGAAAGAATCATGGAGAAGGATTTAGCTGCATAAGAACAGAGAGCTGAAGCCAGAGGATATTAACAGAACATTTGAAGGAAGGTGACTGGGACTTTAAGAGGTCAAATATGACATAGGGTAGTTTTAGGCCAAGATGATGTCTCTGGAAGATATAAGGTACAGTTTATGTTTAGAAAATGGTTTACAAGCACAACACAAATAATGGGGAAAGGTCTATTAGCCAATTAGGCATGACTGGGAGAGATTTGAGGGAAACTTTATGGAGGAGAGAGTACAGACTAGATTCAAGTTTGGATTTTTAAGAAATGGCTGAAGTAAATGAGTACAGGGGATGAACTGGAAGAGAGGGGAGATCCACATGTCATGAGCACAGATCTCAACTGCAAATGTAAAAAGCAGGAAGTGTATAGGACAGAATGCCTAGATCAAAGAGAAAGGAATATTTCCAGCCCAATCTCCCCGAGTAAATATATCTTGTGGAACACATTTACCAGACTCACATCAAGGGGAAGAGGGACTTGGGTGGCTTCTGATATTTATGGCAGAATTGCAGAAAAAGGAGTGTGGAGGTGACATATTGACTCCATGTCTGAAGGTCATAAGCTAGAAAGGGGCCAAAAGTAAGAGAAAAGGATTTTATCTTATTACAAAGAAACAGAAATGCAGCTGTGCAATGGGGGAAAACTTATTTTGTTTCTATGGGAAACCGGGAAAGAGGAAGCTGGAGAGGGTAGACCTTGCTGCAGACGGACCTTAAAGTAAACAAAAACAAACAAAATCTGGGATGTATCATGGATGCGTCAGATTCTATCCCCTGGTGTACCTCAGGAATCAGTGCAGGGAAATCTTGTATCTCTCTCTGCCTCTTTCTCCACTTATTCCTCTGACATTCTTATTTCTCATGATTTGACGGTTTCTCCTACCACCTCCCTCTGTGATAATGGTAATGACGATGATACATAGATCTTCCTTTCATTTCTCTTTCAACATGTTGGTTTGTGCCCACATTTCCAGCTACACTGATATCTTCTCATGAATAAACATTTCAAATTTAACCTTTCTAAGTCTGTTATCTTGTGGCTGCCTACTGCTTCTCCATTTAAATATTTTTCTGTATTATTCAAGATGTTGGACCCTCTCACTGATATATTATCAGGACTGTAGATGAATCCCTCTTTCAATTAATGCATTTCCTCAATGACCCAGTCCTGTCATTCATGTAATTTATGATTTGTTTATGACCTATGCCAGTCATCTAAATTTTTCAGGACCTTGTTCTATTTCTTGGCTGAATTACTGTGGCTCTCTCGCCTGGTAGGGCTCCTAGTAACTGTTATCAGACCTCTTTAGCTGCTTCACAGTGCTGATGCTGAATTAGCATTTCTGTCCCTTACTTCACCCACACTACTCCTGTTCTATTTCACTCCACTTCCAACATCTTGCCTTGCCTTACAGATTCCTGATTAGTTCTGCTACTTACGACATCCATTATCTGGTATCTCCATACATTTCTTCAAGATATGGCCTTTCTGTTTCAGTCGGTCTGCTTGTTATCCCTACAACTGACAGACAGTGCCAATACTAGAATGGTTGTGGAATGGCCTTCCAATGATAATCTGAGTCTCTTTCATACACCTTCTTTGAAAAGCATGGTTGGACTGTTTAGAATCTACCTCTCTGCTCTGCAGCTAAAACAATCCATTTAGCTTTGGAGTAAACTGTAGTACTGTAGCAACAAAACATTCAAATTAGTTACAATTATTATGTAATAAAAATTCCAAATTACAGGCTGAATATTTAGGATTGATTCATGTCTTGTACCCAGTGCTAGCAGAAAAGGTTGTGGCCACCCACGAACAAGAACTGAATTAATTTTATTAAATTAACATTACAATGCAGCTGATGAACACCTCAGTATGCAAGTATATGAACTCAGTTTTGTACTAAAAAGTTAAATCAATAAAATATTAAAATATATTATTTCACAGTAATAAATTTACAAATAAAAAGCTGACAAAATCTAATTTAACAGAAAAATAGAAAGTATAAAAATAAGCAAATTATTTAGCAATATATAAAATAAATGTACATACATTTCAATGTATTTAGTTCAATATAATCCACATATTCACTTTTATGACTTTTATGTTTATGTTTACGTATAGATACTCAGACTTGTTCTGCTTTTCTTAGATTAATGGCACAAATTATGAAAAAAATGCCTTCACCTTTAAATGCTTAGCTTGATTGCAGCAGCGGCAGCTGGTGTGTTTCTAATGGCCTTAAATAGGTAAAGTCTGTTGCTGATTAGTTGTGCTTCTATTGTCATGGTAACAGACAAAATATCAGGCTCAGAAAGGACTGGATATAAACAAAGAGTGGATATGTGTGCATGCAAAATACAACCAAATTAAGTTTAAATTATAATATTTTATATGATATCCACAAGTTTCCGCTTTTTTTTCAACAATTAAAGATATGTCAGGAGGTCTTCTTGATAACTTCCATGCTCACTGGGAAAATTTGTTAATTTATTCAAATAAGTTTCAAATTTATGACTAAAATGTCCTTCAAGAATACACATTGTGATAAATATATTGCATTACTAAGTAATTTACACATGGGAGGCATTAGAAGAAAGGGTTTTATAATCGTTTACTGTTTTATTTACATTATTCATGTAAGTGATTGATAATGATAATTATTTTTTCCTTTTTAACAGCCCATAAAAAAATCTAACCTTGAATGAAATTTTTGATCGCCTTGAAAAATCTGATGTAATATATGAATGATCTTTATTGTCATTGTCACAGGTACAACGAAATTGGAAGATGTCTCTGGTCAGTGCATTATTTTTATATATACATATAAAAAAAAAAAAAAAAAACGAGTGAATCTAAACAAACATTATAGACAAACATTCAGTAGTGCAAATTCATATAGCTGTTATGTGACCATTATCTGCTTTTAATGGCATTGAGACGTGCTATTGCAGTTGGGTAAAAACTATGTTTGATTCTATTTGTCCTTGCATGTATTGCTCTATACCGTTTGCCTGACGGCAGCAGTTCGAATAGGGAGTGTCCAGGGTGTGAGGTGTCCATTATGATATTATGGGCTTTTTTGAGGCAGCGGGAGCTGTGTAGATCTTCTAGTGTGAGGAGAGGGCAGCTGATGATCCTTTGGGCAGCGTTGATGACTCCCTAAAGTGCTTTCCTCTGAGCCACTGTGCAGCTAGCATACCAAATGCATATGCAGTATGTTAGGATACTTTCTATAGAAGCTCTGTAGAAGGACACCAGCAGTCTCTGTGTGATGTTATTCCTCCTGAGTACTCTCAGGAAGTACAGTCTCTGTTGGGTCTCAGAGGTGTTCACACTCCAGGATAGGCTTTCCTCTATGTTGACTCCCAAGAACCGGAAGTCTGCCACCCTCTCCACACAGTCACCGTTGATGATTAGTGGTTGGACTTCTGTCTTGTTTCTTCTGTAGTCTATTATGAGTTCTTTGGTCTTTTTAGTGTTTAGGAGGAGGTTGTTATCCTTGCACCAAGAAGACAGCTGCTCCACCTCATCTCTGTAGGCCGACTCGTCCCCCCCAGATATGAGCCCCACCACGGTAGTGTCATCTGCAAATTTCACAATGGTGTTGCTCTGGTGGGCGGGGGTGCAGTCGTGTGTGTAGAGAGAGTAGAGCAGTGGACTAAGCACACAGCCCTGAGGTGACCCAGTGCTGAGACTTAGGGTTGGTGATGTGTGATGGCCCACTCTCACTCTCTGTCTGCAGCCAGTGAGGAAGCTGTTGATCCATCTGCAGGTGCTGTGAGGAAGCCCCAGGTCTTTTAGTTTGACATCCATTTTGCAGGGAAGAATGGTATTGAATGCAGAGCTGTAATCTACAAAAAGCATGCGTACATAGCTTCCATGCCTCTCCAGGTGTGTTGCGGCGGCATGGAGTGCTATGGCTATGGCGTCCTTAGTAGATTGGTTCGCTCTGTAAGCAAACTGGTGGGAGTCAAGGCTGCGGGGTAGGGCTGCTGTAATGTGATAACGGATCAGCTTCTCAAAACACTTCATCGCCACTGGGGTGAGTGCCACTGGTCGATAGTCGTTAAGGCTTGAGATGTGAGGTTTCTTGGGCAAGGGTATTATGGTGGAGGTCTTGAGGCAGGGTGGGACAGTTGACTGTGCGAGGGATTGATTGAAGATCCTGGTGAAGATCTTAGCCAGCTGGTCTGCGCAATCCCTCAGTACATGTCCTGGTACGCCATCAGGACCAGCCGCCTACCTCGGGTTTACGGCGCGCAGGGTGCGCCTCACTTCATGTTCCTCCAGAGTGATGATGGTACTACAGTGGGCTGTGTGGTGTTGCCGTGCCTCTAAAGCATCCGGTGCAGTGAACTTAAAACGGGTGAAGAAGATGTTCAGCTCCTCCGTCAGTGCTAGGTCACCTTCAGCAGCGCCTAGGTTGGTCTTGTAGTTCGTCAGCTTCTGGACACCCTGCCACACAAGCCAGCTGTTCTTGCTTTCCAGGTGGTTCTCAATTCTCCTCCTGTAATCCGCCTTGGCCTCCCTGATGCCTCTTTTCAGGTTGGCTCTCGCCATACTGTAGTGGTCCCTGTTACCGGACCTGAAGGCGTTATTCCTCTCCTTTAACAGCTGTCGGACTTCCCGGGTCATCCAGGGCTTTTGGTTGGGGTAAGCCCGGATATGTTTGTCCACTGTGACAGTGTCTATGCAGTGTTTGATGTAACAATATTTCCAGGTCTTGATGTTCGAAGATGTTCCAGTTGGTTTTATCAAAGCAATCCTGCAGCTGTTGAGATGCACCCTCTGGCCATGTAGTAACAGTCGTTGTGATGGCCGACGCGGTTTTCCTGATGGTGGCATATACAGGAATTAGGAGCAGGGATAAATGATCAGACTGGCCCAGGTGTGGTAGAGGTCTGGCCCTGTAGCCCTTCTTGATGTTTGAGTAAACTTTGTCCAGAGTGTTATCACCCCTAGTGGCACACTTTACATGCTGGTGGAAATTAGGGATTACTGTTTTTAAATCTGCATGATTAAAATCCCCAGCTATGATGTGTACAGCGTCCGGGTATTTGCTCAGTTTGTTGCTAATGTTTGTATGCAGAAGTGTTATCACCACGTTAGCATTAGCATATGGTGGTATATAAACAGCTGTTATTATGATGACGGTAAACTCCCTTGGAAGGTAGATGGGCCTGCATTTAACAGTCAGATATTCTATGTCCGGTGAACAGTGACGGTTTGTGATCACTGTGTTAGTACACCAACTGTTATTCACATACAAGCAGATTCCCCCTCCTTTTCTCTTACCGGAGTCCTCTGTTCGGTCCTGGCGCTGTGCAGTGTAGCCTGCTAGCTCAATAGCCGAGTCCGGTATGGATTGATGCAGCCAGGACTCGGTGATCAGAAGGATGCATGAGTCTTTGATGTGGTTATTCACTGTTGTTTGTAACCTTAGCTCGTCCATCTTGTTCGCCAGGGATCTGGCATTCAAGAGGAATAGACTAGGGAGCGGTGGTCTAAGTGGCTGCCTCCTTAGCCTGGTTAGCACGCCAGCCCGGCAGCCTTGCTTCCTCCTTCTCTCTCGACGCCGCCTGCGCCTCCTCCCCGCTGGGATAGTAATCCACGAAGCGCCCGGTCTCCTCACTGTTTCCTCCGGTATTTTGTGCAAGCGGATAAATTCGATAGTCACACTCACACGGTAACTCACTCCGATCTTAAGGAGATCATTTCGGCTGAAGATGTTATTCGCTTGACTGACTGTACACAAAACAAAGCACAAGACGTACAAAAACAAACATCCAAACACAACACTGACTACAACACCGAGCTGCTGCAACTACGTGCGCCGCCATTTTGTAATATATATATTCCAGTATACACTGTAAACTTGCAGCATATTATGTATAATTCTACCTCCATTTCAATCCAACTGTGTATTCTGAAAGCATGTTATTCTTTAATATTAATTATGCATCAATTTTGTATTATTTTGAACACAAAAGCACACCAGAAAACCCAAAAACATAAAATGCATACAATGAACAATTAAATATAACTATTTGATTTACTAAAAGTTCTCAATTTTCTCAGTATGTGCAAAACACAATGATGTATTGTTAACCAAACAAGCTAAAGTTAATGTGAATAACACTCTCCTCCCACTTTGTAAAATACTTTCTCATGTCCTGCAAAATTATATTTGGTATTTTCAAAGAGCTGAGGTAATGTTCTCATCCTTTCAACTATTTGCAAAAATTGGCTTTGTACTATAGGCTTACCAGTTGTCACCCATGTGAGCGTACATAGTGTCGCGTAAGTGCTGGTTTGGGTAAGAGTACAGGGAAGACTTTGGGTGTGACATCGCCACTATCCCATTTTCTATTTCATTTAGAGTGGAGGAGACCATCCTGGAAAAGTTCTAATGCTGTTTTCTGTCCTGACATCATTAGCCCCACCACTTCACCTATAAAACAGGAAACCACACAAGAATTGACTGTTCATTTGGAACATTGTGAAGCAATCTGACAGCTTGAGGAACTATGAACTTATTTTGAGACATGTTCATCACCTACATTTGGTTTTTCCCTTTTCCTTTTTCATTGGACATTGAATGGGATGCCCCCGAAGCCTATTTTTTCTGTTTACCTCTACTTATTGCTCACGGTTCAAATTTAACAATTTTTGGTAAAACATGATTTCGGAAATAACTAATAATTTCAGAATAAAGTCAGCTTATAAATTCAGTATGTGAATCTGTCCAGTGTTGAACATAATAGAGTGCATCATGAACTTTACTGGGAATGACTTCAGGGAACACAAGGGAAGGAAATGGATGCAACATTGCAGTTTAATTACTTGTTTCTTCCATCTACAGCTAAGAACATTGTGCCTGGATAAAGAACTCAGAACCCTCTGTAACTCTGCCTCAATCTACGTCTCCTCCACTCAGTGACTAGACGGTGAAGAAAGCACTTCCCTTTAAAATTTATTACACTTGTGTCCAATTTATATTAAGTAAACATTTACATTTGAGTAAAATGTAACTTTGACTGAGTAAAACTATTTAGTACCCGGAATTGCTCTGGTGTAATTGTAGAAGGGGTTAGGGAAAGAAAGCAAAGTTTTATGTGTTTTTTTATTTAAGTTGACTGCATTGACCCAGTGTTTGGATTCAGCGGATTAGAAAATGGGTGGATGGATGTATTGTCATTACAAGCTGTCGCATCCATCATCCACACCAGGGGTGTCGAACTCCAGCCCTGGAGGGCCACAATGGCAACAGGTTTTCATTCTAACCCTTTTCGTAATAAATGACCAGTTTTCACTGCTAATTAACTTTTTTTCTTTAGCCCTGTTTTTAAGGCTTCAGTCCCCCTAATTGATTCTTTCCTTCATTAAATGACAGCCAAACAGGTGTGAGACATGAAACGAGCCAACAGATGACCAATTAAACTGGGGATTCAAACTTCAACCAATTTCACTCCAACCAGTTTCTTAATGAGATGCTGATTCTTGCTGTTAATTAAACTTGATATTTAATTCCATAGCTTGTTGCTGCTTTCATTCTGCCACAGCAGACATTTCCAAAGTTGTTGATTTTCTGTTTTACTGAGACTTTCACCTTTCTTTTTTTTCAGCTATTGTGTGATGGGCACAGGTTAGCTGGTCATGTGGTGGCTTGTTTTGTGTCTCATTATTGTTTGGCTGTTGTTTGGGGTTGAATTATGAGGAAAGATTAAAAGAGCTGAGCCTTTACAGTTTAAGCAAAAGAAGATTAAGAGGTGACATGATTGAAGTGTTTAAAATTCTGAAGGGAATTAGTACAGTGGATCGAAACTTGTATTTTAAAATGAGTTCATCAAGAACACGGGGACACAGTTGGAAACTTGTTAAGGGTAAATTTCGCACAAACATTAGGAAGTTTTTCTTTACACAAAGAACGATAGACACTTGGAATAAGCTACCAAGTAGTGTGGTAGACAGTAAGACGTTAGGGACTTTCAAAACTCGACTTGATGTTTTCTTGAAGGAAACAAGTGGATAGGACTGGCGAGCTTTGTTGGGCTGAATGGCCTGTTCTCGTCTAGATTGTTCTAATTAAGGAAAAAGAAACAACTAAGGGGTCTGAGTCATGTCAATTAAAACAAAGGCAAAAGAAGTTAATTAACATCAAAAACTGATCACTAACTAAGGAGATGGTTAGAAGGAAAAGCTGCCCCTATTGCGGCCCTCCAGGACCGGAGTTCGACAACCCTGATCCACACTGTGTCTCTATCAATATCAATGCTCTCATAAGTTGAGAATTTCTTCTTTTTTAGTCCAACTGGATTCCAGAATTGTGGTAAGTCCTTGCTGGATTGAAACCATGAATGTTGTCATGTTTGACTTGTCCTCTTAGTTCAAGGTGGACAGTTCATAGTGTAGTTAAACTATGTAGAAACTCTGACAAAAAAGAAGGAGCTAAACAACACCTTGATTCTCTTTTATGTTGTGCTGCTTTTCCACTCTCAATCAATCTTCACCCAACACCCATCTACAAAAGCAAAAAATACTCCTATTTATATTACTGTAGATAGAAGCAGCATTATAATGTAAGTAATATTAAGCTCTGTTCATTTTATCTGCTTGTCTGACTTCCATCTGTTTGGATGTTTCATTTGCTCTGAACCAGCAGATGGCACTGGTGTTCAGCCTCTGACATAAAGGAAAAAAAAAAACCCACTGGGAGCCACAGGGTCAAAATTTTGGGTTCCAAAGTAGTCTATCTTGTTCCAATGGTCTTAGAGAGCATCTTTGCCAAATTTGGTCCTGATCAGTCAAAAGGGTGTTAGATTACTTAAAAAACTGGGGGAAACATGCTGAGTGATTATCAAAGACTAGTATGTCTTAATGTTTAGCTGAGATACTTTCTTTGAACATTTTAAAAGTTTTGCAGTGGTGTTTCACATAATTAGATGTATTGCATTTTCAATCAAAATAGCCATAACAAGGTTGTCTCTAAAGAAAATGCAGAGCAAAAATGTATTCAAATGACACAAGTTTAATACTAGAATTACCAGAGCCAACGAAAAACCTCATGAATCCGGCCCACCTCAAATCTCTTCGCACCTCTCCGCCAGTGTCTTTTGTCTTCTAAATGTGTTGATAAGCCCAAGCAGCCTGCTATACCATCTCCCCACCACCTCAGAATGGGCAAGAAGTTCTCCCAGTTCCTGCCTTGATTGATTATCTGGGAGTGAGCTACCCAGAATTGTAAGGGGAAATACTTTGATGTGTGTTTTGTGTCTACCACAATCTGTGTAAACACATTGGTAAAACAGAAACATTTTTCATGTTTTAGTAATAAATAACAAAATGTAGACATGAACTGTATAATGTGTGAAGGCTGATGGCTAAATATCAAATAAACATTTTCACAAAAGGTGCAAGTACAATACGACAGCTTCCATGATGCTGTGGTTTGAACTGCCAACTTATAACTTGGAGGTCGCGAGTTCGAAACCAGCTCTCCAGCAAATATACCGTTTTGAGTAGTGAGCTGTTATTATTGTTAATATTTTACAATAAAAACATACATTTGATTAGTGTCTGTAACAGCCGGTGTAAATTTATAGTACTTGTAAAAGTTACCTTTTTTCACTTTTATTCTCTCAGTCACAATCACGATACAACTTCTCTCTGTGCTGTGGTTATTATTACACTGAAGAGGCTGGGGGGTGTGGCGGTCTTGGAACAGAAGTTTGTCGATGTTACATCCTCTTTTGCTTTATCCGTCGCCTTTTCCTGTAAGAAGCGAGGATGAAGTTCCTCTGCATGGTGAGCAAAGAACACTCTTTTTTTTCTCAGTGTCCCCCGTGCTTGCCTTGTACAGTATACGTGCGTTGATCACCTCCAAGTCAAGCATGTTATAGCACAAGCAACCAGCCAGCTGTGTGTTCCTGCTCGCACTGAATAAGTTCACACCTTCTGGTGCATAATATCAACGCAACAGAGAGTCAAATATATGTGACATTTTGAAGAAATCATTTTATGACCTTAAAAGTACCAATCAGAAAACACTGTCGCACTAATGCAATATTATTTGAAAATAAACAGCATCAGATCGGGTGTGAATTTATAGTGGCGCTGTTAGTTAGATTCAGATCAGAAGGGGGTGTTTGGGGGGCAAGGGAGAGCGTGAACATGACTGAGAGAATAAAACTGAAAAAAAGCTAGCTTTTAGAAATGCCATACATTTACAGCTGATCTAAAATGTTGTATATGTCCACATGCTCACATTGCGATGTGTAAAAACTAAACCTGGTGTAAAGTCACGCACATGTTCACGGCAGCTGCTCTTGGTTTTGCAAACTGGTGGCACCCAGCATCAAAGCAGTGTTTTTGCTCCAGTGTGGTTCCCCTTTCTTTTTTAGATGCACATCTCTGATGGCTTTATCAAATACATTGACATTAACCACATATTGTTTATTAGTTTGAGGCATCTAGTTGTAATTAACCCGCAACAATATACAGAATGGCCAAACTATTCCAAATACCATAGTTGCTTTAGTGTTAGTTACTGTCAAGTATGTATCCCACTGTATCTGACTGTGTAATCACAGCTTTACAGCAGCTGATTGGAAAGAGAATTATCTGTATAAAGCATCAAGCACACACTGCCTCAGCCATGCACTGCTCCCATACTGCAAATGCTTCAAAGCCTTTCCTGTAGCGACCTCGCGGTTTAGAAAGTTTCATCCCAAGAGCTCTAAACGCACTCAATCAGTTCATCAAGTGCTCCTTATAGAACTATTTGTACTTATAAGTACAATACCTCACTGTAATCTTGCACCACAGTTATAATATTGCACAACCTGAGCCATTTTATAAGGCGTATATTTACATATAATGACAATATCATTTTTAAGATGAAATGCAGAAAAATATGTTTTCATTATACAGATAAAATTTTAACATCATTTAAATAATCTATATTTTTAATAATTAAACATGTGAGAACACGGTGGACAGCAATAGCGACAAGCTGGCGGTCTGTTCAGGGATTGTTCCTGCCTTGCACTGTATTCTTGCTGGTGCTGGCGCGACACTGGAAGGATAGATGGATAGAATAATTAAACATGTACTACAAAGATATTTCAATGTTCCTTAAAAGTTTTGAAGAATCGGCGTTCTAAGCTTACAGATGGCTTGACATCTATTACAGAGCTGATTGTGTGGCGATTGGTTACTTGGAGAAAGAAAAGGAAGGACAGGAATTGGGGGGTTAGTACATTTGAAACAGACAGTACTGCTGCAATAAATTATTTAATCGAAGGTCGCATACGGCGCAGCAAGTTTCTTGCATGAGGCAGAAGCAATCTCTGGATGGGGCGCCAGCTCATCACTATCACTGCGCCACGGTGTTCCAATGTTTAATAACTTGCTTTAATTCTTATCATCATGAAAATGAGATCAATTATACATCTCAGTATTTAATTTATTTAGAGAGCTGTAATAGCATGAATGTGCCCTATCGGAGGAAGAGAAAGCTTGTTTTAGGAGCACATACAACAACAACAACAACATTTATTTATATAGCACATTTTCATACAAACAGTAGCTCAAAGTGCTTTACATATTAAAGAATAGAAAAATGAAAGACACAATTATAAAACAAAATAAATCAACATTAATTAACATCGAATAAGAGTAAGGTTCAATGGCCAGGGGACAGAAAAAAAAAAACTCCAGACGGCTGGAGAAAAATAAAATCTGTAGGGATTCCAGACCATGAGACCACCCAGTCCCCTCTGGGCATTCTACCTAACATAAATTAAACAGTCCTCTTTGGATTTAGGGTTCTCATGGAAGGGCTTGATGATGATGATGGTCACGTAGACTTCTGCCTTTTAATCCGTCCATCATTGTTGGAGCATCATGAAGCATGAAGAAAAGAGAGTAGGGGTCAGTACGGATTTTAGAGCCACCATGAATAGTTATTATGAGGAAATTGAACATATAGAGTATCAGGATTAAGTTAAATTAAGATGAAATTGAAGTTATAAAAAAGCCATGTTAAAGTAATGTGTTTTCAGCAGTGTTTTAAAGTGCTCTACTGTATCAGCCTGGCGAATTCCTGTTGGCAGGCTATTCCAGATTTTAGGTGCATAGCAGCAGAAGGCCGCCTCACCACTTCTTTTAAGTTTAGCTTTTGGAATTGTAAGGAGACACTCATTTGAGGATCTGAGGTTACGATTTGGAATATAAGGTGTCAGACATTCCGATATATAAAATGGGGCGAGATTATTTAAGGCTTTATAAACCATAAGCAGAATTTTAAAGTCAATTCTGAATGACACAGGTAACCAGTGTAGTGACATTGAAACTGGAGAAATGTGTTCGGATTTTCTTTTCCTAGTTAGGATTCTAGCAGCTGCATTCTGCACTAGTTGCAAACGATTTATGTCTTTTTTGGGTAGTCCTGAGAGGAGTGCGTTGCAGTAATCTAGTCGACTGAAAACAAACGCGTGAACTAATTTCTCAGCATCTTTCAGTGATATAAGCGGTCTAACTTTACTTATGTTTCTTAAGTGAAAAAATGCTGTCCTAGTGGTCTGATTAATATGTGATTTAAAATTCAGATTACAGTCAACAATCACCCCTAAGTTTTTTACCTCTGTCTTGACTTTTAATCCTAATGTATCCAGTTTATTTCTAATAGCCTCATTGTATCCATTATTGCTGATCACTAAGATTTCAGTTTTCTCTTTATTTAACTTGAGAAAATTACTATTCATCCATTCTGAGATACAAGTCAGACATTCTGCTAGTGAATCAAGAGAATCGGGGTCATCAGGTGCTATTGATAAGTACAGCTGTGTGTCATCATCATCGCTGTGGTAGCTCACGTTGTGCCCTGAGATAATCTGACCTAACGGAAGCATGTAGATTGAGAATAACAGCGGACCCAGGATAGAGCCTTGTGGAACACCATATCGGATATCATGTAATTCCCACAACTAACAAAAAATTTTCTCCCTGTCAGGTAGGATTCAAACCAATTTAAGACTGTGCCAGAGAGACCCACCCATTGACTAAGGCGATTTCTAAGAATGTTGTGATCAATGGTGTCAAATGCAGCACTCAGCACCTCTAAGAGGATGAGAACAGATAAATGGCCTCTGTCTGCATTTACCCGCAAGTCATTTACTACTTTAATGAGTGCAGTTTCATAGTGATTCACACACACAGAGCACATAGAAGAACATATACAAAACAAAGCCTTAAACGTGCTACTTTAGTTACGATGGTATTTGAGAAACTAGTAAATTAAATGGTTTTAAGATTAAGTTTATGATGTTCTACTTTAATGACAAAATAAACTATGTGATTAAAGTGGAAATTTCGAGATTAAAGTTGTGTTCCTATTTTTTGTCTTTTCTATGCACCCTAATAAGCTTCTACATGACTCTCAGATGGGGGGCTATGACTTGCCTTTTCATGGCAACTTTGATATCTAACAACTTCTTTTTTTATTTCGGGCACTGTGTGACTTTGTGAACTTGAACTTTCGAGTTTCTCTGACACTCTATGTCACTCGATCAGCTTCCTTTTGTTGTTTATACCACTGTTTAAACCAACAAATAGTATGTTTTTCTTTGCCTCCACTTGGTATTCACCGACATTCTTCTATTTTTCCCCCATGCTTTTGCCATTGTCTTTTCACAGAACGCTGAGCTTAATGGCTATTTATATTGATTTACATATTCAAAAAGGCATAATTCTGGGAGGAGTTGGGGAGTGGCAGCCGGCATGTGCACGTGCGTTACTTTTCACGCTGACTAGGATTGGGTGTATGCATAGATTCATGCATCTGGATTTTTTTGTGCATACGCACATTTCCATTTTGCATGCATGAGGCCCCTGGAGAGCTACTGTGGCTGCAAGTTTTCATTCTAACTCTTTTCTTAATTAGTGACCAGATTTTGCTGCTAATTAACATATTTCTTTTTTTTTTTAATTGACTTTTTTGAGGCTCTGACTGCTGAATTGATTCTTTTTTCCTTAAACGGCACCTAAACATAAATTTGATGTTAAGTGAGCCAACAGAAGACCAACTAAGTTGGGGCCTCAAACTCCAACCTTCATTCAGTTTCTTAATTTGAAACCAATTCTTGTTGCTAATTAAACCTGCTATTTAATTCCATGGCGCTCATTCTGCCATGGCAGACATTTCCAAACCTGTTGATTTTCTTTTTTAAGAGCGCTGTCAAAATGTTTTGTGGACATGAGCAATTCAACATTACTGAGGCCTTCACCATTTTGTGTGATGGACACAGGTTGTTGTTTATGCATTGGTACAGTTTGTGTTTTAACATTGTTTGGTTTCTAATTAAGGAAAAAAAAAATAATTAAGGAGCCTGAGTCTTAAGTTGTGCATCAATTAAAATTAAGGCAAAGAGTTAATTAGCAGCAAAATCTGGTCTTGAATTAAGAAGAGTGAAAACCTGCAGCCACAGCATCTCTCCACTACTGGAGTTGGAGACCCCTGAGTTACAACATTTATGGCATATAATGGTGGTTTTTACATCTCTTGGGGGCATACAGCTAGCGCCTCTTCCTTCTTTTGGTTGATAAAACTGTCATTGGACACAGATATCTTGAAGACTGTGGTAGGCTTTTCTCAATATTTTTATTGCACTGTAATGTATACCTTTTGCAATCCTCACAAACATAACGGCAACAATAATTTCCTTGGGATTCTTTATGATCTTATAACACAATGACGTCTTATCAGAGAGAGTAAATATGGTCATGTTACTCTTGCTAATTTTGGGCCATTTCATTTGGACCCATTCTTCTGGTCAATTTTTGAATTGAAATGAACATCTGTGGCTTTGTAGTGAATTCCTTAAAAACCTTAAAGCTACATGTAGTACTATGGAATGGTTACCCAATAATAATATAAATTGCATATTCCTTCAAAGAGAAATATTGGGGCAATTCTATCATTTATTTAAACCTGCTTTTAAAATAAAATATTAATTAAAATCTACTTCAAAACTACCACACTGACTGTCATATTAAATATTAAAATTGATCTTTCAAACAACTTTATATTATAATCATAGCAATACTGGTGAACATTTCTTGGCATGAAAAATTTGTTGGAACAAAAATGACAGTCACTACTTCGAAAATCTTTTAAAGTCCCTGCCTGCAATTAATATTTAAGCAGTCAGTAATGTAGTATGCAGGAGGGAGCACAAGTGTGGTGCAGTATGCTTATGGTAAATAAAAATGAGTGAATTAAACAGGAAGAATTCAGAGGCACAACATTTAATGTAAAATCACTGTTTAAAAATAGTAAAAAGTTGAATGCTACAGACTTCAATCTATCCTTCCCCTTAATTATGGATTAAGGGAAAATTAAATGAATAGCAATTATTAATGAAATCTCTGATTACTTCATGTTTGTTTCTGTTGTTTTTTCCTTAGGTTGTCCAACACAGTTAGTAGTAGCATAAGAATAGTATAATTTGGGCTTTACTGGTGCTGACAACATGGCAGGTTTAGGAAATGCTGTTTCATTGTGGTGTCACAAGGTGTGAGTTGTGCAGTCAAGGTAGGCTGGAGTGTGCCTGTGATGTCTGTTATGCATGCAGTAGTTTTATGGAACTTATCAATGAGCACATACATGTGGTAATAAAGTACATGATTTTATTCTTGCAAAAAATCCAATGCAATGTTTTGCACTAGATTTACTAAGAGATTGGGCAATAAAGAAAGAATTTTAATGAATTTTTATTGTGCCATTTTAGAAGAATGGTAGATTTTATTTCATTGCTTAGTGAACACTTGATAAGAGCAATTATTAACTGTTTCTATGAATATATGAATTTAATTTGAACAATAAATAAACTTACTTAGAAAGTTAATTTTTGGAAATCTGTTAATTTTCAGTAACATTATCAGATACCCTTATGTAAACTGTATTATAATTTGAGTACACGTGACCCAATAGAGATAATTTGCATAACACAGCAACATAACACATACTTTACACCAATCACAATAAAAAGAATAGTGTAGCCCAATTTACCCCCCATATTTTGTATAGACAGAAAGGTACCAAAATATCTGGATTTAAAACCTTTGGCAAAATATCCTATAATTAAACGCTACAGTTACATGATCATGTTTATCTCCATTAGAAATAAGCTATTTTTTTCTCCAGCCGTCTAGAGTTTTTTTGTTTTTTCTGTCCCCCCTGGCCATTGAACCTTACTCTTATTCGATGTTAATTAATGTTGATTTATTTTGTTTTCTTATTGTGTCTTTTATTTTTTTATTCTTTATTATGTAAAGCACTTTGAGCTACTGTTTGTATGAAAATGTGCTATATAAATAAATGTTGTTGTTGTTGTTGAAAAGAAAGGCACATGCAGTCTTGGCTACACAGAAAATTTCGCTAACACTTAATTGGCAACTTTCCATGTAACCATGGTTGTTGGTGTGAAAGCAAATTTTCTAACTTGTGTGCTAAATTTACTCATAACACTTTCTAGTGTGTGGAGATGTCCAAAATGTGCATTAAGAGCTTATAAACATAATCACAATTTTTCAGGGACAAGCTTCAACTTCCCAGTGACCTTGCTTAGGATTTGCAGATTTGAAAATGGTTGGATAGTTAAATGTTACGTTTTAGCCATTTTACCCATTGCAGAAGTAATATTTAGAGTTTTTTCATCCATATTAAAATTTTTTGTTCTTTTTCATTTTCACAGGAAGAAAGATGAAGAGGATATAAGAAATACTATAAGGCACAAAGAACAAAACCAAAATTAACTCATAAAGGTAATATCAATATTTTATTAGCAAAATTAAGTGGGCAGAAAGAAGATTTTTTTAATAAGGTTGATTCCCACCCATTAACAAAAGAGACTATCAAGCAGTTACTAAACTTAACTTAAATCAGGAATACTTCTATAGGATTACAAAGGCTAAAATGAACTCACCAGAGTCACATAACACTTAATTATATGATTACAATGTAGCAATTACCAGACCCTTTAGTCACTCTCACTTGCTCAATATTGCTCCTGTGCAGCTGAAAAACTGCCAAAAAAATAAAAAAAACCCTGCTAACGGGGGAAAAAAGCACTAAAAATCACTGCACAGTTCCTTAGTTGCAACTAAAAGCAAAGTCAGAAGAGTCACTGCTTCAATTATAATGTAAGCTTCTACACATATGTGACATGAAACCTTCATCAGCATAAAAAGGATGATGTTCGCCTATAGTGTATGCTCTGCACGTCAACAAAGCAAACTGTTCTCTACCAGTGCTGAACGCTAAGGCAGTCAAGTCCTGAATACTAATGCTACATTCAACAGAATTAAAAGTGAAACCTCAGTAGTGGGACGTAAAGCTCCCCACTGGGTCCCTAGTTTTAACAGATGGAAAGTAGAGTTTTTCATTTCGTTTTTTTCATTACATTTATATTTTTTAGGCTTCCTCTTTCCTAGGTCCCTAGGATAGCAAAGCAAATATTAATTTTATGTATCTTTCATTCAATAGCTTTCCATATTCTGCAAATTTTAGTGCCATACTTTTTTTTTTACTTTATTATTGTTAGTTTGTTGATTTTTTTTTTGGATATATGACTCCTTTCATGCTGAGGGATTCTGTCTAGTAACATGTATAGTACTAACTGAATCAACTTTTATTTTCATTTTGCTTCTTGTGTGTTTCAATAAGAGTTCCATTTGTCTTTTCTTTTTATCCATTACAAAACCATTTACATATTCATACAAATAAGGAACTGTCATGAGGTTCTTGGGGTAACAGCAAGACTTGTGGGACTTAAACCCCCTGGATTTACTTGTTTCGTAGTGTCATGGATCAAGGTGTGCTGGGTGAATTGACTTAATTCACATAACTGAAAAATGCAGTAAACAATTGTTGTGCCTTCTTATTTATTTTTATCTTGTTCAACTACTATGTTCTCAACCTTTCACTATTTTTACAGGCCACTAAAAAAATTACAATTGTCATTTTTTCTTTACTCAGTCCTCTCTACAATTTTTTTTTTATGGTAGTCAAATGGATGATTTTAACATTCATGCAGAATAAATCTCCAGTCTCATTTTCCTGGTGCTCTTTAATCAGTCTAACAACGTGATGGTATTATTCAGCACATCACCTTCTTTTCCACCTACAGTAAAAGACATACACTTGATATGATGTGTTTTGTCTGGTTCTATTCCTTTCAATTTAATCAATCTTGATTTCTTTGCCTCTTTACTTTTCTCTGTAACGTTTACATTTCGGTTTAGTTTGCTAAGATAAAACATAATCATGTTATTTCCTTTCATAATTGAAAAAAATCTTCAATCATTAATCTTGTTTTGATTATTAGCATGAATCCTTTCTCTGACCTTCATTTTTTCCATTACAGAATTCATGGTATATTTTAAAAAATTATATAATATTTACTTTAGTGCTTGGACACTCTTTCTCCCGACTGCAAAATCTCTAGAATTCTGCTGTAATGTTAGTAAATTAAATTAATGACAATGACTATATCAGCTCTGTACATAAATTTAATTGTTTTTCAAATTGCCATAACAAATTGATTATACTATACTTATAAATCTGGCCTCTTTTATATTTCTTCTTCAAAATTTTACACCAATCACTTTTTTAGGGTTTTATCTCATAGTACACATCTAGGTTTCTTGAAAAGTACAATTAAATAAAATGTATGATTTTTATGATTATTATCATCATCATTGTCAGATTTCATGAGTCTGTCGGAGGCAGATCTGTTTTATTTTACACTAAAGTTTATACATTTTGAAAAAAATTATGCTTTTCCATACAGGAAATGTCATTTCAATGAGTTGTAGTTAGGTGAAGAAAGTCCTAGCAAGCAAGAATCAGCAAGCATTATCAGTCCTCATCAGTCCATTATGAATATGCATTTAAGTACTTATCATGCCATGAACTGCTGCGAAAAACCCTTTATAATAAACAGCTTGGGTAGCCAGTCTCAGGAACTTACTGAGATTCATGCATTCGCTCACTCCAAAAAGCATTGCTGAAGTGCTGCATTTGTTCTTTTATGTATTAATTTACTTGTTTTATTCAATAAATAAAGGTGCATTGGCCACCTATACAACATTATGGATCAAAAATTCAGAAATAGAAGAGTCAAATATAAAGCTGCAAATGCATAAAGATGAATGTTACTGCATTCTGCCTGGTGTCCATGTGCAAAGCTTCACCGCTGCTTAACAGACACCACTCTTAACAGTAGTAAGGCTGAATTGGGTATTTATTGATCTTAAATATTTTCTTCTTGACTTTGTAGGAGCAAAGAACACTTATCTGAAAAGATCTCTAATTATTTTCAGTCAATTTTTACTTTTTAAGTTTAAGTACTGCAAAATAATCAGATCTCTTAAGATCAAAATTAAGATATGAATGTGATGAGACTTTTCAGGCTTTACCTGGCAGTATTCTAGCTATATTCATACAAATACCAGCCTTGGAAATTCCCACCGATTACATTGGGGCCAAACCTATCAAGTTGTCTGGTCAGCTTCACCAGGAATTGTACCCTATTCCAACCCAGGGATAATTTACCAGTCAATTCTTAGAATAGCCTGTTTGTGTGAGTGCAGTTATAAAATGCTATATATGTAAAAAAATAAAATACATATATGTATAATACAATTTACTTACAGGTATGTTTGTGTTCTAATCAAATATCCTGAAGTCAATTGAAACTATGAAGGACTTGAATCCATGGTTTTACCTGAAAACATAAAAAAAAAAAAAACAGCATACGGATTTGTTCTGAAGTATTATAACATAAAGCTGATTAACAGTTCTGTAGTATAGGAGGTAGTGGACTTGGTGCTGTTTTTTCATATTCTTATACATGGGGAGTCCATTTTAATGAAACAACTTATGTTGTAATTTCTAATGAAAACTAAGATGTTTTTTTCCTTCCTTCTAAATCGGTTATTTTAGTGACATCTTCAGGGTTATGCGAAAAATGTCTGGAAAGTCTTAATTACTGCAAGTAGAACAAAGTACACATTTGATTTTTTTCTTAGTAAACATCCAGTAGAGAAATAAAAGTGAAACATTCCAACTATTATATGCTAGCTAATACACCTAGGAAAAGCAAAGCAAATTACAAATCTATACACAAGCATTGTCCTTTCATATCAAGGTCAGTTATCACTGATTCTGCCTGAAAATGAATGTTAGTTATTGGCCACAAAATCAAATTCTTTAAGTGCAAAATCAAAGTCCGTGGTTAAGAGACATATTTTATAATTATTAGAAGCAACATATCATCTGTGCACAAGCAGCAGAATAATCTATCAGAGATATTATTCCTTTTGAGACTTTGTATTTATTTATTTTTCCTAAGCTGCAAAAAGGCCATTTAATGACTTATTTCAGTTTGATAGTTGTTTGGTTTTTTGTTTTCAAGAAAGTAGACCAATTAGGCTAACAGCAATACCACAAGCACTTCAAAAGAGGTAATCCACCTGAAGCTAAGCATGTTTGGGCCCAGCCAGTACTGGGATGGTAGATCAACCAGGAAAAGTTTGGGTTGCTGCTGAAACAGGAGTTGGTGAGGCCAGCAGGGGGTGCTTACCCTGTGTTCTGAATGTGGATCCAAATGCCCCATGCAGTGACTGAGACACTGTGCCCTAAAAATGAAGAAGTAAAATCAAGGTCCTGACTATTTGTGGTCGTAAAATATTACCAGGCATCCTTCAAAAGAGCAGGGTGTATACTGAGTTCCTGGCTAAACTGCTCACTACTGTCTAGTCATTCTGTCTCTCGCAACTTCACCTGCTAACAGCTAATATGTGGTGAGCGAACAGGTGCAAAAATGCTGCCATTGCATCATTCAGGTGAATGCTGCACATTGGTGGAGGTTGAAGTGGCATCCCACTCACAATGCAAAGCACCTTAAGTAGTGAGAAAAGTGCTATATAAATGTTTAGAATTTGCTATCATTTAATGAATGAGTTTAAAGAATTTCATTGCTGGCTCCTCCCCAGTGTCTATGTCAGAAAAGCACATACTGTACTATCAATAACAGGAATATCGATCCTATGTATTTCAGTGGTCAAATATGTTGCAAATATGTTATATTGTCACACCAGACATATGCGAATGAAAAAAAAGTTAATATGTAATATAAAATTAAAACATGCAAAAAAGTAAAAAAAAATATTGAAAATAAAATTTTGACCAATAGGAAAATTTTATTTAATATTTTTTTAAAAAAACCATAAAAGAGCTCAAAACATGACATGGCTTCTTCGCACAAAGAATAATGGAAAGTAAAGATAGTAAAGGAAAAGAACACTTCACAAAAGGGGAGTTAAAGTAATTTATAGAGATGGTGGAAAAAAATAAGAAGTCTTTTCCAAGGCTTGTTGAAGCCCTTGAGGATTTGTGTAGGCACGGGAATTGTATCTTCTACATGAAAAGATCTCTCTTTACAACAGTGTGTGTCCTTTGGTGTGCAATGTTACAATGTTATACCTCTCCTTAGCTACAGTTTAAGGATTCACCACTGGAGTTGGCAGATATTCACTGTAATTCAGGTCACTAGCAAATCACTGTCCTTTGCCATCTGAAGCACTCCAGAGTTGGACAAGTTGTATATATCATGTGTGCCCCCTGGCTATTTGACCACAATGTCTACAAAAAACTGCTGATGATTGCATATCATCTAGAAATTTAGCAACGTGAATCCTTTTTGATTGGAATGGATGGTATTCAAGAAACTGGGAGTATAAATAGGAATGAATATTCCATGGCAATGATAACAATTTTAGTGTCATAAAAGACATTGTAATATAATTACTATTATTTATATAATTATTAGCATTATTATTGTTGTTGTTGTAATTTCTATGAACTACTTCAGGCACCTCTGTCTCTTTGAGACAGATATGCCTGCAAAAGTCAAAACAATGAACAATGATGAAAATTACACACAGATTAATTCACTTGCCTACAGACACAAAAAATAGCGGTGCTATTAAAAGCAACAATACCAAATGGTGGCACCCATAGAAAAACAGAGCCATGAAATGGTGACACGGTGATTTTATCAAAATTAAATTAAAAGAAATCACAAGACTAATTATTAATAAAGCACAAAATATTATTATCCAAATAAAGCAAACATAAGCAAAAGCAAGATCAACCCACCTTATTAAACTAGCTCCATTAGCAAAAACACTAACCTGAACGAAAACATGTAATCACTCCATGTAACCTAACATTGCAATACACAATTTAATTTACAATTTCACTGTTAAACACCCACACCAGTAGTAAGTTTAATATACATATGAAAATAGTCTGATTTTTACAAAATGAATTATTCAACATAATTAGACAGCTACTATGTGGTTGGTCATAAAACCGCATTCTTGTTCTTTGTGGACATATGGAACCTTATCTAGACTGAAGTTTTTGTAGTAAATAAAATTAGCTTGATTCAAAGGATTTACAACTATATATTAAGTAACAAAAATAAAGCTGCAGTTTAATTATACAAGACAAAGTTGTTAATGTCAAGATATATGGCTCTTTAAATTGAATGAGATTAATTTATTTTTGAAAACAGACGCTGTATGCAAATACAGATTTTAAACCATACACAATAACTTCTTTTCAGTAAAATATTGTTCAGAAACATTAGGTTTAGATCTATTAAGCTGTCAGAATCACAAAGCAATATGCAGAATTCTCTGAAATATGGGATTATTATAGTCTGTTGAATACATGATAAAG
This sequence comes from Polypterus senegalus, assembly GCF_016835505.1. Classification (NCBI taxonomy): domain Eukaryota; kingdom Metazoa; phylum Chordata; class Cladistia; order Polypteriformes; family Polypteridae; genus Polypterus; species Polypterus senegalus. The sequence continues at coordinate 232,144,882 of NC_053155.1, forward strand.
TGATTTAGATGTTTTTTTCATCATTTTCTTTGTTTTCACAAATATTAGCATATTTATTCCAATAAAGATTTGCTTGTGCACTGCCATAGCCAAGCATCCTTCTCAACAATTTACCCTTCGTAACATAAGTTGTTAGATAAAAATTGTAAAGATATGTTCTTATCTTAACTTCAACAAAATTCTGCATCTCATGAAAGTTTTTTTTTAAATAATACACCACTTGGTTTGTTACTCAGGACTGAATGGTAGATTTAAGGCAGGGGTCTCCAAATCTAATCCTGGGGCCTCATACATAACGCTGTGTGTAAAATTCGCACTATAACATGACGTAAGCACAAAAGCCGAAATGTGCTTACGCACAGAAAAATCCAGATGCAGGAATCTGTGCGTACTCCAACTTCCACGTTCTTCCACTCCATAAATCCTGGTCAGCGTGAAAAGTAATGCTCATGCACGCGCCTTCTGTCCTGCCCCAACTCCTCCCAGAATTACCCCTCTTTGAATATGCAAATCAATATAAATCGCCCTTAAGCTCAACCTTCTGTGAAAAGACAATTGAAAAATATAAGAATTTCAGCGAATACCAAGTGGAGGCAAAGGAAAAGCATACTATTTGTTGATTTAAACAGTGGTATAATCAACAAAAGGAAGTTGATTGAGTGACATAGCGTGTCGGAGAAACTCGAAAGCTCAAGTTCAAAAAGTTGCACAGTACCAAAATAAAAAAGAAGTCGCATATCAATGTCACCATGAAAAGGCGAGTTGTAGCCCACCGTCTGAGCTTATTAAGGTACAGACAAAAAAAATAGGCACACAGTGAGAAAAAAGCACGAAATGTCAACTTTAATATCGAAATTTCCACTTGAATCACATAGTTTATGTTGTCATTAAAGTAGAACATCATAAACTTCATCTTAAAATCATTTCATTTACTAGTTTCTCAAATCTCATCGTAACTAAAGTAGCATGTTAAATGTTTTGTTTTGTATTTGATCTTCTATGTGCTCTATGTGTGTTAATCACTATGTGCTTCCGTTCTTTCTCTTTCTCCGACAGGACACAGAATCAATTAAATTCGTGATATTACAGCTCTCTGAATATTTAAAATACTGAGATGTATACGTGATATCATTTTCATGGAAATGAAAGCATGTTATTAAGAACACGATGGCGTAGTGATTGTTCATGTCTCACACAAGATGCTGCTGCGCCATGCACAACCTTCGATGAAATAATTTATTGTAGCAGTACTGTCTCTTTCAAACGTTTTAACCTTCAATTCCTGTCCTTACTTTTCTTTCCCCAAATACCCAATCGCCACACAATCAGCTCTGTAATAGACGTTAAGCCATCTGTAAGCTTACAATGACGATTCTTCAAAACGTTTAAGGAATATTGAAATATCTTCATAGTACGTGTTTAATTATTCTATTCATCTATTCTTCCAGTGTCGCACCAGCCTCAGCAAATATAGAGCGTGAGGCAGGAACAGCGCTGCGGCACTGTGTCCTCACATGTTTAATTATTAACAATACAGATTATTTAAATGAAGTTAAAGTTTTATCTGTATAATATCAACATATTTTGCTGCATTTCATCTTACAAATAATACCGTCATCATATGTAAATACGCGCTTTATAAAGTGGCCCAGGTTGTGCAATATTATAACTGTAGTGCAAGTTTACAGTGGGGTAATTGCACTTATAAGTACAAACAGTTCTACAAGGAGCAATTGATTGAGTGTGTTTATAGTTCTTGAAATGAAACTGTTTCTGAACCGCGAGGTCCGTACAAGAAAGGCTTTGAAACATTTTGCCGTGGCTGAGGCAGAATGGGCTTGATGCTGTACAGTATACCAATAATTCTCTTTCAGATCAGCTGCTGCTGTGATTCCCCACTCAGATACAGTGATATAAATACTTTTGAGTGGTGCAGTGAGAGTAATATGGAAAAAGATGATCCGCTGTAGCAACCCTTAAAGGGAGCAGAAATTGTCTTAATGTGTCAAAAGCAGAATAAAGCCCAAATGGAAGTGGGTCATCTTGGTGGCTGTGTTCTTCCTGTTTCTCTTACAAGCTTCTGACTTTGTTTTGACAGACCATATCAGCACATGTTCTCAAGGTTCATGAAGATATGCATGTGGAAAGTCCAGAAAAGTTACCCTTTTACCATTTAAGGTTTTGACCTTTCATCTTGATAGACTGCTCTTTTGCAGCAGAAAGTTGCTAGTTTCACCTTCTGTCTGATGGATATTTCCCATTTCCTGTTTTATGTGGTTAGACAATGTAATTTTATACAGATCAAAAGCTCAAGTAACTTACTCATTTAACATGCAGTTTAATGTCTTGGTGTTGTCTATAATGCTTTTAACACTTTTACAGTACATGAAATATGTATTTCATAAAAAAAACATTACTGTTGGGTTGAAAGTGTATGTGTGTGTGTGTTTGTGTGTGTGCATGTCTGTCCCATCCCTCCAAGCATTTTGTTTGGTGATATCTTGACCACCGGGTGTGCTGAAAATGGTTGCAAAGTTCATTTTAATAATTGCAGCCATTTTTCTTTTTACAATAAAGGAGTTAACATGAAGTATTTCAATGACAACAAAGCAAATAGCATACAAGCGACATTGGGTCATTAAATACTAATGAGGCACAATCCGAGTTGCCTTAAAGACAGAAAGAGAATAATCAAATGATAGTCTGCAGGCTTGTACACTTGGGGCAAACACGTGGGAAAAATGCTGGCAAGAAATATCAAATATTTTAAATGTGTTCTATTACCTGTAAGACAGCTAATACACATAATAACATCACATTTCCCATACATAGGCTATCTAGGAAACGTAAGTAACCAAAGTGCAACAGTCCACAAGAATAACTTTGTCTGCTTTTCCATGCCCACCAAAATGCACATTCAACTTTCTATTTTATATTTCACAAAATTATAAAAAGTCTGGTTTGGACAAATGTGATTTTATAAAAAAAATTACAATAGTTAAATTATTAATATATTGCTGTTACTTATGATTTGCTTTCCAGTATTTGTTCAATGAACTAATGTTTATTTTACACTTACAGTGCATATCACTTAAACACGGGACTGCTTTAGGCTAATCTAACAGAAAAAAATGTTTAATTTTCAATTTAAATAAAAAACGTTTTTAATTTTGCCATCATTGCTCTTTACAAACCATTACTATATTAATACTTAAACAAGTCTTAGGCTATACAAGAAAATTTAGTTGAAAGGTAGTTAAGTGGGTGGCATGGTGGCGCAGTGGTAGCGCTGCTGCCTTCCAGTTAGGAGACCTGGGTTCGCTTCCCGGGTGCTCCCTGCGTGGAGCTTGCATGTTCTCCCTGTGTCTGCATGGGTTTCCTCCAGTTTCCTCCCACAGTCCAAAGAGGTTAGGTCAATTGGCCTTGGTGTGCGTACCCTGCCCAGGGTTTGTTTCCTGCCTTATGACCTGGGATTGGCTCCAGCAGACCCCTGAGACCCTGTAGTTAGGATATAGTGGGTTGAATAATGGATGGCTAGTTAAGTGGCCATTGTTTATTTGTTTGTAATATCAGAATACACACAAATAAACTACAATAAAAGTAATTGGAACACAATATAAATAATGAGCTTTTCTAAACAGTAATTTAAACTAACTAAAAATACTCAGACAATAACGAAATCCAAACTCTGAGGTTTATTTTTTCCACGCTTGTGGCTAACTTCCTCAAACGCCTTAGCAAGTATAATAGAGCAAAACTGAAATTAAACAGCTGAGATTTTCTCTAACCTAAATAATAGGGCATCCCAGACCACGATGGCCCATATAGAAAAAATAATTGACCAAAGTGCAACAATCTAGAAGTAGATTACAACAATTAACAAGTAATAACAGAAAGTAATAAACCAAATTTAAACAGTCAACAAATAATAAAGACACTAAAGAGAAGTGATCATGAACATTGAGCTCACATGATAACAAACTGAAACCATTAAAAAAGAAAATGAAAATTGGGAAAATCAGTAAAACAATAACTTAGAAAAAAGCACCCCAGCACAATCCTAACAGTAATGATGACAGTTGAGAAATATAAACAGGTCTTGATTGGTCGTTCTGTGCATTCAGAAAAATTACCCAATGGCAAAAATTGCATCTTTCAGCTCAATAAAAACTATAAACACAATGCAAATGCAATTAACACCGACATGGTGACAAAATCTGCAGATTGAGCATTAACCATTTTACACTGGCCACCTCAGAGCCCTGATCTTATCATAAAACAAGCTGTGTGTAAGACCACTTGAACTGAACAACCAATGTCAAAGGAAAATTTATCAAATATCCTGCAAGATGCAGTAAAATTTACTACACAACTTGTTGAAAAAAATCATATATCATCAATAAGAAAATTGTTTCAGTTTTGCATTGTATATGATGCCACCCAAAAGACTGTTCTAAAAACACACATTTTACTTTTATTAAATTAATATTTATTTATTTTGGGATGCTTGGAACAGCCTCGTAGAATTCTGTTTCATGTAATAAATGACAAACTAGCATTTTTCTCTGTTTGACTTCATTTTGTATTTCTCTTAGGGGGCATGAATGGAAGAACAGATCTCCCATTCTTGTACCTTCTTGGGCTTGGCTCAGACTTCAAACTTGCCTTCTGGGGTGTATCCAGCATAATGATAACAACCTTCCAGGCCCATCTTGACAAGACAGCAAAACAGTAGTAGTAGTAGTAGTAGTAATAGTGTTGCCATGTGTGCAGAGTACAATGAAATTCTTATTTGCATGTGTTACCAACATAACTTAAATTTATTTAATATTACCGTATTTCCCTGAAAATAAGAACGGGTCTTATATTCATTTTTGCTCCTAAAGATGCCCTAGGGCATATTTTCAGGGGATATCTTATATTTATTCATGTACAACAATATATATTTATACAAATACAGTGTCACATGCGGCTAGGGGTGGAGCCCAGCCAGGACGGCCAGGAGGACCGGAGGAGGGCTTGTGCCTCCTTCAGACCACGAGGGGGCGACCGCCCTGGTTGTGTTGGGGGACAGGCGGCGCCCCAGTGCCTGAAGAATCCTGGACCTCAGCGCTTCCGCCACACAAGGAAGTGCTGGGGGGAAGAGGACTGGGAACACCCGGAGGGCATGTCTGCGGGGGATTGCCGGGGAAGCAGCTGGAGCCCATCTGGGTTGCTATTTAAGTGGCCACCTTCCTTCCGTCATCAGCAAGAGTCGGGTGGAAGAGGATGGAGCTCGAGGAGAGGAGTGGAGGCGGCCAGAAGGAAGGCACGAAGGACTGTGATGCCTGGACTTTGGGGGACCGGTGCTGGAGGCACTGGGTTGAGCACGACAATACTGTAAATATTGTATATATTAAATGAGTGTGATGGGTGCTAAACTGTTGTCCGTCTGTCTGCGTCCGGGTCCAGTTCCACAACAGTCATGCCATCTTCTTCTGGAATATCATCATAACTCTCCACATTCAAACCCTGAATTCCAGCCGCTTTTAGGATCCTCCAGGATCAATGTGTGTACTTCGATGTTTGATAAATGGTTCGATGTGGTGAAGTAAAATCCCGACATACAAATGTATTCATGTTGCTTTTATATTCAAGCGTCGAATATTCCCCAAAGTAATGAAACAATATATTTTTAAAAGTCTCACATACCATCGTCTATGCCATCTTTTTTTTTCCACAGTACTATCAGAATGTATGGCAGCATATTTGAGCCACAGAGAAAAAAAATAAGGACATAATGAAAATGTCTATTTTGTGATTAAAATGGAAATTTCAGCTTTAACCTCGAAATGTCCACTTTAACCTCATAGTTTATTTTGGTAAACGTCATCTCAAAACCGACCCAGTTGTTAATCGCTATGAGCTTCTGGGGCTTCCTCCTGACCTGACAGCAGCAATCACCATACAGAACACATTAAATTCCAGCTCTCTGGGGGATGGAGTCTGGTATAGCAGGTCCACAGCTCTCTCAGCAAAGACCCATTTTAAATAAATAATCACCGGGCTCACGGCTTAGCAAGGGGGCATCGTAGGTGTAGCTGCAGCAGTTCTCAGGGCAATCTGTGGTGTGGGCATTTCTCACCTAAGTGCACAGGTGAGAGACTGCCCACATCTGTGATTGTTCCTGGGGCTGCTAATTTGTTGCAGCTGCTATGCCCTCTCGACATATATGGAAGCGCGAACCAGCTAGGGAGAAGGATGAAAAAAGAGGAAGAGAAAAAGAAAGAAAGAAATGGAGGTTTCAGGTGAAAGCAGGAAGTAGGAGACAAAGCGAAAGCCGGTGCGGAGAGCGAGTGAGTGCAGGCTTGTGCATGCAGCTGTACAGTGATCCTGGGTGTTGGGCCAACACCCAGGAAGTAGTAGTTGTGGTCGCTCCCGCTGAGTGATCATGTAGCAGGAGTGACCAGTGAAGGGCAATTGGCCACGTAAGGCCAGGAAGGCAGCAGGAGTCGGGACTTGGGACTTGGGACGTGGATTTCTGCAGCGTGCGAGCCCTGGTCATTGGGGAACCCCAAGTCTCAGTCTGGAATGAGTGCGCAACTGAAGCCAGGGACTGGGAGGCATCCAGACCAGTTGAACAGAGAAAAGGTCAGGTGCTGAGAGGGCAACTCTCCTGTTGTGGGGCCCAAACAGTAGAGACGCCAGGTAAAAGACACTGGGCTTTTAAATAGTTTAAAAAGACTGCTTTCTGCATTATTTTAACCTCGTTGTTTTTAAGAAGAGATTTTTCTAATGGATTTTAACCTCCCTGTTTCATGTTTGTTTTAATGGAGTATTTATTTAATGAAGACTGTTTTAAGACACTGCACTGCACTTTGAACACTTTGTTTTATCTGATTATAAATTAAAGCACTTTTGTACCAACCCCTTGCTATGTTGTTGCCTCACTGTTTCGATCATCGGTAACATTACCGACTGTGTAGGGTTCAAGAGCTCCTGAACAGCAGATGGGAGCATGGAGCCGAACACGCATCATCACATATGGATGTTAAATTTTACAGATAAATCATTAACTTTGTTTAAATAATGAAAACTGTTAATCGTTACACATATGGGGGTGGCACAGTAGCAGAGCGGCAGTGCTGCTGTCTCGCAGGAAGTTGCATCCCTTGTGATCTCTGCCTGGAGTTTGCAGGTTTTCCTGGTGGATTTCAACAGTGTGCTCAGTTTTCCATCCAAAGACATGAAGGTTTGGGGATTTGGTGAAGCTTCAATGACACCAGTATATGTGTGTGCTTATGTACACCTTGCGATGAGCTGATACCCCATCCAGGGATTTTGTTTCTGTCTTGCACTGATGCTGCTGGAATGGGCGCATCCCCGATTTGATGGATGTAATCATTAAACATCCTTTTCAGAGATATTGTAGCAAGGTGTCCTTGGAATTTAATGGATGTTTCGGGCACACGCGTCGCATCACATGAAATATAAACCTGGCCTTGGGCACCTTATTTTTCAGCTGACGATCTTGACTAGGGCTTATTTTTGGGGTAGGGCTTATATTACAGAGCAGCCTGAAAATAATGCTAGGGTTTATTATTGAAGTAGGTCTTATTTTCGGGGAAACACATTAGATGCAAATCAGTTTAGCTGCACACCTTAATTTATTTGATTATAACTTTACTGTTATATGGATATACATAAATATGCAGAATATAGTACCGATATTTGGAAGAAAAAGATTCCTGTTTGATCAACATACTACAGTCATAATATAGTCATTTTATCTCTTATGAGAGTGGTTAAAAATAGAAAACATAGCTAGTTGTTCTGTGTTGCAGAATACTAATGAATATCATGATTCAAATTGGTCCAATTCATAATAAAGAGAGAAACAATATATAGCAAAAAGGGGCCCACAAATTCATCCTGCATGGTGGTCAACACTGGTACTGATGGTGGTGGAAGGGTGATAGGGAATGTTTTAATGGCACACATTTGTTTCCTTAATCATCAGTAACATGTTACAGAATATATAAACATAATTCATGAGCACACTGAAGCTTACATAAGTCAGAATCCAGCTCTGACTTTTGAGGTTTCTTTTATTATGGAAAGGCTTTTTATGGACACTGTTTCTTAAAGCATTATCCCTATTTTCAAAATATGCAGGTAGTTTTTAATGTGGAACAATAGTGTGTCACATTTCTTTTACTTACACTTAGCAGATTTCGGGGATATACAGTTCATAGTTGCAGTGCACTTGTACCCAAGACTCTGTTCCACTACCTTCTGCCAGCAGCTCCTTGAAGCTCCACCCAGATACGGCTGTCACTATAGCTTCTGTACTGGGAGCACTCTCTCTCCCTTCTTCTTATTGACCTAGCTGAGAAAGGAATTTGGTTCCCAGCCCCTGATGATATAACAAAGCAAATGTACAGGCAAAGAAGCAGACTTTATTACTTTATAAGCATTATTTAAAGCTAGTGTTATAAAAGAGAGCAAAGTGTGGAGGCACATACCATACAGTCTGGTAGTGCTAGATGTTTAGTCTTTCCAGACAGTTATATTCCTTCATTTCTTGAGGCTAGGCAATATCTCTGAGAATTCTTACTTAGACTTCCCCCTCCTCCTTGCTTCTCTCTGATCAGCTCTTTTAATGATTTTATAAAGCTAATCTAGATGTGCTTTGTTTCAGAGACAACTTTGCCTTTTTAAAATGAGGCTTCCTGTATCAGAAAAGTTCTTTCATAGCTCATAACACATACGTCTGCCATTACAGGCAAGAATTTATATTGAGGTGTGCTTGTGTAAATTAGATATGGGGTTATAAGAAGTGCTCTAGAGCCTCCCATTAATTGCATTTTGTAGTAAATTCACTTCCTTATTTCTTACACCAAATCAACATCCCACAGTACCATTCCTAAAATTCTAGACTTACAATGCCACAATCATTTTGTACTTTCTTATGCTGTAAATAGTAATGCCAAAAATAGCACAGTGGTTAAGGCGCTGGACTTCAAACCTGGAAGTTGTGGAATCAAATCCATCTACTGACACTGTGAGCCATGAGCAAGTCATTTCACCTACCTGTGCTCCAAGTGGAAAAACATAAGAAATTTAACCAATTGTCTGTCTTGAATAAAGTCATCAGCTAAATAAGTACATGTAAATATATAATGCAGGACATTGGGAAACATAACATGCTTTGGTGATTTGTGCACTAGCAGTCATCATAATGGACCATGTACATAGGGCATTGTGCCCCGGTGAAATGGATGGAGCCCTGGATATAATTACTCCTGGGGCATAGATATGGATAGAGGACTTTGGGGGATGACAGAAAGTAGAATAGATGTTCTCTAAATTGGCTGAATACTCCCTGTTTTCCTTTATAATGGACAAAATCCTTAGGAGTGACTTCCATCCATCCTATATCCTAACTACAGGGTCACGGTGGTCTGCTGCAGCCAATCCCAGCCAACACAGAGTACAAGGCAGGAAACAAACCCCAGGCAGGGTGCCAGCCCACCGCAGGGCATGCTCACACACACACACATACCAAGCACACACTAGGGACAATTTTTAGGATTGCCAATGCTCCGGTTTAAAAGTTAATCGGAGTTCAATAGTGCAGGGAAATTTTGGCCCACCAGAGGGAGTTCTAAAAGCACAGTCCCAGTAGTTAGTTAAGGCATTCTTTGTTTCAGAAGTGACATCTGGGCTTCTCGAGGAAATGGGGAGTAGTGTTGCCAATGGCACAGCTGGTGGAGGAAGAGAGGCCAGAGGAAGGTGAAAAGGCAGAGTGAGCAAGTTTAAGAAGTTTTTCCTGTTGGGAAAATGTTTTGGAGACACAATCTGGTAAGACAGGACCTGTATCTTTGTACAGCGCAAGCTTAGGGAAGTGTTATTTAATTTATTACTAACATGTTGTATTTCCTTTATAAGAAAAACTAAATTAACTATCCACTATGAGATATTGAAGGTTAAAATAACAGAATACAATAACACAGTCTGTCTTGAGAGGCACTGCTATTTCTCTAGAATTATAAATAACAATGATAGTAATCCAAGAGTCTTATTCCTTACGATTGATCGTCTGCTAAACCGAGGTCACTCGATGGAATGCCTCCAGAATACTTCCAGTGAAACTTGCCAGGCTATTGCTGTATTTTTCAATCAAAATATTAATAATATTAGAAATAATATAGTATATCTCCCCAACACTGTGCATCATGTTAAGGCCCAGTACTCTGTTATAAACAAATTAATCTCTTACACCAGGATAGATTTACCTGATTTATATAAAATAATTTCTCAACTGAGACCCTCCACCTGCGTCCTTGACCCAATACCAACAAGTTTATCAAAGAAATATCGGGCATGCTAATTGATAGTATTCTTGACATAGTAAGCTTGTCATTAGATACAGGGGTCTTCCCAGACTGTCTTAAGACTGCTATAGTTAAACTCCTACTCAAGAAAAATAATCTTGACTCCTCAGCTTTTGAAAATTTTAGACCTATTTCTAACCTGCCTTTCTTAAGTAAAATTCTAGAGAAGGCAGTCATTATGCAGCTAAATGACCACCTCAATAAACATGCTAATCTTGATAAGTTTCAGTCAGGTTTCAGAACAAATCACAGTACAGAAACTGCACTCGTTAAAGTAGTAAATGACTTGAGGGTAAATGCAGACAGACGCCATTTATCTGTTCTCATCCTCTTAAATCTGAGTGCCGCATTTGATACCATTGATCACAATTTTCTTAGAAATCGTCTTAGTCAGTGGGTGGGCCTCTCTGACAGTGTCTTAAATTGATTTGAATCCTACATGGCAGGTAGAAAATTCTTTGTTATTTGCTTCAAAGACACATATTCTATATGGTGTGCCACAAGACTCTATCCTGGGTCCGCAGCTCTTTTCAATTTACATGCTTCTGTTAGGTCAGATTATCTCAGGGCATAACATGAACTATCACAGCTATGCTGATGACGCACAACTGTATTTATCAATAGCACCTGATGACCCCGACTCTGTTGTTTCACTAACACAATGTCTCACATGTGTTTCTGAGTGGATGAGTAGTAATTTTATCAAGCTAAATAAAGAAAAAAAATGAAATTTTAGTTATTGGCAATAATGGATATAATGAGGTTATTAGAAATAAACTCAATGCATTAGCATTAAAAGTGAAGGAGGTAAAGAATTTAGGGGTAACTGTTGATAGTGACCTGAATTTTAAATCGCATATTAATAATAAGATCACTAGGACAGCATTTTTGCACTTAAGAAATATAGCAAAAGTTAGACCTCTTATATCATTGAAAGATGCTGAGAAATTAGTTTACTCTTTTGTTTTCAGTAAACTAGATTACTGTAACGCACTCCTCTCAGGACTACCCAAAAATACATAAATCAACTGCAACTAGTGCAAAATGCAGCTGCTAGAGTCCTAACTAGGAAAAGAAAATCCGAACACATTTCTCCAGTTTTGATGTCACCACATTAGTTACCTGTGTCATTCAGAATTGACTTTAAAGTACTGCTTATGGTTTACAAAGCCTTAAATAATCTCGCTCCATCTTATATATTGGAGTGTCTGACATCTTATATTTTCCAAATTGAATCCTTAGATCTTCAAATGAGTGTCTGCTTATAATTCCAAGAGCTAAACTTAAAAGAAGTAGTGAGGCAGCCTTCTGCTGTTATACACCTAAAATCTGGAATAGCCTGCCAATAGGAATTCGCCAGGCTGATATGGTGGAGCACTTTAAAAAAACTGCTAAAAACTCATTACTTTAACATGACTTTCTCATAACTTAATTTAAATTTAATCCTGATGCTCTGCATATTCAATTAATTATCATAACTATTCATGGTGGCTCCAAAATCCGTACTAACCACTGCTCTTTCTTCTGTTCTTTTTCCGTTTTTTTGTGGTGGCGACCTAATCAAAGCACCGTTATGTCCCTACATTGATGGATTAAAGGCTAGAAGTCCACATGACCATCATCATCAAGTCCATCCATGAAAACCCTGAATACAATGAGGACTGATCATTTATGTTAGGTAGAATGCCTAGAGGGGGCTGGGCGGTCTCATGGCCTGGAACCCTTGCAGATTTTATTTTTTCTCCAGCCGTCTAGAGGTTTTTTTTGTTTTTTTCTGTCCTCCCTGGCCATCAGACCTTACTTTTATTTTATGTTAATGAGTTTTCTCTTATTTGAATTCTTACTCTGTCTTTTTTCTCTTTCTTCATCATGTTAAGCACTTTGAGCTACATTATTTGTGTGAAAATGTGCTATATAAATAAATGTTGTTGTTGCTATGATATTGTTTATTTTTGTAATAAGTGTCTTATCTTTTCATATACATTTGACCTTGTATTTATTTTTGGATTCATTGTGACACTAAGATGTTTATATTATTTGTATATGGTTTATGTTTTACAATTTACAATCATATAGTTACATGTATTTTTTTACTTTTACAAATGTATTATTAAAAATTCTTTCCAGAGTGTAATATTCTGTTACATTATTATGATTCTGACTATTGTGAATCCATGTAATCCTAGGTTTTAAGTCAAGATTATTTTTTTATTCAGAGTTTACATGCTCAAATACCATGACTTTCTAGCACTTTCGTCTGTATGATTTTGATCATAGTGCCACAGTAGAGTAACCAATCATTTATGAATAATTTTTTGAATAAAGAAAGAAGCTATTCTGCCTCAGCATGGAGTTGGGAGTTACGGCCATTTTCTAATAGAAAAAAATGATAGCAACTCATGCAGTAATATTGTATTTCATGCTTCAGATGTTTATTATCATACCATTGAAGGTAACAATAGATAAGTAATGAAAGTGTATTTTTATTTTAGCATGTAGCTCTGCTTAACCAATGGACCAGATTTATAACAATGTTTTCAAATCCACTTAATTCTATGCAGGGTTGCATGAGGCCAAGGCCTATTCTAGGGGCACTGTACACAAGGCAGGAAACCGTCCATTGTGAAGCTGACTCTGGCATAGTATGCATTCTGACAGGCACAGTCAATTTAGAACTGCCAATTAACTTAACACACATGAATGTGATAGGAAAACCTATGCAGACACAGGAATAATTTAATAATTTGAACAGTGCTAACCATTACAAAATAGTAATGCCATCTCACCTGGTGTCTCTTACTGGAGACTGCAGTCATATTATTTCAACTACTCGGTGAACACCTGCCACTTTCTTTAGATCCTGGTATTTAAAAACTCTTCAAACCACTTTTAATAACTTTTAAATGAACAAGTTATGTCTCTCAAACTTAGCTTGAAAGTTTTCTTGTTTTGTTTTTAATCTCAACATCAGGTTTGGTTCAGGTTAGTTCAGTTTCAAGCTCAAATATATTATTATGACTACACAGTACAATGAAATCTTCTCCCACACTGCTGACAGTCATACATTATAAATTCAATACATACAATGTACACAAAAAATGAAATTTTCAATATGATATTGAATAATATTAAGACCTGTGGATAAAGACTCAGTCTACTGGTGCAGGTGATAATTGACCATTTTCATTTGTGAAAACAGAGAAAGGAGAAACCCGACTATACAGAGTAAGATCTTTAATCAAACAGTTTGTATTTCTAAGACCGAAAGCACTATATATGTCCTAAACAGAAGGCAGATGTGTACCAGCAATATTCTAAACTAAATTCACCATCCTCTGTACTGTTTTGTGATCTTGAACAAGAGGAGGATGTTATGGCCAGTGACTTTGATGTCACTGCACCTACAGAAGTTGATGAACATAGATACAGACATCTTAGCTTTCCTTGATATAAAGGCATTGGTAACTCTTCTTGACTATAACCAAGATGAGGATTTCCCACTTCAGGTATTGATTGATGTTCACTTTAATATTGTTGACTAACTCCACAACATCTTCTCTGATATAGAGTTGAGTGTGGCCTGCTTCCTGCTCTCTAAAATCTATGATAACCTTCTTGATTTAGCTGATATTAATGGACAGATTGCTGTCCTGACAGCAGTGTGTCAAAACACAAATCTTTTCCATGTAGGTCATCTCATCATTGTTAGTAGTTACACCTACAATGTAGGTTCAGCAGCAAATTATTGATGACTTGGAGCTGGGTTTGGCCACTCAACCATAGGTAGCATACCTATTTTTATTATTTGTATAATAAAAACACACTGCTTTCTTAATTTTATTTAATTCGACATAGAGAGATATTTAACAAAAGAAAATAGTAAAATGCTGACTTAATTTTCCAGTAGCTCTTGGATGACTAAAACGTAATTTGGTTTTAAATGCTGAGACCAACAGGGTTTGACTAACATTTATGAGTAAATCGTGAAAGAAAAATCCTAGAAATAATGCAACATTCTCCATCCTGTGATCACAGAGTGAGTTTTTATGTATAAGGAATATTAACTTTAAGAAGATGAAAAAGAGACAAACCATTTACAGTTTTCTAAATTAGAAATAAATGTTTTGAATTGCTTTTTTTGTTTTACTTTTCCTCTAACAGGTCATTGCACACTGTGATTAAAAAAAAAAATAGGTTTTTAATTACTTTGGTACTTACTTACCAGTAGTTACTTTGCAGGTGTCGATGGTTGGGATAAGTTGGGAGAATGGGATCATGGAAGGAGGAGTGTGTGGATAGCTTAGTTTGGGGACTTTACAAAAGTATCTTGTATATATTAGTAGATTCATGAACATATCAGATAACAGCTGTCCCACAGTTTCTTTGAATATTCAGTTCAGACCTTCCACAGCCTTCCTTCTGTTTTGTAATTTATGTTTAAACAAAGAATTTGGAATTATTTTGTACAAAGACATGAATTTATGTGGAGATTAATTTAAAATAAAATAGTATGGAATGGTTCATACAGTAATTCCATGTAAATTTCTGTTTAGTTATAGCGCAGGAAATCACTCATCAAAGGATTTTACAATATTTTACAACTGATTTTACACTACAATAGTATACACCTGTTCAATCAAATAGATTAACTTAGATATTTTTATGTACACAAATAAACTAAATAAAGCACTTCCATAGTATTTAATTTTAAAGCAAGCGCACTGAGTCAAACAAAATAAACAAGCTGAATAAATGGACAAATTGGTACAGGCCTAGGTTAATGCCTCTGTGCACATCCATGATTACAGATTAAGACATGCGTTTGGGTGTGTTTGTATGTCCATGTCTTTCTTTTCATCATCCAGTATGTACTTTGGTAAGGCAAACAAGCTGTCAGGTATTTTCACTTATAAAGTTGAGTGTGTGAGAACATGTGCATGAGTACGTCTCCTTGTACTGTAAGTACTTGCGTGTGCCTCATTGTGGGTATACATGTACTAATAAAAAAATTCCGTATTTGAAAAGCTAATCATACAAATGTTTTGGAAATGGTCATATGACAAAAATCACAGTTAAATGAATCAATTTCTACGGAAGTTATCATTGGACATAGGTCAAATGATTTCAGAAGGCTATGGAAATAATATACTGGACCAAAATCAGTTGACTTACACCCTGTAACAAGACAAACACAATGCAACATTCTTTGAAAAAGATTGGTTAATTTTTTCAGAAGTTATAGTTGCACGTAGGTTTCCACAGGCACACACAGATGCACATACTGATATGATGCTATAAACACCTTTTCTAAGTTTTGAATATTATAGAATCAGAATCTGAACTTAACAGCAAATTTTTGACCACATTACCAAACTTACATTTACATAAAAGTAATCAGCGCGTGCTCCCGACCTCTTCTAACCTGCTGGATTGTTGATATTCACATGTTTAATCCCCAGTGGCGAGTTAAATTATTAACTACAAGATTTAAATGAAGCAGCAGATTAGTTTTAATAATTATTAATTAATTATTAATAAAATAAAATAGTTAATTCATCAATACTTATAATGCAGTGGTGAAAATGGGAATATTGTCTCAAATATGGATAGAAAAATCCTTAATAAAGGTTTAGATATTGCAGTTGCAGCTGCTAGTTTCAAAACACAAATAAAGACTCCTCACATTAAGAGCTTTTGAGAGCTTATATTGGAAGCAACACAAAAACTTTAACTAAGAATTCTTTCTCCATCACCATAATGTAACACCATTCAGGATCTGATAATACATTAGTAGATGCAAATGGATGGATTCTTCCATTAGAATTCTCACTTCTCAAGCCTTCTTGCTATATAGTAGGAGAAACAGGCTTGGCCTGCCTAATTTCAAAAAGAATTAAGCCTTATTATCTCAACTGATGTCTTGAAAAAACTGTACATCTGAAAAGACAGATGTAAGATGTGAAAACACATTTATCCTCTGCGTGATTTTGTGATTGATACTTTAACATTTTAACTTAAGTGAATACTTGGAATCATACATTTTCTTTTTTGTTTTATCTTTCTTTTCAAGATGGATGAAAAAATCCCCTTAAAATGTATTTCTTCTTAACAAAGTTTAGTATATTCTCCTGCTAGACCTGCCACAATATTCATTTAATAAAACTTCGGAATTTCATCATGGACACTGAAAAAATTAGACACTCTACCTGTTTTTGAAAAGTAAATCCATGGAGGAAAAGATAAAGAGTGAGATGGAGGAACGAGCAGAAATGGAGCAAGCGGGTTGGGGGGGAAGGGGACAAGAGCAACAACATAAGCTAGGGTGACTAGCTCTGAATGTATTTAAACAGCTGTGGCATGAAATCTTCATTTTGTAATGAATAAGACCTGCGCCCATATAATACCTGATATCTTTGCCCATTACATGACATAAGTGACTCCTAAATTCAACATTTTTTATGAACATTATTAACAGCTTCTAATACCAGAAATCCATGCTACTGCAGCATGAAAAGGACTAAATAATATAGCTGGATTTGGAAGTTAAAAATTGACGTGCATCAGCAAGGCAATGGGAATAAAGGTACTGCTGTAAGTTTTGATGGCAGACGATTAGGAAACAAAGATGAAGAGTCATGTACTGGATTCAGCCATGCTTCCCCATCATGACTAAAATGCAGAAATAAAAGGTTTAGAAGCAAACAGTGACACAGCAACACACACTGGCTCATGTTCAAAAACCTGTGGAATAACTGCATTAATGGAGTGAACAAATCATACCGTTTGTGCAATTTAATTATATCATTTCTACATCGGTTCATTATTGTGGTGATAACACCACGCATTTGAACTTTTCATTTTTATTTCGGACTGAAGCAACAGTAAGAAAAACATTATTCACTCGCTCATTGGCAATTTTCATGGATAAAGCATTGCAATGGAGCAGTAGTGGTTCATTACCTTGCCAGTCTTTCATTTTCATAGTTCAAACCATTTGGCAGTGAGAGGCAGCACTGTTTCTTTAGCTTCACTGGCCTTCTGCCACTAGTCATTAGCTAAAAATACCAGATGGGTACCATTGCCTTGCCTGTCCAGTAAAAGCACAAAATGGAGTTCCAGTTCTGGCACAGATCACTGATCAAATTTCACAAATGTAATTTTTTTTGTTTTGGTAAATATGATAATGAGAATGATCTTAACAGCAAAACCTCCAGTTTATTGATGCATTTGTATTAGAAATGCATTATTTTTTCCACCATCAATGCAGACCACTAGTAAGTCTGCATAATAAAACTGTTTTTTGTTTTTTTTAAAACAGACAGAGGAATGAGTTAAAGTTAAAGGTTTCAACATTTATATTTCTCTGTAAATAGTAACTTGTTTATTTTGGATGGTCTACAACTAAATGCAGCTTCTTTTTCAGCAAGAGAGTTACCTGAATGAGTGACAATACTGCTTGACACATTTTATTACAATTTGCTATTGCCTATTATCTTTACTTGTTCTTATGATATAATTCACAAAATTCTGTGTATCTGTGTTACCAGAGGTAAATCTGTTTGTGCATGTATAGCTCAATAAGAAAAGCTTTATTTGTTGACTTGTAAAGCTGTCAAACAAAAATGGCCAAATAGAAACCATTTTTTTTTATTAATTTTATTACAATCCATACAAAGCAATCAAGTTTTTACAAAAAGAAACATTGAGTTAAGAACAGATCGATCCCCACCCCTGAGAGAGAGAGCAAGCCGAACAGCGTTAATTTTAAGGCTTGTAAACATACCTAAATTAATAAATTCTCTGTGCTTTATGAACTTATTTTAAAATATTACTGATTAGATCCTGCCATGTTTTGAAAAAGTCTGTAATGGATCCTCTAACTGAGTATTTGATTTTTTCCAATTTCAAATAATATAACACATCGGTTTCCCACTGACTTAAAAGAGGAGAGTTTGGGTTCTTCCAGTTTATCAGAATAAGTCTGCGTGCCAACAGTGTAGTGAATGCAATCACAATTTGTTTGTCTTTCTCCACTTTAAGACCCTCTGGAAGAACCCCAAACACAGCTGTTAATGAATTATGAGGGATTGTGAGTCCAAGGCTATCTGAAAGGTAATTAAAAAATTTTGTCCAATAGAATAGAAACCATTCTATGCTGCTGAAGAAATTAATTGGGTGAAAAGAAACCCTAGGTAAAGTATAAAATAGTTTAGAATAAATTCACATTGGAGAACCCAGGTTAAGGCAGTGGTTGCACAGTGTTACAGTGGTTAACTCTGCTGCGACAAAGCTACAGTAGACTGGGTTCAGATTTTGGTCCATCCTCTACTCTTTGGCGTTTGTATGTTCTACTAATATGTTAATAAATTCTTATCCAGGCACACTGGTTTTTCTTCCATCTACCCAAAAATGTGCATTAAACAGTATAATGGTGACTACAATATACATAATTAACATTAATTGGTAAAATAAAAATTTTAACGAATTTGCAAAAACACAAATAGATTTGTAAAATATCTAACTCATGAATAAAACAAATCTGTATAAATATTCCCTAGCACAAATCACGCACAAGGTAAGAATCACAATGTGACCTAATTAACATAGTAATTAAGATGTCGAGGTCGACATCACTTGATGTTCTTGCTCTGCCTGTTCAATTAGAGAATGAAATAAAAATCATAAACTTGCTTTGATACAGCGCTTGTCACTTCCGATTTTTTCTTTTACCAGTAGAATAAAATTAATCAACTATGTTTGCCAGTGTGACAATTTTAAATCTTGCTCTTCTGCTGCTGTCATTATTTATTCACATGAAAGTGTATGTGTTAATAATAAATATTTGCAATTTTACTAAAGATATTTAGCTTATTCCAGCTTTTACAGTTAAGGTTTTATTAGCTGAAATACAATATATAATACTAACAATGAGAAACAACTCATTCCACATATCTTGCAACCAATGATATGAGGGAGAATTTATTGAGCAAATAGTATATTTTAGAATTACAGACATTAATGACTTTAATACTGTTACAATTGTAGGATGTTTCATGGTAAATGAAATACTGACTTAATGGCTTCAATTACCTCCAGGCATTTCCAGAGTACAAATCCAGTTCTTCATTATGTTAAGTAAAAATACCAATACCCTTTGAAATCATCTGCTGTTATTTTATGCTCTTTTCTGGGGTTCACAGTGGCCAAGTGGTAGTGCTGCTGCCTTACAGTAAGGCAGCTGGATGTTCCTTACACGGAGTTTGCCTGTTCTCCTCGTGTCTGCATGGGTTTCCTCCCACACACTAAAACCATGAAGATTAAGGGGATTTGGCATTGCTAAATTGACCTGAGTGTGTACATGTGGGTCTATTTTCAATCTGTGATGGGCTGTCAAGGTGTTGTTCTTGTCTTGCTCCTGATGATTACTGGGATAGGATCCATATGCTTCATGACTGTGCCCTAAATAAGCGGTTTAGGAAGATGGATGGATTATTCTTTCAGTTTAAAGATACGCCTTTGGAGAAAAAGATGTAATTGTAACAGTTGTCCTAATATCACAGCATACATACTATTTGCTATTTTCTGTATCTTTCTCTCTCTTTTCAGGTACAGTACTTGTTAAAAACTATTCACCCACTTAGAAGTTTTCTCATTTTTTAATGTTGGATCACAGTGGATCAAATTTAGCTTTTTTTGAAACTGATCAACTGAAAAAAATCTTTGTCAAAGTGAAAACGGATCTCAGCAAAGTGGTCTAAATATGAAACACTAAATAATTAATTGCGTAAGTATTCTGTTAATATGACACACCTAAATCAACACTAGTGCAGCAAATTGGTATCAGAAATAATTTAAGTAGTTAAATGGAGATCACCTGCCAATAGTCAAGGGGTTTCCAATTGATTGCCATATAAATGCACCATATTTGAAAGGTCTAACTTGTGGTGAGTCAGTATAGTTGCCAAACCTACTCAATAAAGACAAAAAGAACACTCCCAGCAATTCCAAGAATTTTAAAAAGCACAAGTTAGGAGATGGACACAAGAAAATGTCCAAGTCACTGAATATACCTTGGAGTCCAGTTAAATCAATTGTCACGTTCATGCACAAGGGGGACAGCTTAAGGGCTCAGGTGATGGTAATAACCTGCCGAACTGGGGGTTGGTGCTGTGGTTTAATGCCTTCTTTCTTCCTCCCTCTGCAGAATGGAAACCTAACCACCACATCACTGCAGAGGTCACTTCCGTTGTCCACCTGTCTGAACCCTCCCCTGACAAAGACCTACATATTCAAAAGGGCCACCAGCCTAGGCAGTTAAGTCTAGAATTAATGTCTGCAAAAACGTTTCCATACTTGTTTAACATGTTGGCATTTAATATACAGGGTTCATCCAGGGTGGTGCTCCCCAGCTCTTTACCTTTGTTTGTCTTGTCTTTTATAAAATTGTTAATGGACAGAGTATGGCATAGCTGTAAACCTGCCAGAAACAGGCCCTCCACAAAAATTGAGCGATCATGCAGGAAAGAGACCACCAAGAGGTCTATGATAACTCTGACTAAATGACAAAGATTGGAGACATTGTGCAGGCAACTGTTGTCTAGATGCTTCATCAATCATAACTTTATAGGAGAATGGCAAAGAAGAAATGTATACATGACACCTTGGGTAGAGTTTGCCAGAAAGCACATGAGAGAATACAAAGTAAGATGGAAGGAAGGTTCAATTGTCTGAGCCTGGTCATTAATTTGTTTGGCTTTCAGTCTCACTCCAACTGATAATTTGTGACTGGACTTGAAAAGGGTGGTTCACTCATGATCCCTAAGCAACCTGATAGAGGCTTAAGTTGTTCTGCAAAAACCAGTGGGAAGAAATGGCATGTCCAAATGTGCAAAGCTGACAGAGACCTGAGCAAACAGATGTAAAATGCTGTCATGGCTGCCAAAGGTGCATCTACCAAATACTGACCTTATATGATCAATTATTTTGTGTTTTAAATTGTAATTCATTTAGACCACTGTTCAGTGACCTGGTTCCACTTCAACAGTAGATTTATTGATCTACTGTATTTTTATAATTCAGTTTTGTATAATAATAAAATATGAAAACTTCAAGGAGGTGACCATTTTTAATTGGCACTGTACTGTGTCCCTACATCCATCTGGGCTGTCAGACTGGAATGGGATGTTTGGAAGCTCGGTTTAGTGGTTTCTCTAAGGGTGCAGCCTTACTTTACTGAATTGATTCATAAAAGGGCTGAACCTTCTATATGGAGTTTGTACTGGAAGAGTCACTTCTGGTTGGAGGTGCTCTACCTTTATGTGTCTACTTTGAATATTATCACTGTGAGAATGGAGCAGTAAAGCAAAATAGTGAGTGCACGGAGAAATCTTATCACCACTAGAGTGCACAATGTCCCAGAAGGAAAAGTGAAATGTCTTCTGTATGACAAACAATTCAGGACTCTGCACCACACACGTGAACCAGGGGTGCAGGGGTCAACAGTGATACTGCAACTAGAGGAATATTGAATGTGGTTTTGAGGGATTGGTGGGGTTGGCCCATAAGCAGGCATTTGCCTAGCAGCACAAGAAAATTAGAAAGGCAGGGAGTGGGAAACAGAGCAGTGAAGACTAAAAAGCAGACAGGCCCAGAGAAGGCAGCAAGTTTTCTATTTATTTTTTTTCCTTTTGTGCTACTCCCTTTATTCATTCCATTACATATATCTCTAAAATTAAGCTTTATTTTGATACTTAGTCTCTCCTTGGCATTATTCTGGAAATAAAGACTCAAAATGAAGGTAACCTATTGACCAAAACCTCTAAATGCACAAGGAGCAACACCATTTTAGTCTTAGAACACTCAATAAAAATTAATCATCTCTCTCAAATGGTATATTCACATTCATCATGATGTTATTACGTATTCACAATATTCTTCATAAAACAGAGGATGTGGCCCAGCGTCATATGTGTAGCATCTACTAAGATGCCATAGTTTATTGCTCTCATTATTCATCTTCATCTATGAGTCTGATGCTCATGGGACAATGCCATCATGGAATTAAAGAACTAATTTCCCTTTCCCTCATCTGCAGTAAGGGAGTGAGTCTGAATGGTAACCTACAAGACATGAATCTAACGCCACATTCCTTTCATCAACAGGGATGACAGAAACATCAGTGAAACTACAAGTAGTTTACATTTGGGATCAAATGCCAGCTCAGCATCTCAAACACATCCATAATCTCGATTCCAGAATTAAATTCTGGTATTGCATCTTTCATTCAGCTTAAAGTGGAAAGATGTGAAGACAATGCCCTTGTTTGCACAGTATCGGTTACTCCTCCTATGACTATTTTGGAAAATCAATTTCCTGAATATAGTCACAGTAGCTAATTAAATTAATCGTATTGTAGTCATCACTGACTGTAAACAGAGTGGACTCAGGAAGAATTCAGATCCTTTCACTTTCTGCACACATTTCTAAATGCATAAATTTTGTATTTTGTCCATCAATTTACACTCGATAACCTATAAATCCATCCATCCATTTTCCAATCCCAGCCAACACAGGGCACAAGGCAGGAACCAATCCTGGGCAGGGTGCCAACCCACCGCAGATAACCTAAAGTAAAAACATTTTTTCAGAAAGGTTTACAAATTTACTAAAAATCTAAAACTGAAATCTCTCATTTATTTAAGTATTCAGTATTGCATTCCAAATTGTGCTCAGGTACAACCTGTTTGCTTTAATTATCCTTGGGAGTGTGTAGGGCTTGATTGGGGTCCTCATGTAGCAAACTGAATTGAGTGTACATTGTTTAGAAATGCACACACCTATGTGTATAAGGTCCCAAAATTTACAATGCATGTCAGGATAAAAACCAAGCCATAAAATCCAGGGAGCTCTCTGTAAATCTTTTCGGTCAAATTGTTGTGAGGCATTTATGGCAAAGTGGGTAGACAGAAGCCACTGTTAAATAAACAGCATATGCCAGCTTTTAAAGGGCACAAGTAACATGAAGTACAAGATTCTCTGGTCTGATGACACAAAAACTGAATTTTTTGGGCAGAACGCCAAGCACTATGTCTGATGAAAACAAGGCACTGCTCATGACCTACCTAATACTATCCCTACAGAGAAGCATGATGATAGCAGCATCATGCTCTGATTGTGCTTTTCAGTGGCACAGACAGGGAGACTGGTCAGAACCGAGGGAAGGATAAATGCATTCAAATACAGAAAATCTGCTCCAGAGTGCATGCAATCTTAGCTTGGGACAATGGTTCACCTTTCAGCATGACAATGACTTGAATCATACAACCAAGACAACATTGGTGTAGCTTTGGGTCAAGACTTTGACTTTCCTTGAGTAGCCATAGAAAATCTGTTTAATAATTCTTCCCATCCAATTAAATGAAACGTGAAAGTATCTGACAGATAAATTTGACTCCCCAAATCCAGGTGCACTAAGCTTGTAGAAATTTACTCAGAAGACTTGAAGCCGTAATTCCTGCAAAAAGGGTTTATATTACTGAGTTAAGGGTATGAATACTTAAATGACAGATTTACTGATTTTTTTAATAAATGTGCAGATCTTTCTGAAAATGTTTTCACTTTATCATCATGAGTTATGTAGTGTAGATATGCAAAACTGGCAAATTTATCCATTTAAAACAAAATTCACAGCAAAATAAAAGTGTGCAGAAAGTGAAAGGATCTAAATACTTACAGAATCCACTTATGTTTGGATCTCTAAATTGTTTTTCAAATGTGTTTAATCCCATCTTAAATGAAACTACACTAATGCATTAAGTTTAAGAGCAGCTACAAGAATTTAAAATATACCAATGAAGTTGAATATTATCAAAAGATCTACAAGAAGACAAAAACTGTAGATATTAGGTATAGCATGCTGGCATAGTGACTAACATCCATGCCTTGTGTCCATAGTGCTATGTTCGAATGCTATCACTGGCCATTGTGTTTTTGGAGACTGCGCATTCTCCCAATGTCTGTTAAGTTATCTTCAAGCTAGGTAAATTGCGGACTCTAAATTGGTGCAATGTTCAGGATTGTCTCTTAGTTTATGTTTATTGAAAAAGGCACAGGGCCCTCACAACAAATTCTTACAGAATAAATTTATTGATGGATAAAAAGTATTAGAAAACACATGAATCCCCTACAGCAAAGTGCAAATTGCCAAGTTTCAGTAAAGAATCTTGGCTACCTAAAGTTTCCACAATATAGAACAGTAACCATCTGACCTGTTATGAGTAGGACCTATTTTCAAACAGTAGCTAGCAACATGGATATCCAAACAGGACCTTCAGAACCCCTAGTTACAAAACACATGGATTCCATTCAATTTGCCTATAAGGCACATATAGTAGTAGATGACTTTCTGATTTACATGCTTTACAGAACCTATTCCCACCAGAACAAAGTTTGCAGGATACTCAGCTCATTTTCATTGATTTGCCTAGTATCTTTCATACTATCCAGCCTCTCCTGTTGGATATATGTGATGTAGGTGGAAAGGTCAACAGTGTCCAACTAACAAAAGAGGGTTCAAAAGACTTCAGGACAGTGTATCAAAGATGTGGGTGTGCAATATGGGAGCATGCAAGGAAACTACCCAGTTTCTTTTTTTCAGCCCTCTACAATTCTAACTTACTGTATGTAATCTAGAAAATTATTACATAATTCTATGTTTGTAGAAAAAAGGAGAAGGACAATACAAAGGCATTGAAGGGCTTTGCAACATAGGACAAGACACAAAGTTTAGAGTTGAACGTTATGTACTATAGAATGTATTGGTCCCCAAGTGGAAATGTAAGCATCACAGAGGTTCAAAGGTAGTACAAGCTTCTTCCCTTCTAGAATCCAAAAACACACAAAAATCTTCACATAGAGATATTATACTTATGGCTTTGCTGAAGAAAAGCTTCACTGGGCAAAAAAACTCCAACTACTCCATCTAGGGTAATGCAGCCACAAGGACCTACAAAAGAAGAATATTCCTTTTAAACTATTATCCCTGTAGGTTCCAATCTGGAAACTAGGAACAGGTACACACAATGATGCTGGTAGCAAACCGTAACGCAGATTTATTTAAAACATTAAAATAGTTAAGAAAATCTACTAAAATAAAATCCACAGTTACAATTTACAATCAGAAATCTAGTGAGAAGTCAAACAAAATGACATCTTTTATTGGCCAATTAAAATGATTATAATATGCAAGCTTTCGAGGCAACTCAGGCACCTTCTTCAGGCAATTCCAGTCTCTGTATTACATCTTTGGGTCTTTTTCATACTGAAAGGAAAACCATCACTCCAGCCTGAATCACATGCACTTTAACCTCCATAGCATGATATTGTCACCATCATTCTGGACCATAGGAATTGGTAATAGGCAGGTAATGAAAAGTGTCTGGTTTTCAACAGACATAGTGATTGGAGTTCTGCCAAAGAGTTTAAAATTTTGCCGCGTCAGACCAGTGAATCTTTTTCTTTATACCTCAGAATCCTTTAAATGCCGAAACCAGGGTTACTCACTCCACTATAAACACCTAATTGATGGAGGGCCGCTGAGTTGGTCATCCTTTCAAAAATGTTCTCCCATCTTAGCTCAGAACATCTGAAGCTCTGTTAGAGTTTCCATTAGTTTTTTTGGTTACCTCTCTGACCATGGTTCTTCTTGTCTGGTTACTTTGTTTGTCTGAACAGCAAACTCTAGGAAGACTTCACAATTATTAAGATCACTGTGTTCCTGGCAACATTCAGAGCTTTAGAAATGGTTTTATGGCCAGAGAATTTTTTGCACTTCATGTCTTGTTTTTTTATACTGAAATGCAGTGTGAATTATAGGACCTTACATAGACATGTTGGGTTTCTAATCCTTGTCCAGTTAATCCATAGGTGATCACAGGTAGACTGCAACCAAGTTCTTGATACAACTCAAGAATAACTAAAGCAAACAGGATGCAGCTCACCTCAATTCAACCAGCCAAAACAAAGGGAGTGATTTCAGTTTTGGATTTTTAATAAATTTGCGAAACTTTTTGAAAACATTTTTTCACCTTGTCACTATGGGTTATTGAGTATAGATTATTGCTCAATAATGTCAATTTTTTCCATTTAAAATTAAATCTACAACACAATAAAGTGCAAGTGAAGATATTTATTGATTTTGTTTACAGAAAAAAGTTTCCAGGACAGCTCACTGGCTACTCAAAAGTCTGTTTCATCTAGAAATACATGGAATTATCTTATTTTCTTATTTTCCATCTGTTCTTGAATAATTAATGTCTACAGGAGCAAGGATACATCAAATAAAACATCAGTCTACCTTAAATTTTCAAAGTGAATGAGTTGGTGACCAACAAGAATTACTCTTATAAATATATTTTTAGAAAGTATATTATTGATTTATTTATTTTACTAACAGCAACTGAATACACAAAGCAGAACCCGAAACCTGAAGACTAGCAGGTGTAGATTCATTAGGATAGATTTCTTGATAGTTCAGAAAAGGAGATAGTAATGAGAGGTCTTTAATCAGAATTCTGAAAATCAAACTAAATCTTCAGTTTATTCTTTTGGCAGCTGGAGAGAATTTACTATAGTTTTAGATAAAGTTCTGACAAGAAGCTACTGCAACTTGATGCTTTTAAATAACAAGGCAAAAAAGACAAAATATCCCAAATACTGCAACAATAGCTGAAAATGATATTCAACTGCCTGTTATCCCACCCTAATCCTGGAGACTTATTATTCAAGAGAAAGTTTTCAAAAATAAAGGATTCCATAATCAATTCATCTTTTAAAATACTATTTACAAGCAAATGCTGATTATGGTGTATTTATATTTACTCTCAGGATCATTATGTACAGTGCTGTCAAGAAAGTATCTTGTCCCCAGTCTCTTAATTGGATTAGAGGGATTTAAAATATATATATATATATATATATATATATATATATATATATATATATATATATATATATATATATATATATATATATATATATATATATATATATATATATATATATATAAAAATTGCCTTTAGTGAAACAGACTCAGGGTTAAGTGAGTCTTTAACCTAAATAAACACAACGTGAGGCTGGTCACCATTTCTTGCAATCTATTTGAAAGGGATTTATTTAAAGCCATAATGTTTTATTATTTAATAAGCATTTGATAGAACCTGTTTTTTCCTTTGTGTCTCAGAGCTTTATGAAATGTTTCTAATTTTCATTTAAAATACCAGTCTATAGTGTAGCTTGTAGATAATAAATTGTACTAGAGTGGAAAAAGCAGAAAATAGCACTTCATTGTGATGTTCTGCTGTTCAAACTCATCATCATGGCAAGCGTGAAATTAAATACATAAACAAAAATAAAAATAAACCATATGTTCTGCTTGACAATACTCATACTAGTGGAATCCACATGCTACAATGCTTAATACTAGTACAATCCTTGCTGACAGTAAAAGTTATGACTTTCCTTTTTTTTGTTACACTGCAGGCTGACTGCTCAGTAAGCAATGCTGTAAATTGAATGAAACAGTTGTATTTTTGTTAAGTTTATTGCAGCCAAATTCTATATTGTAAGCAGTACTGTACAAATAATTTTTAATCAGAGCAATAGTTATTTTGCAAATCTCTGGAACAGTAATTTACTAACCTTATTAATTATTTTCAGTTTTGACAGCACATTTCTTTGTTTACGTTTATTGTTTATGAATCAATTTGAATGCCAACCTATAGTACTAGAATAAATAGAAACTTTTTTAGCCATTTGTATAGTGCACATTTCCTGCTTAAATGTATTTATGCTTCAATTCTTTGTAATCATTTGGCATTGGCATTCTTTTACAAGGAATATTGAAAAGTCAATTCACCTTTTATAAGGCAGGAACGGAATTATGTGTGGCTGCTTCACTATATTCTCCTGCAGTAAATGTGCTGAAAGCTCCCACAATGCAATAATGCTTTATTAAATACATATTTTATCTATCAAGGATTTCCATGTTAGGTATGCATTGGCAAAAGGTGGAATCACAAATATCTGTAGATAATCTCCACAGCAGGCGTTAACAATGATGATATTATAGGTTGTCTTATTTTTTAATAATTATGTAATTACAGTGTAAGACTAAAATAAACTTTTGTGTTAAAACTAAAAGCGGTAAACTATAACCAAATGTATGTGTTATTTGTACATTAAGTATATATATATATATATATATATATATATATATTGTCAGGGATGCCAGGGGCCATGACCCGCCGGGACGCCAGGAGGGACCGGAAGAGGGTCAGAGCCCTGCCTGGATCACGGGGTTTGCCTTCCGGGTTGCTTTGGGGCCACGGGTCAAGGGCATGGAAGCCCTTCCCTGTAGGAGCCCGTGGTCACCGCCAGGAGGCGCCCCAATGCCTTGGGGACTTGTTTCCCCAGCACTCCCGCCACACCAGGAAGTGCTGGGGGGAAGACTTTGGAGGATGCCCGGAGAGCAGCCGGGAGGACAGCCGACACTTCCGCCACGCTGGGGCGTGGTCAGAGAAGGAATGCCGGGAACACCAGGTGCTCATCCGGTCGTCTATAAAAGGGGCCATCTCCATTCATTCGGAGCTGGAGTCGGGTGGAAGTAGGACGAAGCAAGAGGAGTGTGGAGGCGGCCGAAGAAAGGCATTGTGGCCAGGACTTTGAGGACTATTTGGGGTTTGTGCACTGAACTGGGTCTTTGTGACCATTATTTGGGGGTCTTTGTGACCATAGTTTGTAAATATTTTGTATAATAAAAGTGGGGTGGTTTGAAAACAAGATGTCCGCCTGTCTGTGCCCGGGTGGCGTTCACATCTGGCGTAGTCGGCAGGATGCTCCGCCTGTTCCAAGGCGGGGACCTGTTATCAAAAAATTTGTTGTGGACGACCCGGCGCAGCAGGGGACCCCACCACGTGCCGCGGGTGCTGCGTGCACACAGCCCCGCGGGGTAAAGGAACCCCACGGACCGCCAGGGGTCCGCAGGAAGGCCATGTTTCCCTGATGCGGGCAGGTGGCGTGCCTACAACAAGTGCAGCGGTCTCCTACAAGCAGGCCGTTGCTGAAGGCGCCTGGGACCGCATGGCGTCAAGAAAGGCCACGCCGAGGAAGTGTCCTCGGTTTGACGAGTCCGGGAAGGTGAGTTCCCTGCCTAGCGGCAGCCGGCCCATGGGGACCGGGCGTGTTTTCTCTTTTGCAGGCAGGGACCTCCCGGATCCACGCCGGTGGCAGGCGCGTGCTGGTCTGCGGGCTCCGCAGCGTGGCGGCAGCGCGAGGGCTGTGGAGGAGGAGACGCTGCAGCTCGAAGGCGCTGGCAACAGCAGGGCTGCCGGCAGGCACGCCGCCACCGCAGAAGGGGAGGCAAGATGGCGCGACCAGAAGTCCCTCCCCTGACAGGCACGCCATTGACGGTGTGTCTTGCGGGCCCGCCGATGACTGCAGAGAGGCGGGACCAAGGAATGTCCATCACGGGCAGGGGGGAGACCCGATTGGGCCGGAGGAGAAGGCCCACAGGAAGTGGCCGGCGCTGGAGGCTGACAGAAAGGTAGGCTCCGCGTCGCTTCACTTCCCGTCTTTGCCGGCTGCTTTGGCGGAGCTGGGGTTGTCCCTTCAGCCCACAGAGCAGCGTGTGTTACAGATGCTATGTGCCCTCCGGGCTGAGGTGCTGGAACTGGAGAGGAAGGCGTTCGCGGCGCTGAGAACGTTTCAATCAACAACGGACGGCGCGACGCTGGAATCTCCAGCCGGAGAGGTACAGCGGAGACGGTGAGTACAGCCGACTCCGTACAGCATGCGGGAGGGTCTGTTGAAAAAGGCTGTGATGATAACGATCAGTTCCGAGTAAGCAGCCCTCCGACAGGAGGCGGCGCTGGCTGTAGGCGCTGGCGAGGGGAGTCCAAAGGACGCTGAATGGACACGGGCTGCTAAGTGCCCCGGGTCCTAGCGCCCTCCGCCCCGAGTCGGCTGCGGTCTTGCGCCGCACTCTAGGGACGCAGACGGGACAGAGGCGTCTTCTTTTCCATAAGGAGTCTCAAATCGTCATGGCGTCCCAGAGTGAATGGAGGAATAAGAGGCTGGGTGCCGATTCCTCCGATATGTTGCGGACGCAGACGTGAAAGGGGCTCGTGTTGGTTAATACGGAGTCGCACACCGTCAAGGCGTCCAAGAGTGAAGGGAGGATTAAGCGGCTGGGTGCTGCTTCCTCCAATATGGTGAGACGCGTTGCTGGGTGCACGCAGTATGGCTGGCTGCCCTCTGGGGGAGCAGAGGGAATCCCTGAGGCAGGCAGAGAGAGAGCAGGCGGTGCCGACGACTCCATCATCGAGAGGACACGGAAGCGCGGAGAGGGTGCCAATCAGGCAAGTGCCGGGGTGATTGGAGGGGGGAACGCTGCCCGTGCATGGCACGAGCTGGGTGCTTTGGCAGCGGTTCTGCCCCTGTGTTCTCTTTGTAGGGACGGACCCGGGCGGGCTGAAGGAGCCCTTCGGTGGCGGAACAGCCCTCTTATGTCGGGCCCGTCAGCGGAATGTTCTCTCTGCCGGTGCGCAGCTGCGCTCACAGCTGGAGGAGCCTACGGGGGAACGAGTGGCTCGGACCAAAGGGCGCTGGAGGTCTCGGAGGGGTGCCGATCGGGGAGGCCCCGGGGTGTCGGTAAAAGGGGGGAGCACAACCTGTGCGAGGCACAGGGATGCACCAAGGGCTGGTGCTCGGATTGTGTCTCCGCCCCTGTCCCTGCTAGGAGTGCGGGCGGACCCCGGCTTTCCTCGAGTGGGGCCCGTTTCGGGCTCTGCTGCCCTCGCGGGACAGGTCGCTCTTGCCCACGAGTGGTCTTCGCTGGCTGTGGGGCACTGTCAGGGATGCCAGGGGCCATGACCTGGCCGGACGCCAGGAGGGACCGGAAGAGGGTCAGAGCCCTGCCTGGATCACGGGGGTTTGCCTTCCGGGTTCTTTGGGGGCCACGGGTCAAGGGCATGGAAGCCCTTCCCTGTAGGAGCCCGTGGTCACCGCCAGGAGGCGCCCCAATGCCTTGGGGACTTGTTTCCCCAGCACTCCCGCCACACCAGGAAGTGCTGGGGGGAAGACTTTGGAGGATGCCCGGAGAGCAGCCGGGAGGACAGCCGACACTTCCGCTGGGGCGTGGTCAGAGAAGGAATGCCGGGAACACCAGGTGCTCATCCGGGTCGTCTATAAAAGGGGCCGTCTCCATTCATTCGGAGCTGGAGTCGGGTGGAAGTAGGGCGAAGCAAGAGGAGTGTGGAGGCGGCCCAAGAAAGGCATTGTGGCCAGGACTGTGACTGTTTTGGGGTATTGTGCACTGAACTGGGTCTTTGTGACCATTATTTGGGGGTCTTTGAGACCGACAGACTGTAAATAATTTGTATAATAAACGTGTGGTGTTTTAAAACAAGATGTCCGCCTGTCTGTGCCCGGGTGGCGTTCACAATATATATATATATATATATATATATATATATATATATTTATTTTTGTATTTTTAATATATCCTGTGTTCTTTAGTTCATGCTTATCTATTCTGATATAAAATGTATCTATTCCTAAAACACTCCTAAAACAAGATATAAACCCAATATTGACAATTATCATTTTTTCTAACTTGCTTTAAGAGTGTTTTGAAAATGAAAGAAGACTGAAATAAAATAACATGACATTGGCCTTCTCATATTTTATGTGTTTTGATTTTTTAATTGCTCAAATTGGCAAAACTTGGTGAACAGCATGATGTGTGTGTGTTGTGATGGTCCTTAGAGTGATCATTTAATGAGTTTAGTCTGTAATTACAAAATCAAAACGTCTAATTGGTTTGCCTGTCTAAATGAAGCAAAAACAGCAGGAGAGATATTGGGCTTTTTAAAACTGCGGAGACCTTAAGGAAGACAAAACAGACATGGTGTTGGTTGTAATCAATAGAAATATAAAAGGGCAAGGGTAAAGAAAATCATCTGCACAGTTATTAACTTGTGGAATGCTTACTGAAAAAATTAATTAACAAATTCTGACTTTCATGTAACCTTTCTAATTTATTCTTGACCTTTCTAATTTATTCTTGAAACACAAGAGTCTCAAGTAAAAAAGAGGGTATGATTCCTTCTTGTTTTGAATTAAATGTTCACAGAATTATTATTAGCGGTTACCATTTTATATTATGCACAATGCAAAATGCCTAATGAACATCCTATTACAATTCATTGTTATAAGAGGTATCTTTGAAGAATTATAAAATATCCTTGTGAAAAGTGAAAATTTGTTGAAATATATATTGAAGTAAAACTAGTTAGGCTATTATTTGAATCAGTGAGTAGCTCATTGCATACACATGCACATATGGGGTCAAACATAATCAGACTGTGGTCAGTCCTTGGAAAGAAGTTTTGATACCACTGAGAACAAAGCATAATGAGGTAGCCTTCCAAAACAATTTCAGAAATGAGGTTTCCATTCATTTCCTCCTTAATCTTCCTCTCTCTTTAAGTTGTGATATTCCTGTCCAATGTAATCTCTTGTCTAAGTCCTCTCAGGTTTGAACACTTAATATACCCTATGCTGGAAATTCACTATAGGGCTCTGCAGTTCCCACTGGCAGCCCCCATGGAAACCAACAGGGCTGTGCCAAATTCCAGATCCCAGCATACCATGCAGGAATCCATAGTGCCACAGCCACCCAGGAGACCTGCCCTCTAGCATCCAGAGGAAGCTATTGCTTTGCCAATGCTCTCTCCCCTGGGTCCTTCCATACAGTTGCTGTCCCAGCCGGTTAATGGCCATGGCCTCCCATCACAACCTTAATGAGCGTTATCCTTATGCTACTCTTACCGAGAAAAGTTTAAGGGAGGGAGCACAGAAAGGGGCAGACCTTTTGCTGGAGTAATCCTTAGTCTAATTTAATGTTTCCCAACCTGTGGGCCACTTTGGTGAGCCATGGCTACATTGCAAGTAGGTTGCTTCCGTCCTAGGACAAGACTTGGTATGCCCACTCAGACCTCCCCAACATTCTTAATTTGTTTATTTCTAAATTTGCTTAAAAAATTATTTTTTTAAATTCTTGATCCAACCCTTGCTATTAGTCCTCTCCCTTCATTATCCCAATAAAATATTCATTTTTAATACCTTTGCACAGACGTTTCTGATTTAGTGTACATCATTGATATCTATAACTGCCTGTATTTTAAATTGTGTACTGGAATTATTCTCCTTCTGTTCTCCCCTCTCTTATGATTTTTACTTGGAGCAGCGGAGATGCTAACAAGTTACTGAGAAAAGCCATTTAGAATTGTCAAACAAGCCAGTGTTAAAAACAACAATCAGAGGCATCAAAATGTGAACGCTAAAACAAAATTCAAAAACACAAAGTGAAGAAAGCAAAGCAGGTCAAAACCAAAATCTTTCATAATTAAATTTTGTTTTGGAAGTGCCTTTAAGGATCTGCTACACTAGGTTTTTTCCTTTTGAAATAATTCTAAGTTCAGATACTTCCTGAGGTGATGTCATGTTTTATAGTGAAAGCTCCATTAATTTACAAGTCACATGACTAGCATGGGCGGCACGGTGGCACAGTGGGTAGCGCTGCTGCCTTGCAGTTAGGAGAACCGGGTTCACTTCACGGGTCCTCCCTGGGTGGAGTTTGCATGTTCTTCCCGTGTCTGCATGGGTTTCCTCCGGGCACTCCTGTTTCCTCCCACAGTCCAAAGACATGCAGGTTAGGTGGATTGGCGATTCTAAATTGGCCCTAGTGTGTGCTTGGTGTGTGGGTGTGTTTGTGTGTGTCCTGCGGTGGGTTGGCACCCTGCCTGGGATTGGTTCCTGCCTTGTGCCCTATGTTGGCTGGGATTGGCTCCAGTGGACCCCCGTGACCCTGTGTTTGGATTCAGCGGGTTGGAAAATGGATGGATGGATGACTAGCATTGGCCAACAAGGCATGCTGTTGCTATAAACAATATGGTGGTGATCATGGAAAAGCATAGCTCAAAATGGTGGTGCAGTTTAAACAAAATAGTCCTAATGGGTTTGTAACACTCACGCTCTTTCTTTTCAATATCAACTGGCTATTTTTAAGTATATTTTATTTTCTTGTCCAAGCTTTATCAATGGTAGCCTTTACATTTCTTGTCCTGTTAAATATTCGTCCCTTCATTCTCTTTCAATAAAACTTCACAAGACCATGCATCAAGCACTTCACCCTAATCCATGACAGGTCAAATGGAAAATTGTCCTTATCAGACTTAGAACTATGCCATAGGATGTCAACCCCTGTCTAATCTGGAGTTAGACTGACCATTCCGCTAACTAACGCTAACTGACCATTCTCTTTTTTCCTGTTCCCATTCTGTTTGCTCCTTCACCTTCCTAAGTGTAAAATCTAAACTATTTAGCTTTGAAGAATTTATGTCTTCTATTCCCAAGATGTGGCTAAAAGACAGATGAGTACAGTCCTGGATTTGCACACTCAAAAACTCTAACTTTTCACAATATGGCTCTTCAAACTGGTTGATGTTCCTTTTCACCATGGACTTTGTAGGTATTAGCACCCTTGAAGATGTTTGTCTATGACTCGGATGTTTCAGACCATAGGATGTAAGTTTTCTTTCCCTTTTTCTTTCTTCATATAATGTCCAGCAGTGGTCAATCATTAAAACATGTAGAGTTCCATTAATTTGTCCTCTTCACTTCATATCCTCTTCTTATTTTTTCTTGTTCCTTTTACTCTCGCAAAGCTATTTGCCACTTTGTATAATACATTGAGTGAACAAGGATACAAGCCTCTACCAGTAAACCCAACTTGGTGGTGTCACCTCCCACTCTTTACCACTCCTTCCTGGATAAACATTTTAACATTTTAAACACATCACTCATTCGTTCAAAAACCATAACCATCAACTTCATGTAAATTTGTGTCTTCTAGATGTTAAATATAGAAACATTTTGCTGTGATTGTCACGCACATGCAAGTAGGAGGATGTTGTATGGACCAAGTGAAGGTAATTCCACACCAGGCCAAGGAGTGGCATGGTGCACTAAATCTTCTCCTGTTATCTCTACAGACCAGCTGCGGGAAAACCTGTTTGACTCAACCTTTGAAGACCTCACTTCCGGTTCTGGTGCCTAGAATGATGTCCCTTCCGGCCCCAAAGTTGCGACTGACATCACTTCTGGCTCCGGTGCCTAGAATGATGCCACTTCCGGGGCCTGGAATGACATCACTTCCGGTTCTGGTGCCTCGATCAATGCCAGAAGACGGTAAATTCTGGCTCCCCTACATCACTTCCATCTGACTATTTAAAACCACCATCTTTGCAATTCAAGTTCAGTTCTGTTTTGGACTCAGTCTTGTGAACATCTCTGTTCCTTTCAAAGCCTTTTGGAGCCAGGAATATTATACAGGTGGCTGCCCCAAACCTTTTTTAAGTGTGTCAAGTCTGATCTTTTTACAAACTAAACTCAGACCTGTATTGCCATCATTGTTTTTAGATAGATAGATAGATAGATAGATAGATAGATAGATAGATAGATAGATAGATAGATAGATAGATAGATAGATAGATAGATAGATAGATACAACCCCAATTCCAATGAAGTTGGGACGTTGTGTAAAACGTAAATAAAAACAGAATACAATGATTTAAAAATCCTTTTCAACCTATATTCTAGGTAGATAGATAGATATCTAGAATATAGGTTGAAAAGGATTTGCAAATCATTGTATTCTGTTGAATACACTATGAAGGCAAAATATCTAATGTTCAAACTGATAAATTTTATTGTTGTTTTGCAAATCTTCACTCATTTTGAATTTGATGCCTGCAACATGTTCCAAAAAAGCTGGGACAGGGGCATCTATAAAATTCCTATTTATGGTTTGGTACTGTCCTCTAAATCTTTCTTCTGACACTTTGTTTATAACTCTTTC
This sequence comes from Polypterus senegalus, assembly GCF_016835505.1. NCBI lineage: Eukaryota > Metazoa > Chordata > Cladistia > Polypteriformes > Polypteridae > Polypterus > Polypterus senegalus. The sequence continues at coordinate 232,181,236 of NC_053155.1, forward strand.
ATCAATCCAATCTATTGAAATTCCTCTCTCACCCCATATTTTTTTTCACTAACATCTCTCTGTACTGACTCAGAACTTTCATGCAGTGGAATATCTTCTCTTTGTGCATTGACACAGCCAAGTTAGCAATGGCCCCTTGCTGGAAGTTCCCTAATTCTATTTTTGAGAAATTCTGAAAGCCACCTTTTTTATAGCATGGAACTTCTTGAGGGTTCTAACGCATGATTTTAGGGTGAAGAGGGTAAGACATCTCAAATATTCAGAACTGAGCATCTGCTGCTTAACTTGTGGAACACTGGGTGTCTGATGTCCAGAGAGATGAAGATGTTGATTTTTTTGTTTGTTTTGGTTTCTTTGAATCCTTTTAGATTTGATTCAGCTGCCCATATGCTGTCTATTTTTGTGAAAGAAGACAGGGGTGGTCATAGATGAGAACATTTTCTCAGTTTAATTTATTTTCCATCTAATGTTTGTTGTGGTTCTGTATTTCTTGCATGTATTTGTTTAACTAAATATACATTTGATAAAAAGATAATAGAGTGGTGGCATTTATATATTGTTGGTGAGTACTCCTGAATCTTATGCGCTGAAGTTTCATCCTAGGTTTGTTAGTGAGGCTCCATTGCTGGAATAAATTGTCCTCTCTTGTAATTTTGGTCAGCTAGATGGTAACTGTAACCTAATTCCATTCTTCTATACTAAATGTAGTAACACTAATACTGCTTCTACTCCATTGCATTATCCTGTTTTCTTTAACAATGTATAAGTTAGCTTATAATTGAAGCATTCATTTCAAAGCTATTATATTTACTATTTATTTTAAACTTTATTCACTCTGTGTATAGCATCTTATAGTACTGTATTTTGTAAATGGTGCTATATAAAATGGGCATTGGCTTATTGAGTTTCCAACTCAAATTCTGAAGCTGCTGGCTTTTTATTTTTTTTCCAGAGTTTGTATCAATATGGACATTTACAGTGGATTCAGATAGTATTCAGACCACTTCACTTTCTGCTTGCTTTATTGTATTGCAGATTTTATTTGCCATTTCACTCTACACTCTGTAACTCATAATAATAAGTGAACACATGTTTTCAGAAAGTTTTAAATGTTTTCAAAATCAAAAAGTGAAATCTCTCATTTATATTAGTATCCAGGGGCCTCATGTATAAACGGTGCGTACGCACAGAAATGTTGCGTAAGAACTTTTCCACGTTCAAATCGCGATGTATAAAACCTACACTTGGCGTAAAGCCACGCACTTTTCCATGGTACATCATGCCTTGTCGTACGCAAGTTCTCCGCTCGGTTTTGCAAACTGGCGGCACCCAGCGTCAAAGCAGTGCTACTGTTCTTGTGTTATTACTCATTATTTTCATGACGCGGCTTTATAAATACACAGAAACTAACCGCATATTGTTTATTAGTGTAATGCATCTGATTGTAATTAACTCGTAACAATATAATGGTCCAGGGAACAGCCATAGTATTCTAAATACCATAACTGCTTTAGCGTTGTTACTCTCACTTCTTCTTCTTCTTCTTCTTCTATTTCTTCTTCTTCTTTCAGCTCCTCCCGTTAGGAGTTGCCACAGCGGATCATCTTTTTCCATATTTCTCTCACTGCACGACTCGGAGTATTTATATCACTGTATCTGAGTGTGAATCACAGCAGCAGCTGATCGGAAAGAGAATTATCGGTATACAGCATTAAGCATACGCTGTCTCTGCCACTGCAAAATGTTTTAAAGCCTTTCCTGTACGGACCTCGCGGTTCAGAAACAGTTTAATCCCAAGAACTTTCAATGCACTCAATCAATTGCTCCTTGTAGAACTGTTTGTACTTATAAGTACAATCACCCCACTGTAAACTTGCACTACAGTTATAATATCTCACAACCTGGGCCACTTTATAAAGCGCGTATTTACATATGATGACGATATCATTTTTAAGGTGAAATGAAGCAAAATATGTTTGTTAAATTATACACATAAAACTTTAACTTCATTTAAATAATCTATATTCTTCACTGGGAGTGTCGTGAAGGATAGAATAATTAAACATGTACTACGAAGATATTTCAATGTTCTCTAAACGTTTTGAAGAATCGGCGCTAAGCTTACAGATGGCTTAACGTCTATTACAGAGCTGATTGTATGGCGATCGGTTACTTGGGGAAAGAAAAGCACTGACTGCAGTGACGGCTACGCCAATATATATTGAATATAAAACAGAAAGAGAAAATAACAACACAGCTAAAAACGCAGCGACAAATTTCGACAAAAGATAATGCTTGTCATGAGCACGAGGCTCATGAAACACATGTTTAATAATGTGCTTTAGCTCCTATCATCATGAAAATGACATCACGTATATATCTCAGTATTTTAGTTATTCAGAGAGCTGTAATATCACAAATGTAATGGATTCTGTGTCCAGTTGGAGGAAGAGAGCCAGTTTAAGAAGCAAGTAGTGATTCACACACATAGAGCACATAGAAAATCAAATACAAAACAAAGCATTTAACGTGCTACTTTAATTATGATGTAATTTTGAGAAACTGGTTAATTAAACGATTTTAAGATGAAGTTTATAATGTTCTACTAAATGACAAAATAAAGTACGTGATTAAAGTGGAAAATTCGAGATTAAAGTTGACATTTCGTGCTTTTTCCCCACCGTGTGCCTTTTTTCTCTGTACCCTAATAAACTTTCATATGACACTCAGACAGTGGGCTTACAACTCTTCTTTTCACGGCAACTTTGATATGTGACTTCTTTTTTATTTCCGGCACTGTGCGATTTTGTGAATGTGAACTTTCAACTTTCTCCAACACGCTATGTCACTCGATCAACTTCATTTTGTTGATTATACCACGGTTTATTTGAACAAATAGTATGTTTTTTCCTTTGCCTCCACTTGGTATTCGCTGAAATTCTTATATTTTCCCCGTGCTTTTCCCATTGTCTTTTCACAGAAGGCTGTGCTTAAGGGCGATTTATATTGATTTGCATATTCAAAGAGGCGTAATTCTGGGAGGATTTGGGCGTTACATAATGCGGCGTGCACGGCGTTAGTTTTCACGCTGATCGGGATTTATGTAGCGGAAGAACGTGGAAGTTGGAGTACGCACAGATTCCTGCATCTGGATTTTTCTGTGCGTAAGCACATTTCGGCTTTTGTGCTTACGCCATGTTATAGTGCGAGTTCTACGCACGGCGTTATACATGAGGCCCCAGGTCTTTTGCTGTGACACTCCAAACTGTGGTTAGGTGCATCCTGTTTTGCTTTAATTATCCTTTAGATGTGTCTACAACATTAAAACAATCTAGATGAGAACAGGCCATTCAGCCCAACAAAGCTTCCTGTTCCCATGCACTTAATTCTTCTAAAATAACATCACTACTGTCTGCCACACTACTTGGTAGCTTATTCCAAGATTCTATGGTTCTCTTTGTAAAGAAAAACTTTCTAATGTTTGTGCGAAATTTACCCTTAAAAAGTTTCCAAATGTGTCCCCTTGTTCTTGATAAACTCATTTTAAAATAACAGTCTTGAGCCACTATACTAATTCCACTTAAAATTTTAAACAATCATGTCACCTCTTAATCTTCTTTTACATAAACTGAAAATGCTCAGCTCCTTTAATCTTTCTTCATAATTTCATCCCCTGTAGTCCTGGAATCAGCCTAGTTGCTCTTCTCTGGACCTTCTCTAGCGCTGCTCTATCCTTTTTGTAGCCTGGAGACTAAAACTGCACACAGTACTCCAGATGAGGCCTAACCAGTGCATTATAAAGATTGAGCAGAACCTCCTTGGATTTGTACTACACACATTATACTACCTAACCCAACATTCTGTTATCCTTCTTAATGGCTAGAGCTAGATTCAAGTCTACTTTTTGCAAACTGAATTGACTGGGCAATTTAGAAAGGCACATATCTCTGAACATAAGGTCCCACAATTTACATTGTACGTCTGGACAAAAACCAAGACATGAATTCCAAAGAACTGTTTATAGACCATCACAATCAAATTGTGATGAAGCATATATCAGCCAAAAGGTATAAAACAATTTCTAAAGCTTTGATTGTTCTGAGAAACACAGTTACCTCGATAATTATACAATGACAGAAGTTTAGAGCCACCAGGACTCTTCTTATAGCTGACTGTCCTTCCAAACTGAGTAACCAACCAAGAAGGTGACCAGGAACCCAAAGGTTACTCCAGCAGAGCTTCAGAAGTCCACTTCTGAGGTGAGAGAACCTGTTAGAAAGAGCAGCACTCCATCAAATAGGCATTTACAGTAGAGTGGCTAATTCTGGCTTGGAGTTTAATCTAAAGGACTGTAATGTCTTCTAGATAGATAGATAGATACTTTATTAATCCCAAGGGGAAATTCACATAATCCAGCAGCAGTATACTGGTACAAAAAAACAATATTAAATTAAAGAGTAATAAAAATGCATGTAAAAACAGACAATAATAATGTTAGCGTTTACCCCCCCTGGGTGGAATTGAAGAGTCGCATAGTGTGGGGGAGGAACGATCTCTTCAGTCTGTCAGTGGAGCAGGACGGTGACAGCAGTCTGTCGCTGAAGCTACTCTTCTGCATGGTGATGACACTGTTCAGTGGATGCAGTGGATTCTCCATGATTGACAGGAGCTTGCTTAGCGCCCGTCGCTCTGCCACAGATGTTAAACTGTGCAGCTTCATTCCTACAATAGAGCCTGCCTTCTTAACAAGTTTGTCCAGGTGTGAGGCATACTTCATCTTTATGCTGCCTCCCCAGCACACCACCGCATAGAAGAGGGCACTCGCCACAACCGTCTGGTAGAACATCTGCAGCATCTTATTGCAGATGTTGAAGGACGCCAACCTTGTAAGGAAGTATAGTCGGCTCTGACTTTTCTTACACAGAGCATCAGTATTGGCAGTCCAGTCCAATTTATCATCCAGCTGCACTTCCAATTATTTATAGGTCTGCACCCTCTGCACACAGTCTCCTCTGATGATCACGGGGTCCATGAGGGGCCTGGGCCTCCTAATATCCACTATCAGTTCCTTGGTCTTGCTGGTGTTCAGGTGTAAGTGGTTTGAGTCACACCATTTAACAAAGTCTTTGATTAGCTTCCTATATTCCTCCTCCTTCCCACTCCTAATGCAGCCCACAATAGCAGTGTCATCAGCAAATTTTTGCACGTGGCAGGACTCCGAGTTGTATTGGAAGTCTGATGTATATAGGCTGAAAAGGACCGGAGAAAGTACAGTCCCCTGCAGCGCTCCTGTGTTGCTGGCCACAATGTCAGACCTGCAGTTCCCGAGACGCACATACTGAGGTTTGTCTGTAAGACAGTCCACAATCCATTCCACCAGATGTGAATCTACTCCCATCTCTGTCAGGAGCAGATGTTGGATGGTGTTGAAGGCGTTTAAACAACTCATTTTAAAGACTCTGAGAGCATAAGTAGAAATATTCTCTGGTCTGATGAGAGAAAAGTTTACCTCTTGGAAAAAACTTAAAGCAATATGGCAAAGACCGGAAACTGAACATTACCTGCCTCATACCATCTCTATTGTGAAGCCTGGTGGTGTGGTGTCAGCATCATGCTATGGATGTGCTTCTCAGTTTCAGGAACTGGGATTCTGGTTAGAACCAAGCAAAGGATGGATGCAGCCAAATACTGAGAAATCCTTGAAGAACACTTGCAACTTGAGAATGGGGCGATGGTTCACCAGGACAATGACCCAACAGACAGACAGTGCCCAGCAGGCACTGGTGTGGCTTCAGGACAGGTCTCTGACTGTTCTTGTGTAGCCTAGCTAATGACCAGACTTGGACCTCCATTTAAATGAAGTTTTAGAGAATGTGCTGGAAAGAATGGTATGAATTCTCTAAATCCAGGTGTACAAAGCTTGTAGATACTTATCTAAGGAGACTCAAAGCTATAATAGCTGCCCAAAGACATTCTATAAAGTACTTAATTAAGGGTCTGAATACTTATACGAATAAGAGATTTCAGTTTTTGATTTCAATAACTTTGCAAACCTTTCTGTAATCATGGTTTTACTTTGTTATTATGGATTATTGACTGTAGATTGACAGGCAACAATAATACATTTATCCATTCAAGATTAAATCTACAACACAATAAAGTGCACAGAAATTGAAAGGGTCTAAATACTTTGTGAATCCACTGTATTAGTGCAAATACCACAAATAAATAACATTTAATTGAAGTTTTTCTTTTTTTTCCCCAAAAACACTTCACACAGACTATTGCCATGGCTTTAAGGATTTGATACCAGTCTGCTACAGATACTCCGCTTCGCTCCACTGTACCACCAAGATTTAGCAAAGAAAAAAAAACATTTTTAGAGAATTTAGATAAACAAATCTGATATACTTTAATAAATTAAGATAATCAGTTGGATGAATATGGAAATGATGCAGTTAATAGCACATATAAAATGTAATGGCAAATGTCTCAAGCAGATAATTATAAAAATTAATTTGAAATGCTCTCAGTTGCTTTTATATCATGAACATTGAGGAAATAAAGTATGGTAGAGACTTGATAGCACAGAATTAGATGATTGTAAAAAAGTATTTTATACTAAAAACTACATTAATCTTAAATGGCTCAAGCTATTCAATTACCACTGTCTCATTGCTGAAATATGTTTAATTTAAACTGATCTATGTCTCAGCTGTTTCTAGAAAGACCCCACATTATATTACAATGAAAGTGGCAAACACTCCCTTTTTCCAATCAGTCAGGCGAAAATTTAGGGTTTCATCATAAGCCATACTATTTACTACATGCTGTCACTCCATTAATGATTTATTGCTATTTCAGACAAGGGCACATATTGATTAACTTTTATGTTATCTCAGGTTAGGCCCTTTTCAAATTATCACATAGTGCCGTATATAAGATAAAAGAAAATTATAAATTAAATTGAAATGTACTCACTTTTTTGCTTGACTTAAATTGAAAATGTAAGTAGGCAAGTGTAAGTGAACTTAACACAGCAGCTATTTATCATTCACCTTTGTGCCCACATTGCATTGAAAAACATATGTGAAGCAGTAAATGAAATTGACACCACTGCTCTCATCCCAGTCTTGATTGTATGAGAGTAGCGCATCATAATAAGTGGTCAAGGCTCTGGCATCACCACTACATGAATAACACTCTTATACAGCATTCATCTTGCAAGGAAGCAAACATTTAAATTTCACTACAATAGATTCAGGTAATTCAAAGATAAGAATCAAAACCCAAATTGCTACCTAAGACAGCATCTAAGCAATTACAGTGCCATTTAATTAAATGTGAAATCTTCTATTAAGATACACCATGGTCTTCTGTCAAGGTAATCTTTAACAATCACTGCTCATTAATAAATTGAGCATACTCGAAACATGACACAACATACTGTAGACTTCTAGAACACTTTCTCTCACAAGTGAAAGGTACATTTGTTTTTTCAAAATATCAAGTAAGCTGAAAACCATTTCAATTAAAAGAAGTGGGAACACTGATTAAAAGATGAAGGAACAAACAAATTTAAGATTTTTTTTTAGATTCGATTGGTTTGTTGCCTAATCCACACTCATTAATACTGGGCCAACTTTAGAGTCAACAATTAATATAACATTCAGATGTTCAAGACGTGAGAGGAAATTGGAGTGCCAGGAGAAAACACCTGAAGACATAAGAAGGTTGTTAAAACTCAACAGACATTGACTAGACTCAAAACTGAACACAGATCCCTAGAGCTACAAGTGTGTATTGTTAGCCAATACACTACTGTGCTATTTTGCTCTTCTTCAGTTACTCCAAGCTTTCCTGTTATGAACAAAATTGAGGTTTATTTTATTTATCTTTTATGTTGTATACTGACTTAACATTAGGCGCTAGAGTTACAGTTGCTACCTCATCCTGTGATGTTAAGTTTAGAATTTGGGTCGGGTAAGTTTAAGATAAGATAAACTTTTATACAGTGCATTCAAAAAGTAGTTAGACCCCTTCACTTTTATTGCATTTTGTTATGTTGATGCCTTATACTTAAATTGTTTAACATTTTTTTGCATATCAAGCAACACTCAAGACCCTGGAATTAGAAAGCAAAAACAGAATTTTATAAAATATTTACAAGAAATGTATTAAAAACAAAAAAGTGAAAAACCACAATGAAACACATATTCAGACCCTTTGCTATGACACTTTGAATTTGATCATTGCTGCAATGTTTCTACACCTTGCTTGGACTCTATCTGTGGTAAATTCAATTGACTGGAGATAATTAGGAAACACACACATCTGTCTATGGAAGGTCTTACCACTGACAGAGCAAACACCAAGCCATGAGGTCAAGGCAATTGCATGCAGAGTTTTGAGTCAAGATTTTGTCAAGCCAAAGATCCTGGAAAGACTACATTAAATGTTTCTGTAGCACTGCAGGTTCCCAAGAGCACAGTGGCTTCCTTAATTCTAAAATCAAAGAATTTTGGAACAACCAGAACTGGCCATCTGGCCAAACTGAGCAATCAGGTGAGAAGGGCCTTGGAAGGAGAGGTGACCTAGAACCTTATTGTCACTCTGACAGTTAAAAAAATAACCTGTGTTGAGATGGGAGGAACTTGCAGAAGAACAATCATCACTGCAACAAATCACCAATTCTGGCAAATTGGCGGAGAAGCCAAATGAGAGTCTCTCCTCAGTAAAAGACTCATGAAAGCCCGCTTGGAGATAGCAAAAAGACAACTAATGGACAGTGAGAAACAGGATTCTCTCTTTAAATGAAGCTAAGATTGAATTGTTTTGCAGCAGTTCTACGAGTCATGTGTGGAGAAATCAAGTCGTCATTTATCACTTACACAATACCATTCCAACGGTGAAGCATGTTGGTGGCAAAATTATGCTCCTTGGTTTTATTTCATTGGTAGAAACTAGTAGACTAGCAAGGGCCAAAGGGTCAAAAAAGGTACAGAGATATCTTTAATGAAAACCTGCTCCAGAGCATTCTAGATCTCAGACTGGGCTGAAGGTTCACCTTCCAATAGAACAATGATCCTAAGCAAAGACTGAATAGGAGTGGCTTAGGGAGGACTCTTTGAAAGCCCAGTCAGAGCTCAGACTTCAAACTAATGAAACATCATGAAAATATCTGTCCGTAGAAGTTCTTCTGTTCAACCTGACATAGCATAAGAGGACCAGCAGGAGAATGGCAGAAAACCCTCAAACAGAGTTGTGCAAAGCTTTTGTCATGTCCAAGAAGGCTTCAGAATGTTATTGTTTACCCATAAATCAGTACTTTGTGTCAGAGAAGCCAAACTGAGAAATTTTATCCTGAGCAAGACTGAAGTAAGTATTAACTGTATTAAGACATTGCAGCCTATTTCTTGCCTAACAATGTTAACCGTAGAAATAATGAAAGAGCTAATATGTACAAAAATGACTTTATTTTGAAATTAAATATTGAGACAGCAGAATAATATGGCACAATATTTTAAAACCTGTCTAATCAACTCATGGTTGAGGAAGCACAACCTTCGCCAACAGCATAGGGTATAAAGTAGGATCCTGCCATGGACATAGGACCAGTCCATTTCAATGAAACCACAGAATGTAAAGTTCAAAACTTACAAGTAAATATACTGTTACACTATTGTTATCAATATTCACAATGCTAACATATCCATTTAGCACACTGCTCGCACAATAACAATGTAGCTGTATGTTCCATTAAACATTTTAAATTGCTAAGATCTGTTTAGGACAAGGATAGATACTGAAAGAAATAACACATTGGGTGCTGAAAACAGTGGATCTTCCAGAACCTTCCGTTCGCAACAGTGTGGCTCCAGAAGTAAATTAACAGTACCTTGCTTTCTTCAAAAACACCAACTATACATTTACATCTATAAAACTAAGTGAGAAGATGAAACACACAAGTGGTAACGCAGAAAATTTCAATTGCCACGAATGCAGCAAACCTCCAGTATCCTTTTTTAAGCAAATCAAAATTACAATAAAAATATAATCAGGTTAGTGGTGATTTGCTCATATTTTACAATTAGTAAGCAGAAGGGGAAGCACCCATGTGGCAGCCAACTGCAGTACTTCCATGAATTTTGTGGGTCATTTATTACAAGTTAAACTGTTTACTGTTTGGAGTTTCAGTGTTTACATGGAAGAAACTTTGTTTTCTCATAAAATCATACTAATGAGCTGAACTGGTATGAAAGAAAGTGTGTGTTTCCAATAATGGAACAGTGTCCAGGGTCTTGGTTATTTCCCACTTTGCGCTTGCTGAGAGGTCTCCATGACTGCATTAGAGGTGAAGTTCAGGGTGGGGGAATCCCAGGAGGCAAACAGTATGTGTGTGGCCCATGGTTTATGTTTTGCTAGATGCCAGCTATATCTATAGTGTGCTAATATTTTTATAAAATAAGATTTTATGAATTGTGATTATTTTTTTGCCCACTGACACAATGCAATAAATCAACATTGCTTTACTGGGTTGAAATCTAACATTACAATATACTTTTAAAAGTCCAAACTATTTCATTAATATTTCTCATTAATCATCTAAACTGGTGAATACGTTAAAAGTAACAGCCTGCAGTATATTCTGGCACTGCTTTCTAAACATGATGAAGGAGACATAAGGCCACTTTGGAATTTCCATACTGATAATCAAAAAACAAATTTAATGACATTGAAAGTATTGTAATACATTAAATATTCCTTACATTTGCATTTCATGGTTTATTTGCAGGAACTATAAAATTCTTCCAATTAGCATTAAAAAGTTTAATTAACAGGACAGGTTTATGTGTCCCTATCTTTCTAGATACAGCAGTTGTAAAATGTTGCACATAAAGACTGTAAGGCTGTGAAATGAGATTTTAATACATGTATATTTAATAAATATGTTTTGAGCAGTTTTATTAAATGAGAATTTCATACAACTGATGGTTAAAGAGAAATTTTGACATTAAACATTGTTACTTAAATATACATACTGAAAGGAAAAAAATAAAATGTAATGTATGTGCAGATGGGTGACGTAAATATGATTTAAAGAATTACATGAGGAGGAGGCGCTGATACAGCGCATTGCAGCACCCGCCACTTGACAAACCAACTCATGACCCCAGGTTAGGACCCTCAGCACCACACAAGTTAAGATGGAATGGAAGCAGTGTGAGGTTTTTTATGGTGGCCGGAGTGCCAATTCTGCCACCAACCCCCAGGTTTTTCCCTGCAGGGTGGGATGCAGATTAACACCATACCCAGGATGGAGCAATTGCAGATTAAGGGCCTTGCTCAAGGGCCCAACGGGGTCGAGTCACTTTTGGCATTTACGGGATTCGAACCGGCAACCTTCCGATTGCCAGCGCAGATCCCTAGCCTCAGAGACACCACTTCCGCCAAAGAAATATAAGTGAAGAGAAAATATTGTCAAAACAGTATCAGTATCCCCACTTTGTCCATTAAATGTACAATGCTTGCTTAAAGCTTTATTAAGATTCTAATAAGATACTATTTTAACAAGCTAATGTGCTAAATGTAGCTTAACTTGGGCATGATACCCTAGACATTTAATGCCTGTTTTTACCATAAACAAGCTGTTTCTTTATTCTTTTCAAATAATTTCAAGACTAGTGGTGAGCAAACCCCATGGAGCCTGCTTCGCTGTAACTTCAGCAAAACCACGGAAATGTCAGGAAAATTTGCCATGTCCGTGTTAAGGAAGAGTCTGCCAACTATGCTGGACTGATTATTGTGTCCAAAAATGTGATCTAAGCTGTGGCGCAGCAGTGCCACTGTGCCGCCAACAACCAAATACGAGTGAATGAATACCACACAAAATGCAAAAAACAGCCATAAACTAGCAATAAATAAATATAATTTCAATTATTTTGCTCACAGAGTTCCAATCTTGGGGCATACATTGGCCAAGAAGAGGCAACATGGGGCTGCTTTTGTTCCCTTTAACAGTCATGCTCCAGGCGCAGCCTCCCATGTATCTGCACAGATACCTGACACTTTTTCCACTCACAAGAAATGGTAATAAAAATTTTGTTATTATTTTATGAGGTTTCAATTCTGATACAAGGACAGGGGATGGATTTGTTAAGGCTTCTTTTGAGATCATAGCTAGATACATGGCTGATTACCAATGCAAATTAGCCAAGCAGTGCTGCAGTGCCAACTCACAGATACTGTATATGTGATATGTTGTATCTAGTGACAGTACTCATAATATTATCATTATGATTAGCTAATGCAGGTTTTTACCTTTTTAAATTAAATTGATGACTCTACTAGCAGCCAATGCAAATCGCCCCCTTGTTGAAATGAGTACAGTCGGTAGAGTATGGGGGAGGAATCCTCGTCTGTGAAACGAGCTCACTTAGAAATACATATTGTGCAATGCAACCAATGACAGCAACCCACAACCTCATCCCTTGGCGGAGAAACACTGAGCTAAGGTATGCTAGAAATGAAAATATTGCATTTTTTTCTTTTTAACATAAGTGGGATGGAAATCTTGCTGGAGTACTGAACAGGTCATTATGACAATGAGTGTGAAAGTTCTAAGCATGGGCCTGTACTGCTCTGTGATGTCACACTGGCCTTGCAAATCACCTTGGAGCACTGGAAAAAAATGTTCACCTAAGCCAGAGCAAGAAAAACCTGCTTTCCAAAAAAATATTCAGTAATCAAGGTCACTAGCAAACACAGCATATTCATTTAATTATTCATTTATTAATTTTAATTTAATATTTCACTAATCAGCCCTATTCAATACCTATGCTAGCTATAAGAAATCATTTCAGGATTGAAGACATACAAGGAAAGGTGCTGGTTTGATGTAGACATTAATAAAGTTTTAGACCATATATACTTATTTACATTTATAAATGCTTAATATGATGCTGTGTATAATAGATCTTAATTTGTTCAGGAAGCCAAAATGGACATATGTGATGCTTATATGCAACAACCTAAATGTTCCTCATACATTCATGTGTTTAGTTAATGTATAAAAGGCATTTTTGACCTAAATAAAATATATGTTCAGCTCTTTTACTTATTGTTTTATTAAAATCATGTTGCTTCCACAGCTTTTCCAGTCCAGTTTGAACTTTTCTACTCTTATGACTGTGGGAAACACCTCTAAAATCACAATTACAAGTCCACTGTGCTTTGTAACTGATAGTAATTATTCCTTCTTCTACTCTGCTCCTATTCACCATTTTTTTAGTAATACTTTTTCACACTCATTCTCTCTTTCTTTCTCTCTTCCTTCTCGAGTACATTTTGTCCTCAAGTATAGGCTCAGCTCCCAACATATCTGTGATATCCCCTTTTAATTCCATTAGGTCATCACTACAGAGTGCCCTGCCCCAGGAATAAAGCCTTTGAGTGGGCTGGCTACTCTTTCAAGAAATGATCTTTCCAAAAGGTCCCTGTTTTTGTGGGCACAACGCAAATCCTAGTTTAAATTTTATCACTCTCTCTGCTGCTAGAATAATTTTTATCTGTTAAATTTATGCTTTAATACATTTCAGCTTTGTCACGGTAAAAGTTAATTTAATGGTGTCAATTCAATTTCAAGGTCAAGCTAAAATTCTGCTCGAATTCCACATTCTGCACCACTGCTGTGGCATCTTGTCAGTCCATTTATTGACTGTGGGTAAAGGTTTCATTTATTATGCTTAAATAATTTCCTTCTGCAAGTACAGTTTTGGTAAATGGTATTGTAATATCCAACTTTAGGAGTTCATGCTAATGTTATAATGTGCACCAAAATAAGAAATCATAATATCACACAACACTTTTACTTTAGCTCTCTGTAAATTGGATTTATCTATTTATTTGTAACATTCATTAAGCTGGCTGACTTCCCTTTACCACTGTTACAGCTGTAGATAATGGCTCTGAAACAGTCACCGCTACATCCAACTTTCTTCTGCTCCTTCCCACTTTTCTTCTGTTTTCTTTTACATCAGTTCTACTCCACCCCCCTTGGTTGCTCTGTTTTATTGTAATGATCATTCCCTTCCTATCTGCCTCTCTCTATGTATTTATTCAGATTTGCAGTATACCCTTATTCAACCTATCTCCATTTTAAATCCACCTTGAAATTGGCCTGGAAAGCCGAGTAATACAGTAAAACAGTGTAGTTCTGTTGCATAATTGCTGTCAACCATTACACCATGCTCCAAACAGAGGGGTTAGTATGGATCACTGAATTAAATTTGGGACTTTCAAATGCAAGTACAGCAATGTTGAATTTGAATGTCTGTATTTAGGCATACAAATTTACAAATAAAGTAAAATAAATGTGGTAAAAAGGAATTTTCACTAAGAAGTGACTGTTACCAGCCAGTGGTCCTCCATATTTTTAACTTTACAAAAGCCCCTAGTTCAAAACACTTTGAGAAGCACTGCCCTAGAGCACTGAATTAATGACTACAAAAATAATCTGCAGAAAACAATCTTTTTAGGCCACCTGCTCCATGTCAGTTTATATTTGACATTTTAATGAATTTTTTTAAACCTCCATAATCCAGTTCAGCATTGTGAGGGCAGAAGCCCATCCTGGCAGCACTGGGTACAAGTTAGGAATCAGCACTGGAGAGGGCAGCAGTCCATTACTGGACCTACTGGCACATCGAATTCCATTATATAGAATTTGATTTGGTGAAACATGTTAATAAAATATCAGTACAAATATACACTATACAGCCAACAGTATTCATGATTTTACAACAGCCACAGACCAACCAGTTTAATTAAAAGACATGTGGATACCCTCATTTAATTTAAAATTTACTATTAAACCAATACACACATTTATAAGTGAGAGAAAAATTAGAGGAGGTAAAGCAAAAATCAATACAGGGGAATGTGCAAACTCAACAGACTCTAAAAACTAAGCTTTTCAACCCATATAACAAAACTCAGTGAGCATTTTACATCATACAATAAGTAGGAACATAAGAAACACTATGACAGAAGTGTGTTTGAGAAAGTATATATTATGAAAGGATTGGACAGACACAGAAAGAGGTTTAGGGGCAACTGCCCATATACTTGAATTAGGCTGCCAAAGATGAAGATTTGGTTCCATGAACAATAAGTCTCAACAGACTTCAGTCCAACAATAGAACAAAACGAGAGGCAAACATGGCGGTTTTAAAGACGGACAGGGGAAGTGAAGTCATCGGGGCAGGAACTGGAAGTGACGTCATTGGACCTGGAATGGGAAGTGGCGTCATTGGGACTTGAACCAGAAGTGACGTCTTTGAGTCCAGGCGAAATTTCCTGTGGTTGGTTGTGGTATAGCAGGTCCAAAGCTCAGATCAAAAATGCCAGTTTTTATATAGATAATCACTGCACTCGCAGCTTAAAGAGGGGGTGGGGGGGGCGTGGTAGTGTAGCTGGAGCGGTTCCTGGACGCTGTGTGAGGCAGGCGTTTCCCTGCTTATGTGCACAGGTGAGGAATCACCTGCATCCATAACTGAAGCCAGGAGCTGCTAATTACCACACCTGAGCCACGTCCCTCTAATATATAGGAGAACCACAAGACGGAAGGGGAGAGAGTACGGTAAAAGAAAGGAAGAGGCAGATAACAAGAGCGAGAGTGCAGCATTGGGGAAAGAGAGTGGATGAGCCAGCCTGCTGTGAAAGAGACAGGTCAGCATGGTCAGGGATCCCAGATGGAGCAAGTGATCGATGCTCATGGGACAGAATTGTGCCCATTGAGTTAATAGAGACATATGATACTGACATATGATACTTGAGATTTTTTGTTGCTCTCTATGAGTGGAAGCATACACTGTTATATATTAAACTTTTTTTTGTGAGTAGATAAAGTTCACATTAATGTAACGGTAGAAAGTACAGTATTGACAGCACTATCACTTTATATACGAAAGACATGAGATGCACTGTTGCCCATGGAAAGCTGTTGGGTTTGCTACATCTGGTTACCTCTGCTATGTTCTATTCTCTGATCATGACTTCTGAACTCTTTTATCACCTTAACAGACCACAGATGTATATGTGGTTAGATGTTGCCTTAATGGATATTATGCAGCACATAAAGAAGGAAATATTGTGAGGTAAAGTAGTATTACCAACTAATCAATGTTGATTAGTACATGCAGTAAGAGTTTTCCTATTTTCTATACACATGACAATAATGGACATATAAACCTATAATTCAAACCCAATCAACACATCAAGGACCAATTCTGTGTTATGAAAATAAATTCATATCTTAAACATGGAGATAACTATAATCATACTCCCAAGTTTGAAAAAGTAGTGACACAAATGGCGCTTACCAGCTCTCCATGTTTTAAACAATTGGACTATTTTTGTAAGGTGTACTTTTGAAATTGCAAATCTATTACATCATATCAGTACTTACTCATGCACTATTAGTCAACCTAACATTGAGCTTTTTAGGATGAAGGAGGAAATTAGATAATCTTGAGAACTTCCATATGAACAAGATGTCCATCAGCCATCGACTTTTTAAATTTCTTTCTTGCCTTTTTTCCTTGCCTTGATCTAATTTCAAGATGAATACTTTTTTACTCTGGCACAGTATTTGTGTACCTTCCTACTTTGCTACCAAGCATTATGGTTTTCAGCACTCAAAATGACAGAAAGAGGGTGTAGGCATCAGAAATACCACTAGAAATAGACCTGGTGCCTCATGCATAACGCAGTGCGTAGAACTCACACTATAACATGATGTAAGCACAAAAGCCGAAATGTGCTTACGCACAGAAAAATCTAAATGCATAAATCTGTGTGTTTGCCAACATCCGCGTTCTTCTGCTACATAAATCCCGGTCAGCGTGAAAAGAAACGCTCGTGCACGTGCCTGCTGTTCCGCCCCAACTCCTCCCAGAATTACACCTCTTTGAATATGCAATATAAATAGCCCTTAAGCTCAGTGTTCTGAGAAAAGACAATGGAAAAAGAAAGAGGGAAAATGAAATACCAAGTGGAGGCAAGGAATAACATACTATTTGTTGGTTTAAACAATGGTATAAACAACAAAAGGAAGCTGACTGACATAGCGAGTCGGAGAAACTCGAAAGCTCAAGTTCACAAAGTCGCACAGTGCCGGAAATAAAAAAGAAGTTGTCAGATATCACAGTCGCCGTGAAAAGGCGAGTTGTAGCCCACCATCTGAGTGTCATATGAAAGCTTATTAGGGTACAGAGAAAAAAAGGGCACACAGTGGGGAAAAAGCACGAAATGTCAACTTCAGTCTCGAAATTTCCACTTTAATCACATAGTTTATTTTTTCATCAAAGTAGAACATCATAAACTTCATCTTAAAATCATTTAATTAACCAGTTTCTCATATCGCATCGTAATTAAAGTAGCACGTTAAATGCTTTGTTTTGTATGTGTTCTTCTATGTGCTCTGTGTGTGTGAATCACTACGTGCTTCTTAAACCGGCTTTCTCTTCCTCCGACAGGACACAGAATCCATTACATTTGTGATATTACAGCTCTCTGAATAACTAAAATACTGAGATGTATACGTGATATCATTTTCATGATGATAGGAGTTAAAGCAAGTTATTAAACATGGGAACACAGTGATGCAGTGATTGTGCACAACCTTCGATGAAATAATTTATTGCAGTGGCTCTAGGCTTGTGGCGGCCCTGGGCAGAGAAAGAAGCGGTGGCCCTTTCACCCACCAATGTCAATATGGTATCTTATGCACATCGGATGGCCACGTCCGTTGCAGACACTGCATAGTTACTTCGTGCTCATGACACAAGCGTTTAACTTTTGCTGAAATTTGCTGCTGCGTTTTCAGCTGTGTCGTTATTTTCTCTTTCTGTTTTATATTCAATATATATTGGCATGGTGGCCCCTGGGATTTGGCGGCCCTGGGCAGGTGCACAGTTTGCACATGCCTAAGGCTGCCCCTGCTGTACTATCTCTTTCAAACGTACTAACCTCCAATTCCTGTCCTTCCTTTTCTTTCTCCAAGTAACCAATCGCCACACAATCAGCTCTGTAATAGACATTAAGCCATCTGTAAGCTTATAACGGAGATTCTTCAAAATTTTTAAGGAACGTTGAAATATCTTCGTAGTACATGTTTAATTATTCTACCCTTCACACCAGTCCCAGTGAAACATACAGTGCAAGGCAGGAACAATCCATGAGCGGAGCGCCAGATTCTTGCTAGCGTAGCAACACCGTGTCCTTTAATTATTAACAATATAGATTATTTAAATAAGGTTAAAGTTTTATTGGTATAATAAACATATTTTGCTCCATTTCATCTTAAAAATTATACTGTCATCATATGTAAATACACGCTTTATAAAGTGGCTCAGGTTGTGCAATATTATAACTGTAGTGCAAGTTTACAGTGAGGTGATTGTATTTATAAGTACAAACAGTTCTACAAGGAGCAGTTGATGGACCGATTGAGTGCATTTAGAGCTCTTGGGATGAAACTCTTTCTGAACTCCAAGGTCCGTACAGGAAAGGTTTGAACTGTTTGCTATGTGAGAAGCAGTTCAAATAGGAAGCATGGCTGAGGCAGCGTGTGCTTGATGCTGTATACCGATAATTCTCTTTCCGTTCCGCTGCTCTGAGTAATATGGAAAAAGAAGATCTGCTGTGGCAACCCCTAACGGGAGCAGCTGAAAGAAGAATAAGAAGGTGCAGTGAGAGTAACAACGTTAAAGCAGTTATGGTATTTGGAATAGTTTAACCACTCCGTGGACCATTACTGCATATTGTTACTGGTTAATTACAATCAGGTGCATTAAACTAATAAACAATATGCGGTTAATTTCATTGTATTTATAAAGCTGCGTCAGGGACATGGATCTGAAAAAGAAAGATAAACCACACAGGAACAGTAGGACTGCTTTAACACTGGGTGCCGCCAGTCTGCAAAACCGAGCGGTGAACTTGCATACAACAGGGTATGAGGTACCCTGGAAATGTGCGTGGCTTTATGCCAAGTTTAGGTTTTATACATCGCAATTTGAACATGGAAACGTTCTTACACAACATTTTTGTGCATATGCACCGTTTATACATGAGGCCCCTGGACTTCACTGGTCTGCCTAAAAAATAGATCTCACCTCAGGCAACCTGGCTCCAAGTTCAAAAGGCAGGCTTTCAAGTGTATGCAGTTCTAAAATAGGGTTTTATATTCAATTACACTTTAAATTCCAAAATAACACAAAAATACACAAAAATACCCTTGAATGGAGAAATTAATCATAAAACCACTGGTCAAGGCAAAATAAATTCTTCAAAATTTAAAGAATTTATTAAATAAAAGCTAAAAAAAAATCAGTACTTAATGCTAAATCAGAAACCCTAAAGACAGAAGTAAAAAATCTGATTATTATGTTTCATCTAAGATCTCTTTCCTGGCTTGTATTTAAATTCATTTTTTGTCTTTTTTGTTCATATTTGAATTTTGTATTTATATCAATATTGTTCCTTCTGCTTGTCCTGCTATATTCAATTTATTTTGTGGTTGTTTCCCCAAGAGGTGGGGCCACCCGCCTATCATTGCATAGGGAAGGCCCTATAAAAGCTGGGGAAAGAAGCAGTCTCTTGTTGGTCATTAAATATGCCTTTTGGTGCTTCTCAGTTCTGCCTTACTGTGAGATTTAATTAATTGTATACCTGGATGTTTTAACTGTTTTTGCTCTTTTTTACTGTTCTTTTGTATTTTGTATTGTGACTTATTTGCTTCTGAATATCTTATTTCAAGCAACTCCTTCAGTGCCTTTTGTGTTCCTCGGAGCTTCATTTGTTTCAGAGAATTTTTGCAAAATAAATCTTTTTATTTATAAAGACCCAGTAACACTTTACATTAAGTGTCCATAATTACACTGTAACTACTATGTAATTATCTGTATAAGTACAGTGTAACTATGAGTTATTACTCCGTACTTAGTGAGTAATACAAAGTAATGTTATAGTTAATTACTCAGTTGTCATTGTTATTCCACAGTTAATATAATTACAATGTAACAATTTATCACTGATCCAAAAACAAGTGTGCTTACATGGTTACATTGTATCTGTACTTTCAAAATGTAATAAAAACATCAGGGCATGTAACTACAACTATGTAACAGATGTTCCATGGTCTGGGCAATTTTAATGGAGAATTGCAGTGATAACTGCATAGGTTTTCGATGATATTTCTTTTTTAAATAGTGAAAACATCTTTGCAAAATGGTTAATGCTTTTTTCCAAAACATTTGTTACATTCTTGTAGTTGTGTTACACTTTTTATTGTTGATTTTTTTGGGCTAATATTATACCCATCCCTAACATAATACTGCCAAACTTGCATCATTCAATCAAGGTACACAGGACTACAGAGCCATTCCAAGCATCACCAGGCACAAGGCAGGAAACAGCCCAGGATGGGGAGCCATCCCATTGCAAGTCCCACTGACAAACATACCAGCAGTCATGCTCTCACACATGTGGCCACGTAACCCAACCTAAATGTCCCTGGGATGTGGCAGTAAAAACCATGAAGAAGACATAGGGAGGCATGGGTAGAACGTACAAATTTTACACACATATCTCCTGACAGAATTCCATCTCAGGATAATGGCTCTGTGAGGCAAAAGCGTTAACCATTTTGCAAATGTGTTTTCACACAGACCTTGAAATATCAACGAAAGCCTATGCAGTTATCACTGCAATTCTCCATTAAAATTGCCCAGACCATGGAACATCTGTTACATACTTGTAGTTGCATACCCTGATGTTTTTATTACATTTTTAAAGTACAGATAGGCATGGTGGTGCAGTGTTAGCGCTGCAGCCTCGCAGTAAAGAGACCCGGGTTCGCTTCCCAGGTCCTCCCTGCGTGGAGTTTGCATGTTTTCTCCCCGTGTCTTCGTGGGTTTCCTCCGGGTGCTCCGGTTTCCTCCCACCGTCAAAAGACATGCAGGTTAGGTGCGTTGGCAATCCTAAATTGTCCCTAGTGTGTGCTTGGTGTGTGGGTGTGTGTCCTGGGATGGGTTGGCGCCCTGCCCAGGACTGGTTCCTGCCTTGCACCCTGTGTTGTTTGGGATTGGCTCCAGCAGACCCCCGTGACACTGTGTTAGGATTTAGCTGGTTGGAAAATGGATGGATGGATGGAAGTACAGATACATCGCAACTATGTAAGTACACTTGTTTTTGGATCAGTGATAAATTGTTACATTGTAATTATATACACTGTGGAATAACAATGACAACTGAGTAATTAACTATAACATTACTTTGTATTACTCAGTAAGTACGGAGTAATAACTCATAGTTACACTGTACTTATACAGGTAATTACATAGTAGTTACAGTGTAATTATGGACACAATGTAAAGTGTTACCAAAGACCCTTTCCTCTGTTAAGAGCCATGCCAAAGTTTGATGAATAATTTCGCCTATTAGACTGTTTTTATAGTTTTTGGGACATTTAACTATATTGGCCGGTTTCCTATTCTGAGGGCCTTCTCCCCAGATACCTTGAGAGGCCTCATTAGGATTTTGTTAAGAAGAACCCCTTGATTCACTTCTTCACAGAATGAACTATCTTAAAACAAAGATGCCATATTAAAGGAATTTAAACACAAGCCAGGACAAAGACCCTGGCCAAAACATAGCATTAATGACCTGAAACGTCCAGCAATTCTCACAGGTAATGATTACTCCAAACTGTTCTGACACCACAGAGATGTGCAGAAAGAAAGACAAGGACCAAGAAGTGAACAAATGAGGCACATCTCATAAAATTACCAAAGGCAAAAGTAACCAAATGGAGCAAGCAAAGTCGAAGTCTAATAACAAAGCTAAGTTGCAACCAAAAGAATCATGAACAATAATGCACTTACAAGGTCTATAAGATACCCACAAAGTTGGAGAGAGTAGTGACAAAATAGTTACCTTTTATACTGGCTCACAGATGACAACATTCATTGTGACCTCTGGGGACACACCTCAGAAAATTCAGGCTACATGTAGCAGCCAACCCACAAAATAGTGGTAATCACTAGAAAACAAAATGAAATTGCAGTACGCTTGAAAATAAAGATGTTGATACATTTAAACTTTTGAAAAACAGCTTCCCACAAATATATTTAACAAGCTAAAATCATACAAAAGAAACTTTATTTTAGGATACAGAAACTTTTTCTTCCAAAAAATGAATCTCTGAGCAATCTACTACTTAGCCACAAATATAAAAGCTGAGGGCAGTTCCTCCACAAAGATATAATGGTGCCCCATCTCTTGGGTAATAAACAACATATGCACACAATACATTAATACTGAACATAAATAAACATATATTAACAAATATTACATAATAACAAAAATATTAAAATTAATAATTTAAAAATGACAAAACAAACCATAAGGGGAAAATAAACACAAACTAGGGAACAACACCTAGCTGAAATATAACATCCAGTACAGAGACTAATCTTGGCCTGGAGTTAAGAAATGAGTTAGGACATGGGCTCATTTGTACAGAAAAGGGTCAGTCACCCACTTATTGGGCCATTTATGCTCAATTATGTACAGTACAACAGCTAAAGTCTCAAATTTCTAGCGCACCCTCATTGCCAGAATTTTTATAACTGAATAATCTTCTTACTGCACATACAAAGAAAGTAAAGCTAAAGAAGAAGTATCCTAACAAAGTAAACCAAAATGTAAATTCTTTTGGGATCATAATGAGTCTAAAATCACCTTCACACTCCGAAGACTTAAAGAGCAAATTCAAATTAGATGAAATCATAGTTCCTCTCTTTCATTCTTTGATCTCTTAAAAATAAGATCTATATATATTGTGTTAAGATGATACAAGGCACAAGGATATTTACAAGCTGAGTGGCTAGTGTTACTGTTTTATGCCCCCACCACCCCACCGAGATCTTTGTTTATTTTCCAAATTGCTCCATTCTTTCAGAGTCCACATGGAATTCTCAAGGTTCTCTAGTTTCCTCCCACATCCGAAAACTAAGAATGTTTGGTTGTGCAGTGATGAGTCAGTGTTGATATGAGACAGAGTATGAGACAGAATGAGAAATAGTGATTGACTTGTATTGTGGTGTTTTGGAAGTGGGCAAATCAATAAGCCTCCCCAGAGGCAGTTACAAACTGAATCATTATTTAGTCAGATGCAGTTTGTTGTTTTTTTTTTTAATTTGAAACAAGTGTTACCTTTATAATCACTTTTGCAATTTTATTTAGCTTAATAAAGCCAAGTATGTCACCCTTCAGAAATGCTAAAGGGGTTTCCTCTCACTCTAACACCATATTTGTGGCTTCTGCCATGAGCATACCAAGCAACGAAGTGACCATCACTAACTGTTCTTGTTTAACATAAAGTAAAGCAATGCAAACTGTTATAATAATGCAGATTTGTATGATCCAAGAGGATAAAAGGCATGACAAACAGATTAACTTGAAGTTATTGATGGCCAAAAAGCACTATAACAAAAAAACACTAGAAAAATCTTAAGGATGTTTTTTGCAAAGGCATAAGGTTACCATTTATACTCATTTTTTCCCTAGGCTTCTCATCATGTGACTGACATAGAGTTTTTAATATTTTTGTGTTCATCTTGTATTTTCTTCCAGGTTAAGGTGCCAATAAAATGGTATAGTTGACCGGATGACCTTTTCAGAAAGTTGGTCTTTAGCCAAGAGCGTGGAAATATCATGAGCAAATACAAGTCTTACAGAGTGTGTAAGGTTCTAAAAAAGTTACTACTGAGGAGCAGAGCTTAACAAACCGTCTAATAGAGCCTTTAAAAGAACAGAAAACTTATATCTGTGACTACTCAAGTGGCACTTTACTATGATTGGCACCTGAAACTAAGAAATTGTTTGGAGGAGTGCCCAGACTTTCCTGAGGATGTTTAAGGTCATTTTATAGCATGGCTGAACTTGCAGAGGCTCTGATAAAACCCTGGATTATACAAGACAGGCAGTCACAGACAAAAAGTCCTTTCAATAACTTTCTCTAAATAAAACAGAGGGACTACTACAGAAGAGGCTGCTTAATTACTTACATTAGATGTCCAACCAACTGCCACAATGGGGTCGTTGGCTTAAAAAGGCAAACAATATTATTAGAGCCTTCAGCTATCCTTCACGGTCACTTTTCTCTTTTTCTCCTCCTTTCTGTCAAATGGTACCGGAGCATTAGTATTAACACCGCTAGATTTAAGTGCAGCGCTTACCCTTAGTTCATAAACTCACTTACCAGTTGGTTTTACTGTCACCTGCATGTGTATTTCATGAATTTGTTGTGGCCAAAAGGATGAACACTGGTTTACATGGAGAGGCTGAGTATTCCTTCTCACCAGAATACCAAAAACTTTTGATAAAATAACTTCCACAAAAACAGCTGATGCTTCTGATGAAATAACCTTACAAAGAAAGCTGTTGCTTCTACCAGCTTAGTCCTACAGTTCCTCTCTTCATGCGGGGCTTAAAACACTTACAAAATATATCTCTTGGAAATATGATGGCAGAAATATTAGGAACTTTAGGATTTTGCAATAAACAAATGTTTCACAAGATGTACAGTTGTGCTGAGGCTTATCACATTTACTTTTGTCAACAATGCGGTTTTCTATGATCTAGGTTTCTGTATTTCTGTATAACATAGGTTGTTCTGGAAAGCAGCTGCCAAGAACCCCCGAGTCTTCATCTGAAAATGAGGGCAACATTACATTTTACTGAGACCTGTCTGCTCTGTTTTTAGGAGCCACTGTCAAGTTTGCAGTGTTGTGCTGAATTCATATTTTTTCAACCTTTCCTGACCCTTTTTTAAATTTGAAAAAATACTGGTATTGAAAGTATTAAAACTTTATTACAAAAACTATTATTTAATAATATATAATATTATAATTTTTAATAGAGGAAAGAAAGGTATGAAAGAAGATGATGCTCTGTGGCAACCCCTAATGGGAGCAGCCAAAAGAGGAAGAAGATTGAAAGTATTAAAACTGAATGTGTGCTAGGCTGAGCAATATAGGGAAAAAATAATGCCAACAATACATGCATTATTATAGGACTAGACAACTAGTTCTTCAAGTGCAATAATGAAAACTTCATTGTTGTAAGGAAAAGGATTGGAAGACTCACTGTGAGTGTTTGAACATGGTTCAAGATAAAGAAGACACTCCACTCATTTTTGTGTAGTTTATGGGAACTGAGCAGAACAAAATACAGAAAGTTTCCCTTACCCTCACATCTGTCTGCATTTAGCTTGCTGGGTCACTTCAATCTTTTTGGTTTTGAGTTTACTGAAAATGTCATGTGCTGCATATATTCTGCAAAAAGATCCACTAAATAAACCCTCATGCACATTATTTTGTTTTGTATGTACAGTAATCCCTCCTCGATCGCGGGGGTTGCGTTCCAGAACCCCCCGCGATAGATGAAAATTCGTGAAGTAGAAACCATATGTCTGTATAGTTATTTTTATATATTTTAAGCCCTTATAAACTCTACCACACTGTTAACATTATTAGAGCCCTCTAGACATGAAATAACACCCTTTAGTCAAACGTTTAAACTGTGCTCCATGACAAGACAGAGATGACAGTTCTTTCTCACAATTAAAAGAATGCAAATAGATCATCTTCTCTTCAGGAGCAGAGAAATTCAGAGAGAGAGAGAGAGAGAGAGAGCACTCGCAAAGAAAAGCAAACAATCAAAAAATACGTGTGCTTTTAAGTTTGCCACGGCATTTTTTAGAGGAGCGTCAGTATCTTCTAAGCAAACAGCCTCTGTGTTTACAGCCCCTCTGCTCACACCCCCTCCGTTAGGCGCAGAGAACGTCAGAGAGAGAGAGAGAGAGAGCGAGATTAAAGCAAACCATCAAAAAATCAATAAGTGTGCTTTTGGAAGCACCGCGATAAAGCGGCATTTCTTAGAGGTGCGTCCGTATCCACTATGCAAACAGCTTCTGTGCAAACAGCACCTCTGCTCACACCCCCTCCGTCAGGTGCAGAGAATGTCAGAGAGGGTGAGAGAGAGGCAGAGACAAGCAAACAATCAAGCAGTCAAAAGAATAATCTAACATATCTTATAGCATTGACGAGTTTTAGTTAATATGTAATACATACTCTGATTGGGTAGCTTCTAAGCCATCCACCAATAGCGTCCCTTGTATGAAATCAACAGGGCAAACAAACTGAGGAAGCGTGTAGCATAAATTAAAAGACCCATTGTCCGCAGAAATCCGCAAACCAGCGAAAAATCCGTGATATATATTTAGATGTGCTTACATTTAAAATCCGCAATAGAGTGAAGCCGCGAAAGTCGAAGCACGATATAGCGAGGGATTACTGTACTTAAAAACCAACCTTTCCTGATTTTTTCATTCCTACCAATGAGATATGCACACTAAATCACCTTAGAATAATGTGCCAGGTATTGATTCGGTCATTGACATATCTTTTGGATTGTGATCACCAAGACTGTCTCCATAATTGGAAAAGCAGGCATCATACTACCAAAACAACAACACGTTATCATTAGGATATGTTTTCATTTTTTTCCTTGCTTTTTTTAAAGTTTTTGTTGTGTTTTACTTTTGATTTGGGATTTTTATAATAATAATATAATAATTTTAATCCTTTGTATTGTTATGAGGGTGCTTAAAGATTTTTGAATCTTTGGATATGGTTGCAATCATGCTGTCATGCAGGGATGACCAGGAATACGTAATTCTTGAAATCACTGGCATGTTGGTATAAAAGCACTTCCTTATCCAAGACTGCACAAAAACAAAACCTTCTGATGCATGCCTTAGTTATTATATTTCTAGTCATCAATCTTTCTGCTTTGTCTAATACTATGAGTTAGTGTTGTGATTTTGGTATTTCTATTAGCTGACCATTAAAGACTTTTTGACACATTTTTTGATTATGTCTTATCTCCTGACCCCTTATTCTGAAAATCTGACATATTTGCCAACCTCAACATTGTCCACTACAACCACAACACATGTCCTACAGCTCATCAAAATGTCTACAGTTTAAAACTAAATGAAACCAATGATTTTTTTTTCACCAGAAAGCTTTATTCAAACACTAAATGACAGACAGAAGCATAAAGAATTAGTGCTGGAAAATGCATCAAGACAGGGGCTAAACATCTTTCTTCTGGACACAAAACCCAATTTGTTTTGTATATTTTTTTGTAAAGTGATACTTTAAGTTTCCATGCAAATTCAATGTTGTGCAAATTTCTGGTTCATTTCTGAAAAATAGTTTAACGTATTATACTGAATGAAAACTTACCTGAGCATCTTTGAAACAAGATAATTGTTTCCTTTTCTGATCTCAGCAGTATCACATACTGTGGTTGGCATTGACTCCCAAACTCAGTCTTGGAGACCCACTGTCCTTGCAGGCTTTTGTTTCATAATTGGTAATAATAATTGATAATAACTGATCTCATTTAATTAGTTGGCCTTTTTTTATTTTACTCTACAATCAGAAAAGCACACCAGTTTGATTGTCATACTTATAAGGCATTTGGAAATATTTAGATTTTTGCGATAGCTTAAAATTCTTAACTGTTTGTTGCTTTCCTATTATTTTGCCTTTTTTGTATGTAGTTTGCTTTGTTCATTGTATCTTAATAATAAGTATTAACAACAAGCAGAGCAGACACATGGCCAAACAACACTGAATGATGAATGGCTGCAATTACTTCAGCATCAGACCCACTAATTACTAAATAATGAATGAAATAACCAGAAAACTGGAAAAGCTAAATGAAAATCAGGATAAAAATATTATTAAAAAGAAGTTAGTTAGAACAAAAACCAGCAGCCACATGGCATCCCTAGGAACAAGGTTGGAAACCACTGGTCTAGGGAAAACAGTGTAATTGAAGAAGTGAACAAAAATCATCCATGAGTTAAGGAGTTTTAAAATTTTTGTCACCTTAAAGACTTGGACATGTCATCTCCAACTGAAAGTTTCGAGGCCTTCTGTCTAAAATAAGACTGATAAAGTCTGAATGACAAGCCTGCATAACTTTAAATTGTACAAAAAACATAACTTTTGATCTTCAATGAGAGAGAGAGAAAGCATCCAGTCAGATAATTTCTTTGTCATTAATCTTTCTTGTTATCACCTATATACATGACATCTCTCTCTAAATGATGTGTCCAATTCAGTCACTGGTGATCATGGTCTTACTCCTGTCTCTTCCCCTAACTCATGTTGTTCTTGAATCACCTCACAGCTTTTGAACTGATGACAATTCTCTGCCTTCCTCTAAATTTTCTTCCAATTGATTTTACCCAACAAAGCAACACTTTCAATATTTTAATTGTATAATTCTCTAGGTCATTTTGTTAATTACTTTTCACATGTGCTCTTGTTACTTTATTTGTCCACAAAATGTTTAGCATTCTTTTTAAAAACACATCTCACAACTCTCTAGTCTACATTGTTTTGCTCACAGTCAATGTTTCACAACTATACATTAAGACAAATCAAATGTAAATCCTTAGAATGTTCACATTTGTTTTCATTGTTATGTGTTGATTTAAAAGTATGAGTTTTAACTGCATAAAAGGCATTTTTACCATAAGAATCCTTTTCTTGATTTCCTAATCATTTCTTCCATTTTGAGTTAACATGCCACCTACAGTCGTTGCCAACCATTTTGAGAATGACACAAATATTGGTTTTCACAAAGTTTGCTGCATCAGTGTTTTAGATTTTTTTGTCAGATGTTTCTATGGAAGTGTAATTACAAGCATTTTATAAATTTCAAAGGCTTTTATTAACAATTACATTAAGTTTATGCAAAGAGTCAATATTTGCAGTGTTAGCGCTTATTTTTCAAGACCTCTTTAATTCACCCTGGCTTGCTGTCAATCAACTTCTGGGCCACATCCTGACTGATGGCAGCCCATTCTTGCATATCAATGGTTAGCGTTTGTCAGAATTTGTGGGTTTTTGTTTGTCCACCCGCCTCTTGAGGACTGACCACAAGTTCTCAATGGGATTATGGTCTGGTTAGTTTCCTGGCCATGGACCCAAAATTTCGATGTTTTGCTCCTCGAGCCACTTAGTTATCACTTTTGCCTTATGGCCTGGTGCTCAGTCATGCTGGGAAAGGCATTGTTCGTCAGCAGAATGTTCTTGGATAGTTGGGAAAAGTTGCTCTCAGGATTTTTTGGTACCATTCTTTATTCATGGCTGTGTTCTTAGGCAAAATTGTGAGTGAGCCCACTCCCTTGGCTCAGAAGCAACCCCACACATGAATGGTCTCAGAATGCATTACTGTTAGCATTACACAGCACTGGTGGTAGCGATCACCTTTTCGATTCCAGACAATCTTTTTTCCGGAATCCCAAAAAAATCAGAAAAGAGATTCATCAGAGAAAATGACTTTACCCCAGTCCTCAGCAGTCCAATCTGAGTACCTTTTGCAGAATATTAGTCTGTCCCTGATGTGTTTCTTGGAGAGAAGTTCCTTCTTTCCTGCCCTTCTTAACACCAAGCCATCCTCTGAGAGTCTTTGCCTCACTGTGCATGCAGATTCACTCACACCTGCCTGCTGCCATTCCTGAGCAAGCTCTGCACTGGTGGTGCCCTGATCCCTTTTTCTTAAACTTTTACATGAGGGAATTCTCTTCTACTGGACAGCTCTGTATGTCCTCAAAGTATTTCATCACCTGAGGGTTAGTGGCAGTATTATATAATGCTTCTTCTTATGGCTTTTACACATCACCTGGAGTGGGGGGACCTTGGAAACTGCAGGAGAGTGTTGGGTTGATTTTAGTACTGCAGACCTAGATGCAAGTGTTTAAAATAATAAAGCTCAGTTGTAGGGTGGATGCCAGCAGTTTCTGTAAAAATAGTTCTTCAAGAGAAACATACAGTAAGGAAACATGAATGTTGTTTAAAGGTAAAATATGCTTAAAGTGAGCAATGCAAGAAAAAAGTTTTTGAGTAGTGTAGTTAATATTAGGGCACTGGGAATCTTCAAATTTGTACTATATTAAAAAAATAAGTGATGTTCTCAGAACATTTATGCTCTCATGTTCTAAAACACTGTTGTCCATGTGTGCCAGGTGGGTTGATGTTTTTGGTTTTTTTATTTTTTTTTTAAATACCATGAAGCATTTTCCTTATCTCCCCCTCTCTCTCTCTCTGTCACACACTCTCTTTTTTAGTGCCAATCTCTCTTCGTACCTCCAGAAAGTCTCACTGACTGCAACCTCAATAAAGTTCTGACTTTCATTGCCTGTGATTCCCCTATTTTTACTTGTAAACTCTGTAATCACTTCTTTGGTTAGAGGAGGCCACCAATACAAAAAACTCAGACAACTCTTGGTATGTCCTCACCGTTTGTCTCTTAATAGACCTTAAGGTTATCAAAGGTAGCTCTAAGAATCTCAGGCTTATTGAGTGAAAAAACTCAAGTCTGTTTCATCCCTCCAAAATAATAACTTTGCAGCATAACATTAAACCATACCAGGCACTCCAAACTTCACAAATAATTCTGTACTACTCATAACAAACTGTTTGTAGGACAAAACCATCAAAAAACAGAATGTTAGCAGATTGTGTCCAGGAAGGAGAACATAAAAGACAAAACCACAAGTCCATGGATAGCAAGAAGAAACCAAAACCAGAGATAGAAGGTATAGTACTCACTATAACACCACTGCTTAAATAATTCAAAGTCTGATGGAACCTTAAACAAAAAATATTTTATTTCCACTGTATTCTTGTGTGCTCCATCAAAATGAATTGTGGCATTCATCAACATAAGTGGTGATTTTGATTTAAAAACGAGGAAGATTTTAACATTGTAAAAAGGTCAATGTCTTTTTTGTTAGCAAAAGAATTTTAAAGTCAGTGCTAAACAAGATAGAGAAGTGCTGTTACCAGAGTTTAAATCATAATAAGAGAGATATGTGATAATAATATTTTATTTTAATTATAATCCTAGTTACTACTGGATTTAATTGAAAGGTTGAAAGACTACAATTTGAGTTGGCTCAGAGAAGTGTATTTTATTAGTTCATTCTTCTGGAATGCATGTGGTAATTTCAGTGTTTCGTGGGCTGTCAGAAATTGACTTAATTAATACTTCCAGAAAGCTTAAGTCTTAAAAAATGATATCTTTGTTCAAGACAACTGTAAGTGTTTTTTGAATAGGGTCAGTGCCCTCCGAATCTAGTCTTATAGGAATATGTTCTCATTAGAACTAAAGAGCGGTATTTTCATAATTACTTGCTAAACTCTTCCTCAGATATCTGATTATATTTTTGATGAAAGAATACTTTATTACTAAAGAATACATGCATTTATGAAATGTAATGTTTTATAGGCTTATAATGTCTGCTTTTTGAAAGTACAGATGTTGTATATTTATTGTCAGATATAGTAATCTAAGGTATACAGGTACATTCTGTTTTCAGTATTTCTTTCTTGTAAAATATGATGGACTAGCATCACTACTATCACTCAGCATCATTTAGAATAAACTAGACAGGTTATGAAGGTTATAAAGGACCACCTGCCGTAGTTTAATCTATATCTGTCACTGGTAGGGCTCCGCACTGCTCATATGTTACTACAAACCAGTTACAACTTAAATTTGCAACAGTTGCTGTCTACTCTGGTCCTGAAATGACTTCATATGCCTCTGTTGCTTGTCTGTGTGTTTTTATCATCACTTTCTTTGTCTGCAGCTTTGTTTACAAGTATAAGTGGTTTAGTTGCATACAGATGAGTCATAAAGAAAATTGTCCATTTGCTACTGGGGCAAGGCTTTTGCACATTCATCATGAACCTGGGAGTTAAGGAACTCTGAAATAGCCCAGATGCATTGGAAAACAAAGAAAAACTAGAGAAAATGAACAGAAACTCTTAAGTGGAACTGATTGAGGAAAATGAAAAAATAATACTAGTAAGACATTGATTTGTGATCTCCAATAAACTCACATTATTTTTTGACTTTTTTCAACTTTCTGAGATAATACTTGTATTATGAACGCAGTGGTTGCGGACATTTGACTTCTTCAGCAACTTCTAGATGCAACTCAGCTGCCATTAGATGTTTCAGATGGATGTTGGTACCACGTCTGCACTATCATTGGAAGCTTTGATGCACTCTTAGCAGACCTCAGAAGTGACATCAACATAACATTCCTCTCTCACTGATTGGTAGAGACGGGAATTGGGGGCAATCAGGCATAAGCATGTAGAAAAGTATTTTTTTTTTTTTTTTTACTAATCATAGAAAACTTTTGAGCAGGCACTCATGGATGCTCCTGATGGACATCATCATCACATCCACACTCTCGTGGAATGGATGGTGTGAATGTAGTGGTGGCGAAAACTAGCAGAGGTGACAGGGTCAAAATGGAGGCCAAAACAGGAGACTTGGGTGATGCCTTTACCTGCAGCATATTTATGGCACTAGCAGCTGCCAGAACTGTAGCAAAGGCAGCAGCCAATTTACCTCGGCTCCCAGTCGTGCAGATAGCATATTTCTCCAAAAGGTACTGGATGTTGGCTTCAGACATAAACATATCCTCCTTCAGTTAAAAAAAAAAAACTGTCATCCTTCTCCAGATCATTGATCTTTGCTAAGAAAGCCATAGCCTCAGATAGCGTCTCTTCTATTTCTTTTAAATGATCATAAGTCCATAAAAAAATAGTCAAAAAACAAAGCAAATTCCTTAGTCTATAGCCTAATTCATCATATTTTGGAAGTGTTTTGTGTTTTAATCACAAGCTTAGCTACTGAAGAATGGATGCCACCATTTTTTAAATCACAGCATCATGGCATTACAAAAAGCAAGTTGTGAGCCCAAAACCAGTCTGCAGGTCCACACCCTTTCCAGTGAACAAAATAATAAACATAGGTACTGTGCTGCTTGGAGTACAAGACCTTTTAGAGCAAAATGTTGATAGCCTTGTGATGAGCTGGTGTCTTATCCCTATACTGTATAGTACTTGCCTTCTGCCCCATGCTAACAGGAAAGGCTCAGACTCCCTTTAATTCACTATTGGATATGGTGGCTTCATAAAATGGACTGATTAGTCAACTTTAATGCATAATGTATCTATAACAAATGTGTAGTGGACTGGATTATACTTAAAATATTATTCCATGCAAACTAAAAAGAGAAGGAAATGTCAGTGTACAATATACTTTCTCCTTTATCATTTCTTTGAATAAGCCCCCATAACTTACCTATGACTATTTCTTCTGGTACAGTCTAATCACTGTTTCCCAAATTAACCTCTCAGAATGAATGATGGTATTACATGCATTTTGTATCCTCTAACAGCAATCAAGTGCACAAGCTTTGCAACCCATCTAAAATCAAATAAAAAGCTGTCACTTTTGTGATTGATGTCCAGGCAGAGATGAACTGTGATCTCTATTACAGCACTAACTTTAGTTCCACAATGGAATACTTAAATCTTAGAGGTCAATGTCCATGTTATATGCAAGGACGATTTTGTTGTGCCTTATGGAGTGAGCAGCAGATTTACAAGACCATTAAATCTCATCAGTCGAGGTGAACCAACAGCAGAAATAATATTGGATGTTTCATTTAGTTTAAACCATGAAACAATTATGCCTGACCTTAATACTTTCATGGTCATGTCTTTTGCCACAGTGAAATTATCAGATGTCAAATCGTGTATTAAAAAGTATAAAATTACATTTGAAATCATACACACTGTATGTATTTGATTAATGTAAAAGACATTTAATTTCCTATCTATAGAGTGCATATCACACTAAATGTACAATAATTAACTGTGTAAATGTTTTTTTTTAATTTTAAATGAAATTATATGTGATATGAAAGTCACCAGATTTAAGCACCGAAAAAAAAAAAAAAAGTATAGTATTTGCAACTCTGATATTAATTTAAGGATAGTTTTTTTGATTTTCATTTTTATAACACATGGACACTAACATGAATTTCTGTCTGTTAGAAATGCTGGAAGGCATAATTAAATCATTCATGTTAACCAGAAAAAAAAACTTTTACATTTTAAATTTGCATATGAGCTTATATTTCTAAAAGCATTTTTAAAAACATAAAAAGCATTGTGTGTCACATTTTTTTTTAAATGGCAATGTTAACAAAGATGACCCAGAGTTACAATAATAGGTCAACTTTTCTGTCTAAACCTTAACTAGAATGCTACCACATTAAACACTTTACAGACATCTCACCAGCTAATCAAACAAACTTTTATATGTGTTCAAAAATATTGAGATAAATATTTTATGTCTTCATTTGTTTCTGTATTTGAGAAATATTTTAAAAAGCGTATAATTGTAATGTGGATGTATATGGCATGTATTATTATTTGTAGCTAATAAGTTAAGAATTTGTAAAATTATGCTAGTTTGCAAGGGATAATAAAGTCAAAGGGTATTTGATTTACCATAACATGCTATAAAGACTTCTGTTTAATTAAACTGATACTTTCATCTTATCGATTATACTTTTTCTAATTTCTAATTTGAATACAATTATCCATTTCTCCATCCATCTTTCAAGCATACACCATGCTGGCAGCAATAGGTGCCAGAAAGCAGCTACTCTAACTCCACAGGAGACATCAGTCATTCTTATCAATCACTCATTTCATTGTGATTCAGAGTTGTCAATGCAACAAGACATTGTGGATTATTGGACAACACCAGACTCTTCCTAATTAAACGAACCCACATACGATCAGGAGGTAAGCTACCCAGGAATTAAAGCAGCAACAAGCACCATGAAATTTGTGTGTTTTATGCTGGCCATCTCTGGTGCCTCTAGTTTAATTATGATTTCCTTTGCAAACATTATATCACCAAACCATTTATTCAAGTGTGTTGTGACTTGACTAATTCAGTCATAAATAAAAGCTGAATTTTGTTTTTCTCCAGTTATATACTGAGGGATTTAGCTTGCTAAGTAGTAGGATAGTGATTCAAATACTTGAAAAAGAAAAACAATCAAAATTGCATATTTTGTAAATGGGATTACCACACATTGTCACAAGCAAATCAAAAGGCTTTAACAAAATATTTTGAAACTGAAACAGCCAAACCAAACTTTTTTATGAAAAAAATAATTGTTTCCTTACAAAGTAACACCTTTAAGCCTTCTTATAATTTCTAATGTGATACAACGCAGCCTTAGAAAATGAAAACAGAAAATAACATCCTCAAGCAATTTTAGCATTAAATCAAGATTATACTATAGCAGGCATGATGTTAATCAGAAACGTTATTATTTTGACTTTAAGAAGTAACATACCGAATGTGAGTACCTTTACAATGCATGGCAAGTGGCATTTAAAATGTCTGGTTTCCTATCTCATAATCAATATCAAGAATGGCCCTCATGCTGATCCTTATCATGTCCTAGATTCAGGCGTCTTGAA
Organism: Polypterus senegalus; assembly: GCF_016835505.1. Lineage (NCBI taxonomy): Eukaryota > Metazoa > Chordata > Cladistia > Polypteriformes > Polypteridae > Polypterus > Polypterus senegalus. Next base: position 232,216,761 of record NC_053155.1, read on the forward strand.
GGACAACATGCATGGAGGGCTATTAAACAAGCAGTAAACATTTAAAGTGCTTGTATGTGTAATCTCTCTGGAGTGCAAATTGAGTGCATTCAGGGATGCATCTTTTGCCAGGACAAAGAAAGATTAGTCATACTAGAATGAAGTATAAATTGAAACCTATTTTTGTACAAGTGGCATACTAGCAGATATATGTTATAGACACTTTAGAGACATTGTAACTGTCATTAAAAAACTTTGCAGAGCCAAAAGTAATCCGTTAGCTATGACTGCAATGCAAAGCACTAAAATTTACTAACATTTTAGAATTAATTTTAGCAAACCATGCTGGATGCTGAAAAGGTTGATTGGCTGTTAAAAAAAGAGCCTTTTATTGTAAATTACAAAATGAAATGATAATAAAAAAAGTTTTGATGTACCTTTTGTATTTTATTCTCTGATTAAGAAAAATCAGGTAAGTACCAAAATAGGTCATATATAGAGTACTTACTTTATATCACTACCTACCACACAGAACGTAGGACATCCTTGAAGCTAAAAGCTCTAATAGGCTATAATGAAATTGGTCTTCAGCCTTGTTTTAAAATGTTAAATAATGGATTAACTCATCCAACTGTCCAGATGATTCTAAAGGTTTATGCTCCTCTAAATAAAAGATCTACCAGCAACAGTATATATTTAAGCAAACATTGCAAGTTTTCCTTACAGTTTATGGTGTTCTAATGTCTTTTAATGGTCATATATTTCAAAAATACATCATGAACTTAAAGGCTGGGTCACATAAGCCTAATGGTAAAACTGCAGGTCTGGAAAGGAAATCCTTCCTTTATCACTAGCACGAGTAAGTATGGTACGTTTAAGTTTAGGCTCCTTACCTACCCAAATTAGATTAGAAATAGGTGTGGGAAGAGGGATCATTGAACTGATATAATAAAATCAAGGAACTATATTTATTTTAACAGCTGCTACACAAGATTGGAAAAGTATACTTAGTTTTGATCACCCGTTCAGACTTCTTTGCCTCAGCAAATATAAATTATCATCATAGTTAATGCTGGCAATGAGGTTGGAGGATAATTCAACCTCAAGATATCTAAAATTCTTGATAGTAGGCATAGTAGGAAGAAACCTGAAGGATTGACAAGAATTATTTAAAGGCAAAAAGCTGATTTAACCCAACTTGCTTTAAACTCAGACACCTGTGAAGTAATAAAAACAAAAGATTTGTTACTATTTACAAGGCATATTTTTCTGCATGAAAGAAGGAAGCACAAAGCATCTTCACAGATCCATGGGAAAGAAAAAAGATGTTCCCGCTGTGCCCAGTGCCACAACTTCACAATTAAATTACAGTTATAGATATTGTCACACACGTGTGCATGGGAGGCAGCTAAAAGGCTTGAGTAAGGGCAATTCCGAATCAGACCGGGATGTGGCAGAGTGCACTGATGTTTTTTCTCGCTTTCCTGCAGACCATTCATGGGAGATTCCACCTGGCCCTGTTCATGTCACTTCCGGTGCTGACCTTTAAAAGCCTCCACCTTTCCCCCATTCCCTCAGTTCTGTTTTGGACTCCATTTTGTGCACATCAGTACTGTCATTTATTTGCAAACCAAATATATGGAATGCTGCCCCAAACCTTGCTATGGCTCTTTGTGGAGTTTGTGACAAGATATAAACATGTGTAATCTAAACATATAAGTATATGTAAATAAGCACATATATAGAAGAGAACAGGTATGTTTGATATAATTTGTAACGTTTTACGTTTCATATAATAAAACACAATATATGTAAATAGAATGCAGATATGCAGATATGACCTACCTTGTTAGTCGAAAATTCTTTATCAGCATCACTTCTTTTTTAAAACAAATTGCATACGGACAAGAGTAGTCATAATGAGCACGAGAAATGTATGATGACATGAGCACACAACGTACACGAACACACATGATTCAAGCACTCAGATTCAGCTGACAGTTACCAATCTATACTAATAAAAGGTAAAGCCCTCACTGACTGACTGACTCACTCACTCACTCACTGACTCATCACTAATTCTCCAACTTTCCATGTAGGTAGAAAGCTGAAATTTGGCAGGCTTATTCCTTACAGCTTACTTACAAAAGTTAAGCAGGTTTCATTTCGAAATTCTACATGTAACGCTCATAACGGTAGACAACATCCGCCATATTGAACTTTCTTATTTATGGCCCCATCTTCACGAAATTTGGTAGGCGGCTTCCCTGCGCTAACCAAAACCGATGTACGTACTTATTTCGGTGGTATGACGCCACTGTCGGCCACCATATTGAATTTTCAAAACGTCACTAATTCTCCAACTTCCCGTGTAGGTAAAAGGCTGAAATTTGGAAGGCCCATTCCTTACAGCTTACTTACAAATGTTAAGCAGGTTTCATTTTGAAATTCTACTCATAACAGTCATAACGGTCAACTACGTCCGCCATATTGAACTTTCTTATTCATGGCCCCATCTTCACGAAATTTGGTAGGCGGCTTTCCCTGCGCTAACCGAAACCAATGTACATACTTATTTCGCTTGTATGATGCCACCAGCGGCCGCCTATATTGAACTTTTGGTACTTATTTCGGAAACCGTATTGAACTTTAACGCCGTGCTTATTTCATTGGTATGACACCACTGTCGGCCACCATATTGAACTTTCCAATGTCACTAATTCTCGATCTTCCCGTGTAGGTAGAAAGCTGAAATTTGGCAGGCTCATTCCTTACAGCTTACTTACAAAAGTTAAGCAGGTTTCATTTCGAAATTCTATGCGTAATGGTCATAACAGTCAACAACGTCCGCCATGTTGAACTTTCTTATTTATTGCCCCATCTTTTCGAAATTTGGTAGGCGGCTTCCCTGCACTAACCGAAACCAATGTACGTACTAATTTCGGTGGTATGATGCCACTGTTGGCCGCCATATTGAACTTTTCAACAGTCTTTGTTACTTATGGGCCCATCTTTAAGAAATTTGGTACACAGGTTCCCAATGCTAACTGAATCCTACTTACGTACATATATACGTCCATAGCCTGTTGCTCGGCCACCGTCTGAGGTGGCATTGGGTCCCCCATCCCAACGCCTCCCACGTTGTTGGCTGCCTGCCTATATAAGACCGTCTGTCGCTCCGGTCTCCACATTCCTTTCCTTGCTTCGCCACCGGATTCACGTCTCCCTACTGATAACTACAGCCTTTTTGTTTAATCCACGGCTTCTCCGCTGTTTTATTGTTCGTTTATTACAATTATAGTTATTGTATAGGTATTTTAGACTTACTTTACATTTCTCAGGTACCCATTTCCTTTATCATTCCAACCCTCATTACCATGTCTATCGAGGTGATCACTATCGATCAAAGAACTGTCACTTACCGAGTGGTTTCCATGCCCGGAGATGGCATCTACCTTTTCCATTCTCTTTGTTACATATTGCCATATTAGGCTCACTCTTGATATCCGGAGGAACATTGTGTCTTATGTATTGAATGACTGGGACAGGTTCAAAGTGTGGACTGATGACGGTACAGGAGATAATTATACTACACAGGAGCACTAGAAGAGTGAAATGCTTAAGCCCTTCACCTATGGTTCTGCATGTGAGTTGATGACTGCCGCTGAATTGTTCGGTTGTCACTTTCAAGTGTACCGAAATGGCCAAATATTTTGCACCTTTAGACAACCGCCAATGCCTCTTAACCATCTTAGATTCATAGGTGACGATTTCAGTAGTGGACACTTTGATGTTTATGAATGTTTAAACTCTCAAAAGCTGGATGTGATTTTATCGATGAAACCAGTTGTGTGCTTACAACGCTTGACAGATGCCGAATGTCACTTCAACACAACAAATCCTGCAAATACTGTCGTAATTGAAACAAACCATGAAACTGAAACCGATTAAAGAGTAAGCTCAGCGCACAGCTTGGTCATGTTACAACCGGAGGGCCGAACTGACAACATGGTATACAAAGAGATCCTTAACAAATAATTATTGACATATTTTCCCTCAGTTTAAAAAGGTTTCATTTTTTTCTTAATAAAAATTTTAATGCAGTACTTCGCCACTGCGAAGCGCGAGTATTTTGCTAGTTTTATTCATTAAAGGTAGTACAGGGTGTCTACACGAATTTAGCGAACTTCTTTAACTACATATTCAATATAAAAATGGAATTAAGATTTCTTTTTTTACATACAATTTTTGTTCAATTTTTCCAGACATCTGGCAACCCTGGTCTTGTCCCACCATATGGGGAAATAGTACCAATGTGCATTCTTTTGTAAAAAAAACTCTTGACTGTATAAAATATATATATTAACATATATATCAGCTTTGATTATGTCAGACTACTCAGTTGTCTTTCAGGATTTGTGTTTTTAACTACTGAGAATCATGACAACAGCAATTTTACACACCATGCTTTTTTTATTTCAGTTATTAAAATGTCAACATGTTCAAGGTTTTCTTTTCATTGCTTTTAAACTAAAGCAGTTTATTAAGAGTACAATACAACTTTATTAAACAGAAAAATTTTAGTATTCTCTGTTTTTCTCATACTTTCAAAAATGGATCTTTTGTACTCATCTACCTTACCAATTCATTCTGATATAAGATTGTACACAGTTGCTGTGACAGACTGACATTTTTATTTCAAATTACAAAAGCCATCTATTAGCATGACCAGAGTGAATTTGGCAGATTCTGGACACTTTGAAGACAGGAAAGTCAATTAATCTCATCTACCAAAAAGACAGTTACAGTAATTGGATTAACTTCACAAATTGCCTGCCTGGGATCACATTAAAACTTCCATATAGTTTTAGAAGTCAGCTGAAGGATGTTTTCACAAATATAGTGATTGTTAGCAAAAGTCAATAAAACTGACAATTTTGTTAAACACATATATGCTGCATTACCAAAAATAACTCAAGCTATTTATTAAACTAAAAAGTAAGATAACTTATATGTAATAAATTCTTCAAACAAATATCTTGCTGTCAAGAATATATTAGACTAGAAGAAAAAATATAATGTAAAATGATTTTCACAACATCAACAAAGAAATTGTTACGAGTCTATGGCATGTGGCCTAATATTCAGCCTTGCAGTCTTTTGAAATTTGACCATGTACCATTGGATGTGTATCCAAAAATGTACAATTATAGCTGTATGCAGTGCTAAGAACTACAAATATGCATTTTTATTTATGTATATATATGGTGTATGTTTATTTTGTAAATCTCTGTAAGCATTTGTCTTAAAATAAGTTTAACTATTTATCAATGTGTAGGCACCTAGATGTTACAATTAATAATTTTGTTTTGAAGAAATCAAGGATTTGTTTCCAGTCATATAATTTGGATAATATGAATGTATTTTATTTCTTGTCAACACTTTGACCCATATAGATTAAGGATGTACTTAAATTTTCCGTTATTTGGATTCTGTTCTTTACTCTGTTTTGCCAAGCACGCACACAAGTTATATGAATTGTAATTATCAGTCACATTCAGTATAGACATCTCAAAAAATAATTAACAGTAATACTATTTTAAAGAGCCAAGGTAAATTGAGTTGGAATGTTCAATTGGTGAATGAGATGTATATGAGGAGTATTGCTTACTAATAGTGTTAATTGGTGAAATTGGCCAATGTGCTTTTTGCAGCAAATATGTTGTGTTTGCTGGAGACCTTGTTCACTGAATATTATCCTGGACCAGCTTAGGTGACCATTTTTTCCAAACACCCCATGATGCTTTGTGACGCCAATGTGACATGATACAGCTGTGAAAATCATGCACACAACTTGTATCCATGCGTACTATAAGAATGTCTCTGATGAGACCATTGCTGGGTTGCAAGAACATAAGAAAAAAAAAAAACAGTTTCAGCTACTAAGATGCGTGAAAACCCTGCAGCACAATGCTTTATAGTGATGTGCGATATTTTTCACTTTTTCTAACTGCACTTGTGTCTTGAAATTGTGGTCATTTCAACCTCCAAGACTCTTTGATTGATTTACGTGGGCCATCAGTGAACTTAAAAACATAAACATGGGTCCTAAAGCCACAAGCATTGAGGGAAACTGTCAGATTTCCATCCCACTTGAGTTTAAAAACAAAATAAACAAAATACTTGCAGTATTTCAAGTACTGCCACCAGATATGTAGTACCAATTCCTATGTGCTACTAAATGTGCATACAAATTAGCCATGTGCCCTGCAACGATCTTAAAAGAAACCTTAAAGGAGCCCCCCCCCCTTACTAAAATACATGACATGCTTTGAAGTAATAAAAACAAAAGATTTGTTACTATTCACAAGGCATTTTTGTTTCTGCATGAAAGAAGGAAGTACAAAGCATCTTGACAGATCCATGGGAAAGAAAAACGATGTTCCTGCTCTGCCCAGTGCCACAGCTTCAAACAATGGAACACGCCAGACCCAGCCTGCTGCTTCATTGTATGGCCAATATGTGCCCCAATATTGGAACTCTGTGATCTATATTGCATTTACTTTTTGCTAGTTTGCAACTGTTTGTTTCAATTTGTTTGTGGTATCTGTTTCATCTGCATATTTTGTTGTCTGAGGCATGGTGGCATGGTGGTTAGCACTGCTGCCTCATAGCTCAGATTAAATATTTGTCCACAATAATCATACATACATACGTAATTGACAGACCATCCTTAGCCTTCAGGGGCACCATTACACCATTAAAATCCACTCAAAGGTAATTTTGCTCCTCCTTCCATACTGACTTCAATGCATTTTGTGGATTTCGACTCCATAGAGGTTAAGCTTCATATTTTTACATGCACAGTCACAGATAGCTGACGATGGCTGGGAAAGGCAACAAGCAATACAGAAAGGTACTCTAGCAAGCAAGTGAATTTGTAAAAGAAAACCATTACACTGATAAAGTGAGCAATATGTCATATTAGAAGGTTAATTTAGGAGGAACAGTATAACCTTTCTAGTCCTGGAGATGACACTTTAATCAGCAGAAGACAAAGCTACCAGATAGCTCAGTAACATTAGTTTTGCCTTCTGGTATCATCTGAGCTGAAGAGAACAGCTTGCATGAAGCAATTGGACAGAGTTACCATATGAACAGGAGGGACTTCCTCACCATAGTTTGGCTAGATTATGTGCACGCAACACAAAAGAGAACAAGCATGCAAATTAGGAACATGTTGATAACACTCAATATTGGACAAGACATCATAGTACAAGAAGGAAAGCTATGAACAGACAAGATTTAAGAGTTTATTCATCACACACACAGTTATAGCGGTACAATGTGCAGTGAAATGTAAAGCTAGTCTACTCCAAGATTGTGCAAAACAAAAACAAACACTTAAAAAACTACATAAATAACAAATGCCAACATCACCCTACACAACTTCAAGTCAGACAGCATGCCACACTTAACAACTGCAGTTTCTGCATCTCATTGCCTTAAGGATGTCTGATTACAAGACTAGGTATCATGTAATCTAACACCCTTAATTAATTAACATGTCTGACACCGCAAGTAGTCGCATAAATATTTTCTAGATATGGTAAGTTCAATAACAGCTTTTTTCCTTTTTCAATTCTGCTGTGAAATGGCAAATACAAGGCGCTGGAGCATATACTGTAAGACACTCTTTTGCTTACGTGATCCCAACCACTTGTTTTTCTTCTTACCTTATAACACAGTCTATGCATTGTGCTTCCAGTTGAGCATTCATTGCTTTTCAACTCTCTCACACACCAGACTCCACCCCCATGACGCAAAACAAAAGCAGACCTATTTGGTTTTGTTATCGCTAGTCAACAGAGAGCTATGACTGAGCCCCTAGGGTAACATACTACATGACAGGTGAGACAAAAAATTAAAAAGATTAATTTAGATTATTCCACAAAGTAGAGGTATTGGAGGTAGTAAGCAAAGGAGATAATTCCATTATGAACAGTGCTGAACATCCTCTCTCTGACACACTAACACTGAGTACTTTCAGCTAATGAATTATTCAGCAGAAGTGTGTCAAGAAATGCTACTGGGGCTTCTTTATACCAACAGCAATATGTCTGCATAATGTCTCAATATGAATGTGACAGCCAAGTCAGAAGTTTTGTTTCTTTTTAATTTTCTTGCTTTATAAACCAAAGACTAAACCAAACCAAACCAGACCAAAGTATGTGTTTATTTATTTATCTATTAATTTATTTATTTATCTACTTATTTATGTATTTATTTATTTAAAGAGCTTCTAACAAAGTCAGATTTCCCCTTGGGAACAAATGAAGCTCTATCTATCTAAAAGCAGGACTTATATATAAGTAAAACATGCCTTTTAATGAATCATAGTAAAGGAGCGTACATGATGCAGTGTAATATTTGCGTACAAGAATAATTTAGTTATATTTATTACACTGGCAAATGGAAATAGCTTAGTGTCCATTCTGTTATTTATGAAGAACATATTTTTGTGAGCAACTTTTTATAAACTCCTTGAAATGAAAACCCTCTGAAACAGTGTCCTGACTTGGATGTTAGCACTATGAATCACAATTGCTCTACACTGACCATTCATCCCACCACCAATCTTAATAAATTATTTTAATGATTTATTTATTGATTAGCATTACCTATTTTTTTTAAAAGCTCAGTATGACTAGACTTAGCTTTCCCTTCTTCTTGTAAAAAGGCAGATTGCTACTTCACTATGATGACCGACATGGTCGAAGAACATTCCTCCCCAAAAGAAGATCAGAGCGGAGAAGTAGATTTGGATGAAGGCAACATTACAACTCTAAGGTGCATGCCTCCAAAGGAAAAAAAATGCCAATTCATTCAAACAAGTATAAGAAGTGATCAAAAAGTCCAAGAAATGTTTTGGTTTAGCGTGTATATCTGTCATGAATGTGCAGAACATGTCAGTAACATCCATACCTTAACCATCATTCTACCTGATCCAGTTAAAAAAAAAGTATTATATATTATATGTATTTATGTTAAGAGTTGTGAAAAAGAGAAATGTTTTGCATTTACCAAATTAGAAAGATATGGGAACAAAAATATAGAATTGTGTAAGATTAAAAGGCCTTAATTTGCCACATCTTATGAGTATCTCATTTTGCATGTTTATTTTTGATGTACAGTATCCCACTGCTCAAGTATACAGTGATTCAATCTTGACTTGTGGGCTCCACCTGGTGGCACGGAATCTTGATAAGATCTCCCCTGAGGCTTTTTTAAATCATACACTGGGTTTATTATCTTTGCAAATGAGTTCAGATGATCTGCACTCAAAGCTTCAATGAGTGTACAGTGAATAAAAGAGCCAAGATAAAAGCTAAATGTGCCCACATACTGGAGAGAGACAGAGAAAGAGGAATGCTTTATTATTCAGCAAATGCTGAAACAGTTCAAGTGACCACAACTTTATTATTTTGTCATAAATTTTATTGATGTTTGTCATTACCCAAGTAACCCTTGGTCTTGTATCAAAAATAAAAATTGTGACATTTTACAGATAGTTTTGTATTGCTGTAGTCTCATGGGTCTGAACAGATATCAAGGAATTAATCTAGGGCTATACATGTTTTTTCTCTTTTAATTATATAGAAGGGTGGCTCCTGCTCTCAGAAAATCATTCCCCTCTGACTTGTATGTGATCTAAAATGTAGTCTTTTATCAACCTGCCAGTGACAGCAGACTATTACTTTTTTTTATTCTGATTTATCTGATCTGTTTTTTTAACTTGTGGCTTTGTTGAAAACTTCCTTTGAAAGTCAAGCATGGGTGCCCTACTCAATTTAAGCAACACAATTCTTTTATCTTCAAAAATGTCCTTGAACTCGGTGATATCACACTCGAAGCAGCTTCGGAGCATAAAATTACAAAGTAATTTCTTTCAATTGATCCATACTGTACTTTCTAAAGCTGTAAATCACATTATAAATATGTTAGGTGGCGATCCAATGTAATGCTATTACATAAGCTTAATTAGCTTTGTATGGTAATTTTAAAGCTACAGTAGTCGACTCTTAAAGGTCTGAGGATATTTAATATTCAACAAACACTAGCATTTTTGTAAATTTCCCAAATCTGCTCTGTAAATGCTTGCAGTGAACATTTTACTATTTTAGTTTTTAGATAATAAGTAACAATCTTGAGGAGTACAGCTGTCATAAAGATTTGAAAGTGACAGACAAACTTAGATTCATGGAAGGCAGTTTGGGATGAGTTTAATGGTGTTTGGAAAGTATGACACCATTATCTTGATGTTTTAGTGTCTACAAAATTTCATCAGTTTTTCTTTGTAGCTTATGCTATGTCTGAGGAAACTTCATTTTCATAAGTAAAGGGAACTTTTGGATTTGACTAATGTTACCTTATTATCTTTATATTTAAAGGTGACTTTGGCAGAAGTATTTTAGCATGACTGTAATAAATCCATGATGAAATATAGTTGGTCTTGTATTAATATATCACAGCTAAGCAAGTTTCAATTGTTCCCCCTCTATTAACTAATAGAAAAACATCTTTCTGCCAGAAAAGCGTGTCACAGAAACAGCAATGACTTGGCTTTACACTGTGGGCACAACAGCTTTAGTCCCTTCAGATTTAACAACATGCTGTTAACAAATGGAACATTGTTACAAATATGTACAGACACCAATACAAAAACTTGAAGAATAGGTAAAATTGTCTGAAAATCTATCTTTATAGTGTGGCACACTGCTGCAAATCTGAAAAGAAATCATACATATTCTGAAAAGCGAAATGTCCTCCTTGTTTAGATGATCCCCATTGAGAGTCCTGCTACTGGATAGTAAATAAGAAATTCTGAGTCAATAAGTTTAAATTACAAAATTCACATATCGTTTTGTTTCCTATATAATAGGACCACATTCTTTGTAACAGTTGCGTTTAGAATAAGCAAAGGCGGTTTTATGCACTAGTATGGTATAATATGGATAACATCCAGTCCTTCTTTTGCTCAGCTTACTGTTAAAACCATACAGCTCCCTGAATATTTTTATTTACATATTCTTTGTTACCTTGTAGTATTATGTATAGTGGATATCAAAAGTCTACAAATGTTGCTCATTTAAAGGCTAAATTCAAAGCAAATCATGCTGGACCTTTTCTCACCTTTAATAAAATTTAGAAAGGACATTAATTAACTGTAAAACAAATGAATGATTTACAATTACAATTATTGTATTGTTAAAATAAACAGAGAGGATGGTGTAAAAGAATAATTTTGGCCAAGATTGACCTGCACAGTCTGCATACACCTCTGTGCATAAGGATTTTCCTGATAATTTGTGCAGTTACATAGTGCATTAATATCCAGAGCCACCCCTTCCTAACAGTAGATCAGGCACTGTGCATGGAGTCTGTGATCAGAGGACTCGTGTGGCTAGGACCCACTGGAGGTTTGTAATCTCCATGATTCAGGAGCTACACTGGATAGCCAAATAGATTGCATGTTTTTGTCACTTGGTTTACTTGACTTGAGTCAGATAACCCTTCCCACAACCTTAATCTTAACCATACTGTAACCAGGCATATTGCGTAATGTCATTGACGTATAATGCAAAGCGACAACCATTTCAACGGGGTGAACCTCTGGAGGTCTGTAGCTTGACCTTATTGAGGTTATTATTTTTTAATCAACTGTCAAATTAATGCATTTTACAGACCTGTTGTGATAATTTTCCATTAACGAGCAAAGAGATTCAGATTCAAGTCAACACCAGTCAGGAGGACAGAATAGAAAAAAAACCAAAAGCATGAAGAAGCAGCGCATGCTGCATTTGCAGGTGTGTTTTAGAAATCTAAATTTGTCTAACTTCCAGTAAGTTAGCTAACATTACATACATTACATTACATACATTACATTACATTACATTACACCACTACACTAAAGCTATTGGTTTACAATTGAGTAACAATAGCATTATGTGTAATAGTTTTGATATTGAGTGTTTATATTGTGTGTTGATATTATGTGATGTTAGAGTATCTATCTGACACTTTGTTGAGGATTATTTATTACTTCCATATAGATCTCAGGACCTCTCCATGTTGTTAAGGTTTCTAACGTTAGTCAACATATTAAGTGCTCTGAGTGTTGTTGCATTGAGTACACATTTACAAATTTCAACAACACACAGGCTCTCTTGCTTATTACTTATTTATTGGCTTAATTGTGGGAAGGCACCAAGCAAGCATCATTGACATATAAAAACAACAATTATCTAACATTGACTTCAGCTGTTGGTTAATTTTATTTAGGATTTAACATTACTAATTTACTTAATACTTTATTGCTATCTGTTGTCATTAGAAGGACACAATAATAATAATAATACATAATGAAGTTTAGATAAATTTAAAAGTGTAGGTGATATATTCATGTCCATTTTATCACTAAATATTCAGCTTCATTTTGACCCTGTATTTAGTGCATTAAGTAAGTTTATTTAGCATTTTCAGTAGTAGTATTAGTAGTTTTTATTTTTTTATTATTATTAGTGTGACAATTTGGGTTGACTCTATGGTTCTTGGCAGCTTAGACCCAATAACAAAACCGAGGATGAGCCAGTCAAATGCAGACACACACAGTCAGGAAATGTTGGTATAAAATGATACAAGCGCTTTTATTAAAACAATCAAAGTGTTCAAAAAGTGCAGTGCCACTATTCTTCATAAGTAAATCTATACTAATAAAAGGCAAAGCCCTCACTCACTCACTCACTGACTCATCACTAATTCTCCAACTTCCCGTGTAGGTAGAAGGCTGAAATTTGGCAGGCTCATTCCTTACAGCTTACTTACAAAAGTTGGGCAGGTTTCATTTCGAAATTCTACGCCTAATGGTCATAACTGGAAGGTATTTTTCTCCATTAACTGTAATGGAGTTGAGCTGGAATGACGTGGGGGGGGCGGAGTTTCGTGTTACATCATCACGCCTCTCACGTAATCACGTGAACTGACTGTCAACGCAGTGCGTAGACAGCTGGGAACCTTCGATGCATGTACACCGAGTGGCTCACGTGAACTGACGCAGTGCACAGATAAAAGGCAACAGTTCCAAAGAGCGCTGAACAAAAACCGAATTACACAATTGAAAAGGCAGCAAAAAATATGAAGCGTCTCATACATACAAGCATATTCATAAATCCAACTACTGCGGAAACAAAGCACACGTTGGAAAAAGTCAATGTCCTGCTAAAGGAAGACAGTGTAAAAAAAACCCGTGCATGCAGTGTGTCAGGTCTCAGATAAAGAAGAAGACGAGCTGTTTATTGATGCAGTAAGAAACAAATCGATGAATGAAACCTGTCATCTTTACAACGATTGACAAACACGGGATGTAACTTGAACACAACACATCCTACAAATACGAACCTGATTGAAAGAAATAATGATAATCAAATCCTTGATGACAGCAACACTCAGTAACACTCACAAAACAAATACTGTATATTGACAGTCATGTTACGTTATTTTTAAAATGTTCCCTTTTCTTTTCTAGCTTTTTAACACACTACTTCTCCTGCGATACGCGGGTATATATATATATGTATATATATATAACCCGATCTACATACTCGAATAATGGATACTTTATTTGCCATCAGTGATTGTTTTGGTAAAGCCATACTCAGTGTATTCATTAGATGAACGGTAAAAAAGTAAGAGCGAGGGGAGGATGACTTATTGAGGCATGCAGGCTGTAGTGCACGTCAACTCTATCTGAATTGCGCGATCACATTTGAAAAATATATCTTTTCAAGTTCTATTTAGTCCATATGTGTCAAACTCAAGGGCAGGGCCACATCCGCCCGGCGTAATTATATCCGCCCGAGATCATTTTATATACTGTATTATTGTTATTAAAGCCCGGTATATGAAGCGCTGGTAACACAATAAACTACAGATCCCATAATGCAGCGCTTCAGCTGCCTTGCCGAACAGTTACGCGTTAATCAAGTCTACCTTAAGATGCTGCAAGTTATTGCGGCTAGCTCACACGATGCTGAAGAGAAAAGTTGATTCTGAAAATAGAGCCTTTAAAACCGATGGGAGGCTGAGTATATGTTTACTGAACCCGTGTGTCTCATTTGTGGAGCTAATGTGGCTGTAATTACAGAATTTAATCTAAGACGGCACTATAAAACAAAACATCAGGGTAACCTGAAAGACCTGAATGCAATGCAGAAGATACAGAAAGCAGAAGAATTAAATAAGAATCTGACACTTCAGCGGACGTTTTACCCGTGCACAATCACAAAGTGATTTCAATTGAGCTGCTTTTATGGGAGACACAACCACTTGCCCCACTTTCCCTGTTACCAAGTAATGTTAAACCAAGTCGTCACTACGGTGTTCCCAAATCGCACTTTGCTGATAAACTGAGCGCACTGAGTTTGCACGGCGCTTTGGTGACTTTGAAGAACAAAAAAAGTCCGTCTACATGCGGCTCGAACCTTGTGCATGTTTGGTAGCACATATCTGTGTGAGAAGCTCTTCTCAGTGATAAAGACTAACAAAACAGCACACAGGAGTCGCCTCACTGATGAGCACCTGCAATCCATCCTGAGAATCTCCACAACACAGAACCTCACACCAAACAGAAACGAACTTGTTGCCAAAAAGATGCCAGGCGTCCAGCTCTAAAATGACATATGAGCAAAGACAACTGAATGATTTGATTTGTTATTGCTGAAAGGAACACATTTTATTTATATTTCTAGGTTTTGTTATGCAGCATGTTCATATTTGAATTTGTATAATTTTGACAGGATATATTTTTATGGAGAGCAAAATCTTTTGGGATATTTAAAATCTAAGTTTATTTTTTATAAAATATAAAATTACATAAGAGTAAAGAAATTTGAATGTTTGTTCTTTTAATGTTTACTTTATTTCTAACTTGTATAATTTAGACAGGATATATTTTTATGGAGAGCAAAATATTATAAGTTGTTTAAGGTTTGAGTTGATTTATTCAGGAATAATATTCCTGTCTGTTTCTACCATTCCTACCAAAGATATTTCTGGCGACTAAATAAAAATTCCTTCTATTTAAAATTTAAATAGAACTTGAACAAATACGATAGTTCATAATATCCACGCAGACTTGCACGTAAGAGCGGTGTGACGATGTGGGTTCTGGCTCCACACTCCCATTGCTATTGGAAGCACTCGAACCCAACACCGTCGATAATGTAAACGAGTGAGGTAGTCAATGGAGGCAAATGATTCCAGCAAGGGGAAGGTATACAAAAAGTGCAACAGTGCTTTTATTAAAAATCAACAAAACAAAAACAGTGTTCCATAAATAGTGCAGATCTTCAAGTTCTTCAATAAATAAATAAATAATCCATTAAATGAAAACGAGGAGTTTAAAAATCAATAAATAGAAAAAAAACACATCCTTAAAAATCGGAGGTTAAAATCTTCTCTTGGAAGCAGTTTTAAAACCAACAACAAACAAATCCGGTGTTCTTTTTGTTAGCGTCTCACCTGCTAATCCCGATTGGGCATCGCAGCAGGCAAGACGCTCTCTGCAGCTGCCCTCCTGAAACACACGCACGAGACTGGAGACCTCCCGATCCCTGGCTTCGGTATGGCACTCATCCCAGTCCCGGAGAACTTGGTTTCCCACAACGGCCAGGTCGCTCACGTTGGGGATTCCCACCACCAAGTCTCCCGACTTCCGCTGCCTTTCAATGGCCTCTCGCGCCAGTCGCCTTCCCTGGTCACTCCCGCTACCTGATCGCTCAGCGGGAGCGACATCATCACAAACACCTGGGTGTCGGCCTAACACCCAGCTTCCATGCAGCTGTCCATGGCGAAGCGCCGATCGCTCACCACACTCACGCACCGTCTGCTTCCTCTCCTGCTCCCGGTAACCTCCGTCCTCTCCTTTCGTTTCACTCTCCGATCGTTTCTACCTTTTCTCTGAACGTTTCTTTCTCCCCATAAAACCAACTCGCGCTTCTTTTAAAACGTGAGGGGCCATCACAGCTGTAGCATTAGCCACGGGAGCAATCACGAATGTGGGCAGTTCCTCACCTGTGCACACGGTGAGAAACGCCCACATTGACTACTGCCCCGCTGCTCGCTAACAACGCCTCACGGCCGCCTCGGGTGCGGTGATTATTTATTTAAAATGAATGGCCTTTTCTCAACGAGCTGTGGACCCATAACACCACAAGCGGGTGTCATCCGTTTTAACAAGCAGCGTATTGCACTGATACAAAATAGCTGTGTGTGTATATATGTAGATATGTATGTATATGTATATATATGTATATATATATGTTTGTGTGTGTAAATATATATATATATTTATATTTATATTTATATTTATATATATATATATATATATATATATATGACAACAACACTCATCACTCACAACAGTGACAAAACAATAACATTGACAATCATGTTACGTTATTTTCAAAATGTTTCCTTTTCTTTTCATTGCTTCTTTAACACACTACTTCTCCGCTGCGAAGCGCGGGTATTTTGCTAGTACTACCATATTCATGACTGCTGCTACCTCGGAAAGAAAGCAAGGTGTAAACCTAAACTTTAAATTAAGTTCATAGACAGGCTACCGCTGGCGTTTCACATACCCACAGGTAATGCGGGATACAAGTTTAATGAGAGGACGCAGGATATAAACGAGTTTTGATCACTTTATAACTAAGTTAAAATTGTAGGTGAAGGGGTGTGCTTATGCAAATTCCGAGAGACTGTGTTTGTGGGGGACTGACAGTTAAGGCGGGTGGGGAGTCACGTCATCATCTCCCCTCCCATTCATCTCATTTGGCTCTGAGCTGAGCTCTGCAGCTAACGCCGTCTTCCGAAGCAACTCACAGAAAAGTTAATACACACGCTGTCTCTATAGAGTTTCTCCACACTGAATCCTCCAGGCACTACTTACAAAAGGTTACATTGACAATCGTGTTACGTTATTTTTAAAATCTTTCCTTTTCTTAGCACAAGCACAGCTGAGAAGCTTCGATGCATGTGCTCCATAACGCGTTAAAATTAATGCATTTAATCACACTTTGCATTACAAGCAAAGGGGAGCTTTTATCAACGCATGATTTCCTGGTACACCGATTACTTTGATCAGCGCATCCCGATTCATTTTACCCTCGCACCACCTTAGTTTGAGAAGAAGTATGAAAAAATATGAGGTTAACACAGAAAAACAGATCACCAATTCAAGCTTTATGAATAATCGATTCGCCATCAATAATTGTTTTGGTAAAGCCATCCTCCTTCCATTTTATAATTTTTCCGCCACTAGCCGTGATTAAATGAACGGTAAATAAAGTAAGAGCAAAGCGAGGGTGACTTATTTAGGCAGGCATATATATGACAGCAACACTCATGACAATGTCAATCATGTTACGTTATTATTAAAATGTTTCCTTTTCATTTTCATTACTTCTTTAACACACTACTTCTCCGCTGAGGGGCGGGTATTTTGATATATATATAATATATGAATGACCTCCAAAGAGCGCTGAGACTTTTGATATCATGAACGTGTCTGCAAAAACTGTGGTCTCCTGCCCTGCAAAAGTCGAGCAGCCAGCGCGCCGCATAGCTGTGCCGGCCTTTGAGACGCTGACTGCGCTTCTGCCTTAAGTCAAAGTGAGCACTTTTAATTTTTTTCATCCTCCCCTGCGCTATAGCCCAGACAAGTGCAAACACGGACCCCTTTTCTACACCACGGCAAAATAATATTAAGGCGATTCACACTTTCTTTGCACGATACGCTTTTGAGGTTCTCTCCCCGGATTATGAAGACACGCACACGAGTAGAGGACTGACAGTGCCATCACAGCCGATTAATGGCGAGGACGTCTCACCAGTCTACACAAGACCCACCGCGACTGTCCTCAAAAGGCGATCATAACGTCAGCGAACACATCTCTCTATACTATATAAAAGAAAAAGGCAAACTTAACTTTCTTTACACCTTTTTTCCTTTTATCCCAAACCAAAGCCTTTCTCGCTTAACACTGCAGAGGACACAAAACTAATTTTCTTTAAATGCCGGTAAGGCACATTACCAGAGGCACAAATTTGAACGTTCACATAGAAAATGTAATTTCTATACCACAGCCGTCGTGTAGCGCCTTTCAAAAGGGATCTACTACCGAGAGATGATCCATATACATTTTAGCTGCTGTTAGTACTACTTACCTGTTGTGTTACACAGTCTTTAAAATGTAGTTTACCCGCAACCACTCCAGTAGGGCTCAATGTACCTGTACTTCTTAAAACGTTAATGTTTTACTGTTTAATAACTTTTAGACTATATTTTATTATTTCTCCCTTGCACTCAGTGACCAAAGCTATACACACACATATATAAAAGCTATATATATATATACACACACACACACACACACATACATACATACATACACACATATATATAATTTGTGTGTGTGTATGTATGTGTGTGTATATATGATGTAGATAGGTATGTATATATATATATGCGTGTATATGTAGATATGTATATAGATATGTAGATATGAAGATATGTATGTGTATATATATGTGTATATATATATATGTATGTATGTGTGTGTGTGTGTGTGTGTGTGTGTGTATATATATGACAGCAGCAATCCAAGCTGTGAGAAAACAGTAAAAAGGAGACGTGTCAGACGTCGTGGTACATTTTCTGATCCTTTTCTTTTTCGTACCTTCTTTAACACACTACTTCTCCGCTGCGAAGCGTGGGTATTCTGCTAGTAATCCATAAAGGTGAACAGTGGGGGTTTAAAAGTCCGAATAAAAGAGAAAAAATAAATCCTTAAAAATGAGGCTGAAACTCCTGGCAGATCTTCTTTTAAATCAGTCACAAGCCTCAAGGCAACTCTCTAAATCCAGCATCTCCTCTGGTTATCCCATTTGACCCTTGCAGCACAAGGAGACTCCCACTGACAGGTGCAGTCAACTATTTTGGGTTATATTCCTCACTGCTATACTCCAGCCTTACACAGAGGACTCTTTGAGCCCTGCTCCTACTCCTGCTGGTGACTTCTGGGGATGGGTGTCCCCTAGAAGATTCCGTTTAGGGCCCCAGTTTCCCTACGGGTGGTACTGTTAATATCTATGGGTAACAAACTGCTATAAAATGTTTTTTGTTATAAAAGTAAGTGGAAGGATATACTTTAAATAATCATAAAATTTTGAATGTGTTAAATATTTAAGAAAACCATAAGGACCATTATTAAGCAGTGGAGAAAGCTCATCTCAGAGGCTACCAAGTGTCCAACCGCAATCTTAGATGTACTGCAGACAAGGGCGCTTCCAGAATATTTTTAGTGGGGTCTCCAGATTGGGCCAATGAATTTTGTGTGGTGGCACATTTAAAGACTACATCATAGGCAAATTGCAAGGAATAAGAGTTATAAATATAATAGTATAATTATGTAATAGCAAAATTAAACTGAATAAACCAGAAGTCCAATCATGCACAGGCCAATTAAATAAAAACCTGACAAATTCCAGTTTGATGGAATCATCTGCAGCAGCCTACAGCCTAAGCTTTTTTTATATATAATTATGAATGAATTATAAATTAAAAAAAAATTAATGGTCTGATGTAACAAAAGAGCACCACAAACCAGATTTCATTTTCAATTTATACATAATATTCACTGTAAAACATATCAAACATTTACACAGGAGTAACTGGAGTATACTAATATACCACCAGTTTGCAATAAACACATATTCATGTTCTCTGTAAATTTCCCAAAAGATAATAGAAAAAAAGACACTTGACAGTTGTCAATATATACCTGATTCATTTAAAAAAAAATATAATACTGTTGTTCAAGGGATCCATAAACAGACCTGTGTTTTCATTCTGTCTGGATGCTTTGCTCCCTACGTCTCAGTAACAGCAGACCCTTCCCTGCAAAAAACAGCAGTTTAGTAACATACAGACATAGTTTTATATACACATATTTATGCTCTCTGTACATCTCCCTGTAAGTCAAGTAGTCATCCATTCACACACTTTCACTATTACACACACACACACACAATACCATACCACAGGCAGCATTTAATTTATGTAATGTAATTAAACTTAGCAAGCTAGCTACACTAACGTAACAGACAAGCTAAAGTTAGCTAGGTAGATAAAATCATGTCACAATACTTTACTGTATCACTTCTGTAGATTTAGTTAGTGTCATAAGTAGCCACCATTTACTGTGAATAAAATCACTTAAGCAAATCATTCTCATAGAAGAACCACCCAGTGTTTTTAGCAAATGCACTCACAGGTGATACAAAAATTCCCAGCACAATTAAAGCTCAGAATCTGTCTAATGGTGCTAGATGCAAGCCCAATGAAAGACGTTTTCATTTTTGACCACAGTACACAATGTTAAATTGAACAGCATTGGTTATAGGGAGCTGGGGTGACCCCCCCTTGGAGTTTTGAGTGCAATGATCTATGTATAATTGCTACTGAAGAACTTTCTCCTTGGTCTTTTTACAGTACGGTGACCAGACATCTCGTTTTTTCCAGGTCAGTCTTACACAAAGGTGGAGGGACTTTGATGGCATGTGCATTTTTCCAAGGTGCACACTACTCAATGGGAAGCAACCCAGACATCAATTTCATGTGAATTTTAACAAGGCACACTGTACTCCATGGGAGAAACCAAACCCACCTAACACTGATTTCATATGCACAGTACTCCGTGGCTTCCAAGGTTTCATTTTTAGAAGGCACATGATACTTTATGTCAGAAAGAACTTTGATTTCAATTAGAATTTTTAATAGGTGCACAATAATCCATTGGAGAATCTCCTCCTCCCAGATCTTCAATTTTATTTGCATCTAGCAAACTCACATAGGTTTAATAAGTTGTATTCTGCTGTGGAACAAAGTCATTCTGATCACCCTATATACAAGTGTCCTGATTAGGGACTTTGAAAATCTTGTCACCCTATTCAAGGATAATGTTGTTTGTATATAGCAATGAAGAACAGGGGGCTGTCCCTCTTGCTGTATTAAGTAGGTATTAAGTACCTGCAAATGGGTATTAAAATCAGTCCAATTTTTTTTTCTTACTAGCTTAAAGTTTAACTCTGCTGGCCTAGCTGTCTTTCTCAAGGGTGAGGGTTGATTTGTTTCAAACCTATTTTTGTAAGACTTATTTGTATGGAATGTTATTTGGTTTTAATAAAATCAATTAAATCCAAAAAAAAGTCAAATTTTGCAGAAAACCTGCATATCTGGCAACCCTGACATGAGTTGTGGTGGGATGGTGCAAATGCAAAGGAAATGACAGTCGGTCAGTCATTTTCAAAACCGCTTATGTTAACTTCACTCAGTTTATCAGACTTTTTAAAGAGTGAAAACTGTGGTTGCCTGCAGTTCCTTGCACGGTGGTCAGTATTTTTTTTTTAAGATGTCCATTGCCACCCTTTGCCCTTGAAGGTGCTATTGAATGTAAGTACAGTAGCTAGCTAATCTCATCATATTACAATCAAATATTTCACATTCTGGAATAGTGTTCAAAATTATGAGTGACAGGAGAAAAGGGTTCACCAAAGAATGGCCATTCCTCATCGAAAAATAAGAAAATGTAAACTCATACATTTTTGAAAAGGATAAAATGCATTAATTTCCTTTCTCCTTCCTTTTTTATCCCATGGCCTATTGGTAGGCCATAAATGGCCTCTCAAAGCATGTAGTGCTTTCAAGAAAACACTTGAATATAACACCAAAATACCACTTAGCTTGACTTTTAATGCTGGAGCTTCTTGAAACTAACTGTAATGTCCGTGATACAACCGTAACATTGGCAGATTTCTTATCTGTGGCTGAAGTCTTGCATTTCAACTATGTCCAGGTGGTATTAGTTAAAGAGAATACCCACAAAACCTTTTTATGAATATGTTTCATCCTATGCAGAGATCACAGAATCATTAATAATCAGTTGGAATTAAGCCCTAGATGGGATGCCAAGTCCATCAGATGTCAATCGCTTTTGATCTTTGGGAAATGTGAGGAAAGCAGATTGTATCAGAAACAATCCACAGGAGTACTAACCACTGAACATTTATGCTACCCTCCTATAATGAAGATCATTAAATACAAATACAATCCCATGATAATCATAGCAACAACTTAGGTCCCAAACAGTCTCCTCTACTCAAGACTAAACAATATTAACTCTCTGAACCTGTCAGTGTAGGACATGTTCTTAAGTCCTGAGATGCACTTAGTTGCTCTCTTCTGCACAGCTTCAAGTGCTGCTGCTATGTCTTCTTGTAGCATGGTGACCAAAAGTGCACACAATACTGGCAGATGTGGTGTCACCAGTGTGTTATACAGACTAAGCATAACATCCCTTGATTTATTTTCAACAGTTTATTTGATATAGCCTAACGTTTGATTTGTCTTTTTAATTGCTTCTGCACACTGCTTAGATAATGAAAATGTTGTGTCAACATAAACCACTAAATCCTTTTCAGAGGTTGCTTCCTTTAGGACAGTGTCTCCTATTTTGTATTTATAATTGATGTTTTTTGTTGCCCATGTGTAGCACTTGTTATGTAAAATTGCTTTTTCCAATTGTTTACTCAGTTCTAAAATTTGTCCATGTCTTTTGTAATTATTGTTACCGCCATTCCTCCAATTTTAGTATCACTTCAAATTTCACAAGTTTACTAACTACTCAATCAAAAAACATTGAGCCGTGTGACAAGGCTAATTCCAGGATTGCAAGGTATGAGTTATGGGGAAAGACTGAAAAAGTTGAACTTTTTAAGGAAATGTAAGTTAAGAGGTGATATGCTTGAAGTTTTAAAATGATGTGAGGAATTAATACAGTGGATCCAAGCTGTTACTTTAAAATGAGTTTTTTAGCAAGAACACTTGGACACAGATGGGTACTTTTCACACAAATGTTAAACAGTTTTATTCATACAGAGAATCACAGACACATTAAGATAAATCACCAAGTAGTGTGGCAGAGAGTATAACTTTAGGGATTTTCAAAACTCGATTTGATGTTGTTTGCAGACTGAATGGAATCATCCTGCCAAGATTTTTATAATCTATCCCTTTCTTTTTGTTTGTACTTTGTGGCTGCCAATGGCTACCCTATATTTAATAACCCCTAGCATACTTCCTACTATCAGCATGTCTGCCTTATTTCCCTCCAATCCTATTAAAAATTTTAATAAAATATAAGGACTTTATTTCACATCAGAAATGTGCACATCACAGAAAATACAAACAATGCTGAAAATGACAAAAAAGGGTAAATTCATAGTATGGGCTAAAAATTATAATAGTTAATAGTTAAACAATAAAAGTTTTGTATATTTTCTGTTTGGAAGCATAGCAAACTATTTTATCTAAAAATACAAATTATGATGTATTTGTAAATGATAAATATTGGTGATAAATACATATTCCTAAACATCTGGGCAACGATGAATTTAATACCTGAGGTAATGGCAGGAGGCAGACCAGTCATTGCTGTGATAGAGTGAAAACAGGGGTAGAGAGGTGAAAGGGAAAATAGTTTAGTAGTATACACGAGATGTGCAAGTAAATCCTAAATCCCTAAATCCAAAGAGGACTGTTTCATTTATGTTAGGTAGAATGCCCAGAGGGGACTGGGCGGTCTCATCGTCTGGAATCCCTACAGATTTTATTTTTTCTCCAGCCGTCTGGAGCTTTTTTGTTTTTTCTGTCCCCCCTGGCCATTGAACCTTACTCTTATTCGATGTTAATTAATGTTGATTTATTTTGTTTTATAATTGTGTCTTTCATTTTTCTATTCTTTAATATGTAAAGCACTTTGAGCTACTGTTTGTATGAAAATGTGCTATATAAATAAATGTTGTTGTTGTAAGCAAATTTCTCGCACTGAATAGACAAGAATTTAAGCATATAAAACAAATTGTTCACATTTTATCACATGCTGTTATTACGTTGTGTTCTCCCTGTGTTTATATTTCTACTGTGTATTATGTTATTCAAATGAATACACTCTTCTTGACAAAGTTCCATTTTGCTATTATTCTAGGAGAGGAGAGTCTGTATGAGGGTGGTCTATTTCTGTAGAACTTAATTATTGTTGGGTTGAATTATTTCTTGATTCTAGATCCTTCCATATTTTATGCTACCTTCAAACTAGTAATGTAAAAAGTTGGTTCTAAAAGAATATAGATAATTAAATGGTTGAACAGATGGATGAAACTAAAAGAGCTTTTGAATAGTATACTGTATGTATCATTTAGGAAGTACAGTACTCATTAGGACACATTTAGTTTAAGAATGAACATTTACAGTATGTATTATTTTGCCATATAACGTGACTTCAGCTACTACAGCTTCTTAGGTCTTAACCTAAGACCTTTGTTTCAAATGTTTGGTAACTAAAATTAAAATGTATTACTTCTGGCCATATGTCATATATTAAAACAGCAAGTATGGAAGCCTACATGATACACACACAGTTTATACTGCATGCGCTAGGTTTTCATATTAAATAGATAGTCAATGCATTTAAATGACACAGAATAGGATTATGGTTAAATATTTTTATTTACTGTTCTGCAGTTCATTAAGATGTCATTATTTTAATCTCAAGAGTACCATGTTCTAAACAAAGCAGTAGTTTATCATCCAATTATAACGAAAGAAGCACATCTGTTTTCTTTCAGCATACATGCCAACTCAGTAATGATGGCATGTCTGTCATGGCTATCCATCTAAAAGAGGGTAACATTACATATTTTTTGTATTATACTTTACATCATATTTAGTTGTCAGGAAATGTTGCATCTGTTCACAGATAAATGACGATAATGGAGTTCATTTATACACTGGTCAGATTCATAATTTTCAAATTTCTTCTAATTCTTTGGAAAATATTGCAATCATGTTATTGTAAACATTAAAGCACAGTGATGGTCTCTCTTGGCAGGGCAGAGAAAGTATTTTGGACATTTTTATTATAGGCATGATTTATTATAGGCATGAAATAGGCATATTTATTATAGGAATTATTGCAATGTCTGGTACCATTTTACAGTTATTAAATCTTTGTTTAGTAAACAGGATCTTTTATTGCTATTTAACCAGTAATGCAATCACTTAAATAAAGAAGTACTGAACAACTGACCAAAACTCAAAGCATTGGCTTTGAAGAGTCTTAAAAGTGGGGAAATATAGTCCAACTAAATTTCCCCAGGTTCTGAAAAAAATCCCTGGTGGCAAGCATGGTGGCAAGCTGCAGGGGTTTGGACCAACAAGGAAGAATGAACCAAGGAAATCATTCAGTTCTAGATAATCTCTCTACTATGTGTCAAAAGAAGACTCTTTTTCATCATAGTTGCCAAAAGTCTTTCTGCTAAGTAGTGGCTGTAAAAAATAAATCAGTGTAGAAGGGAGGAATACCCGGTATTTTGGGTTGTATAGAATCACTTTTTTTAAATTTCAGGACCCCACTAACAGAACAGACTTACCTTATGCTGAGGACCATCCAAAAAATTACATGTCCCACATAATATATATATATATATATATATATATATATATATATATATATATATATATATATATATATATATATATATATATATATATATATATATATATATATATAATAAACTGCTATACAGACCTACTACTTGTTAAGTGCATGTAAACCCATCCTAGGCCTAGTGAGACTTTTGGGCTTGAATGTTCTTGCACAGTTTGTCCACTCTGGGTTGCAGCTGACTTAGAAATAATCTCAAATCATTTTCCATCTTTAGACATGCTCTTGTTTTAGGATTTGAGTACTTTCAACAAGTATGTTCTTGTAGATGGTAAGAGGCAACAGATGGCTTTTATGCTCAACACTGGGTATTGAGATTGGTAGAAAATTGCATTTTTAAAACTTCCATCATTGGCAATTTCTATTAATTCCACTTGTGACCTCAAAGCATGACAATCCTCTTCAATTCTGGACTGAGATGGATTTCTGATCAAGTTTAAATGACAATTGCCCAGGTCTGGGAAATAGGTGTGTCAGATGTGACAACATTATATGCAGAATTATATCAGTGGGCTCAGAGGACATTCCTAGATCCTGGTGAAGTAGCAGGAACATTACAGTATTTTCTTCGTTTCCCTTTTTCTCCCAAAGTCAGATTTTTTTTTGTATGATAGCAAAAACTTTATCTTGCAAATTAAGTATACTGTGATCACAGCTCTGATTCAAGGTATTTAAAAGTTGAACTATGTTGGCCAAATACACAAGCTTTAGAACTAGTGACTGTTGTCAAAACAGCTGGTAAATTGGGAGTTCTCAGATGAGTGAAATTCATGCAGCACTTCACAGAGATCAAACACTAGTTGTTAAACTGCCCCCAAGACAGCCACTGGCCCTGCAGCAGAAGGCTTTCAAAACTGGCGCCCATGTCACAGTTTAACAAACAGCCTGTGTTTAATGGGACATGTTTTGATACTATTTACCATTTTAACAATGTCTTGAAGCACTTGTTGTAGTTCTTCCTCCAACCTTTTAGTGACATGTGCTTCTCTGTGAATCAAGCACTGTGTAATCATTGCATTTGGAGCTTTGGAATTTATTAAATTCATTAATGCAACAACTCCACTATGCTTGCCTGCCAGTCCATACAGATGCCCACAGATTAAGACCAGTCAATTAAATCTGCCTGCATGAATGCATCCAAAATTTGAAAAATGTCCTGACTTGTTGTCATCACCTGAATTTCTTTGCTGAATACAAGCTCCACAACAAGCTTTCCATCTTCAATAAATCTGACACAAACTATAAGCTGTGCTGCATTAGCTACATCTGTGCTTTTGTCCAACTGCAACACAAACCAAGGACTGTTTTTTTACCTGTTCCAGTAATTGGCCTGTTATATCCTCAGCTGTGTCAGATATTCATCTATACACAGTGTTCTCTGACAAAAGGACAGTCTCAATTTTATAGGCAGCTTTCTCACCAAGCAATTCCTGAACTATGTCTTTGGTCACTGGTAATATCAGATCTTCTCCAACTGTGTGAGCTTTCATTGCACGGGTAATGTGATATGACTCCAAAAAAGATGCCTTCAGTGCTCTTTCTGAAACTGTTGCTTGCTGTGTGAAAGTGCTAGTTTGTTTCACAAGCTGTGATGCTTTCTTTTGAAAGAAGTCGACATGTTTCCCAGCATCACTGGAAGCTTTTGTTCAATGTAGACTGTTTTAGACATTCGTTTGACAGAATTTCCTAACAAAGAACACATCTGGGGTAATCAAGTCCGTCTTTTTTCTTAGCCAGCACACATCCAAACTCTATGTATGAAGCGTCATACTTTTTGGATTTATATTTTGCTTTAGAATATGACTCATCTAATGAATTTAGAGCAGAACTACAAGATGGGTTTTCTTCTGAATGTTTCTTTTTTAAAAAAGCGGTCCATCATTATGTATGCTTTAGCATTCAATGCACTATATCTAGCTTCCTGTCAACTGATTTTACTCCACAATGCAAAGTGTGTGCGTCTATGGTAGTCTTCAAGCAGCGTGTGAAAAATATTTTATTAATCAGGCATAATTGGCAAGCGCACTAACAAAGTGACGATGATATTATTAAAATATTAGATGTATTAGAAAAATTATTATTTACAATTTTTTAAATAACAAAGCCATATGATTTTTTCCCCAGTTTGCTGTGACCCCCTGACATAGCCGTGCAGACCCCCAAGGGGCCTCGGACCCCAGGTTGCGAATCACTTGTCTAAAGCATGCATGTTTCATGACTGAGCTGATTAGAGAAGCAAGAGACAACAAATGAGACCTGACTGTGCTGTGACCCGACATTTGCGTGATAGACATATGCGTTCCGACAAAATAGCGTTGATTAAAACGCGCCATCAAAATCGCCCTGACAAAATCGCGAAAGTTTAATTGAATATGAATTAAATTTGAATTAGTTTAAAGCATATATAATAATGTTTATTTTAGAAGTCAATATTATGAGACGCGGCATGCCAGCAGCACGACACGCAGATAGTCCTTAAGATCACGCACTGCATATGTAGGAAGAATTGCAGCAAGGGCGTCCCACTCTCTTGGCCTCTCTCGCGATTTTGTCGTGGCGATTTTTCTCGGCGCACATTTGTCGAAAACCAGTTAGCGGGTTTGTCAGCGCTCATTTGTCGGTCGCGGTTTTGTCGGGGCGCATATGTCTATCGTGCTTTTGTCGGTGAACCGACTGTGCTGTGGCTAGACATCACTAATGCGTATAGTTCAATTCCACATAAGCTGGTAGATAAGACACTAGAGAATTGTCAAATACCCCAAGAAGGTGAAAGACCTCATCCAGGACTTTTATAGCAAGTTCATGGTGCGAGTCTCATTGGGGTCAGTGCCATCTGCATGGT
This sequence comes from Polypterus senegalus, assembly GCF_016835505.1. Taxonomy (NCBI): domain Eukaryota; kingdom Metazoa; phylum Chordata; class Cladistia; order Polypteriformes; family Polypteridae; genus Polypterus; species Polypterus senegalus. Next base: position 232,245,267 of record NC_053155.1, read on the forward strand.
ATCAATTGGAAGTAGGCATGTTTACTGACAGTACTATCTCACTGACCCTGTTTGATCTGGCAATGAGTATGGTTGAGAAGTAAGCAGAGCCTAGTTGTTGTGGTTCCAAGGAAGAGTCAGGAGCAGAGCAACCACTGATTAGAACCTTTATAGATGACCTTACAGTAACAACAGCATCAGTGCCAGGAGCCAGATGTGTTTTGCTGGAGCTAGAGAAGCTCAAAATATGGAATGAGATTTAGGCCATCCAAATCCTGGTTCTTGGTTCTCAAGAAAGGGAAGGTGTGGGACAGAAAACACCAGCATTCCCCCAGTGTTCAAAGACTGTGACCTTTAAACACATGTTAAGCAGTTGCCCCAAAGTGCTGGGGGAAGATCATTACCGCTGGAGGCATGACCAAGTCCTCAAATTCTTTGCTGAAACTATCAGTAATGGAATAAGGGATAGTAGAAAGTTCTAGCAATGTTTATAGCCTTTGTTAAAGAGGTACAGCAGAAAAAACAAAATAATATTTACAGCCAGGCTATCCTTTAATCATCAGATAGAGAATGGGTGATGTTAGTCAACCTGGGAAGGCAGCTGAAAATTCCATTCCACATCACCTAAATGTCATTAAGTCCAACATCATCCTGATTTGAGAAACATCATGATAGATCATCTTACTAGAGCTTGCTGTCTCATGGGAATGGAAAAGGCCCGGGAAAGGAAGGGGGCAAAGTATGCAGAGCTGATGAAGGATTGCCACCGACAAATGTGGAGGTCAAAGAGCATGTCCATCAACGTAAGATGCAGAGGCTTTGCAGCACAGTTGCTGAGCAAAGTGTATAGAGCCTTGGACATTAAGGGGCTAAGATGAAAGACAGCCATTGAATCTAGTACGAAAAAGCCTCAAAGTATCTCTGGTTAAAGAGGGGAGAACAGCGGGGAAAGGAGTTTGCCTCGTGGGCACAGTCTGAGGGTTGATCAACCTTGTTGGGTCACCAGATAGAGTGCATATGATGTTTGAAAGACCCGAAACACCTGATTACTCTAGATAACATCACTGACAATGTGTCTAAGTTTGTGCATTGTGGGATTTATTCATGAACCATTTAGCTAACTTTTTTATGGCTTTAAGGTCTGTATCTTACTGTCCCACAATGTCACATTAGCTCTGTGTCTGTTTTATGTTTATCATTGATTCTGGTTGCAGTAAAAATGATTTTTGCTTTCTTATGTTTGCAAGTTATTATTTATTCAGATTTTCAACTTCCCTCTATTTCAAACTGTATTTCATCACATATGAGTGATCAGTGCCATCCATCTTGTGGCCATATACTGTAAACACTTAAAATCAACTATCAACTGAATTAGTTCCATCTAGGAGTATTGAGACTTCAAACATAATATGAGAAGAACATTTAAAAGAAATGCCCATTTATCATGCCTCAAGTTGACAAAACTTATTAATTAGCAACTTCCTTTTAAATATATTTTATTTGTATTTAGTGTATTAATTAAATTATTAAATTAACATGCTTATGGCCTTTTTGATGCCATTATATAATGCAGCTGTGCTATGTCAAATAGCTATCAAATATGCTTTCAATGGTATAAAGTAAATGGCAAAATTAAAAGATAATCACACTCATATATACTTCTAATACATACCCATTAATAAACCAACTATAGATAGAACCAACATTTTTCTTTTTGTATAACATCAGCAGAGGAGAGGTGAATTGTAGATGTCCCACCTGATGTGCATCATTAAAAATGTATTACTTGAATTCCAAAATAGATGTTGGATTCAGGGATTGTTGTGCACCAGAGCTCTCTAACATTTTGCTGTGTTTCTCACAATGAACAACAGCCTGAAGTCATGCCATTCCTAGACATGTAAAAAATGACATCTTTCATTTTTATGCCAAAGGTAGCTACATAGTTAAGAACTGGAGAAGGATCAAGCATCTGCCAGTCATCTCTGCAGAATCACCTTTTATTAAACTTGCAATGTGTTGAGTGTGTCAAGGTAGACTCAGTTGTCAAATATACTGGCATATCCAGCCATTCAATCAAATAGTGCCCTTAGAAAATAATATTAAACTTGATCAGTTCGAAACTTGTCTAAGGTTATTTTTTGGACATACATTTTTTAATTTAGGTTTTTCCTAAAAAACAGTCCAGCAATGAATAAAACTTAATGGAGCAAAGGAACATTTTATGTTTTATTATCTTTTTCCTTTTGTGTTCATCTTTATATAATTCTCTTAGTATAAATTGAAAAACTGCATTTTTGTTTGAATTAGGTCACCCTTAAAAAGTACAGCAAAAAACCAGACAAAGGGATGTGCTGATATAAGATTCACATATGGTGGGAGAGAGTGTTTGTAGTGGTGGTTTTATTTTTATATTTGCTGCCCAAACAAAAAGCATCTTAACTGTTCCTAACACAAACTGTTACCAGGTATGTAAGACGAGTTGATCTTAAAACACAATATCATGAAATATGACTTGGTGAATACCATAAAGGATCAAAAAACGGGGTTGATTTCAGTAACTATATTTTCTAGTAGTTCTTCTACCTACATTTGTAACGAAACTCCACTTTTGTATGATTCTGTCTTTCCTATGATTTTATTTCTACTCAATCTGGAAATGCACTAATGCTGTAACCACATTATGTATTCAAAATACAGTTTTGGTTGCCTTCCTTCTGCCAGGGAACACTCTCAGCCTCTAACTCTAGACCCCATCCTTTTCCTATAGTCAAATAAAAGAAGCAGGTATCAAAATGTCCCAGGGAGAGCTTGAATGAGTCAGTTCCACCTCCAAGTAGTGTTCTGTGGCCCAGCAGCAATGGAATCATCAAATTAGAACAAAGAGAAAAGACCATTAGCAGCAACCTTATGCATTCCACAAAAGCAACACTAACCTTGCATTCTGTTAATGACTATGCTGTCTGAAATGATTTCTCAGCAGTAAAGATTACAAATAAAATCTGAATTCACACAAGCTGCCCTAAGAAATGTAATGATTTACCTTATGAGGAAGAAGTACATAATAAACAAAAAGAATTGCATCAAAAAATTGAAATATGAAAGCACATGCTTTAATTAAAATGTTTTAAGTCTATAAATATTCCTAATTGCAATGGAAATGTATTATTTTTCACCCTCTGAGAGAGGTACATAGAGAGTTAGGTCCCAACCCAAGGATTAAAAATCAAAAATAACATCATATTAGTAATTACTAAACTTAAGACAGTCTAAAACAATAAACATGTTTTTGTTTGAAATTTGTCTTTTTAATATTTTGGGAGTTGTTCTTAAAGGGTTATAACCATAAGTAAAGAACCAAATACCAGAAATAATATATTCATGATTAGACACCTTGAAATATCATAAAAACAACACTACATATGCCTATTATTACCGATCCCCATTTTTTCAAATTATTGTGAAAAGGAGTAACTCTTTGTATCCCATTAGGGGGTAACACCTGGGGTCAGTTACAATGCCATATACCACATCAAATTCACTTAATCATTTTTACTGAATACACCTATTGATTTAATCTTCATCATAAAATTAAAATATGGTCCAAAAATGGCCAAACAATGAGGGTTTGTCAGGTGTAGAAGGTCAAAAAAAAGCTTCAGTCATGTGAACTAGACATCTTTATGAGTTCAACGGTATATCATATGTGGGTTTTCTTGTACCCTTGAGTCCGGATTCACCAGAAAAAAAAATCATATGAATTCTTATTAACAGAAAATACATGCATTCCTTTTACAGTTTTAAACATGAGCATGTTTTCATATTTTGTAATTTCTACTATTCATTCAACATGCCACTTCCTTTAATTGGAATATTAATTCAATATTAACTGAATGGGATTAACAATATTGACTGAAATGACTCGTATTGCAGTAAGTTTCTGTGTATTATGTTTGCTCCTCACATCTTAATTATCTTTATATATAATACGCTACAGTGGCTGTTCGTTTGTCTGTCCAGGATTTTAAATCACCTGTACCTTGCAAACTGCTTGACCTATTGACCTGAAATTTGGTACACATTGTGACAGATTAAGGGTTTGCTCGCACACTTGTACCCTCAGACTACACGTCAGACACCAGGTAAAAGTCCAATAATGATATTTATTACAATAATAATGTGCACAAAGCACCCTCCATTCCCAAATACTCCAATAACAATAAACAATCACAAATAACAAATCCTCCAACCTCCCAGACACTTAGCCACCCTGCCTCCCAACTCAGCTCGTCTGTCTGGGATCTCCCACAGTTCTTTATACTCCTTGACCCGGAAGTGTTTGTCCCTCAGTCCATGTGACTTTCTATCACTTCCGAGTCAGGTAAAAATTTCTCTTTTTCTTCATCCCGGAAGCACGTCATTTCTTCTGTCCATGTGAGTGGGACGTACTTCCGGAGTGTAGGGAAAATAGTCCCTGGGCCTCCCTGCAGCAACTCCTGGCGGCCCCCATGGTATCCAGTAGGGCTGTGCATTTAAAGACCACTGTCCATAATTCCCTGCTGGCATTTGGGGCACCTCTACGCTGCAAGGAGGGCTCCATCTGGTGGCCTGGAGGTATTGGCCGGGGTACATGGCCGGCCATATCTTACAACATATACTATGTAATGTCTACTATCCACTTTCGGGGTGAGGATTGACCTCCAAGGTTATTTCTCTTTTTGTTTTTATTTTATTTTATTGTAGAATCAACTTTCGGCAGCGGCCAGCATTCTCATCCCTACCACCTTCCCCTACCTCTTCATATCTTAAATCATTCTTCAGGCAGATTGAAGACTTAAGTGCCAGCTTAAGTGAAAAATTAAAGGAAACATGCTAATTAATTGCAACAAAAACACTGACTTAATCAGTTTTAATGTGAAAAGGTGCATACAAAAGAAGTGAAGAAGCAAGCCACTAGGGTGGATTAAAGAAGAGTTGCTCAGGAAGCAGCAAGCGCATCAACCTCTGAGCAAACGAATGTTAAACGTACAGAGAAAGATTACGGAAATTATAAATGCTCAAGTGAAGTGTATTCATTGCATGTTATCGTGCAGTGTGCCGTTATTATGGAAATTAATGTGATTATGGAAAATAATGTGTTTTGTTTCACCCCAGGGACTGACACACTTTTGGGTAAAGTGCACCTAAATTAAAAATATTAAAATATAAGTAGCTAGCAAAATACCAGCGCTTTGCAGCGGAGAAGTAGTGTGTTAAAGAAGTTATGAAAAAGAAAAGGAAACATTTTAAAAATAACGTAACATGATTGTCAATGTAATTGTTTTGTCACTGTTATGAGTGTTGCTCTCATATATATATATATATATATATATATATATATAAAAAATACCAGCTTGAGCGCAAAGTACATTAAAATTTTTATTAAGAAGAAAATTAAACCTTTTTAAACTGAGGGAAAATATGCCAATAATTGTTTGTTAAGGATCTCTTTGTATACCACATTGTCAGTTCGGCTCTCTGGTTGTAATATGACGAAGCTGTGCGCTGAGCTTACTCATGAGCATGTAACTTACAGTTGGCCATGTGAACAGTAATCTTGTCTCAAATCTGACAGCTTGGATTGCTGCTGTCATAATCGGTTTGAGTTTTATGGTTTGTTTCAATTACGACAGTATTTGCAGGATTTGTTGTGTTGAAGTGACATTCGGTATCTGTCAAGCGTTGTAAGCACACAACCAGTTTCATCGATAAAATCACATCCAGCTTTTGAGAGTTTAAACATTCATAAACATCAAAGTGTCCAATACTGAAATTGTCACCTGTGAATCTAAAATGTTTAAGAGGCATTGGCGGTTGTTGAAAGTTGTAAAATGTTTGGCTATTTTGGTACACTTGAAAGCGACAACCGAACAATTCAGCGGCAGTCATCAGCTCACATGCAGAACCATAGGTGAAGGGCTTAAGCATTTCACTCTTATAGTGCTCCTGTGTAGTATAATTATCTCCTGTACCGTCATCAGTCCACACCTTGAACCTGTCCCAGTCATTCAATACATAAGACACAATGTTCCTCCGGATATCAAGAGTGAGCCTGATATGGCTGTGCAATATGTAACAAAGAGAATGGAAAAGGTAGGTGCTATCTCCCGGCATGGAAACCACTCGGTAAGTGACAGTTCTTTGATCAATAGTGATCACCTCGATAGACATGGTAATGGCGGTTGGAATGATAAAGGAAATGGGTACCTGAGAAATGTAAAGTAAGTCTAAAATACCTAACTTTTGTAAGTAAGCTGTAAGGAATGAGCCTGCCAAATTTCAGCCTTCTACCTACATGGGAAGTTGGAGAATTAGTGATGTTGGAAAGTTCAATATGGCGGCTGACAGTGGCGTCATACCACCGAAATAAGTACGTACATTGGTTTCGGTTAGCTCAGGGAAGCCACCTACCAAATTTCGTGAAGATGGGGCCATAAATAAGAAAGTTCAACATGGCGGACGTTGTTGACCGTTACGCGTAGAATTTCGAAATGAAACCTGCTAAACTTTTGTAAGTAAGCTGTAAGGAATGAGCCTGCTAAATTTCAGCCTTCTACCTACACGGGAAGTTGGAGAATAAGTGACGTTTTGAAAGTTCAATATGTTCAACAGTGGTGTCATACCAACGAAATAAGTACAGTGGTTTCCATTAAAAGCTCAATATGGCAGCCGACCATCATTCCACCGAAATAAGTACCAAATTTCAGCCTTCTACCTACACGGGAAGTTGGAGAATTAGTGATGTTGGAAAGTTCAATATGGCAGCTGACAGTGGCATCATACCACCGAAATAAGTATGTACATTTGTTTCAGTTAGCGCATGGAAGCCGCCTACCAAATTTTGTGAAGATGGGGCCATGAATAATAAAGTTCAATATGGCGGACGTTGTTGACCGTTATGCGTAGAATTTCGAAATGAAACCTGCTTAACTTTTGTAAGTACGCTGTAAGGAAGGGGCCTCCCAAATTTCAGCCTTCTACCTACACGGGAAGTTGGAGAATTAGTGACGTTTTGAAAGTTCAATATGGCGGTCGACAGTGGCATCATACCACCAAAATAAGTACCAAATTTCAGCCTTCTACCTACACGGAAAGTTGGAGAATTAGTGATGTTGGAAAGTTCAATATGGCAGCTGACAGTGGCATCATACCACCGAAATAAGTATGTACATTTGTTTCGGTTAGCGCATGGAAGCCGCCTACCAAATTTCGTGAAGATGGGGCCATGAATAAGAAAGTTCACTATGGCGGACATTGTTGACCGTTATGCGTAGAATTTCGAAATGAAACCTACTTAACTTTTGTAAGTAAGCTGTAAGGAATGGGCCTCCCAAATTTCAGCCTTCTACCTACACGGAAAGTTGGAGAATTAGTGACGTTTTGAAAATTCAATATGGCGGCTGACAGTGGCGTCATACCACCGAAATTAGTACGTACATTGGTTTCGGTTAGTGCAGGGAAGCCGCCTACCAAATTTCAAAAAGATGGGGCAATAAATAAGAAAGTTCAACATGGCGGACGTTGTTCTGTTATGACCATTACGCATAGAATTTCGAAATGAAACCTGCTTAACTTTTGTAAGTAAGCTGTAAAGAATGAGCCTGCCAAATTTCAGCCTTCTACCTACACGGAAAGTTGGAGAATTAGTGACGTTTTGAAAGTTCAATATGGCGGCCGACAGTGGCGTCATACCATCGAAATAAGTAAGTACATCGGTTTTAGTTAGCGCAGGGAAGCCACCTACCAAATTTCGTGAAGATGGGGCCATAAATAAGAAAGTTCAACATGGCGGATGTTGTCGACCGTTATGACCGTTACGTGTAGAATTTCGAAATGAAACCTGCTTAACTTTTGTAAGTAAGCTGTAAGGAATAAGCCTGCAAAATTTAAGCTTTCTACCTACATGGGAAGTTGGAGAATTAGTGATGAGTCAGTGAGTCAGTGAGTCAGTCAGTCAGTCAGTCAGTGAGGGCTTTGCCTTTTATTAGTATAGATTAAGAAATAATGGAAAACAAGACATTTTTAAATGATCTTTTCAAAAAGTACAGACAACTCTAAGAAGAAGGCTGTAAATTGTCTACATTAGCAGAATACTGATAAAAAAAAGTCAATGAATTGAAGACATTAAAAAACCACTGCTTAAAAAATGCCATACCACTACAAAATTCTTTACATTTTCTGACAAGTTCCAAAAAGAAGCATGAAGAAGAAACTCAGCTCAGAACTCCAAAAAGCATTCTCTAAAGCACATACATATTTTATGGCTGTGCTATTGGTGTTCTTCTTAAGTTCATCTTGTTAGAACAATTCAATCCCGGTGTACATCTTCTTCTGAGACATGCATTCTTAAGCATAGTAGTTCATAGTACAGAAAAAGATTTAGACTTCATTTCCTGGTACCTGTGAAATGATAAAGGAGAGATATAATTGAAGCATATGTTTCTACATCAGTGCTTCTATCAATAAATACTTTTAATTGAACAACCATGTACAGTGCTTATAAAACAGATTCACATCATTGGTTTATTGATATTCAACACTCAATTATAATGGATTTAATTTGGCTTTTTTTGACACTTAACCCAAAAAAGAAAAATATAACGCAGGTAATTCCAACAATACATAAGCAAACTTAAGAAAACAATGAATTTAATAAAAAAATTACATTGTTAATTTTTATTTTTCTTTTAAGCAGCACCTCTGTCACTTCTGAGGTCATTTGTTCTGACTCTCAATTACACATGTACTACTACACAAATCCAGAAAACCTTTTCTCAGTGTCTTCACATAATGCAGATTTGCATACAGTATGTGTGCAATACCACTAGGAAATATGTAAAGCCTGCATCTGTTGAATCGGCCTGGGGCAGAATTCAGCCATGGAAGGTGCAGCAGGATGTTACTAGGAACAGTCACACATACTCATTTATAGGGATCACTCCATACAAACACCAATACTGTGACGAAGCTGGAAAGGTCTAGAGTGACCTCTCCCAGGCCCCAAATTTGAAGCTGCTTATCAGGACAAAACTTGAGCAAAGTGTCAACTCTTGAATAATGCTCTCCTGGACAAACTGGAAGACTGTCAGAAATCTTCTCTTAGTCTTCTTTTATGGGCATTTCAGAAGAATCATCAAGGCATTGAAGAAGTTGGTACATTAAAAATTGAGATTATGTGGCTATACTAAACTACAGGTAGAAATACAAAGCTATATAAAAAAACAGAATCAGAAACCTTGAGCACAAGTCCTTTATGAAGTATCATCTTTATTTTCACAACATGTGGTTGCTAACTGTGGTCATGGTTTTTTAATAGTTTCTTGCATTCTCTACCTGCTCTCTTTTTTCCCATTCTTACAGGCAAATTGCAGCAGTGCCTTTGAGGTATAGAAGTATTACAGCAGATTTCTCTTGTTCCTCACCCCCTACATGATTACAATGCCATTAGTGTCACTAAACAACAGGTTTTTATGGGCATGGTCAAGAAAAAAACAGCATGTGAAAAAAGGGGCCATGGGTGTCATCAAGGCCTCATTCTGGCACGACCATGCTGTCCATTAAAAAAAAAAGAAGATTCAAAGGTCTCTATAGCAAGTGGGCAACTTCTCAAGAGTGACCTCTCCATTATGATGTACACAAACATAAAAATGGAATAGAACTCCTTGGTCACTAGCAGTAAACTGATTAAGTAAATAGAGATGATATTGTGGTTAATTAGGAGCTTTGAACTAATTTAGTGCACAATGTTAATCAGATTGAACAATCTTGGCTGTTTAAATCAGTCCCCACTTGCATAGTAAATTCTTGCTAATAGCCACAAGCCAAAATATGCAACTGATTTCTCTAAAGTAGGTCAAAGAATAAGAAGAAATTATCACTTTTGGAAAGGATTATGAAAGGTATTTCCATAATAAGTTGAAAAGGAATTTTTCACACTGTAATATTATTCTCATGGTTAATATTATAACTGCAATATGATTTTAAGGAATGTGTTGCTGAGAAACAGAAAATTGCATTCTAAAAGTGCAAAAATCCTACAGTATGTGTCATGTATTAATAATGAACTTGCAGCTAGAATTATAAAAACTCCAAGGGATTCCAACCTTGACCTCTATGAAAAAATATTCAATTTAGTAGGTGATTTTAGTGGGTGACTTGTTTTGTACCAATGATGTTATATATATATATATATATTATATATATATATATATATATATATATATATATATATATATATATATATATATATATATATATATATATATATATATATATATATATATATAATTACCCATTCTATTACATTATTGATTACATTCTTCTTTTTTTAGGAGGAAGTATAAGCGCAGACAATCACGTTCACATTCCTTTGTAATTTAATGACCTTAAAATGACAATAACAACTTTAGATAATTTGACTAACATCCCATGAACATTTAATCAACCCAGACTTTTGTATTGGTAATGCATGCGTTTGTGCTAAATGCAGTGGAGATAGAACAGGAGGTTTGCATCTACTGTAATTTTATCTCTCAGATATAAAAACATTTTGGAGAGCATAGTTTAATTTGTTCTTGTGGATTATGAACCTGGGAGAGAAGTCAAGAGTAATTCTCATATATTTCTCAAGTTTCTTCTGGTTATAAATGCAAAGCTCATAATTTGTTTTAATACAATGTAGAAAGTAGACAGGATAATCAGGTAACAAAAAGGGCAACAATAAATCATAAATAACAGAGATGGTTCTAAGTGTAACATCCTGATAAGTTAGGATGCTAAGGTCTATAAAAAGAATTACCAATTTGAAATTATTCACATGCTACAATTTAGTAACAAACACCGGAATTTTGTAAACATGTCACATTGCTGGACTTATGTTATGTGGGATATTAAATGTATATACTTTGTTATTCAATAATATAATTAAAATGTTTACATAGTTCAGTATGTGAAGATCAATTTGTTTTTTTTGATGACATTGTAGCAACAGCATCAATGCATTCATTCATATGCCTCTTTAATTATTGCAATGTAAGGAAACGACATTTGATATTTGGTGTTGAGATATAAATTTCCTTCAAACTTTATAATGAATGGTGGACCTTCTTTGTTTGATTAGTAACTTAATTACTAAAGAGACAACAGACTTACGGTAATACAATACTGTTAACATTAATTTCTCTGAAAATGTTTACTTCAGCCATTTTGTGTGGAAGAATTTATTGTAACATGAAGTGAAAACTTTGCAAACTTTCTCATTGCATTACTGAAACTTTTTTTTTAAGAAATAAAAGCATTTTAAAGATTTGCTAACAATTTCTGTATGCAACCTGTTAACTTTTTGACCAGCACTTGTGAAAACTATCTTTGGCAACAATTTGCGGGGTATGCTAAGGTAGCCTCTTCCTATGGTTAAGATACATGTTTTCCTTTATTCACTTCGACTTGCACAGCAAAAGCATAACATACTACATGGCTGAGTTAACAGGTAAAGTGACAGTCACAATGTTTTGTGTGTTAACATGAACGCACTCAACGACTGTGCCTGTGAGTCTCCATATACTGTACATGCTGAGAAGTAACAGCTTTCCTCTAAGGCTGTTATCTGTTGCCCTCACTGGAACCTTTTTGTCTGTAACACTACATATCGTCTTCCTTATCTGTTTATCTTATCTGTTTAGTGGAGCCTGAACTAGTGCGTGAGGTCGAGAGGTTTTGGCTAGATATAGTTGGGCTCACCTCGACTCACAGTGTAGACTCTGGAACCAATCTCCTTGAGAGGGGCTGGACTCTCTACCACTCTGGAGTTGCATTTGTGCCGAACAGCAGTCTAGAGTACCCACCCTTTTATGAGATAGTGCTAGAGGGACAACAAAAGAACAAGGGACTCCCTTGTTCTTTTGGGTGACTTCAATGCTCACGTGGGCAATGACAGTGAGACCTGGAAGGGCATGATTAGGAGGAATGGCCCCCCCGATCTGAACCTGAGTGGTGTTTTGTTATTGGACTTCTGTGCTCGACATGGATTGTCCATAATGAACACCATGTTTAATCATAGGGGTGCCTATATGTGCTCCTGCCACCAGGACACCCTAGGCCTCAGTTCGATGATCGACTTCGTGGTCATATCATCGGACTTGCAGCCACATATCTTGGATACTTGGGTGAAGAGAGTGGCGGAGCTGTCAACTGATCACCACCTGGTGATGAGTTAGCATCGATGGTGGGGGAGGATGCCAGTCAGGCCTGGTAGGCCCAAATGTATTGTGAGGGTCTGCTGAGAACATCTGGTGGATTCTCTTGTCAGAAATAGCTTCAACTCCCACCTCCGGCAGAACTTTGACTACATCCTGACGGAGGTGGGGGACATTGAGTCCAAATGAGCCATGTTCCGTGCCTCTATTGTTGAGGCGGCTGACCAGAGCTGTAGATGTAAGGTGGTCGGTGCATGTTGTGGTGGCGAACCCGTTGGTGGACAACGGCAGTGAGGGATGGCGTTAAGCTGAAGAAGGAATCCTACAGGACCCTTTTGTCCTGTGGGACTCCAGAGGCAGCTAATAGGTACTGGCAGGCCAAGCAGAATGCGGCTTCGGTGATTGCTGAGGCAAAAATTCGGGCATGGGAGGAGTTTGGGGAGGCCATGAAGAATGACTTCCGGATGGCTTTGAGGAGATTCTGGACCACCATCCAGCATCTCAGGAGGGGAAAGTGGTGCAGTGTCAACACTGTGTATGATGGGGATGGTGCGCTGCTGACCTCGAATTGGGATGTTGAGGATAAGTGGGGGGAGTACTTCGAAGACCTCCTCAATCCCATTAACATGCCTTCCAATGAGGAAGCAGAGCCTGGGGATTCGGAGGTGGGCTCTCCCATCTCTGGGACTGAGGTCATCAAGGTGGTCAAAAAAAATCCTTGGTGGCAGGGCCCCGGGAGTGGATGAGATACGCCCGGATTTCCTCAAGGCTCTGGATGTTGTAGGACTGTCTTGGTTGACATGCCTCTGCAACATCGCATGGACATCAAAGACAGTGCCTCTGGATTGGCAGACCAGGGTGGTGGCCCCCCTCTTTAAGAAAGGGGACCGGAGGATGTGTTCCAACTACAGAGGGATCACACTCCTCAGCCTCTCTGGAAAAGTCTATTCAGGGGTCCTGGAGAGGAGGGTCTGTCAGATAGTCGAGCCTTGGATTCAGGAGGAACAGTGTGGTTTTCATCTTAGTTGCGGAACAGTGGACCAGCTCTACACCCTTAGGAGGGTCCTGGAGGGTGCATGGGAGTTTGCCCAACCAGTCTAAATGTATTTTGTGGACTTGGAAAAAGCATTTGACTGTGTCCCTCAGGGAATCCTGTGGGGGGTTCTCCGAGAATATGGGGCACCGGACCCCCTGATAAGAGCTGTTTGGTCCCTGTACAACTGGTGTCAGAGCTTGGTCCGCATTGACAGCAGTAAGTTGAACCCGTTTCCAATGACAGCTGGACTCTGCCAGGGCTGCCTTTTGTCACCAATTCTGTTCATAACTTTAGTGGACAGCATTTCTTGGCTCAGCCAGGGTGTTGAGAGGGTCCGGTTTGGTGGGCTCAGGATTGGATCACTGCTTTTTGCAGATCATGTTGTCCTGATTGCTACATCAGGCCATGATCTTTAGCTCTCTCTGGATCAGTTTGCAGTTTGGGAATCAGCACCTCCAAATCCGAGACCATGGTCCTCAGCTGGAAAATGGTGGAGTGCCCTCTCAGGGTTGGGAGCGAGGTCCTTGCCCAGGTGGAGGAGTTCAAGTATCTCGGGTCTTATTCACGAGTGAGGGAAGAATGGAGCGGGAGATCGACAAGCGGATTGGTGCAGTAATGCAGGCTCTGCATCGGTCTGTCGTGGTGAAAAAGGAGCTGAGCCGTAAGGCAAAGCTCTCAATTTACCAGTCGATCTACGTTCCAACCCTCACCTATGGTGAAGAGCTTTGGGTAGTGACCGAAAGAACGAGACTGCGAATACAAACGGCTGAAATGAGTTTCCTCTGGGCTTTCCCTTAAAGATAGGGTGAGAAGCTCAGTCATCCAGGAGGAGCTCAGAGTAGAGCCACTGCTCCTCCGCATTGAGAGGAGTCAGATGAGGTGGCTCGGGTATCTGATCTGCCTCCTGGATGCCTCCCTGGTGAGGTTTTGCGGGCATGTCTAACCGGAAGGAGGCCCTGGAGAAGACCCAGGACATGCTGGAGGGACTATGTCTCCTGGCTGGCCTGGGAATGCCTCGGGATTCCCATGCAAGAGCTAGTAGAAGTGGCCGGGGAGAGGGAAGTCTGGGTATCTCTGCTCAAGCTGCTGCCCCCTGACCCGATCTCGGATAAGCGGAAGAGGATGGATGGACTACTATTGTGAAGTATCATTGTGACAAGGACTGGCATTTGCAACATCATATTACATTAAAGAAAAGCAACCTGAAATAAGAAAATATCTCTTTAGTGAGAAATATCAATTCTAAAAATTCATTAATGCTGATAAATAATTAACTTCTATAAGATGAATGTGAAAGGGATGTATCATTAACTTCAAATAAACTTTAATCACATCCTAGCAGACTGAGGTCAAAAGTAGAATTCTTTCTGGAGACCTGTTTAAATACTAATAATCGATCTAGACTAAAGAGAGACTGCAATGGTCACATATTTGTTTCTGAGACGACGCAAAAGAAGACTAGTAGAGGGGAATGCTGATTCATAAAGCTACAGTACCTTGTTGGCAATAATGGATACAATGAGGCTATTAGAAATAAACTGGATACATTAGGATTAAAAGTCAAGACGGAGGTAAAAAGCTTAGGGGTAATTGTTGACTGTATTCTGAATTTTAAATCGCATATTAATCAGACCACTAGGACAGCATTTTTTCACTTAAGAAACATAGCTAAAGTTAGACCTCTTATATCACTGAAAGATGCTGAGAAATTAGTTCACGCGTTTGTTTTTAGTCGACTAGATTACTGTAACGCACTCCTTTCAGGACTACCCAAAAAAGACATAAATCGTTTGAAACTAGTGCAGAATGCAACTGCTAGAATCCTAACTAGGAAAAGAAAATCCGAACACATTTCTCCAGTTTTAATGTCACTACACTGGTTACCTGTGTCATTCAGGATTGATTTTAAAATTCTGCTTATGGTTTATAAAACCTTAAATAATCTCGCCCCATCTTATATATTGGAATGTCTGACACCTTATATTCCAAATTGTATCCTTAGATCCTCAAATGAATCCTTTGAATTCCAAGAACAAAACTTAAAAGAAGTGGTGAGGCGGCCTTCTGCTGCTATGCACCTAAAATCTGGAATAGCATACCAATAGGAATTCGCCAGGCTAATACAGTAGAGCACTTTAAAACACTGCTGAAAACATATTACTTTAACATGGCCTTTTTATAACTTCAATTTAACTTAATCCTGATACTCTATATGTTCAATTCTTCATAATAACTATTCATGGGGGCTCTAAAATCCGTATTGACCCCTACTTTCTCTTCTGTTTCTTTTTCCGGTTTCTTTGTGGTGGTGGCCTGCGCCACCTCCACCTACTCAAAGCATCATGATGCTCCAACAATGATGGATGGATTAAAAGGCAGAATTCTACGTGACCATCATCATCAAGTCCTTCCGTGAGAACCCTAAATCCAAAGAGGACTGTTTCATTTATGTTAAGTAGAATTCCCAAAGGGGACTGGGCGGTCTAATGGTCTGGAATCTCTACAGATTTTATTTTTTTCTCCAGCCGTCTGGATTTTTTTTTTGTTTGTTTTTTCTGTCCACCCTGGCCATTGGACTTTACTCTTATTCTATGTTAATTAATGTTGACTTATTTTATTTTCTTATTGTGTCTTTTATTTTTCTATTCTTTATTATGTAAAGCACTTTGAGCTACTGTTTGTATGAAGATGTGCTATATAAATAAATGTTGTTGTTGTTGTTATTTGATTCATAGCAAAACTATTTTATAGTGGTTAGAAAAATGAAACTAAATGAATCTTGGATTACATATAAATACCAGTGAGATAATAAAAATGATAAAGTTCTCTCTTTAATCCTTACAATGAACACTGATAACTGCACAATAACAAAAGATTTTAACTGCATATTAAATCCTGATCTTGAATTGTTAGCAGAATGTCTAAAACAGTGTTGATAATTTCACATTGGTAGATCATAAAATACAGTACCTAATACTGGAGATTTCTTCTTCTTACATTTAGGACAATACACTTTATTTTCTTCAGTGAATCACACTCACTCATTGATAACAATCTGCTTCCCACTGTTACTGTAAGTCTTGCTGTTAGGAGGCCATTTTTATTCCTGACTATGTTTGGCTCTCTAGCCACCAGTACTGAGGTATCACCTGCTGCACTTGGGTCCCAAACCAGGTGGTTAATCATGTGGTGGGTGTAGCAATGCACTCTCACTGCATGCTCCTAACCTCTCTCTCTCTCTCTATCTATCTATGTTTGTTATGCCTTGAAATTGGAAATATAAACACCACCAGTCCAATTTGCAAATGACGGCTTAACCCCTTATTAAATGTAGATGAAGATTTTTCTAGTACAGTACAAACTGATTTTTTTTGTCAGAAGTAATATTTTCCCAAAGACATCTGCTAGAACACTTTATAAAACACTAAAAGCATACTTAAAGGACTGAAAATTTTTTTATACTTCACTCAAAAATAAATTACAATCCAAAAAGGAATCTGAATGAATTACTGATATGTCTGAGACTGATGGTAAATACGCAAGACTGCACACTAAAGAGCTACAAACTTAAAATCTGAGACGCAGTTAATTCTTAACAAAATGATTTTGACTTATAACTTACAGTGTGGTTTGATCAGCTGTGCTTCAATGCATTTGGCATGAAATAACATGGTGTTATGTACCATTAAAGAAATAGTGCTACACAGGTTGTGATAGTAGTGCGATTGTTAGCTTGACTATCAAACAAGAAATCAGGGGTTGATTCTCACCAGTTAGCACGCATACATAACATAAGTTTGATCCATGCCAATTTCATTTATTTTTCTTTAATCAAGCATTTCTCTCATTATTTTTGACATGTCCCCAAGCCGGTACAAATAAGGCCATATTGTCTCCTAAGTTATTTATTGCAATACACCACTACACCACGATCACAACCTTCCTGGCACTCTTCCTCTGTTGTATCTGGACCTATGGGGTAATAAAATTTGGTAATATATAATTTATAATCATTTTCCCACTTTCTTACCCAGCAAAAGACAGGAAAACATATCTATTTTACCATAAATTAACCATGAATAGTTGTTCTGTATTAAACCTATTGTAATTTTGTTAAACTGATAAAAGTACATAACTAAAAAGGTGACAAACTGAAGGAATTTCTCTGCTGCTGGTTCAACTCTGTATTATCTAGCTAATTGAGAACATGTAACTTAGCCTTATCAGATTAAGACACACACAGGCATATATTTACATTCTATGAATGTCACATATAAAAATGAAATTAGCTGGGGGGTGGTTCTCCACTGAAATTTAAGCCAGCGGTCACTCATATATTAGATTGTGGGGCAGCAATATAATTCATATGTAACCATGTACATGTATTGCGCTAAAGAGTATGAAGTACTTCTGAAACTGAAAAATGCTGGTGCTATTGAGAGAGGGCAAGATGTTAGAAATTTTGTGACTGTAGCTGCAACACAACTACTTTCTAAATTTTAGAGCATAGTCTTCAGGTCAATTGGTGCCACCATTGGTTGTCTCAGTAACTAAGCTGATTTCATCTGATCTTTCTTTCTAGAAAAGGCAAATAAATTCTGAGCCAGAAATAGCAGGATTAACAAGTTATCCACAATTCTGGCTTAATTTGGTCTTTGGTGTTGGCAGCCACATGATCCCTGTTTCATGTCGAGTAGCTCTGATCTTCTTCCTGCTTATGAACTTTCTAAACCCGACCTACCGTATTTTTTATATCAGTTAGGGCAGCTGCACCTTTCACGTGTGGTTAATTAGTTCAAACCCCCTCAAGCTACAAGTTGATTATGTTAATTTTTACAATAATAATCTGCAGATAATAGTTCAGTCAATTCAGTCTTCTATATTTTCACATAATCGCTTATGCTTATATGCTTGTTTCCACAGAAGTAACTTTTTCTTTTTACTTCCACAGTTAACTTACTTAAAGCAGCAGGAGGGGGTTGCTGCTGTGTGAGGTGTTTGGGTGTGTGTATTCTTTCTGGCAAACGACTCACTTGCATCATTGTTCATCCGAGCAGCTATCAAACAAGTAAAAGAGTAAAATATACAAAATATCTGAGTGCAGGGAACCTCTCACAGTATAAAATTTAAACAGTGAACCATTTCACTGAAGATATATTGAACATTTTTCTGTTTTAAGGTAGATGAGTTTTTAAATTCACCAATGCTTTCGGAAATTTTGAAATTTCAGAACTTAGTACAAGACAGTCTACTTGAGGTATGACAATGAAAATTAAATTGTCTTAATATATTTCCTTAAAGAATAAATGCAACACATTATATAGCGGGTTGGATAATGGATGGATGGACATTTCATCAAAATTGGTCAGGCTGAGTTGTTTCATGCAAACAGGCAGACAGCCATGGCTATCACAGTAAGTGCTTTGTGCGTTATACAACCTAAAAATGTATAGTGGTAGATGAATGTGGAAAATGCTAAGGGTCTTCTGAAACTTAGCCGGCGATCAGTATATGCAAGCTGCTTGCTTTCTTAGAAGCAAAAATTAAATATTACAGAGAATATTTATATTTAGTTAAAGAATTATCATATTAAATAATAGACCACTGTTCAGAAAAAAAAAACTATGATTATTTTTAGGTACAGTAAATAGCCCATTGCATAGTTAAGCAAAGATAACAAGCAGGTGCTAGTGACTGATGACATAATGAGCTAATTAAACCAAACTGATCAGTTGTAACAGAATCAGGTGTATAAGAAATCAAAGCTGGCACAGGACAACCAATCGAAAAGGTTAAGGCGTGGCAAATATGACAGTTCAACCTTTAAATTATCAATTCGTAGCAAAAGTGACAATTTGAAGAAGAATTGCTAAAGTCTTCAACAAGCCAAAATTTCTTTTAAGATGTACTGTGCAATATCTTCTGAAGAAGCACAAGGAAACATGATAAGTTCTTCACTAGAAACACAGTGATCAGCCACAGAAACTGAGTGATGCAGACAACAGATAAGTCACACTGGCAACTCTTCAAAACTGGAAGAAATTCAGCATTTCTATCAACTCTGAACTCACTGAAGCCTCTGGAACACAAATACACCTCTCAGTAGTCCACAGCAGTTCATTTAGAAATGGTCTTCATTGAAGAGTTGCTGTTCCTTTAAAGATTGAACAAAATGAAGAGACTCACCTACACACAACAACACAAGGGACATGCAATTTGACATACCATCTATGCTATTTTGCATCCAGCATAGACCAGAAGAATGACGGCAGTGTGTAACTATTAAATATGAAACACTAGGCATTTTCCCATTTTTGCACAGTTAACTCTTTGGTGAAATTGGATTATTCTGGGCTTCAAGGCCATGAGATACATCCTTTCTTGATGTGCGCCACATTATTATAAACATAGTGTGGAGAGGGGTTTGCAAAAAATGGTAGGATGCAACATGAATAAAAATCCAACAGCAATAATAATAAAAATAATAATAATAATAACATTTAAACTAACATAGCATAGCAGTCACAAATGCAGCAAAATAAAATTAAATTGTCAACAAGGCAACATAACTGCAACTTTACTTTCTGAGTACCTTACTAAAGGCTAAGTTAATTCAAATTACAAGAATCACTCAAATGGACTTACATTAAAGCTTTTGTTATAACTCCTCAAATATCATCCTCCATTGTTTACCACTACCTGTGACTTGACTGATTCCACTTAACATTTTTTGTAGCATGTTAACAATGTTCTCCAAGGCAAGTATCTCACTGGAAAAACTCCTCATGCATTGATTGGATGGTGATATTGCATTATTTGCACACATAGAAGAGGAACTAGAAACAGGAATAATGAATAAATATTTAAAAATATTTATTAAACTTTGATTTCATTGCACTTTGTGACTATATTAGGCTAGTCAGTTTATTTCAGGAATGTAAATTTAGTTTATATGTTCATAGGAATTGTGATTACATTGTCATTACCTCGTGTCACGCACGCGCGAGTAGGAGACCGCGGACGGACCTTAACACGCTTCAGAAGACGTTCGCCAGCAGGGAGTGGCGGGGTACTAACCTTTCTCCTTTGCTTTCTTGCAGAAAAAAAGACGCTCCACCACCATAAGCCTCATTTCCCGCAGCACGTTACTTACGCCCTTCCCCCGCCATTGTTCCTGATGTCATCAATCCCATCTTCCCTCACGGTTCCTTCCCAGCATTTCTCCACTTCCGGCTCCTCCTACATAAAATGGCCACTGACGCTATCTTCGGCGTTGCGCATATGAACAACTTGTGTTTATATATTTTTGACCTTGTTTTGTTTATTGGATTGTGGATACTTTTACAGTATACGGGGCCAGAAACCCCAAACCTTTATGCTTTCTCCTTTTGAATCTTTTACAGTGGTGTAGCCAGCAGGATACTGCTCCGAGACAGATGACTGAAGGACAGGACCTCAACACTGTGCTGCAGGGGATGAATGCCCAGATCCTGTCCCTGCAGCAAGCGCAAGCCGCTACCACCCGGGAGTTGGAGGCAACGAAGGCCAGGTTGGCAGAAGCCCAGAGGGTAAGACCCGACCCACCTCGACCAACGCCTCCGCCTCTAGTGTTGATGATGGAAGCAGACGACATCAAGTTGTACTTGGGAAAATTTGAAAGAATGGCCACCCGGAACGAGTGGCAGCAGTCCGAGTGGGTGTCCATTCTGGCACCCTACCTGAAAGGACCCACGCAGCGGGCTTACTACGATCTCCCCGAGGAGGAGGCCGCGAGTTGCGACCTCCTAAAACAGGAGATCCTGGCATGCTACGGCATCAGGCCGGGCCAGCAGGCGAGTGAATGGCGGAGCTGGCAATTCGACCCCGAGAAGCCGGTCCGAGCACAGGCCTTCAACTTCTGGGGAAAAATGGGGCATTGGGTCCCCAAGCCCGGAAGGTCGTAGAGCAGGTGGCCTGTGAGGGCCTGGTTAATGCCATGCCTAGCTCCCTCGCCTAGCAGGTCCGGCGTCATCCTTATCAGGACATGCCAGGACTCCTGGAAGTCCTGGAACGTCAGCTCGCGGTCTTCCGAGCCGGGGGGTCAGAAAGGTAAGCTCGTGGGAACCGACAGGGACGGGCGGGCACACCTGAGCCCTCTCGACGCGCTGCGGAAGCGCTGCAGAGACCCAAAGAAAAGCCGGCCTCCCCGCGCTGTTACAAGTTCGGTGAGACCGGCCACCTACTGCCGACCTGTCCATTGAACACAGCCACAGAGCCAATGGACTGCACCTGGGCCACTGCAGAGAGGTACTGTACTCCGTCGCATCCCTTGGCGAGTCCGAACACGGGAGTGCTGTTATTGAATGGGCATTCGGTGGTGGCTCTGTTTGACTCCGGCAGCAACATAACCATTGTCGCTCGCTGTTATGTATTACCGCAACAGTGGCTTAAGCAACATTTGCAAGTCACTTGCGTGCATGGGGAGACCAAGTCATATCGTTCCGCACAGTCCTACATCACCCGGAAGGGGGAATTGTCTAAGTTGATGGTCGCGGTGTTGCCCGAACCCCCCTATCCAGTGATTTTGGGACAAGACTGGTCACACAAAAAATGCGGTAAGACACACACCGCTCCCGGAGCCTCAGTGGGTCTGGCTATGAGGGGGCGAGGCACCCTTCCTGCAGTCTCCACGCCATGCTCTGGGGTAGGCCCTAATGGCGCAGGCACATCGGGGGACGCTTCCCCAGCGACGGACCCTGACCCGGAAGTATCCGCCGGAGAAGAGACGAGCCAGGGAACACTTCCGCTGACCAGCTCACAAGACCCCCTGAGTAACTTGGACCATCAATTCCGGTCCACGCCTGCCTCATTTAAGAGGGAGCAGTGGAATGATGAGCCCTTTTTTGTGCTTGAAAATGATCTGCTGTATCGGGTGACGACCCACGAGGGCGAGGTGCGGAAGCTGCTGCTAGTTCAGCGTACCTTCCAGCGGGAGGTATGTGAACTAGCTCACGCTCACCTCCTAAGCGCCCACCTCGGGGCTAAAAAAACTTTAGAAAGGATAGAAGTCCGCTTTTACTGGCCCGGGATCAACGAGGAGGTCCAGCGTTTCTGCCAATCCTGTCCGGAATGTCAGATTCGCCAGATTCCTAGGAGGGACCGCGCTCCTCTCGTCCCTATACCCCTGATAGATATTCCCTTTGACAGAATGGGAGTGGACTTAGTAGGACACCTGGAACCCTCAAACCGTGGCCATAAGTACATATTGGTCATGTTGGATTATGCTAACCGATACCCAGAGGCGGTTCCCCTGCACTCCGCTAACACAAAAAACATCACATGGGAATTAGTCAACTTATTTTCTAGAGTGGGTATACCCAAAGAAGTTCTCATGGACCAGGGTACCCCCTTCACCTCGGATACGTTCAGGGAGGTCGCCAAATTACTACGGATAAAGCACCTGAAGACGTCTGTCTATCACCCGCAAACAGACGGGCTGGTAGGGTGTTTTAATCAGACGCTTAAACAGATGCTCCGCAAAGTAGTCAACGCCGATGGCAGGAACTGGGACCAGCTCCTACCGCTCGTGCTTTTTGCCTACCGGGAATTGCCCCAGGCCTCTACAGGCTTCTCTCCTTTTAAGTTGTTGTATGGGCGACAGCCCCGAGGAATTTTGGACATACTAAAAGAGGACTGGGAGGCTGAGGCCCTTCCCTCCTCCAATATACTGGAGTATGTGGCGCAACTGCGCGACAGGCTCTCGAAAATCAGGCCACTCCTAAAGGACCATGTGACTCGTGCGCAGGCAGCTCAGGCCCGGTGTTACAATCGCAACTTCATCCTCCGGGAGTTCCGTCTGGGGGATCGAGTGATGGTGCTCGTTCCTACCTCCCATTCCAAGTTACTAGCTCACTAGAAAGGGCCATACGAGGTTAAGGTAAGAAAGGGGCTTGTCGAATATTTGGTTAAACAGCCTAATCGTCGGCCGAGTGAGAGGATCTACCACGTTAATTTATTAAAACCCTGGAAGGACAGGGAGGAGTCTCCCGACACACGTATATCCCTCTCCCTATTCACAAGCACGTCTGCCCTTAACCTCGGTGACGAGCTGACACCCCTACAGCGGTAGGAGATAACCCAGGCAATCCGGGCCGTCCCCGAAGTAGTGAGCGAGTCACCGGGCCGGACCTCGCTGATTGCACACGACATAGTCACGGACCCCGGAGTAATCGTCCGGAAGAGACCCTATAGATTCCCGAAGGCAAAACGCGCTGAAGTGGAACTGGAGGTGCAACGGATGTTGGATATGGACATTATTGAGGAAAGCCATAGTCCCTGGTCTTGTCCTATCGTCCTCGTTTCCAAGCCGGACGGCTCCTGGAGGTTCTGTAATGACTTCAGACATCTGAATCAGGTCTCCAAATTCAATGCCTACCCGATGCCCCGCATTGATGACCTACTTGAACGACTGGGTACGGCTCGATACTTGACTACTCTTGATATGACGAAAGGGTATTGGCAAATTCCCTTACTGGCATCTGCAAAAGAGAAAACGGCCTTTAGCACCCCTAGCGGACATTGGCAATACAAGGTCCTCCCATTTGGGCTGCAAGGGGCCCCCGCGACCTTTCAACGTCTGGTGGATAGATTGCTGAAGCCCCACCAGTCCTATAGTGCCGCCTACCTGGATGACGTAGTCATCTATTCCGGCACCTGGAAGGAGCATCTATTGCAGGTCTCTGCTGTCCTTGCGACACTAGCTAAAGCCGGCCTCCACATAAACGCCCATAAGTGTTTTTTTGGCTTGAAGGAGGCCAAGTATTTAGGCTACCTTGTGGGACGAGGACAGGTGAGACCACAATGTTCAAAAATTAAGGACATTTTGGAATGGCCCCATCAGAATATCAAGAGACAGGTGCAGGCTTTCTTGGGCTTGGCGGGGTACTACCGCCGGTTCGTACCCCGCTTCTCCGAAAGGGCAGCACCCTTGACTAATTTAACAAAGAAGGGTGCTCCCTTATAAGTGGTATGGAACGACAAGGCGGAACACGCATTCAGTGACCTAAAAAATGTCCTAATGTCGGCACCTGCATTAAGGACACCTGATTTTGGGCTCCCTTTTATTCTCCAGACCGACGCTTCGGACACAGGCCTGGGCGCCATGTTGAGCCAAAGCGTCGATGGTGTCGAACACCCCGTGATGTACTTAAGCCGGAAACTGCTGGACCGAGAGACCAGGTATGCGGCAGTGGAGAGGGAAGCCTTGGCCATTAAGTGGGCAGTAACTCATCTCCGTTACTACCTGTTGGGTCGCGAATTCACTCTGGTGACTGATCACGCTGCGCTTCAGTGGATGTCCCTACACAAGGAGTCGAATCCGCGGGTCACCAGGTGGTTTCTGGACTTGCAACCCTATAAGTTCACTGTCACTTATCGTCGCGGCAACCTTCAGGCCAATGCCGATGCCCTCTCTCGTATCCACGACCTCTCGGTTAGGTCCACCCGACCTGACGGTCTTGGGCTGAGCGGGGAGTCGTGTCACGCACGTGCTAGTAGGAGACCGCGGATGGACCTTAACACGCTTTGGAAGACGTTCGCCGGCAGGGAGTGGTGAGGTACTAATCTTTCTCCTTTGCTTACTTGCAGAAAAAAAGACGCTCCGCCACCATAAGCCTCGTTTCCCACAGCACGTTACTTACGCCCTCCCTCCGCCATTGTTCCTGACGTCATCAATCCCATCTTCCCTCACGGTTCCTTTCCAGCTTTCCTCCACTTCCAGCTCCTCCTACATAAAATGGCCACCGACGCCATCTTCGGCGTTGCGCATATGAACAACTTGTGTTTATATATTTTTGACCTTGTTTTGTTTATTGGATTGTGGATACTTTTACAGTATACGGGGCCAGAAACCCCAAACCTTTATGCTGTCTCCTTTTGAATCTTTTACAGTGGTTAAATGGAAAGCTGCTATTTCAAATATTTGTTTATATTGCTGTTTATTATTCAGTTCTTCTTGTGACAAAGATGCAATCTTTTTACAGATATGTGAAAAAATGTGAAAATCAGCAATGGAAGAAAGCCTGCCAATGTAACCCAATTTTTAGGTGCTTTCTAAAATGCATGTATTTTTCCAAGACAGTCTTGCTGAGTGGCTTCTTTGTTGTGACCGCAGGTTTCTAAGTGCAGATCTGGCAAGGCATTCAAAGTATTGCTGAGAACTTGCCATCATAACCTGAAAAAATCACAGACATTCTGCACTGTAGATAATTTGAAGTCTGTCTGTAGCATGTGTAATTGGTTGTCTATTAGGTCACATCTGTCTGATGAATGAACTTTTAGAATTTTCCTGATTCAGGAAAGATATTGGTGCACAGTCACATGGATTTGAATTACTTGCAAAATTAGTTTGAACAGTAAAACATAAAAAAGGATATGAGCAAAAACTTGGAATGTAGTCAATTTTACCTACAGTCTAAATGTAGCTTTAGTAGCCTGTAGCAACATATGGATTCAAAGGCAGGTGGAATGCAGTTTTCAATTAATTTCTATCATCACAGCTTTTTTATGGCATTTTTCCAACTTGACTTTGTGTTAAAATTACATTTGCTTTCTAATTAATCTGTATTATGCATCACTATTAATTTGTTAGCTCACTTGTTGCTATGTTTTACCTGTAGAGGCATGTAATATTCAGCAGGCCTTTTCTTTGATGCTACATGTGATTTTATATAATTTTTGCAATATCTAATTAAATACTAATTAAATACTTCTAAGGATGTAATGAAACAGAATTCAACTTGTTGAACAAGTTGAATGTTGAACAAGTAATAAGTAATAACATTGTACATTTTGGCCTTGTTATTTATTATTATTTTATATAAAAAGAACATTCTGAACAGTATTAAAATTCCAAGTGATATTAATGACAATCTTATCTTTGCTCTGCTCATTTAATGAATTTCCTTTATTTTATTTTAGCTTATCAATGTAATTTCCCTCATTGTGGTAAGTACCTTCTGTTAGGGAATTTCTTGACTCTTATTGCCGTGGACGTAGCAAGAATGGCTTGCTGTTGCAGTCTGTTATAGTTAATAGCTTTCTTTGTGATGAGATAAACTAATTAATAAGGCAGTACAGTTTTGAGTCGTTATTGTAGGAATTATCACCTAATCTTCTTGACCATTGAAACATGAGAACATCTTGTCATTTCAAGCATTGAAACCATGAAACACATAGAAAATGTTGCAGGACATATCTACTTGTTAATCATCTCTCTAGTCTGTTGGTGGGATAATCACTTTTTAAATTCATTTTTTTGTTCCCACTATTTCTCTTAGTACTAATCAAAAGCTGAGTAATGTTATTATATTTAACTGAACAAGAAGGCCTGCCCTGTTTAATAAGTGATTTAGTATCTCCTGCAAATCTCCTGTTTAACAAAGTCTTGACAATTATTGTTGCTCATCATAATTTCTGTGTCACATATTATGTACAGTATATTCAGTATTGACAAACTTTGTTTAGAAGATCAGGACTGTGTTTGCTCTTAAAATAAAACATTTTCATGACTTTAATGTTCAAATAAAGTAAGTTGTAACATTTCAGTTTTGATCTCTCTGACTGCAATGTTCAATTTATTTCTCTATGACTCCCACAGCAATTAGTCATCAGTACTCCTATACTTAGTTTTTGTGTTCTGCAATTTTGAAAGGTATGTGCATGAAACATATAAAAATCTTTTACAAAATGTTTGCCACTACATCCAAATGATGCATTACTAATATTTTTAATAATGAACAGGGAAATCCTAATATTACATTTTAGTATACTTTTTTCACTGACACCTCTATTCATCATTGAGTTCTTTACTAAATTTGAACTGCTGGTTTAAAAGATATGTTTAAAATGCATAATGTTATAATGCTATCTCATCTTAACTAAATATCCACTATGTCAAGAAAAATAGACATCTTTATTGGCAGAAAAAAACGCCCTATGAAGGAGAGCAGTATTTTAATAATACTACCAGCTCTAATCAGGGCAAGTTTTTCATAATTTTTATATCCACAATATATATTGGATATGCAAATTAAACACTCTGAGCTATATCCATTCACTGCACCTTAAAATTATCACATAACTATAACAGACGAGGAAGCTTTATTAAAGTTTGTAACAGTGGCTACCAGTTACGACCAGGTCAAAACAAGTAAAGAGTCGTTGTTATTTCTTGGATAAGGTGGTACTTAACTTTCTCTAAAATCTTACATGTTCTCATTTTTTAACCATTCTGCTACATTTGATTACATTTGCAACATTATCCTTATTTGGTGTTTTGAAGCTGGTATGCTGCGGACTCCTAGACAAGGTGAAAAGGGTGTAAAGCATTAAAAATCCAGTCTAGGACTTACTTGGCTCACCGAGAACAGTCCTCACCCCAGATAACCTGACCTCCATATCTACCTGGTCTGTTTTGGCCTACAAAAGCCTGAAAAATTGTTTCTCATTCTGAATATGTTAAATGTTCCAATATATCTCGATTTGCCTCTTAAAAGAAAAGGGGAATAACAAAAGCCTTTGTCTTGAAAAACCGCATACAAAAAGAATCTTTATAATGTTTATTCATAAACAGAAGCTATAACACAGTTCTCAAAAAAATCTGGCTAAAAGGCTATCCATTGTGATTATGCCCAATGTGCATGCTAAAGCTAAAATCCAATGATCAAAGCAACAGAAGTTTTAAATACATAAAATCCAACGGAAAAAACAATGCTTACAAAAAAACTCCTACAACTACCTCCGCTTCTTCGGGGGTTAGGTGGGGGATACCACCCACAGAACAAAGGTGACTTTAGATACTAAATAAAACAAACATAACAATAACAACATTATATAAACATGACACATACTTTAAAATAGAAAAAAAAGCCCAAAATATAATGCACACCTTAGCCAGGCTAAAAAATACCTGCTATAGTTTTTCTTCATCAAAGATATATATATACTGTCAACCACATTTGCAAGGAGAGTGTTTCACTAGTTTAAATGAAGGGAAAACTAAATGGAGGACTGATAGGACTGTATAGTCAATAAAGAAGAAATCTGTAGAAGACATCCTATGTCACTTCTGCTCGTTTGGGCACGGAGGAACAGAAAGAGCAATGCCAGAGCCCTACAAAATGACCTCCAGCAGATCACTGGTGTGAATGTCTCTGACCAAACAATCAGAAAGAGACTTCATGAGGGTGGCCTGAGGGCCCAATGTCCTCTTGGTGGCCCTGTGCTCACTGCCCAGCACCATGTAACTTGACTGGCATTTGTCAAAGAATACCAGAATTGGCAGGTCCACTACTGGCACCCTGTGCTTTTCACAGATGAGAGCAGGTTCACCCTGAGCACCTCTCCTGGTGCCCAGCCTAATGGGGCGAGTGTATGCAGGCAGTTCCTGGAAGATAAAGAAACTGATACCATTGACTGGCCCCCATGCTCGCTTGACCTATGTCCAATAGAACACCTCTGGGACATTATGTTTCGGTCCATCCGACGCAGCCAGGAGCTCAGTGATGCCCTGGTCCAGATCTGGGAGGAGATCCCCCAGGACATCATCCATCGTCTCTTTAGGAGCATGCCCCAAACATTGTCAGGCATGCATACAAGCACATAGGGGCCATACAAACTAATGAGTATGATTTTGAGTTGCTGCAATGAAATTTAGGCAAAATAGACTAGCGTGCCACATCATTTTTACACTTTGATTTCCAGGGTGTCTTTGACATTCAGCCCTCTGTATGCTGATAATTTTCATTTCCATCAAACGATGTGGCATCCTTTCATTCATAAAACACCAGTCCATATCAGTATAGATATCCAGCAGGATTTTTTTTCCCCATTTAGAGCTGATGTGTTTTCAAAGTGTCCTTTTAATTTTTTTGAGCAGTTTATATACTATATATATATATATATATATATATATATATATATATATATATATATATATATATATATATATATATATACTGCTCAAAAGAATTAAAGGAACACTTTTAATCAGAGTATAGCATAAAGTCAATGAAACTTATGGGATATTAATCTGGTCAGTTAAGTAGCAGAGGGGGTTGTTAATCAGTTTCAGCTGCTGTGGTGTTAATGAAATTAACAACAGATGCACTAGAGGGGCAACAATGAGATGACCCCCAAAACAGGAATGGTTTAACAGGTGGAGGCCACTGACATTTTTCCCTCCTCATCTTTTCTGACTGTTTTTTCACTAGTTTTGTATTTGGCTACAGTCAGTGTCACTACTGGTACCATGAGGCGATACCTGGACCCTACAGAGGTTGCACAGGTAGTCCAACTTCTCCAGGATGGCACATCAATACATGTCATTGCCAGAAGGTTTGCTGTGTCTCCCTGCACAGTCTCAAGGGCATGGAGGAGATTCTAGGAGACAAGCAGTTACTCTAGGAGAGCCATCAGCAGGACCAGTATCTGCTCCTTTGGGCAAGGAGGAACAGGATGAGCACTGCCAGAGCCCTACAAAATGACCTCCAGCAGGCCACTGGTGTGAATGTCTCTGACCAAACAACCAGAAAGACTTCATGAGGGTGACCCAAGGGCCCCATGTCCTCTAATGGGCCCTGAGCTCACTGCCCAGCAGCATGCAGCTCGATTGGCATTCGCCATAGAATACCAGAATTGGCAGATGCACCACTGGTGCCCTGTGCTTTTTACAGATGAGAGCAGGTTCACCCTGAGCACGTGACAGAAGTGAAAGGGTCTGGAGAAGCCATGGAGAACATTATGCTGCCTGTAACATCATTCAGCATGAGCAGTTTGGTGGTGGGTTAATGATTGTCTGGGGAGGCATATCCATGGAGGGTCACACAGACCGCTACAGGCTTGACAAAGGCACCTTCGCTGCCATTAGGTATCAGGATGAGATCCTTGGACCCATTGTCAGACCCTATGCTGGTACAGTGGCTCCTGGTGCACGACAATTCCTGGCCTCATGTGGTGAGAGTATGCAGGCAGTTCCTGGAGGATGAAGGAATTGATACCATTGACTGGCCACCACACTTTCCTGACCTAAATCCAATAGAACACCTCTGGGACATTATGTTTTGGTCCATCCAATGCCACCAGGTTGCACCTCAGAATGTCCAGGAGCTCAGTGATGCCCTGGTCCAGATCTGGGAGGAGATCCCCCACAACACCATCTGTCATCTCATTAGAAGCATGCACCGATGTTGTCAGGCATGTATACAAGAACACAGGGGCCATACAAAGTGCTGCGTACAAATTTGAGTTGCTGCAATTAAATTTTCGCAAAATGGACTAGCCTGCCACATAATTTTTCACTCTGATTTTTGTGCGTCTTTGAATTCAGGGCTCTGTAGGTTGATCATTTTCATTTCCATCAAACGATGAGGCATCCTTTCGTTCCTAACACATTACCCAGTCTATATCAGTATAGATATCCAGGAGGATTTCTTTTCCCATTGAGATCTGATGTGTTTTCAAAGTGTTCCTTTAATTTTTTGAGCAGTTTATATATATATATATATATATATATATATATATATATATATATATATATATATATATATATATATAGGCTTTGCACTCTTCTTGGATGCCAGCAGTTGAGTACCATTATGAGCACAGTGCTGTCTATCTAAAAACATGAAAAAATTTGCTTTCTTTTCACCAAAGAAATATTTCTTTAGACATACTCTTCCTTCTAACTAAAAAGACAACACATTCATATGTTTTATTATGCCCCACTAGAGAAATCATTTTCTGATGTTTTGTAGCATCTAATTAAGAAATACCTAGGGTTGATGTTTGCTAAAAAATCAGTAGCAGAAGCCATGACATATATAATTCACTGCCTTACAAAGACAAACAGTGTAACTAAAGGCCTGAACCATCCTGCCCAATTGGTTTCTAAGTCCTTCTTTCTGGCAAATGTTACAGGAACATTGGGACTTGTATGGTCAGGGACAGTTTCTATCCACACAGGTGTAACATAACAAACACTGGATCTGTATGTATTTATACATCTACATACACCAACCAGCCACAAAATTAAAATTACCTGTGTAATACAGGGTTAGGTCCCCTTCTTGCCAACAAAACACTGCTGAACTGTTGAAGCATGGGCTCCACAAAACCTCTGAAGGTGTTCTGTTCTATCTGGCACCAATACATTAGCGGCAGATCCTTTAAATTATATAAGTTGCGAGGTGAGCCTCCATGAATTGGTCTTTGTTTTTCAGCAGAATGCTCGATCGGATTGAGATCTGAGGAATTTGGAGGCCAAGACAACACCTAGAACTCTTTGTCATGTTCCTAAAACCTTTTCTGAACAATTTTTGTACTGTGGCAGGGCACACAGTCCAGCTGAAAGAGGACACTGCCATCAGCGAATACCGTTACCATGAAGGGGTGAATGTGGTCTGCCACAATCTTTAGGTAGATGGGACATGTCAAAGTAACATCCCTATGAATGCCAAGACCCAAGGTTTCCCAGCAGTACACTGCAGGTCTGATCTTCATCTAGAACTTTCTCCACTTTGGCTGCTCTACAATGTCACTATGATTTGCTTCATCCTTTCCAGTCTCATTAATGGGTCTACTACACACTTCTCACCTAGGGTCAGTGGTAAAATGATATGCCACAAATTCAATCCAAACAAACCCTTTCAGAAACTGTCAGTGGCTGCACAATCAAACCAACAGGCCTTAGCAGATGGAGAAGTGTTGGTGGAGCTGCATAGGTAGTAGTCTCTCAGCTGTCATCCTTCTTGTATTGACACGACAACCAGCATTCCAGATCCTAGATACTAGCCTAAAGACTCTCAAGTAACTCCTCATAAGAGCCCAGCAACTCATTTTTGCGTTTCCATGAAATTGCTTAGTTGGACTATATGTCTTCTCCTCGTCTGGATTCTGATATCAGTTACAGTGCTACATGGTGCTTGCATCAACCAAGTGGATTCAAGCTCATTTCATGCTTTTGGGTAATTTGCTGTCCTTACAAGAATGACTTGCTGTTGACACACTAGTTTGCTTTGGTATTATCATTGTTGCTCTGAAACTGCTCATTTGAATGATGGAATGCCAGCTCCATACTGTTGGTAGCTCAGGCCCAGGCTGATGCAACCTGCCATCAGCGCTGTTACAATGTAAAATTGTGAGATGGACCAGGAAATAAAACAAAAAAAAAAAAAACATCAAATACAGGGTGACACAGAAAAAAGAGAACTTTTGAAAAACCCAATAAAAATAGAAGAAATCCAACAAAAAAAAATTATTGACAGCAATTGAACCACTACAGCTTGCCTTTTAAGAGACAGTAATCCAAATTATCAATGTCTGAAAATTACATCCTGTAGATGGCGTCCTCTTGTACGTATGCATTCTTCCAATCTGCTGTTGAGGTTCCCCATTGATCGCTGCAACATCTCAGCTGGGATACCACGAATTTCGTCTTGAATTCTTTGTTTCAATTCATTCAGTGTCCTTGGCCGAGTCGTGTAGACCCAACTCTTAAGGTAGCCCCACAAGAAAAAATCACAAACAGACAAATCCGGTGATCTTGAGGGCCAGGGAATGTCACCAAATCTTGAAACGACACGGTTACTGAACAATTCTCACACAGCTGCCATTGATTGCCTTGCAATTGATTACTAAATTACTAAATGGCGAGATTGTTTGCAGCTCAAGGTCCCTGTTCCGCAGTGCTGCCAACTGTACATGGCTGCCACTACGCATTTCAAAAGTTCCCGTTTTTATGTGTCACCCTATACTAGGGGGACTATACTGTAGGTCAAAAACACATCCAAGAGTTGTTTCAAAGAAGCAAACTCTCTAGTGAATAAACCAAAATGTAGAACTCCATGTCTTTGGTCAAATAGCAGCACAATGGTCAAAAGGCCAAAATGTAGCCAAAAGAATTCTATCAACAACATAAATTCTTAAAGGAATGTGAAAATGAAGGTCTTTTGAATTATCAAGATGCTTGGATATCTGGAGCTGTGTCCAGTCATCTTAAATAGGTGGTAAATAATGACATAACATGTCATATCCTCAGCAAACAACTTAGCAATAATACACAATATGGCTGTGGCCAAGCAAGGATTAACACAAAATAGAGATGACCAAATCAAAATCAAAAAACAACATGTTGCAAGAATAACTATACAAATATTGAAAAACAAAATATGCTCTTAAAAAATGACATAAAAATAGAAAACAGAAAAATGTTAAGAATGTCATAACCCATCTTTTTTTCCTTTCAGTACATAGTTCTGCTTTTATCTCTTTTTGTATGTGGTATTTGTCTTTTCTTTAGAGGGAGTTAATGCTATGGCCTCCATCAGCTTCATGGAGTCATCTTCAGCTTCACAGTGATAGTGATGCAAATCAAATTGCGCACTTGTTACCATTTCTCTGTTAGACATAGGCATAGGACTAAGCTAATCCTTTCAACAAGCAAACAAGTCTTTATTTCTTTATCTATATAATGTGTCTTTGGCTATCTGTGTCACTACAAAAAAATAGAGTATGGCTGCATTTTTTGTTTTTTGTGACAGCTAAATCCTGTGCAATAATATAAATCGTTTTAATATTTCTAATACATTATGCATTGTTATTGACATTTATTGATTATTGGTTTAATTTGATATACTT
Source organism: Polypterus senegalus (assembly GCF_016835505.1). NCBI lineage: Eukaryota > Metazoa > Chordata > Cladistia > Polypteriformes > Polypteridae > Polypterus > Polypterus senegalus. Next base: position 232,279,188 of record NC_053155.1, read on the forward strand.
TATTAATTGCAGTGCATTATTTCTTTTGTAATAGACTAAACCCAAAGTTTTTACTGTATCATTTATAACTAGGCAGAGTTAATAGATCCCATTCAAATCTTTTCATAATTTTGGAAATTAATTTTATGTATTTTGGGAGACTCCATAATAAGACTGGGAGTACATACCAGGCATTATTTAGACATCTGTACTTATCTATCTTCTTCCTGGGTGAGTTTATGAGAGATAAACCCAATTGTTGGTTTGTTGCAAGGAGCTCAACCAAAAATTGAGATTGCAATGTTTCATATTTAAGTTCAAATATAACTTTATTGTCATGTGATCATAGTACAATGAAATCCTTTCTTACTCCTCAGGATACAATATCAACAAAAGACAAATACACAAAAAGTGAAAGACGGCAACAGATACTAGATATTTAACACACATTTTAACATTTATAATTTATAATCATTTGATTACATAAATGTTTGTGAATATAGTTGTAAAATTCTGGAGGCTAAAACAAATGTTGAAAATAATGTGCAGTCTTCACAATAAATTATTTATTCAAATTTTATGTACAGGAAAAATGTTCAAATGTATTTGTTTTTCAAATACTGTTAAAAGTCACATAATCATTTTTTCTTAGAGACCAGCTTTTATTATTTTTTAGCTCGGGGAACTTTGTTAATGACTCTTGTTTGCTGGCTAATCAAGAAGGAGCAGACATTGTGGTTAACTTACATGAAATACACCAAGTTATATTTTCTCTAAAGCAGTGTTAATATTAGCAGTGTACTATTACACTTGTAAGTGTATACAGTACATAATTCAATGTTTATACATTACCAAAGACAGGCTTAAAAATTCCAATACTTGCCCTCAGTGTTCAAATAATATATTGTGATGAAAAATATTGCAGTACCATACTGTATCGATTTCCCCCCCTGCATTTACTAAATACAACTCCCTGAGTGAACATGCTAATAATGCTGCTTCTTCAAGGCAGTGAAATCCCCTCTTCTTTCATTTTCATGACTCTCTTAAAAATGATTCTTAGTACTAACCTATTTAGGTTGTCTTTATTGATGTATTGTTTTATGTTAGTGTCTATTTGTTTTCTAGACTCTTAATTTTTTTTTTAATTCAAATTTGTTTTGTGTTTATGGATATTAAGAAAGACATTTTAAATAAAATGTAATAGTGTTATTAAAATAAATCATTAAGAATCATTTTGATGGTATGTGATAAGTAGTTTTAATGGGAAGAATATGATAAATATTTTCTCTTAACTTTTAAAGATCATAATACAGTCATAAATATGTTAGTTTGCATTGTCAGATATATGGTCATATTTCTGGTAAAATTAAATAAATACATATACAAACAAACAAAAGTACTATGAAATGTTTTTGTTTCTTATTTATTCATTTAGTTTTATCCATAATATTTATTCAAACACAGCATTAAATACAGCTTGCATTTAAAACTGTCACTCTCACTCAACAAGGCTGAGAGGGCAGGCTAAGCAAGATTAATGGACATACTGTACATGCTTTGCTTGACTTGGGAATCCTATGGCTCAGACGCATGCTCAAAGTTGTGACTGTGCACATCATCTTTGACTGCAAGAAAAATTGACCCTGAATTACTGTGTGAAGTGGCTACTTTACTACTTTAATTCTATAAACTCCAGATTCATCATTAGGAGCCTGCATCTGAATCGTCTACTGTAAATGTGGCATTTGATGGTCGAAGGTTTAAGTCCAGTTTTAAATTCAAGCCATATTGCATGTTGAATTTGGAGGAATGTTACAGACTAAATAATAAACAAATAAATAAATACATAAGCAACTAAAAAACACTTTTTTTATTTACACTCACATTTCATGCTCATTTTCTTTATATAAAAATTTATTTGTGTATGTATTTTATTTTGTCTGAAATATTCCTCCATAGTCAGAAAATTTTCCTTGTATATTTAGCGTGCAATTTAAAAATTCAGGTTAATTATTACAAGCTGTCTGGCTATGTGGAAAAGGCTGTTTAATCTACTTTTCAATTGTGTTCCAGCGCTTTGTTTCAATAAACAAAACATATGAATATAAAAAAGATGCATCACATATGTTAACAAAAAAGTGAATTACACATACATGGCATTTGGACACCTCTGAATATAGCATTGATTACTTCAGATAGCAAGTGATTAATATTTGGCTTCTTCAGAGATAACAAACCGAAGGAACAATGGAGAAGCATGTCTTTATGACATTACAGGCATATAGTATGTGAGAGAGTGGATGTCATCTTGATTGAAGATTTTAATCTATCTGAAATAAAGTGGAACAGCCCCACAGAGGCAGCATGCAGTGATAAAGATCTAATGAATACTGTCATGTGTGTGCTTTTATAGTTGCACTTAACTAAAATTTCTGCCAGAGGAACAACATACATTAACTCTGAAAGAGAATTGCAAAAGCAGTATGCGAGTTCCGACTGTCCAATTGCTAATGCATTGCAGTGAAATATGCAAAAAATCACATCAGAAAATACTCTTCTAAAATGAGTCAGTTGCCTAATTACTTCTATGCAGTACTCATCAAGCTTGACAATAAAACAGTTAACGGCAGCAAAAGGTAGTGTACATTAAGTCTATTTGACCGTACTCTTTTAGGATTTGCCTTTTTATATTATAAAACTGAATTAAACTTTACTGTCAAGCAACATAGTTACTAGAAATGAATTTGAGTATTATAGATACATATAGATTTACAACAACAAAAAACAACTTATGTCAATCACACTAAATATGACATCATCAAACCATTTAACTCAGAACCATTGATAATGACTATGAGCCAGGCAAATTAGGACACACACAACCAGCAGTAGGTGGTGCAAGTGCTTAGTGCTTTTATTTATAAAAACAGTACCCAAAGTGCACTGCAGTCAAAAAATAAATACATAATCCATATAATCAAGTGAGCAATTGAAGTTAAAAAGTTTACAATCAAACAATAAGTAATAAGGAATACTTGGTCTCTCTTGGGGCCTTATGTATAACGGCGTGCGTAGAACTCACACTATAACATGGCGTAAGCACAAAAGCTGGAATGTGCATACACACAGAAAACTCCAGATGCAGGAATCTGTGCGTATGCAAACTTCCATGTTCTTTCGCTACATAAATCCTGATCAGCGTGAAAAGTAACACACATGCATGCACCTGCTGCCCCACCCCAACTCCTCCCAGAATTATGCCTCTTTGGATATGTAAATTAATATAAATAAAGCCCTTAAAATCAACCTTCTGTGAAAAGACAATGGCAAAAGTACGAGGGAAAATAGAAGAATTTCAGCGAATACCAAGTGGAGGCAAGGAAAAAACATACTATTTGTTGGTTTAAACAGTTGTATAAACAAGAAAAGGAAGTTGATCGAGTGACATATCGTGTCTGAGAAAGTCGAAAGCTCAAGTTCACAAAGTCTCACAGTGCCCGAAATAAAAAAGAAGTCACATATCAAAGTCGCAGTGAAAAGGCGAGTCATAGTCCATCGTCTGAGTGTTATATGAAAGCTTATTAGGGTACAGAGAAAAAAAAAAAGGCACACAGTGGGGAAAAAGCACAAAATGTCAACTTTAATCTTGAAATTTACACTTTAATCATGTAGTTTATTTTGTCATTAAAGTAGAACATCATAAACTTAATCTTAAAATCGTTTAATTTACTAGTTTCTCAAATCACATTGTAACTAAAGTAGTATGTTAAATGCTTTGTTTTGTATTTGGTCTTCTATGTGCTCTATGTGTGTGAATCACTACGTGCTTCTTAAATGGGCTTTCTCTTCCTCCGACAGGACACAGAATCCATTACATTCGTGATATTTCAGCTTTCTGAATAACCAAAATACTGAGATGTATGCATGATATAATTTTCATGATGATAGGAGTTAAAGCATGTTATTAAACATGGGAACACGGTGGCGCAGTGATTGTGCGTGACCTTCGATGAAATAATTTATTGCAGCAGTACTGTCTTTTTCAAACGTACTAACCTCCAATTCCTGTCCTTCCTTTTCTTTTTCAAAAACCCAATCGCCACACAATCGGCTCTATAATAGACGTTAAGCCATCTGTAAGCTTATAATGCCGATTCTTCAAAACTTTTAAGGAACATTGAAATATCTTCGTAGTACATCTTTAATTATTCTATCCTTCACGCCAGTCCCAGTGAAGCATACAGTGCGAGGCAGGAACAAACCGTGAATGGAGCTCCAGATCCAGCATAGTGACACCGTGTTCTTTAATTATTAACAATATAGATTATTTAAATAAAGTTTTAACTGTATAATATAATAAACATATTTTGCTGCATTTCATCTTAAAAATGATATCGTCATCATATGTAAATATGCACATTATAAAGTGGCTCAGGTTGCGCAATATTATAACTGTTTTGCAAGTTTACAGCGAGGTGGTTGTACTTATAAGTACAAACAGTTCTACAAGGAGCAGTTGATGGACTGATTGAGTGCATTTAGAGCTCTTGGGATGAAACTATTTCTGAACTGTGAGGTCCGCACAAGAAAGGTTTTGAAGCGTTTGCTGTGTGAGAAGCAGTTCAATTAGGATGCATGGCTGAGGCAGCGTGTGCTTCATGCTGTATACTGATAATTCTCTTTCCGATCAGCTGCTCCGAGTGGTGCAGTGAGAGTAATATGGAAAAAGATGATCCGCTGTGGCAACCCCTAACGGGAACAGCTGAAAGAAGAAGATGGTGCAGTGAGAGTAACAATGCTAAAGCAGCTATTGTATTTAGAAGATGCATTAAACCAATAAACAATATGTGGTTAATTTCAGTGTATTTATAAAGCCGCGTCAGGGATGTGGATCTGAAAAAGAAAGATAAACCACACAGGAACAGTAGCATTGCTTTGATGCTGGGTGCCGCCAGTGTGCAAAACTGAGCAGAGAACTTGCGTACGACAGGGTATGAGCAACCGTGGAAATATGCGTGGCTTTACGCCAAATTTACGTTTTATACATCACGATTTGAACGCGGAAATGTTCATACGCAACATTTCTGTGCGTACACACTGTTTATAAATGAGGCCCCTGCTCCTTAAGGTGCTTAGCAGATGCTGCCCCTCTGCACCCCTGTGAACGTCTGGCTATACGCTCCTCTCTCACAGATCACTTTCCTATCCTCCTGCTTACACTCTCATATTGCATCCGGCAATTCTTTAATTACATTTCAGATTAAACTCCATTCCTTCTCCCTCATAATTTTTGTTCTTTTCTTTCTTTTTCCATTTCATGCTTTGGCTTATGTCAATCATGGCTCCAGTGCTAACAAAGGAACAGGCCAATCCCATATATGCACACTTAAATGCAGGATTGACTGCTTCCATATCTGCCTCTGGAGCCACTTTGGAACACTACCTACACCCCATCCAAAAATGCAAGGGTGTTATTTATTTGCTTATTCATTGAAAATGCACATTCTAGGTCTACGGTTGAGAGAAAGAGAACAAGCTATTTCTGATCTGTCCTTTTTATTCCCACAATTGCAAGTTCCAGCACAACAATATGCTTCATAGCCATAACTCCTGTCAGTATTACAAGTTAAGGTTAAAGCTATCATATATAATAATGTTGTACCTTAATTTAAGAGTATAAAATGACAACAAAAGTTCAGAAGCAATGTCTCTATGACCAGTGAACTGGAATGTCAAAGGTCTCAATCATGAATTAAAGAGGAAGAAAGTATTCTCTCACCTAACAGTTCTAAATGCTAAGATAGTATTTTTACAGGAGACACACTTAATCAGCAAAGATCAGTTGCAAAGAGACTGGTCTGGCCAAATATTCCACTCCAACTATACAAAGAAAACTGGAGGTGTGGAAATCTTAATTCATAAAACAATTTTATTTGCATTTTCAGATGTAGTATCTAATACTAAAGGGCGATATGTGATGGCAATCTGTAATTTATTTGATTTTAAAGTGGTTTTGATAAATATCTGTGCACTCAATGCGAATGATATTCATCCAAAACATATTTACATCTATTCCTAACTAGAACACTCATAAAATTATAGTAGCCGGAGACTTTAATTGTGTTTTGAATTCAGACCTGGATAGGTCTTCAAATACAGGGGTGACAATATCTAATATTGCAAAAATAATCACATGGTTTTTAATTGCTCACAACTTATCAGACTTATCTAAATCCAAACTTAAGAGCATATTCCTTCTTTTCACCAGTATAACATTGCTACTCGGGAATTGATTATTTCTTTATAGATAACAATTTCTTGCCCACAACCAAATCTTGCAAGTACAACGCTATTGTTATCTCTGACCATGTCTCTCTTATCATCAAGCTCAAATCACCATTACCAATATATTCATCTCGCTTCTGACATCTTAACCCCTATTATTAGCTGAGAACTGTACAGCATTTATATCCAATCAAATGTATTCTTTTTAGAGATAAATGCATCCTCAGATGTTTCTGCAGGAATACTCTGAGAAACTCTCAAGGCATTTTTAAGAGGACAGATTATCTCATATCTCTCGCATAAAAATAAATCAGAAACTAAGAAGGCCTCAGAGTTAATCAGTGATATTACCAGGATAGATCAGGAACTCACCAGGGGCCTCATGTATAAACGGTGCGTATGCACAAAAATGTTGTATACGCCCATTTTCACATGCACATCACAATGTATAAAAAATAACACATCTTCACGCTAGCATAATCTCTGGCATACGCAAGTTCCACTCGGTTTTGCAAGCTGGCGGCACCCAACATCAAAGCAGTGCTTTTATTCCAGTGTGGTTTCCCTTTTTTTTTTAGTTTCACATCCCTGACGCAGCTTTATCAAATACACTGAAATTAATTGCATATTGTTTATTAGTTTAAGGCATCTGATTGTGATTAACTTGTATCAATATAATGGTCCACAGAATGGCCAAACTATTCCAAATACCATAGCTTTATTAGCGTTGTTACTCTCACAGCACCACTCAGCGTATTTATCCCATTGTATCTTAGTGTGGAATCACAGCTCTAATAGCTGATCAAAAAGAGAATTATCGGTATACAGCATCAAGCACACGCTGCCTCAGCCATGTTGTCTATTGAACTGCTCTCATACGACAAATGCTTCAGAGCTTTTACTGTACGGACCTCATGGTTCAGAAACAGTTTCATCCCAAGAACTATAAACGTACTCAATCACTTCAAGTGTTCCTTGTAGAGCTGTTTGTACTTTAAGTACAATTACCTCACTGTAAACTTGCGATAGTTATAATATTTTACAACCTGAGCCACTTTATTAAGTGCATATTTACATATGATGACAATATCATTTTTAAGATGAAATGCAGCAAAATGTTCATTATATAAATAATCTATATTGTTAGTAATTAAACATGTGAGGACACAGTGTCGCAGTGCTATCAGTGTGTTCAGGCATTGTTCCTGCCTTGACACTGGATGGCTAGATGGATAGAATAATTATACATGTACTACAAAGATATTTCAATGTTTCTTAAATGTTTTGAAGAATCTGTGTTTTAAGCTTACAGATGGCTTGACATCTATTACAGAGCTGATTGTGTGGCGATTGGGTACTTGGAGAAAGAAAAGGAAGGACAGGAATTGGAGGTTGGTACATTTGAAAGAGACAATACTGCTGCAATAAATTATTTCATTTAAGGTTGCGCATGGCGCAGGAAGCATCATAACTTACTTTAACTCCTATCATCATGAAAATTATATCACGTATGCATCTTAGTATTTAAATTATTCAGAGAGCTGTAAGATCATGAATGTAATGGATTCTGTGTCCTGTCGGCATAAGAGAAAGCCCATTTAAGAAGCACGTAGTGATTCACACACATAGAGCAAATAGAACAACATATACAGTGATTTTTTCTTTTCCCTGTACCCTAATAAGCTTCCATATGACACTCAGATGGTGGGCTATGACTTGCCTTTTCACGGTGACTTTGAAATCTGACAACTTCTTTTTTATTTTGGGCACTGTGTGACTTTGTGAACTTGAGCTTTTCAGTTTCTTCGACACTCTATGTCACTCGGTCAACTCTCTTTGTTGTTTTTACCACTGGTTAAACCAACAAAACTTATGTTTTTCATTGCCTTCACTTGTTATTCGTTGAAATGCTTTTGCCATTGTCTTTTCACAGAATGCTGAGCTTAAGGGCTATTTATATTGTTTTGCTTATTCAAAGAGGCATAATTCTGGGAGGAGCTGGGGAGTGTGTGACGTGGAAATGCGTCGCCATAGTAACTTGCTGCTGAAACCGGTACGAATCTGAGTGCCCAGTGGCACAACGAGGTGGTTAAATATCGTAGTGAAGGTAACAGGGAAGTTTTTTTTTCCTAGAAAGGAAAAGTAGCCTTTGAAGATAAAGCCATATTTTGATTATTTTGGGTTTTTTTTGACAACGTGTGTCCTTGCTGAAGTTTATGGGTTATTTTAATTGTTTTTATTTTTCTTTTTCTTTCCTTTGTAAAATGTTTGTGTGTATGGACACTATATATATTCCTGCCCCAGAACTTTACTTGCCAAAGGATTGCTATAATAAACAGCTGTTTTACTTTTCCTTCTTGCCGTAATTCTTTTGCTTTGACTCTGCTGGCGTCAACCTCTGGTCCAGGTCGGTCACAAACTACTAGCAGGTTACCTACTCCCGTAGGCAGCTTGTGACAGAGTGACAGTAGACGCATGCACGTGCGGTACTTTTCAGGCTGACCGTGATTTATTGAGCGGAAGAACGTGTAAGTTGGCATATGCACAGGATTTATGGATCTGGATTTTTTTGTGCATACACACATTTTCATTTCTATCCATACATGTTTTAGTGTGAATTCTATGCACGCCATTATGCATGAGACCCCAGGTCTCGAAATAAGGCATCTTTTAAGAAAAGACAGGCATTGTAATCAGAACTCAACCTTTTGACAACAAAAGACAGAACAACTCATTTTTAAATTGCAACATCATTACTATGAACATGGAGAAAAGCCTAATAAGATCTTAGCTCAACAAATCCACAATCAGGAAGTTCGCAATGCAATATCAGTAATCACCAACAGAGGCAGAGATAAAATCATTGGTAGTAAAAATATAATGCACACATTTAGAGACTACTATAAATCCTTATATTCTACTCAGTTCAAAGAATGCAAGACACAATCTAATGCATTTTTTGATACATTGCGGATACCACAGCTAGATTCTCTCAAGGCACGGGAATTGTATAAGCCTCTGAAACTATCAGAATTATTAGATGCTACAAACTCACTTCAGAGTGGGAAAGCACCAGGGGCCTCATGTATAAACGGTGTGTTTGCACAGAAATGTTGCGTAAGAATGTTTCCACGTTCAAATCACGATGTATAAAACCTAAAATTGGCGTAAAGCCACACATATTTCCACCGTACCTCATATCCTGTTGTACGCAAGTTCTCCGCTCGGTTTTGCAGACTGGCAGTACCCAGCGTCAAAGCAATGCTACTGTTCCTGTGTGGTTATCCTTTCTTTTCCTGACGTGGCTTTATAAATACACTGAAATTAATCGCATATTGTTTATTAGTGTAATGCATCTGATTGTAAATTACCTGTAACAATATAATGGTCCAGGGAATAACCATAGTATTCCAAAAAACATACCTGCTTTAGAATTGTTAATCTTACTGCACCTTCTTCTTCTTTCAGCTGCTCCCGTTAGGAGTTGCCACAGTGGATCATCTTTTTCCATATTACTCACTGCAACACTTGGAGTATTTATATCGCTGTATCTGAGTGGGGAATCACAGCAGCAGCTGATCGGAAAGAGAATTATCGGTATACAGCATCAAGCACACACTGCCTCAGCCACGGCAAAATGTTTCAAAGCCTTTCCTGTATGGACCTCGTGGTTTAGAAACAGTTTCATCCCAAGAACTATAAATCCACTCAATCAATTGCTTCTTGTAGAACTGTTTGTACTTATAAGTAAACTTGCACTACAGTTATAATATTGCATAACCTGCGCCACTTTATAAAGCACGAATTTACATATGATGACGATATCATTTTTAAGATGAAATGCAGCAAAATATGTTGATTATATTATACAGATAAAACTTTAACTTCACTTAAATAATCTGTATTGTTAATAATTAAACATGTGAGGGCACGGTGCCACAGCGCTAGCAAGTTCACGTATTGTTCCTGCCTCACGCTGTATATTTACTGAGGCTGGATAGACGGATAGAATAATTAAATATGATTTATGAAGATATTTCAATGTTCATTAAAAGTTTTGAAGAATCGTTGTTATAAGCTTACAGATGGCTTAACGTCTATTACAGAGCTGATTGTGTGGCGATTGAGTATTTGAGGAAAGAAAAGTAAGGACAGGAATTGGAGATTAGTACGTTTGAAAGAGACAGTACTGCTACAATAAATTATTTCATCAAAGATAGTGCATGGCGCAGCAGCATCTTGTGTGAGACATTAACAATCACTGCGCCATCGTGTTCCCATGTTTAATAATATGCTTTCATTCCAATCATCATGAAAATGATATCACGTATACATCTCAGTATTTTAAATATTCAGAGAGCTGTAATATCACGAATGTAATGGATTCTGTGTCCTGTCGGAGAAAGAGAAAGAACAGAAGCACATAGTGATTCACACACATAGAGCACATAAAAGATCAAATACAAAACAAAGCATTTAACATGCTACTTTAGTTACGATGGGATTTGAGAAACTAGTAAATTAAATGATTTTAAGATGAAGTGTATGGTGTTCTACTTTAATGACAACATAAACTACATGATTAAAGTGGAACTTTCAAGATTAAAGTTGACATTTCGTGCTTTTTCCCCACTGTATGCTTTTTTTTTTTCTCTGTACCCTAATAAGCTTTCATAGAACACTCAGACGGTAGACTACAACTTGCCTTTTCACTGTGACTTTGAAATGTGACTTCTTCTTTATTTTGGCACTGTGTGACTTTGTGAACTTGAGCTTTCGAGTTTCTTCGACACTCTATGTCACTCGGTCAACTCTCTTTGTTGTTTATACCACTGGTTAAACCAACAAAACTTATGTTTTTCATTGCCTTCACTTGTTATTCGTTGAAATGCTTTTGCCATTGTCTTTTCAAAGAATGCTGAGCTTAAGGGCTCAAGGGCTTAAGGACACGCTATGTCACTCAATCAACTTCCTTTTGTTGATTATACCACTGTTTAAATCAACAAATAGTATGTTTGTCCTTTGCCTCCACTTAGTATTCTTATATTTTTCCCCGTGCTTTTCCCATTGTCTTTTCACAGAACGCCTAACTTAAGGGCTATTTATATTGATTTGCATATTCAAAGTGGTGTAATTCTGGGAGGAATTAGGGCGGAACAGCAGGCGTATGCACATGCGTTACTTTTCACGCTGTGAAAAGCGGAAGAACGTGGAAGTTGGAGTACGCACAGATTCCTGCATCTGGATTTTTCTGTGCGTAAGCACATTTCGGCTTTTGTGCTTACGTCATGTCATAGTGCGAATTCTACGCACGGTGTTATGCATGAGGCCCCAGGTCTTAATGGCTAACCTGCTGAGTTTTATAAAAACTTTTCAATTAAGTTAGCTCCCCTTTTACTTGCAACATTTATAGAAGCCAGAGACAATAAAATTCTACCTCAAACTTTTCTTCAAGCATTAATTACCATTTTTCCTAAGAAAAATACGTTCTTATTACAATGTACATCATACAGACCAGTCTCACTTCTGAATAATGATGTTAAGATACTCTCCAAAGTTCTAGGTAGAAGGATTGAGAAAGTGCATCTCTCGGTAGACATTTAACTTCCAATCTTTGATGCCTATTTAATGTAATATGTTCACCCATATAATCTAACAGTCCAGAGATCTTATTATCTTTGGATGCAGAAAAAGCATTTGATATGGTTGAATAGAACTACCTATTCACTACATTGCATAAATTTGGGTTTGGCCCGAATACATGTGCATGGACCAAAGTTTTGTTTACCAGTCCAGAAGGTTCAGTTTGCATTAACAACATTATTTCAGACTACTTCAAACTAGAATGCGGTATTAGACAAGGATGCCCCCTGTCACCACTGCTATTTGCAATCGCCATTGAGCTATTGGCTGTTCACTTTCGAAATGTATCACAGATAAAGTGGATATTCAGAGAAGGACTTGAACAGAAAATTTCACTATATGCAGATGATATGGTACTGTATATGTCAGATACTCAAAATTCTATGCCGGCAGCCCTAAATCAGACGTGCATGGATTATCTACTGTCCATCTTACTTTAGCAATGAAAATTAACATTATCAAGATGAATATCTTCCCTAAACTTCTGTTTCTATTTCAAAACATATACATTAACAAATGATTTTTTAAGAAATTAGATTCAATTATAACTTCATTTATTTGGAATTTGAAATATCCACACATTCAACGGGTGACCCTACAACAACCTGAATCAGAAGGTGGCATGGATCTGCTTAATTTCCTATTTTATTACTGGGCCACAAATATACAAGCTATAAAAACCTGAACATTGACACAAATCAATAGACACACACACTAGCTTGGTTTGCAATAGAAATTTCATCCTTCAGCAGTTCTTTATATTCCTTGCTTTGTACACCAGTAAATACCAGGTATATTCAACATACTTACAACCCAATTTTTCTTTATTCAGAGAATATTTTATTTATTTTATTCATGGACCCCGTGATCATCAGAGGTGACTGTGTGCAGAGGGTGCAGACCTATAAATACCAGTGCAGCTGGATAATAAATTGGACTGGACTGCCAATACTGATGCTCTGTGTAAGAAAGGACAGAGCTGACTATACTTCCTTAGAAGGCTGGGGTCCTTCAACCTCTGCAATAAGATCCTGCAGATGTTCTATCAGACGGTTGTGGCGAGCGCCCTCTTCTACGAGGTGGTGTGCTAGGGAGGCAGCATAAAGAAGTGGGATGCCTCACACCTGGACAAACTGGTGAGGAAGGCAGGCTCTATTATAGAAATGGAGCTGGACAGTTTGACATCCGTGGCAGAGCGACGGGCACTGAGCAGGCTCCTGTCAATAATGGAAAATCCACTGCATCCACTGAACAGGATCATCTCCAGACAGAGGAGCAGCTTCAGCGACAGACTGCTGTCACTGTCCTGCTCCACTGACAGACTGAGGAGATCGTTCCTCCCCCACACTATGCAATTCTTCAATTCCACCCCAGGGTGGGGTAAACATTAATATTATACAAAAGTATTGTCTCTTATACCTTCATTGTTATCACATCTTTAATTTAATATTGTTCTTTATCAGTATGCTGCTGCTGGAGTATGTAAATTTCCCCTTGGGATTAATAAAGTATCTATCTATCTATCTATCTATCTATCTATCTATCTATCTATCTATCTATCTATCTATCTATCTGGAAAACATATGGGATTAAATCATTTAAAGATCTGTATATAAATAAAATCTCTGTATCCCACAAACAATCACACTCTAAATTTATTTTACCATCAACACAATCTCTAAATTTTAAACTTTGCTAAACAAAATCTGCCCAGTTTTCCTCACCTGTCACCTATTTCAATCCCAGAAGAGATATTGATTAGTCTTGGAGACTCATACCACATTTCTATAATATATAAAACAATTTTAAAGTCCCATCCTTTTAAAGATCTCAGAATGCAGTGGGAAAAGGATCTCAACATTTCAGAAAAGGAGTGGAAGGCAGCCATGCACAGAATTCAGTCTTGCTCCATATGTGCAAAGTATTCAATTATTCAATTTAAAATCTTTTACCGAGCACATCTATCGCATTTAAAATTGTCCAAAATGTTTCCAGGGAGATCCAACCTGCGAACATTGCAGTCGAGTTAGCCTCACTAGGCCATATGTTTTGGGTGTGTATTAAATTAATATCATTGTGGACAAAAATTTTTAAATGCTTATCAAACAGCCTTGGTGTCACAATCACTCCTAATTCATTAACAGCTGCACTTGGTGTACTGTCAGATGGACTTAAAGTGGAAAAGGGCAAATAAACTGTAATTGCCTTTACTTAACTATTGGCACGTAGACTTATCTTGCTCAACTGGAAGAATCCTAAATCACTTCTTTCAAGTCAGTGGGTAACTGATGCTATATACTATTTGAAATTGGAAAAATCTAATTCTTACTTAGACGATCTGTTCAAAATTTTTTTTAAACCTGGCAGGATCTTATCAATAACATTTTAGAATAAGCATTTATATTGGGAAGAAGGACTTCTTTCCCTCTTTGTCATGGTTAAAGGTTGAATTGAACATAGTTTGTTAAGTTTGACATGATTGTATGGAATGTTACATGCTTTCAATAAATTCAATAAAAGATTTAAAATAAATAAAGTGTCTGTTCTGCAAATCTGCTGTATCACAAAATGCTGAACAAACTCCATAAATAGAATCTTGGCATGTCTAATTACTGTCAAATATAGTGGAAAGTCATGCTAAGTGCATTTTTATCAGATCTGTTGGTGCATTAAACTGATAGTGAAGAATTAAGTGTTTCATTTTTTTTTCCACTAGATATTTTTATTTACGTTTTAAATCAGATACACGAAAATGCCTTCCAGAGAGGAACTAAACACATTACTTCTTGTGTCAATGGCATGCCAGTTTTTCTGGAAGTGAAAGGGAAAGTTTCACTAGAAATTTATTGTTATTCACAAGTTGTTTTGCTTGTCACTACCTGTACATAACCTATTCAATACTTTACAAAACCATGGCTTGCCATTATTGTATTTAATAATTATATTTGTTGGAATGCTCTGTTTTCTTACTACAAAACTGATCAAAGATAACCTGTCTTTAGACTCGTCTTAAACAGCACAGTTTCTCTGAACACATTATAGTCCATCTTGTGATCTCAGACAGTGCCACTTGTGTACTTATGTACTGTTTTTATATCTTGCTTTGCAGATTTGAATTTTTGTCTTTAATAGGGGACAAGAATCTTACCATGGTTCATGTTGCCCTAGGAGGCCAGTAGAATATGACGGTAAGCATGTAGGATAATACTGTAGCAGAATCCAGAGTTTTCTCTGTCCGGTAGAACCATCTAACCAAATGTTTATATTAGAGGAAACTAACATGGAATCATTAGAATTACCAAAGCTAATAACTTTGGAGTCTGAATACCTAAGTCCTGATCTGTTCAAAGCTGTACTGCAGTAGTAGTGTTTGCTTGAGGGATAACATTAACTTCAATCAGAATAACAGATGCAAATTCCCTTGGCAGATAAAATTCTTTCCAATTAATCATCAGCATATCTGGATTTGACACACGGGTCCTTTCTAACTTGTGACTTTGGTACACCATGAATTGCTAATGTAGAAACTCACTCCACCTCCTTTACATTTAATGTACAGCTCATAACATCGATCAGCATTTAAAAGGCATTATTCAGGAAGAGCAATAACCTTATTTTGAATTAAATCATTCAGCCACATCTTGATGAAAAAGAACTGAAGCAAGAGAGAAATTAGTCCTTGGCTTACAAGTAGTTGAAGTTCATCCATTTTATTGCATGCCATTTAGATATTTGAAAGAAACATTCCCAGTAGAGCTGAAAAAAGCCATCTGTCCTGAAATGTTGTGGAGCTGGAGCTCCTCTCCCATGTTTTTCCTCTTATGCCAGCAGCTCTCCAGCCATATCTGCCTTATCTTTTAGTCAAGACTCTTTGTCATGTTTTGAGACTTGTGCACATCAACAGACTAGGAGGATTCATTTGTAAAAATGTGCATAGAGAGTCATCCTAAATTTGAACATATGTCTATTTCCTTACAATTCCTACAAATAATTTATTAACTGCCCATGTGCGTCAATAAATGCTCCTAAAGCCTTCTGTGGTAAAGCTCATTAGGTGTTTGTGGCAGTGCAAGCATTTTGGTGTTTAATTAAAACAGTGAGGCAGTGCAGACTCCGTGAGTGTAAGTGTGTTGGAGGAAAATTGTTTGGCCACAGAGATTTTGATGATGGAATTTGCTAATTGTGCTTAATTTCATCGAGAGCAGTTAGCACAGGTGACCCTAACTGTGACTCTGCAGGTCGTTTGTTGCACTTGCACTCACTGGGGATAAAAGAGGTCTGAGAGCAAACAGAGCAGAAAAAGAAAATGAGAAAGAAAATGATTGATGAGAAAGGATCAAGATTGATGAAGAAGCAACAGGAAAATCAAGAGAAAAGAAATGAGATAAAGAACAGAGAAGCCGAAGCCACTGCAGATGGAAGGCGCAAAGTGGTCAAGGGAAACCCCCAGAGAAGCATGGTGAGAGGCACTCCAGGGGTGGACAGAACTCATTCTCCAGGGTTCCCGTTGGCAGGATGACCAAGTCAGATTCCAAAGGAAGGTGGCTGGGACAAGAGGTATTTATGAACTATGTTTGCCGTTCTCTCAGCCATGGTGAGCATACCTGGTAATAGGTGAAGAATGAGAGAGAGAGAAAATTATGAATTAAAAGTGATTCTGACTCATTTTATCCTTGTATTTAATGGATTATTTATCTTTATTCTTTGAATTTAGCCTCCTCATGTATCACTATTTGTATGGATGATTTATTTATTTATTGAAGGTTCTCCACATGGTTGGACCTTTTTTAGGACTACTTTGTTTTGTCCAATATATTGAAGAATTTTCTTTACACCTACCCTGTCGTGTGTCCTCATTGTTCTACTCTATTGTGGTTACATATATTGTTGTCCCCAAATTGAAGGGTATCCCTAGGGCTGTGACATCACACATTCCTACTCATGGCCTCTTTCCATATCATGAATCATCTTCTATTTGTGGGCATCTAAATGAACACCATTGTCTCTATCCAAAGAGCATCATCCAATACCCTTATATGTTGTCTAGCAACTGTGATTGACTGTATTCCTTGTTTTTCGTATGAGTTTTCCTATCCGAGATTCATCCTGGTCTCCTAATAGACACTGAGGAAATTCTGTTCAGCAATTATAGGAATATATACCTTTATATGTGCCTCCAATCTTGTGTGGTTTGCAGACAACTTAAGGAGCAAGACCTTTAGTGTCAGCTTTGGCAATTCATCATTTCCTACAGCTAGTTGCTGTTACCAGCAGGGTACCGCAAGAGTTTGTACTGGGACCAGTTTTTTTTTTTAGTATTTGCCACTTTGTACTGTTCTTAATAAGTACTATATCACTTTCCTCTGTTACATAGATGATAACCCAAATCTTCAGCTGCTTCGAAGATATCAAATATTGAATGGCAACAAACTTTCTTCAACTAAAAGATTCAAAACAGATTATACTTTTTGCCCTTTTCATCCTCTGTTAATAGTTTTAACAGCGGCCTTGGTCCATTAACTTTACACATCAGATCTTATGTTAGAAACCTTTGACTTATATCTAAAACCTGGTCAAAAGTGGCTTTTTTCAGGTTAGGACCATCACTAATATTAAACCATTTCTATCCTTTAATGATCTGCAAAAACTTATTCATGCTTTTTTAATTTAGACTACTGTAAACCCCTCTATGATGTTGTTTGCTACTCATTTCTGTCTCAACTACAACTAATTCAAAATGCTGTTTCCAGAATTTTGACTAACACTTCAAATTTCATCTGTTAGCTTTCTTCATTGGCGCCCTATAAAATACAAATAGGTGTTTGAAGTCTTATATAAATATTCTCCCAACAACCTTGTTGATTTCCTCTGTTCCTGCTCATTCAGAAGGTCTCTCAGATCCTGCAATCAGTTATTACTGTCTGCCCCATGCACATGCTTGAAGTTGAGAGGTGATCATGCCTATGGGTCCTCCGCTATGGAACAGTCTGCTCTTCGCGGTAAGATTAGCTCCCACAATCAATTATTTTAAATCAGAGTAAAAAAACATTTATTCATATGCCTATAGGTCACATTGACAGTCTAGATTAACTTTGCAGTTTTAACACTGTTGTTTTATTTTCTAATTCTGTTAACTGTCAGGCATTCCTCTGGAGTCACTTTAGATTAGGTGTCCCTAATTATGGAGTACTCAACCATGTTGGGTGGAGTGGTTGCTCTGAGGCTAGGGATCTGTGCTGGCAATCAGAAAAATTGCCAGTTCAAATCCCGTAAATGTCAGAAGTGACTCTACACCGTTGGGCCTTTGAGCAAGGCCCTTAACCTGCAATTGCTTCATCCTAGGTATGATGCATAGTGATGTTAATAAGGTCAATTATGACAGCTTGTTTAGCTCCTTTGGTTATTGGATGGAATGCCCAAACATGATTCTGATCTCACCTTCTCATGTGTTGTTTTCATTATTTTCAACACACTGGGTTTATTGTCTCACTAATGTACATACAGTCGCTTCTATTTATCTTTGCACAAGGGTTCAAATATGAAGTATCTGTAGTAATTGTAGAATTATAAAGTAATATTGTCCATTCTCAGAAGGTGGAGCATTGTTTGCGGTCATAAAGATAAAAGCAAAAGAACTGTTGATTGAGTTTGTTATCTAATTTTTTTATACTCTCTAAGTTCTTATTTTTCATTAATTTTATCAAATATAGGTTTTTCAGTTTCTCAAGGGCAACTTTCCTTTTCTTATAACAATGAGTAAATTTTCCATCGCTGGGTTTCTCTTCTGCACAGATATTTGAAATCCATAATTCAGAAAGGAGATCTGTGGCACCTATGTAAAACTCTGCAATCATTCCATCATTTGCTAACAATGCAAGTTCTGCTAGATTTTTCAAGGTGTCTGATCATTGTGGAAAGAGGTTTTGTGTTCACACTTGACATTTTACAATTGACATCCTGTTGTAATCATTTTAAATGACATTTCACTAGCTTTTTTTGATTAATTTGATTCATTTTCTTGTGGCATCTACCTCACTTCGGAGAGTTTCTGCTTCTTCAGATTAAGTTTACATGTTGTAATTACTTGCTACTGTTTAATTCTGACCTCTGCTGCATGCTTGATCATCAGTTACATTTGTTTGCTTTGTCTGTTTTTCTGCAGCTTCTCTTCCTAATCGTGACTTTCATTGCTCAGGTGATTCATTTTGTCAAGCTTGGTGAACACTTCTCTGCAGAGCTTTTCCAATTATCTTCATTTATATTTGACATCATTGATTACTTAAATATGCTGGACGATTCAACCAGAGTGCTAATTTGAAAGCTAATTGCCCTGAATTTCAGTAAAAATGGCTTTACCTGGAAGCCACCTCTTTATATTAACAAAACTGCTTCCAATTTAGAAGCAAGGTTCATTTATTTATAACTGCAAGGTGGACTATGAGAATAGCGAAGATCTACATTTTTAGATATTTACTTTGCAGCTTCACTGGAATATGCCATAAAGCCTGATGAGCAATTAGATATTAGAGTATATAAACATGGAACCACAGTTGAACTAACTTTCATTTTGTCCCTGAAACAGGGCTTTACGAAGATTTGCCTGTTTTTGTGTCTAAAATAAACAGTAAATACAATAAGTACTTTAATATGAATGTGGACACAATAAAAGCTCTTCCCTAAATGCCAATCTATTACTGTGCAGTCTCAATAGACTAACCATGATAGTCTGGGACTTTATGTCAAATTATCTGATTAGTCAGATAATCATCATAAAAAATTTTTTGCTGTCAAGGTTTTGGAGGTTATGGGAATTTCATGGTTTCTTACAATTTAATGTAATATCAAGGGCAATTCTTTTTATTTTCTTAAATAATTAAAGAGATGATATAAACGTCCTATTAGCTAGAGGAGTTTAAGAAAATATTGCAGTCTGAGCAGCCTGATTCCAGATTCAGTGATGCTGGGTAATAACATGTCACCCCCCTGTGCTTTCCACCTTTGTAAATTTAAATTAATGAGAGAACAGTACATTTTATTATTGATTTCTAACATGAAACTCACACACTTATACAGCCCCTGCTGATTCTAATTAATGCTTTTTAAAGAATAGCATTATTCCAGAGTCTTCAAAAGTGGTGATTGTTAGACCTTTAAAGACATCTGAGTTGTAAACGGATATTTTTAGGTTTATCACACAACTTTTCTTTTACCACTTTCTTGCTAATCTTAAAACTAAAATCTTATAAAAAGCACAATCTTCATGAAAAAATTCTGCCCCTCAGTGTGGTCACAGAAACCTTCTTAAAATTTGTTGTAAAATATTTTTCATATCACCAGAAGGAAAGAAAAATACTTTGATTTTATTTTTTGATGCTTTTTTATCATACTGTATCATTTTAATACACAGGCATGAAAATGCATTGGATTGTCAGATGTCTTTCTTAGTAGGAGAATTTTAAATTCTTTTGGTATGTCCAATGACAATGTAAAAGCCAGTGCCATAAATCTAGACCTCAGGCTACCAATAAAGTTATTTGTAGTATAAATCATGAAAAGTTTTACAAAATAAAGAAACACACAATATAGTTTAAATGCATCATTGACAGAAGCAGTCATTTAAATAACTAAAAGTATTACCAAAAGATAAATAACAGTAATATCTACAGTGTAACCCACAGTCACATATACCAATAACCTTTTATTGCAGAGAAGAATTTTAAATTACACAATAAAAACTGTGAATACTGACACACCATCCAGAATAAAGTCAGCCTTTTTAAAAGAAAGTAAAAAAAACAGTTCTTTCAAGATCCCATAAAACAGGGACCAACTGCCCTGCAAGAACAAGAAACAAATTAACAGCATTTAGTGCTTAGGAAAAAAAAAGAAACCCTGAAATTATAAATTCAATACTACCGCTCTTTCATAAAATCATTGCGAAAGACAGTAATTGAAAATCAAACAGCTACCTTGCATTTCTGTATGTTTACATAAACACAGCATCTCTCCCCCAACCACTGTTGATAAATGATCACTTTCTCACTTTCCGGCCCTTACATATAAGGGGAGCTGTCAAATGAGCCTTGTTACACAATTATTGATCTCAGCTGTACTTCACTTCACAGCTTCATTCAGTAATTAATTCAAGTTCCATGTCATGTGTACACAGTACAGTAACATTCTTATTTGCATCTCTTCCACAGGCCAGTGACAGTAATCCAATACCAACAACAGAAAAAAAGATTAATAAATAAAAAATCTGAATGCAACTTATAGACACATAATATTTACATTATATACAAAGCAATCATACATTTGTCAGTATCACAGGCCATTGACTAATGTTAACACTAAATGGTTGACACTGTCTATGCATCTACTGGGGCAAGTGGTAATGGTAATGGGCTTGTGCTATTTGCCAGAATGAACTGCAGAAGATAGAACAGAGACCATGCAGAATACCTGAGGTTTTATTATTATTGTTTGCCTTTGTAAGGCATCATGCATGTTTTTAATTAATATATATATATTAATTATATATTATATTAAATATTATATTAAACTTAGTATATCCTGAGTGTAATATTCTGTGCCACATCAGGAGAAGAGAACAAAGAGACGTCAGAAGAGGGCGCCGGCATCGTGCAGCCGTTTCCATCTGATTACATATAATGAACAACTACCAGTGCTAGATCACAAGCCACCTGCGACATTTTCATCCTTGTCATCTTTACCTTTTCGTAAGCTTTTTCTAAAGACTATATATATCCAGACATTACTGTCAGTCCTATTTTCTATTATTCTTTGTTTTGTATTATTGCTTTAATAAATAACATGCTGCTTTTAACTTTCTACGCTTTGTCTTAATATCTAGAGTTACTGAAGTAATAAGGTAGATTTCTTTGAGCACCTGGTAAAGCTGGAGGTTTATTAAGGGCTAAAGGTGAGAGCTCCACCCAAAAGTAGGGAACAGTACGTGAAGTAAGGCACTCTTGGCTGATAAATGGCCTATAGGCAGGGATGCTAAGCCTTTGTATGTTTAAATGTATTCTTGGAGACCAAAAGTAATAATTAGGTCTGAGATATCTTTAAAACATTGTATGTTGTTTGTACAGATAATAAGTAAGTCTCTTGAAGTGCTGATAGAGTGACAGGCTGTGTTATTTGTAAGGCACTTGTGTGGTTTAAAGTGCTAGAGATTAACCAGCTGTGTCTTTGTCATTCATAGGGCACTGTTGAGTTTCTGTGTATATGCTTATAGCTATGTATGCTAAGGTGCAATAGTAGACCAACCCGATAATAATTCTGGTGAGTACACTTACCCCTAGGTAAAGGGTAAGTAGAGGGATATACCATGATAATACGCCCGCTTAAGGCCAGTTGGTGTCATAGCAGTTTAAAGTGATAACTAAATAAGTGCCTTCATTAGAAAATGGTTTAACAGTATTATGAAGGAACTTACAAGGGTGTGTAAATGGGTAGATATAGTGTTGGGGGTCAGAGCATGGACTTTGACAAGGTGGTAGCATGACATGTGAAAATGCACTTTACTTTCATAATAGTTTAAATATGGTTCTAATTACTCCCCACTAAACAGCCATTTTCCTTGTCCCTCGAACACCCTGGCACAGCTTAATGTTACTAGGTTTGCCAAATTAAAGAGTACATGATTATTCATAGGTTCATCAATTAGTAGCTTCCAAAATTCCTTTCCAACAGTAAGAAGTAAATCTCTAATAGAGTTTTTTTTCACACTGGCAAGCAACAGAAGACCCAAATGTATCAGCTAAAAACAATTCTGTAGTAAATTAAAAATATTAGTTCATATTCATTATTTTATCAAAACTAATTTTTACGCAGCTATGTTTATTGCTTCCTGCAGAAAGCCAGCTGTAGACACCTTCGATAATGATGTACCCTCTCAAGATGCACAGATTGATCTGCTATTGAGTGAAGCTAGAATTTTGCCTGCTAAACAAAGAAAGCATCGACAAGATCACAAGCATTTTCTCTGACAGTTTCAAGGATGTTGGTTTATTAAAAAAGTACCAACTTCCATTGGGTTTCAAAAATCTATCAGTGTCATATTCTGGTCATGCACAATTTGTTGTTTATTACTACGCAGACCACAACCACTTGTTTTTAAAGTAAACATGTTACTGAAAGAAGAAGAATATAATTTTTTTGGTATATGTTTTATTTATTTTGTCTTCAATGCATAATATATAGTCTAGCAGCAGAAAAATCTGAGCTTTAAATTAAACACAACACAAACTGTTACTTTGTAACATATCTATGAATGTACTCCCATTGTGTATTTCACTTACGGTAATTTGAAAGCTAACTTAATACAAACCAGACTAACCCTTGTGTTGCTAAATCATAAATCATTAAACTGCTTTCCTTCAGAAGATACACACATCATTGCATACTGTTTATAAATTTCTGACACATTTTACTCTACAGAGGCATTTTTGTTTTCTGCTTCTGTACATTTAATCATCATATTTATATTAATAAATATTAATTGTTTGATTTGCTTGTTCTGCAGTGGGCTGGCGCCCTGCCTGGGGTTTGTTCCTGCCTTGCGCCCTGAGCTGGCTGGGATTGGCTCCAGCAGACCCCCGTGAACCTGTGTTAGGATATAGTGGGTTGGAAAATGACTGACTGACTGATTTGCTTGTTGTATAAATCAAATGGTTTAATGTCTGTATCAATTGGGTAATTTACAATAATAGGTTTCATACTGCATACATCACTTTTAATGAATAATAAACAGAAACAAAGAAAATTGGAACATTTTAAAACACTAGTATCATATTACAGTGAAACCACTGTAGAAACTGGAAGCAACTTTGCGTTTACAACCTAGTGATCATACAGAATCCATTGTAAGAGGCAATCTTAGAAAGTTAATGTTTGATGTTAAATTCAAATTTTGTTTGATTCATTTCAATAATAAAATATCATTGGGCTACCTAGAATATGGTATAGCCTTTTACCTCCTGTAAGTTAACATGAGATAGAACTTTCTTAGCCATACCTGTAGAACAGAGTGTTAATTAAGCCAGTTAGGAAATAGTCTTACTGCTAGCATGGACTGTTAGATATGTTTGCTAATAGGAGATGGCATACAGTTTTCTGACCATGTCTAACGTATTTAACATTTATAACTTACTTAACGTGCCTCAAGTACGACTGTATGACCGAAGTTGGAGAAATAAAACAAGATGTGTAAGCCTTAAACAGAACTTTTCTTAAACAAAGACCTTTCCTTTCTTTGATACCAATTTTTTCTCTATTTATGTTTTGCTTTGAAGTTTTACTAAAGCTTTTAAAACAAAGATATTTTGTCTGTGGAATTATTTGAACATGCGTCATACTGGTGCTTGAATCATCCTATGAAGCAAACTAAAAGCTGCAGAAATTTGGTCATTTTGGATAAACACAGCTACATCCAGAATTTGTATATTTCTGCAAATACATTTACGTAGTGTATGGTGTAACATTTTATACTTAATATTCATTTGAATTTTCATTTTAATTATATTGTGTCAGTGTGTTCAGTGTTCTGAGTTTGTTGATGAAGTATTATACAATATACAAATTAACTGAACTAACTGTTAAAGAATCAATTGTTTCATTTATGATATTATTTAAAACCTTTCTAGTTTGGGTGCTATTATCATCATACTCTACTTGATCCCTCAAAAGCTGTGCATCAATATACATTTTGTATAGTTTGATTCTGTCAATAGTTGAGGGTCTGCATATCTGTTGACCTCCTAGAATGTGATTTACAAAGGAAACATTATCGATTTCAGAACATTGTGATAGCAGAAAGTCACAAGACAACCTTGAAAATCTTCTTGTAATATTAACTCTAACAAGTCACACACTTCATTACCATTTTGCAAGGTAAGCCAAATGTTTATTGAACCAATTGTATTTTCTATTGTTGTAAATGGGGAAATGTACACAGGGGACCATTGTGCTACATTATTCTGTACTTTTATGTATATTGCAACACAATATGCAGTAAGAATCGACAATTTAGGTCCTTGAAAGACATAGTGGCTGCTGGTTTTTGTAACAGTTGCAAAGATAGTTCTTCTTTTAATTTATTTAAAAGAATAATTCAAACTGCAGTCTAATCATCTTTTGAAAAAAAACTGCAAGGTCACATTGCTGGACAGAACAGGGTTGCAAGCTAATGTGCAAACAGTAACAGGAAAGAATGAGGATTTCTCTTAGAGGAAGCTGCTTAGTCCTGCAGGTGCCAGAAATAACAAACATAGTTAAAGCTTATGTTGCATATTGTATGTAGGCTTTTCTTACTTTACATTTTTCACACAGTGAGCACAGGAGTTTGCCTTTAATTATTAAGGCTCTGCTAAAAGCTATATAATGTCAAACTGTCTACTGTTTATTCCAGTTTATTCAAGTCATACCATGGAGCCACTGGTTTACAAGATCCCATATGTTCATAGAGCAGGTAACAGAAGACAATAAAAAAGGGTTGTAGCTGTAAACAGAATGCAGAGATGGCCAAGAGGGTGAAGTTACTACAGAAATTGCGAGGTAATTTCCTGTCTTGATTTCGCACTTGAATAACCAGAAACGAGTCTCATTCTTAACCTCATTTTTTTGTATCTGAGTGTACGTATTGCCCTTCTACCCCTGAGCTGTCAACACATAGTCCCAATTGTTTTGATATTCAATTGTAGTTAATGCATTGGATTTTGTCAAAAACAAAAAATCAAGATATTCTGTGTATTGGGCCCTTGCCTGTTCTTAATGATTCTGCTGAAATACTCTCCTTGAGAAAATATATAGCACATCTCTTCCACTCTGTAAATAAAAACTGGTTTAAACTAACTTTACTTCCAGGCCAAGGAGAATATGTCACCCTGGAGTAAGTTTGCTTGTAATAATTTAAGAATAACATAATATACTCAACCTTAATTTAATTCAGTGTTGTGGAAGCCCATTCTGAACTCCACTTACACTAACACAGGGTCAATTTAAATGAGCAAGTTTTTCTGGATTTTGTAGGAGAACTAGAGTAATGTGAATGAAACCAACAGAGACACAGAGAAATTTTGAAAATGCCACACAAACAACATTAGGATTCTGGAACCGTGAAGCAGAAGCTATAACTACTACACCAACATGCTGCCCCATACCTCAAGTTATGTACAATAAACATCAAACTACACCTTAATGGTGCACCAGCATGTTTCTGTGCATGTGGCAGTGATCAATGTACCTTGCTCCATACCTTGTTTTGTAAATTGGACATGGAGCACCATGACAAGCGTAAACAAAAGCCAAACATTTTCTTAGAAGGTTTTTTTGATCTGTTCAGTAAAATAGAAGTACGCAAGTCATAACAAGACAAATCTTGTTTATGGAGACTCAAGGAATATAAATGTGAATGTGTAATTGAAAAGCTTTATGATGGGGGCACATTCATTAAAACACATTTTTCTGGGATATTCCTTCCAATTTACATGCAAAAAAATGTAAATTAAAAGATATCTAACATGGGAGCTTTGACATAAATTACATTATATCAGACATATTTTTTTCCTTTTTTCCATTAAAATCAAACACAATATCAGTGGTTTCAGATATAGTTTTAATGAAGTGACTTTGTTCATCATTAAAAGCATTACTGTTTCACGTGGATAATGTTCTATCTAAATGCAAAAAAATGCATCCAAAAGGATGTTGGTTTTAGAGCAGTTCTATTCTCTTTCTTTGTTTCCTTTTTATTAGCCATTCAGACAAAGGGTTTTACAGCCTGATCTCTTTTCAATTTCATTTGCTGGCATTGAACTAGGATATGAAATTGTCCTTATCAAAGCTGTGATGGACTTGTTTTATTCTGAAAACCAATGCTTTTGTTGCACTGATCTGTTGTTTATTGTTTATCAGTGTCACAATAAGGCTGGCTGAGAAAATTTAAAACAGGTTTTTAGGTATGGTGGAGTGATTGACACTGACAACAATGATTACGTACTCTAAATGTAACAATGTATTTTTACAATTCATTTATGGCATGGAAAGTAATCTCCAATGCCAGTGGAACATAAATACAAATTGTATTCTTCATGTAATTATGCAACAAACCAAAAAAAGGGAAAAAAAGTCATTGTCTGTCCCTGACAGCAAACTTTATTGTAAGGGTATGGTTTTGGATACCTGCTTTGCTAATCTAAATGTTTGTAAATAAGAGTTGCTTTGTACTGTGCTTGCAAGATTTATTCTAGCAGTCTAAATACAAGATCCTTGCAACCAAAAAATGACAAGGTAAATTCATACATAGCGGGCAGTATATCCCAGAATAACACTAGTAAAGCAAAGAGTTACAAAACAGAAGAGTTACATGCTAGCACTGTAGTTTAGGTGCTGCAACAATACGTCTATTACTCATATACTATTATGTAACTATATTATTTAGGTCTTCATAATACTTAAAAAGCATCAGGGAACTGTTTATTTATCTCTGCAATGTGACTTGTTTACAGAACTTGACTTTGGAATGGTCTGAAGTGGCTCAATTGAGACATATTTCTTTTGATAGTACATGTTTAGTATAAGACCCAGTAAACTTTCATATTAAGAAGTAATTTTACCATCATGTTAATACGTCACACTGCACAGAAATGAGTAACACATCTACTGATGTTGCAAGTCTTATGAAGACCAAAAGAAGCCTTTGTTTAGATCTTGTTACATAAAAGTAAATGAGTAATAGATGCATTTTTGCAGTACTTAAACTAAAGAGTTACCATTTATTTAAAGAAAATTAAGCTACAGGAGGAAGAATATATATGAGTGCTGTGGCATATTTATTATTCTCATAATAAATGGAGTGATTTTTTTTTAGTAATGTGAGGCAGAGATTTAATGGGCAAATCCAGAGAGACACTCTGGATAGATGAGGGATTGACACAAAAGAGTCTAAGAAATTATCAATCAAAAAACAGACCAGACAAGCTTGAAGTAAAAATTAAAACTGGGAAAAAACAAAGAGAAACTAATTCTCTTAAGTTAAATAAAGACCTCAGAGGTAGGACATGAGAAGTAGTATTGAAGCATTCTAGGTCCAGTCACAGCAAGGAGTAGGAGGCCACTTCTGAGAACAAATGACATCATAATTTTACAGCACCCCTGGCCATGTTTATATAATAATGAATGATCTACAGCCATATTTTCAGAATAATCATCTTCCCACTGTTATAGCACACAGGAAACATCTTGTAAGCTAACAGTTACAGTATATTGAAACTAGCTACAGCTATTCCTGAACTGCTATTGAACTTGCATCCACTCTTTCATTGCTCCCGATCGTCTTCCAGAATCAAATTACGTCTCTTCTATTATCTTTTATGAGATTCTATTTACCCAGTGCCCCAGTAGTTCCCTCCTGCCTTTGTGCACCTTCCCAGGCTTGTAAGGTGTAAAGCTAATGTTTTGTGGGTTTATGGAATGCAAAGCTCAGTACACCTATGCGACATTTCACTGTCAATCACCAATCCAGGCTCATCTATCATCCGAGTTGTATGCTACCTAAAAACAATACAATTTGCATCCATGACCACCTGTGCATTGATGCAGTGATATTGCTTGCGATTCACATATGCATGCTTATCCACAATTGGGGAAATGATCTTTATGTGTGTGCTGATTTACATGAATACAGCCTGCTTTAACATTATCGTAAGTTGAGTTGTGTGCAAATTTATAAAATGTGTATTACCTTATATGTTGTAAGGATTTTCAAAGCTTGGTGCAATATTTGGGAAAAGCTTGGTTGTGACATGCCCAATTCATCACTATTGAAAAGCTGTCTTATCCATTTGACTAAAAACCATAATATTACCAACACTTTATTTTTGGATAACATCGCATGGCTTCTCCGCAGAAATGGATCAATCATGTGAAATACAAGATTTGTTACAAATATTATTCTATCTCTGTCAGATCGATATCGTTTTCCAAATTCATTGCTGGCTAGTATTTTCTAAACATTCTAACTTTAATGACTGTCATGTTCTGGAGGATCCTATTGAGAGAACAGCTCACAAACTCTCTATAAAGTTAGGAGTAGTTCCCTAAACAAGGACAATTAATAAAATGCTTTTACTCCTAATTCTGGGAGTAGGACCAAATTTGCGTCATTCTGATATTTTTTATCCACGAGGAGACACTGGATAAATACAGGGACAGATAATAATTAAGCATGCAGTTTGCACTTAAATAAGATGACCATTGTGTCAACAAATGTATGCATGTATGGTATACATAAGACCTGCAAGTGACAAATGGCATCAAAGTTCAGAATGATGAAGCTGATGATGTCATCATCACGGAAACCAAAATATGGTAATAAATAACCCATGAAAAATATTAACTTAGGAGAATCAGAATGTTATGGTCTCTGATTAAATCGTACCAACTGGGAGTTGAAGAAAGTATAAAAAATTGAGCTAACAAAAAGTGTTCTTCTCCATGAGCCTTTCTGGACAAGTATTGAACTCCTAAGAATGCTATGGGCAAGAGTAGATCAACTCATGTTTGTCAGAATGTACTGTCAAGAAAAAGGGAGAAGACCATGAGTCCCCCCAAAAAATTGATACAAATTTATTATTTATTAATGCAGTTACCAAAATGGTGGAGTTCTCAAAGTCAAGTTCAGAAGATAAGGCCATGCCAACCTATTTGAGTGTAACCAAAACCCTTTCTTCATTCAAAGAATTTGTAGAAATCTTGGCAACCTTTAAAGAGTATCTGGATGACCTATTGGGACAACATACTGTAACAATTAGATAACCAAAGAGAGTCTGATGGACTGAATAACTCACTCTTGTTTGCCATACTTCTTAAGTCCTTATATCATTAAACATAAAAATGCAGAAGAACACAAAAGAGAGAAAGAGATACAACCATCTTTACAGCAGTGACATCTTGAGCTGACTGCATAGCTCAGCAGTTTAAAACTATAAATGCAATATAAATAGTATTTTATATTATAGCAAACATTTTGGTATGCTAAATGTAATGAGACTGATTTATGGTATACAATAATTGTCTTGCATTACATCCTCCTGAAAGAAATCACATACTATTCCTTATAGTGTGCTAAATTCTAGCTGTCAGCAAAATATTGAAAAAATCAATCGTAATGTGTCTGCTAAACCTTTATAACTCAACTGAATAAATGTTCATGCAAGTACTGTACATTAAATTAACATTTTTTCTCAGTAGTCAATGTTTTGGGCACACATAAGTGGAAATAGCAAACTGACAAATGCAAAAAAAGACACTATACTCTTCACACCACCATGTGTCTGTTCCTTCTCGATGAGGCTAATGGGGCAAGAAAACAGACTGAACAGGCAAGACCATATAACATCAGTAACATTGACATCCTAAGGAGTTTTTTGTCAGTTCAAGAAATGTATTCCCAGTAGTGTTGTGAGTCTGTCCCAGTTCTTCTCCCAGTGAGCTGTCCCTTGTATACTCCACACAGAATAAATACATCTTAACTATATGTCTAAAGCACCTTATTTGGCTCCAAGTTCTAATCTGAGGCCCTTCTTTATTATGAAATCTTTACTTGGTCAGGTAAAGTGAGCTCAGCAATTCCGCCTGGAGTCCTCATTTAGGTAATCTGTACTTGGGATTGTTTTTAAGGATACGGATGTAGACTGACTGGTAGATCAAAAGGTTTACACCAAGATTTAGGTAACTCTTCAACATGATTGTCTACAGCAAAATTGGCAAACCTGCTGCTGCTGCACTTATGTGTTCCACATATACAGTACTTTCACTCATAAACAAAGCCTCAAAGAGCCTGAATTCCTCCACTTGTGGTGGCTGTTGCCCCTTTAGATGTAGACACTTCTTTCCTATCTTCCAGACTGCAGACTTGGATGTATTAATTCTCATTTCAATCATATTATAATCAACTGTGAACTACTCCAGTACACAAATGAGTCTGATAAAGCCAAGAGGAACACATCAGTGTCAATTAGCTGACATGCAACCATTAGAAAGTCTCTTTCCTATCATCTCATTAGATCTGAGGGGAAACTGTTTACCATTCATTCATACAGAAATGCACAATTTAATCAATATCTTGTATTCAAAGTTGTTTAAACTGTTCATCTCCCTGACTATGAGAACACAGGCACATCATTGTTCTGCATAGCAGTTTCAGGAACAGGGCATATAAAGTTTCAGCCTGGTCACTACAAGTACATTAATTATTTAGTTTATAAACATCTAGCCACATTACCTATCAAAGACAATAACAGAATAATTAAAAAAAAATATCTGTACCTTCTGCATTCCTTCTATGCCTTTCCTTGTTATCCACATGTGTCTGAATCTCTTTTACCCAGTGCTCCCTCCCTTGAGCACATTCCTGTAAAGCCTGCTTCACCAACTCTATCATTTCAAGGTGCCTTGCTTACCTCCTGTCCACTTTTTGACTACCACCAATGGCAGATGGCCCCCCATTAGCCACTGGGAAAAAATCATTTGTATTCTTGCGAATACTTCCCTTTACTGAAAGCAACTCACAACATGTTTCCCTTGCATTTATTCCTTCTCCTTGTGTGTCTCAACCTTTCATGCTCAGCACTTCCTCTTTTGATCATGTAAACAAAATCAAACTGACCAATCAGATTCCTCAGAGGGATCAGAAATATAGATAAACAGTAAACTTTGTTTTATTACATAGTAGACAGATATCATTAGACATTGATTCAGTAGTATGTTAGTGTCTAATAAAGTCTGTTTGATCTATGTATAGAAAAAATATGTAAAATAAACAGAATAAACATAGTGACCTTCACTTAAGTTCACAGTGACATTAAATTATTACTTTCCCGTCTACCTCTGAATAATGAAAGTAATACTATTTCAACGACAGACAGAAAACACAAATGAGCGCATACATAGAATGCATTATATATTAAAATACATATACAATGATGTATTATTTATTAATAATGATGAGGGCAGATAAAGAGGCATTTGTTAGAGGAATCTGTGAGCAAGTGACACACCATCTGTGGTCTAGCAAACCATGCCCTGCTTACAGAGGAAAGTATTACACACATCCGAAACTGTTCCTCGGAGAGTTGCAGTCAGGGTGGCTGATGGAACGGTCTTTACAGATGACACTGCAGTAGTGACCTACTGGGCTGGCTACTTTGAGCAGTTGTTCAAAGCTGATCCTCTGGCTAGGACATTGGATATCTCTGGGTCCACGGTTCTTGAGGCTGAACCACCCAATCTCAGTGAAATTGCACAGGTGGTGAACCAGCTGAGGGGAGGAAAGGCTGCAGGGATCTGTGGTATCCAGGGTGAACTTCTCCAGGCTGGTGATAAGGCTGTCCTCCTGGCATTGCAATCAATCTTTGTTTCCATTTGGGAGACTGGCATCATCCCAAATGACTGGAAAACGGGACTTATCGTCCCTATATGGAAAGGGAAGGGTGATCGCTTGGATTGCAATAACTACATTGGGATAACACTGCTCTTGGTGCCAGGTAAGGTCTTTGCTAGGGTAGTCCTCAATAGGATCCATGGTCACTTGCTCACCTACCAGCGACTGGAACAGTCTGGTTTTACGCCTAAGAAATCTACAATCGACCACATCCTGGCACTGATGGTTCTCATGGTTGTGCAGAGTTTCTTTGCAGCATTTGTTGATTTTCAGAAAGCGTTCGATTTAGTTGATCGAATGAGTGCTGTGCAGAGTGGAGGCAGAACCACTGTGTTTTTCCCAGTTGATTCTGGGGTTCATCAAGTGTGTGTTCTTGCTCCTACTCTGTTCAATGCTTGTATGGACTGGGTGTAGGGCAAGGTTGTGGGGTCCAGTGGCTGTGGGGCATCTGTTGGTGAAGAAAGATTCACGAATCTTGACTTTGCTGACGATGCTGTAATCTTCACTGAGTCAATGGAGGCTCTGATCGGGGCGCTTGAGAGACTGAGCAAGAAGTTTGAGTGTCTGGGCTTGCGAGTGTCCTGGATAAAAACCAAGATCCAGGCTTTTAATGACCTCTTAGACACAGCCATTATCAGTGTGTCTGTTTGCAGAGAGAGTGTCAACCTTGTCAAGAGGTTTACTTACCTTGGCAGTGATATTCATGTCTCTGGTGACTCTTCCTATGAAGTCAGTCGACGGTTTGGGAGAGTATTGGGAGTCGCTGGAAAGGGGTTTGTGGCGCCACCGATATCTATGCAAAAGGACAAAGGTCCAAGTCTTTAGAGTCCTGGTGCTTCTTATCTTGCTATATGGTTGTAAGACATGGATGCTATCCAGTGACCTGAAATGAAGACTGGACTCCTTTGGTACTGTGTCTCTCCAGAAAATCCTTGGGTACCGTTGGTTTGACTTTACATTGAATGAGCGGTTGTTCATGGAGTCCCGAATGAGGTACATTACCTGCATTGTGAGGGAGCATCAGTTACGGCACTACAGCCATGTGGCGTGTTTCCCTGAGGGTGATCCAGCTTGTGAGATCCTCATTGTTGGGGACCCAAGTGGCTGGACCAGGCCAAGGGGTCGCCCATGTAACACCTGGCTGCGTCAGATAGAGGGTCATTTCCGGAGGGTGGGACTGGACCGCGTGTATGCCTGGGGGGTTGCCAAACGGGATGCCGAGTTGTTTCTTCGGGTAGTGGGTGCAGCAACGCACTGTACCAGTGCATGTTCCCGACTTGACTTGACTTGATATACAATGATACATATTTGCCACAGTCAATGACTGTTGAGTAATCTAATGATACGTGAGTAAAAACATGTTTTGAATGCACTGGTGCAAAGAATAATGGTCTTGAGCTGTTTGCTAGATTGTAATGACAAAAAGTGAATCGATGAGATCTTTAATACTACAGTTTTTCATTTCTAAGGTAGCATATGTGATATATGCCTTGAACAGAACTGTTTTCCTATATTATTCAGTACTGACATCAACTACTCATGCAGTTTTTTATTATCCTAAGTTGAGCACTGCGTCACAAGACAAATCTCTGCATAACTCCTCATTATTACCGATGAGATGATCAGGCCTACAACAATGTCATCAGCAAATTTAATAATGGAGTTAGAGCTGTGTTTGGGAACACAGTACACTAGGGTGTTCATCACACTACACTACCCATTTGATGATCAGCACAGAAAAAGTACTGGAGTATACCATTTTGGAAATCCAAACTCTGTCTAGTTCCAGAGGTTTGAAGAACTAGGCCCCAAGTCCAGAAGCTTGGTGGTAACCTTTGATGGTACAACAGTGTGAAATGCTGGGCTATTCTGTACAGTATAAGCAGCAGCATAGCAGTGTTGATTATGAAGGCTATCTCAAGATGGTATGAAGTGCAAGAGATATGGTTTCATTTTTATTTCTGAAAAATCTGACCATACTAGCTGTCAAATTGATTTTTAAACACTCAGGAACATTTTTCCCTTTGCATTTTACTGTTGTGTGTCAGACTTCCAACCATTCATTATCCAACCCACTATATCCTACCTACAGGTTCACGGGTGTCTGGTGGAGCCAGTCCCAGCCAACATAGGGGCAACGGTGCAAGGCAGGGAACAAATCCCAGGCAGGGCGTCAGGACACACACATACACACACACACACACACACCAAGCACACACTAGGGACAATTTAGGATCGCCAATGCACCTAACCTGCATGTCTTTGGACTGTGGGAGGAAACCGGAGCACCCGGTGGAAACCCACGCAGACATGGGGAGAACATCCAAACTCCACGCAGGGAGGACCCAGGAAGGCTACCACTGTGCCACCATACCGCCCTGTGTCAGAGTTACTTAGTGATAAAAACTATTAATTTTCTAAGCAGTTCTCACCTCAATTTAGTTTTGCAATACTGTTCATAGCACTAGGGTGTTGTACCGTGTTAGCCATTATGAATGTAGTGAGAAGTCAAGCTAAGTGACACCTTTTATTGGCTAACTAAAAAGATTACAATACTGTTCATGAATGTTTTTTAGAAGTCTGACCATCCATGTTTAAGCCAAGAAGCTCAAACTCATTTAATCCAATACAGGTTGCAGAGGGGTAGATATTATCCTGACGACACCAAATAACACTAAAAACAGCCCTAGACTGTAATCGCCAGTTAACATAACATGTACAGCTTTGGGAATGTGGGCAATGTACAAGTTTGCAGCTGATGCTGATTACCTGGCAGCCATACTCACTTCTGCATGCATGCTCCACAGAGTATGCAGGTGTCTGTGTATTTACTTCCTGGAAATGTTTGAATAAACAAAATTGCTTATTATAAAACCAACTGTCAAAATATCCAAAACTGAGGAATTAAGAGCTTCATTGTAACTTGGGTTTCTTTAACAAAACTTTTATGTTTGTGCCATTGTGTGTTTAGTCTTTAGATTATGCCTTAATTCTACTATTTGTTTATTAATTAATTCTTTTTGTATTGTTGATTTTTTTTATTAGCAGGAGGCAAATTATAGGCAGGTGCTTAGTTCCTTATACTGAGGGGCTAGTTACATGAAGCAAACTTTTGGAAACTTTTATTGAGCTTGTGTAATAGGGTTCCTGTGTTTTGACAGGAGTTAAGGAACTTGCTAAGATTTCACACCATTGTCTTACATCTGTATAGCTCGATTCATTATTTTCCCCACTTTTACTCAAAATGATTCTATCACCACCCTTGTATTCCACGTCTTCACCAGGATGTGAGGATGTGTGACAATTTTCTTTTAGATGATAAATAGTATATTAATGCTGTTCCACTCAGTTTTACTTTTTGCATTATTGTTTCATTACGTTTAAAAGTACAGCTCACAGCAGTGGAATAAATTGAGTATTTTAAAAATTTGTTTCAGTTGGCCCAAATAATCTGTCCTATGTCTTAAAAAAAATTAACAGTATTCTGAAGAGAAGTCAGGCAGACTGACCTATGCAAGCTTTTCTGCTAATCATATACGTACTTACTGCAGTATATATAGAGAATTTTAAGTTGTGCATTTTTTGCATGTTAATAGTAAATACTGCGATAAATGTGCAAATTCTTACTTATTTCATACTGTGATCACAGTCTTTTATTTACAAAGAAAGCAATGAATATGCGTAGTTAATACTTATGCTTCATCTCTGAAAATGTATTTCTATAACTGCACTCTGATTCTGTAATACTTCCATAAAAGATTAAAAAATGCACAATTCTACATATAGAGAGTATGTAAGAGATTCTCATAATAATATATACTTTCTGTCATTTTGTACTTTGCATTTTCTAAGCTTATGAGCTGTACTGCAATAGTAATACATTATTCATGCATTTTAAGCAGCCTGGCTCCTAGTCATTGATGTTGACAGTCTCTTTTTTTATATTATTGTTGCAAACATTTTTCTTAAAATTAAAAATTGATTAAAATTAGATTTGTTCACCTATGTGTGCTCATGATCAAGTGGGGAAATGCAGCCAAACTAGCTAAATGACACCTCACACATATGCAGTAATAATTTATATCGGCAAGCTGTTACTATAATGTACATTGATGAACATGTTAAATCTGTGATAAATGTGATGTATAGTCTCTATTGTAGTCTGTTTTAGGAGGACTAATGCTGCATATTTGCACTAAAGAACATTTTTTTCGTCAGATTATATCGACTACCTGTTGTTACGTCACTGTGAACTTGGCAGGACTCTCTTAGCTAAGCTTAACTGATTGATGAGGCTCTGGTGTGGGTGTACATGCATACATAACACATAACATATTTTTGCCAATATAAAAATCCAGCTTGCAGCAGTGTCCATTTTTTTGTATCTGTTTACTGTACTCATATTGCAGTAAGGACACCTTATCTACACCTTTTGGATGCTTTTGTTAAACGTTAGCAGTTACTTTCCTTTAAAGCACAAGCCGTCTGCAATATTAGTATGGGTTTTGACAAGATAATTGTGATTTACAGTATGTTTAAATCAGATTTTGTTTTGGCTTCGTATTTTACTGTTTTTTGCTGTGTGCATATTTTCACACTTGATTCCAAGTGAGATTCATTAAATGAAAATCCTGGCATAGAATTTTCCACTTGGGGTGTGCTATATTTTTAAAAGATTAGTGGTTTTAAACTGGCATGGAGTTGTCTTTTGTGTATTGTAGCTTCATGGCATAAATGCGTAATAGGGGACTAGACCATACAGCCCTGCTCAGAATTAATAAATCCATTTAGAATCTCCATACATGTTGTCCGCATACACTCAGGCAACAGAGTTGGCATCATGTCAGCATTGGATCATTTCAGATTTAGCAATTTCAGATTGTGGATACTCAACCTATATACTGTAAGGTTTCAAAACTCATTTGGGATGCCCCCCAACAGGACAACATGCCAAAGAGCGTCCTGAAGTGCGATCGCCATGTCAGTGGAAGATGTGGAAGATAGCCTATCCGTTAGCAGGGCAACCGCAGGCTCCCAGCGCTGTAGCATCTCTCTGCAAAAACAAATCTGAAAGGATCGTGTTCATGCTTTGAGCACCTGCTGTCAATGGGTGATGCAAGGAACAGTATTACTTGGCCACTAACCTGCCCATGACCCTGTGTGATTGCTGTGTTTGTGTACAGGAGAGTGGTTGATTCCACTACAATTAATAACTGTGCTGTTCCTGTTTCAAGTTGAATAAAGTTGGTTTTGCTAAAGCACTGAAACTCAGCCTCGTGTTTTGGGGTGCAAGACAGAGACTTACATGTCACAATGTATATGTATTGTGGCAGACGGCTGGCAGCTTATCCCGGCCGGGACACCCCTGAAATGGAAGGATGGGGGAAGGCAGCTTTTTCAGGACACTGCCTCCCCCAAAACACTAGATGGCAGCTTCCCTGGGATCTGGTGGTGCCCCAGATTCCCGCAGGGCATCCTGGAACTTGGAGTTTGGTTGCGTAGCCCTGTGGGGTGCCGTGGGTGCCGCCCGGGGAAGCTGTAAAGAAACAGAAGGACTCATGTCGTATTTGTAGCCAATTCTCAGTCTGACCCAGAAGTGCTAGCAAGTCACCTGAGTGAACGGAGAAGTACTTCTGGGTCAAGGACTATATAAGGGACTGTTGGAGACCCAGCAAATGAGTCGGAGTTGGGAGGGAGTTGGACAGAGCTTGCTGGGAGGAGTGGAGGAGAGATTTGTGCTGATTATTGGTGTTTTGCCTGAATATGGTGGCGGAGGTGCTTTAGGGCACTATTTCAAGAAGTAAAAGAATAAAAAGAGTACTTCTTGGTGCTTTTACCCTGTGTCAGCGTCTTTCTGTTTGGTTTAACGGGCAACAGCCCCGAGTTCTTACAATATATATATAAAAAAGTGAATGATTTGATTATATAGACACTTTCAAAGATATTTTTTTTCAAAAACAAAGCATTTCCTTAATCAAGAAATGTTTATGCTGACTTAAAATTAAAGGGTTTTTATAATTAAATCATGTTGAGTGTTTTGCCTGGCATAAATGTTACACTTCATTAGTATTTATCTCCTTGTAATCTTTAAAATGTTTAGCATCGCAGCTCATTGGTTTCTAACATGATATTATATAGTGTATTAAAGGCATATTCCACCCCAAACTATTATTTTTATACATGACTTGCCTGGTGTGGTTTGTAATTAAGAAAAAAATGTAATCTTAAGGTTTCATGGAGAACTGAGCTGGTAGACTTTGTAGTTGAATAGTTATCCATAGAGACATATGCTGGACCACAGCCAACAAAATTAAAATGACTATGCCAAAAAAAACTCATGTCACACAATCCACACATAAAGTCATCCAGACATAGTCTCACAATGGGCAAAATGCATGCATTTTTTGTAAAAATGTTCTTAAGTAAATTCTTTTAGAAATTATAGCATTGTGCCCAAGAGCGGCTGCATTCTTAAGGCACCAAGCTTTTGAACTGAAGAACTGACACTTCCGCTTATTTACTGGTCATGTCATCAACATATGAGATTCATTTTTTTTCTCAGTCATCACGACAAAGTACGTTTGGTATGAAACATGTAAAAAAATCATTTAGGGGTGGAGTATTTCTTTAATGTAGTCCTCATGATTCAGTTTGAGCTCACATCTGTGTCTATAAATGCATGAAAACCTTGATATAATTAATATAAATTTAAAATAGACTTTATTACAATAATTAACATTAAACACATATCTGAATTAATGTTTAATGATTTTTAAAATTGTTAAAATACATATTTCACTAAATGCTCTGCTCTTTTTACTACACCACACTAAAAACTACTAATCCAAGTCATGGAGTATTGTTGCGGTATGCTCAGCGTTGGTGTGTTTCAAATTCAGTGATTTATTAATTGTCTGATAATGGCCCTAGCATTTACGTTGGGATTGCTCTGTAAATGTCCAAGCACGTTCTCCCCGTGTCTGCGTGACTTTCCTCTGGGCGCTCCGGTTTCCTCCCACAGTCCAAAGACATGCAAGTTAGGTCGATTGCCGATTCTAAATTGGCTCTAGTGTGTGCTTGGTGTGTGGGTGTGTTTGTGTGTGTCCTGTGGTGGGCTGGCACCCTGCCTAGGATTGGTTCCTGCCTTGTGCCCTGTGTTGGCTGGGATTGGCTACAGCAGACCCCCGTGACCCAGTGTTTGGATTCAGCGGATTAGAAAATGGATGGATGGATGTCCAAGCACTGAGTAGAACATGGATCTCGCTCAATTAAATTCTAAGGAAGGTTTTATGGACATGGCTTCAGAAATTTAGCAAGCAACACCTTGACTCGGTAGTGTCGCTAGTGTTGCTCAGAAGTATAATCCAGGGAGATCAGAAATGCAACCAACTATCAGTGTATAATGACTTTGGAGTTGGAGGCAGAAGTAAGAGGAGAAGTGTGAAAACTGGTGGAGCAGCAGGTTACCCTTCTGTAAAGATGGGCCTAAGAAAAAATAGTCGTATTTTTTTCTGTATTATGTTTTTTTTTCCATTTAAAAATGTCTGTCCAAAATGCCTAATTGTAGCAGTACAAGCTAGTGGGTACACTGTATTCACTTGACTGCTTTTTCAGTAGAACTTGCGTAATGTGAAAATAAACTACAACAAAGAAAGTGCGATCTGCTTAATCAAAATAAAAATGTAATGATCAAAACTTTGAACCAATTCTTCCAAATTCTGTTTTAGGCACCAGTTGTTGTACTTGTAGCCTATATAAATTCCTTTGTGATTTTTAAACAATTTTTCTTGTTTTCTTAAAGGAATTTCGAAAGAAAAATAAATAATTTCACTAAAGGGGAAGTTCTTTGTGTGCATTAAAGGAATGAGTTTAATGTAATGGCCCAAAGTCCAATAATAACATGTGATACATAAGAAGAAAATAAAAATAATAAATGGATTCATGTATGCATTTAAATTGCCTCAGTCCCTGTCACCCTTTGCAGTACAAAAGTATGCAGCATCTAACCAAACCAAAGCCATCTGTTCACCCAGCAGCATCAAAGCCATGCAATAGAAAATAACTTCTGATAAATATTTAAAAATCATTAAAATTCTGTTGTCTTTGTTTCTTAACAGATAAAAGACATCCGTGATCAGGAAAACAAAACAAAAATGACAAAAAAGCAGCAAATACTGTGCAAAGTCTGCAGCCAACTATCCCTTGACCCAGTCACATTCATGATCAAAGACTAAAACTCATAGTCAGAAGCTTTCAGGTTTTTAATGTACTGAAATGTACAAAAGCAATTTGGTGCAATTAGGTAATTAAAAAATAATTACCTGAAAGAATCTACATATTTGTTTATTTAATTGTTTTGTTTTCCTTTACACCATTTTTCCTTTACAAAATGTAAGAACACGAATATGAAATAAATAAGCATAGCATAGGAAACAAAGAAAATAATCACACTGTCAACATGGAGGAGCGTCATTTCTTGCTTTCCACCTCCTACCTGAGCTGTGAACTAACAGTGTGTTTTTAAGCATACTGTAAATGTTGTCTTAAATTGCTAGTGTTACTATGACTAATTGGAACTCCCATGCCTGACTACTAATGTTTATTTATAAGTATTGTTTTCAGAATACAACAGTAAGTAATCTCAATTTGCATATATTTGAAAAATTATTTTTTTCTGGACGTTAATCTTAGAGAACATTGATATTCACTTTTTTAATTGA
This sequence comes from Polypterus senegalus, assembly GCF_016835505.1. Classification (NCBI taxonomy): domain Eukaryota; kingdom Metazoa; phylum Chordata; class Cladistia; order Polypteriformes; family Polypteridae; genus Polypterus; species Polypterus senegalus. The sequence continues at coordinate 232,320,285 of NC_053155.1, forward strand.
ATGCCACCTGGCAGAGTGAAAACTGCATCAGTCTTACTCAAGTTTATTTCTGATCTTTCTGTTGTGAATTTTTTACTTGTGATATGACAAACAATAAAAACATTCTTTTCTTATTATTTTTTCTAGTGTTGAAAATACATTTTTTATGAGTTGTGAAACACAGAGATTTCACCATTATTATTACTCTCATTCTAGATTCATTTAGGAATACATTAATTTTTTTAAATGTTCTGAGGGTGCCACCATTTTCTGATACTGGTTGCTATGGACATTGTAAGAAATTGTAGGTGTTGTGCATGGAAATTAAGTTGTGCATTTTATGTTTTGTTATTTTTTATTTTGAGTTATTATTTTTCATCTCTTTCTTATTTCTTTAGATTTGTGGTTCTGTGTTGGTGTACTAGGTCTTTAAATGTGAGTTATGGTCCATGTTCTTTGTGGGCAGGGCCACCTGTCAATCTTTGTTTGGGAACTGCCCCCAGCCTGATCAAGACAGACAGTTCAAGTGGAAAGGATTTGATTTTGTAAATTGTTGATATTTTGGGTTATGGTTTTTCATTTTTTGGATTTTTATTGCTCTGGTTTAAGGATTTTGATTTCAAAGAATACACACAGGCATAATGGAGACCAATTAGATGAAGAAATTTTAGGTCCTTAGTCATTTACATCTCATTGCTTATAAGGAGCAGTTAAAAACAGTGAATGCAGCTATGACTAAAATAAACAATTAAGGATGAGAAATTTAAGAGAGACAACTGAAATGAAGCATAAAAATTTTGCTTGAGCAATAAGTGCTTTATCAGCAGTTAATAACTTATCATTAAGAAAGTAGTTTGGAACAAAAAACTCCAAAATGTGAAGCCTTCCACCAGGACTAACATTGTTGACCTCTGGTATTTGTTAACATATGTAGTTTTCATTATTTTAAATGATTGCTTCAGGTGGACTTTTCAGCTGTGATTTAATCCTCTAACCATGGCCATAGTCATCTTAGACACTTGTTATTTATCTATCTATTCCAGAGTCCCTGAGGACTGGTTTGGGAAACCCTGGTCTAGACCATAATTGTTCACTTGTCCCACACTAGACTGAACACAAAATCCATATGAACCCACACAGTCCCACAAAGGTCCCAGATAAATCCCATGTTTACCAATATGGGCTAACCCATTTTGCCCCTGTACTAATCTAGGTCCCATGTGGAGTATATATGCTGGCATACAGTATATGTGCCCTATATGATCCTTGGGTGCACAGTTTGATGGGTCATCTACATGGGACCCATATTTTGTTCCATATGGGTCATATTTGGTGCTCATAAGGGCTTTAAAAAAGCCTTCCACATCACATCCTCAGGGGCCACTCTGTAAGGCAGACTTAGAGCCAAATGACAAAGGTAGAAAAAGTGGGTTAAAATCAAAATGCCCCATGAAGATCCACCACTTCAAACAGGCGCACATCTGTACCCATGTTTGCCTTCATATTTTGTACCTCCTTATGATCGTTATGTTAGCTTACTCTTTTATCCTATCCTATAAGTTACTGTTAATGCAGTGGTTTCGGTACTTTTTTCCTATCCTAATATCTCAATGATAATAAACATATTTTTAAACTGTTGCTCCACAAACATACTATAACAGTGCCTATAGAAAGTCATCATACCCTTAGTATAGTTACTTTATTTCTCATGCAGCCTGAAATCAAAAACAATGCTCAAAAGAACTTTTACCAGCTTTATTTCCAAATGTTGCCTTGCAACATCAAACTATTGAAAAGAGAGTGACCAGCTCAGGAAATGCATTAAAAAATAAAAAACAACAATGACAGGGTTGTAAAAGTCATTGATGCCCTGATTTAATACTTAGTAGAGCCACCCTTTGCTGTAATTACGGTCATCCATCTTTTTGGATAAATTTCTACTAGCTTTGCACATCCAGACTGGGAAATGTGTGCCCATTCATTCCTTGCAGAAATATTTGAGTTCAGTCAGATTCTGTGTTGAACAGCAATGGACTGCTCTCTTCATGTCCAGCCACAGATTTTCTATTAGATTTATGTCAGCACTCTGACTTGGCCACTCAAAGACATTCATCTTCCTATCCTTAAGCCACTGTGTTGTTCTTTTGGCAGTATGTTTAAGATCATTGTCGTGTTGGAAGGTGTAACAGATGGCAGGGACCCATGTCCGGCCGGAACGCCCCTGCAGCATATGTTCCAGGGAGCAAGCATGGGAAACCCAATATCTCCCCCTAGACGGTAGATGGCAGCCTCCCTGGGTTGCAGCAGTGCCGCGGACTCCCGCAGAGCTTCATGGGGGTTGGAGTTAGGTGCAGCCCTGTTGGGTTCCGTAGGCGCTGGCAGCAGGTGCTGTAGCAAGAGCTGCTAGCCCCTTTTGGGTGCAAGTTTCGCCACACCCGGAAGTACAGTTGGATGTTGGCAATCAAGCACTTGGAGCACTTATGGTGCCTAATAAAAGGAGGAAGAAACCACCACTCATTGGCCAGAGTCGGGAGGAGGAGGACAAAGCTTACAGGAGGAGTGGTGGTGCCGAAAGAGAGGAGTGTGGTGTGTTTTGGTGCTTTATTTGTACACTTGGGACTGTGTTGTGCCTGTGGGGATTACAGGGAAGACGTACCCCACAGGTGAAGAAAACGTTTATTTTATACGTGCCTCTCGTGTCCATCTGTGTCGGGTCAGGTGTTTATAAAGCGTCTTGTTACGAAGGTGAATGACCTAACTATCTTCAGCTGTCTAGCAGAGAGATACAAGTTTTCCTCAAAAATTTGGGTGTATTTGGCACCATCCATTTTCCCTTCAATCCTGACCAGTCGCCAATCCCTGCTGAAGAGAAACAAACCACCCACATTATTCTGCCACCACCATGTTTTACTTTGTGTATGATGTGTTTTGGATGGTGTGCTCTGTTTGGTTTTCCCCTAACATTGTGCTTAGAGTTCAATTCAAAATGGTAAATTTTTGCCTTTTTAAAATAGAAAGTAAAATATAACAGATGTGATTCATGATATGTGTATTTTATTATTAAAAAATACAAGTATAAAATATTTGTTATTACTTTCACATGTATATCATACGCTTAAAATATTCATTCCAACTAGAATATTCAGCTTGAACAAATAAACAGTCTTTATGATTACTCAAAAATACCTACCTCTACAATTAATTTACAGATTATGAAAATGGTATTTTCTCTACAAAACATTTATGAAACAAAACACATTTATTGGAATTAGTTTAGAGCCAGCACAAAGTAATCCATGCATGTACTCATTTTCCAAATTTAAATGTTAGCTTTATGTTTCGGTGAGATTCTCAAGGTATAAGTAAAAAGGTGAAAATTATAATACTAAGATATCACCATGTCACAGAGCTCATTGAACCTTCATGAGGAAACATCAAACCTCATCGTCTGCCCTTTGTGCAACATTGTGCATATTGTGGAAACAAACCCTGTATGGGTTCATGAATATCACAAGCAAAACATTACAGAAATAGTCACTTTATCATTTGACCAGTTTTTGGGTTAGAACTCTGCTAGTACTGAGTGAAGCACAAGCCTCATCCTCTGCCCTATGTACTATTAGCCTCCTCCCATGCCCTGCAAGTTGTCAACTACGCTCTTTTGCCATGTGCACATTTGTACAGTAGTTATACGTTTGGTTGCACACATTGGTACCTGCATGCTTTTTCAATCCACCATGCACTTAATATTTTACTTCATTCTGGAGAGGTCAGCTAGTTACAGTATCTGTCCAAAAAAGGAGTTATCTGGCCTTCAGCATACAGGAAAAATAACAAGCTGTTATAGTGTTGCACTCATATTTCTGGACTAAAATCTATTTATTAAGACGACTTGCTTTTAATTCACAATTAAAGCCCTGACCTTTAAAGAAAATGGAATATATTGAACATCACACTGAAATATAATTTTTTTAAGATGTTTAATTTGTTGTTAATTTTTTTCCCCATAGTTCTGTCTCTCATTAAAAGGTGATACACAAACATTTGGATTACTCTGAGCTTTCTGGATGGTGCACATGCCAGTAGTATCTTCTTACCACCCAGTACCTTTTCACACTTGTTTTTTTCATGCAATGGACAAACACACTATAAAGTACTGATTCTTGTCTGGTGTCTGTTGTTACTGTGGCTGTGATTTGTGACAGTGGGTTAAGGATGCCACACAACTATTATTAAATTGCTGATTAATTTGACAACAATTCCAATAATCATGTATGCATATTTAAGCATCCACATGCTTAAAGCAGGTGATATTTGAATTCTTTTATTGACTTTCAAGACAAAAGTTTAGTCTGAGTCATGAAAATGTCCAATTTTTAAGACAAAAGTATTATACTTCGCTGCCACACACATTATATAATGTAAGACAAATATACCAAGACAAAAAAAAGGTTTATGCTTATCATAAAATGTTTAAAAGCATAAAGTGTATCCACTAGAACAATTACAATGTGGTTAAACTGTTATATCAAGGAAAAAATATTTTGAATTATTCACAAATATACTTTGGCAAAAAAATAAATGAGTGTTGATTGGGTGCTGAGAAGTCTGTGGTCTTACTTATTGATGTTTTTATAGTTCAGTATTTGACTTGATTTAGTCTGCATTAGTTTCATAAAAATTTGCTCACAAAAGATTTAGAAGATTGCATTTTGCTGCTCTCTTTACACATACTTCCTACTTGCAGAGAACCAGCCATAGTGTTGGCTTTGTAGTAGCTGAACATGGCTCTCATGTGCCCTCTAATGGTAGTGACTTTTATAAACATTGAAATTTGAAATGGTTTAGTGAAATCTGTAAAAATTTAATTGTCAACAAAAATACCGCAATAAAGAATGTTTTTAGGACTTGGATTGACATGGATTGTCTCAACATTTTAAAAAAGAGATATCATCTGCTTGGCTTCAAAATTGAGTTGCTTAGGACTTTGTAGTTTATTAGAATGTTGACGTTTGAATAATGTTGATGTTGACAAATGCAAAGGGCTTTTATAAAAAAGAAATGTTTGATCAGTGTGTGTTTATCTAATAAATTACCCCATTACAGAAGGTATGATTACCTCATAATACCTCACTACCTAAAGGGAAGATTAATGCTTTAACTAAACTAGAAAGCAAGGCTATGGAAGGTTACATTCAGGAGAATATACGGAATAGCTGACTCCTTCTAATAGACTGATTGGTGCTAGCTTCAGAATTATTATTTTTTTTATTTTCCCTCTAGTTTTTCCTGGAATTTTATATGTAATTTACTTTTCTTCTAGGATTTCTAATATTAATACTTATTTCCATCGGCATGGGCTGCCTTTGTTTGCTCTTATACATGGTTGCCTATGTCAAATTTAAACTTGATTAACTTGTTTCCTTTTGGAAGTTTATCCATAATCGAAAAATTAAAAGGAAAAATTATTTGTTACTTTGACAAAAGCGCACTAAGTTTTTTTTTTTTTCAGATTTTTAGTTTTGTAAGCAGTTGTAAAATGGCTTACTGCATATTTTACATTATTTATTTTGTGCAGGGAAGTAATTTTTTTGGTCTATGTTAGATTTCAATATGTGAATTCTTTGACTGATTTTCACTCTCCACGTTTCACTTTGTTCTGCTGACCAGTAGAGAAGAAAATATTTTTCATATTTACTTACATCAGTCTTGTAATTATTTCTGAGAGAAGCATCGACAAACATGAATGAACCTTATGTAGCTCTTGTATCTTTGCTCATAATACATAGAATGGAATTAACTTGTACCTTATCTTCCTGTTTGTTTGCCTTTTTAGCAATCTAGAAATGACAGAAATGCTGGATCCACATTAGCCATGATGCTGACTGTATGAAGTCAAAAGCTTATGATGTGTTGAAATTGGACATTTTTCTCTTCTGTCCTGAACTTCATGGCTGACATTTGGTGTGCCTTTTTGAAGGCCATATCACAAGAAAAAGCAATGACTACAAACACGTTTTCTTAATAACTAATTGATCTGAACATACTGTAGGAGCAATGCACAAACGCTACAAACAGTAACATACACACAAAGTGAGCAGTGAAGGCAGTTGGTTATAAAGTAGACATAACTTAATACCCATCTCTTCTTCTCCATCAGACGCATACATTTATCACAAAAAAAGGTGACATAATAGAAGAGTACAAAATTATGACTGGAATAAGTGTAGTGGATTTCAGTAGTTATTTTTAACTAACCCGGTTAAGGATATATGTTACATATGTTTTTTCTCCACTCATCTATCATATGTTAAACAAATTGTGTTAAATAATAATACATTGGGAACTGTCAAAATGCAACTGCAGGATGTTTTGTTAAAGTTAGATTAATAGAGATTGGATAGCTGTGTTGGTCTCAATGGCCTTTTATGTTGTTTATGTTATGTATTATTAAAACAGGGAAAAGAAAGAAACTACCAGGTTTTTTAATCAACACGTTTTTATTTCAATTAAATATGATTTCATAAAGTTACATTGCAACTTCCTCCCCCCTTCATATCATAAAAGCATTGTCCATATTATTTCAGCAGATCCATTACAATTGTATTCCCTGAACGCTCCTATGATTATCACTGTTCTTCTTCTGTCCCACTACGCTCCTCACATGGTTTGTAATTCCAAGTAGTTCTTTTAGATTTTAATGCACTTCAGAGACTTGGTACTCATTAACTGTTGATTTTAATTTGTGCTGAAACTTGACATGGGACGAAGTACTAGACAATTTAGTCTTAGTCTTGCAAATAATCTATATCGTCATTGGGAGATATTTACCATTTGATAAATGTGTAGCCTTGAGGATTCAGTAAAAAGGCTGCATGCACTTTGTTTCTGTCATTAAAAGCAATTTCACTGGGGTGTCCATTTACTGACACAAATATAATCATAGTATTCATGGCAGGCTTACACACAGGCTAACCTGGGCTACAGAGGCCCTGGAATTAATCAAGATATATGAAAAAATATTTGTTGCTTGTCTGTCACTGGATGATAAAGTCCTCTTTTAATCTCTTTACCATTACCCCGAGATAAATTGTCCACTGCTAGCTGCATACACACAGTCATCCCTGAGATTACTCGTCTCCAGTGATCAGTGGCTACTGACAAAGGGTGACTGTTGACACAGCGTTTGCAGCATGAGTGGAAGTTGATTATCAGCAGCTGGACTTAAAGAACAAAAGATATTTATTAGAATACAAAAGTGATGATTTTGCACAAATGGAGAACTATGATGCCACACTTTTTTAGGATGTAGTAAGAGTGCTGAGCATTTTCAAAAATACTCTTCACTGATATCCAAAGTTCAAGGCAGATGTATCACGTGTGATTTGATGTCAGTTGTGACAAAGTGATTTTTGTTTATTTATTTGTTGGTTTTTGCACTTAATTTATATAACTGAAAAGCCTGAGTTTACATTTTAGTGGTCAAAAAAACCCCTATTTGAAATACCTTATGGACAAGAGATCATAAGTGAAAAACACTACAGCTTACTTCTCATTTGTTTTCCTTTTGTTCACAGCAGCTAACCTGTTACTTCACACAGTTATGAGAAATCCTTTTTGAAAATAAAATCACTCTTTGAAGTATTAATAGATTCACCAGAGTTTACATATCTGAACAGAATGTTATTAACAAATCATGTATGCTTCACATGTAAAAGATCCATTAGCAGTGAAGTGCTAAGTAAATAGTATTGAATGGACAGCATGTTTGCTGTACAACAGGTAAAGTTTATAAGCAGTTTTACAAAAGCACAATCAATATTAACACTAGAATTCCTGAAGCCTACGAAAAAACTCATAATCCAGGCCCACCTTAAATCCCTTCGCACCTCTCCGTCAGTGTCTTTTGTTTTGTAAATGCGTTGATCGGTGTAAGCAGCAAGCAGCCTGCTGTCCTATCCCCCACCTTGACAGAGCTCAGCTCACAGGCAAAAAGTTCTCCCAGCTCAAGCCAAGGCTGCTTATCTGCATGTGAGATCTGGAGTGGAATAGGGTAAATAATACAGTATATCGTTATTTGGAATTACATGCATTTCATGTGTGTTCTGTGTCTACAAAGATCTGGGTAAGCATAGGATGAAAGAAAATATGAGAAATGCAAGAAATGCTGAACACATAACTAAAGCAGAAACGTTTTCCATGTTATACTAATAATGACATGAAGTGTATAATGTGTGAAGACTTTAGTTCAAATATCAAATAAACATCCATCCATCCATTATCCAACCCGCTATATCCTAACTACAGGGTCTGCTGGAGCCAATCCTAGCCAACACAGGAAGCAAGGCAGGAAACAAACCCCGGGCAGGGAACAAACCCCGGGCAGGGCGCTAGCATGCATGCACACACACACACGAAGCACACACTAGGGACAATTTAGAATCGCCAATGCACCTAACCTGCATGTCTTTAGACTGTGGGAGGAAACCGGAGTACCCGAAGGAAACCCATACAGACACTGAGAGAACATGCAAACTCCACGCTGGGAGGACCCGGGAAGCAAACTTAGGTCTCCTAACTGTGAGGCAGCAGCACTACCCACAGTGCCACCGTGCCGCCCTAAGGAATTTCCCAAATGAAAGGAACACAATATAGAAATAGAACAAACATTTTTCTGATTCACGTTTTATTGTAATAGGTAATACAAGTGGTTATTCCAGAGCCTTTGGATACACTATATATTTTTTTTCCCTTGTGGTGCGAAAATGAACAAATTCTGAGGACAGCCCACTCTAGAACATGCCACGTAGAGTTGTCCATGTGAAAAGCATGGATTTTCCAAATTGATGCCTGCAACTTGCAGTGATTGCCCTTGAGCCTTATTAATTGACATAGCAAAAGCAAAAAATGAACATGAAATTGTAGCCTTTTCATATCAAAGGGTAATTCATTTGGAATCAGCGGTATTCTTGGTATGAAAACATTTTCACGTATTGAGCAACCTGTTATGATAGTTGCTTCAATAATATGTATTGATGGAAAAGTTGCTGGCATTTCAAGATGTGATTCTCTTCAGAAACTCTACTCATTAGTCGGTAAGCATAAAAGTACATTGCACTGAGTTTCTTGCCAGCAACAGAGTTGCCCGTAGATGGATCTGTTTGTGGAATTCCAAAGTAATACCTATCTTCGCCTTGCCAAAAGATTAGTGGATACTGAAGGGCATCATACAACCTGTGTGTGTCTGCCACACGCTGAAGACTTCTGTTCCTTTTCTCAATGATAATATCCCACTTCCCAAAGTCATTGAGTGTTAGAGCATTGAATCTTCAGTGATGCTCTCCCTGTGGTATTTTGTCAGCTCTTATGACAACTTTTTAATCATCTGTTGACATACTTTGAAGTGCAGTCTTGAAAAGGGTGACATATGCGTTGTTTTAATGAAGGAATCGTTCTAAATCCATCACAATGTCCAGTCTCACATTCAGTATTCTGTTTTGTCTATGATGCGCTGTTGTGGAAATATCTCCCATGAAGTAGATCTGAAGGAACTCAGTTGTCCCAGTTAATGGAAGTAATGATCCTATTGTATGGTAAACTTTACCTTGCACTTTGAATGTGGGCATGAACCCATACTCTCGTATTTGTTTAGTTGCACCAAAAGAAGTCATTTGAAAACAGGAATTGTACTTCCTGATGTTGTTCAAGAAATGCTTTGAAATTGGTGTTGATCCTGACATCAAAGAGTGTAGAGGTTCAGGTGGACGAAGTAGAGATGGCAGTTTCACCTTCAGATTTGAGCAACACAATCCTGGTGACTCTCCTTTTCATTTTAGAGCTCTACAATTGTGGTAATGCGCGGGTCGCGTTTTACCAAATTTAAGTATATAGCAGCATTTATATTCGCTATAAGAAAGTGCACTTACCATTGGTGTGTTCAGGGCGCTGTCGCGGGAACGCGGGGCCATCTAGCGGGTGAGCGCTGTGAGGCGCGGGGTGTTGGACACACGTGGGGCCGTATTAATGGCCAGTACGGGCTCCGCCGCATGTGTTCATTTTTACGCTCCGGTGTCCTCGCAGCCTGCCTAGTGCAGGCGGTTTAAAGTGGGCGCCTAAAAGAGAAAGCCGGCATTTGATTGATTGAGTCAGAGATGGGGATCCCATAATGTTAGAGAAATGATTTTACTTACTGGTGAGTCATCCATGGTCGTGCTTGAGCTCAGCATAGTCGTTGGCTGTGCCGGAGGGCTTATACGCGCGCGCGCGACCCGCAGGAGTTTGGTTTTAAATACATAGTTGCTCGGGGCGTGTTGCGCCGTGTGGCGTGAATGCGCTACCGTCTACCGGGATAGGTGCATGAGGTAGACATGTTGGCAGATTGGCTGGACAATCTTGCCGGTTATATTTAAAGAGTTACCGGCCAACAGGGGTCGTCAGTGGACCTAAGAGCGAGGTAGGAATAAGCACTGCTGAGCTATTTGTAGGAGCAGTTGTAATTTTGGCGGCTTTTGCATATATTCTTTTGTATATATTCTTTTTGTATATAGAGTTATATATCTCCTAGTGATTATTTTTGGTGGAGGTATATATACTTATTTGGTGCTGGGATAGTTTTTGATTTTGGGTTTGGTGCAATTGTTTTATTTTTGTATATACACACACTTGTTTTTGTGCATATTCCTTTCCTGCTGGAGGAACGTCTTGAACCAGGGATAAAAGAAGACAACCTTCATTATTGGAGCGTGTGTGTGTAGTTTTTGTAGGAGTGCACTGTTTTTGTAAATACACCATATTTTTCCTTTTTGTTTGTTTTTATTTATTTTTGAAGAGTCAGGGTTGAAGGACTGTGTCTTAAAGCCCACCTGACACTACTATATTTTTTTGTGTACAGCACTCTTGTAAATAAATTTGCACCATTCACCCTTCAATTTTTGTCTGTGTCTCATCTCTCCATTTGATCCCGTTCGGTTCATGAACTATCAGATGTCCAGAGTGTAGGCTGGGGCCACTTCCCACTACACGGGATATCACAACAATGAACACAGATATGATCCATTCGGCCAATAACAGCGACAGGATGTTCATGATAATGCAACCTTTGGTTATATGCGAAAGCCATATTTTTAAAATAGTGCTGCATTTGTCCATGTGTTGCATCAGCAGCCCTTCACCTGTTGGCAGACTGCCTGGTTTCCCTTTCTTGAGATGTTTCATCCGCTCTTGCATCAGACATTTTTCCCAACCAAACATACCCCATGACCTCCTCCTGGTCACAAAGGAGCCCCATGCCCAGTTTGGTGGCAATCGGACACCCGGTGCAGATTTGTATGGCGGACAAACAAACAACCAAACAAATCCCATGACCTCCTCCTGGTCACAAAGGAGCCCCATGCCCAAACAAACAAACATACATTGACTACAGCCTCCCTTCCCTTTCTTCAGATGTTTCATCTGGTCTTGCATCAGCAGCCCTTCTCCTGTTGGTTTCCCTTTCCTGAGATGATTCACCCGGTCTTGCATCAGCAACCCTTCTCCTGTTGGCAGTATGGTGACGTGTGCGGAACTGTCAGTGAAAAGGTGCCCTGCATTTCACCCCAAACATTTTTCCCAACCAAACATCCCCCATGACCTCCTCCTGATCACAAAGGAGCCCCATGCCCAGTTTGGTGTCGATCGGATGCCCGGTGCAGATTTGTATGGCAGACAAACAAACATACATCAACTTTGTTTTATATATTAGATATAAACAAAGAAAAAAAAAAGCATTCAATTTACATGTGGTTGTCAATGAGTTAAAAACTCAAGCTGAAATGTCAGTCGACAGGATGTTTACTCGTATTCTTAAATGGTGCAGAGGTAAGAACTGCTGTCTTATAACCTGAAGATCCCGGGTTTGAAACCGAGCACTCCGCATTTTGAGTAGTGAGCTGCTATTATTATTATTATTATTATTATTATTATTATTATTATTATTATTATTATTATTATTATTATTATTATTATTATTATTTCTACAATATTATAAAGATATACATTTCATTTGAGTCTGTAACTGAACTCTGTATCTTTGATTGCCGGTACAACAAATAGTTCTGAGTAGGCATCAGCCACAGTGCTGCTCTTATGAAAAGAATGAAGATAAATGCTATCAACTCAGAGAGGGATAGGTAAGTTTGTTGTACTATGTGAATGTCACTGAGAGAATAAAACTGAATAATAAAAAAACAAGTGTTAACTTTTACAAGTAGCAAAAATTTACACCGGGTGTTACAGACTCAAATCAAATTGTATGTTTTTATTATATTGTAGAAATAACAATAATAGCAGCTCACTACCCAAAACGCAGAGCGCTCAGTTTCAAACTCAGGACCTTCAAGTTATACGTTCTTACAGCAGTTCTTAACTCTGCACCATTCAAGAATATGTGCAAATTCTTGTAAACTTAATTGACATTTGATCTTGAGTTTTTAACTCATTGACAGCCACGTGTAAATCGAATGCTTTTTTTTTCTTATTACATTCTTGAATAAAAGTGGATGTGTTCATTTGATATTTGGAATAGTCTTATCACACATTATATACTTCATGTCATTATTAGTATAACATGGAAAAAGTTTCTGCTTTAGGTATGTGTTCAGCATTTCTTGCATTCTCTCATTTCCTTTCATCCTACACTTACCCAGAGCTTTGTAGACACAGAACGCATATGAAATGCATGTATTCCAAATAACGATATGCTGTATTATTTACCCTATTCCACTCCAGATCTCACACGCAGATAAGGAGCCTTGGCTTGAGGTGGGAGAACTTTTTGCCCAAGTTAAGCTTTTTCAAGGTGGGGGATAGGACAGCAGGCTGCTTGCTGCTTGAGCTGATCAACACATTTACAAAACAAAAGACACTGATGGAGAGGTGCGAAGGGATTTAAGGTGGGCCAGGATTACGAGTTTTTTCGTAGGCTTCAGGAATTCTAGTGTTAATGTGGCAAAACTCCAGCAATATTTTGGTTATTGATTTATTGAATGAACACTAACAGTGCTTATTAGTCCCATATGACCTTTTGGAAGACTTTGGAATTTTACTTTCAGAAATTTAGTGATGAAGTTGCTTATGTACATTAAACGCTATTAGAGATTTTTGAAGTGTTAAACTCAAAGAATGGTAATTGTAACTATTGTATTTAGAGATAGAGAAAACGAGATAATAAAACAGTACACATTTGTCAACTGATTCTAACTTAGCCTTTCCATAACCTCTTTAAAAATGCAGCATTTTAAAAACAAGAATTCCATCCATCCATTATCCAACCTGCTATATCGTAAAACAGGGTCATGGGGGTCTGCTGGAGCCAATTCCAGTCAGCACAGGACACAAGGCAGGAAACAAACCCCAGACAGGGTGCCAGCCCACCGCAGGGCACACACACCAAGCACACACTATGGACAATTTAGGATCTTCAATGCACCTAAACTGCATGTCTTTGGACTGTGGGAGGAAACCAGAGCACCCGGAGGAAACCCATGGAGAAACGGGGAGAACATGCAAACTCCACGCAGCGAGGACCCGGGAAGTGAACCCAGGTCTCCTAACTGCAAGGCAGCAGTGTTCCCACTGCGCCACCGTGCTGCCAAAACAAGAATTTGTTTGTAAAAATAAGTTATCTAACATACTGTATAACTTCAGCTAGAACCTAAAGAATTCAAGTATTAACAAAACAAAAATAAACAATTTGAATCATCATCTTTGACTCATTGGGACTTACCTTCCAGTGTTCCAGCTCTAGTTTAAATATTGTCACGCACAAGCGCATAGGGAGCAGCTTAAGGAGCCGACAGGCGCTGCGACAAGCCGTGCTGGGGGACAATGGCGAGGTTCTAACCTCTCTCTTCTTGTTCCTTTAGAAAGACCGAACCACTGCTGCCATAAACAAACCCAGAAGTCATCTGCTACCACCCACTTCCAGGGTCCTTTCTAACCCCCGGTCCCCCAAAATGACATCAGTCTCCCATCAACCATCACGACTTTCCCCATCATTTCATCACTTCCTGTTCCCCATTATAAATTGTCCGACCTGCTTTATTTTTTTGTCTGTTGTAATGAAGTAGAAAACACTGACGCTCTTTCATTTGCTTTACAGTATATGGGGCCTAAAAACCCCAAACCTATATACTTGTGTGTGCTTTTTTATTACAATATAAATATATGAACTATAAAAATAAGCAATATAAAATGAAATTTGTTTGATTTAATCAAACTATGTTAACAGTAGTGTATTTTAAGGAGTACACATATAAAATTAAACATTGCAACTTTGTAGACTATGTGAGAGATGAAGTCTAAACTTTATCTCTTTTGAAAAATACATTTCATAAAAGGTAATACTGTATATTTTTATTTGTTTATCTTCTTTATATGTAAAATTTATCAATGCATACAATAAATGATGCTTCTTTAAGCATATATCACATCAATCAAACCAATGGACTTATAAAAAGCCAACTGTGTTACACTCTAAATTAGATTAAAATGTTTTCTAAAAGCCATAGTACCTTGTGGATACAGGGTAGTCCAGATCTAATTATGCAGATCCAGATCATCTGGATGACTTTGATTTATGTGGGGACGATTCCAGTTCGGTGCAAAGACGATTCTTCATGTTGTCAGTTCGCGCACTTCTCGATGGTCCGGGATTTTTCTGTTGATTTTCTATGTAATAAACTTAATAAGTTATAGCGTAATGAAAATTGCATAATTAGATCGGGACCACCCTATATTTGCTAGATCAAGGGAAAATGGAAAATGTTGCATCTTCTGTGTTAATATAAATAATAAGAAGTGTGAACACTCCATACAGACAACAGCTGTTTGCAAGATAAAAAAACAGAATACTGGATCTGTGATGAATTAGTGGTATTATGCCATTAAGAATATATCATATTCATAATTGAGAGCATACTTCAAAAAGACTTATCTAAGTGGTTACTCTCCTTAGTATGTTTGGTCTGACTATTAATATAAACGTTACATTATTTGACTGGTTTCATATCTCTTAATAATGCAAAAAGTTGTCATTCAAATGTAGCTGCCCTAGTATAATTATGTTTAGTATCAGTTATCAAGTGAAATATGTTCAGTGGATGCCTAATATTAACAAGAAATCATGTATGGAGTTATAGATGTTAATCAATCAAACACATTTATTGCATTTCTGTTTTTACTCTTTTTACCATAGAACATCAGTTTCTGGTTGTACATTTCTGTTATATTCTATTATAATCAGAATTAATCTTTAAGTAAAACTAGTACATTCTTAACAAAATCTATGGCTCCTATTTGCTATACTGATAATCACAAATTCCACGTAAAACTACATTTTATCATTTTCCTGCACAGTTCTTGAATATTCCACTGCTGTAGCATCATTATAATTCAGCTGATGCACAGAATCACTTTGATCTGCAGCCAAACATTATTCTTTATGTACATCACTTACTATTTTAAGCACACACTACCTGGTATCTGTAATTACAATTCTATTTTCATGGTTTAACAATAGCAAATGCAGTGCAAATTGTGCAATGATACACTGTAATGAAATGGTGATGTGGTTATGTATTTCCCAAGGAAAACCAAGACAAAGATTTTTGCACACTGTATGAATATTAAATGATAAAGGTGAAGACTATACATTTAAAGAAAAACTGTTCACAAATTTCAAGGTGTTTTCAGTCTAAATAAAATATTTTTCAATATTTTGCAAATAGTTATTTATTTTTAAGTTTCAAATAATCATTCCATTGGAGTACACAATAAATTAAATAACAAAATCTTTCTACAGCACTTGCAAAGCTGAAGCATTTTGTTCTTGTAAACTTTTAAGAAGTGGTGTATGGCTATACTGACAATTGTTCTAAGTACAAGGCACCACTGTAATTTGAGTTTGATGACTCTAATGTCATTTCACCACAGTATAAACGTTTATTGCCAGTGCGTGTAGGCAGTGCAGTAATGCTTAACTCAATCTTGTTCACAGATGACTGCTCTAAGATTGCAATGGAAGCTCCACCCTCCTCTAAAATGTCACAAAAATATTGGTCAAATATGTGCTGTTGTATTTATATTGCTATTACAAAGAGCATGCTAGAATGTGTTCAACTTCATAGCTGGTTCAATCAAAATCAGCAATAATTTCTTGCAGGTCATCTAACGTGATTTTTTTCTCATACATTCCTGTGGCAGCATGAACCATTAAAATGCATTGAAGCACAGCTTCACTGGACTTTGATGGCACTTCAGAATATGCTTTATTTTCAGTGCATCAAAACTAGATGATTATTGGAGAAATGGTTCAAAACGTCATTTCCACTGAAGCTCAGTGTGTCTGGGAGTAAATAGGGCACTGGGCTGCACGATGATTGGATTAACTTTCAAAATGGCTGGACCTCTTTTTGATTGATTGGCTTTTTTGATTTTGGCTTCAGAGCATTTGATGTTCAGTCCCATGCAGATTTTTGGTAAGTGAAGTCATGAGACAAGCTGCTGCTTATAGTCTGTTATTCAATAGCGATATAATCTACTATTTTTATTTGCACATATCCTCCTGTGAATAAAAAGAAAGATAGCTTTCTTGAGCTTGTTCGTTCAGTTTTGTAAAGTTTGTTTGTTTATTTCAAATTAGGTTGTGGGTGGGAGAACTAGCCAGCCTGCTAGCTTGCTATGCATAATGGCAGACAGCGATAATGCTGTTAAACTGATTTTGGCATTTGATAGTCTTCTGAGGAGAGACTCCAAATTAAACAGCAGGGCAGATCAACACCAAAGATTAATTTGGTTCGAAAGTCAGGGAAAAACAGTTTTTTTAACTCTCCTGCCATGACAAGGTGAGCTGGCTGATTGGAAATGCTGCAACAAACACAATGTACTCTTGCCCATGACTCTTAATGAAATCATCTCAGGTTGTTTGATCAAAACAGGACCTTTGTTAACCACTTAATTGACATTACATCACTGCTTGGCTGTCAAGAGCTGGCATTCAGAGAGCATGATGAGGCTAGTGAATTTTCTAACAAGGGGAATTACAAAGAATTTACTAAAACATTATACAAATATGATTCTGTCTTGGCCACACATTTCCAGTTATCTTCTGTGTTTCCTGGCATGTTCCATTCCCTTTCCAAATTATTTGATTTCTGCTATTACCACCATTGTTGTTGATGAAATCAAAAGTCAAGTTCAAACTGATCCCTTTTCTTGCATGGCAAGAAGATGAAACAAATAATATTTCATGTCATGCACAACTGTCTGTTATAGTTTGATTTGTCTATACTGTATATTAAATTCAGGAGCGATTTTTTGTATTTTTTGTTGTTTCAGGGTGTCAAGATGCGCAGCCTATCTTTGATATTTTAAATGACAACATGCAGGGCTACAATTACAAAGAAAAACTGGCATTTCAAACCTGTGATGGGGCTGCAATCATTGCTTCCTCTCTGAATGGACTTCAGGCTAAAGTTAAAGCAATAGCTTCCAATGCAATGTCTGCACACTGCTAAACACTCAGACTTAAACTGGTGTTGCTCAGGGGGGAAAAATGCTTGTCTGAATCCAGAACGTTTTTTGTATCTCTCTCTCTCTCTGGGGTTGCCACATTTTCTTCTAAATCTACCAAAAGGATGACTTTTCTTGAGTCTGCAGGGTGTGTTCATTGTTACAAAGAAATGCTCCTATTTGGTGGAACTTTACATCATGAATAGTGAGCACTGTAGTTAAAACTATGATGGGCTCCTGCAGACCTCTGAAAAGATTATCAAGGATGAGACCATAGTAGATGAAGACACACTCAATGCAGCCAAAGGAGTCTTAAATACACTGGAGGATTTGGTGTTGGATAGTGCAATGCCTCAGCTATCCAAGCTATTGTCTTTAGTGGCAACAATTGGAGCAACATCAGCAGGTGTAGAGACGAGATTCTCCTGCTTTAAACGAGTCAAGTCATAGAGCCACAACACAATCGGCCAAAACCGTTTAAGCAACATTGCTCTGCTTGCCATTGAGAGGAAACTGGTCATTTCTCTAACAAAAACTCTCAGTTGGTATGTCAGGGTTTCAGGCAATTTTCTACAAAAAGAAAGCATGGCAGAATGTACATATAAATAACATGATGCACTAATTGACTACTTTTATGATGTAGCCCTAAAATGTGCTTCCTCTGTTTGAAAAACTAGCAGCTGCCACTGATTTTGTTGTATTTGATGCAAAATAAGCAAAATGATCAGTACTACTGGGTGCACATAAACATATGGTAAGTAATAGATGAGAAGTTAATTACTTTTCTACCTCTTCCATCAACAGTTTGTCCAGTTGTAACAAAAGAAAAACTTCATTAGCACCCTCATAGCATATAAATCATGTCTGTTAGTAGATGCATATGATGAGTTGTGTTATTTGTACATACAATGATACAATAACATCCATTCTCTAAGTTTACTGACTTTACTAACATTATGTTTCAGAGGAAGCATAGATGGTTTTTGACCAGAATGCTAACAGGCATGCTCTAAGAGCCATTTGTTAGTTATTTAGGTTAGGTTAAGTTGACAAAAGTATTTTCTTAGTTATGTTAAATGTTTGCCAATATATTAGTGCATAGTATATGGGATTATTCTACTATAATACCCACAAGCTGAATTGAAATGGAATATTCTAACAATTTTTTGTCTGACTGCAGATTAATCTCAGTTAGTGATCTACCTTGCAGTAGGTAAGGTACGGATGGCACAAAGTTTCAAGCCATGCCTGTTTGTATGTAATGTAACATGCTCTATTGAACGTGCAGCGCCGTACATATAGAACGTACTAAATGTATTCAGTAAATCATATAGAGAAATAACTTAAGTATAGAAAACAACTGAAGTTTAACAAGAAGAAAGTTAAACTTATAAGAACAAATATTTTTTCTTTTTTTGTCTTTTATTTTGCATGTGTGTCAATGTTTTCCTGTATTCTTGTGTGAACTGTTTGCTATGAATTTTCACTTAACCTTTTTAAAATAAACTTTATTGGATTGAGAAATTTCTTTTATATGCTTTTGTCTCATGCTGATCCTGCCTTACCAACTCAACAGGTGCTAGATTTCAAGATGCTGGAAAAGACGCAGCTACACATGCATCAGTACCTTTAATTGTTTTAAAAAGTATACAGCAGAAGTACTGCTTCTGAATTCAGAAATCTCACTTAAAGGAGAATCCCCTTGAAAAGAGCATTTTATACAGCCCCCTTTCCTCTTAGGTTAGACTTCCTCCTGAAGTCTTTAAGGATAAATTGTCATATTTAGTTTAGTAATACAGCATTCTACTAGGTTTTCAAATAGTATTTTTCTACTTCCATAGGATTATACATGCACAGTCATACGATTTAATTTATTATGTATCATTTGCATCACAATATGATATGGCAGATGCACTAAAGTAGTGTGATGGAGTCACACCTCCATCCATACACAACATGTATGACAAGAGATCCCTGAATAAAACACTTTCAGTCATCTCAGACCCCACAGTGTTTCCTTACCCTGCACTCCCTGCCCTCCAAGTGAAATCAGAACGCTGTCAGTTTGGGTGCAACATCAAACTAATCATCTACTTGCATTATGATCTGTGACCTATTCAGTGTTACTAGCCTTTCATAAGCCATTATTTGTAGCTGAATTTCTTGTATTAACTCTGTTGTTGATTGTTTTGTCTGATTTATATATTGCATGTTTAGCTTGATACTACTTTGCACTCAGTGCTGCCAGGATAGAATTCAATACAGTTTGTTTTAAGGCTGATGTTATTTTAAGAGATGTCCCCTAATCAAATGACATTAGTTTTTAGTTTCTTTTTGTTTTAGGCTAACCTGTATAATTATCCATAGTTAGAATATATTTAACATGGTTTTAGCTTCATTGATATTCTGCACCTGTAAAAAGCATGTAACATTATCTTACAGTCTTAAACTATATTTTACATTTACTACCAACAAGCAGAAGCAGCATACAATACTTATTTTATATATTCAATATAACTTGAACTTGCGGCCCATCCACAGCCCTTAGTTAATATTATTTTATTGCTTCATCTCACTTTATATGGTGATTTTAATATAATACCAAGGTTACACTACTGTTTCTTCAATACTAAGTTTATTTTATCTTTGCCTATTTCTCTTTTTTTTACCTTTTACCTAATATCATTTTTTAAAGAATTCTGTGTAGACTTGCTGGATTGGTCTTCTCTGCTGACTCTTTTCTATTACAAATTAAAAAGATAAAAAAACACTAATAGGATTCCTTTTGCTGATGTTGGGATAATAATAATGCAAATAAATGGTAACACAAGGACTGTATACAGTGTCAAGCTTGTGCAGTTAAGGAGTATTTGAAGGGCTCAACATATTGCTAAGAGAAGGCACAATTGTTGACTTCTTCTCGTTTTTTGGCCATAAACATGAAAAACAACAAACAGATCAGCAGTTGACCCCACTTCCTCTCCAATGTCAGAAAGCCCAACTTCTTCTGCTGTACAACCACAATCCAACCCAGAAGTTGGCGTTCACTTCAGAACTGGTCTTTTCATGAGGCACATCTACTCATCAGGGGCCTCATGCATAACGCCATACGTAGAATTCGCACTATAACATGACGTAAGCATAAAAGCTGAAATGTGCTTACGCACAGAAAAATCTAAATGCAGGAATCTGTGCGTACTCCAACTTCCGCGTTCTTCCACTACATAAATCCCAGTCAGAAAAGTAACGCTCGTGCACGCGCGTGCTGTCCCGCCCCAATTCCTCCCAGAATTACGCCTCTTTGAATATGCAAATCAATATAAATAGCCCTTAAGCTCAATGACAATCGGAAAAGCATGAGGTAAAATATAAGAATTTCAGTGAATACCAAGTGGAGGCAAAGGAAAAACATACTATTTGTTGATTTAAACAGTGGTATAATCAACTAAAGGAAGTTGATCGAGTGACATAGTGTGTTGGAGAAACCTGAAAGCTCAAGTTCACAAAGTTGCCCAAAATAAAAAAGAAGTTGTCAGATATCAAAGTCGCCGTGAAAAGACGAATTGTAGCCCACCATCTGAGTGTCATATGAAAGCTTATTAGGGTACAGACAAAAAAAAGGCACACAGTTGGGAAAAAGCACGAAATGTCAACTTCAATCTTGAAATTTCCACTTTAATCATGTAGTTTATTTTGTCATTAAAGTAGAACATCATAAACTTCATCTTAAAATTGTTTAATTAACCAGTTTCTCAAATCACATCGTAAGTAAAGTAACATGTTTAATGCTTTGTTTTGTATTTGATCTTCTATGTGCTCTATGTGTGTGAATCACTATGTGCTTCTTAAACCGGCTCTCTTCCTCCGACAGGACACAGAATCCATTACATCCGTGATATTACAGCTCTCTGAATAACTAAAATACTGAGATGTATACATGATATCATTTTCATGATGATAGGAGTTAACATTATTATACATGGGTTTCACGGCACAGTGAGTGTGGGCGACCTTCGATGAAATTATTTATTGCAGCAGTACTCATGGGCGGCTCTAGGCTCGAGGCGGCCCTGGGCAGAGGAAGAATCAGTGGCCCCTTCGCCCGCCAATGTCAATATGGTATCTTATGCGCGGCAGATGGCCACGTCTGTTGCAGGGACACTGCATAGCCGCCTCGAGCTCATGACACAAGCGTTTAACTTTTGTCGAAATTTGCACCTGCGTTTTTAGCTGTGCTGCTATTTTCTCTTTCTGTTTTATATTCAATACATATTGGCGTGGCCGACCCTGCAGTCCTTGCTTTTCTTTCTCCAAGTAACCGATTGCCACACAATCAGCTCTGTAATAGACGTTAAGCCATCTGTAAGCTTAGAGCGCCAATTCTTCAAAACGTTTAAGGAACATTGAAATATCTTTGTAGTACATGTTTAATTATTCTATCCTTCATGCCAGTCCCAGTGAAGAATATAGATTATTTAAATTAAGTTACAGTTTTATCTGTATAATATAATAAACATATTTTGCTGCATTTCATCTTAAAAATTATATCCTCATCATACGTAAATAACGCTTTATAAAGTGGCTCAGGTCGTGCAATATTATAACTGTAGTGCAAGTTTACAGTGAGGTAATTCTACTTATAAGTACAAACAGTTCTACATGGAGCAATTTATTGAGTGCGTTTATAGTTCTTGGAATGGAACTGTTTCTGAACCGCGAGGTCCGTACAGGAAAGTCTTTGAAACGTTTTGCTGTGGCTGTGGCAGCGTTCGCTTGATGCTGTATACCGATAATTCTCTTTCCGATCAGCTGCTGCTTTGATTCCCCACTCAAATACAGTGATATAAATACTCAGAGTGGTGCTGTGAAAGTAATATGGAAAAAGATGATCCACTGTGGCAACTCCTAACAGAAGCAGGTGAAAGAAGAAGAAAAAGAAGGTGCAGTGAGAGTAACAACACTAAAGCAGTTATGGTATTTGGAATACTATGGCTATTCCCTGGACCATTATATTGTTACTGGTTAATTACAATCAGATGCATTACACTAATAAACAATATGCGATTAATTTCAGTGTATTTATAAAGCCGCGTCAGGAAAAGAAAGGATAACCACACAGGAACAGTAGCACTGCTTTGATGCTGGGTGCTGCCAGTCTGCAAAACCGAGCAGAGAACTTGCATACGACAGGGAATAAGGTACCGTAGAAATGTGCATGGCTTTACGCCAAGTTTAGGTTTTATACATCATGATTTGAAAGTGGAAACGTTCTTACGCAACATTTCTGTGTATACGCACCATTTATACATAAGGCCCCAGGAGAAATATTTTTCAAACGACAACCCTTTGGTCCATTCATTTAACTTTAGATCCAACTTACAGTTATTTTTTTCTCTCTTTATTAAACAGAGTAGTTATGGTGAATTCCCAATTCTTTCCCAACTTTTTATCTTTCCCCTTGTCTTGTTTATATATATACTGTATATATTGATATATATGATATTTTTATATTATATTGTTATGGGATTATAATTGTTTGTGTAAGCCAAATACTTGAATATACTATATTTAATAGTATCTTTAAAAGAAAAAAAGCTTTCTTTTCTTTATTTAAGTTTATGTAGATTCAAAGCTAACGCCCACCTGAAGGTGCCAATGGCCTTCAAGCTGATTGTGAGTCTTCACTGGAAGTGAACTGACAAGAAGCACAGAATAGAAAAAGAGAAAGTTCATAATTTTTATGTTGCTTGTATCAATATTAACGATTATTAATTTAAAAAAAAATAGTGTTTTCTTAAGTTGCTTGCAAAAAGCCAATCATTTCTTGATAGATAGATAGATAGATAGATAGATAGATAGATAGATAGATAGACTTGTTATTCATCCCATCAGGGAAATTAATTGCACAATATTCAATTTTCATGTGAAAGTCTATACATTTATTGCACTATACTATATATTGCACTTAACATTGACTATTTGTTGAATATATTGTTTCCAGTGTTTCAATGTTCACTGATATAAACAGAAAACATCCTTAATTGTATAAAATGCCATATATTTTTACATTTCAGGGAGAAAGAAAGTTTCCATTCCAGGGACACCCCTTATCAATGATTTTATTGTTACTATCCCTGATATCAGTTATTAAACTTTTCAGTTTAGTTTTTCAAGCTTCTGGTAAAAGTCATCCAGCAAGGTGAATCTTTTGGGGCACCACACATGCAACCACAGCACACAATCTTTTCCTGAATTATTTTATATTGTCTACATGATGTTAATTTAATCTCTTTCATTTCCACCCATGTCATAAAGTATATAAAGCTTGTTTATCTTTCAATTAAATTATCCCTCATAGTTTACTTGCTGTTCACTAAACACTATGTCACTAAATTATGTCTTATTCTCCGACTCCATTGTCCCTTCCACAAAATGCTGTTTTTTGCTATGTTTATTTTATAGTAGCAGCAATTCAGGCTTGCTTTCTAAAAGCTATTTCCTTTTTGCCATTGAACGAATAACACAGTTATCATTAAGGTACACATAGAAACAAAATAATTTATGAAGTATTTAATGACATACATATAAACTAGAGTAACAATTTGTGGTGAAGTGAGTAAAGGGTCTGTGGCAGTGCATGTTTATTTTCAAAATAGAAACAGTAAGCTCACGTAGACCCGTTGAGAGTAGGTGTGTGTGAGAAATACAGTGTGGCCGCAGATTTTCTCGATGAGGGAATATTCTAATTATGTTTACCATGCATGCAAGCGTCTAATACAGCTTAGCCACGTCTGAGCTCCACAGATCATTTGGTGTGCCTGCAGTCACTGGGGATTAAAGGGGTCTGTGAATGACACCAAAGTAGAAAAAGAACATAAGGAAGAGAAACTGCGAGAGAGAGAGAGAGGGAGAGAATTTGGTTGGTTGGGATGGGAGCCACAATAAGGATGACTGCAATTGCTGGGAATCTTAGCGCTGCTGAGTATTCCTGTGAGGGTGAACTGGGTGGGACGATGCACAGAACACCAGTATGAATGAAGATTATCCTGTATATGGTTTTATTCCTGGTTTTAACTGTTTTTATAACAATTATTTACTGATGGGTTTTACATGTATCTTCCTCATGAACACTGTTTTTATGGGATTATCTATTATTTTATTTGTGATCAACTTTTTATTAAGTAAAGACAAAATGACAAGATATAATCAAACTATTTGAAAAAGAAACTGCATTGTACTTTTGATTTGAACATTGTTTGAAAGTAAAAGCACTAAGCATTTTGCCCCCTGTTTGTTATGTGTCCTCATTGCCCAGTCTGTCTCAGTTGAATGAATTACAATGTCCTGGGTGCAAGGGAGTAATGGCAGCTGTGGGCAACCCAAGCATCACATGACATGGGAGGGATGCACCATGTGGCAACATTCGTTGTGTGGTCAGTACTGCAATTTCCTTGCTCTTTCAAAAACCAATAAATAGGTGTTGACATTCTCTTGGTTACAGAGTTGTGTGAGTACCTAGGCTGTATTTGGTTCATAATGTGGTGGTTTAACTACTGCTATTGATAAGTTTGCCTCCACAAACAGGTAGGTCAGAATTTGTATTCCATATGTACCTTTAAAATCCTTTCCAGTACAAGGTTGATATAATCTAGGTAATCAATTGCAGAATAGAGAGAGGAGGCAAGGGAAACTGGAAGGAGATAAAAATATGTAATCATGCTTCCAGGATATAAAATGATATAAAAGGAATGAATAGAAGTAAAGAGTGAACTGTGTAAATGTGAATAGTATTCTTTTTTTTTTTTTTTAATTAATTATATTACAATCCATACAAAGCAATCAAGTTTTTACAAAAAGAAGAACTGAGTTAAGAACAGATTGATCCCCACCCCTGAGAGAGAGAGCAAGCCAAACGGCATAAAATTTAAGGCTTGTAAACATACCTAAATTAATAAATTCTCTGTGCTTTATAAACTTATTTTAAAATATTACTGATTAGATCCTGCCATGTTTTGAAAAAGGTCTGTACGGATCCTCAAACTGAGTATTTGATTTTTTCCAATTTCAAATAATATAACACATCGGTTTCCCACTGACGTAAAAGAGGAGAGTTTGGGTTCTTCCAGTTTATCAGAATAAGTCTGCGTCCCAACAGTGTAGTGAATGCAATCACAGTTTGTTTGTCTTTCTCCACTTTAAGCCCCTCTGGAAGAACCCCAAACACAGCTGTTAATGGGTTAGGAGGGATTGTGAGACCAAGGCTGTCTGAAAGGTAAATAAAAATGTTTGTCCAGAATAATGTTAATTTGGTGCAGGCCCAGAACATGTGACCCAGTGAGGCTGGGACTTGGTTGCAACGTTCGCAGGTTGGATCATGCCCTGGAAACATTTTGGAGAGTTTTAGATGAGACAGATGTGCTTGATATATAATTTTGAGTTGTATAATTGTATGCTTTGCGCATATGGAGCTCGAGTGAATTCTCTGTAATGCTACTTTCCACTCCTTTTTTGATATATTAATTGAAAGATCTTTTTCCCAGTGTCCTCTTGGATCTTTGAAAGGAAGGGATTGTAAAATGATTTTATATATTGTAGAGATGGAGTCTAAGTCCTTGAGATTGAGCAATATTTTTTCCAGCATGGATGAGGGTGCAAGATGAGGAAAATCTGGAAGGTTCTGTTTAACAAAGTTCCTGATTTGAAGATAGTGAAAAAAATGTGTAGCTGAAATGTTAAATCTGGAATGTAATTGTTCATAGGATGCAAAGACGTTGTCTATATAAAGATCTCTAAGCAAGTTAATTCCAAATTTTTTCCAGATATTAAAAACTGCATATGTTTGTGAAGGTTGAAAGAGGTGGTTCTCTTGCAGAGGTGCCACAGATAGAAGCTTCTCCGTCTTAAAATGCTTTCTACATTGTTTCCATATTTTAATTGAGTAGAGCACAATTGGGTTATTAGTGTATTGCCGATAACGTGTGTTTATTGGAGCACAGAGCAAGGAATACAAAGAAGTACTACAGGATTTTACTTCTATTGCGGTCCAAGCCTGTGTATGTTCTTCTATTTGTGTCCAGGTTCTTATCGCCTGTATATCTGCTGCCCAGTAATAAAACTGGAAGTTAGGTAGAGCCATGCCGCCTCTGCCTTTTGTCTTTGTAGGGTCGCTCTTTTGATGCGTGGATGTTTAGAATTCCAAATAAATGAGGTTATTGTTGAATCTAATTGCTTAAAGAATGATTTATTAATGTATATTGGGATGTTTTAAAATAAAAAAAGGAGCTTAGGAAGAATATTCATCTTAACAGTGTTAATTCTTCCAGCTAGTGTGAGATGAAGAGTTGACCATCTATGCAAGTCTTGTTTAATTTTTTCCATAGTATTCTGACTATTAAACATTAAAGATCTGGGTTTTCTATGATTTTCTCAAAATTTAAATAAATTTTCAAGTGAGGCTGGATTTTGTGAGCTTCACGAGACTGATCAATTAGTAAAAATCATTGTTCAGTAGATGATCTACAAATAGCCAAATTTCTTGCCAGTTAGTCAATCAGTCAAGCAGTGACAATTAGCTTTATTCTCCTGCAAATATATTTTTTTTTCATTAAGAACAACTAAGATCAAGATAAAAAGGGTACAGTCAGACATGCTACACTATTCTGTAACTGCTGTATACCTGCAGTAAGATCATCATTTTTAACTACTGAATGTTAAATATCACCATAGATTCTCAGATTTCTTTTAAGATTAAATTTACTTTTCAGTAAGGCTGGGTTTTTCTAGAATTCAGATCCATAATACTAGCCTATTTGAAAAAAAAATTGTGTTTTTTTAAGTTGCTTGCAAATAGCTAATAATTTCTTGATAGATAGATAGATAGATAGATAGATAGATAGATAGATAGATAGATAGATAGATAGATAGATAGATAGATAGATAGATAGATAGATAGATAGATAGACACACAAGCGCATAGGAACTATAATGTATTAGCCAACATGTTACTCTAAAGATAGGCAAGGCTGGATGAGTGACTGACAGTAAAATGTCATACAGGTACACTGACTGCTGCAATCCATGAACACTTGGAATATTTGCATTAAACTTTATGAGACCAGGAAGGTTCAGGAAGGCAGACAGAAACTCCTAGGGCATTGGAGAAACAGAACTTTGCAGAAGATATGGGGAGGATCAAGGAGAGAGAGAGAGATGGCAGGGAACTTTGGAAGAGAATGGGCAACACTGAAAGAATGAATGTGACTTCAGAAACAGCACCGGAATAGTCAGCTATTTTCAGAAAGCTTTGCTTTATGAAGAATTTAACATGGCCATAAAAGGTAGGAAGATGATTATTTTGAAAGTACAATTGCTAAATAAATGTGTTTGTTATTGGACCATAATCTCATTCTATATGTGTGTCTTGGTCTTTCCATCTTGTATTATCCCTGATGTTATTGTGGCAACAATTATGTGCAGCTTAGCTCAATATCCTTCTGTATTGTTTTCCTTCTTCTTCTTCTTCTTCTCCTATTAATTTGAATTTTATTATTATTATTATTATTATTATTATTATTATCTTTGTAGTGAAGCTCTAGAGCTAGTATCAGAATAACTACAAAGCATTATCATGATTTCCATGAGTGCCATTTGTGGCTCAGGATAAGTTGTTAAATCATTCTTTCTAGAATGAAACCTACTTCTTCTTGCTGGGAGTTGGTGTAGGATGCTTCAGAGCTACTTCTCATGTCTTACTATGAGGCAGGACAAATTATTACCCTAGTTAGACCTTTACTACAATTCCTAGGAGTAATTCTGTGATGCTTGATATACAACCCCAATTCCAATGTATATCCCAATGAGTTGGGATGTTGTGTAAAACATAAATAAAAACAGAATACAATGATTTGCAAATCCTTTTCAACCTATATTCAATTAAATACACTACGAAGACAAGATATCTAATGTTCAAACTGATAAACTTTATTGTTGTTTTGCAAATCTTCACTCATTTTGAATTTGATGCCTGCAACACATTCCAAAAAAGCTGGGACAGGGGCAGCAAAAGACTGGGAAAGTTGAGGAATGTTCAAAAAACACCTGTTTTGAACATTCCACAGGTGAACAGGTTAATTGGAAACAGGTGTTTGTCATGATTGACAAAAGGAGCATCCTCAAAAGGCTCAGTCGTTCACAAGCAAGGATGGGGCGAGGTTCACCACTTTGTGAACAACTGCGTGGGCAAATAGTCCAGCATTTTAACAACAACGTTTATCAACGTAAAATTGCAAGGAATCTAGGAATTACGTCATCTACTGTCCATAATATCATTAAAAGATTCAGAGAATCTGGAGAAAAATTGCGCTAGCATTTCAAATTATGAGTTTTGGGGTTGCTCACAGTGTGATGTACCTGCATAAGTTTGGGCTACAGAACCAACAGGTGCCAAGAAAATTGTTTGCCAGTGCAGTGTCAATTTGAGACAAAAAGAAACAGTCATTCTCTAGTTTTTTGTATAGTCTGGATTACATTATTATCAATATTCCATAAGAGACTTTCAAACTTCTTTATTTCATTTGTTAGAAAGTTCTGTTCTATGAACTTTCCTGATTTTGCTGTACATTATTCTTAAGAAGTGCTTCTCCTTTTAATAGCACCAGTGAATATGACTGTTAAACACATTCAGAAGGAAACTTGTGCATATTGATTGAAGGACAAGGACTGAGTCTGAAGTTTAGTGGATCCCATGTGAAGGTTCTACTCTCATCATTTTTTTTTTTAACAGATCCGGAGGCCACCAATTCACAACTGTCTTCATGTTTCTATCTTAATTAAAGCTGTTTATGGTTAAATTTTAGTTTATGTAATTACTACTCAATTGCTTTTCCTTTTATTTGGTGTTAAATATTTCTAATATTGTCAGATACTGTGGTAAAATATAGTCAGTATTTACCCTTCTTTTTGAATTTTTTTAATATTAAACACATGCCTAAATAGCACTCATAGAATATTTCTAATCATTTGATTTGAAGGTAAGATGCATTTCTCTACAGTTACCCATAATTTTGTGTGAAATGCTAGACTCTTGGGGATAAATTATATTGGCAATTATCCTGTCCATATTT
Source organism: Polypterus senegalus (assembly GCF_016835505.1). Classification (NCBI taxonomy): domain Eukaryota; kingdom Metazoa; phylum Chordata; class Cladistia; order Polypteriformes; family Polypteridae; genus Polypterus; species Polypterus senegalus. The sequence continues at coordinate 232,349,933 of NC_053155.1, forward strand.
TTTATAATCTGGGAATTGTTACTTTTTATTCTGAGCTCAATTCTGTAAGTTTGTCCTGTAACATTTGTACCCAAAAAGTCCCCTAGACTGCAAATAAATGAAAGTTTTTTTCCATGTTTTGTTAGCAAGTTCCTTCGTTTGGCTATATTTTAATTGCCTTTCTTGCTGAAAGTATAAGGTGTTCATTAATGTGTTTGCTTTTCTCGATTTTAAATTCTAATGGGAACCTCATTATTTTTATATATATTTTAACACAAATGTATTCCTTCCAACAAACTCTGCTGCTGATCTTTTCAACTTTTCTTATATGAAAAACAACATGATATGGAAATTAATTGTCTCTTGCAGCACAGCAGTCCGAATTCTGCTGTTTTGTTATTCTTAAAAATAAATATTTACACTTACACATGCATTAAGTAATGTTTGACCCCTCTAGTGGACATCTCTGAAAATGCACAATGTTATTTATGCAGTGTATTTTCAGAGTTCTAGAATAAAGAAATATTTTCTGCCATTTGGTTACAGATTTCCTTCATTTTACCATGAAATTTTAAATGTTCTTCCTCTTAGATAGTTTATTTACCAAGCTTTAAAGTGATGTGTGAAAGTGACTTAACAGGGTTAACAAAAAATAGTGTAAGCAAATATGAGCAAAGGCTACAAAGAATACCCTTCCTTCATATGTACATAGAGAAAGATTACTGAAGTTAGGGAAGCAACCATGCAAAAGGGAAAATGAAAGACTTGCAGTTTTTACAAGTAAAATAGAAAATGTCAGGTGCCATATTATGGTTTGGATAAATACAAAATGGGAATTTGATTAAATGTGTAAATACAAAACAAATTATGGAGCACTTTTGCAATATAAATTGAAATTCAAGTACAAAACTGCAGCATAATTATTTCCCTTTATTTTTAAAACAGGAGCCCAAACAGTTTACATAAACTGCACAGCATCACAAAATGAGTTGGAAATGGCAGTAAGTCTGCAGCTTACGGTCCACTTCTTTAAATACTTGCTTAAAATAACAGATTTCAGAGCTTAGATGAACATACCTTCCAAGATATTACATAAGAATTTTAAAAGGTCACTGTAAATTCAGGGTGGCGCAGTGGTAGTGCTGCTGCCTCGCAGTTAGGAGACCCGGGTTCGTTTCCCAGGTCCTCCCTCCGTGGAGTTTGCATGGTGACTTTGTGTCTGCATGGGTTTCTTCCCACAGTCCAAAGACATGCAGGTTAGGTGCTTTGGCGATCCTAAATTGTGTGTGCCCTGCGGTGGGCTGGTGCCCTGCCAAGGATTTGTTCCTGCCTTGCACCCTGTGTTGGCTAGGATTGGCTCCAGACAGAAAATGACTGACTGACTGCAAATTCATGTTTATTAATACAAAGGAAAACATAACATAACAGAATTCAAGAATATGGTGAAATAAAGCTTTGTACATAGGAGAAAAGCAAAAAGAAGAAGAAATAGAAGAGGGCTGATTAAATAACGCTTAGTTTAGAGTACAAGACATGGGGTACTGCTGACTAAACCACATCTTTGTCTAGCATTAGAGCTAGACTTTTAAGAAACACTTAACCATAAAATGACAGAAAGTTCAATTAAAAAGAAGATAAGGCTGCAACAAGAACTACACTTTTAAATCTCTCTTTTTCTATTACTATATTTAATTGAAACATCTAGCCATTAATAGCTGCATGATAATTCCTTTCATTGTATGCTGATATTTATTTTACTGCCTTACCTGTTAATATCTGTTTTCTATTAAAAAAAAATTAACTTATGTATTTTAACAACATGTTTTTTTTTATTATTGTACAAGAAAGTATTTATGTGCTACATGTTGGTCAGTAATGCAAGTAAGAATTTTACTGTACTCTGCACACGTGGCAAAACTACTACTAGTACTAATAAAAATGATAGCACTATTTATTTGTGAAACACAAAATGGAAAAGCGAAGCTAAAGACATGACACATTTTAGAACAGTATTGTTTAGAGCCTGACAAACTTAAGAACTGCATAGCTAAGTACTATCAGAATAATGAGGAGAACAAATAAGAAAAAAATAAGCAATGAGAAAAACAATAAAATGACTTGTAACTCAAGCATACAGATAAAAAGGCAATTACAAATACATTCCACTAGATGGCACCATCTCCCTAAGAATAAAATAACATAAAAGAGGTTAAATATGAAAACCAAAATCATCAAATGAAGCATTGGTGTTAAAACCTGTTAGCGCCCAGCGTCCTATAAATAGGACACTTACTTTTTATTTTTTTGCATTTGTCTAATACCATATATTTCTTTTGAAGTAATTATTTATGAAAGAAGAAACTCTATTTATGAGTGAGTTATTTATTTTTTTTATTGTACGCAACTTTTTAAGATCTCAAGGCCGATTTGATTTTGAAGAATTTTTTCATGTTCGTCACTCTTCCTAATTTTTGTATTTTGTGCAATGAACATATATTTCAAATGTGAAATATTGATCAGATCATATTTATTATGCATCACAGGGTGTATAATCGAAGGTGGGAGCGTCGTCTTTTCTTTAGTCTTTTCGTGGCACCTCTGAGATTTGTGCCGTCCTATTTATAGGACGCTGGGACATAAAGGCATCAGTTTCCTTCATCACTCGCCCCGTTCGTAGAGCACCGTCTGTTTCATTTTTCAAATTTCATTTTGTCAATCGATGAACTCAAAATATTTTTTGGAATACTTTTGCTGTCCAGATATCACAAAGTGCCCAGTGAAAGGCACTATTGGAGTGAAGATAGTGATTTAGGAGTCGATATTGTAGGAAATGCAATGCCAAAAAACAGGTACCTCAAACTAAAAAGCATGCTGCACTTCAATGACAACAGCAAGGTTCAAGAGAATAAAGACGATAGAGGGTTCAAAGTGCGCCCTCTAATAGTCGCTCTGGATAAGAATTTCAGAAGATGGGGCATATTTGACAAACACCTTGCAGTCGATGAAATGATAGTCAAATATTATGGTCACCACGGATTGAAGCAGTTTATCAGAGGGAAGCCGATCCATTTTGGATACAAATTTTGGGCATTGTGTGGATCAAGTGGCTATTGTTTCCACTTCAATATATATTGTGGTAAGAAAATAGCTCAGAATGAGAGAGATTATTTGGCATTAGGGTCCAGCGTTGTTCTAAATATGTTGGACCCTGTCCAAGAGCCCGCAAGTCACTGGGTGTTTTTTGACAATCTCTTTACCAGCAGAGATTTGCTTATTCATTTGAGAGATGTTGGTTTTAGAGCTTCTGGTACACTGAGGCAGAACCGCCTGTGCAAATGCCCTTTGAAAGATTCCAAGGAATTGTCTAAGGAGCCCAGGGGCACTTTTGATTCTGCGTTTGATTCAGAAGAAGAAGTTCTGTTCATGAAGTGGAACGACAACAACTGTGTCGCTATTGGGACAAATTTTGACACTGTTTATCCCCGAGTCATGCATCACGTTGGAGCAGGACGTCAAGGCAGAAGGTGTCTGTTCCACAACCAAATGCCATCAAATCATACAACAAGTACATGGGTGGAGTTGACCACCATGATTGGTTAGTGGGAAAGTACGATGTGTCCATTCGTGGTAAAAAGTGGTATTGGTGTTTATTCACAAGAATGCTTGACATGGCAATTGTAAATGCCTGGATTGTATACAGGAAGGTTTCTCATTCTAGCATGGACCTCCTTGAATTCAGAAGAAATGTCACTATTGCTTATTTGAAAAGAAACACTTCAAAGCACGGGAGAGCAGCCAACACATCCTCTTCAACATTCATCCCAGACATTAGATACGATGGACAAGATCACTTTGTATCAAGACGAGACAAACAAAGGAGATGCCAGGGAGAAAACTGCAATGCAAAACCTCTCACCTTTTGTAAAAAATGTGAAGTAACTTTGTGCAAGAACTGTTTCACCACTTATCACACCCAGAAATGATAAATTCATGTTTCTTTTTTTTCATTTTCAATATGTTTTTGTAGTTGTTATTGCATACAAATGTAAAAACAAACGTAATAAAAATATTTGTCATTCAAATTCGTTCTTATATATAATTTTTCTAATTTGTGAAATGTTACCTTATTGTCCCAGCGTCCTATTTTTAGGACAGTCCACCATTTGCAACCGTTAAGAGATATTTTTCGAAAAATCATACATATTGCTTCTAAATTCCCTTCTAAACAAATTAACAAATTTTCAATAAAAAGTTTATTTAAAAAAGTATGGGCTTTAATGGTTATTTTAATTAAAAACGAAGACAGAAAAGAACAGTTGAGAGTAAAAGAAAAAGGAGTAATAAACAATGTACTGCTATGAAATATGGAACTTAAGAATGCAGTATTTTAATTCATATAGTACAAAAAAATAGAGTTTTCTTGCAAGGAATACTTAGCAATACATTAACCTGAGTATGCCATTTTCTCTACTACAAATTACTACTTAGTGGAAAGGAGTGTGTCTCTTTACTAAAGGTAAAATGAAACATTATAAAGCAATCCATCTACAGAACAAGCAACATAAGAAATTTTATGTGATAAAGTACAGTATATTATAACAGTAAGAAAAAGAAATCTGGAACTCCTGGTTCGATAAATAAAATGTTTGTTTGTTTACATATATATGGAAATTGTGGGGAAATCAATTTTATTTTTTCAAAAGCGTATGAGAACATTACACCCTGTATATATGCTACTGTGACTGTGCATACTGACTAATTCAGTTATTCATATTTATTGTTGTTTAATCGGGATAGTATTACTAATTAATTCGCTCATTTTCTAATACTTTTCAGAAAATTGTTAGTCACTCTTAGTAATGATATCATCAGACCTACTTCTACTACAAGAAATCTTGTGTCGGTTTCGATTCTTCCCTTTCTTATTCCACCCACATATACCACATTAAGAAACTTTCTTACTTCCACCTCTGTAACAAATCCTGTGTTCATTAATTCCTCTCCTTTTCTAATGATGAGAAATTTGTCCATGCTTTTATTACATCCTGCACTGACTAATGTAACTCTCTACTGGCAAGTACCTCTTGTAATCCTCTATTGCAGCTTCATTTGATTAAAAAGTCTACTGCAAAAGTCCTTAGACAAACCAGTAACAGTGAACACATAATATCCTTCCTGCCCCGCCTTCATTGGCTTCCAGTGCCTTGTTGGACTGAATATAAAATTTTATTAATAACCTATAAAATTTCAAATGGACTCACACCAGACAACAATAGTGACTTTTTCCATCACTATGCCCCTGTTTGGCCACTTCTGGCAATTTTTTTGTGCCCTACTCTAACCTTCGTTCTATGGGTGGCAGAGCCTTCCCTTCCACAGCACCCAGACTTTGGAGCAAACTCTCAAAATTAATGAGCTGACTCAGTTCATTCTTTCAGAAAACAACTTAAAACTCATCTCTTCAGGAAGGCATTTCACTTATGCTCAGGATAATTTGTGTGTTAGGTTAAATCACAAATTATGCTATTTTTTTAGGGTTTTCTTCTAGTATATTTTGTATTTTGCTCTGGTTTATTGTCTTTTATTCTATGTAATGCTTTGTATATCCCGTATTTATCTATTCTTAGTGTCCTATGCTGATTTTATTTGTATTCAATGTTATATGTACCCTGCTGTTCTTTCTGAGATTCTGTGAAGCACCTTGAGCAAGGGAAAGGTGCCATATAAATAATATGTATTATTATTATTATTATTATTATTATATGTGTAAGTGTGGAATGAAAAGGAGCTTTGACAGCTGGTGTGTGCTAACTCTCCCATTTCTCTTAAATTCTCACTCACCACTGCTCTGTATTATCACAACTGAAGTACTCAGAAAACCTCACATTAACATGGAGGATGAATAAGCTATATGCAGACAATGGCTATGTCAGGTATTGTACTGTAGGTCTTTTGGACTTGTGAGACAGGAGTCTACCCTTCACAGCATACCATAATAAGCATATGATTCAATTTTAGCATCTGAAGTCATATGATTGCAATTAATATATTTATTTAATGAAGTATAAGACTCAACACATCTACAGAATCTTGCTAGATTTTGTTAGTGACTTCTAAGAAAGTACAGGTAACTATCAATATTTTTTACTGTTAAAAATAGATATTACAATATGTAGTTTCATTGACATCTGTTTTGACAATTCAAAATTTGTATGATTAAACAATCACAATATTTCATTTTCTCTGAATGTTGTATTGATCAAAGCAATGCTGTATTTACAGTTGCACAGTGACATCATGAAGTGGAGGGTAAGGTGTGTATAGTGGAGTTATCTTTAAGTACAAATGCGAGTTATGTGTATAAATACAGCAGAACAGGTTGTGTTTGTGTATAGAACGACACATGTAGCATATACAGACAAGTAAAGGATTTGGGCTAAACAGAAGTGCTTGATGAACACTGGTATAGTCATTCAAAAAGCTGCACACTTTGTCAGTGCTTGGATGGTTGAGTATTAACAACATTTTCAAAATTTTCCTTAAATTGGTACCTATGCTATGAGGCAATAATTAAACACAAATGTTTCAACCTAGAGTTGAAATTTTCAAAATGGGGGCAAATCTCACAAATTTGTTAAGAAATGGGACTGACTCAGACTTAACAGATGTGGAAAGGACAAGATGCATACAACAATACACTTACAAAGGATATCATTACACATTCCATTAAAGCATTTATCTTAAAAAAGAAATGTTTCAAAGGGTTAGTCCAATATTCAAATACTGACCTTCAAGAAGTAAGCCAAATGGACTGAACTCAGGCACATGGTAGACCTGGCCTTTTTTAAATTAATGTTTCAAGCTCCATCAATCCAATAATTTTCTGCATCTCCCGCGATGAGTTGTGTGTTGAGGAGGCTGGAGTCTGCCCTAGCATCGAGTACAACCGTGTATTGGATGCCAGTCCAACATGAGGCGTATTTACACATTCAGTCAAACCAGGTCAATTTGCAGTTGTTAATCTAACTAGTGTATGTACTAGGAATGGACAATAAGGACCAAAAAACCCAGAGAAAACTGTCACAAACAACGCAAAACATGTTATCTGTATTCTAGATCTGTACCACCTTACCATCCAGCTTTCAGCATACATATAAATTGTTTTTTATTATTTTCAGAGCTTTGATTACTTCTTATGGATCACTGGAATTTATACTGGCTCTATATAGAACACTTATAAGTGTTTTTGCAAAACAGTATAAAATGCTTTGATTCAAATGAAATAATGAAGATGTCTGCTGTTTCTTGGATTTACCACATGAGAGCAGCATTGACCAAGGAGTTTATTTAAATTTGCCATCTTTTATACCTCAGATTTAAATTACTGTTGATTGAAATATTGAACACTCAGCAGTGCATTTATTAGTTTTATTTTGTTCACTGTAAACCTTTATATCTTTTTGTGGTCTCCACCTCTCATATAATATTTTTTTAAACAGCAGATAATTTAAATATTAATTTGTTCTTTAACTATATGGAGAGCAGTGTTTATAAAATCTGCAAGTGCTTGTCATGAAAAAGTGGGTTCAGATAATGAATAGATCGATGAATGAATTTTAGATTATTCTTTTCCTCTTGTTGGCAATACAGTAATCCCTCCTCGATCGTGGGGGTTGTGTTCCAGAACCCCCCGTGACAGGTGAAAATCCGTGAAGTAGAAACCATATGTTTGTATGGTTATTTTTATATATTTTAAGCCCTTATAAACTCTCCCACACTGTTTATAAATATTCCCTGCACAGTTACAGCATAAACCCTTTGTATTCTCTTAGATATTATGTAAGATTCATTGAAATTATGTATGTAAACACACTGCTTATATACAGTAACTCCTAAATATTATTTTAAAGATATCGAGCGTCTCCGATATCACATATGTTACAGATATTACAATAGACAGGCCACCAGCAATAAATACGTACAATGCAAGAAAAATAGTATACAGTAAATGTGTGTACAGTGACACTAAATGTACGTACATGTACTAAGTACTGTAAGTAGAAAATTAATTATGGTTACTCACCAACAATGACACCACGACTTGTCCGATAACGATGAGTTTAATTTTACTGCACAACAAAGGAAAGCGTTACAGCCCTTCTAAAGGAGCCTCTTCAGGTGACTGTGTAGCACCGCCGTTGTTCTTCTTCCGGGAGTCTTCAATCCCAATCCATAAAGCAGATTCCATCCGGACTACTGTCTTATTACGTCCACTTACAACTTGTTTTGCACCCTGGTTAAAAGGACACTGTGGCCGTATATCTTATATTCTTTTCCTCCTTTTTAAAGAGAATCGTGGACTCATTGATGCCGTAATGGCGTCCTACAGCGGTGTAGCTTTTCTCTTCCTTCAACATATCCAAAACTTTTACCTTTTCGGCAATTGTTAGCATCTTCCGTTGGCGCTTGGGCACAGCCCCTGAAGCAGTAGCACGAGCAAATCGTTTTGGAGCCACAATGAAGGGCTTGACTACGCACAAAAATAAACACAAGAGAGCACAAAAGTTAACTCTTTACACAGCGAAACACGTTGATGCTGAATGAGCGAGACAAGATCGAATTCGCCGCTCCGTCACTGAGCCAGTCAGCAAACAGGAACTTAACTGCATGCTCTACTTGGTTAGCTTCTCAGCTATCCACCAATAGCATCCCTTGTATGAAATTAACTGGGCAAACCAACTGAGGAAACATGTACTGGAAGTAAAAAGACCCATTGTCCGCAGAACCCGCGAAGCAGCGAAAAATACGCGTTATATATTTAGATATGCTTACAGTACATATAAGATCCGCGATAGAGTGAAGCTGCAAAAGTCAAAGCGCGATATAGCGAGGGATTACTGTACTTAAAAAAAAAAAACTTTCACACACGGGCACATGGGAGGCAGCTGAAGGACTTGAACGAGGGTATTTCCATGGCAAACCAGTGGGTGGCAGAGTGCGCTAATCCTTTTTCTCTTTCCACTGCAGACCAGTTACAGGATATTCTGCCTATCCCTGATGATGTCACTTCCAGTCCCTAGTTAAGACATCACTTCCTCTACCTTCTTTTATATCCACCATCTTTGCCTCATCTAAGGCATTTCTTTTCTGGACTCAAATCTGTACAATATTGCATTCAATTTTCAAATTTGCAGCCAGGCTTCAAGTATACGGAAGGCTGCCACAAACCTTTTTCTGGCTATTGTCTATTCATTTGACACAAACATATTTCAAAATTTCATTTAATACTTTTCAGAAGTATGTACCTACTTAAAATCTTCAATATATTGTAACTCATACTATATCACTTGTTTCTACTTTTCATTTGTGTGTGTGTGGTTTTGGTTGCAATATATTATATTACTAAACATCTTTTGATAGTCAAAAGATGTTATATGTTATACACTCCATATCCAAAATGAAAGTAAGTCAATTATCAACTCTAAATTATTTTATTTACAGGTTATAATCTGGAGTGAGTTTTTGTTTTAGCATTGAATGTGAACTGCATAATGTGAATCTCCTGCCTTGTGTCTGATGCTGACAACATTGGCTTTATCAAAAAGACATCATATCAGTGTCAGAACATATCTCTCTCTTACACACAAAATAATTATAGATGCCTAGGAATACTAAAGAATAAACCAATTTAGAGTGCTTTACATGAATAAAGCAAAACACTTCTTTACAAATGATTTGACAATTTAACAAAGATTTTCCTGTTTTCTCATTATCAGTATCTAGTATGTTTGATGTCTGACAAAAGACTAAATAATTTATCAGTATAATTATTGTGGCTTTAAAATGTACTCAGCATCTGAATGTGACATTTGGACCTTTTCTTTAATTTTAAAAAATAGGTTTGAAAAGTGACAATAGCTACTTGGAACTGACCAATCAGGGCTTACTTTGTATTCAATATATTGCAAATGGCTACATTGTTGCATAAAATATAGAAATTAGATCAAGAAAAATAAACTTGTGCTTTCATGGCTTAATCACTGTACTTGCAGGAATCAGCTCTCACTGAAAGTATTATTTATTTCAGAAACAACTGGACTGTGTATGATTTTCAAAGCAACCTTAGAATAGCTAACCACTACAGTGCCTCAACAGTAAAATTCCATTTTGCATTCTGTGGTTCGTGGTAGGATATAATTCAAAACTTCTGTTACTAAGAATGAGGCACCTGATCCATAAATGAATAGTCTCTGTTTGACTTGTGTAAAACATTTCATTTTCCAAAAGTCTCCCTCTACGTCCTCAGCACCAACACCTAGCATCTTCTGTACTCCACTTAGGAGACATTAATATTAATATACCAGGGTTGAATTACTGATTACCGGGGGTCCTTGGGTTACAACACAGTTCCGTTCCTACAACAGTGATGTAACCCGAATTTTGGTGTAAGTCGAAACGCACCCTAGCCTAAGTCACTTACCTATCCTAACACATTTGCAAAATCATAATCTAGAACATAAAAACACAACTAAGCCACAGGAAAAGGACATAAATATACTGTATTGTACACTGCACTGTAATAACAGAAAAAAATGACAAAAAATTTGTGTAAAAAAAATTTCTTAACTTTATGACTAACCGATCTCTTTACAATGTCTAATTTCACTTCCATCGTGATGGCTTTCCTCTTCTTCGAAGCACTACTGTCTGAAGACTCTGACTTTCATTTAGGAGCCATGATAAGGGCCAAAACGTCATCAAAGCAACACAAACAGAACACTTCTGCCGCGCACAACCAAACTAGTTTGCCAACTCCCTCACTCATATGCCACGTTACTGAGTATTCTTCCACTGCATGTAACCAAACTAGTTTGCCCACGTAGTCTGTAAGTACAACGCTAACGGCGTAAGCCAAAATGCTCACATCTCAATTTTTTTAAGCTTTTATGGGAGTGAGTGTTGTAAACTCGAAACATCGTATGTTGAGATGTTGTAACCCGAGGACCCCCTGCATATAACTTATGGTAAATACATGCCCAAAAAGAATTATGGTATCCTGTCTTGACTTTTTTCATTTTATCAGTCAACTTTTGCTTTGCAATAACATTTAAATGTTTGTGCCACTCAAGACATATTGATATTCATCTGTGCTGGCTGGGAAACTTTCCTGTGTTGACAAATGGGGTAGTATATAAAATGATAACTCACAAATTCTAAATTTTATCTGGTTTTCCCCTAAGTGAGTCTTTTTTTTTACTGGGGGTCCAACCAGTTTTATTTGTTGTGCATATTGTGACTTTAAAAAAAAGGACAAGTTAATCTCCTTGAAGAGCCACTACATGGAAATCATGTCCATCCAACTCATTTCAGTTACCAGCTGTTTTGCTTATAAACTTTGTGCTTAACAGTACATAGATGGAATTGATTTGCTTAACTTAGAAAGGCATTCAACATGGAACACAATGATTTGTAGCTTCACGCCTCAAAGAGGAGCTCTGCAGCAGAAAAAAGCATCATCTTCAAACAGAGTATGAACTTGAGCTTGTATGGCTGTCCTTCCTATGATCCACCACACATTCAGGCTGATTTAAAGGATCCTTTCATACAGGTGAGATGAAACTATTTATTTATGGAACAGTGTCATCTTCGAAATTTCATTGAAAATTACTTTCTTTGCCGCCATTCACTTCCTGCATGTATCTTCAAACTCCACAATTATAAGAAATGAATTAATTGGATTATGTTTTGTGTTTTAATTATGTTAATGGGTTTGTAAGCACTGTTAACATACTGCACTACCTGTCTGAACTGGCTATTAATTGTGTGTGTTGTTACATTGTTGAAAGTTATAAAAAATTGTTTTGTTGGTGCTATATAGTTTTAAGTGTTCAATGTAACATCAATGTATTTGTATTATTCAGCTTTCCATTTTTCTCTTTATTGTGGTAATTTTTATTAAAAAGAATAGGTAAGAAATACTAAGGAACTTGGAATATGTAATTTAAAGGTCAAAAACACCCCTCTATTGGTGCCCACCAATATTGTATAATAACTGAGCAAATGACTACAGTATATGGAGCTTATGTGACAAATCAAAGAGTGCATTTGTCTACAGCCCAATTTAAAATAGAAATGCCAATGAGGAGGAGGATTATGAGCATCCATTTTTGCTGACCATCAAATATCCAGCTCTCACAAGACTGGAGACCTTAATGCTTTACTAACTAGTACCAAGTCTTCAAAGCATGAGGATAAAAAGACCATAGTTAATAAGAACAGAGGTAAAGTACAGAAAACATGTTAACCTAGCCTGTGTTCAATGGGGGCCAAGATGGAGGATTTGCAAGAGTATTTATCTGGCTCCAGATAGACAGTATGGTACAAGCCTAGTTATAAAGTTCCAAGTCTGGCAGAGATACTACCCCATCAGATCTCTCTCAATTTAGAGCAGAATGCTTAGTATGTCTTTCGTCAGTTCAAAGAAATTGTAGAGGAAGCATTTGGATTTGGACCAATATTTGCTTATAGACAGGGGGAACATTAGGCTAACAAAGTTTATACAGGAAACAATATTCATTTTAATAACAGCCAAACAGAAGCAGATTGATAGAGGGATACCTGGCTGAATGAATTTGTCACAGGGATAGAAGAAGGGGAAAGGGAGTGTTCTCAAAGGGTGTGTAAAGGGAGAAATGACATCACAAGAACTGAACAAATTAAGAATTTGAGGTAGATCAGAGGGTGCATTACTTACGAAAAGTACAATATTGTCAACATAAATATTTTTTTGTGTAGTGCCACATGTAAATATAGAGGTAATTAGATTTACTTTACAAAGAGAAATGGCCAAAGAGTTGCAGGAGAGACTGAAAAGTATTGTCTAGCACCTCTGTTAATTTGAAATGGATGCAATGTGTATGAATTGGTACAAAAATCTGTTGGAGAGTATTAACACTAGAATCCCTTATGCCTATGAAACAAGCTGTTATCCTGGGCCACCTTAAATTCCTTCACACCTCTTCATTGGCGTCTTTGTTTTGCAAATATGTCAATCAGCACAGGCAGCATGCAGACTTCTATCCCATCCCCCAATGACACAGCAGTCCCAGCTCAAGTCTGTTTGTCTGGGTGTGAGGTGTCTGGAACTGTATAGGGTAAATATATCATTATTTAGAATACATAATTTCATGTGTGTTCTGTGTAACAATGATCTGGGTAAATGCAGGATGACAGGAAACGTTAGGCAAGAAATGTTGAACAGAACTAAAACAGAACCTTTTTTCATGTTATACAGTAGTAATAATGACAAAGTGCTGATGTGAAGTGTATAATGTGTGAAGACTGAAGTCCAAATATTCAAATCATAATAGGTATAAGAAAACAAGTGCTCTTTTATTCAAGAATATAACCAAAGATAAAGAAATCATTAAATTTATATGTTGCTGCCAATGAGCAAAAACCCAAGCCGAAATATCAATCTACAGAAAATCGACATGTCTGATTGGCCGGTGCAGAGGTAAGAAATGCAGCCTCGTAAGCAAAAGGTTGTGTGTTCAAGCCTGGGCACCCAGTGTAAATGTCTGCTAGTTGTAAAAGATATCACTAAAGGGATATAAGCAGACACACAAATGCTGCTGAATCATGTCTTCTTGGTATCTTGTTGTCACTTTTTTTGTTATTCAGTTTTATTCTTGAATAATAGCACACTTGTTTCTTTATACCTTTGTGAAAGTGTTTATTTTATATTCCAATAACCACTTGAATGAAATCCATGCATGAAAATGTCATTATTTAAAAAAGCTATGTCATTTGAACACAATTTTTTCTAATCTTGCCCAGTCTCCATGTTATGGTACATGGTACTGAGAATGCAGACAGACTTCTACATTTTGGGCACATACACTGTCAGTATTGCACTGCCAGATCTAAACACTAGCATAGAGAATTGTTCATGTACTAAGTGACATTAGCTGCAGGTGGAAGTTCCCGTCACACATTATTTATGGTGCCAAACAGAGTTGTGTTATGGTGCAGCAATCTATTAGCCAGTGAAGCGACATGAAGAAGTTGTCTGTTGTTTTGGTTCTGCCTTTGTCCAGACACTGCTCCCTAAGCTTTATGACCACGGTCTCGGAAAGATTTTCTACCATGGGACGACTGGCTATCTTTTCCTAAACATGGAGTGCCATTGCACATGTAGTTTGTGTCCAACATAACTAATATAATAGTTATAATTATTACTAACCCTCACCTATTCTGTTTCTCTTCTCGGTACTCAAATGTGGCACTTAGTGCCACTGCCCTATTGCCAAGTTGTTTTGCCTGCCTAAGGTAAAGTCATCGCTGATGGAGGATCGCAGGAATTGTTGGGTAAAAGGGTCCTTTAATCAGACTGGTTGGCCCAGCTCTGACTCAGCTGTGGAATGGCCATTAGGGATAAGGATCTTGATGGCCGAGGTCTCCAGGACTCTGAATAAATCCAAATCGTATTATGTGATATCATTTACTGTTGAATTCTGCTCTGTACTTGTAATATTTCTATTGCACTATTGTATTGTATTGATAATTACTTGTGTTCTGTCCTGTGTATTGTATTTACTCCCTTTTGTTTGACACCAAATACACACTCAACCTACCTGGAAAGGGGTCTCTCTTTGAATGGCCCTTCCCAAAGTTTCTTCCATTTTTTTCCCTACAAGGGTTTTGTGGTGTTTTCCTTGTCCTCCTCCTGTTAAAGCCCATTCAGGTACTTCTTGTGTGATTTTGGGCTATACAAAAATAAATTGTATTGTATTGTAAAAGCTCACTTTTTGAATCTTCTTAGTATCTAAAGAAAGAATAGCAGCTTATGATGATAAAGAGACTACATCAATTGAGAAGAGAACACAAGTGATGAATTCTCATTTATCATTTATAATTTGCTACTAAAGAAAGCTATTTGTGAAAGATTTGTTTGCTGTTTGTTATTGGCATGTTACATCATTTTCTATTGTGTGATGTACTAGTTTAGCCATTTAAGGCCATGAGGCCTTAACAAAATGGCTGCCAGGATGTCAACATTGCGTTTTCTGTAGTCTCTCCAGCACAACTGAAAATGTAGCCATTTAACTTTAATTTTCTGTCAATTATATATCTGACACAGCATTCAGAGTCTTCTCATTCACTTTATCTACTATATAATAAGACATTAAGACCTGTGTGTCCAGTCCCTCTGAGCAATCTGATTGGTTAGTTTGGCTTTTATGATGCAACAAAAGCGGAAGTGCAAGTGCAAGGAGGAGTAAAAGCTTATGAGGCATGCTGAGAGAGTTGCCTTCAAAGATGGAAAGTATAAAACCGGACAGGAGGTGAAAAAGATGTCTTGAAAATAATGACAGAGTCTGAGAGGCAGGCTTTAGAGAACACAAGAAAGGGAGTGCTGGTCAACAGACATTTACTAATGCAAATACACAAGAAAGGTGCTGAACATACACATGGGGAAAGAGATAGTATATATTTTTTAATCATTCTACTATCTGTTTTCGACAAGTACTATGGCTAGTAGTTGAATGTTAGGATGTTTCGTTTTTGAACATGTATACAGGCAGATAACACAAAAACAAAATCAAACTTAGACAACCTAAAATTGAAAATTAGTTTTAAGGGAAAAATAACCCTGGCTCATAGTTTGAAAACCAAACCATAAATCTGTGATTATTGTTCATTTAATTCCAGCAGTAATATGTTTTCTTTCTGTATTTTTCATTCTCTCTTGCATTTGTTCTATTAGTTTCATAACAATTACTCCCATACTTAGAAATCTGATAAGATGCTAGCATGCTTTTTATTTATTATAAAACTTGATACTTTCATTCTATTCCATGTCCAAGTTTGGAGGTATCCATAATGATGGTCAGAATATTAATTTTCACATTTGATCTGCTTTGTAAATGCTTTGAAATACTATAGCAATTTTCCTATTGACTGCAACTTGAAAAAGGAATTAATTTGTTATCTCACAAAAAATATTACTATATATCACCTACAAAGGCTTTATTTTGCTTTGTTCCACCATTAGCCTTACGTTTTTGCTGCTCTCACTATAAACTCTGACAGTGAAAGCCCTAGAGTGTATATCTATGCTGCTTACTACATAAAAGCTTGAGCGACAGCTGAGATCCACAGAAGCTAGCCTTCTAGCTATCCAGAACCATAATATACTACCCTGTAAACATTTTACAAACACCAAAGTTGAAAATTGCTGACTTAACGTTTTCCTTTGTGGGAAATTTTGTGTAGGAAAGAAATACAGAAATGATATATTATGGCTACCACTCATGTAAAGGAAAAAAACTACAAGTAGGAGAAAACAAATCTGAATTAAATTTAGTTATCCTTTTAAGGGTAGAAACAAATCGAGTAATGAGGCCAGTTTAAATTGAATATCAATTTTGTGTAGATCAGCTCAATGTGAACACTTTTAGTTTACTTAGCAAAAATGGTTCCAGTTTACTAAGGAGTCAGCATTGGCATGGTAATTATGAGCTAGGTTTTATTATAGAAAATGAGATACTGTATCATAATCGGTCAAAAGTCAGGAGCAAAAGGAATTCCTTCATGTATCTGAGTGTCTCCCTGGGGATCATTTATTTTGTACATAAATGATGGGAAGTCACAGAGGATCAAGCAAACTTATGTTAAATACAATATTTCCTCTAGAGGTCAAAGCATTACTCTACATCACTGAGGGTGTAGTGCTTGCAAGTTTTCAATATAGCTAGCATTAATCTGTGTGTCATATTCATTCTTTGGTTGCATGTAATACCAGGAAGGCTGAATTGAGTACATTCAACATTAAATGACTAGGTTGAAAAAAAATAAAACCTGATGTAAATTATTTAATGCAGAAATATCACAAATCAGGGTGACATAATGGCACAGTGGTTAACAATGCTGCCTCCCCATTAAGGGACTTAGATACAGTCCTTTGTCTGTTTTGAATTTGTCCCATTCTGTCAGTGCTTCTGTTGGATTTCTCTCTGTACTCTTCCTTTGTCTTATATCCTAAAGACCTGGGTGTTAGGAAAACTGCTATGACAGAGCTGGGGCATTTGCTTCAATGCAATCTGTGGCAGCCTCTTAAACCATCCAAGGTTAATTCCTAAAGCTGCCAGGATAGACATTGGGTTCCCCGTGCTCTGCATTAGATATTGTATATTTGTAAAATTGATGGATGAATGCATATATAACTGAAATTAAAAAGTTTATATCACAACAGCAAACAAGTGAAAGCTAGAGCATCAGAAACAAAGTGTTCTGCTGGTGAATGAATAATTGTTCAACAGCTTTAATCAACTGAATGACTGCTGCTTTTATCCTTCTAAAGCATTGTAAATGAACTGCTTACTTACTGTAATTAGATCCCTTACCTAATTTTGCATTCAGAAATGTCCGGCAGTGTAGATGGACTTTTATATGAAATATTACCACAGATATGTATTGATTTTGCATTTAAATTACAATGCAGTATTTAATCTCGTTACTTTCAGACTGATTAACCATATGGAAATTTACAGGCAGAATTACTCTTTTGAGAGAGATTTTTAATTGTTTTTGCTGCTCCTAAGAAAAGTAGGTTTTAATATGCTCTGCCTCATCAGAAATATTTAATTGACCCTAAACCTAAGAAGATGGATACAATGTTGCAGTTGTCCAGTAATGGACTTGCTAATCTTTCTCCAACATTCTCTCTTCTGCAAGTTTTTTAAGTGCTGTTTACTTAACAAGTCACCACCACTGAGATGGATCAAGCCTTCTAATGTCAAAAATTTTCCTTCCACATATAGTATAGCAGATAGTTTTCAACACTGTTGACAGTTGTGGCATAGGTGGTGGATTTAACTATATGTAATATCTCATAAAAAAGCAAGATTAGAATGATTTTACTAGAAAATAAAATGGCCCATTCACCTAATTAAACTTATCATTTCATTTTGACATGTTTTCTTAAATTTTGTTCACCATGTTACTGAAGTTAAACAAGTTTTGATAATATGTTTCATGTAGTGTATCTATAGCTCTCTGTGTAAAGAACTGTTGCATTTCACAAATGTTTAGTGAAATTTACCTTTAATCACATTTTAGGTAGATCCCCTTGTCCCTATTGCAGAATTAATTTTAAATTAATAATCCATTAAAGCTAAAAACATAGAACTACTGAAATCATCTAGGTAATTTTTGGCTGTCTTTCAATTAAGTTTAGTATTTCTTACGTCTACTAAAAATGAACAACAAAATGGACACAGTTTGCAAGTATAGCCTTACTATTGTACTGTATTCTTGTTGCTCTTTTTTAACTTGTTAAAACTGTGTCTCCTTATGAAAGTAATACTTCAGCTCAACCTCTCATGCATATTTCATAATAAGACGTTCTGGGTAATGGGGTTTTAGTGGTTACAATAGCTAACTGTAAAGTATAAAGTAGATGGTTCAATTCCCACCTGTGATTCACTGTGTGACCCACCATAAATTGTTTAACTAATAAGAGCTTCTATTGTAAAGAAATCTGCAAAAAATTTATTATAGATCTGTGTGATAAGTTGTTGCATTGGGCAGATTTAAAATAAATAATCTGGTCCCCATAAAGTGCTTGAGTGTGTTCTGGGGTGCCTGCTTGATCATGCGAAAGCACACACGTGCAAATTCAAGCATCAGTTAGGTGCCTCATTTGCACCTTGGAGGTAGCAGTGTGTCACACCAGCACCAAGTTAGGCGGGGTAAGATAAGAGGACCCTGCACAACAGAAGAGGGGATAACAGATGGAAAAGGCAAGAAAGAAAATGTCCAAAAATGAGAGCAGAAAGGAGGTTAAAGGAAAAGGATGAATGAAGGCAAGATCGCCAGGGTGCAGAGAAGTGAAGGCAGGCAGCCTGGAGGAGAGCTCCTAGGGAAGCATAGGGCCGGGGGTTGAAGTGGGCCACTCCAGCTGAGCATTTGTTTGGAGTTGCTGATGCTCACAGTGGATTCCAGCATAAGTCTGGGGAGAGGCAGCAGGAGACAGAAGGAGCAAGTTGGGCACCTTGCTGAGAGCCTGAGGTACAGCAGGGACCCAAGCCTGAGAAAAAAGGTTGGCTGTGCCTATCAGTTGGACGTCTCCTCTGCTGCATGATCCTTTGTGGGATTAGCAGAGGAGATGTTGGTTTTAGAAAGGAAGTACCTGGGACTGAGTTTTAAGAAACGTTTCTAGCCTTAGGATTTTTAACCATGACTTAAACAGATTTATTTGGAGTTGGTTTTAACCTTCACAGATTGCACAATTTTATCCATTATTTATTTATTAAATACTGCGAGCGCTGCACTATATATATGAAACACTGTTTTTTATGAATAATTAATTTGTTTTTAATAAAAGCACTGAGTATTTTTACACCTACTCCTGGGCTGGATGTGTGTGTCCTCATTTGCCTGGCTCATCTCAGTTATGATTATCCACGGTTTCGGGTCAAAGAGGCTCCCCAAACGGAACAGGGAGCTTGCAGCCGACCCAGACAGTCACAAGCTGTTTACTTGTAAAGAACATTAGGAACACTTTTTATTATAGTAAGAGAGGATACTGTATATAAAGCAAAGTTTACTTATGGTATGTCTCCTAGTATCTCTTCTATCTACCTCAAGGCATCTTATCTAATCATATTAAACATTTGTATTTCAATGTTTAAAACTTTACATTTAGTGATTCTAGACCAGTGATTCCCAATGTGGGGCAATCTGATTTTTTAGGGGGGCAATTCAAGAATTTAGGTATGTTAAACAATTTATAAAATGAAAAAACAGAAATTCACTGATAAAAATGATAGAAAAAAATAAACAAATAATTTTTATTTTTTACAGAGACATTTATATATTTATATAAACACAGAATGGATGGTTGAAGAACCCTTTAATTTATGATTTTACAACCGGCTTGGGATTTTCTACTTAGAAATAGTTTTTACCATTAAAATAATATGAATTGTAACAATATTTATAAAATTTTGCAATTTAACAAAAATATAAAATGATCAAAATATTACAGAAAAAGCTGTCATTAAAGTTATTTTATATTTATGAATATCATGTCTCTTGTATGTTTTCAAAACTGTATTTGCTGTATTTTCATATTACTTCATATATATATATATTTAACAATTTCTTAGTGATTTGTTTGTCAGTACTTCAACTATCCTTTCCCTCTTTTGTTTCCATTTTCTTTGGAAGCTTGTTTAGACTAAATTAATGGCATTATTGGCTTCCTCCATGTGAGTAGGAGTTCATTTTTTGAATAGGTAATAATAAGAATAAGGTATATGTTACAGTGGGGGACATCATGATTTTAGAGAGGCCTAGCTGGGGCATGGACAAAAAAAGTTCAGGAACCATTGTTCTAGACTCTGTTCCTGTCTTTTAGCGTTGATTTTGCTAATCAACAGTTTAATATTATCTGAAAAATTTACTAGATTATACAAATGAGGTTAGTCTGTCTGTACAGGGTCCAATTTGAAGGGCTCATGGTGAAAAGATTTGAAAGTTACACCGTAGCTTATCTGTTGTCCATTTCCCTCTTTAGCAAAGAAGAATTTGACCAATCAGAAGACCTGTGATGTCATCATCACTTTGGTCCCACACCTTCTGCTCTGTCTCTTGTAAATTCGCATTGGCCCCAGAAAGTCCTTGTCATTAGCACAGGAGCAAGACATAATAGTGTTGCCACAAGAAAAACATCTTGTGGGGTAGCTTGGGGTAGGTTGTCTAAAGTTGGCAAAATATTGTTTCCCTTTCTATAATTATTTGCATTTTCTAATCCCTTATGAAGATCTATCATTCTTTTTTTCTCTTTACAAATATTTATTGATTTTATTTTTTATAATTACTTTAATTTAGTATTATTAAGCATAGTCTGATGATTTACTTATTCCTGTTAGTTTACTATTTAAAACTCCAAATTAATAGCAACATTTATTGTTTTCTTCCCAATATATTTGATTTCTACTAGTTCCTTGATCATTTGTTAACTGCTAAAAAAATTGAAAAAATGCCTCAGATTTGCTCTTTGTATTATTGCCAATATTTAATATTCATATTTCAATACCCACTTCAGATGATTCGTAAAAACTTTCAGTTTCCTTATTGTGTGTTGCCATGACTCTGACTTTATTTAGTTTCTCCTATTACACATGTTTAATATGTTAAATGATAAGTTTGGTATTTTTCAAGTCAAACATATTCTTCACAAACATGGTATACATGCATTTCCCACAAAAAAAAATGTGTTCTGAAGTTAAGAATTTTCTATAAATGTAATAAATATTCTGGCGGCACTGGCACTTTACAATGGAGAAGCTTAAAAATGTACAGATGAAGCAGCAAAAATTTCAATATATATATATATTGAATATACAATATATATTGTCCCTGACTGCAAAAGGGTTTTTAAGTAAGCAGTGATGTACATAGATTGAGCTCCGACTGAACTGAACTAGTGGTGGCGAAGATGGAGGTTTTAAAGGGTGAGACCGGAAGTGACGTCCTTCTTGGCGCTGGAACTGAAAGTGACATTGTTGTTAAATCAGGCAGATTTTTCCCGTATTTGGCCAGCAAAGATAACAGAATAAGGTTTAGCACACCCCGCCACACCCTGGCCTGGTGGGTAATTACCTCCACTTGGTCCATTCAGCTCCCTCCTAGTCGCATATGTGTGACACAGCCCCCCTCTCAACCCAGACCCATCGGGTCAGGCGTACCTGTCCATGAGGAAGTGACTCTGGGAAAGATCATCAGCATTGGTCTGTAGTAAACCTCAATGATAAATGACCGAAAACATTTAAGGCTGTAGGTCTAAAAACCACCTTGTGACTCATGGATTCGAATCCCTGTGTAATGCCATCCACTGTAAAGGTGCATGGTCAGTCACCAGGACGAATTCACATTCCAAGAGGTAGTACCTCAGCTGAGTAATCGTCTATTTAATCGCCAAGGCTTCCCGCTCCACTGCTGCATACCTGGTCTCCCAGTCCAAAAGTTTCTGACTCAGGTAAATAACAGGGTGTTCAACTCCATCAATGCTCTGGCTTAGACCAAGACCTGTGTCTGAAGCATCTGTCTGGAGAATGAAAGGCAAAGAAAAATCAGGTGCTTTCAAAATAGGAGCTGATGTAAGGGCCTGCTTTAGGTTGCTAAATGCAGCGTCTGTAGCATCATCCCATACCACATAATTCGGTTTCCCCTTCTTTGTAAGATTTGTCAAAGGTGTTGATTTCTCAGAAACCTGGGGTAGAAATTGGCGAAAGTAGCCCGCTGAGCTGAGAAATGCTTGTTCCTGCCTTTTGGTTATCGGACAGGGGCCAATTCACTATCGCATCTATCTTGGAGCATTGTGGTTTGACTATACCTCGGACCACTAGGTATCCTAAATATTTGGCTTTGATCAATCCAAAGTAACATTTCTTTGGATTAATATGAAAATCTGCATTCACAAGTGACCTTAATACAGCCATAATCTTGTGAAGGTGTTCCTTCCAAGTGCTGCAATAGATGTCAATGACAATGTAATCCAAGTATACTAATTATGGGGTCCTAAGCACTTTGTCGCGGGAGCCCCATGTAATCCGAATGGAAGTATACAATACTACCAATGTCCACTAGGTGTGGCAAACGCTGTCTTTTCCTTTGCGGAGTCCGTGCCAGTACCCCTTCGTCATATCAGGGGTTGTCAAAAATTTGGCATTTCCTAGCCGCTCGAGGGGGTAGTCCACTCGCGGCATTGGATCAGCATCGAATTGGGAGACTTGGTTAAGCCGACAGAAGTCATTGCAAAACACCATCTTCCATCTGGCTTTTTGATGAACACGATGGGACTGGATCAGGGACTATAACTCTCCTCTATTATACCTAGATCCAGCATGTGTTTGATCTCCAACTCCACTTCTGCCTTTTTTGCTTCAGGAATCTGATATGGGTGTTTTCTGACTATAACCCCTGGTTTCGTCACAGTGTCATGCGCAACCATGGAGGTTTCACTGGGCTATTCGTTCACTACCTCTGGAACAGAGAGGATAACTGCTTCAAGCTCCTGTCACTGCAAGCGAGTAAAATTATCACCGAAGTTAAAGTTTAATTTATGAGTGAAGAGTGAGCAGGACTTTCTGGAGGAGGGATTGGGGTCCCTTTCAGCAAATTGACACGATAAATCCGCTCTCTGGGTCGACAATTAGGTTGGATAACTGAATAATCGACCAGACCCTTCCTCTCCTTAACTTTATATGGGCCTTGCTAATGTGCCAATAATTTGGAGTGTGAGGTAGGAACCAATACCATGACTCGATCCCTGGGGCGGAACTCCAGGAAGGACGTACCATGGTTGTAACAATGAGCCTGGGCTGTTTCCGCCTTCTCCATGTGAGATTTTAAGATGGGCCTAATTTTAGCAAATCTATTGTGTAATTGTGCGATATATTCAAGTATAGTTACAGAGGGAAGGGCCTCCTCCTCCCAGCATTCTTTAAATATATCCAATATGCCTTGTGGTTGTCGTCCATACAATAATTCAAAGGGTGAGATCCCCATGGAGGCTTGAAGGATGAGGGAGATTAGCTGATCCCAGTTCCTTCCGTTCTCACTGACTACCTTGTGTAGCATCTGTTTGAGAGTTTGATTAAATCTCTCGACTAGAGCATTGGTTTTAGGATGATATATTGAAGTCTTTAAATATATCATTTTGAGTAGCTTTGCAGTCTCCCTGAACATCTCCGAGGTGAAAGGCGTCCCTTGATCTGTCAGGATTACTTTTGGAATGCGGAATCGCACAAAGACACCTACTAATTCCCGTGTGATAGCTTTTGATGTCACTGAGTGCAATGGAACAGCTTCAGGATATCGGGTTGCATAATCTACCAGGACTATTATATACTTATGACTCCTGGCTGAGGGCTCTAGGGGTCCCACCAGGGTGACCCCGATTCGTTCAAAGGGTACATCAATTAAGGGTAAAGGGACTAAAGGAACACAGTCCCTCCTAGGAATCTGCCGCAATTGGCACTCTGGAAAACACATGCAAAAGTGGCGGACCTCCTCATTAATCCCAGGCCAAAAGAATCGAAGCTTAATCCACTCTAGTCTTTTATTGGGGCCCAAGTGGGCTACCAGGAGGTAGAGTTCATAGACTTGTTGTCATTCCATTGCTCCCTTTTAAATGGAGCCGGCGTCTGCCTAAATTGAAACTGCAGACAGATAAGAGGATCAGTTTCAACCTCAACATGCGTAGTTTCAGTCTGAGCAGGAGCAGTGTCTGATGATGAATTGTCGATCTGCGATCTTCCTTCATGTCATCATTAGGGGCTGAATTCTGATTCTCTTCCGGCTGTGAACACAGCATGGAGGTAGCCTAGAACGCTGTTCCAGCGTCTGTTACAAGACCCAGTGTCCTTATGGAAGCAGCGAGTGTTATACCATGGTAATTATCTGACAAATCTCTACCTATTATCACAGGGAATGGAGGATTTTTGAGGACCACCACTGTCATTTTCTTCAATACGCTGCCCTGGCAGATATAACAGATGGTGGACTCGTAAGATCGGACATCCCCATGAATACAGGTTAGATAGGTCTTAACTTTAATCCATTGTCTCAGTAACATTAGATGGTGAGCAACAATTGAAATGTTACTGCAAGAATCAAATAAAGACGCAACCTTGTGGCCATTAACTAATGCTACTCCCGTATGTGAAAAGGCCAGAGGATTAGCAAGAGCAGACCACCCCCCTCCCCCCCACACCTGCATCTCTACACAGACCTCTCAGTTACCTCGGAAAGCCCTCTGCTGTGCATCAGAGTTCACCAAAGCATGTTTTGCAATGTAGGAATGGGACTCTAAATCAGGGACACAACTTCATCTGGGTCCACAGGGATTCCATTCTGGATCTCCCAAGTAGGTTTCCACCCATAAGCTGTTTATGATTCCCACTAGGGAATCTATGCCACCCTAAAATTGTCCCCAGGTCAGCTGGGCGAGTGTAGGTGGAAGACTATTTATCAATAGACACTTTTTACACTATTTTTTAGGCATTTTTATTTTATGGCCTTAGCCAACACCCAACTTTTAGCCATAGTGTCAAGGCCTGTTATTGCAGATTCTTCTGGTTATTTTCCCAGTTCATTATTTAACTCGCCTGCCAACCCGAGGCACCCCCACCTTTCTCAAAGGGTTTTACCTTTGTGTGGCTTTTTGGGTTGTTCCCCATCCCCAGGAACCCATAATAAGTCTCCAATGTGTCCCCTGCCTACAGTCCCAGGTTCCCTTGAGGAAGGACTGGGTCGGAACATGTCCAAATCCCCCTGACACACATCGTCAGACCCCAGTTTGGCAACATGAGCACGGTACTGTCCTACCTGATAGGTCTTCAGTTGATTGGGAAGCACAATGGGACAATGTTGTGTTGAGACTTTGAACTGGTTTGGCTTCGGATTTCACAAGGACACCATCCTACCGACTACACCACTGTGAAAGAATGAGTCTCAACACACTGGAAAGGTTTGGGGCAGCCACCCTTATATTGTCCCTCACTGCAAAAGGGTTTTTAAGTAAACACTGGTGGTGGAGAAGATGGTGGAATTTAAAGGATGAGACCGGAAGTGATTCATCTGAGTTTGGAAACCGGAAGTGACGTCCTTCTTGGTGCCAGAACCAGAAGTGATGTCTTTCTTGGCACCGGAACCAGAAGTGACATCTTTCTTGGCGCCAGAACCAGAAGTGACGTCTTTCTTGGCGCTGGCACCGAAATTGACGTTGTTGTTAAATCAGGCAAGTTTTCCTATATTTGGCCCACAGAGATAACAGAATAAGGTTTAGTGCACCCAGCCACCCCCTGGCCTGACTGGCAATTACCTCCACTTGGTCCATTCAGCTCCCTCCTGGTCGCGCGTGTGTGACTATATATATATATATATATATATATATATATATATATATATATATACATACAACAAAAAGGATCCAGAAATTACCATTATATTGCATTTTCTCATTGTAAGGCTGTTGTTTTCTTTTTGCTTGTGTGAGTTCTCAAGTTAAGTGTGATTTGGTCTTTCGAGAGGAAACCATGCCCTGGAGTGGGGGGTGAAAGGTTGTTGTGTAGAAAGGCTAAGTGCTGAGCTATCGCACATAGCTGGTTTTCTTTT
Source organism: Polypterus senegalus (assembly GCF_016835505.1). Classification (NCBI taxonomy): domain Eukaryota; kingdom Metazoa; phylum Chordata; class Cladistia; order Polypteriformes; family Polypteridae; genus Polypterus; species Polypterus senegalus. The sequence continues at coordinate 232,376,102 of NC_053155.1, forward strand.
AAAATGGCTGAATCTCATACAACGTATTTTACAATGAGTGTGTAATTTGCAAGACATGGAACAATACACGATAACAATCTTGGCTTAAAAATTAACGTGTTTGGTAAATCTTTAAGCTTTTCCCTTGTGTCCCAGAGTCTCCAGTGTAAAGCATCAGTGCGGGCAAATATTTCAGTAACACTTTAGTTTAGGTACTACAAAAACGCATATATTATTCATTTACTATTATGTAACAAGACCTTAACAAAGGCTTCTTTTGTCTTCTTAACACTTATAAAACATCAGTAGATAGATTATTCATCTCTGTGCTGTGTGGCATATTGATATGATGGTAAAATTGCTTTTTAATATGAAGGATTCATGGGTCTTATACTAAATACGTAAAATCAAGAGAAATATATCTCAGTTAAGCCACCTCAGACCACTGCAAAATTAAGTTTTGTTAGTAGGTCACATTGCAGAGATGAAGAAACACTTTAATGTTTCTTTGTAAGTGTTATGAAAATCCAAAGAAGTATATAAGTAATAAATGCATTTTTGCAGTACCTGAAGTGTTACTGATATTTTTTTAAATTTAAAGGAAACGCTTAACTTTGTAACACAACTTTACATGGGAAATACATATACTGTATGCCTTGTTTGTAAAAAAAAATAACATTGAATAACATGAAATTTTCATTGTTTTTTCCATCACTACAGCAGATAATTTTATACAATTCAAAGTTTCATAAGTTAGGTTAGGTTATTACAGCCATTAGAAAGCAATACAAATGTAATTGGACAGATTTTTCTAGATTAATGAACTGCACTGGGTCTTTTTTAGATTTAATGGAAACAGGAAATAATAGAAGAAAGTTGACTTTAAAATGTATCTCAGTATTGTGCTTCTAAGTGTATTTTCATTTTCAGCATTTTGTTAATCTTCTCTTTTTTATGTTGCCAATTTACATCAAGACTGAAAGGTGTTGTATTCATAGGCCATATTTGGATATAACCAAAACCTTATTTATGAGCAGAATATTTGGCAATTAGTATGAATTCAAAAATCATATAAATAACACCATATGTTTTCAGTGAGATTTGGGGAGAGCTGGGTGATGCCTCCCTTAGACAGTGTGCCTAAAGGAGGTGCAAGTTGGGGTTGCTTTTGTGCTTAATAGGGACAGGGAAGCTAAGGCCTAGAAGTTTTTATATGTTTTTTTATATTTTCCGGTAAACACACAGAATCTATATATTTAATTTTAGGACACAATCATTGCAAATTTAGTTTACAAGGAGCCAAATCCAGTCCTGGCAAAGGAGGAGCTGACAATGGATGGGGTGACATAGAACTTAAGACACTGACAAATAGAAAAGTACTTCTATATTAGTACAACATTTTTCATTTAAGCTAAAAATTACAATCAATTTTCCAAGCATTGACCCAGAACAGGACCAAGCAGGCACAGAAGATTACTAGAAGTGTTTAGAATGTGGCATATCTGAAGAACATGTCTTTTCCTGCAGTCTATAAAATCAGATGGCTGTGATGCCAAGCTTTGACCAGATGAGGTCTGTCTTGCTCCATTTCATTGAAAGAAACCTAGTTACTTTAAATTAAACATAAAGGTTGACACTCTATGGTAATGGATGGATACTTAGAAGACAATGGGAGATGAAACTATATAAAACAAATATTATTTTAATTCATACATAAAATCAGAAATAATTACAAAGAGAGATAGATATGCTCAAAGAAGACTGTGATAATTCAGTCAGAGGACTGGTTAAATAAATGTATGTAAAGCACACAAGCGATGCAAACAAAAACTGGAAACAATTTGACTTCAACAGAAGATAAAAATAACAGATGGACTAAGTGTAAAAATCCTGTTGTTTTCAGTAATTGGTAGGTAATGTGCAACGTACAAAATAATGGGTTCCATCTGCAAGATGAGTGTATTATTATCCTTATAAAAACTTATGTTTAACTAGTCTCATTTGGTTGTTTGTTCCATATTACAGGTGAATCATTGTGTCTGCAAACAAAATATAGAACATGTTATGTTGTCATTTATTAGGAACAAAATAATATGCTGATAGTATGCACAGCCAATATTTAATATTCCCAGACAAACAAGATTTACCATGTAGACATAACAGTAATTAAAAGTTAAAAATGCTTGCAGTCCCAACTGTAACAAAAAAGTTGGCAAAGAATTTAATAGCAGAGTATATCATGTTACAATCATATACAATAGATTTATTTGGCTGTTTAAAGAAATCATTTATTCTGTCTAGTGTTTTGACAGTTTCAAAAAGTAAAAGTGCATTTTTCCAAAGGGTGTGCTCTAGTGACTCGGATGTCAGATTTTAAACCATGAATATGTCAGTTCAGTCATCAGTGAATCACTGCGTTGCTCTGAAAAATTCACTTAACTAATAATGAAAACAGCATGATTTCTATTGTGGTATAACATTAACAGTATCCCAGGGTGGGATTCACTGTAAACAGTACTACAGTAAATAACATACAATTTAATAAATACAAATACAACATTTTTTTCCACTTGGTCTGTTCTTGTGTTTATGTTTTTAGGATTATAAACCCAAATTTGCCATTTCATTTTCTATGTTTGATTTACTGCTCGACCCTGAGCAATGCACTGACACAATTCTACCAATGCTACCATTGTAAAAAAATATGCAATACACTAAATATAAACTATTATTATATGCTTCTGAATTTGTTAAGCACCATGAGATTTTATTTGCAACTGATTGTTTTTTGTAGATGGAGGCGCAGTGGGGAGCGTCACACAACCATCAACCATCCCTACAGGTCAATCTTCCACATAACCATTCATAGTAGCTTCTAATGTAAGACAGGTTTACCCATCCAATCACCCCACAGCAAATCAATCGACAGACATAATGGGAGAAATTATTTGCCTTGATCCAGGTTCGCTTGCATGTTCTCCCCATGTTTGCGTGGGTTTCCTTCAGGTCATCCAGTTTCCTCCCACAGTCCAAAGACATACAGGATAGGTGGATTGGCAATTCTAAATTGTCCCTGGTGTGTGGGTATGCGCCCTGCGGTAGGCTGGCACCCTGCCCGGGGTTTGTTTCCTGCCTTGTGCCCTGTGTTGGCTGGGATTGGCTCCAACAGACCCCCGTGACCCTGTAGTTAGGATATAGCGTGTTGGATAATGGATGGATGGATGATTTTTGTATCCACTGTGAAAGTGTTTTGTGTAGGTTATTTTTGCATTGTTTTCACTTTATTTTGTTGGTGATCAAAATGTGCAGTATATGTGCATCAGTTGCAAAAGTAATTTTTTAATGTTATATTTGTTTGCTTGGGAGTAGCCCTGGCATTAAACCACTAAATTGCACTGTCCATCTTCCCATCGCTGACTTTCTGTAAAAATTAAGTTAGTTAATTAATTTTCTTATTATACACTAAAGAAAAATCATTACTTTCTATGTAAATAATTACCACTTTATTGGTTGGTGCACATCAAACACTTTCAAATGGTTGTACAATTATGTATTTAATAATATCAACACTCACCAATCTTTCTCGTTTACACATACTAATTTTAATCTTCAGTTTGTGAACTTTACCTAATAGTTTTATGATACAGCAAACATAATCAGAGGCACATTTGTTAATCTGTACAATTACTGACTACACAATTTGAATTTGTACATAAATTCTTATTTTTTTTTTACAATATTCTTCTTTTGTATGAAAATAAAGGGAGCATTGCCTGGCAAGGGCAGCCTCTAGTTTTTTTTTCATAATAGTTTTGGCCTAGGGATCATCAATTAGAATTAGACATTCATCATGGTCAGGCCCCAGTAACTTATCTTCATTTACACTCAATTAGAAACAATTAAGAGCTGCTGCTTGTTGAGAGGGTGCGAAGAAACCTGCATGATGTGAGACAGAAGTATTTTAGAGGATATTGAGACCTAAATGTGGCAGCAAACCAAGCATGTGATTTTGTTTCCTGTCAGACTTAATGTTCTGATGGAAATGTTGCCTACGTGTTATATATATTGTAACCTGCTGCTTTTCAACTGAGAGCAAAGAACAAGTTCAGGATTTTTTATGTACTTTGTTGTTTCACTTGTTGTGGTCACTGTTACTGCTATGTACATATTGTGGGATTTCTGTGGTTTATGATGTTCTCCACGTTAGTCTGTTAAATACACTACACTAACTGTGTCAATATGTCATTATGCATTTAAACTAGGTCTGTTTACTTCACTTTTATACAGTATTTGTTTTCTTGACACACACTGCCCAGCATAAGGCTATTAGGAATTTGTATGATGAAACAACCAACACCCCAGAGTGAATTTCTATGGAATGTAGTGTACTTCATATATATCAGGGATTTGCTTTTTAAATTAAGCAGTAAAGTGCTAAAAGTCATCTTCAGCTATCGTAAATTTGAAAATAAGCATGCCGTCTGTGATAATTTCTTTGTGTTTTATGAATATGTTTAGTCAACTTGATGGTTTATAGGTTTCTTTTAATGGATTGCATGCATCAGACTCATTTTTGCATGGCTATGTGACTGAGCCCTTGCCTTACATGCACTGCTGCTGGAATCGGTATGCACAGGCATTTTTACTAAGATAAATGTTGCATTAGGTTACTCGTTACTGTAAAAAGTAATCAGACTATAAAACGCATGTTACTTTTAATGTGCTGAAAACACTGCTGTTGAGTTTGTGCTGTTAAGCTTAGTACTGGATGTTCAGTTCAACATAAATTTCTGAAATATTGAGAAAGATTATTCCAGCCAGGAGAAGGAATGGTATTGATCATCTGAACATTTGCTTTGTCTAAACATTTGTGAAATTTATGTTTTGTACACTTCTAACCTTGTTGAAAGTCCATGCAAAGCAAATCCATGCACAGGCTGACAGAGTGCAACAGACATGCGCAGACTACAGAATCCTTAACAGTAATCTGCTTGTGAGTTTCCATGGCCACAAAATCATATTATTTGTGGAGAAATCTACCTCAGTTAACCAGGTTTCTCAGAGGCCAATAACCCGATTTCTCTAATCGGAATAAGGGATTAAGGCATTTATGAAATCAGGTTTCTGTAAGTAATCTGGTTATTGAAGTGCATGTAAACGCGCTAAGTGAATAATCTGTTCTCTTTTTTCATCTGTTTTCTTTACTTCAGTTCTCCGCACTCCCGGTCTATGCTCTCTGCTGCTGCTCACAATACTTTTAAAGAAGGAGGCTGTGCACGTCTACATAAATGGACATGGACTTCTCTGGATGAACTTTCTCTTTATTGTTAGAATTTTAATATGCTAAATGCTTACTGTAAAGTTCTTTTTTACTTCTCTAATATTATTTATTATAAGAACTAATCTACTTACTACCTAAAACTAAACAATACAAAGCCGAGGTTGTGGACTCAGTTTTCTTGATGTAGTCATCTGTTATTGAGACATTATGCTATCACAGTCATTTAACATTGAGACTAGAGCTACTTGTCCTGCTTTGACACCTATTCATTGCCCAACCTACCTTGAATGGGGTCTCTCTTTGAAATGTTCTTCTCAAGATGTCTTCCTATTTTTTCTCTGTCTTTTAGGGAGTTTTTCTAGTCTTTATAGAGCATAAGGGCAGTAAGGAGTGAGTTGATATGGAGCTTGGGGGTTGACAGAGAACCTGGCAAAGCCCACTAAGGTATTTGAACTGTGATTTAGGGCTATATAAAAGTATATTTTTTTCTATTGTCTATTCTGCTAGATGTGAAGTACTTTGTGCCACATTCCCCTGCTATGGGAATGTGCTATAAAACTAAATCTTGCTGTTGTTCAAAATAGAGCAGTCCTGATGGTCACATCATAGCAACAAAAATTTCATCCTTTCTATGCAACAGTAATTTTGAAAATGGTACAGTGCACTACCACAGGATCAAGGAAAGTACTTGATGTATTTAAATATGAACAATAATGATTATCAAAAGGGTAAAACTTAATATATCAAATTATATAGAGTTACAAACTCATACATTTCTGGGGCATGAAAGAACCTCTGAGACCAGTCATTATTCAGGGGGAAGACTGCTTCATTACAAGGAAAACCTTGGACACACTGGAAGCTGCTGTGGGAAAGGGAATAATTGGATACCATCATGAAAAAAAAACCCTCCTACCCATCCAGGAGGTGTTTTTCTTGGAGAACTTTTTGCCACAGGCTCATTCCACCTTAGTGTGCTAAGATACACCTCTGGGGATTGTTTCTGCCCACTAATGTTAGGCAATTCATTGCTACCTCCTGACACCTCAAACTAAATGTTGTTACTCATTAAGTTCATCTTACAATTTTAAGGTTACTTTGCAATTTCTGCACAAAATACATTTTTTATTGATTAAATGATTGATTAATTGTATTATTTGTCCTATGAGTCTGTATGTTTTTGCTGCTGTATGCATCTAAATTTCCCATTGCGATTAATAAAACTTATCTAATCTAATCAACAGCAGCATCAAAGAAGAAGTGCGTGTGTGACAAAGAATACCAGGCTCTACAAAAACCGTCAGAAGCTTTAGGGTCGTAATACTAAGTAGTGATGAGCAAAGTAGTTTGTGCAAATTTGAATTGAACTCCATGTTTCATTTTGAAAAAAAAATTGCAAAACTAAATTCATTTCCAATAAAATTTGTCCAATTGACAGAGGAAGAAAGATGCTTATTCCTGTCTGGAAGGTTTTACTTGCTTTAATTTTGCATACATTTGCCTGTCATTTCATATTTAAATAATGTTCTTCGGAGGAAAAAAAAAATCACTGGACTTGTTTCCTGTCACTTGTAGACATTTAGTTAAGCCATCATATTTGTTCTGGTAGTACAATCCTAACTTTACTAATGACAATAACAATCTTGGCAATCACAATCCTAAAGATGCATCAGTGACTGAAAGGTAATTTGAAACTCCATGGTGTTTGGAGAGCACATATCTTAAACTTTTGCAGGAATCAAGAAACAGGAAAGGGCAGTTGCCAGGTAACATTGTTGTGGGATAAGCAGTGGCAGCTCCCCATGCACTGAATTTGTCCAGTGGCAGTAATGTGTATGATGGGGCATTTTGGTGTTTTCATGTGGAAATTATATGACATGTCACATTTTTAGAAAACATACTGCATTCCTCCTCTGTGATGTGAACGAAGGGCATAAATAGAATTGACAGGTGGCTGACCGATTACAGGCATTACGTAGTTAGAACAGAGGTAAACAAGGCTTTAGGGAAAATTGTCCATAGGGAAACTTGCCCCTTTCACTCATCACCATTATGCTGCCCAATTACACAAGTTGATTATTTCTCATTGTGCTTTTTTCTGTTGCTATATATTGTATTTTGCATGACTTTTGATATGGGTTGTTAGTAAGTGTTGCTTGTTGTACAGTTACTAGGTGCATGAGAATAGACAAATATTTAAATAAATGCATTAGTTACACATGAGCTGGTGTAGTGGTTAGCATTGCTTACTGGTGATGGGGGAAAAATTAATAATAGAGTATTGTAATATCTGTTGTTGTGATGTATCTTTGTGAAACATGAGCACAATCATTTTTTTTTTTACATCTATGGGAATAGAAATGCAACTCATTTTTTATACTTTTATAACAAAATGAACTGTTTCTGCATTCCAACAGATTGCTTACCACTAATATTATGCAAATTAGATTAGGTTAGATTATGTAAATGAAAGCCAAGACTGAAAATCAGTGAAAAAGTTGCCTAATGTGACATAGCCATAAAAGAGGCAGACATTAAAGGCTTCAGTATGTAAGCCCCAGGTGAATTTTGGGGCACTGACTAAGATTCTCTGTTAGGGGTGGAGCTGAATATGAATACTTTATTTGGCAAAACACAAACAGCGTTTGTTATGAATGATACAAATTAATTTTGTACAAATATTTTGAGAATGAATTGTTCCTAGGAAGATAAAAAATAAACATGTCAAATAGCTGGTGTTTCTCATAACTGTGATCTACCTACCTACTTGCTGACATGAAAGGAAGGGAATAGAAAATATGAAGGAGAGAGAGCACAGACTGAAAAGGAGCAGTGCAGTCTAAATAAAATTTAAGCAAAATGGAATACATTGCTACACCAATATTTTGTTTTGAGTATTTTTTTTACCTTAACCAGTTTGCTAAGGTAGTTTAATATAGTTTGACTTGTCTTTTATTTTCCGGTTGGACCTGTAATATCTAAAGAGGAGTTTGTTTGACCAGGAGAAACAGCCTACATTAGCTCTGGCAGTGTTGTTAGTTACAGCTAGCTAGTTCACATACATGTTGTACTCACTTCTCTGTCAGCTTGCATGTGACATGTCTGAAGGTAACATACCAGAAAAACAGAACACTATTTACAGGTATAGCTATTCTTGCATAGCTGCTGTGCCAGTGTTTCAATTTAAAAGACACAGCAGATCTTGTTTAATCAGGAAGATATTACGCTAACATTCCACCTGTTAGCCCTGTAACAGTCTATATTGTTGACATTGTAGAAGTAAGTCTACATTTTGTGTGATTGTTTCAGGTTGCATCCGCACTTGACAAGGATTGAGATAGTTGCATAGCCTGTAAGGCTGCTGTCTGCAAAAAGGACCTACAGTTAGCTCCATTGTTAGGTTTGCTGTGTACTAATTAAGTTACCCCTTTAGTTAGCATTCTGTTTCTGACCATTTATTTTCTGTTTCCCAATCCCCTCCTCATTTTCCAATATGGATTTCTAAAACAAAATTCAGGAGAAGGTGCAAACTGAACCCATTTGTAGTGCTCCCCCACCCAAAAACCTGCACACCAGTGCTGTCTGACAGCATTTCACAGTCAGTGCAGATCCAATAAAGGTGTGAAGTGTGCAAAATTAAATTCAGCAGAGGCAAAGATGTTACACATCTATCAACATTTTCAATGGTCAAGCACTTACATTTGAGCATCATACCCTGGTACCTACCAATCCTCCAAAAGTACTACATCAACAACACAACCATCAACCATCCCTACAAGTCACTCTTCCACATAACCATTCATAGTAGCTTCTAATGTAAGACAGGTTTACCCATCCAATCACCCCACAGCAAATCAATCGACAGACATAATGGGAGAAATTATTTGCCTTGATCCAGGTTCGCTTGCATGTTCTCCCCGTGTCTGCATGGGTTTCCTCCGGGTACTCCGGTTTCCTATCACAGTCCAAAGACATGCATGTTAGGTACATTGGCAATTCTAAATTGTCCCTAATGTGTGCTTGGTGTGTGTGTGTGTGTGTGTGTGTGCGCCCTGCCTGAGGTTTGCTTCCTGACTTGCTCCCTGTGTTGGCTGGGATTGGCTCCAGCAGACCCCCTGTGACCCTGTAGTTAGGATATAGCAGGTTGGATGATGGATGGATGGATCTGATCCCCTCCTACTTAGTATGGCAGCATAAGGGTTTTGGTAAGCTTGTCAATGTATTTCGCTACCAACTACCATCTTGCTGGCACTTTTTAAAAATGGAAACTGTGCACCATATATCAGACATTTGGATAAGCAAGTTTAAACTAATGCATATCTTTCTCTTAAAAATGGAAACTGTGCACCATATATCAGACATTTGGATAAGCAAGTTTAAACTAATGCATATCTTTCTCTCACTGGCCACTGCACAGAACACAAATAGAGTTTGCAAGAAGTAGTAGGGCGTAAACGTATCACAATGCTTCTCAACAAGGAGGTTATTAATGTAGACAACACAGCAGCCAATATTCTGCATCACCTCCAGCGCCTTGTGAAACAATGTAAAGATGAAGTTGGTGAGAAATTTTCTGTTGAGTATTTTGTAAGAGATAATGTCTCCAACATGGTCAGGGAAATAGCTGATAGTGACTATTTGCACATCAGGTCTATGTCTCACAACTGCTATAAAAGTAGTGTCAGGGAATGATAAATGTTATAGTGATTTCCTGCAAGATAACTGGGTTTGTACATTGATCAAACAAAGCTGTGAACAAACTGCCAAATTTGGGGAAGAACTCGACCTTTCAATGAATACTTTGCTGTATGGTGTGTCTATCAGGTGGAATTTCTTATTCCACATGCTTCAGCAGCTGTTGGAGCAGAGATACGCACTGATTGCTATGAGTGTCTAAGATGGATTTATGAGGTATACTGTCACAACAGCAATGGGAACTGGTGCAGGCCTGTCCTCTGTGATCCATTGAGGACACACTCCTAAGGCTGCAGTGACAGGGATGAGGCTGTATGGGGTTTACCAGAGGCTCTTAAATTTGTGACCATGTTGCAGTCTCAGTTGGAGCAATGCTTCCAGACTGTCTATGATCATCCTTTGTGTCATTACTATAAGGCTACTCTCCTAGATCCCACAGTTTAAGAGTTTGACAAAGTCACTACTCAGTCCATCTGAGTCTGAGAGGCTCAAGGCAGATGTGGTTTTAGAGATAGATAGAGTTTTAACAAATGGTTGACGTTTCTGGGGATACCTGAAGCTGCCACTGGTAATCAATCTTCAAATGAGATTAGTGAACAAAATAGTCTCTTTTCAGGGCTATGCATAACCTTTCCAGGCCAAAGACCAAGTTGGCCTCTTATGGTGCTGTGATGTCTATCAACATAGTTGAGAGCTACTTAGATGAAGCCAGCACAGAACTGCTGATCTCAGATCCTGCAGTAAAGTTTAGGTCAACTAGAATAATGACACAGCCAGCTTTGTCTCATGTGGCAGTGTAGCACCTCACTTGTCCTCCAACAAGTGTCTCCTCTGAGTGTAAGTTTAGCACAACAGGAGATGTTGTGTCCCCTCATCGTATCAAGTTGATACCATCACATATGGAGATGCTTGTGTTTCAAAATATACAACTTTAAATTAGAGCATGGTAGCAGAAGATATACAGTATTTCTCTCAGTGAATTTTGTTTTTTCTTGGTTTAATTTTTGTTTTAATTTAAACATTGGCTAAAAAAAGGAAAAAACATAAATGATTATGTTACATAAATGCTTAAAAAAAACAAAAAAACTTTAACTTAATTTTGTTTAGGTTGTATTTGGCATACAGTTGTATCGTTTAGTTTATAGAAGTATTGATAACTATATATAAAATAAAACTTGAGTTCCAACAGATCTCTCAGTCAGGGGTTAATTAAGGTTTAATTCTTGGCATATGGTACCTCGAAGGCAACAGATTTCATTTTCAATGTTTGTTTTGTTTGTTTATAGTCTGTCTGTTCAGCATCCCCCAATTAGGGTGGATGGCAGCGGGGTTGACAATGTTCACATAGGGATTTATTAGTTTAGAGATTAGTTTATTGGTTTGAGTGTGGATTAGGAACAGAATGCCAGCTTTAAAATGATTTTTTTTTTCAGTGATGTTTATGGGTATACATGTTTATTGCTGGGTCTATGAAAACCATAAACCAATATTACCTTTAAAAGTGTTCATAACTTTTATAATAATTTATTGAAGAAAACATATTCTAAAATTAGAAGTGTAATAAAAATAAATTATTGTTATGTCTATTTCCACCTTTAATCAAACACAAATACAAATGACTTTGCTGCCTCAACAAATAGAGACATAAATCAATATTGGTCTGTCTGTACATCTATTCTCTATACTCATCTATATATTTGGATCTCTTTTTTCACGTCATTCTTTTGCCTTTATCATGATTTGCTTTAATTTTACTTTTTTGGCTTTTCTTTGATCCTTTATTTTTACAGAGATTATAAAAACCAAGAAAATCATTTTTAATGTTCATTTTTCATTCTGAATCATTTTTAATAAAATAACATTCTACTGTAACATTTTTTTTTTAAATAGGCGCAGCCATTTTGGGCAGCAGTTGCAGGGCCACACCCTCCAGATGTCTGTCACATTACGTCTTTAGTATGATGCCATTTAAGCTGTCATAGCACTGATTTGTTTGTGCAAGATTATTGGAATCAGTTCTTATATTATTTTGACTTTGTGCAATAGTTGATCTTCTTGTGTTGTGACATTTCTATTCTATTCTAGTTTTTTTGTAATTTCTGTCATTTTTGGTACTTTCACCTATTGTAACTCTTAGCTATTTCCCCTTTATTGATTTTTTCTCTTTTCCTGGTTTTATTTTTAACTATAGAATTACCAAAGCCTACGAAAAAACTTGTAATCCTGGCCCACCATAAATCCCTTCGCACTTCTCCATCAGTGTCTTTTGTTTTGTAAATGCATCCATCAGCACAAGAAGCAAAAGCCTGCTGTCCCATCCTCAGCCTTGAGGTAAGAACTGCTGCCTTATAATCCAAAGGTACTTGGTTTGAGTCCCTGCGCTTCAAGTATTGAGCTGCTGCCATTATTATTACTATAATGTAATAAAACCATACATTTGATTTGAGTAACACCCAATGTAAATTTTGTCTACTTGTAAAAGTTAGCACTTGTTTATTTTATTATTCAGTTTTATTCTGTCAGTGACATTCACGTGGTACAACAAACTTGCCTCTGCCTCTCTGAGTTGATGCTGTTTATCTCCATTCTTATCACAAGAGCAGTGATGACCACATTTGGTGCTGTAGCTGATGCCTGCTTAGAATTATTTGTTGTACTGATAATCAAAGATACGACATCCTGTGACCACTATCAGGCTACCATACAGCATTTGTGCTATGACAACAAAGACACCCATGCAGAACGTGTGAAAAACAAATGATTTTATGCAGTTTGGGACATCTGGCAATGTTTTGTTGAGAACTGTGTTTTGAGTTACAACCCAAGGTAAAGACTTTCCGAGTCTGTGGTCATAAAGCTTAGGGAGCCGTTTCTGGACAAAGACAGAACCGTAACAACAAACAGCTTCTTCACTGCGCTTTCCCAGGCTAATAGACTGCTGCACCGTGAAACAACTTTGTTTGGCACCAGAAGCAAATTGGGACTTCCTCCTTCAGCTAAAGTCACTTTAGTATGCAATTAATTCACCAAGCTAGTGTTTAGATCTAGCAATGCCATGCTGACGGTGTATATGCCCAAAAAGAAGAAGCCTTTGATTTCAGTCTGTAATAGCCAGTGTAAAGTTTTGCAACCTATAAAAGATATTGCTGAAGGGGTATAACCAGACACACAAACGCTGGTGAATCATATCTTTTTAGTATCTTTTTGTCACTTAAATTTTTTGTTATTCAGTTTTATTCTTGAATAAAAGCAAACTTCTTTCGTTATACCTTTGCGGAATTGTTTATTTTATATTCTCTCGTGCACACATGTCATTATTTGAAAACGCTATGCCAGATCTTCCTTGTACTCCCGTTATGGTACATGATACTGAAAATTACACTTACCGTTGTAACTTTTACAAGTACCCAAAATTTACACCAGGTGTTACAGACTCAAATCAAATTTAAGTTTTCATTATATTATAGTAACTAGCAAAATACCCGCGCTTCGCAGTGGAGAAGTAGTGTGTTAAAGAAGTAATGAAAAAGAAAAGGAAAAATTTTGAAAATAACGTAACATGATTGTCAATGTAATTGTTTTGTCACTGTTATGAGTGTTGTTGTCATATATATATATATATATATATATATACACACACACACATATATATAAACATATACATATACACATATACAAATATATATATTGTGACAGATAGGGGCCTTCTTGACCCCTTGAACACTCAGACCACTCATCCACGACTCCAGACACCAGGTAAAAGTCCAATAGTTGACTTTATTAAGTAGCCACAGTGCACAAAGCACACTCTCCTCCACAATACTCATACAATCACAAATAAATTAATCCTCCATTCCCTCCACCCTTCCACCCAGCTCAGCTCAGCTCTCTGGTGTTTCATTGTCCTTTTTATAGTCCATGACCCGGAAGTGCTCCTTGACCTGCAGTCCATGTGACTTCCTAGCCCTTCCAGGTCAAATCAAAACTCTTCTTTCTTTGTCAGCCCAGAAGCACTTTATTCCTTCCTTCCGTCCTCGTGACCGGCAGGTACTTCCGGGCTGTAAGAAAAGCCAATGTCTCTGTGTCTCCCTGCAGCGTCCCCTGGTGGCCCCAACATTATCCAGCAAGGCTGTGCACTACAACTCCAAAGTCCAAGATGCCCTGCTGGAAATCGGGGCATCTCCACATTGCAGGGAGGGCTCCATCTGGCGGCTTGGGGGATTTGGCCTGGATAAACTGCCGGACATATTCCACAATATATACACATACATTTATATATATATATATATATAAACACATACATCCACATATATATACATATATACACACATACATATATATATACATATACAAAAATATATATATATACACATATATTCACATATATACATATACATATATATATATATATATCTACATATATATACACACACATATATATATATATATATATATACCCTTTGGGGTGCGAGCAGCTGTTGCTGGGGGTGCCAGAATCCATCTAGGAAGAAAAATGAAAAAACATTATTTGTACAAAATTTTAATTTATCTATCCATTCCTAAATAATTAAATGGGCAGGCTATTTTGTATCAGTGCAATACGCTGCTTGTTAAAATGGATGACTTCCGCTCATACGCACTTTGTGTGTATTATGAACTATCATATCTGTTCAAGTTCTATTTAAATTTTAAATATAAGTAATTTTTATTTAGTCGACAGAAATATCTTTGGTAGGAATGTAAGTTAAATTTAGTCATCATTGCATACATTTTTCTTCACCATAGAAATTTAAAGACTAAATTCAACTTACATCCCTACCAAAGATATTTCTGTCGACTAAACAGAACCTACTTATATCCAAATAGAACTTGAAAAGATATATTTTTTCAAATCTGATCGTGCATTTTAGATCGACTTGATGCGCACTACATTGAGCCCGCGTGCTATTGTGTTCTCGCCTGCCTGCCTCAATAAGTCACCGAAGCTTCGCTATTACTAGTCGTGAAAAAATTAGAAAATGGAAGGAGGATTACACTAAGTATGGCTTTACCAAAACATTTATTGATGACGAATAAAGTATCCATTATTCATAAAGCTTCAATTGGTGATCTGTTTTTCTGCATTAACCTCATATTTTTTCATACTTCTTCTCAAACCAAGGGGGTGCGAAATTGGCATCGTCTGTCACAGGGGGTGTGAGGGTAAAATGAATCGGGAAGCGCTGATATACATGTATGTGTGTGTGTATATATAATACTAGCAAAATACCTGCGCTTCGCAGCGGAGAAGTAGTGTGTTAAAGAAGCAATGAAAAAGAAAAGGAAACATTTTGAAAATAACGTAACATGATTGTCAATATAATTGTTTTGTCACTGTTGTGAGTGATGAGTGTTGTTGTCATATATATATATATATATTTACACACACACACATAAACATATATATACATATCTATACATATACACATATATATACACATATATACATACATATATATATATCTACATATATACACATACATATACATACACACATACATACATACATACACACATATATACACACAAATACATATATATATATATACATACACACACACATATATAAACATATATATACATATACATACATATCTACATATATACACACACAGCTATTTCGTATCAGTGCAATATGCTTCTTGTTAAAACGGATGACTCCCGCTCTTACGTGCAAGTCTGCGTGGATAGTATGAACTATCGTATTTGTTCAAGTTCTATTTAAATTTTAAATAGAAGGAATTTTTATTTAGAATATTATTCCTGAATAAATCAACTCAAACCTTAAACAACTTATAATATTTTGCTCTCCATAAAAATATATCCTGTCTAAATTATACAAGTTAGAAATAAAGTAAACGTTAAAAGAACAAACATTCAAATTTCTTTACTCTTATGTAATTTTATATAAAAAATAAACTTAGATTTTAAATATCCCAAAAGATTTTGCTCTCCATAAAAATATATCCTGTCAAAATTATACAAATTCAAATATGAACATGCTGCATAACAAAACCTGGAAATATAAATAAAATGTGTTCCTTTCAGCAATAACAAATCAAATCATTCAGTTGTCTTTGCTCATATGTGATTTTAGAGCTGGACACCTGGCATCTTTTTTTGGCAACAGGTTCGTTTCTGTTTGGTGTGAGGTTCTGTGTTGTGGAGATTCTCAGGATGGATTGCAGGTGCTCATCAGTGAGGCGACTCCTGTGTGCTGTTTTGTTAGTCTTTATCACTGAGAAGAGCTTCTCACACAGATATGTGCTACCAAACATGCACAAGGTTCGAGCCGCATGTAGACGGACTTTTTGTTCTTCAAAGTCACCAAAGCGCCGTGCAAACTCAGTGCGCAGTGCTCAGTTTATCAGCAAAGTGCGATTTGGGAACACCGTAGTGACGACTTGGTTTAACATTACTTGGCAACAGGGAAAGTGGGGCAAGGTGCAGGTGCATTTGTGTCTCCCATAAAAGCAGCTTCACTTGAAATCACTTTGTGATTGTGCACGGTAAAACGTCCGCTGAAGTGTCAGATTCTTATTTAATTATTCTGCTTTCTGTATCTTCTGCATTGCATTCAGGTTACCCTGATGTTTTGTCTCATAGTGCCGTCTTAGATTAAATTCTGTAATTACAGCCACATTAGCTCCACAAATGAGACACACGGGTTCAGTAAACATATACTCAGCCTCCCATCGGTTTTAAAGGCTCTATTTTCAGAATCAACTTTTCTTCAGC
Organism: Polypterus senegalus; assembly: GCF_016835505.1. Lineage (NCBI taxonomy): Eukaryota > Metazoa > Chordata > Cladistia > Polypteriformes > Polypteridae > Polypterus > Polypterus senegalus. The sequence goes on from NC_053155.1 coordinate 232,392,834, forward strand.
ATCGTGTGAGCTAGCTTCGCAATAACTTGCAGCATCATAAGGTAGACTTGATTAACGCGTAAGTGTTGGCAAGGCAGCTGAAGCGCTGCATTATGGGATCTGTAGTTTATTGTGTTACCAGCGCTTCATATACCCGGCCATTAATAACAATAATACAGTATATAAAATGATCTCGCGGGCCGGATATAATTACATGCCGGGCTGGATGTGGCCCGTGGCCCTTGAGTTTGACACATATGGACTAAATAGAACTTGAAAAGATATATTTTTCAAATGTGATCGCAATTCAGATAGAGTTGACGCAAGACTACAGCCTGCATGCCTCAATAAGTCATCCTCCCTCGCTCTTACTTTTTACCGCTCATCTAATGAATACACTGAGTATGGCTTTACCAAAACAATCATTGATGGCTAATAAAGTATCCATTATTCGAGTATGTAGATCGGGATATATATATACATATATATATATACCCGCGTATCGCAGGAGAAGTAGTGTGTTAAAAAGCTAGAAAAGAAAAGGGAACATTTTAAAAATAACGTAACATGACTGTCAATATACAGTATTTGTTTTGTGAGTGTTACTGAGTGTTGCTGTCATCAAGGATTTGATTATCATTATTTCTTTCAATCAGGTTCGTATTTGTAGGATGTGTTGTGTTCAAGTTACATTCCGTGTTTGTCAATCGTTGTAAAGATGACAGGTTTCATTCATCGATTCGTTTCTTACTGCATCAATAAACAGCTCGTCTTCTTCTTTATCTGAGACCTGACACACTGCATGCACGTTTTTTTACACTGTCTTCCTTTAGCGGACATTGACTTTTTCCACCGTGCTTTGTTTCCGCAGTAGCTGGATTTATGAATATGCTTATCAGACGCTTCATATTTTTGCTGCCTTTTCAATTGTGTAATTCGGTTTTGTTCAGCTCTTTGGAACTGTTGCTTTTATCTGTGCACTGCGCCAGTTCACGTGAGCGCTCGGTGTACATGCATCGAAGGTTTCCCAGCTGTGCTGGTGCCATCTTGTGCTATGTCCATGGCTGTATTTAATGTTACCTTAGTCCTGGCACTTAAAACTTTCTCTCGCAGTTTCGCTGAGTTTGTGTCAAACACCACCCTGACCATCTCATCTTCCTCTCCATAAGCACAGTCCTTCACCCGTGAATATTTAGTGGGAGTTTGCTATTGGATTGCCGCTGGCGGACGGCCTTATATGGGCAGGCACTAAATTACAAACGCCAGCGCAGCCTGTCTATGAACTTAATTTAAAGTGTAGGTTTACATCGTGCTTTGTTTCAAGTAGCAGAAGTCATGAATATGGTTGTATATGTCACTCGCTCGCTTCTTATTGTTTCGCTGCCTTCTCAATTATATAATGCATGTTTTCTTCAGCGCTTTTTGGAGGTCTTCCTGGTTTTCTATGTACTGCGTGATTACGTGGGAGGCGTGATGATGTCACACAAACTCCGCCCCCACGGCGTTCAAGCTCATCTCCATTACAGTAAATGGAGAAAAACAGCTTCCAGTTATGACCATTACGCGTAGAATTTCGATATAAAACCTGCCCAACTTTTGTAAGGAAGCTGTAAGGAATAAACCTGCCAAATTTCAGCCTTCCACCCACACGGGAAGTTGGAGAATTAGTGATGAGTCAGTGAGTGAGTGAGTGAGTGAGTGAGTGAGTGAGGCTTTGCCTTTTATTAGTATAGATATGTGTATACTGTATATATGTATTGAAATAGTTTTACTGTCAAATAATGCAAAGAGTACGCAACACGTGTTTCGCCCTAATTCTGGACTCATCAGGCGTACACACTCACTGCACCCACTCTCAGGAATCGAACCTTGGACATCAGTGCTAGAGGCGAAGCCTCTTGCTTTGCGCCACGGCGTGTGGTTCGTATATTTGACAGTATGTGGATCGGGGTATATATATATATATATTGTGAACGCTGGCCCGGACACAGACAGGCGGACATCGTAAGTTCACCCAACACACTTTTATTTACAATATTTACAATTATATTTTCAGTGCACTACCCAGTGCCTTCTGCACCATTCCCCCAAAAGTCCAGGCCTCACAGTCCTTGTGCCGTTCTCCTGGCCGCCTCCAGTCCTCTCTCCAGCTCTGTCTACTACCGCCCGACATCCACCAATGACTGGAGGGAGGCAGCCCCTCTTATAGGAACCCGGATGGGCTCCAGCTGCTTCCCGGCAATCAGTCTTAGCCACACCCCAGTGTGGCGGAAGTGCTGGGCTCCAGGGTTCCTCAGGCACCTGGGTGCCGCCTGGCGGTGGCCACGGTCCCCTAAAGGGTTGGGCTTCCAAGCCCTCTACCCGTGGCCCCCAACATAACCATAACCTCTGGTCCTCCTGGGCGTCCCGGCCGGGGACCACAGTGCCCCACCGCTAGCGAAGACACGTGGGTCCGAGCGGCACTTCCCGAAAGGGCAGCACGTCCCCAGAGAGGGTCCTACTCTGCCCCCAGGGTCCAACACGTCACCCTGGGACATCCGTCTTCGGCACCCCCTCCGGCACCAACGTGCCCCTCTGGTCCGCGCCGCTCCTGTCTCCACCATCCCCGCCAGCTGGGGCGCCATCAGCCTCCCGGCGCGGAGCCCTCCTGCGGAGCGGCCTGTTCCAGGAGGGCAGGTCCCAAACGACGTCGGATCCAGGGCTCGTCGGGGCCTCAAATCTGCAAAATAAGCAATGGGAGGGCCAGAAGCACTGCCTGGGTACTTGCCCCAAGCATCCTGTTGGTCTCCATACCGGCAGCGCTCCACCCCCCTATCGATAGCCCACGACTTGCCTGTATGGGTCCTCCGCCGCAGGTTCCCTGCCCGTCCTTCTGGTGTCAGCAGGTCCGCTCTCGCAGGCGGCTCGCCCAGGGGTTTCCCTCGGCCACAGCCGAGGACGGCCTTCGTCCGGACGCGCGCACCCAGCGCAACGTCCCCTCCTATCAGAGGAACTGGCACTCACCCTTCGGTTCCTCCTTCTTCTCTTGGACGGCCTGACGGTCTGGGTCTGAGCATGGCAAAAGCTCAAATCCAGCCCCGTCTGCGTCCAGGCAGAGCGACAGGAGACAACTGCGGGCTTGGAGTGCAGGGTGCTAGGACCCAGGGCACTCAGCAGCCCCGATCCTACCACCCCTGCATGCTCGATCTCCTCGCCTCGTCAGCTGTCTGCACCGCCGCGTCCACTGTTGGGGAGTTGCCTACTTGAAGCCGGTCGTCCCGTAAACAGTCACGGCCATGTTCGGCGAACCCCCCCACAGGCTTTACGGGGACGGCAATACTCACCACCCCCGCTGTGCTCTGCCGGCCTCTGGTTCCAGCGCCACGCCGATCCTCTGTCTCCCACGGCGTCTCTCCCGGCGCGACCGCCTTCCCCGTCAGCTGCTCCAACCGAGCGACGAGAGCACTCAGCACCTGTGACAATGGTGACTCGGCAGGCCGATAGGGAATCTTCGGCTCGCGCCGAGCCGCTGGTGGAAACAGAGAAACAGATGTCGGTGGGCTTACCTGTCCATCAGCTCCACGCGACGCCTGCCTCCTGTGGGCCACTCCTTCTGGCCCAATTGGGTCTCTTCTAGGCACGAGACTGACGTTCCTTGGTCCCACCTCTGTACCGTCATTGGCGGGCACACAAGACACACCGCCAATCCCGTGCCTGTCAGCGCCATCTTGTCTCCTCTGCTCTGGGTGCGGTGACGTGCCTCCTCGCAGCCGCAGCTGCGGTGATTCTTGAGCCGCAGCGGCTCGAAGTTCGCAGCCTTCTCTGCTGCCACCGCCGCGCTGCTGACAGCCCGTGGCCCGCCGTGGTCCTGCCACGGACGCGATCCGGATCGCCCTCCCTGTAGGAAACAAGGTACGTCACGAACCCAAAGGGCGATTATTGCAGGGCAGGGCACTCACCTCGCAGATCCGTCATGCCGAGGCCCCTGCCTCGGTGTGGCCTTCTGCGCCGCAACGCCGCCTGGCTGTCCGCTCCTCCTCCGCACCCGGGATGGCCTTTTGCGGTCCGCGGCGGTCTCTGGGTTAACGCTCCCGGGGTTGTGTACGGGCTGCTCCTGCGGCCAGTGTGTTGGGTCCGCTGCTGCGCCGGGCCGTTCACAGACATATTTGTTATTAACACAGGTCCCCGCCTTGCACCAGGCGTAGCATCCTGCCGGCTACGCCACTGTGAACGCTGGCCCGGACACAGACAGACGGACATCGTAAGTTCACCCAACACACTTTTATTTACAATATTTACAATTATATTTTCAGTGCACTACCCAGTGCCTTCTGCACCATTCCCCCAAAAGTCCAGGCCTCACAGTCCTTGTGCCGTTCTCCTGGCTGCCTCCAGTCCTCTCTCCAGCTCTGTCTACTACCGCTTGACATCCACCAATGACTGGAGGGAGGCGGCCCCTCTTATAGGAACCCGGATGGGCTCCAGCTGCTTCCCGGCAATCAGTCTTAGCCACACCCCAGTGTGGCGGAAGTGCCGGCTGCGCACCCGGAAGCCGTCCGGGTGTCCCCAGTCGTCTTCCCCCCAGCACTTCCTGGTGTGGCGGAAGTGCTGGGCTCCAGGGTTCCTCAGGCACCTGGGTGCCGCCTGGCAGTGGCCACGGGTGTCTACAGGGCTGGGCTTCCAAGCCCTGTACCCGAGGCCCCCATAACCAGGACGGACGCCCCCTCGCGGTCTGGAGGAGGCACAAGCCCTCCTCTGGTCCTCCTGGGCATCCCGGCCGGGAACCACTATATATATATATATATATATATATATATATATCAAAATACTCACACTTCGCAGTGGAGAAGTAGTGTGTTAAAGAAGTTATGAAAAAGAAAAGGGAACATTTTAAAAATGACGTAACATGATTGTCAATGTAATTGTTTTGTGACTGTTATGAGTGTTGCTATCATCAAGGATTTGATTATCATTATTTCTTTCAATCAGGTTTGTATTTGGGGGATGTGTTGTGTTCAAGTTACATTCCGTGTTTGTCAACCGTTGTAAAGATATCAGGTTTCATTCATTGTTCCTTTCTACTGCATCAATAAACAGCTCGTCTTCCTCTTTATTTGAGACATCACACACTGTATGCACGGGTTTTAGCTGGACATTGACTTTTTCCACCGTATGCTTTGTTTCCGCAGTAGCTGCACTTATGAATATGCTTGTATGCGTCACTCGCTTCATATTCTTTTGTGCCTTCTCAATTGTGTAATGCTTTTTTGTTCAGCGCTCTTTGGAGCTCTTGCTTTTTATCTGCGTACTGCGTTCACAGTCAGTTCGCGTGATCCACTCGGACTACATGCATCAAAGTTCTGAGCTGTGCCTGTGCTACCTCGTGCAATGTCCACGGCTTAATTAAATGTTAGCTAAGACCCGGCACTTAAAAGTTTCTCTCACAGTTTCGCTGAGTTTGTGCCAAACACCACCCTGACCATCTCATCTTTGTTTCCATAAGCACAGCCCTAAACCCGCGAATATTTAGCGGTAGAGTGTTTCTATTGGATTGCCACTGACGGACGGCCTGATATGGGCAGGCACTCAATTATGTGGGAGGCGTGACAATAAGAGACGCAACTCCGCCTCACATGGCGACCGAGCTGCAGGCTATGGCTGGTATATATGTACATAAGTAGGTTCCAGTTATGACTGTTATGCATAGAATTTCGAAATGAAACCTAACTTTTGTAAGTAAGCTGTAAGGAATGAGCCTGCCAAATTTCAGCCTTCTACCTACACGGGAAGTTGGAGAATTAGTGATGAGTGAGTCAGTGAGTGAGTGAGTGAGTCAGTCAGTGAGGGCTTTGCCTTTTATTAGTATAGATAATTATAGCAACAGCTAACTCGAAGTGTCAAGACTTGAAACCGGTACCTTTGGGTTATAAGGTAGCAGTTCTTACCTCTATACCATTCAAGAACACGTAGCAACATCCTGTCAGTTGACAATTGAGCTTGGGTTTTTAACTCATTGACCGCTTCACGTCATTATTAGTATAACATGGAAAAAGTTTCTGCTTTAGGTATATGTTTCCTTTCATCCTACACTTGCCCATATCTTTGTAGACAAGGAACAGACATGAAATGGATATATTCCAAATAACAATATACTGTATTATTTACCCTATACAACTCCAGGCACATCACACACAGATAAGGAGCCTTGGCTTGAGCTGGCAGAACTTTTTGCCTCAGCTGAGTTCCATCAAGGGAGGATGGCATAGTAGGCTGCTTGCTGTTTGTCCTGATCAACAAATTTTACAAAACAAAAGACACTGATGGAGGGGTGTGAAGGTAATTAAAGGTTGTCCGGGATTACAAGTTTTTTTGTAGGCTTCGGTAATTCTAGTGTTACTTTACTTGGTCTATTGATTTTTATTGTATTTTTGATTCGCTTGGCCTATTTTACTTTATTGAATTGAAATTAGTTAATTAAATTTTATTTAAGATAACCAACAAATTCAATTTAAATCTTCAAATTTCCTTTTCAGGCTTATACTTAAAGAGATATAAACATCTCAGCCTGAAACATGTTTTCATGAGTTTGTAAAAATGTAAATATAAAATAAAATTAGTAATACCAAGATATTTCCAAGATAAGGAAGGCTACAGCTAATCAAGGTGTCTTGAGACCTTGGATAGTCCTTACAATAGGAGGCGTCAAAGCAGTATTTCCCACTTGGCTCCAAACTAAGAATTACACAGGCCTGCTCCAATAATACTCCGCACAGGAACCAAAATCCTTATCGGAATGGTACTTTTCCACAACAGATAAACTCCTACTTTCTCTTCATTCAAACCAAACAGTATTCAAATTACTGAACTACCAAACCAAAACTCACAGTCACAAAACTCTCTTGTAAGTATGCTTCTTACTATTTTTACAGGAAGGTTATTATTTAACAGAAACCAACTATATTACAAAGGCCTCATGAGGTGAAAGTTAGAGATATCATCTTTAAAGCTATATAGTTGTTCATCTATTATTATAACATATTCGACCCCACAACCTTTCCCAACATCAAGTCCATACAAGCATTAAACAAAGTAGGATAAAGGACACACCTCTGATGAACCACAGAATCAATTGGGAAAAACACAGAGGTTCTGCCTCCACTCTGCACATCACTCGCAGTACCAGTGTACAGGCTAGCCATGATATCCAGCAACCTTGAGGGGATCTTGCAAAGTCTCAGGATGTCTCACAGGACAGCTCGATTTACTGAGTTGAACTCTTTATGAAAATCGACAAAGGCTGCAAAAAATCTCTGCTGATATTCATGTTTACGCTTCATGAGAACCCTCATTGTTAGGATGCAGTCGATGGTAAACTTCTTAGACATAAAACTAGACTGCTGCAGTCGTTGGTAGGAGAACAAATGATCACGATTTTATTGAGGATGACCATAGCAAACCTTACCTGGCACCAGGAGCAATGTTATCCCCCTGTAGTTGTTACAATCCAGGGGCCTCATGTATAAATGGTGCGTATGCACAAAAATGTTACGTATGAAAGTTTCCACGCTCAAATCGTGATATATAAAACCTAAACTTGGTGTGAAGCCACACACATTTCCACGGTAGCTCATACCCTGGCGTACACAAGTTCTGCGCTCGGTTTTGCAGACTGCCAGCACCCAGCGTCAAAGCAGTGCTACTGTTCCTGTCTGGTTTCCTTTTCTTTTTTAGATCCATATCCTTGACGCGGCTTTATAAATACACTGAAATTAACTGCATATCGTTTATTAGTTTAATGCATCTGATTGTAATTAACCTGTAACAATATAATGGTCCACAAAATGGTCAAACTATTCTAAATGCAATAGCTGCTTTAGCACTGTTACTCTCACTGCACCTTCTTCTTCTTCTTTCAGCTGCTCCCGTTAGGGGTTGCCACAGCGGATCATCTTTTTCCATATTACTCTCACTGTACCACTCGGAGTATTTATATCACTGTATTTGAGTGGCGAATCACAGCTGTACAGCAACTGATCGGAAACAAAATTATCGGTATACAGCATCAAGCGCACGCTGCCTCAGTCATGCTGTCTATTGAACTGCTCTCATACGGCAAACGCTTCAGAGCCTTTCTTCGCAGTTCAGAAACAGTTTCATCCCAAGAACTATAAACACACTCAATCAGTCCATCAAGTGCTCCTTGTAGAATGCTTTGTACTTATAAATACAATTACCTCACTGTAAACTTGCGATACAGTTATAATATTGCACAACCTGAACCACTTTATAAAGCGCCTATTTACATATGATGACGATATAATTTTTAAGATGAAATGCAGCAAAATAAAACTTTAACTTAATTTAAATAGGCTATATTGTTAATAAATAAACATGTGAGGATGCGGTGTCCTGCCTTGCGCTGTATTCTTGCTGGGACTGGCACGACACTGGATGGACAGAATAATTTAACATGTACTACAAAGATATTTCAATGTTCCTTAAAAGTTTTGAAGAATTGGAGTTCTAAGCTTACAGATGGCTTAACCTCTATTACACAGCCGATTGTGTGGCAATTGGGTATTTGGAGAATGAAAATATAAGGACAGAAATTGGGGGTTAGTACGTTTGAAAGAGACAGTACTACTGCAATAAATTACTTCATCAAAGGTAGCACATGGCGCAGCAAACATCTTGCGTGAGGCATGAACAAGCACTGCGCCACCGTGTTCCCATGTTTAATAACATGCTTTAATTCCTATCATCATGAAAATGATATGAAGTATACATCTCAGTATTTTTATTATTGAGAGAACTGTAATATCACGAATGTAATGGATTCTGTGTCCTGTCAGAGGAAGAGAAAGCCGGTTTAAGAAGTACATACTGATTCATACACATAGAGCACATAGAAGATCAAATACAAAACAAAGCATTTAACGTGCTACTGTAGTTACGATGGGATTTAAGAAACTAGTAAATTAAACGATTTTAAGATGAAGTTTATGATGTTCTACTTTAATGACAAAATAAACTATGTGATTAAAGTGGAAACTTCAAGATTAAAGTTGACATTTCGTGCTTTTTCCCCCACTGTGTGCCTATTTTTTTTTTCTCTTTACCCTAATAAGCTTTCATATGGCACTCAGACAGTGGGCTACGACTCGCCTTTTCACAGCAACTTTGATATGTGACAACTTCTTTTTTATTTTGGGCACTGTGCGAGTTTGTGAACTTGAGCTTTTGAGTTTCTCCGACACTCTATGTCACTCAATCAACTGCCTTTTGTTGCTTATACCACTGTTTAAACCAACAAATAGCAAGTTTTTCATTGCCTCCACTTGGTATTCTCTGAAATTCTTCTATTTCCCTTTCCACCCCGTGCTTTTGCCATTGCCTTTACAAAGAACGCTGAGCTTAAGGGCTATTTATATTGATTTGCATATTCAAAGAGGCATAATTCTGGGAGGAGATGGGGCCGGACAACAGGCGCGTGCACATGCGTTACTTTTCACACTGACCAGGATTTATGGAACGGAAGAACGTGGAAGTTGGCGTTCGCACAGATTTATGCATCTGGACTTTTTTTTGCACAAGCACATTTCCGCTTTTGTCTGTACGCCATGTTAGAATGTGAATTCTACGTACGGTGTTATGCATGAAGCCTCAGGCGATCACTCTTCCCGTTCCAAATAGGGTTGACAAGTCCTGTATCCGGGAGGACAACCTTACCAAGAGCTTGGAGAAGTTCAACCTGGATAACACAGAGCTCCGCAGCCTTCCCTACTCTCATCTGGTTCAGCACCTCTGCATTCTCAGTGAGATTGGGTGGTTCACAGCTAATTGGAGGATCATCCTCAAGAACTGTGGAACCAGAGATATCCAACATCCTAGCTGGATGATCAGCTTTAAACAGCTGCTCAAAGTAGCCAGCCCATTGGGTCATAACTGTAGTGTCATCTATAAGGACCGTTCCATCAGCCACCCTGTCTGTGACTCTCCGAGGAATAGATTTGAATGTGTGTAATGTTTCAATTCCTCTGTAAGTAGGATGTAGGTCGCTAGACCATTGATGGTATGTCACTTAATCACAGATTCCTCTAACAAACCCCTCCTTATCTGCCCTTAGACCCCTCACAGCTGTCCTTCTCAGTTCCCGGTACAAACCGGAGTTGCCATCAAGTTGTACGCTGTGACTCCTTTCAGTGATATCCTTGTGAGATGAAACACCTCCTTCTGGGAATTCTAATATTCTAATTCTATTTTAATAAATGTGATTGTCAGACCAGACATTTTTCATTATGATATCTAAGGCCAGCAAAACTTTAATGTGCTGTTTTAAAAACATTGTACTGATCCAACTTTTGCCTTTTGCAAAACCAGTCACAGTTTTCCCTGATCCCTCTGTCTTCCATATTGGATCAATCTTCCACTTTGGCTCATTAAACTTGCACAGCATACTATGTGATTGATTATACTTAAAGACTCAACTGACAATATCTTAATGTTTATTTTAAGCAGAAAATAATGTGCTTAAAGGTGAACTGCGGTAAACTAAAGGTGAGTTGTATTTTTAATGCAAATTTTATTTTTGTTTAAGAAATAAAGTTGATTTTTTTAAAATTCCCCCCATAAAAACAGCATACATTCTTGCATATCTTGGCACTTGCTAAAAACGATTTTATTCCAGCTACACACAAAAAAATTTAAAATCACAGAATTATCCAAAGCTCTTTTTAAAAGTCAACTTTAATACTCTGAATAATGTTTGAAAATTGTCACCTGGGTATTTAAGAGGTACTAGGTCAATGCAGAAAAATGTTTGTCTTTAATCTACTCTTATTTTGGACTCTCCAGCCATAGAGTGTTTAACTGTGTCTGAGGTAAATGTCTTTTTATTATCTCATCAATGGGAATTGCTGGAAGGAAGGCAAAAAAAAGCAAATTTGTTCAGTTATTAGATAAAATAATAAAAATTTATTTTACAGTATGTGGTTTTATATACAACATATTGTATTATGTTACTATCAATGAATAAATGTTTAATTATATTTCATTAAACTAATCACTACTTTATTATTCTAGAAGAGGCATATTTAATATAAATAATTTTGTTATATTTAGTAGGTCCCATTCAGATTTGGTTTACAACAGCAAAAATTGCAAATTATAGCAAACCTTATCTAATTTAATAAGAGTCGTTGTAAAAAGAATTTTAGCTCCAGGTAAGATGTAGCATAGCTGTATGATTTTCATCCACATACCCATTCCTAATTATACTTTATCAAATGACACTCATACAAGGAGCACTGGACAAAATATAAAGAAATCCAGTTCATTGCAGGCCGCTGTCATGCTTACCAACACTCACTCATGCCAAGCAAATTTAAAGATGTCAGTCAGCCTAAACTGTGTGTCTTTGGATTGATTGACTTCAGTAGCCGGTGAAAACTGTGAAAAAAAAAATGTAGAGACACATAGAAGGGTTGGGGTATGAATGTAGTAAAACCCCTTTTAATAAGCAAGCCTATTTAAAATGGAACAGAAAAAAAGCAAGAAACAGAACAAAGCTTGCAACCTTGAAGTGGACATGATGCTATAGCATTTTAAAGGAGCTTCTGGAGGCTTGAAGTGCTCCCACCAGATGTGGGTTCTTGAATGGACACTGACGTTCAGGTTTGCTGGTGCTTAAAAAATACTCCAGGAACAAAAGAGGGGGTACTTTCATTCAAGATGTGGAAGTGATATCAAATTCTTCCTGTCTAGATACATCAGGTGAAAGGGAAGAAGAATTAAGTGATAGGACCCTCACTCTTTCTGAAGGATGTGTCCTGAAGACACCCCCTAAGTGCAGATGTCTGACACGGCTCTTCACTTAGCTCAGACTCAGTGGGAAGAGTTGATCGGTCATAAATCCAGGAAAAACCCTTTGAAGAACTTTAAATTTGTACAGTTGGAAATCGAGGTGACTCTAGGATTGGAGTCCTTATGGGATTTCATCCATTGTAAGCGTGTCAGACTCAACCCACACTGACACAAGAAGAACTTTACCCAGTCAGTAATCCAGCTGTAATTAAAACTCTGTTCCATAAATCTCCAAGCCACTAGCACTGGAGCACCATGGCGCTCGTATGTATTTCAAAACTACTTTTTCTTTTAGATGTGTTGGGTTGTCCAGATAAACAAACACATGTTGTGCTTAACTTTAATAATACAAGTCAGACATCAACCTTTTTCTTTAATAAACATTCTTGCTAAATAATTACTATACAAGTCCTGTTTATTTTACAGCATCTGTATATTATCATGTATCTTAATAATTATACGAATTTCTGAAAACTAAAGTATATGTATTAAGTAACTGTCTGGTAATTTTTCCAGTGCATTCCACTTTCTACTCTCAGTGCTCTGTGAAAGTATGACACATGCTTTAAATCAGTAATGATACATTGCATGAAGTTCTAAAAATCCCATTTAATAAATAATTATGCTGTAGGCTGAATGGATTTTAATTATGCTTTGGACTAAAATAAAAATACAAAACAGTTTATCCAAGTGGAAAAAGTACAATCAGCATTTATTATATTAAAGGATTAACCATTAAAAAACATAATCACAGAGTATCAGCTTTGTTTATAATGGTGTAGCATTTAATTATACAGTTACTTCATCAGTAAAGACATTTTTTCCTAAGTCTAATTGTATTTGGGCATTTATGCAGCATTTATGGGAGAAATTCATTGAAAAATAGTACAGGATTTCACAAACCGTTAAAATTCCCTTCAGTAATATTTGGTCTATATTTCAGTTGTAATGGGTTTTCAAACTCTTAATTATGAATAATGTTGAACAGTTCTTTAACAATACAGCATTTCAATAAACAGGCTACCACTCCGTATATTCTGCATACTATATGGTCTCTACGAGACCAGAGAGCACAGTGATACCCGGACCTCCATGGCATGGCAGTATATACTAAAGTGGAGATGCAGATCAGGATAAACAGGCAGAAGAGGAGTCACAGTGGACAGGAGAGCATTACAAAGTTCCTCTTTTATTGACCTTAGCCTTCCCATCAAGTGATTTCAGCCAAATTAAAACTCCTAACCAAAGGATAAAGAAAAGAGCTGGCATGGAATGTTGCATAGTAAAGGAGCAGCCGCATGGTACAGTTTCGCAGTGACATGGCCTGCCTGCTATAATCATCAAAATTGGGCTTGTCAGTATACCACACTTTCTTTGTAAGGTAAAAACCCTAGCTATGTTCAGCATTTTTCCTGCACGTTTATTTAAATTTAAATTTATGTTGTGCTTTACACATTTATCAAAATAAATGATATAGTAAACTACATTTAAAACAGGACCCACTATCTTGCTCTGCATTATTCTTCAATGACACTAACAATATATATCATGACCATGTGATCTTTTAGTACAGTAATAAAATGTGCAGTAACGTTCATAGTGTATGGGGAACAGCACAAGGATTCTAAAAGTTGTCAGCACAACCTGTTGGCATTTCCCCGTTTGCACATTCCTTGAACATCTAAGGAAATCTTTTCAAAAGTCTCATGCTTTCTTCTGCATTTTAAGACAAAATTTGGTAACAGTTTAGGAACTGTAAAAATGCAGCTATTACTAATTTTCAATAATGTAGCAATAACTTAACTAACACTTCTTTGGCTCTTCATAACACTTACAAATTATCAGTAAAGTGTTTATTCATCTCTGCAATGTGACTGACTAACAAAACTTACATATTTGGTGTAAGGCTTGTGAATCATTCACATTAACAGGTAATTATACCATCATGTCAATATGCCACACTGCACAGGGATGAATAACTGATGTTTTATAAGTGTTATGAAGACCAAAAGAAGCCTTTGTTAAAGTCTTGTTACATAAGAGTAAATGAATAATAGATGTATGTTTTCAGTAACTAAGCTAAAGTGTTATTCAAAATTTTAGATTAACATTATCACAAGTGACTGCAAGTGTGCATTTGTGACTCTGGCAGTCTTCAAAGTAAAGTGGAACATAGCATGTTTAAAATATTTACAGATAGATGAATACAAAATAAGACAAGTGTTGAGTTACTTGTCCTTTTTCTGAGTAAAATATTTGTAAACATAGCTAAGAAACAAATTCCATGTATTATTTCAAGAAATATTAAAATTTTGGCATTGGACTACAGAAAATGAGTCTCTGGTGAAAGTCTGATGTTTACCCATGTTAGTGTCTTTGGCTTCGGGCCTTGATATATCTTTTAAATATTCAAAGCAATTGAAACATTGATAGTTCATTAAGAGTGTATCATGTAATGTATGTTAATGCAAAATATCTTGCTAAAGTATTTTTTTAGGGTTGTTACGGAAATAACAAAACAGTCTGCCGAACCTCAAGTATGCAATACAAAATTGGGGACCCCTTCTAGTCATAAAGTGTACTCTGTGCCTTATTAATGGTCATGGCTAAGCAGGTACTAAAGTGGATAATTAAATAAGTCCTCCAGCATGGGCATGAAGGTCCACTGTATACCCTTGGAAGGTTTTCATCACCCAGTCAATTACAAGTGAGAAGATGGTCAGTGACAGCAGTCATATTTGTCTGACTCCAGTGTTAATGGTGAATCGTGCTGCCTGGTCCGTGTTGTGGATAACACTTCAGGAAGTATTTTTGTACAGGTCTGGGTTACATTTAGAGTGCTCTAGGGGAAACTGTAGTGCTTTAGGATTCTCCATATTACTCTTCTGTCCACCATGTTGAAAGCCTTCTTCAAGTTGGCAAAGCAGAGGTACAGTGGTAACTGCCACTCCAACAACTGCCTAAAGACTTGGACTTTCCAGACAAAATTAAAATTAAAATTAAGGGGTTGGAGATCGGTGACAGGAATACTAGGCTGGACATCGGTGTCATCAAGACAAAGAGCTTATATGTTAACACCTAGTGTTACTCCTATTAATGATAACTAAAACAAGAAATGTTGTTAATGAAAAAAAATCATTTTGTTACCTACAACTAAAAAAAAATGAAAAAAATGTCTGAAAACTAAAACTAAACAAAAATGAGAAAATAAAAAAGAAAACAAGGTAGCTTTTGTAATTTTAATTTTGATTTTCACTACATTAGACTGTGCATAATGTACATGCAAGAAAGCAGATGGCAGTATATTTATTAAATATAGTATTATTTAAAACCACATAGTCATAAATGTGGCTTGGAACAAGCATTCATTTGTGCGTATTTGCAGGTATTCCTTGCTGCTGGCATCTGAATCTGTGGATTTCTTTGGTCATTTCATCCATCAGTCAGCTTTCCCTTCTAGAACTGAGAGTAAATACCAAAGCCTCATCACTTTGTGAATGACTTATTCTGTGAATTTAACAGGCCCATAACTGACCGTCATTCACAGATGTTCTAAGTGAAGAGCAGGCAACTTTCTCTAAAATTCAATGAAAAGATGTTGTGGCAGTAGGGGGCGCTAGTGCTCCCTTGAACCCACAGGTACGACTCCAGACACCGGATACAAGTCCAAGACTCTTTATTTTACTGTAACACAGTGCACCAAGCACCTTCCACACTACTCATATATTAAATAAACACAATAATATCTCCTCCTCGCCCAGACACTTTGCCCCTCTACCTCCCAGCTCAGCTCAGTATCTGGACTGGCCCGTAGTCCTTTTATAGCCCCTGACCCAGAGGTGTTCCTGCCCAATTAGTCCACAGTTCCTTATTACTTCCGGGTCAGGGTAAACAGTCCTTTTCTTCAATCCGGGAGCACGTTGTTCCTTCCTGTCACGTGACCGTGATGTACTCCCGGGTTATAGGGCACACAAGAGCCCACGAGCCCCCCTACAGCGACTCCCGGTGGCCCCCAAGGTATCCAGCAGGGATGTGTATAAATACTACATAGTCCATAAGGCCCTGCTGGAACTCGGGGCACGATCCTGCTGTCGGGAGAGCTCCTCCTGTCGGCATGGGGGTGAGGGCCGGAGCACGAAGCCGGCAGTCCTCCACAATGTTGAAATTAAAACACACAAAGAATTTGGAAGATACATCTAAATGGTTTGAAAATTTGTGTCCTGGAAGATTGGTCAAGCTCAAATAAGGCTTCAAATTTCGTTAGTATTTAAACTGGAAAGAATGCTATCTTTACACACCAGAGAAGGTAGGAATTCCAGCCATTTAACCTTACTTCCCACAGATATTGCTTGTTTATTGATGGTAACTTTGCAGTGATATATTAGGTACATGCGTAGAATGCAGTCAATGTCATCAACCAAGCTGATATTACATGCATACATTTATATTTAATCAGGATATTAGTACTGATGTTTCAATGTTGGTTGTGCAGTGTTGCAGAGCACATTCCATCACACTATCATGATGAACTTCTTTGTGTTAAATGCTTCATTGGTAGCAAATAGATGAACTGCAATAGTCTTTATATACTGTATTTAAATTGCAACAGTGCTGTAAAGTTTTTAACAGAGAAATATAATGAGCTGTGCTTAGGAGCTCACTAGCACTGTTAATTCTGAAGTATGGTAACCTGCGTGATTTACTTTAACAAGAGTAATGTACCAAATGTGCTCTGTGTTGAAATAGACTCAGGCGATGGATGTGTATGCGATGAACTTTCTTTATCTCACATTGCCGTGCTTAACATACGCCTCATCAGTGATAAAGCATTAGAACTATCTAATTCATTGCAGACTGATGTTGCTTATTAAGTGAAAGATCTGAGATGTGCTATAACACATATTTAATATTTAATGTAAGTTGTATGCTTGTAGAAATGCATTGTACACATGCAAAAACTTTTATCTATTTAATAAATAAGAATATATTTGTGTGATGATCTTACTGCTTGCAGTGGTACTCTCAAAAATAAAAAAAGAGTTTTTGAAGTTAAACCATTTGCTTAAAATATTTGCAGGTAACAAATGACATCAGAGCACACTTGTTATTTGCATTTTTTGATTATACTGGAAGCCTTCATCTGTCACTTTATCAGGAGAAAATTGAGTTCTGTCACAGACAGTAAAATTGAATTGATTATATTAACAGTTTCGGAGATGAATGGGGTGGCGACCTGGCCGGGATGCCTAGGAAGACCGATGGAGGGCTTATGCCTTCCCCAGACCATATGGGAGCAACCGCCCTGGTTCCTTTGGGGGCCATGGGTACAGAGCTTAGAAGCTCAATCCTGTATGGTCGCCCCCGTGCCTTTGGAGCCCTGGACCTCGGCACTTTCACCACACACGGAAGGGCCAGGTGGAAGAAGAATGGGGACACCCGGAGTGCTTCTGGGAATACACCCGGCAGTTCCGCCACACTGGGACGTGTCGGCAAAAGATTGCTGGAACCCACCAGGAGCACATCCGGGTGCAATAAAAGGGGCCGCCTCCCTTCATTGAATGACTGGAGTCAGAAGAGAGAGAGACGAGGTCTTGGAGGAGGCAAAGAGGCAGCCTGAAGAAGAAGGCATTGTGTGGTGTTGGCCAGGACTTTGGGGACTTGGGAACTGTCGTGCACTCACTGTAAATATGGAGCACCAAAATAAATGTGTGTGGGGTGATTCAAACGTGTCTGCCTGTCTGTGTCTGGGTCAAGTTCCACAACAGGTACAACATGAACACAATTTCAGAATTATAAAGAAAATTGTGATTTTACACTTGCAAAACAGTGTTCATATGGATATATTTGGTGAGTAATACACAACCAATAAAATGTAATAAAAGCTAAAATGTAACTGCTGAAAACTATAACAAAAGAGAAGCAAACAAAAAAATAAAATTATACTGTAAAATGGCAAAACACTAAAACTAAATAAAAATAAAAAATAAAATCCAACAATCAATAAAAGCTAAAACAAAAAATATCTTAAAAACTAAAAAGATACTAGTCAACACCACCAAGCAAGTTCCCATTACCCTCAAAAAACAGGCCATAGAAGTCACAATAATGACCAAGGCAGAAGGGACTGATGAAGATGTACTATCCAGAATTACGAAAGCACAAAAGGCAATCACTACCCAGAAATAAGTGTGGTTAAACAATTCCCAGCTACCACACTAAACTCAAAGTATGTACCACCAATTTGAAATCCATGCTAATGTATGGAAGTTAGACATGGAGGACAGACCAAGAACCTGGATCATATGCTGCAAACCTTTATCAACACCCGTGTTCACAAGATCCTTCACATAAAGTGGCCAAAAGTGTTTTCAAACCACAAGCTCTAGCATTGAAGCAGGCAGCAATCCATCACATGTGCAGAACAAAAAGTGAAGGCAAATCAGGCACAGCTTTCACAGGCTGCGGGCCAGCTTCACATTTATGCCTTGAATAGTAATGCCCAAGGAAAATGAAAGAAAAGGAAAACCAACCCTGACATGGAGAAGAACCGAAGAGTCATAGCTGAAGAACACCAGGATGTTATGGTAATAGACAAAACAGACAACCCAAAACAGACAATGATGGAGACTTGTACTACAGGCCCAATTGTCTATGGAACGAAAAAAATGAAATTAGGTAATAGAATTATTAACACTTGTTTTTCAAGGCAAACCTTTATTGCTTTTTCCCAAAGGCCTAAATTATGTTAGCTTCTGCAACATTTTGTAAATTATTATTATTATTATTATTGTTATTATTATTATTGATAATAATAATAATCATAATTAACAGACACTTTTATCAAACATGAATTACAAAGATAAGAACAATATACGTATAATGCACTAGATGAGTGATATATGAGTGATTACAAAGTACTGCATTAACAAGTGGCAGAGATTAAAATGTAAAGTAGAAAAGTACAAAATTATAGTTGGTCTGAAGGCTAGATAAAGAACTAAAACTTTAAAAATTATCCATGTTTATTGACGGCTGATTGGGTGAGGACAGCTGCAGATATCTAAAACAAGTGCAGACAGGTGTGCTCTGAAGAAGATTTGAAAGCAGTTTCTGGGAGCCATGCCAAGAGAGAAGTGAGGAGTGTAGCTGTGAGAGAACAACATATGTTGAGTGGCATAGGGAGTAAGGAATGATGAAATCTTATGAATGTCGTAAAGAAAGAAAAGAAACAACTGGGTCATTGAAGAAATGTATACAGTACATGTAACAAGGTAGAATCTCCCAGGGTCACAAAAATATTCCTAAGTGTATCAAGTGCCAAGAGGTTGACATCATCATCATGAACAATGCTTGGAGAAAGCTGTGTACGGAGAAGCAGAAGGTCAACACAAAATATGAGACATGTTGGGTCAGTTGCAGTATAACTAAAAGAGTACTGTACAAGCCATGGATCAAGACCAGACTATGTAGTATGGTACTAAGAGAAGACAGTCCTCAGGTCTGTGTTGTTGCAGTGAACAGAGAAACAAGATTGATTCAAAGTTTAGCTAATCCTCAGCTAGTCTTGTTTTGGTTTCGTGTTTCTCCCCAGGTTGCTAGGCTGTCCATCTGATTACCTGTTATCGGCGGTGTGCCAGTAATTAATGCATTGCCCTCTCTTAATTAATGACATCTCACTATACATTAATTTTGATTTAAAGGGGCGGAGCACAGGGGAAATGAACATCCTTATGTAAACTCATTAAAAAATAACTTTGGTCGTTAGGCTACAGATAGATCAAAATGTGTGTCGCTGTCATTGCTGTAAATGTTATTCTCTTCAAGCATATGAAATGACCTTGAAATCAATTTCTGTACATAAAGTAATGACAACTAAAGGTAAACATTAGTAGAATCACATCTGAAGCGTAATTGTTTCTCTGTAACTAATGTGTGGATCTACCAGCAGGGTATCTGGGTGTGTTCCCTGCAGCCTTGGCATATGTGAGAAAAAAATAATGGCAGTATTTTTCTGATTCAGTTGTACTTGCTTTTTTCTTTGCAACATATGTATGTGGATACTCGTGGATTATATTGCCAACCCCTAATCTAATGTGCAAATGACTGCTGGCATAAATCTCTGAGGACTCATTTTATTTTTATATGTGATGTTCATAGAGTGCAAATATATGCGTGTGACACCCTGGGGCTGTGCTTTCTTAATCTGGTCTTGCTGTAAAATATTTCCAAATTACTCACTTGGGTATTAAGGGAATATTGTTGATATCCTTAAATATAAATCCACGTCACTGTGAAGGAATACCACATGTAAGAAACTGGCAGATCTTTCAATGAACACTTCCCAAACCGGCGGATAAGTGATTTCTTAATTAAGGACCCCGAATTTGAGTTGTGTTAGTGAAGATTAATGTTTAAATCCATATTTTGTTATTTCTTACTTTATGCAATTTAAATATTTCCTCGCAACATTTCTCTATTTCGATGCCATTAAGTTAAAGATGTTTGATTTAGTATCATGCTATACTTCAGTCCAAATATAAATATACAGTATGACTTCCTTATGTTTTTAATGGCATACATTTGCTTTTTCATGTCCATGACAGTCTGTTTGATGTGAGCAGAATTCATTCTGCAACATTATCCACTGTGCTAAGTCATATAAACCTGAGGTGAGGTGGTCTAAGGTTAGTACACAATTCTTTTTGCCTTCTCCAACTCCAAGAAGGCCACTGCAATTGCACTTAGTCTTAGTTTTAGTCAGCTGCTAGTCCACAGTCATAGGGCCCAATGCAATAGTGCTAAACCAAGACTAGGGCCAGATCAGCACAGGATCATCCCCAGCTCATAGAACACTGCAACTGACCCATTAAGTGTAAAGTCTAAAATGTTGTTGAGTATTGAGCTGTGTCTTGAGATTGCAATCATATTGCAAACCAGAGTATCCATGTTGTTTTAAGAAGGTAAAAAGTAAAACACAAACCATGGTTTTGAGATTCCACCATTTTAAAAGGAGTGCTGTTATTGACACTGATAGTTGATGTAAATTGCTGTCTCTGTTCTGTAGACAACTAGGCAATAATAACTGAAAAAGGTACACTTAGGATCTCTTATATTCTTCCACTATACAGAAGTTTACTTTTCCTCTTACCCCTTGACTGTTTTGCAAGTTCTCCCCATGTATGTATGGATTGATTTTTATTTTTACAAAATAGAATGAAACTCTTATGTGCTGTTTTCACTTCACTGCCAATCAGTGTGAACCTCACTCTGTAGGATTTATAAAATAATACAGAATATAAACTGCTCAATAAAATGCAATGTACCTTTAGCAATAAGCTATTTAATCTTTAGATAAGTAATATTATAAACAGAATGTAGCTTGGCACTGAGGGTGTGAACGGTTGTCACGAAAGAAGGGAATATATTCTTACCTCAAGAAAAATAGTTCTAAGAATATGTGATAAAATAATTATTTCTAGTTCCTTTCATTTTCACAAGGATGCCTCATACATGTGAAAGGCATATTAAATCAAAACCTTTGCTGCTTTAAAGTGGACTTCAATGTCTCATGAATTAAAATGTATAATGCCAGTGTGGGCAAGATATTTTTTAAAATGTATATAAACGCTGGACTTTGGCACACAATATTGCTTGGCAAATGTAAGTACATCATCTTTGTGAAGAAAGACCTGAAAAATGCTAAACTTGACATTTAAGAAAAGAAATGTAAGTAATGTTTTACCGTATCTTTGAATGAAATGGTATAAAGGGGGCAGGATAGTAATTCTCAAAACCAGAGAAGTTTAGGATTAGAGGAGTGAGCTTGATGGGACATAGTACCCAATGTCATATTCAGGTATATTAAATAATACTGGAATTTTTACAGCATTAAAAGTAGAATCTATTAAGCAAGTGCTCACCGATCTTTTTTTCATGATGCATCATTGTGAATTAATTGCCACAATTTTGTTTATGGATGATAGACAAAACAATTTAGTTGCCTGTGATTTAAGTTGGGATATCCTTTAAATGCTCACCAAAATTTACAACTATTCAATCGATCATTTTTGTACGATGTAGTAACAGTAAAGCCAAGAATAACTGTTAGCATTTTACTGGCATTGTTAGCACTGAAAGAGATGCAGTGACAGATGAGAAGAAAAACATCTAATTTTTCTAAAGATTAAATGGCTTTTATCATGTACTTATTGCTTAAGGTACCAAGAATTTTATTGAACAGTATAAAAGTTTATGAGCATAAGTATGAATGAATGTATGTGACGGAATATATTGGAACAACTTTTATTTATTTTTCCTGATTTCCGAACAGTTGGAAAGCATACATATTTTTAAAATGGAAACAATACATAGTATTATTGAAATTAAGATTTATTTTTAATAGAACAGATAATATTGTTTTGAAAAAAATTTTAGAGCAATTTCTTGGAACAAACTGAATACTGATCTTCTGATTAAAAGTAGTTATGTAGTTTTTTTTCTGTGGAAATAACTGTAGATTATTGCATACATTAGACAACTGCCTGCTTTGAATTTTTATCAAAAAATAAAAGTGTTAAAAGATGATATAAATTGGGTTGTAATCATCACATACTTTACATTTCTGTTAAAATATGATGAAAATATTTACCACAAACCACTGGATTTTATGCAAGATATTTCCTACATGTGTACATTTTCCCTCATTCTTTCAGACAATAAGTGTTTTATCCAAAATAAAATAGAAAATAAAGCACAGTTGCAAAGTTGTGAGACAATGATAACAATGTGGTTTTTGACCACTTTCTGAATGCTACTAACCACCCTGTGTCAGCTAGGAAGGGCTTTGTCAAATATGCCATATATCTTCTCGACTTCCATTACTTCATAATATACAGAGTAAGATCCTGTGTTTTGCTATCAGTATATAAAATATTTCCTGTGTTATTTAACTTCCTTTCATTTGAAAATCTTTTAAAGTCCTTCTTATCCCTTCTGTCAACAGTCATTCTCACAGGAAAATGTGTTTAACAGTGAAATGTGTCTGCATGTGCTGATGTTATCTTCAGTGTTCTGAAAATAATGCATACAACTGCAGTTGTTAATAATTCGCATACAGGTTTAATTGCTTTTGCTTGTATGACATATTTTAAATTATAATTTGAAATAATCCCATAATTGACACCTTAATTTATTTCTGAGTTATCTCTTTATTGACATATGTACTTTTGTCTTTATACATATGCATGAAATAAATGGAACCTTAAATGAAATGTTTACAAATGTCACTTTCTATGCATGTAGGAGTAAAATCCCACATGTTTTTATGTTTGTAACTTTCAGTGTTCATAATGGATTTTCCAAACTTTAATGGTTATATCCAAGGCTCACAACATACCACAAGTCAGCTGATTCAAAAGATGAACACTTGGAAGTTATTGATTATTTTATAAGTAACATATAATAAGGAGAAAGACTTGGAAGTTATTGATTATTTTATCAATAAATTTTATATTAAGGAGAAAGAAAGATAATAAAAAATATAGTTTCAAAGTATGGTTTCGGTTATTTAATATGACAATCATAAGTAATTCCCTCAATCCTTTAAGTGGAAACTAATGTGCACCTTGATGTATAAGTAACATAGCATAACATAACATTCTCAAACAAACTTTTTGCAATTTAGGGTCCTGGGCATGTTTAGCCCCTCTCTACAGCATTGGTCACTGGACACAAACAAACCCTGGAAGGGGCACTAATTCCTCACAGGGCACACTCACACATGCACAAGGGGCCTGAAGTTTAATTATACTTGCACGAAACAAGCATTGGTGTAGAGGAAGATGCCAAATTACTTCACCTGTCTTGATTGTATTCAGCAATTTCTCTCGTCTCATTACACTTTCTCATGAGAAGTAAGAGCAGATGTGTGTTTTTATCATAATATATGAAACATCCAGGAGGAAGACAACCCAAATAAAGTTCCAGGGATGCGTAGTTTGATGAATGCTTTGATGGCCAAAGTCAAGCAGTGTTCCATAGGCACTGCATTTGAATGTCTATTATTTTAACGTTTTAATACAAAAGCTTTGGTATTAAACTCTAAATTCAGCCTTAATTGTTGTTTTCTTTTATCTTTGTAAAAATAAGTTATGAAATGTTTGGGTTTTTTTTGGTATTAAAACTGAAATATGAAAATGTATATTTTTATTTAGTATCTTAAGGAAAACAAAAGTACAGCATGAAGAAAAATTATAGACAGTATTTTATCCATCCATCCATCCATCCATTATCCAACCCACTATATCCTAATTACAGGGTCACGGGGGTCTGCTAGAGCCAATCCCAGCCAACACAGGGCGCAAGGCAGGAAACAAACCCCGGGCAGGGCACCAGCCCACCACAGAGACAGTATTTTAATTTTAGATATATACTGTTCATCATCTGAACATCTTTTTATCACATATAAACAACAATTACTATTTCTTAAAGAAACTGAGAAGTTACTTTGCTGAATACAGTGCTACGGAATTTTATTTGATGAAAATCTCTCTTTTATCTATTTTCTAACATGCTTATTCAGGCCAGGATCACAGGGAGCTTTTGCTGGAACTTCAAACGTGCGTCTGTGGAGTATTTAGGGAGCGGTTGTAACTCACTGATGATAAATATAATACCCTATATTTCACTGTTTTTATTTTTTATTCTCATTGTGAAATGTATAATAAAATTTTTATTTCAACAGCTAATAGCAAACTCTGATTAGGAGAGAAACATGATTTAATGCTAGAATTACATCATCTAAAACATGTCCATTATTTTGGGTAGTTTGTCCCATTCTTCCTGGCAGATCCACTCAAGCTATATGATATTGCAGCCACAATGTGTCATTGTAGAGATAGTATTAGGCAGGTAATGAGGAGTACCTGGTCTCTTTGACAGTCATAGTACTTGGAATTCTGCCCAAAGAATAATTTTTTTTGTCTCATGACCCAGAGATACCTTTTCCTTATGCTGTCAGAGTTGTTTAAGTGCCATTTTGCTGACTCCAAGTGGGAGTTAGCTACTCAACCATAAACACTTGATTGATGGAGTGCAACTGAGATAGTCATCCTTTTGACAGGTTCTGTTATCTCAGCTGAGATCTCAGCTGTCATCTGAAGTTCAGCAAGAACGACCATCGGGTTCTTGGTCACCTTCCTAACCAAGGACTTTCTTGTCCGGTTTGTATGAGTGGCCAACTCTAGGGAAAATCCAGTTTGTTCCATCACAACTATTGAGACCACTGTGCTCCTGAGAACAATTAAAGTTTTAATAATAGTTTTATACCCTTGCCATGATCTATCCCTCACTACAATTTTATTGTGGATGTCTAAAGAGAGTTTCTTGGACTTCATAGCTTGTTTTGTATCCTGAAATACAGTGTGAATTGTGGGACCTTGTATACACAGGTGTGTTACTTTCTAAATGTCCAAACCATTTTTGATTTTTAATAAATAAGCAAACCTTTCTGTAAACATGTTTCACTTTACCGTTATGGGTCATTAAGTACAGATTGATGGACAAAACTGCAATTTTATCCATTTAAAATTACATCAACACAGCAAAATGTGCAGAAAGTCAAGGGGTCTGAATATGAATACTTCAGACCTATAAACCCATTGTAACACAAGATGCCAAACCTCAGTTTATTTATTTAATAGGCATTTTTCCTTTTGGAAATGTGCTTACTTTGTGCAGAACACCTGGCATGACATCTTTTTTTCAGTTCAAATTAATTAACTTACCAGAATTACCCTAATTTTTCCACCTAGATTGACTTCAAAAGTAATAATGCGATACAGGTAGAGCATCTCTAATTCAAAATGACAGAGACCAAAAGAATTTCAGATTTTGGGATATTTGCAATCTGCATTTTTGTATCTTACTAAAACATCAGCCATCCACTCCTCCAGTCCATGCACTTTAAACTGCTGGAGGTTCAGGGAGACAGCAGAAGAAACTAAGCAAAAGATGTGATGCTGTACAAAAATAAAAACTTAAAATAGGTGTTATTCATTTAGAATATCAGTAACGCAAGATAAAACTTAATGATTGATTTGAATGTTGTAATAAATATGGCGACAGACAAACAGACACACAGACCACTGTAGCTTCTTGGCACCAAGCATTTAAGAAGTGATTCTGTCTGCTGTGATATCTTTTGTTCATTTTAACTATAGCATCACTATATAGCAACAAATAGAGTTTGTATAAACATTGAGATCTATGTAGATATTGCATATTAAAGTGCAGCAGCAATATTCTGGCATGGCAAGCTTGCATGTCCAATTAGACAATAATCTTAACATCCTTTAGTTATTCTTTTAGATGTGCAGTCAGAAAGTAGATGCTCATTCGTGGTTGTTCTGGTGTCATATTTCGGCCAGTGTTCCTTCCTTGGTGTAGGTTCAAATTCTTGTTATATATATTTTTTTGTTCATTTATTAGTCTGTTATTTATGTTACTGTTACTTTGTAAATTATTTGCTTTATCTTCTGTGCCTGTGTTATTTTCCTTGTGGTTAGTGGGTGTTTGCCGAAGATGTTGGACCACCTGTGTATCAGTGCAAAGGATTGCCTCCAGATCAATAACAGCAGGGGACAACCCAAAGTCCGTTATGGTTCATTCGAATGCATAAATGCATAATGTTTGTGAGTGTTTCTTGTTTCTTTCTATGGTAACTATGATTAATTGGAATTTTTGTCCCCTTTGCTTTGTTTCTGACTTAGGTTTCTAGATTCTGTTTTGGGGCTTTTTTTCCTTGGATTGCCTAGTGTTTTCAGGCAAGTCTTTCTTTCATTTTTTGCACCATGGAGCTTACTTTTGATCAGAGCATTTTCTGTGAAAGTAAACCTTTTTATTAAAAAAAAAATCCTTTGTTTTTGCCCTTGTCATTACCTAGGTTTTGATGGGTTACATCTCCAGTAGTCATTTTTTAAAATTCTTTGGAAGTTTATCCTTAGGAATACTTGAGTTCATAACAGTTATATCATTAGGCACATTTCCTGATTTGGGTATTTTAAGTATGGAAATCTGCATCTCCTGTGGCTCTTCGTTGTCTCTCTCAAAGTGGCAATCACTTCCTTTTGGCAGGGTGTGACATTTAGTTCAAATCCTTTAGTTCAAATTCATATTTTACAATTTATATTATCTTCTTGACTCCTATACTAACATCGTAACTGAACAGAGCACACACAGCACCAGTAACAGCGTATTGTTTACTATTTCTACTAGTCCATTGATTTCTTCAAGTGCCAATGTATAATCCGAAAGTTTCTTCCCTTGCAACAGTTTATGTTTATTTTTATTATGCTCTTTCTGCACAAGCAGCAAAAATTAACATGTTTAATAGGGGTCTTTTTAGGGGACTTTTTGACTGTAGACAGTTCATTATAATCAGAGACATGCTCTCCATTATACCAGGATAAGAAGTGCACCATTACTCTTTGTAGTTCAAAATCACCATCCCTGCTTTGAGCACCGGCTTCATGAGCCATTGGATTGGCTTAGAAATTAAAAGCCAATTAAAAGAGCCTTTTAATTGTCCCAGCCCAGTTCAATGAAGAATTGGTATATTATGGCATATATCCTAGCATCCTCCCATAAATATCAAAATTAAAGGTCTTCATATAAGTTCATAATATACATTTTGCTTTCAATTGCCAAAACCCAAATACAATTAAACATTATGCTTGTATAAAATGAGTAAAATTGTGTAAAATGAGAAGATACAAACTAAGGCCTCAGTTTGTCACTATATTGACAACTAAACCTATAGAGGTGAAAAATGTTTTTTAAAAGATATCCGCCAACTTCCTAGCTGTTGGCAACATACATAAGGTTAAAAAGTGTACAGCTTTAGAAAATCCACTACAAGAATAGCTGTTGAAAATGAGCTGACAAAGTTGTAATGAAATCAACTGAAATGTGAGTACATGATTTCTGTAGACAAGTAAATGACTGCAGAATGTCTACTGCATATGAAGAGATATCCTCAGATATTGACCTCCACTAAAAGTTGTGGAGGACTGCCGGCTTCTCTTGCCGATCCTCACCCCCAGGCCGCCAGGAGGTGCCCTCCCAACAGCAGGATAGTGCCCCGAGGTCCAGCAGGGCCTCATGGACTTTGTAGTGTTTATACACAGCCCTGCTGGATACCTTGGGGGCCACCAGGAGTCACTGTGGGGGGCTTATGGGCCCTTTTGTGCCTTATGACCGGGGGTACGTCACGGTCATGTGACAGGAAGGAACGACGTGCTCCGGGTTGAAGTAAAGACTGATTGCCCTGACCCGGAAGGAAAAAGGAACTGTGGACTGTTGGGACAGAAACACCTCCGGGTCAGGGGCTATAAAAGGGCGGTACATCGCTCCAGACAATGAGCTGTGCTGGGTGGGAGAGGAGCAAAGTGTCTGGGCGAGGAGGAGTGGTTTATTGTCTTGGAATTAGTGTTTGTATGAATAGTGTGGAAGGTGCTTGGTGCACTGTCGGAAAAAATAAAAAGTCTTGGACTTTTACCTGGTGTCTGGAGTCATACCTGAGGGTTCAAGGGAGCACTAACGCCCCCTACTGCCACAAAGTGATGCCTAATAAATTCTAGCATATGCTTGACACCTTAATATTCAACAATTACAAAGTTATGGGCATGACACACTTTGTGATCTGTAAAAAATACAAGTAGATGGGAAGTTCCCATTAGATGGCATCTTCTTTCTTTAATTACCACTGTTATTGTCAACAGGTCTTGATTCACAACATTGTAGTACTGATCTGTTGGTAATAATGTTTAAGAAAAAGTACTATATAATGCATTATTGTTATGTATTGAAAGACTATGGCAAAAATAAAACATTTCTACTTTAGTAGTCTATTTAATTCCAAAAATCTTGCATGGTCATGAAAATAACTGGTACAAAATGACAGTGAAGTTCTTAATAAGTCTCTACAATAGTTAGCAAACTCAATAAATTGTTAATCTTGTTTTAGCAACAATGGATGTCACGGTTATTTTTTTATAGAATTATTTTATTGTAAACTTTGAGTAAGTCTTCAGATAAAAGCGCATAGCCAAAAAGTTATATAAACATGAAATTTGCACTATTCTAATTTTTTTATAATATATTTTTTCACAAATGAATGAATTTCTGAAGACATTATATGTACCTATATTATTGAAATAAGGATGTCAGTAAAAAGAGCTACATTCACCATCTTCATCATCATCGTAATCACTGATTTAATGTCCATTTCTTAGTTTTACTCAGCTGAGATGGTTGCATTCAAATTTAGTTCCTCTACTCTCCATAATATTGGGCATCCTTTGAGGATGAGACCCATATTGCTGTTATCATCAGACAGGACCTCCAACTATGTCTTCTTTGGCATCATTCTGGGCCTCATCTCCTATACCTTCTTCTTTGTGTACATCTTCATCCAAACACTGTCTGCCATTTACTCCACATTGTCAAGGCTACTTATTTTGTTTCTCCTCAACATGACATTTGCTACCTCCACACCAAATATTTTTCTTAACTCAGCCTTCATCTTCCTGTCACTCCATGACCTCACACACTAACCATCAATGCACACCTAACACGACTTGTGGCATTCTGTCAAATGCCTTCTCTGGATCTACAAAGGCATAATGTGTCTAATTTCCTTTTGTCAGAAGCTTTACTTGTATTTACTCAACACCAAAGATTCTACCTGTTATACCCATTTCAGGCTTGAAACCAAACTTAATTTCATTGATTTTTCTCTTGATCCCTGATTATTTTCTCTATCACTCTCTCAGCCACCTTCATTTACTGCTCTGGTCACTTGAATATTGAGTAGACATCATACTCTAGTGGATTACTTCTTTTGAAGTGAGTCAAACATTTAACACCAGTTTCTTCCACTGTCTTCAACATTTACAGCAACATTTAACTTTTGAACATTACTTTATACATTATATACTCTTTTCAAGAGATTTTGTGGACTTTTTTTGTAAAGTCATTTTTTCCTAATAAAGATAATTAGCCCATTCATTCTCCTTAATCTCATCATTATCACTCAAGATGTTCTCATCATAATTTTTCATGCACTGCTAAAATCTGCATGTATCATTTTGAGATTGTGTTTTTGAAAGATTATTTTTCAGATTTGTATATATTTTCTTTCATATTTTTAATTATGTGCTGTCTTTTTAAATGTGCCTCCATTCTGTTTGCTTTGTGAGCGGTTCTCAGAGATGCAGCATCACCTTGATGTCACTACTGCTGAGACTGCCTCTCTGACTTTACATTCTGTCTGGGCAGCTGCCTAGAAAATATTGCTTTTAAAAAGACCATCTATTTAATTTTTTGTCATAAATGGAGGTGCAGTCCCAGCATCATGCTGTATTTTAATATATATTTACTCTAGATAAGAACTGATGAAGTAGTCTGATCTGTGTTTGATGTTAGCGATGAATATATGTGCATATTTTACTATTTTATGTGTAATAAAAATGTATAAACTGAGTTACATTAGACTTCAGAAAATATTTGGTACATTTTAGTTACACTCAATGAAGTAAGACTTGGTGAGTGGGTGATTTTAAAATTGTGAATTGATTGAAATTTTATTTTTAGAAGTGGAGCCAATCGAACATAAACCAACATTTGTAGCCTCTTGTCTCTACTAGTTATTCTTATATAAAAAACCCTAAGAGGAAAACACAGGCACGTTTTTTTCTGCGGATTTCATGGCATGTTCAGTTTTTGACTGTCACATGTAGATGCTGTTCCCTATAGTTATGAAAACCTCTTGAGTAATTCAAAAACAATGGGTAACAAAATTTTGTGCAGTAGGACAGCTCATGAATTCATTTTCCTTTGTTTATGTCAAACTGTAGAGATTTAATTCTACCCCATGTAAGACCTTCACCTCCTCCTGAGTAATTGTCCTTTACCTTTGGATGAACTTCAGGGTTTAAGAAGGACTGCACTGAGCATGAGAGAATGGTAATGCTATTGTTTAAAGGTGAATTGAAGTGGGCAAAACAGACAACTGGAGGACACAGAGACGTTATCAAGGTAAGCAAGTTCAGTGTGGTAATCTGGCAAAAACAAACAAAAAATGAGGTAAAGCTCAAGTCAAAAAAGCAAGAGGCATGTAAAAAAATAACAAGTAAAAACAGAACAAAAATAAAACTAGAAGGCTCAAACACTAGAGAATTTTAACTCATAATCAAGACATGGGCTGCTGAAGAGATTCTGTTTAAATATTGTATGTTCCATTTAAAATAAACACGTTAAGATTAAAGATTAAATCCTTTTATTAAAGATTAATACAAGATATAATGTACAAGACGTTGAAATAAAATAAAAGAGGAAAACAGAATAAAATGCGCAGATATAAAATACTACAAGATGGACAATTAACATGATACAACTGCAAATAATTCTGAGCACAAGGAAAAGAGGTTAAACTGAAAAAAAGGGTCAGAAATTCAGGGTAAATTAAACGACTTCCTGTACAAATGAGTTTTAAGTTGTTTTAAAAAAATGGATTGAGACACGTTATTCAATTAATTTAGGGAGGTTGTTCCAAAGTCTGGGCTCTGTAGTGCTGAAGGCTCTGTCAAGTTAGTTTGGAACATACCAAGATTGCCAGAATCACTGGACCTTAGTGGGTGCACAGAAACATAGCAATAGAAGAGGTTTCTGATATAGTCTGCTGTAAAACCATTTATACTTTTATAGACTACTAGGGGGTTTGCCCCCTGCTCGCTTCGCTTGCCAACCCCCTCAGCCTGCACTATGCGCCAGCCACTTTGTGTCTCTGCCGCTCGTGTTGTGAAGAGGGGGGCTGAACGCACCCCAAGGAAATGTGGTCGCTCCTCCAAAACCCCCTCTTAAATGGTGATACAATGGAAAGCAAATAGTTTTTTTTAGCTCCACTTTGCTCATTCAGCTGCTGGCTTGCTGCTGCTGCTACTGCCATGCCACGTGATCTGCATCTCATGCAGCGCTTTTTTTTTTTATTTTTTTT
Source organism: Polypterus senegalus (assembly GCF_016835505.1). Lineage (NCBI taxonomy): Eukaryota > Metazoa > Chordata > Cladistia > Polypteriformes > Polypteridae > Polypterus > Polypterus senegalus. The sequence goes on from NC_053155.1 coordinate 232,424,707, forward strand.
ATTTATTAATTTTATTACAATCAATACATAGCAATCAAGTTTTACAAAAAAAAGAATTATGCTAAAAACAGATCAATCCCCACCCTTGAGAGAGAGAGCAAGCCAAACGGTGTAAAATTTAAGGCTTGTAAAAATACCTAAATCAACAAATTCTCTGTGCATTATAAGCTCATTTCAAAATATTACTGATTAGATCCTGCCATGTTTTGAAAAAAGTCTGCACAGATCCTCTAACTGAGTATTTGATTTTTTCCAATTTTAAATAATATAACACATCAGTTTCCCACTGACTTAAAAGAGGAGAGTTTGGGTTCTTCCAGTTTATCAGAATAAGTCTGCGTGCCAACAGTGTAGTGAATGCAATCACAATTTGTTTGTCTTTCTCCACTTTAAGACCCTCTGGAAGAACCCCAAACACAGCTGTTAATGGGTTAGGAGGGATTGTGAGTCCAAGGCTGTCTGAGAGGTAATTAAAAATTTTTGTCAAGAATAATGTTAATTTGGTGCAGGCCCAGAACATGTGACATGAGCCATGCAGCGCTTTTAATAGCCTGTACAGCAGTTGTCCTACACTTTGTCTTTTACTTACATCCCCAGGTGTGGTTAAATCTCTTGGCACAAAGTCTCATCTTGCGGGATGTGAGTTCTTGATATTTTTTTAGTTTATAATTTAAAAACGGAATTAGAATATGAAAATCTAACAACATCACAATAAAGTTTGATAAATTCTGAAAAGAATGATACCAAACAAATATATATGTAGGTTTTAAAATAAGCCCTATTTAAAGAGTGACAGAAAAACGTGACATAAAAAGTTACATAAAATCATTGCACAAACTCGTTGCACTTTTAGGCTTAGGATTTTATATATAGAGAGTAGATTAATAGAATTTTATCATTAAACCTGAAAGAACGTTAGAACAATATAGATGAGAACAAGCCAGACAGCCAAACAAAGCTTGACTGTTCTGACCACTTAATTCTTTTAAAATAACATCAAGTCTAGTTTTAAAAATCCTTAAAGTACTACTGACTACCACACTACCACACATGGTAGTTTATTCCAAATTACTATGGTTCTTTGAGTAAAGAAAAGCTTCCTAATGTTTGTGTGAAATTTACCCTTAATTAGTTTCTGACGCTATCCCTGTGGTCTTGTTGAACTCCTTTTAAAATAACAGTTTTAGTCCACTGTACTAAATTGTAAACAGTCATGTCAGTCATGTCTCCTCTTAATCTTCTTTTCTTTAAACTGAAAAGGCTCAGCTTTTTTAATCCTTCTCATAATGTGTACTTTTGATTACCATTGTGTATTCAAACCTAATATTTTTACTTCCTGTGTGTAATACTTTACATTTACTGGTACTGAATTTCATCTGCCTCAAATTTGCCTAAGCCTGTATGCTGTCCAATTTCCTCTGTAATGCTTCAATTCCAGATTATCTGCCAATCCACCTATCTTGGTATCATCTGCAAACTTAACCAGTTTATTACTTATATTCCTATCCAAATATTTTCTATATTAAAAATAGCAGTGGCCCTAGCACTGTCCACTGTGGACCACCACGCTTAATATCAGGCAATTCTGATAAGGTCCCTCTCACCATAACCGTCTGTGTGTCTGAGCCGATTTTGCACCCATCTACACACAACACCCTGAACTCCCACTTCTTTAGTCCCACTTCATTCTTCTTTTAGTTTGATGCCCAACCTCTCATGTGAAACCTTATCAAATTGTTTTTTAAAGACTTGAAGATAAATATATGCTCAACTTTGATCATACCATTTTGTTGCTTCCTCATATAATTCCAGCATGTTGACTGTTTAGTAAAACCCTTGTTCTTATGCTGAGTTGCTCAATCTTATCCTTACTAATTCTTTCCATTAATTTTGCTGTGATTCAAGTTAAGCTTACTGGCCTATAGTTGCTTAGGTATGTTCATTTACCCATTTTATATAACAGGATAATATCTGCCATTTTCCAGTCATTCAGAATTTCCCCAGTGTGCAGTAACTTCCTAAAAATATGCATCAAAGGTTTATATATGTACTTGCTAACCTCCTCAGGAACTCAAGGGTAAATATTATCTGGTCCTGGGGCCTCATGCATAATGCCGAGAGTAGAATTCACACTAAAACATGGTGTACAGACAAAAGCGGAAATATTCATACGCATAAAAAAATCCAGATGCATAAATCTGTGCAAACACCAACTTCCAAGTTCTTCCACTCCATAAATCCCGGTCAGTGTGAAAAGTAATGCACATGCACACGCCTGCTGCCACTCCCCAAACTCCTCCCAGAATTATACTTCTTTGAATATGCAAATCAATATAAATAACCCTTAAGCTCAGTGTTCTGTGAAAAGGCAATGGCAAAAGCACAGGGGAAATAGAAGAATTTCAGCGAATGCCAAATGGAGGCAAGGAAAAAAGTACTATTTCTTGGTTTAGACAGTGGTATAAAAAACATAAGGAAGTTAATCAAGTGACAAAGAGTGTCGGAGAAACTCAAAAGCTCAAGTTCACAAAGTCGCACAGTGCCCGAAATAAAAAAGAAGTTGTCACATATCAAAGTCGCCGTGAAAAGGTGAGTCGTAGCCCACTGTCTGAGTGTCATATTAAAGCTTATTAGGGTACAGAGAAAAGAAAAAAAAAAATAGGGACACAGTGGGAAAAAAGCTTGAAATGTCAACTTTAATCTTAAAATTTCCACTTTAATCACAGTTTATTTTGTTGTTAAAGTAGAATATCATAAATATCATCTTAAAACTCTTTAATTTAATAGTTTCTCAAATCCCATCGTAACTAAAGTAGCATGTTAAATGTTTTGTATTGTATTTGTTCTTCTGTGTGCTCTATGTGTGTGAATCACTACGTGCTTCTTAAACAGGCTTTTGCTTCCTCTGACAGGACACATTACATTCATGATATTACAGCTCTCTGAATAATTTAAATACTAAGATGTATACTTAATATCATTTTCATGATGATAGGAATTAAAGTATGTATTAAACATGGAACACAGTGGTGCAGTAATAGTGATGAGCTGATGCCCCATCCAGAGATTGTTCCTGCCTACTGCAAGATGCTTGCTGTGCCGTGTGCGACCTTCAATGAAATAATTTATTGGAGCAGTACTGTCTCTTTCAAATGTACTAACCTCCAATTCCTGTCCTTCCTTTTCTTTCTCCAAATACCCAATCACCACACAATCAGCTCTGTAATAGACGTTAATCCATTTGTTAGCTGAGTACGCAGATTCTTCAGAACTTTTAGGGAACATTGAAATATCTTCATAGTGCATGTTTAATTATTTTATCCATCTATCCTTCCAGTGTCGCGTCAGCCCCCTGCAAGAATACAGCACGTGGGAGGAACAATCTGTGAATGGAGTGCCAGCTGCTTGCTAGCGCTGCAACACTATGTCCTCACGTTTAATTATTAACAATATACAGTAGATTATTTAAATGAAGTTAAAGTTTTATCTGTATCATATAATAAACATATTTTGCTGCATTTCATCTTAAAAATTGTCATCATATGTAAATACGTGCTTTATAAAGTGGCTCAGGTTGTGCAATATTATAACTATCGCAAGTTTACAGTGAGGTAATTGTACTTATAAGTACAAACAGTTCTACAAGGAGCACTTGATGGACTGATTGATTGCGTTTATAGTTCTTGGGATGAAACTGTTTCTAAACCGCAAGGTCAGTACCGGAAAGGCTCTGAAGAATTCGCAGTATGAGAGCAGTTCAAATAGGCAGCATGGCTGAGGCAATGTGTGCTAGATGCTGTATAACAATAATTCTCTTTCCAGTCAACTGCTGTACAGCTGTGATTCCACACTCAGATACAGTGATATAAATACTCTGAGTGGTGCAGTTAGAGTAATATGGAAAAGGATGATCCGCTGTGGCAACCCCTAATGGGAGCAGCTGAAAAAAGAAGAAGATGCAGTGAGAGTAACAACGCTAAAGCAGCTATGGTATTTGGAAGTTTGGCCATTCTGTGGATCATTATATTGTTACAGGTTAATTACAATCAGATTCCTTAAACTAGTAAACAATACGCGGTTAATTTAAATGTATATGATAAAGCCGCGTCAGGGATATGGATCTAAAATAGAAAGGGAAACCACACTGGAACAAAAGCACTGCTTTGATGCTGGGTGCTGCTAGTTTGCAAAATCAAGTGGAGAACTTGTTTACGCCAGGGTTTGAGCTACCGTGAAAATGTGTGTGGCATTATGGCAAGTTTAGGTTTTATACATCACAGTTTGAGCGTGGAAACGGAAGTTGCAACATTTTTGTGCGTACGCACCATTTATACATGAGGCCCCAGGCCTCACTAGGACTATTTTTTGTCCAAAGGCATCAATCTGTATAATATGTCTCCCTTTGTTACCCTTCTTCACCTTTACCATTTATAACAGACACATTAGTATAGGGTCAACATTTCTTTAGGGACACAATTTAAATACACAGTCAATATACTGTATTGTGTGTAGAGGTCTGGATTTGCATTTATTTGACAGTTTCCTTGTAGCTATTTCTGTTTTGCATTGTGACTTTATGTTCTGTGTGGCTGCTTGGGTAGATAAATTTCACCTCAGGGATTAATGAAGTATTATCTATCTATCTAGACTGTAGATTGTGAGGCTTAAGGACTGTGTTTCTGATATAAATGTGAGCAACACTGGAGCACCAGAAGGATCAGTCCTGTCTCCTTTTTTCTTCACTCTGTACACTTCTGACTACAAATATAACACCAGGTCATGTCAATTGCCGAAACTCTCAGATGATTCTATATGTATTTGGTGTATTGATAAGGGAGATGAGACAGAGTATAGGTGTGAGGTTGTTTTGTCTTGGTAGAGTAATATATTACTCTAGTTTCCCATTTTGTATTATTAATATGTAGCCTTTGTCAGAATGCCTCAAATCCCATAGACTTACCACTGTTTATAAGGTATTGTACCATATAACTTCTTCCCATCTTCCTGTCTACATTTATAATCTCAGGCAATTAGGTGTAGTAAAAGACAGCAGGAGTTAAGTTACACTTTAAATAATGTAGTATTGATAATATTCATGAATAATAACAATAAGCAAAGTACATTTGAATACTCGCAACCATACAATCTAATAAATGCTGATGTATAGTTTCAGGTGGCACACAGACTTGTTAGTTACTTAAAACATTTCTGGTTCATTTTTGGTCAGCTTTCTTCAGAAAAAGGCCACATGGCTGTCTCAATATGACTGAGAAGCTGTGCTCTTCATTGTGTTGTCCTTTTCATTTCATGGTATGTGAGATGTTCTTTCATCAGATGTTTGAGAGAGAACTAGGGAGGGGTAAAGCAAGCAAATTTATAGATTCTGTGTTCACACCCTATAGCCAATAGAGGTTTATGGTACTTAAAGGCTTCTGCTACAAGCCAATTCCAAATAGCCGTACTTCAGAACAATGGGGCATAGAATACCTTCACACCTGCCCCCAAAACAATTTGTTAAGGTGAAGCTTGAAGGATAGATAGTTGGCCTGCATGTTGGGGTTGACTGAGATAGTCCTGCAGAGAATCACTGGCCAAAATTTTTTTAAACACTTCCCCCAATCCTGTCGTAAGATTAGAAAGACTCATTCCTAAAAGGGGAGAAGGGGTTCTTAACCATCACTATTATTATCAATAATGTAACACTAATATTACATTGCTTTGTCTAAGTTACAAATCAAGACATACAAAATATTTATAAATTTACATGCAAAATTTCACACCACAACAGAGGTGGAAAACTTTGTCTCTTAGCACGAGGAGAATTGTTTGCAACTAAAAGTCATCAAAACCAAGGAAACAGTTATTGACTTTCACCTCACCAAAGAAACTATGTCTGGTCAGTATTAAAGTAGTGGATGAAGAGGTGGTCTATTCCTACTTGTACTTGGGAGTCCACATTAATGACAGATTGGACTGATCTCGGAACACAGATGAACTATACAAGAAAGGACAGAGCAGGCTCTTTTTCCGTTAGAAGACTGCATTCCTTTAATGTGGGAAGTGAGATTCTTCACATCTCCTATAACTTTGTAATGGCCAGTAAAATTTCACTATGCTCTGGTGTGCTGGCTGGAGCCTCATTTCAAGAGAGGCCTGCTGAATCAACAAGCTAATTAAAAGTGCAAGCTCAGTTATAGGACGCACTTTAGAACCACTGAAGGTTGTAACAAAGGAGAGAGTTAAAATAAAATTGAGTGTCATTATGAACAACACTCCACATTCTCTCTCTGACACACTAACACTGACGACTTTCAGCCATTGAATTATTCAATGAAAATGTGTCAAGAAATGCTACTGGGGCTCCTTTGTACCCACAGCAAGATGATTGTATAATGTTTCACTTTGACTGTAACTGTTAGAAGTTTTCTTTCTTTTTAATTTTCTTGCTTTATAGTCATTCTGTGTGTATGTGTGTGTTTATTTATTTGCTTACTTACTTATTTACCTATTTATGTACTAATTCATTTATTTAAAGAGCTTTTGTAAAATGTTCCCCAGGGGACAAAGTGCTGGTTCTTTCTGTCTATCTAAGGTTTAGAGTCTGAAATAATTAAAATCAAATTATTATACAAAACAGCCATGGTAGTCATCACTTTATTTGAATTAATTGTATTAATTTTATGAAAATATTTATCTCTTAGTCCATTCAAATGCTTTGTCCATATTTAATTTAACACTAAAAGTTTCAAAATACACAGTACAGATATTCCCATAAATTCACCAAAGTGTTTGTAACAATTTCCATTCGTATATTTGTATATTGATAAAATAGCCTGTCCTCATTCCCTGTAAACAGATAGATGAAAAACTAGAAAGAAGTAATTCTAATTCTGGACAAATAATATAAAACAGCACAACATCAGATAGTTACAGAGAATATAAAATATTCTCCCTACTTTTAATGGCAAGTTTTTTAAGGTTGTACGAGTAGTTCAGAAATGCTACAGTAGTCCCATTATGCAACATTAAGGAATACAGTACTATGCAGCAGAAGTATATGCAAACTTTAAAATTAGACAACACACATTAATTACATTCATGAATGTTTCGTTTATTGTATACATAATGAAATGATCTACATCTATTTGCAAGCCTTATATTCCACTAATTAGCTTAACAGTTTTATTATGGGTACACTTCATTAAATAATTGAGTCATGTACTGAGAACTGAATGAAAGGTCAAGCATTAAAGTCTTGACATCTCAGAATTTTTTCCTTATATAAAATGAAGAACAGTCACTCAGAGGTTAACTAATAAGAAGTTGAAAGCGGCCTTGTCTTCTTAGACATTCATGCTCACACCAGTGAGGAAAAATAAGATTTCTCAACATAATAAACTATTGCATTCCATAATATAAATCACTTCAGTGGCCTAGGATGTTAATAGCTTCACAATAGCCTGGGTTAGCCTTTATCTTTTATGTGATATTGAAGCTGATATCAGATCACTAAGAGGTCACATATCTTCTATACTGTACATTATCTCAGTATCACAGACATCTCAGAGATATCTCGGCAAAAATTAATCATTATATGCATATCACATTTCAAAATATGAAAGCAAGTATAGACTATTCACACTGACTGAGACATCATTCTCCATTGTGACTGTTTTTAAATGTATTAATCTTCCATACAATACCTTGATAAAAAAAGAAAAACTAAAAACTGATACTAAATCATTCTACTATACTTTTAATACACAAATACATTTAAAATTGAATTTTCACTTATCTAGCAAATTGGCTCCTCTGGAATAATTGTTCAGTGTAGCAGTGTTCATTTAAACAAATCTTTGCACAGATATAAAACAACACATTCAGTGTGCAATGTACAGTTAAATATGAACTAAAGTTACATTTTGCTCTCTTTTAATGTTTATAACCAAGTTAAATTGTATTCCTGTTTGTCATAGCTTAAAAAGGAAATACAGTATTCATGTAGTCAGTAAAAAAAATATTTATATAATTCAATTATGGACAATACAATGGCACTGTGTTAGTACTGCTGACTTATTCCTATGGAAGAATATTTGAATATATTAGAACATTAGGGCAATCTGGACGAGAACAGGCCATTTAGCCCAACAAAGCTCGCCAGTCCATTCCTGCTGTCTGTGTGGATTTTTCTCAATGTCTTTCTGTCTGCGTGGAATTTACCCAGACACTCTGGTTTTCCTCACACACACCAAACAAAGAGCATGTTTGGTTATTTAGCAACTCTAAACCTCTTCAGTATGTGTGTGAATGAATGCATCCCTCGATGGTCTGGCATCCTGCGCAGGATTGTTTCCTGCTTTGCAATTTGTCTTGTAACACTACAATTGGATTAAGATGATTAAGCAGTGCCAGTTTTGGCATTGGGAAAAAAGAGGGAAATAAGTTAAGAAAGGCAATTGGGAACAACATTTTGGTCTCACATACTGTCGAGCAAATCATTTGATCACTCCAAAAGTATAATTGCAATGTAACTCAGGATTCTGTCAATGGAGAACACTAATTTTGACTGAGGACATTATCAGGAGATGGAAGGAAAGCTGTTAGGAGCTCTTGAACCCAGCAGACATGCCTTGATTAGAGGAGACAGTGTTGGAAGAATCTGATGAGATTAAATCTGTTTGTAGCTGTAAGGTACATTGAGTACATTGAGATCTCATCAGAAAACCTAAAGTTATCAGATGTTGCTCAGGTGTCTTGTTTAACAAATGTACTGAGTATTGCACAAAAGGCATGGACAGAAGCTCTGGCCCAATAAGGTTTTGAAGTGGCCCTCATTTTCAAAAGGATAATCAGGGGTTGTATACCAGGATATTTAGAAATGACAGGAACACTAGGGGCTTTTGTTAGTCATGCCTCAAATTCAGCATATAATAATATAGAATCCATAGTAGTAAATTCATGGGCTTGTGGAAATCTGTTATTTGTTGTTAAGTGTGAATTGTGGATATGGAAAATATGTATGATTGTTGTGTTTTGTGGGAGGTGTATCAAGATTAAGAGGGTTTGCTGGAGTGCTGCATACTATTCATTGACTTTCAGTGAAATGTAGGCCCATAATAGCAACACATGTTTATAAAATTGAAGAATTTGGGAGAAAAATGAAGGTTTGGTAAAGTCTCACAAGTTTCACTTCTGAAAAAGGTGGACTCTTTTCGAAAAACACAGTTGTTGAAAGTCTTCCATCACTCCACCAAATGTGCAGTCAACTAAATTTGCGTCATCTTAGATCATTTAACACTAGAATTACCAGAGCCTATGAAAAAACTCGTAATTCCGTCCCACCTTAAATCGCTTCTTAAAATCGTTTACAGCTCTCCACCAGCGTCTTTTGTCATCTAAATGTGCTGATAAAAATCAGGCTGCAAGCAGCCAGCTATTCCATCCCCCCACCGACTTAGAACGTGCACAAACTTCTCCCAGCTCACGCCTTGATTGACTATCTAGGAGTGAAGTGGAGTTTTAGAGTGGAAAGAATAGATCATTATTTGGAATACACGCATTTCACGTGTGTTCCGTTTCTACAGTAATCCGTGTAAACACATTTTTAAAACAGAAACGTTTTTCATATTGTAGTAGTAAATGACAAAATGTAAGCATAAAGTATATAATGTATGAAGCCTGAAGTCCAAATATCAAACACTTTCACAAAAGGTACACATATAACAGAACAAGTATGCTGTTATTCAAAAATATAACTGCAGAAAAAAGCCACCTTAGCATGCCATATTGACACGTACGTACTGCAGCTGCCACAGTAGCATAATGGTATCAGCCGCTTACTGGTATCCAAAAGCTCATGAGTTCTATCCCACATGGTTCAGTTTTGAGAAGTAAACTGCTCTTATTCTTACTATTTTAGAATAAAAACATGCATTTGATTTCAGTGTGTAACGGCCAGTAATTTATGATACTTGTAAAGGTTAGTTTTTTTATTCACTTTTCATTCTCTTAGTCGTGTTCAGGATCCTTCCCTACCTCCTCATCTGAGAATGCTGTTTTCACATAAAGATGCGCGTGGCTCTGCAGCGTACTTGTGACTGCATTCTCGTACCAATGCTTACGAACTGAAGTGCCTGCGTGCACTTTTCGTGGCATTACATGTCTATTTTTTTGAGCATGCCCGTGTCGCTCAAACACAGGAACATATGTTGGTGTACAAGAATAAAAAACAAGTGCACTTTTATTCTAGACTATAAGTAAAGAAAAAATAAAGCAAGTTACAGTAGGCGGTTGATACGACAGCTTGCGTGGTGCAATGCTAAGAACTGCTGATTTCCGATCCGTGCTATATAAAATCATCACATTCAAATATTAACAATTTCCACACATCCTTCCTACATTCATGACATGTGTACTTGTTGCAGTGTACACATCTCTCTGGGCTATGGTTCCTATTACACTGAATGAGCACCTGACATTGTACTTTCTTCCCTATATAAATCACATTCGAGTATAGCGCGTCTCCAAATAAATCACATTCGAGTATAGCGCGTCTCCAAATAAATCACATTTGAGTTATAGCGCGTCTTTATGTGAAAACAGCATTGTCAGATTGGGGGATTTGATCGTGAACGCGACTGAGAGAATGGAACTGAATAAAAAAAAAAGACTGAAATCAAATGTTTGTTTTTATCCTAAAATAGTTAAGTACATGCAATATTATTTGAAAACGAACAGCGTCAGATCGGGTTTGAATACACGCTGCGACGCTGAACTCCCTGTCTATCTACATAGTAATAACAGTAATTGTAGGAGCTTCCCTGTCTGCCTGTCATATAGTGCCTTTCCTTCCTACCTATCTATATATCTATCCCCTTAGCTGTTTTTTATATATCTATTATACAGTGCCTTCCCTGTTTATTTATATATCTAGTGCCTTCTCTGCCTGTTTGTCTGTCTGATTGCATATAGCGCTGAACTTACTGCTCTGTACTTTTCTGTTCTCTGCGTGTCCTGGAGTACAAAAGAAACAGCACCATACAGCAACATGTGCGAACTGGCAAGATCGGGGAAAAAACACGGTCACTGATTACAAACCGCAAGATGAATGAAAGAGACAATATATGTAAAAACATCATCAGACTAATGCAATATTATTTGAAAGCGAACAGCGCCAGATCGGGTTTGAATATGCCCGATCTGACGCTGTTCGCTTTCAAATAATATTGCATGTACTTAACTATTTTAGAATAAAACATACATTTGATTTCAGTCTTTTTTATTCAGTTCCATTCTCTCAGTCGCTCACGATCCCCCCCCCCAATCTGACAAGGCTGTTTTCACATAAAGACGCGCTATAACTCGAATGTGATTTATTTGGAGACGCGCTATAACTCGAATGTGATTTATTTGGAGACGCGCTATACTCGAATGTTATTTATATAGGGAAGAAAGTACAATGTCAGGTGCTCATTCAGTGTAATAGGAACCATAGCACAGAGAGATGTGTACACTGCAACAAGTACACATGTCGTGAATGTAGGAAGGGTGTGTGGAAATTGTTAATATTTGAATGTGATGATTTTATATAGCACGGATCGGAAATCAGCAGTTCTTAGCATTGTACCACGCAAGCTGTCGTATCAACCGCCTACTGTAACTTGCTTTATTTTTTCTTCACTTATAGTCTAGAATAAAAGTGCACTTGTTTTTTATTCTTGTACACCAACATATGTTCCTGTGTTTGAGCGACACGGGCATGCTTAAAAATAGACGTAATGCCACGAAAAGTGCACGCAGGCACTTCAGTTCAAGCATTGGTACGAGAATGCAGTCACAAGTACGCTGCAGAGCCACGCGCATCTTTATGTGAAAACAGCATTCTCAGATGAGGAGGTAGGGAAGGATCCTGAACACGACTAAGAGAATGAAAAGTGAATAAAAAAAAAACTAACCTTTACAAGTATCATAAATTACTGGCCGTTACACACTGAAATCAAATGCATGTTTTTATTCTAAAATAGTAAGAATAAGAGCAGTTTACTTCTCAAAACTGAACCATGTGGGATCGAACTCATGAGCTTTTGGATACCAGTAGGCGGCTGATACCATTATGCTACTGTGGCAGCTGCAGTACGTACGTGTCAATATGGCATGCTAAGGTGGCTTTTTTCTGCAGTTATATTTTTGAATAACAGCATACTTGTTCTGTTATATGTGTACCTTTTGTGAAAGTGTTTGATATTTGGACTTCAGGCTTCATACATTATATACTTTATGCTTACATTTTGTCATTTACTACTACAATATGAAAAACGTTTCTGTTTTAAAAATGTGTTTACACGGATTACTGTAGAAACGGAACACACGTGAAATGCGTGTATTCCAAATAAAGATCTATTCTTTCCACTCTAAAACTCCATTTCACTCCTAGATAATCAATCAAGGCATGAGCTGGGAGAAGTTTGTGCACGTTCTAAGTCGGTGGGGGGATGGAATAGCTGGCTGCTTGCAGCCTGATTTTTATCAGCACATTTAGATGACAAAAGACGCTAGTGGAGAGCTGTGAACGATTTTAAGAAGCAATTTAAGGTGGGACGGAATTACGAGTTTTTTCGTAGGCTCTGGTAATTCTAGTGTTAAATTAATTTAAGAAATTCTAAAGGTGTATATAATATCTTCCTGTATTTGGCCTTAAATTAATGCTAATGTTATGGCGTATCATTTGAGATTATTTCCAGAAGCGTATGTTGTGTTAGATCTTTGTAAATCTTCGTATAATCATGCATATTAATAAAGCAGATCCCAGGTATGTTTTGTTGGGGTAAAACTGTGGGTTTTATGGCATGCAAAGTAGCTGTCTGTTTCCACCCTTTGTATGTTTCAAGGGTAAAGTGAACTAGCTACTCTTTTGAAGATTTTATAACCACGCATTGTTTCAATTGGATGAGCTTTGATCTCTGACTTGTTTTAGGTTCTACCTTAAACTTTCTCATATACTCAGATATGGGGATGAATATTTGAGAAGTAAACTACAAGACAATCATTATATTTTTATATTATGTGCATTAAAGAACCATCAACAATAAATCAAATCAAATTAATGATATATTGAAACATTATTATAAAAGTAAAGTTGAATAAATAGGACTCTGCAGCTGCATGAATAAAAGGTAAAGTACCTCTTCCGGTTAATGGAAATGGCCCATAAGTTGATAGAAATCTGCATTTTGTACCTAATACTTGCATGCAAAATTTGACCTAAGTGAAAGCATGCTCCAGTTTTTGTGTTTACATATACACTCACACAAACACACACAGAGACATAAAGACATAATTCCAAAAATGGTATGGTCTAAAACGTCAAGATTCATCAAAATCTCGAAATGGAATTTTTGGACAATTACAATTCTTTCCCTATACTTCATATATGAGAAAGTCAGGGAGGTCTAAAACATTGAGATTCATCACAATCTTGACATTGAATCGATTACAATACTTTCCCTGTACTTCATATACGAGAAGGCAAAAAGGGATACGTTTCAAAAGAACAAAGGAAAGGTAAGCATTTCTGTATTCTGGAATGCATGTTGTTCATTTCTAGTATTCTTTATTTCAGTTTTTATAACTTTATTCTATTTTCTTACTGCATATATTTTTGAGTTTGCTATTAATACATTTTCCATTATTGTACCGGTTATCTGTCTGCTATCATTGTACTTAATACTGAAAAGGTACAACCACTTTTACTGTGAACACACTCTGGAACTCAGACTCTGAGGTTCACAATCTGAGTATTCCTAATTGGTAAGTATTTTATAGTAGTTAGGCTTTGAATTCAATATGACACACATTAAGGTAAGCTGATTTGATTCTGAAACACACGCTAAGGAGTGCCACTTATCCTCTGAGGTTGCTTGTGAAATATTATTTATTTAACCTAAGTTAAGAAAGATACTTATCCCCTAAGATTTTATTAAAAAACACATTCTTTTTAAATAGTGCCTAATCTCTGAGATTACAGATAAGAAGACACAATATTAGTTACAATATAAATTCTTTCTAAGGGTATATAAACTAAAGAATTGCAATTGATAGTAAGTCAAGCTACTGTAACTCAATCATTACAGTAGGTTATAACTTATTCATATTATGAAGATAAAATTGGACTTTTAAACCAAAAGCCTGTCAAGCAGGTAAGCCTGCAGATACCAGCCTGCATATCACTAGCTGCCACATTCCAAAGGACGTGCATTTTAGTTTATATTTAATTGGCTCAGTGAAACTGTGAGTTTGGCTGAGTATGTTTGTGCCCTGCAATGCACAGGACAGTTTTTGCCTTGTGTCCAATATTGCTGGTATCAGCTCTAGTCCTGCAAAACCCTAAATTAGATTAAGTGGGTTTAACAATGTTAGGTTAGGTTATGCTACTTGTAATAGCCTTTAAATTAGAAATATATGTGAGTGGTTCTTTCAGTGCAGTTCTGGATCCTATAATAAAGAGACTGACTTTGGATGAACACACATCAAATATTGGGCTGCGGAATGGTGTAGTGCCATAGATGCCTGCAGCCTTGGCATTGTATGTGTAGATACACACACACACATTTTTTTCATTTCATCTTCCGGGAAAGCAATAAATAGGGTGTCTCTGCTCATTGAACAGCTTTACAGTACACAAATTCAGAAAGTAAAGACAAATCAGATATGGCAAAAGCACTTCCTCAACAAGAATATCAGTTCACCGTGTTGAGTGGTGGGAATGAAAATACAGGAATCTGCTGGCAGTGCTGCTGACAAGATTAAAAGACAATGACATCCACGCCAATGAAAAGACAAAATAAATATACGATACTGATGCCATTGACAGGAATGAAGCCATGCATCACATAAAATGAGAGTGCTCAACTGTCACTATCACAGTAAAGAAAGAAAACACACATGGCATGCTGCAGACAAAATTTAAACAGTATGCTGTAGCCAATCTTCTGCCCATCAGCCTCTGACAAGATGGAATCTGGGCAAGAAAATACAAAAAGATATTGATGCCCTAGCAAAAGCTAACCAAACGGTTGCTTTTTATTGAGGTTATGTAATTGCAAATGTTTAACAATGAATCCAACAATAAAATCTGTTTTCAGGGTTTATTTTTTATAGCACAAGTCTACTTAACTCATAGATTTTCCAAGAGTATGCTTGATTGTAAGGCACGGATCTTCAGCTCTGCTCTTGGAGGATTGCAGTGACTGCAGGTTTTGTTCTAACAAATTTCTTAATTAAAAGCCAATTCTCCTATTCCTGCTCTTAATGGAACATGTCATTTAATTAGATGGCTCTTCTTTTTCTACAATCTCTGAAATTACTACTAGGGCTGGTATTAGTTCACTATGAACTTAAGAAAGACGCTTACTGCAGTCACAGCTTAAGTATGCATGATTTGATTCAGTCTCTCAACTCTCTTTTTAGTTCATCTGCTTGTGATGATTTTCAACCTTTAATTACTTCCTTATTTCTAACAAGCTTGTAATTAAAACTGAGGTGGAAATAACTGGGTAGTCCACAGAGGAGCAGATAGCTTGGTAACATTTGTGTTTGTGTTTGCTCATCAAATGTTTAGCTAAAATGTTTAAAAAGAATTCTGTGAACTGAAAGCTACTATTTCACTTTTTTCTTTCAAAAATATGCAATGGTAGACAGAGTACCTCACATTCAATCAAGTCTTTTAATTAAATTACATGTTAATATTAACAAAAACACATCAATCTTAACAAAAGTATGGAGCCCATAAAATAGTTTGTGCTCTAAAATAAAGTACTATTAAAGAAAATAAATGTTTTTTGGAAAATAGAATTAATAGTCGTGTTTGGAATTGGCAGCTCAATTGGTATTTCATAATTCCAAAGACAGAAATTGTTGTTTCAGTACAACATGCCCAAGCCTGACTTGTGTCCAGGTTCCTCTACAACACTTTAGCTGATTAAAGGTGTTTTGCCATTCCACTTTCTTTAATATCATATCAAAATTTAACCAGCTAGTTATTTCTATTCATACCAATACCATTAATATGTATTGAAAAGGCAGTGGCCGAGGCACTGGTTCCAGTCAGGTACACATTGAGCTCAGTTCAATGTTAAAAAAAAAACCAAGCAATTAACCTGACGTGAATAAGTAAACAGAGGACATGAACGAATGCCCTTGCAGACATGCAGTAAATGTGCAAGTTCCAAGATTAGAACCCTGGATGGATCTCTGAGGGAGCATCACAAAGCAAGGCACTACAGTAATTATTATTATTTTAAGAAGTATTATTAGAAAGTGTCTTTATAGAAGGCAACTTTCAAAATCAAACTTTAAAGTGATGAGGATACATTAGATCAGGGATCTTTACTCACAGTCCTGTAGGGCTGTAATGGCTGTAGGTTTTCATTCCAAACAGTTTCCTAATTTGAAGACAGTCCTTGCTGATAATAATAGTTAGTACTAAACTATATATGGCTTATTAGTGCTTTCATGCATCCAGGACAAAGTTGAATCACATTGTAGAGTTTCTTTATCTAAGGACAGTATTCACATGTTTTGTGGACTGGAAGAGATCCTACCCATGTCTCTCTCACTTATTTCTAAACATTTTAATTACACATATACATCATGATGCTCATTCACCAATGTAAATGGAACCAAGTTGGCTGGAGTGCTGGTGGTTTTTTGTTTTTAGCATTTTGCTATTAACTAGTGGCTGAAGTTAGGCACTCTTAACTATTCCCATGGATGAGACAGATTGCAACTCCCCCATGCTAACAAACCAAAAAAAAAAACCCAAAAGACTGACAAACCCACCATGGTATAATAATTCTACTCCTGGTAATAGTAAAGTAAAACATTGTGACCACTGCACACATCCAGGGCCTTTCCAACAGTTAACCCATAATGGAGCATAAAAAATATACATCTGTCTATCTTTATTCCTAACCTTCTTATTAAGGGAAGGGTCACAGGAGAGCTGGAACTTATTCCAGTAATCATCAGGTGCAGGATAGGGACAATACTTGGACAGGGTGCAGTCCATCACAGGGTGATCACTCACAAAAACACACAATGGCAAAACTAGCAATGGTAATTCATCTGACCTGCATGTATTTGGACAGTAGGAGGAAACTTGAGCACCCAGACAAAACCCATGCTGATATGGGGATAATATTCCAGGGCTACAGGAGTTGAGTTATGAGGAAAGATTAAAACAGCTGAGCCTTTTCAGTTTAAACAAAAGGAGATTGAGTGGAGACATGCTTGGAATGTTTAGGGTTTTGGTACAGTGGATGAAGACTGTTACTTTAAAATGAGTTAATCAAGAACACAGAGACACAGTTGGAAACTTGTTAAGGGTAAATTTCACACAAACATTAGGAAGTTTTTCTTTACACAGAGAACCATAGACACATGGAATAAGCTGCCAAGTAGGGTGAATTTTCAACACTTGACTTAAAATTATTTTGGGAGAATTAATTGCATAGGGCAGGTGAGCTTTGTTGGACTAAATGGCCTGTTCTTGTCTAGATTGTTCTAATATTCTAAAAAGAATCTCCACTTAGGGAGCACTTGGGACACAAACCTTGGACTCTTTATTTTGAGGAAGCAGTACACTAACATGCCATCCACTTAATAGACATAGAAACCAAAATACGCTTGTGCATTAGCGGAGGGAGGAAAAGTAAAAGGGATACCATTTTGCTGATGTTAGCGGCTAAACGACCTTGTCTTTCTTCTGAGGTTTTGTTTTGCTGATGTGCTGGCCTCTTTTGTGTTATTAGCGGCTAAGCGAGTTTTCTATTTCCTCGGAGATGGAGCCCTTACCCCGACTCCACCTCTCACTTCCGGTCCGAACAGACAAACACACTTCCACACGTAGACGTTTATATATAAGATACTAAGGTTTCCAAAAAAATCACAGATATGAAATGTTTTGAACATCCATTTAAGAAATTTTATAAAAAGTTATGATTTACCACATCCATTCTTCAATCTGTTTTTATTCTGCTCAAGACAATTAGAGGGCCGAAGAGAGCCAGTCAAGCTGGCAGTACGTCAGGAAATCAACATTGGACATTACAACAGTCCATCACAGGGAACACTCACACCTAATCTGTCACTTAATCACATAGTAATAATTTAAAGATGGCATTTGTATTTTATCTATTGTACAATTGATATTTGTATTTTACATTTTTACACCTGAAGGATCCAGTATCCTGGGTTGGAATTTTCTGCCTGGTCTCTGTCTTCATGGGTTAAGGAAACCAGTTTAGGTTTTTCTATGTGTTGTATGGTTTTCCTCCCACATCTCCAAAGATGGGAATTTTATGTTATCAGGAGATTTTCAGTTGCTGTAGTGGGTATACAGGTATACCATTGAATTGTTCGTGTGTGTATACTGTGAGTGTATCCTGCAGTGGACTGGCTCCCCACCCAGTGCAAGTTCCTGCTCTGTATCCGATCCTACCAACACCTCAGTTGTGAAAATTACTGAATTGGATTAACTTTGATATAGTCATTTATTTTTCTTATTACTCCAGGATTAGCTAAAAATCTAATCACCTGTACATGCAATTTCTCATCAACAGCCATCTGCACCAGAAGCATGAGAAAAAACACTGCTGTTTCATTATTTTCTGGTTTCAAAGTGTTTTCTTGTTTTCAGTGACTAAAGTATACCTTATAGAGAATGTTTAGTTAAAACAAATGATATGTAGTTATACTAATGAATACACTACTGCCACAGTACATCTAACTTGACTGCTAATTTCTAGGGATGCAGTCTGCCAAATGCCTTAAAGGCTTAATTTCCTTGTAGCCCTGTATTGGACCATGAGGGTTCCAAAGATGAGTGGACAAATAAAATTGTGACACAACTAGTGAGTCCTTGGAGGCTACAAGCTTTTTTTAAGCACTTTAACGAACCTTTCATTTCAGGCAGTATGTTATGAATATAACATATTATTTACTAGTCCATATGTTTTTTTAGAGTTAGCTTTAGTTTAGTATGGCATGTTTGATTACTATTATAAGCCTCACATCTGTGTTTATGGTAGCATAAACATCTGTTAGTACTGAAGAGAAAACATGAGTCTGCTTGACAAAATTTATATTGTCTACATATTCTCTGGTTGCTATTGTGGAACTTCACTTCTTGCCAGATTTCATATTTTCCCCAAATTCTTCCATTTCTGCTTGAATGATTTCCCAATGTAGCACCATTTTCCTGAATGCAATTTTATCTTCATCAGCAGCACACTGAAGCAAGGCTATCATTTTTCATTAACTACTACTTTGCATACTGTAAAACAATAGAACTACCCACACAATCGGCACACAGCAAATTCTGTATATTATTAACTTTGTAATTTAACTGCAGCATCATGAGAATATCTTTTAAAGTCTGATATTTTGCTGTTTACATTCAAAATACAAAATATATTTGCCTAGTAAAGAGCTCCATTTTTATTTTACCTCCTGCCCTACTATATCCGTCTCCTATTTATTAACTAGTCACGTGTAGTGTGAGTTACATAAAACATATTTAATTAAATGAAGCAATATTGTGTTTATTGTGCGCAGTATGGCTTACAATTATTGATAAAACAAACTATTCAAACACAAAGCAGCTTTGGAAATTAAGGTCTGAATAGGCAGAAAAAGTCTGTTGCTACTGAGAAGCTGCTGATAACAAATAAACAAACAAAAAATAACTGTTGACCTCGACATTTTAATAGAGAAAATACAGTTTTAGTAGAAGCTCCCTTAATATATCAAAATTGTTTATGCTGTATGTATGTAATTCATAAAGTTTAGAAAATAAATTGATTTTGTTCCATTTGGTCAACTCTTAACCTTTAATTTAAGAATTCCAATATTATTACATTTTGTAAGAGATGAAGGCAATTATTCATTATGAAAGCTTCTAGTGTGCTAAAATAGGTAATCTTTTGTCAAAAAGTCTGAAGGAAAAGAATGTGCAGTTCATATGTTTGACTTCTATATTTATGATTACACAAAGAAATGCTGAAAAAAAACAAAGCCATTAAAGTTTTCTACACACTAACAGATATCTGACTCCTTAATATTTTCCAAGGACAATCTTAAGCACAAATTATTTTCGTGGCTATATTATTATTATTATTATGCAACAGCATAGTCAATTTAGATGAAGATGGTTTTTCACCACCTCTTTATCACATACACTATACTACCTGTTGGGACAAATGCTTGTTCATTGGGTTGGTAGCTTCAGCCAAACATGGGAAATGTAAAATGTTGGGTAAATTAGGCAAACTTGGTCAAAATCTCTACATACAAATGCAGCCTTAAAGATGTACCTGAATAAAAAAATTAAAAGTGAATATTCTCTTGAGAGATAGCTTTCGATTCTTGAGTGGCTGAGGTTAAGTATCCTAAATACCAAGTCCAATTGTTATTTTTTCATATTCTAAAAAAGAATTTCCCTACAAAACCAACTCAACCATTTTTGGTTTGGTAATGTAAAGCTCACATTATTTCAAGCAGATCTCACTTTTCTCAAAGCCATGAGAATCTCAGATCAATTAGAATAAGATTCCATACTGTATGCTGAAAGACCATATTTGATCTTTAAGGCTTTTGGCTCTGGACTCATTCAGTCCTGGGAGCCCGCTGTGCTTATAGGTTTTCACTCCAGACACTTTAATAATCAGAGAGTCATTTTACATGTATTTAATCTCATTGTTTAATTAGCACGTCTTTTTTCCTTCTTCTTCTGTTATTCTGTTTTAAAAAAATCACATTAGTGTCAAATTACCTTTTATAGAAAACTTGGAGATTTTCCATATTTGCATCACATTAAATGCTACTCTCTCTTTTATCTTGCTAATAATTTGCCTTTTTGCCATAGACTTTGCTCTGTCAATTATGTCCAAAATATGAATAATTATTAAGGAGTTGAGTTGACATGGGATGGGGTTATCATTAAATAACAACATTAGCAACTTGAAAATCTGGAAACGGGGAAAATGAAATTATGATAATGCTAATGAAAATTCTTGAAATCCAGGAAAAATACACAAAAATTATCCCAAGGTAACATAGAGTACAGTAATGCTTGCTAAATAATAATTTAAATTTAGAAATTTTAAAGTTAGAATACCCTCCGTATGAGGATTACTGGTTTAGCAGGATTAAATTTAACATGATACCAGATCTGTCCGTTATTCAAAACTCCTGTTGTCATAGCAAAAAATCGTAAACCTCAAACCTGCTCAGGAGCAAGATTGTTCTATGTAAACCAGGATTAGCTTGTGCACTTAACTAGCTTTCGTGCATGTAAATCTGTTCAGCCATGGCCTCATAGATGAGCAATCGATTGCAATTGGTGTGTAGATAAAAAGGGAATTTCAAGTTGAGAGAGTTTTGAGTGATCGTCAAAATCCTTTAGCCTGTCCCGGATGATCATCTCTTTTTGAGAGATATATCACTTCAGCCAAGAGGTAATTTTATACATCAGAAATTTATTAGCTCCTTATATTAGGAGCCAAACTCAGAGAAGTTGTGCTCTTATGACCACACAGATTGTGTACATTGCTCTGAGGTTTTTTACAAGTGACATCTATTTGTATACGGTAGGCGATGTGGAAAATCTGTCAAAGAGCGCTGTTTGTTGGACAATTCAAAAAGTCTACTTGGACCTGAAAAAAATTCCTCTCAGT
Source organism: Polypterus senegalus (assembly GCF_016835505.1). NCBI lineage: Eukaryota > Metazoa > Chordata > Cladistia > Polypteriformes > Polypteridae > Polypterus > Polypterus senegalus. Next base: position 232,446,438 of record NC_053155.1, read on the forward strand.
TTTTATTGTTTTTCCTGGACACCTGCGTGTGCAGACATTTAAAGAGGCCTTTTATGCCATTACAGGTAATGTATAGGTAAAATCCTGCTTTTCTTTCAAGAATTTGGAAATCAGACTAATGTTCTCATTTCCCAGGATCCCCTAATGTAATTGGAGCATTGGACTGTAGTCAGACCAAAATCAAGGTCCCATCAGGTGCAAATGAGTTGCATTATGTGAATAGAAAAGGCCTCCACAGTATCAATGTACAGGTAGCGTAACCTAAATTATAACATAACATAGCTGAAAATAGCCAATAGGTCTGTTGACATAGTGAATAAATGTGTCTAACATACATGCTATCAATATATTCTGAGATGATCTTTGCTGATTCTTGCATCATTTGAAACGCGGAGGCAAGATGGCCAGAGTCAATTTATGACCCCAGAATTTTTAGGGAGTCACACCTGTATTAGAGCAAGGTAATACCCATAAATATTTAGAAATCATGGTAAAGCATTTATTTTACTCATAATTGTTACATTTCATGCAGGACATCATGATGGGATCCTGGCTGGAGACAGGGGCTATGCCTGCAGAGAAATTTTAATGACCCCATTCCCCTACTCCAACCCTGGCCCACAAATCCATTATAATGCAGCTCTGTCAAGGACAAGGGCACAAACTGAAATGAACCTTTGGCCACCTAAAAGAGAGACTTCAATGTATAAAAAGACTGAGGGTTGCACCCGACAGAGCATGTCACATAACTGTTGCATGCTCTATCTTACACAACATAGCCACCATCAGAAAGGAATGGGCCAATGAGATGGTGGTGGAGCCTGATGATGACCAGTAGTAAAATGGACAAAAATTACAATCAAGGTTAATGGACTTACATAAATAAAATGGTCAATGACATGACCATAATCTAATTCAGTGTAGAGGGCATAAATGAAAAACTGCTGCATGACAGCAGCCCCAATTAAATCTTGAAGAATAGGCCACATTTTATTATACGGAAGTTAAAAGTTGGTGCTAATTTATCCTAAAAGCATGATGTGTGCAGATTTTATCAATGCAACATACGCAAAAATTGGACTTAGGGAGGTTCTTATTTTGTTTATTATTAATTTATAAGGATTTGTATTAGTGTTTCCCAGACACTTTTTACCACTTTCTATGCAACACCAAATGTCTGTAAACTATTTTTGGTTAAATTGAAATTTCTTGCCCCTGCCTTAAGATCTTCAAAAAATAAATGATCTTGGGGTTCTACAAAGCCTACCCATTGATCACAATACCTTACAGAAAGAAGTGTGTTCAGATTTGCTCTCCCATTGTCAGGCTGAGAGTGGTGGGTTGTCATGATTGTCCCTAGGGATGAAATATGAATCCATTACTTTAAACCAAAGATGAAAAGACAGTTGCTTGAATAGTGTCATCCACTTTCTCCTTGAAAGAAGAAATTAAAGGTGACTTCTTCAGCAGGAATGGTCCACTGATTTATTGAATTGGAGATAGAATACGTTTGGTAGAGATTATCTATTGTGAGCTGTACATTAAAACTCTTAAAAAGTTTCAAAAGCATTTTTATAGATCATCATCCTAATAAAAATGTTGCTGAAATTCGCATAACCACACACAAAAATCAATCCTAAATGCAAGTGGGCAATTTTTCCTTGAGTAAATGGTTGTTCCCCTTCCATCTATAACGCAGATTTTGCTCACTCTATTTCTTACTGATTAAAGTGCATTAGACACATGCCAAGAGGAAAATCGTTGCAGTGACAAATCCATAGTGATAGTAAACCTCCATTGCTAATAATGTTGCCACTACATATACAATACACATGTAAATGTTACTTCAATTGTGAATGAATAAACAAGGACAAGCAAAATGTAACAAATCAAGGCATTTAATGCAAGTAGAAACACCATACACAAATAGAGAGAAAACACAAAACCATAAGTAAAAGGGTAATCATGCACAATTTATAGTGCCACATTATGTGCAATCCTTCATGAAATGCCTAACTGTTGTATCAATCCATAAGTTGGTATTAATTGCAGGCAGTGATTGGGCTGGATGTCTCTAGCTCTGAAGCAAAAGTATCAACAAGGTCTTTGAAATTAGTGGGCACATCTTCACAAGAGGCAGCACAGTGGCGCAGTTAGGAGACCTGGGTTCGCTTCCAGGGTCCTCCCTGCGTGGAGTTTGCATGTTCTCCCCATGTCTGCGTGGGCCTCCTCTGGGTACTTCGGTTTCCTCCCACAGTCCAAAGACACGTAGGTTAGGTGCACTGGTGATTATAAATTGTCCCTAGTGTGTGCTTGGTGGGTAGGTGTGTGTGTGTGCCCTGCAGTGGGCTGGCGCCCTGCCCAGGGTTTGTTTCCTGCCTTGCGCCCTGTGTTGGCTGGGATTGGCTCCAGCAGGCCCCCGTGACCCTGTAGTTAGGATATAGCGGGTTGGATAATGGATGGATGGATGGATCTTCAAAAGGCACAAAACTTAAAGCCAATAAAATGGGCACTAGCCTAGAATGGCACGTGGGGGGGTCAGTGACAGCCAAATGTATCACTTTAAACCATTATAGGACCTATTGGAAACTTGATGATAAAGCACATCATCCTACTGATCTTTCCACAATTATGTTAAATGGATGAGAAATGTGTCAATTCCAGCTTGGACTGCCCAATTCTGACTTTTTGTTACTGGTCCCATTGCTGATCAGCCGGGTTAGAGATTATCGATTAATAGCAAAGGTAGCATGTTAAACTATCCGACTGAGAACATAAGAAAAAGGAAACAGTTAAAAGCACTCCAAAAACACAAATGCACATAAAATTGGCAGTAGAATTAAAAGTGCCCCTAAGCCTCCCCATCTTGGTGGCTTAAGAAAATAAAACAGTACAGTGACATAGAATAGTTTTCAAGGACTGTCTGCAATTTCTTTACAAAATGAACTTGTGCAGAAACTTGAAATAGTAGGTGCAGTTAAGATCACTGTAGACATTAAAGTACAGTGCCTATATATTTGAAAGTCAAACATAATTAATGTAATAATATCATTAATATAATAAGTATTTTTTGTGTAAGTACACTATAGGTCTGGATTGTTTTAACTTTTTCCCTTAGACATCCACAATTTCACAATACTAAATATGCAGAGTTTCACTCATGCTCAATAGAATCATTGCAATTTGACAGTAATTTTTGATGCAATATTATCTCATAAATTAAATTTCTGAACCTTTTTTTCATCTAGTGTGGAGCTGTGGCATATTAAAATCCCATAGAACACATTGTCACCTTCTATGCACACTCATGTTACAATTGCCCTTTATGGAAGTCTTTAAGCAGTCACCAAGCAGTCAGTAGTATAACACAGTAGAGCAATCTATTCAATTGGAAGGAAATCCTTTTATTTTAGAGGAATAAGAGTCTAATGTGAAAACGGAGATGAAAATGGTCCATGTGTAAAATGATTCCAGCCTGCAACTAAAAGAACTGTCAAAAGTAAATGTTTTAAATGTTTCCATTTATGTGTAATGCTCAACCCTGCAAATAAAAAATTAATGGGAACTAATGTTGGTCTTGTGCAGCTTGGAATGCATCATTTCATTTGTATCGCTAGGTCACATTTCTTCTTTGGAGCAGCAGACCTTGAGGGTTACACTACCAGAATAGCAAGTGTTGTGGTCTGAAACATTATAATGTATGTTTGTCTTTCATCTCCTTTGTATACTAAGAACAGCTTGACTGTCTGTTAGTATATCAAGCTAATCCTGTCCCTTATTATTTGAGGCCTTCATAGTTGCATTTTCATCAGGACAATCCAAAACATACATTTCTACTATGTTTCACAAAACCCAATGTGACGTTCATACCCATTGCTAGCCAGTTGTGTCACCAGACTTGTCTCAGACAATTACATATGTACTACATTTTGAAGCAACAGATACAAGTCATTGCCTATTCTACATGAACAATCAATTCCCACGAATTGTAGGCTTAAATTACAAAGCTCCATAGTATGAAGCAGAGCAATTTGTACAACCAACCATACAGGATTTTCCAATATAATTACTCCAACTTGCACTGAAGCCAAGTTCTTCATCAAAAACCTATTTCTTTTCTCTAATTTTGTATTTGTTTATTATATGTTAATTTTAAATGCAAAGTAGACTACTGCTTTTGGAGGCAACATTTTGTCACATAGCACATTCAGAAAATATTCAGACCTCTACATGTTTTCATATTTTGTTATGTTGTATCCTCATGCTAAAATCTTTTTAATTTATTTATTCCTAAACAAGAAACACTCAATAAGTTTTTGGAAAGTTTTGCAAATTAAAAAAAAAAATGAATAAAAATAAAAAACTGAAATATTACATTGAAACAAGTATTCAGACCTTTTGCTATAACACTTGAAATTTGGCTTAGGTGCATCTCATTCTATTGATCATCATTGAGATATATCTAAACCTTGTTTGGGTCTACCTAGCGCAAATTCAATTGTATGGATTTGAGTAGAAAAGGCACATACCTGTCTATACAAGGTCTCACAGTTGACAATGCATATCAGAGTAAAACAATAGGCTGGGGGGGGGGTCAAAGGAATTGTCTGCACAGCTTAAAGACAATGGCACAGATCTGGCGAAGGCTTCAAAAAATCTGCAGCATTTGCCATAATTCTTAAATGGAATAAGTTTGAATAGCCATAAAATTTCCTAGAGCTGACTTCCCAGCCAAACTGAGCCATCAGGAAAAAAGTGCCTTGATAAGAGTGGTGACCAAGAATCTGATGGTCACTCTGGCTGAAATCGAGAGAACCTGTGTGGAGATAGGAGAAACTTCCAGACGAATAACTATCACTGCAATGCTCCACCAATCTGGGTTTTAGAGAAAGTAGCCAGGCAAAAGCCTCCACTCAGCAAAAGACACATGAAAGCCTGCTTAGAGTTTGCAAAAAGGCACTTAAAGAACTCAAACTGTGAGAAATGAGATTGTCTGGTTTGGTGAAACCAAGATTAAACTGTTTGATTTCAATTCTAACTATCATTTTTGGAGTAAACTTGACACAGTTCATCGCTTGCAAAATACCAGGGTAAAGTCTGGTTGTGACAGCATCATTCTGTGAGTTTGTTTTTCAGCAGCAGGGTCTGGGAGACAAGTCATAGGCAAGAAAAGGTGAATGGAGCAAAGTATATAGATATTCCTAATGAAAACCTGATCCAGAGCACTCTTGACCTCAGACTGAGCCAAAGATTCAACTTCAAACAGGACAATGAAGCATAACAGAGCAGTGGCTAAGAGGCAACTCTGAGTTTTCTTGAGTGGCTCAGCCAGAGTTCAGACTTGAACTCAATCAAACAATTCTGGAGAGACCTGAAAACAGCTTTCCACTCACAGTCTCCTTCTTACCTGACAGAACCTGAGAAGATCTGCAAAGAAGAATAGCAAAAAATTCTCATATCCAGAAGATCCAGACAGTAATCTCTGGCAGATGTGCTTCAACAAAGTACTGAATAAAGGATATGAATACTTGTGTCAATGTGATATTTGTTTTTTATTTTTCATAAATTTCAAAAATCCTGTTTTTGATATGTCATTCTGGGATATCGAGCAATCAAGGAAAAATTAATCTAAAAGTTTAAAAAATGGCTGCAACATAACAAAATGTGAAAAAAAGTAAAGGGATCTGAATACTTTCTGAATGCATAGTATAATGTGTACTTCCTTTTTTCAATGTAAAGTAAAAAAAGGAATATATATATTTCTTGTTTTTTACGACTTATATGCATAATTTCTAAACAGTAGTACATTTGGTTTTTTACAAATGCAGCATCAGCAAAGTCACCCTGTTCAAATAAGTGGCACACTGCTGCTGTGAAATAATTAATCGTTCCATGTTTATATTTGGCATGTTGTTAATATAAAGACTCTTTAAATAGTAAACTAAATTTATTTACAGACTAAAGTGAGTCTGAAAAATGATGAAAAAAGAACAATAGCCTTCCAAGGGAATACACACAAGAGATACCTTTGTTTAGTGCACTGGCAGGTCACAACACATCCATTATTTTTTTCAGTCTTGTTTATATTGTGTATTTTTATATAATATTTTAAAATACAAATGTCATGATATAACGTTTAAAATATTTTGAAATTGCATTTTCCTCTGATTTTTTTTAACTATCATAATACTTTTCTGGCAGATACTGTATATTTAGTTCATAACTGATTGGTATTGTTCAAATATAGTGATATAGAAAGGCAGAACCTGTCATACATGTAGATCTTTTTTGCACAGACTGCGCATAAAGATTCTAGTCCTAAGGAAGCATCATGGCCTGCATTCTTTTTTTACAGATGTTGTATTCTGTATTCTGTGTCTGACAGTTCTAAATCAACTCTATATGAGTGATATTGGATATCTGTGTTTTTCACCCTACCATCAATACTGTGCTGCTAGCTATCCTGCCTGACTGCAATTTGGGCATTTTTTTCTAAGCAGTTTCAACTGTTATGTTCATACTCCTTGTAATACTGGAGGAAGACTGGACTTTTTATGTGTGCTTTAGTATTATGCATTTATACCAGAGGAACTTGATATTCTGCCAAATATAATGGAAATCCCCAAAACCTTCCGTCAGTTATTAACATGAATGATGTCATACCGAACAACCAAATCAATGTCAGTATATGAATTTCTGCATGAAAATTTCAGTGGCTAAGTACTATGGGATGTTTAAAAATGTATTTCTCTTTATTTCTTGAATATTTTTGTGAAGTCATTTTTGCATTACAATATTTCCTGAGCAGATGTCGCAACATTATTTTGTTATGCATGTTAACACCACCATGTTATGATCCCATTAACAGCACACTACTGCTGGTGGCCCAGAAACACTGTGTCCTGCAGCGTCACATATGACGTCAGCAGTGTGACCGTTTAAATGCTGGTGCGACAATTAATGTATATCTGTGATTTAGATAGAAATGCAAACAAACAAAGAGCAAATTTCTTTCTAGAATTTCTGTTTTCTAAACTATCTGTTTCCCATATTCTCACATTAGAAAATAAAGTACTTAGCTTCCAAAAGGGGAGCTGTGAATTTCTCAGAACAAATACAATAAACGAATCTTCAATAATGATTAAATATGATAAATGATAATGCAAAACTACAAAAAGGAAAAGTAAATCAATAAACATAAAAGCTAGATAAATATTGTGAGAAGACCCTAACACAAAACAAAAATGGAATTAATTGATAAGGCCAAAAGGCAGTGTCAAAACTGAAATCCAAGAAGTGGAAGAAAAAGCCAAAATCTGTTGTCAAAGTGTCAAAGATACAAGCATACAACCCAAAGCTAAATATACATCTAGAAAAAGTGGCCAAGAGCATAACAGGATTTACTGTGGCAATAAAGAATCTTATATGGTCCTCTCAGAAACATTCAAGACTAATGACTGCAACACCCAAGATTTCTAATTTGGACTAAAGACTGGGAGAATAAAATGTTAAAAAAATAAAGTTAAGACAAGGCATTGATAGAGTTTTAACAGCTAGTGCTGGAAACATCCAAGTTTGTACCAATGAAACTGATGGGTGATATACACTATTTTATTTGCCTTGTGCCCCATTACGCATGCAAAGTAAATATTATTCCTTACTGAAACAATTTGCTTTTCTATTTTGTTATTGAACTATTCTCACAGTCTCCGTCCTTGCAGCAATAAGAGTGAAAAGATAATCCATCCCTTCTAGAACATTTTTTACTCAAAAGTAAATACATTATCAGGTTATTGCCTCTGGGTTCAATAAAGTTTTTTACATCAGAAATGATAGATAGATAGATAGATAGATAGATAGATAGATAGATAGATAGATAGATAGATAGATAGATAGATATTGCTTACAGATTAAGCAACAAGGCTTAGTAACTACAGGACTGGAACAGGTATACTGGTTCAGTCAAACAAGTCCTAACTCACTCTTTGACCTTGAGCAAGACGTATAATCTGCTCTTAATTTGGAAGTAAATGAAAAAAGGAAAACTGAAAACTACGCATAGCCAAAATTTTTTCCACACATTTGCATACCCCTGAACTGCCTTTGTTGACCTTTCTAGTGTTGTTAGTATGATGTCACAAGCATAGCACAACCAGGGCAGCACCCATAAGAAAAAAAGATTTCATGGTGGTAAAACACTTCAACTTTGTCAAGGAGAATCTAATGAAGAAGGTCCCATGAAAATCAGGCCTCAGTTAGACTCTAACTCCATTGGGATCTATGCAAACATTTCTAAACAATGTTGGTCTTAACAGGTTTGAAGGATGCATGTACCACTTTGTCTGTGGCTCCGAGCTTCAACAAAACCACATCACTTCTAGTCTGCCATCTTAAAATCCCCACAGAATTTGGCCTACATTTGTTCACTGTATGCCATGTCATTTTTTGTTTTTGTCTTAATAGCCCCACCTAACTTATGGCTGTTATCTGTGATAACCTAACCTGTTTTTATGTTGTCCTACATTTTCTTGTTTCTATAATAGATACACCATTTTTTTTTCTCCCACATCCAGATGCAAAATTTACATTCATGAAGTGCAGCTCTGCAGGGTTGGTTTCTGTCTTGAACCCACAGCTATGAGAATAGATTCTGGGTTTCCATGACACTGAACCTTAAAAAAAATAGGTTTTACGGATAGATAAATTAACTTCAAAAATAAAACAAACATAAGAATAATTCAGTAGAATTAAGTATCAAAAGAGGTTAACAGTGCTTTGCTTTAAAATGTCATGAATAAAACTGAGCTCGGTTTTATATACTTCATGTGCAGTATACATGTGTTGAGTTTAAGTAATCTAGTTTTTCAATATAGTCAGAGTACTTGTTTATTTAAAATATCATTTTGCCTTAGATGAAAATCATCACTCATCAGAAGTAAAACATTTGAAGTACATGAACCCTATTTTGTTAAAAAGGGCAGAAACAAAATTTCCTGCAAATGAAATTACCAAACGTAGAGTTAACCTGTATTTCTTTTCTCATGTTGTGTTTGCCTTCATTCCACAGTAACCAGACATATCAGAGTGAGAGATGATTATTCTGCTCAAATTAACATGTTCAACTCTTTGATAAAAATACAAATGTCTACTTGCAGTCATTTATAAGCGGGATTCAAAATGCATTCAGCCCTTTGATCCATATGTTTGAAATGCTGCCTGTTTTTCCATGATTCTGCCATTCATATGCAGATAAAAATACATCTAAACATTTTTTTCCACAGAAACAATGCCCTTTTTACAGAAAGGACATTATTTTGACAGATAAAGTAGGCATTTGATAAATTGAAACAGGTTTTGAATTATTTTGGGGAAATGTGTGCTACATCTGTCTACTGATTTTCCACTGGAGCTCTCCTTAAGTTTCTTGTCTGATTGTGATTTATTGAGATACAATAGAGGTTAAGAAAACTTCATGCCTCTGCTCTTCAAATTTGTATTCGATTCAAACAGCATATGCTACTATTTATTACACTTAGCATTCAAAATTACACAAAGAAAATCTATTTAAAGCATGCAATCACATTTCACAGAATGATGTTTGCAGAACCCTTTGGACAAACCAGTTCCCATCTGATTTGATTTTTCTGTTTTCTTGTTTTTTAGCAGCTTCGCTTTTATATATTTAAGTAATGATAATGGACTGCTGGGGATGAACAACCAATGCCAGAGGCAAAGCAAAAGTACGGTTATGCCTTTGCTTATGTTATTAGTCATCCAAGATATCTGGAGCATCATGCATCATCCTTAATATTATTGTTGGATTTTTTTTTTTTTTTTTATCATTTTCCTGCATTGTAATTTGGTACGTTATTATCAGTGTAGATCAGTTGCAACAAAAGAAGCTTTTATGAAAACTTGTGAAGAACAACATGCATTAGCATCTCTGAAAGGTGTATAATCTTTACATTAAAAGCAGACAGAGCAACACATTGAATTATACACGGGACTGTTATTTGAACGTTGTACAATTACCTTGGTTTATTAGCCTATAATTAAATTTGCTGCAATCTTTACACCTCAGTGTTGCACTTTAAGAAAACAGGCACTGCACCTATCAAAATGCGCATGCTGCTGATTAAAAATACAACTATCATCTTCTGTTTTAAAAAGTGCCCTGAGGCAACTTTGTTTGCAAAATGCTACACATAAATCAAATTCAATGACTGGCTGGAAGAAAGGAGACACTTGATAAAGTGACTCAGTCTCTAAATTATGTTTGTGGCGGTGTATTACTTATTTGACCAACCATAGAACAAAAGAAAAAAATGGTTTCTATTGAATGTAGCAATATTTCATTTAAAGGGTATGCTAAAAATACAAAATACAATTAGTAAATTAATTCTGTAAGTAATGAAAGTCGGAGGTGATAATGAGGTTTTTAAGATCTAAGGTGTTTATGCTAAGAAGCAATTGTATTAAACGATGAAAAACATAGCAATCATGGTTATTTTAAATTAAGGCCTCTGATTTCTTTGATGAGTGTACCATGTTGTTATTGTGAATCAATCATTCTTATTTAATTTAAACAGCATCTTTTGCAGCAGAGCAATCTCAGAGTATTTCATACAGCAAAACAAACTTCAAGACAGCAGTATAATGTTATAGCACATCAAAAAAAACTGTGAACACATACATGTTTGGTGCTTTGGAAAGGTACAGTAACAGGCAAAGCCACAAATTCAGGAGAGAACAAGATATGCTCTGGCTGGAATTATATAAGTTTCGCAAGGATACTAGAGGGCAGGTGATCTAGCAAAGGGTGGATATGTTTTTTAGGATGGATTGTATGTGTAAGTCCTGTTGAACACATGCTGTACATTTAACAGGAAAGTCTGTGTATATGTAATTTCACACAACTGGTAAAGTTCCTAAGTTTTCAAATTTGAACCATAAATAAAAAAATAAAAGAGCTTTTTTTAAAATATTTTATTTTGTGCAGGAAATTCTTAACAATATTAGCTTGTGGCTATTGTTTAGAACAGAAACCTGCAAAGTTTTAAGTGGCTAGTTGAATTTAAAATGTTAGATTCGCAATTCAAATGCATGCATAAAGGAGAAAATTCCAACATATGGAACCCATCCTCATATTTAGTTTCATTAAAGAAAAGTGAGTCAACATGAAAAAACACAAAGCCTTCAATAAACTTTTCAGACAGGTCTATCTACTCATCATTTAAGTCAAATTTTTCGAATGCTGAGATTACGTACGGCAATCTGTCTTTAAATGACCAAGTAAGAATAAAATAAAATGGAACTGTCCAGCACATCTCTATGTGTGGAATGCAAAAATACTTTAAAAGGCTCATTTTTATTTTAATTTGAATGATCTGTTGTAGGTTTAAAAAAAAAAAAGAAACACGCCCTTGCAGGTGCATAGTGGAGTTTGGAAAATAAAATGGTTACATTTAACATGCTGATACAATAAAAACAAGAATGCATCAATAATAATGATAAAAAGGCAGATGGCCAGACATATCAAAATGATGTAGCAGAGTTGGAATCCGCTAAAAGAAAAAAAGAGATTCCCTATGCCCACTACTGTCAATAATACAAACAATGTCTGCATCTGATGCCATTTATATCAACAACTGATGCACATTCTTGGCTGTAACACATGTTCATTAATGCTGCTCTTAACCTTAAAACCTACAAATCTCCACCTTTTATTAATAGTAGGCTCTGTTAAGCAATCATTTTCAAAGTGCTGGGAAAAAGATCTTAAGTCTGACATAGTACATACAGTATGACTGTATACTGTATGATTCACATTTTTTCCGGAAACATTTGCCCTTGCTTCAAATTAGGCACAGGAAACTCTCAACATTTTAGCAGATTAATAACCAGAGTAACGTTACTCATTGGCATTGCAGCTATTTCTATAAGATGAAGGATAATTTATAGTGCTACAACAGTACAAGGAAAAACTTAACATTTACAAAATATTGCCTAGTGGTTATGACTTGTGTATTTTCATTATTATTATTTTTTTGGCTTTGTACTGTGTGTCTTTTCTGGGGTTTATAACTCAGGTATTCTGAGTTTTAAGTCAAGTTTGATGTTAAATGCATTTTTGAAGAACTGATCATTTATTAGCATTTTGCTGTGACATCATTTTGTTTTTTCTGTGGCCACTGCCATTTTGTAGATCCCATTGCCATGACACAGATCCCAGTTGCCAGGTGTGTGTCCTAACATTCATGACATCAAGGGGTCAGTTAGGTGAGGGGTTTAGAGTTCATCTCGGTAGCCAATTTGTTTCTGAGTTAGCAGATAAACATTACAATCAAAAACTTTCTAACTTTTGTTTTTAACTTCTTGCTCTTGTTTTTGCATTCTGAGTTTTGGTTTTGTTTCCAGTTTGTTTAAAAAATTGGTTTGTCTTTTGTTTCTGACCTTGGCTTATTTTTTTAACTATGCGTTTCTCCCAGTCCATTACATACAAATATTATTGTTTCCCTGTAGGATCAGTACACGAGTTGAGATTTGAAGGTTACCAAAATAGTACTGTCTTCTACATGCTTTTTGGTAATTTATCACACGTACTGTATCTATGGTGAGATAATTAGCCTAATTTTGACAAAAACAGACCATTCAGCCCAACAAGCTTGCAAATCATGTTCCTCTAATTTTTCTAAAATAACATTGAGTCAAGCTTTGAGGGTTCCTAAAGTTCGACACTCTACAATACTACTTAGTCATTTTCACCTCAATGTACCCTTCAAGGTACTAATTCTATTTACTTCAATCATATCACCTTTTAATCTCCAATTGCTTAAGATGTAAAGGTTCTACTTCTTCAGTCTTTGCTCATAGCTCATATCTCATAGTCGTTCAATCAGCCTTGTTGCTCTTGTCTCACTACTCGTATGTCATTTGTATTATGCAAACCAAAAGTGCACACAGTGCTCCAGGTGATGCCTCACTCATGAGTTATATAGTTCATGCATGACCTCTTTTGTCTTACTGTACATATTGTGGCATATAACTTTAGTCTTCTTAATGGTGTTTACATTGTCTGGATGTACATTAGACAGTAAAGAGTCCATTATAACCCATGGGTTCTTTTTGTGAACATCACTTCCAAGTTTCAAACCTCTGACTGTGTACTTAGATTTAACATTCTTACTATCTACTGTATGTCCAAACATGTGTTATTTCTCTGTTCATTTCTAATGCTTATCTGCCAATTCACCAAGTTTAGTATCATCTGCAAACTTAACCAACTTGTTATTTATTTTGTTTTCCAAGTCAAGTCAGTTTTGTTATGTGTACGTAGCACAATGAAATTCTTATCTGTATGCCTGCTCAGAACAGCTGACAAAATTACAATTCCAAAAATAAATAAATAATTAAACAAGTATGTATAGGCTGTAAAATCCTTACAGCTATATACAATGTATATAAATATATTTGGCAAGTGTGTGTGTTTGTATTTATTGTGGAGCTATCTCAGACACAGACAGGCAGGAGACAGATTTTGCCACACTACACCCATTTATTTGCAATTGGGGAGCATTTCACCCTGCTCCCCACAGCACAGTGCGCCAATCATGACACAACACAATTCAGCCCCTTCTTGCCGCCAGTCCTTCTCCCTCCACTTTGTCCTTTTTCTCCCGACTCTGGCCAATGAATAGTGGGGATTTGCCTCTTTTTATAGGGCATCCAGAAGGACTCCAGGTGCCCAACGAGCTTCTTCCAGCCACACTTTTGGTTGTGGTGGAAGTTTGGCCACATTACACTCTGGAAAGGTCCATGCGCCCTGCCATGGGTTCCAATAGGGTTAAGCTCCTATGCTCATGACATGTGGCCCTGCTGGAAACCAACGGGGGCTGCCCTCTGTCGGCCTGGGGGAGAAACGGTCCTAAAAATACTCTCTTTCCCAGCCCATGCATGTACACGGTTTGAGAGTTGTGATATTTGTTCTTATGACTGACTGTTCAGCAACCATGCAACTTGTAGGTAGAAACTATGCATGGTTCTGTACAGTTTGCCAGAAGCAATGTGTGAGAAAAGTCTTATATTGTTGATTTTCTAAGGTAGCAAGTATTGTATATGACCTGAATAGAAGGCAGCTGGGTGGCTGTAGTTTTTATTTATTAACTAATTGTTTAATGATGCACGGGTAATAATTGTAATTACCATTTTATAATCTGAAAACTCTGTAAGTTTTTTATATGGCTATGTAATTTATGTAGTACTTGAAACATTTTTAAACTTTTACTTATTATTTTGTTTTGCTTTGCATTACTTTCATGATTGTTTTCTGGATATAAAGATGAATAAAAAACTTAAAATAACTGATTTGCTAGTCCTTTCACTGAAGTCCCCACTCAATGCCAAGGTGTGAAGTTCTTTAACTTCTAGCAGTCAGATCCAATCTAAAAAATGTATCTTTGTTTTGCATTTTGGAGATTTTTCTCCATTTAACCTTATCTTTGTTCTTTAATGTACTGCTAAGTTGACTCTACTGTCTTTATCATGTGCATTTGATAAATTGCTTGAATCTGGACATCCCGTAATGCTGTATAGCTCTACAAAAAAAATGCTGTGACAGTCTTTATACGGAATAAAGCCTAACTGAGCTTTGTGTGTATGAAAATAAAAGAGCCCGCAATTCTTTCATCTGTTATCAAGTCTTAGTTAAGTGAAGCTGGGAATCATAAATAAACTGGCAACTGGAAATTTCTTTTGTATAGTAGTTTCCTGGAAAGATTACAGCACAGTGGCAGAAATATGATATACTTACATAAATAATCTGGGAAGCTAGAAGTATTTCGGTTACAGTGCAATTGCATTTCTCATATTTCCCCTTCATCTTTCAAACCACAGATATCTATGTTCTCAGGTCCGGCTTGTTTACAGTATGCCAGTTTTACTGGGTAATATTTGCACCTCTTTCATACCTAGTTCTATGAAACCTTCAGGTGTATTAGCAGATTAGATGATAAGTGGCTGAATTGACCAATGGGTGGTCATAAAGATAGAAACATTAGTCATAAAGGAAATTGCAGGGTTACAGCAGCAGACAAAAATACACATATAACAAGGATTATAATATTCTGAAGTATGTTAGCAAGGTAGAAATACACATATAGCAAGATTAACTTAATTAACAAATTGTAGGCATTTATTAAGTGTAAAGTGATTAGAATTACACATAAATATCTTACAATATTACAGTACATGATGTCATTTACTGGCACAGTATATTGCACATAGTGGCATTATCTGTTCAGATGTCTGCTAGACCAGGTCAGTAACATTCAGCAAACAGGGAACAATACCTCCTTGGCTGAGTACTGTCTCAATATGGAGCCTCTAAATTAAGGGTAGAAATGCCCTTTCCTAGATCTCAGTGGAGCAGTGCAGTTTTCTCAGTCTTTTACTAAATGTGCTCCTCTGTTTAGACAAACAGTCATACTGAGGTGAGAGTAATTGTCCAGAATAGTTCCTGAGTGACCTCTGTTCTACCACCTCCACCAGCAAGTCCAGCCTAACTCCCAAGACTAAACCACATTTATAATCAGTGTATTTTGTCTGTTTGCATCACCTACACTAATGCCATTTCCCTGGCACACTGACCAGTACAGAGAAATCATACAATTTCACGTGGTTCTGCTGAAGAGTCACATGAGAAAACTGAAGCAAATGAAGAAAACTATTTTTCATAAATACATATATTTCATTTTCTTTTAAATATGATTCTACCTTTTAATTCCATTGTCCTGTCTTTTAGCCCCATTCATTATCTATTTGAAAAAACATAAATATCTTTTACTATTTTTGTAGATTTATTGATAAGGAGTTATAAGTAAAAATCTTTGGTGTATTGAAAGGATGCTTGTTACTTTGAAATTGAAAGCTGATTATTCTTCTGTTTGAAAGGTAGATGGGTAAAACACTGGCAAGCTAAAATAACTGGATATTTGTTTTTATTCCTGGTTATATTTCAGTCAACAAGTTTTCTGTGCAATGGTAACATATTCTCTCACTGTTAAATGTAGTATTCGTCGTACACACAGCCAAAGGATATGCAGCTGTAAAAAGTGTATGCTATGCTTAAATAATGATTCTTCAGTCTTAATATAAATGCTGCGGCTGCTAGGACACTTGCAACATTTGTACAGAGCTCACCCTGTAGCTAAAGGCTTTCCCTCCTATGCTAGGAACTATTCTTGGAATTTAAAGGATTCCTCCATTCCTCACGTTGTCCGCCCTGGCCTGTAGATGGTAATATGTTTTGCAAGGTAAGTGATGGAGATAATTTACAACTTCTGATGCCTCTAATGCACTCCTTTGTGCATCAATGAATCTTTAAACTAAATATGGAACTTAACTCCAGTTCAAATGGTAAGTGTCATGTTCAGTACATGCTTTTTTTGTTTTAATTTGAGTTATTCGGGTGATGCTGCAGATGGTTATAATTAGAATTAAATGTATAGTGGTAATTGAATGGTTTGAGCATCCTGACCATAAAAGCATTACCATAATAAATTTAAAGTAGATGCGTAACTGAGTTTTACTGTGCCCTTCAGATTGGGATTCCACTTAAACTTTATGATGTGCACCCATTTCTGCTGAAGTAAGTTCTAGTATCCTGGAACCTTCCGTTAGCAGATTAGAAAATGGGTGGATGGATAGACAGAGGGATAGCCACTGGCTATTCCTTCCATGGTTTGTGGCTGGAAATGCAGTCACAAGTGTGTACTGATACAAATGATTAAAAATGCACTACCTAAATGTATTATCTAATTTTTTTAGATTGTATTGGTGCTTTTAGACTATTTCCGTGGTTTTACTGTAAGTAAACAGTCCCTTTTAGAGAAGTGTCTGATTTGATGCACTCTCAAAAAATAAATTCTTGGGACACAGTTGGGACAACAATGCAACTTTAAAATACTGTATAAGGCAGATTTATTTTTCCAGTCTGTTTTCAGATTGCTCCATCTTAATTTTTGTGCCCTCTTCAGAGGATTTTTGTGATGCAGCTCTCACGTGCACAGAATGAATAAAATATCTTCTTTTTGATCCACTACTTGACAAACCACTTTTGTCAAATACAGCTGTCGTTTATGACATTCATCCTAGTCCATTACAAGTATTGTTTTTGGTTAGCAAGAGCATTAAATTCAATGTTATACATAAAATGATCACAATAACTACAAAAATAAATACTAGCCTAGCTCTCTGTTAAAAAAAATTAAAGTAATTCACAATTCGGCTCATGTGAAGACTGGAAAGGCGATCCAACAGAGCTCAGAATAAAACCAAGAAAGAAAACAGATTTAGTTAGATTGAGAATCATTTAATATGTAACTGTCCATCCACCCAATTTATGAAACATTACAGGATTGGTCTGTGAAATGGCACACTCTTGCAGGCTGCTGCACTGCAAGAAATTAAATCTAAGCAAAAGAAAAGTATGTATGTCATGACATTAAATATTGTTTTCCTTATTGTCTTATCAAAAAACTTGTAGTCATGACTTTTTAGCTTACTTTAAGAAATCTTATCAGAAAATTTTGCTTACTCCGTTAGCAGATATTTTTGCTAAATAAAAGCAAAACAACTCCCATTTAAAGTTATTTTTGCCCATTTTTTGTACATACAGTTTTTAAAGAGTATTTTCCTGCATACAGGGCTAATTTTCAGTTTCCAGTTAACCTAACATGTATGTGTTTGATACAGCATGTGGTTGTAAACTACAATACCTGGGGAAAACTCTTATGGTCACAGACCGAAGTTAGGATGCTAATCAAACTCAAATCGCTGGCCTTGGTCTTGTGCCAACATTCTAATCTGTAACATAGACTATATATTACTACAGAGAAACACATTTGATTGTAAATGTTTTTCCTGTGTTGCAAAAAAATGTAATGACAATGTTATTGGTTAATTACATGGAATACTTTTGCTGTGGACTAATGTTGTCAATATTAGGATTTCTTATTTTATTTATTATTTGTTTTGAAATGCTGTGGCATGATTTGAAGCAAGTCATTCATGCAAGACCTACTACTAATATATAAAAGACATTTTGTAAAAATAAATGGAACAGAAACAAAATACCTCCTAAGGTATAATCTATGATGGCTTTGACCAGCAGGAATCAATTGATGGTGCACTACCTGCTTTGGTTAAACAACTCTCAGCTAGTACATTAAACAGACAGAATTAAGTTATTTTAAAAATCCAGAATGCACCAAAAATTTTCTTCGTTTCTTAGAAAACCCAAACAAACACCGGTGTCTCTTTCCATCCACAAGTGAAGTGCAGGAGTAGCCCACTAAATTGTATCTTGAAGCTCAGACTTCAGTAAGGATTATAAAATTATACCTTTTGAATTTGTGTGGTTGTTTACCTCTGGATACTGCCATCTTTCTTACGTTCAGATTATTTGGCAACCCTAAATTGGCCCCACTTTGAGGATGAGTTTAGGTGTGAATGGCTTCACAAATGGACTGGCACCAGATCCAGGACTGTTTTCTTACTCTGAGCCTGATGCTGCCAGAATAACCTTTGGTTTCCTGTGAAATAGATTAAGCTAGTTTGAGCATGATATGTTTGTAAAGTTAATTTTTACATCTTTAGGAGGAGGACAAATTTATGTGTACACAGGTAAAACATGCTAACTTAAAAGTAATATTGAAAAGACCAAAACCAAAGACCTTGGAGTTCTGAAGCAGCAGTGCTAATTTCTGTGAAACTATGCCTGCCATTTTGAATCCTGAGAGCCTTGTTATAGAAGACAGAAAGGTTTAGAGATGCTAGAAGGAGTGTTTTACTAAACTTATAAAATGACTGTAAAGACAATCATTTTGTTCTCTGGATACCAATCAAAGGAGCATTATTTAAAGGAACATTACTTAAATACGTCGAATGCTTTCTTCATTTCTCAGTTGACCTTAATGAAACACATGCTCCTAACATGTGGTAATGCACCCCAATACTTAAAAGCTTTAATCCCAATGTACTGTAAATGCAAACTGTTGCCAGATGACAGTGTTTATGGTCCTTCGTGGCAAAGGAAATTGCTGCTCAGCTTCATTTATATATGGCTAGGATGTTAAAGATTTATACTGCAAAACATTTCATTAATGACTAGTCAATTAGTCCCTGTACACAAACACCTTGATTAATTCAATTCCATATTTAGCTAATTGTCTAATTCAAAAAATGAAACACAAAAACGGTTCTAATTTTCGATTTCTAAATTGAATCTATATTAAGGCAGACCTGTATGATTTCCATATTTTAGTACCACTGGTATATGTTTATTTATTTATTTATTTCATTTTAAAGCATATAAAAGGGTTTGGTGCATGCTGTACATGATTTAAAAACAATCTTATTAAAGGCTGTGCATCCAGCAAAAGATTTCCAAGGGCAATGACAAAGTTTAGGTCACTCCTAAAGCAGAGATCCACACTAAATATTATTAACGACCATAATATTTCTATAGCATATTTTTATACATAGGATGTTGCTCAATGTGCTTTACAAGAAAATAAAAACAAATTCAAATAGGTAAGAATAATTATGAATAAGTAATTAAAGATATGAGCCTGCATAACATATACTGTATGCATATAATTAGTAGAAAAGAAGAGTCCTTATATAGAATTTTGTTTTGTAAGTAAGATGACAATGTCAGGTGGCAAAAAAGCAAAAAAAAAAGAAAGCTAGAAAATAACCAAAAACAGGGGTATTAAATTGATGACAACCCACGTCACAAATGGTGCAGAGATTGTATCATGGCTAACGTGTCCACTTAAGAAACAGGCCAGGAAGGTCTATCTAGAGGCTAATTCTCTTTTGTCTGGTCACTTGGGTGCTGCACTTATCCCATGATATGAAGCATTCAGAGTCTAAAGCTGGGAGCTGGGGTGATGATCTTGCCCTTTAAGGGCTATACTGGGGCTCACAGTTGCAAGGACATGAAGAACCAGTTGCAGGATGTCCAGTCTAGTGTTTGTGTGGACAGATTCAGAAAATGGTTTCCTATTAAGATATAGTTTGTTGTTTGTTATTCCAAGGATTAATAAAATAATAGTGGGGGGTAATACTTTTAGTTACGGGGCCACAGAACTGTGGAATGGTCTGCCTGTTACTATAAGAGATGCTTCTTCATTCGCAGGTTTTAAATCCCACCTGAAGATTCACTACTTCAGTTTAGCATATCCTGACTAGAGCTGCTGATTAACTACACAGACTGCATCTCTGTTGTTAGTGATTAGCACTAAAACATAAGTAATATGATAGTTATCATTTGCTACTAACCCTCACCTATTCTTTTTCTCTTCTCTGTACTCAAATGTGGCACTTGGTGCCATTGCCCTACTGCCAAATTGTTTGCCTGCCTATGGAAACGTCATCTCTGATAAATGAGCACTGGACTCATCGGGTAGAAGGGTCCTTCCATCAGATTGGCTGGACTAGCATTGACTCAGCTGTGGAATGGCAAGCAAGGGCGAGGCAACTTGCTGGCCGAGGTCTCCAGGACTCTGAACAAATCTGAATCCTCATATGTGATATAATCTACTCTTGCATTTTGTTCTGTATTTGTACTATTACTATTGCATTGTATTCCTGAGGTGGCAATGATAGATTAGTCATCTAGATCTTTCAACAGGATTACTGGTCTCCAGTTCTGTGCATTGTATTGTATTGACCTCATTTTTTGACACCCATTGCATGCACAGTCTACTTGCAAAAGGGTCTTTCTCTGAATTGCCTTTCTTGAGATTTCTTCCATTTATTCCCTAAGGTTTTTTGGGGAGTTTCTTCTTGTCTTCTTAGAGAGTCAAGCCTGGGAGGATGTCAAAAAACAGGGCCTGTTAAAGCCCATTGTGGCACTCTATTTTTGGATTATACAAAAAATAAATTGTTGCTGTTGTTGATATACAACCAGCATGTCCACTGAGTAGCAGTGTAAGTATTTATTGTCTTTGTGCTGACAAATGTTTTATGGGGCCTAGAAGAGACCTCAACAGAGATTTAAAGCCAACTTGAGCCAGAAATATGAGTATAGATTTGAAGTTAAAAGTTTACTTGTGAGAGGAAAAGCGGAAGCACAGAGCGGATCAGCAAGTGGAAGCACAGAGCGGATCAGCAAGCGGAAGCACAGAGCAGCGGCATCTCCCACAAGCACGTAGCCCTTCGCAAGCACCCGAGCAAGTTCACCTGAGGTAAAGACGGCAGCTGACCAGTAGAAATAACCGGCAGTGAGAAATTAAAGTCGATCGCTCAGCAGGTAGTGGAAACTTAAAGCCGACGGTCTCTTAGTGATTCAGCTGAACACGGAAAGTACCGAAGCATCTATAAAAACGGCAAAGATGACTTCAACACTTAACGTAAGTTCTGTCTGCTCTCTGCCCGTCGAGGGCACATTTATATGTTGTGTGTCCTGCAGTATGTACAGTTCTGGTTTTCCGGCCAACAGTGTAGATAGCTTCACCTGCCAAAAGTGTTTAGTTAATTTAGAATTGGTCGGGAAAATACGCGAATTGGAGGACAGCGTTAGGAATCTGATAGCGATTAGGCAAACCGAAAATTGGATCAACTCGGTTTGTTTAGGAAATTCAGCTACTTCTGATTCGGCTTCAGTCTCTCCAGGTCCCACTGTAGTCAGTGCATGGCTGAAATTAGCAGCACCAATTCAGCCACAGGGCGAGTGGGTAACAGTAAGACGGGGGTCTAAGAATCCAAAATGTAGTCCCCCGGCACCCAGGTCACCAATTCGGACCCAGAACAGATTCTCAGCTCTTCGCAGCGTGCCTGTGGAAACTGAGAATAATAAAGTGCTCGTAATTGGCGATTCCATAATGCGGAATGGTAGAATTCCAAACTATGTTAAACCAGCAGTTAATGTTAAGTGCCTTGCAGGGGCCAAGATTTCTGGCATAGAGGCCGCATTGGACCGTGTCGCCTACGATGGAATATCTACCTTATTGCTGCATGTCGGCACTAATGATATTTATTTACAGCAATATGAGGTATTAAAGAGAAATTCCCTTCACTGCTGGCTAGAAACCTGGTGTGCAAATAAAAGCATAGCGTTTGTGAACAATTGGGATGATTTTTGGGAAAGGCCTGGATTTTTCAGAAGAGATGGTCTTCATCCTAACTGGAGGGGATCTTATGTATTATCCCAAAATATGGCAGCAAAACTGCCTGGTTGACTGATTAGAGCACCATCCAGGCCACAGTCATGTGATCTTAAATCACAGGCTGTTGTTTATCCCACCTGTTATTTTCCTGAAGCTGTTACCCATAATCCCTGTTGTGGGGCATCCAGTAAATTTAGTCTTGATACAAACCTTAAATTAATTGATAACCAAAAAATAAGGTGTATAATTAGACCAAGGGTTAAAACCAGACCCTCCACCAGGGGCATCTGTAATAGAAATTTACTTCAAATTAAAACAAAAAATATATCACCAGTTCAGAAAGAACCATGCAGTTTTAAATGCTGTTTATTGAACATTCGCTCTCTTGGCACTAAAGCTGTTTTGGTAAATGATTTTATATTAAGTACAAAAATCACTGAAACCTGGCTTAGTAGATGTGACACTGTTTCCCTAGTTGAGGCGTCACAAGATGGATACTCGTTCCTTCATAAGTCTAGAGATTCTGGTCGAGGAGGAGGCCTTGGAATAATTCATTGTAACAAAATGCAAATCACTTCTAAAAATTTAGGCAACTTTACATCCTTTGAGGCATTCATTTTAAATATTAAAACAGATTCCAACACAATTATAGTGCTAGTCTACAGACCACCAGGGCCATATTCATTGTTCATGACTGAATTTAGCAACCTTCTGTCTGATTTGGCTATAAATTATGATCACGTAGTTCTGATGGGGATTTTAATGTACACATTGATGTGGAAACTGACACTTTTAGCAAATGTTTTACTTATTTGTTAAATTCAGTAGGATTTTGTCAGATTGTCAAAGGTCCAACTCATAATCATAACCACACATTAGATTTAATTATAACTTACAAAGTTGAAATTTAAATATTACTCCATTAAATGAAGTTATTTCCGATCACTTCTTAATTATATTTGATTTAGACCTGCCCTTGCCAACGCACTCACAGATTAAAACAAAGGCAGTGCGACATCTAGATTGTAATTCTGCTTCAAAATTTATAGATACCTTGAGTAAGTCGAGTGTAATTGTGGAAAACCATTTAGATCAGTTAACATCAAATGTAAACATGGAAAACAATTTAGATCAGCTAACATCACATTATAATGTGACCTTGAGAGATGCTCTGGACACAGTGGCTCCCTAAAAAAAAGTGATCAAAGCACATAGAAACTCTCCCTGGTTTAATGAAAACACTCGCGCTCTTAAATTAGAGTGTCGAAAACTGGAGCGCAGATGGAGAACAACAAAGCTACATGTCTTTCAAATTGCATGGACAGAGAGTGTTAATAAATATAAAAAGCCCTCTTTAAAGCTCGCTCAGAATACTATTCTACATTAATAGATAGCAATAATAAAAATCCTCGGTACTGTTTAGACAGTGGCTAAATTAACAAATGGGAATTCAGATCAACAGTGCAAAATACCAACAGATATTAGCAGTACAGACTTTATGAACTTCTTCAATGAGAAAATTAAAAATATAAGATCCCAGATCTCAGCATCACAGTACAAACCAAATACTAGCTTAGCAGACCCTGTCTCACATTGCATTCAGCACTTTAATAATCCTGTAACTGAGCAGGAAGTCTTAACTTTAATTACTAAAATGAAGCCCACTACTTGTTCCCTAGATCCAGTGCCAACAAAACTAGTAAAAAGTGCCATGGATGTTTTTGCAGCGCCTATTCTAACCATTATCAATAGTTCATTACTGCATGGCACCATACCTGATGCACTAAAAGTGTCAGTCATTAAACCATTACTTAAAAAGTCAGACCTAGACCCACACATACTAAATAATTATAGGCCTATTTCAAATTTACCGTTTCTCTCTAAAATACTAGAAAAAGTAGTCACCAGTCAGCTTCAGTAACACCTTAGGCATTACAATTTATTTGAGAAACTCCAGTCTGGTTTTCACACTAGTCATAGTACAGAAATGGCACTAACACGGGTTGTAAATGACATTCTGATATCCTCTGATGAAGGAAACTCCACTGTAATTGTGTTCTTAGACTTAACACTAGAATTACCAGAGCCTACGAAAAACTCGTAAATCCGTCCCACCTTAAATCGCTTCTTAAAATCGTTCACAGCTCTCCACCAGCGTCTTTTGTCATCTAAATGTGCTGATAAAAATCAGGCTGCAAGCAGCCGGCTATTCCATCCCCCCGATGACTAGAACGTACACAAACTTCTCCCAGCTCATGCCTTGATTGATTTTCTGGGAGTGAAGTGGAGTTTTAGAGTGGAAATAATAGATCATTGTTTGGAACACACAAATTGCGCTTTTATTCAAAAATATAACTGCAGAAACAAAAAGCCGCGTTAACATGCAACATTGACACTCATTTATTATGATTGTCTCCGTGGCGCAATAGAATGAGCTGCTGACTGAGAATCAAAAGGTTTCGAGTTTGATCCTGCACCACTCCGTTTTGAGAAGTAAACTGCTCTTAGTCTTACTATTTTAGAATAAAAACTTACATTTGATTTCAGTCTGTAACAGTCGGTGTCATTTATGAAAAGGTTAGCTTTGTTTTTTTTTAGTCAGTTTTATTATCTCAGCCGCATTCACGAGCCCAAACTCAACCCAAACCCCCCTTCTAACACTGCTGTTTTCACATAGACGCGCTGTAACAGAGGTAAACTCAGCTCCCTTCTACATCGCAGCAAGAATGCACATACCATTGCTTGCATACTAATGTGTAAGCAGGCACTTTTCATGGCATTACACACATTTTTGAGTATGCCCTCTGCACACTACTTGTGACTTTAGGCTTTAGGAAGTAAGTAAATAAATAAAGGCAAATCGTGTCAAAAAATGATTTCTTCAAAACGTTCAATGTTATTTATTTCTGCAGTTATATTTTTGAATAAAAGCGCAATTGTTGTGTTAGATTTGTAGCTTTTGTGAAAGTATTTGTTTGATACTTCAGGCTTCATACATTATATAGTTTATGCCTACATTTTGTCATCTACTAGTAGAATATAAAAAACGTTTCTGTTTTAACAATGTGTTTATACAGATTACTGTAGAAATGGAACAGACATGAAATGTGTGTGTTCCAAACAACAATCTATTATTTCCACTCTAAAACTCCACTTCTCCCAGAAAATCAATCAAGGCATTAGCTGGGAGAAGTTTGTGTACGTTCTAAGTCATCGGGGAGATGGAATAGCCGGCTGCTTGCAGCCTGATTTTTATCAGCACATTTAGATGACAAAAGACGCTGGTGGAGAGCTGTGAATGATTTTAAGAAGCGATTTAAGGTGGGACGGATTTCCGAGTTTTTTCGTAGGCTCTGGTAATTCTAGTGTTAAGTGCAGCATTTGACACCATTGACCATTCTATTTTACTGCACAGGCTAGAAAACGATGTTGGGCTTACAAATCGATTCCAATTTGTACAGAAATGTGCTGACAGTACTCCATCATTATACACAGAAGTTCAATATGGTGTCCCGCAGGGCTCAGTACTGGGACCTTTACTGTTTTCACTTTACATGCTTCCACTGGGATCTTTCATTAGGAAACATAATGTTAATTTTCACTCTGTATGCAGATGACACCCAGTTATACCTTTCATTTAAATCAAGTCGTTTCTCCGATGTTGTCTTTAATTAGTTGTGTTAGTTAATTAAAGGAGTGGATGAATGAGAACTACTTGTCTTTAAATACAGATAAAACAGAGATGTTAATTGTAGGAGGGAATGACGCTGATCACAACAATATTTTGTCATCATTTAACTCAGTTGGAATCCCAATTAATTTTACTGAATCAGCCCGCAATCTAGGAGTTATCTTTGATTCTAGCATGTCATTTAAAGCACATATTATAAAGTTGTCCAAAACATGTTTCTTCCATCTTAAAAATGTTAGAAAATTAAGGCGTTTTCTAAATAAACAGGATTCTGAGAAATTAATTCATGCATTTATCTCTAGTAGGATTGACTACTGCAATTCGGTGTTCACTGGCTGTTCAAACTGTTCTCTATACAGCCTCCAGTTAATCCAAAATGCGGCTGCAAGAATTATTACAAGAACAAGGAAACATGAACACATAACTTCAGTTCTTAAATCTTTACACTGGCTCCTGGTTTAGTTTAGGGCAGATTTCAAAATCCTCCTTTTAACATATAAAGCATTAAATGACCAAGGTCCGGCTTACTTGTCTGAACTTATCATGATATCAAACCTGAGCGCACATTAAGATCTCAAGATGCCGGTATGCTTATGATTCCAACGATTAATAAAATAACAGTGGGAGGTCGAGCTTTTAGTTACAGGGCCCCTAAACTGTGGAATGGTCTTCCTGCTTCTATAAGAGATGCCCCTTAGGTCTCAGGCTTTAAATCCTGGCTGAAGACTCACTACTTCAGTTTAGCATATCCTGACTAGAGCTGCTGATTAACTGTACAGACTGCATCTCTGTTGTTAGTCATTAGCACTAAAACATAAGTAACAGGATAGTTATAATTGAATACTAACCCTCACCTATTCTGTTTCTGTTCTTGGTACTCAAATGTGGCAATTGGTGCCACAGCCCACCTGCCTATGGTAAAGTCATCCCTGATGGAGGATCACAGGAATCATGGGAAAGAGGGGTCCTTTCTTCGGATTGGCTGGCCCAACACTGTTTTAGCCGTGAAATGGCCAAATGGGGGAGGCAGCTTGATGGATGAGGTCTCCAGGACTCTAAAAATATCCAAATCTTATTATGTGATATCATCTACTGTTAAATTCTGCTATGTACTTCTAAAATTTATATTTTTATGCTGTATTAAGGATTTGTTCTGTTCTGTGTATTGTATTGTATTGACTCCCTTCTTTTGACACCTACTGCATGCCCAACCTACCTGGAAAGGGGTCTCTCATTGAACTGCCTTTCCCAAGGTTTCTTCCATTTTTCCCTACAAGGGTTTTTTTGGAAGTTTTTCCTTGTCTTCTCAGAGAGTCAAGGCTGGGGGCTGTCAAGAGGCACGGCCTGTTAAAGCCCATTGCGGCACTTCCTGTGTGATTTTGGGCTATACAAAAATAAACTGTATTGTATTGTAAAAGAAGAAAGAGAGAGTAGGAGAAGGTGAAAATGCAGTGCTGTGATTTGGAAATTGGGCAACTGAAGGTCGTGTAAGTTATGTAAGGGGGTACAGGAATTTTTTAATTACATTCTTTGCATCTTTGTTTTATTTAACAATACTTATCTATCTATCTATCTATCTATCTATCTATCTATCTATCTATCTATCTTCTTCCTTCTTTCAGCATTATTGTGGGTATGGAGAGACGCCAGAAGGGTGCTCACTAATTACATTGGTCGCTCATAAATGGTAATTGTTATGCTAAGACTGTAAACAGGAATAAACTGTTCAATCTGTCCAATTCTATAGCAAGGTAAAGCTGGAAGAGACTATGTATCATAAATGTGTAAACTATAATCTTGGAAAAAATACAGGTTGAGGGAAAGTTTTTAAAAAATCTGTCTTGTATTAGCAAACACAAATGAGAAGTTAATTGATTACAACCAGGAATTTGTAACTTACTAAATTATTTATTTAAACAAAATACTGTAAACTGCTGCTTCCAAAAAGAGTAGCAGTGGAGAGAACAGATGATACATTTCTTACTTCATCTACTTCATGTGGTCTGAGAGAAAGTGTGCTACCAAATCATTAATTACAGACCTCTTTTCTGATATTGTCTAATCACTGTTCACATAATTATGTAGGTTTGTATCTACTGTGTTTATATGAACTTAGATGGCCAATGAATGGGCCAGCAATAAAATATGTTACCTTTTTAAAATGTGTGCAAATCTACACACACATATTTCTCAATATATTTTAATTTACACTTTATTGTTTAATGTTTGTTCATTTATATACTGCCTCAGTTTCCAGGAACAACAGATTATTCATTTATTAAATTTTTAATGTTAAACTATTTGTGAACAGTTGTGTTTTGGGAGGAAATGACAATCACTGTTTCTTTTAAACTCCTCACTAAAAATGAAGGACAGTTCCAATTCATTTCCTTATTTTTTCACATATTTCTCATTAGTCTATATTTAAATAAACACCAATTCAACATCATGCTGTCACAGTTACAAGAAGCCTATTTCCCTTTTTCAGTTCATTGTCCTGCTCTGTGACCCCATTCCATTGTAGTTATTCATAGTCCAGATTCAGTCCAAAGATCTGTATTTTTATCTGTGAGTTTCCATTCTTCCTGTACAGTACTTCTATCTTTTTTAAACTGTGTAATCTTTAATTTCATTCATACAGCATATTTGTACAGAGTTGATTCAGTGTGTCGCACAACTCAAAGAGCGCAAATAAAAGAGTGTCTTACAACTTTCTTATTTATTACTAGTTACTTATGCAACACATGGCATGTTTTACTCATCTTCAATTTTTTTTGGACTATATTTCCTTTTTGCTCACCCCACCCACTACAATGTCTTTAATTATTTATTTCTCCTGGCATTCTGCACATAAAACATTTTGACTCTCAATATGCATTTATAGACTCCTCCTACAAATGGCTAAATATGTTGGTAGTGTCTCTTGTAAACTCATCCATTCTGTATCTTTATTTATATTTTTAGCCCTTTTTCTAATTCTTGACCAAGTGTTTTTTCTCTGTACTGCCACAGAATAAAAATTCAGTATGGTTCTAGTAAAATCTACATATAGTCTTTGTTAGGAAATCAAAAGCAATATGTTTGTCCTTATTATTTAATCTTTCTCAGAATCACTTTATTATACTTAACTCTCTCTATTTTTTTCAATCATAATACTAATATTTTAACATGTACTGTATATCTAAAGGCGCTACCACAGTGCAATGATTAGTGCTCGCAGATCCTAGGCGTAAGTCTTCTGTGTGGAGTTTACATTATATCCAATGTGTCTGTTTCTTCAAGTTCTTTTGTTTGTTCTCCAAGTTCTGTTGTTTGCTTGTTTTTTTGCATTCCCAAAACATGAGTGTTAATTTATTTAACAAGGTTATTTGGCTTAATTGTGAGTCTGTGCATATGAAAGACTGCTGAATGTTCAAAAGCTGCCTTCTGCCATTGCATACAATTTTGCCAGAACAGGCTCTGCCCCAACAATACCAAACACCCATGACCCTGAAATGGATTAAACAGAGTTGAAAATGTATGTATGTATGTATGTATGTATGTATGTATAGATTTTACTCTCTTTAATCATTACAATTCTTGATACTTTCTGTTTTACTCCTGTTGTATTACACAGAGCTAGTGAAAGTGGAGGACATCCTTTTAAGAAGCACATTTTCAATCTTCACTGAATTCTGTGGTAATTCAGATCAAGCTAGTCAAATTCAGGCAGTAATGAGACAACCTATAGATTACTCTCCACAAACAGTGAAAAAATGCTGCTATATAATTCAGAATTTATATTATGCAGTATTCATACTGAAGAGAATGATAGTGACATAAAAAAAGATTCACATTAATAAAATACTTATGTCATTTTTGATCCTATTAAACAGCCATTGCGTGATGCCGGCGTTTCACCATCTGTGTCATTGTTTACGATTTTCATCTAAAAATAATGGAAGTGAATATCTATAGTTCTTTAAAAACGATAAATTTGAATGTATTAAATTTTGTAACAAGTTAACACAAATGACTGAATAAAACACATTTGCTTGTCAGATATGCCTTAATGCTTAAGCTTCGACAAATGTATGTCCCCATTAGGGTTGTTCTTGCTACGCAAAAAAACAAAAGGCACAATATTCTGTGCGCTTTGCGCTATTTGCTTCTGATATAAATTCCCATTAGCATTGGTAGGAAAACAAAAAGTATTCTGAATGAGCTTGAATCCTTTTTTTTTTCATTAAAATTTTCTTTCAGTTTTTGAATAAAGGCATAAATGATTTCTTCCCATTCCACTTTATTTTTAATGATAGACGGCTGAACCATTTAATAGCTATTTCATTTATATGCATAAATGTGTAATCCTATGCAATTCTTTTAGTGTCTATATTCCTCTGAGACTGCAAGAAATGTGAAACTCAGTATGGTTTGAAAGCTAATGATTAAAGATATAACAATCTTTGTTTATTCTTTTTGATCTAATAAAACACATTTGTGTGTAATTTATTTTAAAATGTAGTCAAAATTAATTGGGTCCAATAATGCTGAAAGTAAACTACAGCATGCAAAAATTGATTTAGGGATTGCTGCCTGGCAGGAAGCAGTATAGTCAGCTTAGCAGCACTCTTTCTCTGCGCACTGATTTATGCCAATTTATGACGCTCCTTTGATCTCAAGTTTAATACTAGATAGTGCAGAAAGAAAATAGTTCACTGCCTTCTGATGGCACTCAGTACTTTGTATAGTAATGTATATCTTTATGACTGTATATGAATTTTCACTTGCATGTACAAATAAAGGCACATAAAACAGCTGCAAGCATTGTACTACTGTATGTACATTTTTAATGAAATTTGTAGCCAAATGTTAATGTCAACTTCTTATAGCTCTTTTGCAAATAATGCATTATGTATAGTTGCCAAATGTAATTATGATTGTAGCTTGAACATAGTCACCATGATTTTATGTTATTTTCATCTGGAACACAGTGTGTATTTAGTATATTAAACACAAAATTAAATGAAAAAAATATTACATACCTTATTTCACTACATACTCTGCCTCCTCATATTATCATTGAGAGAGCTTGTCAGGTTCCTAGAGTGTGTTCTGAGTGTATCCTTGCATCTTTTTCTGGCAGGATCTTGCCTGGATCACATCCTGTAGATGGCAACTTACTGAATGTTCAAAATATTTCAAATGGTAGCTCTTCATTAGTTTTGTTCAGAGGTCTGCCCATACTTTTTAACTCATTCATGAATGCATCTAGGAAGACTGCTGACAGAGAGTGAGAGCTGAGCAGGCAACTGATATAAAGAAAATGAACAAGAGATAAAAATGATTAAACAAGTGCTTTAGGTCTACACACTTCAGCACTAACCATAAAGTAAAATGGGACTTCCACCTGCAGCTAAAGTCACTTCAGCATGCAAGCAATTCTCCCAGGTAGTGTTTAGACTTGCCAGTGCAACGTTGACGGTGTACGCGCCCAAAAAGAAGAAGCCTTTAATTTCAGTCTGTAACAGCCGGTGTAAAGTTTTGCTACCTGTAAAAAATATCTCTGAAGGGGTGTAAGCAGACTACAAATGCTAGTGAACCATGTCTGCTTGGTATCTTGTTGTCACTTGAATTTTTTGTATTCAGTTTTATTCTTGAATAAAAGCACACTTGTTTCATCATACCTTTCCAAAAGTGTTTATTTTATATTCCAGTAACCACTTGAATGAGACTGAATCTGTCTCTGCCTCTCTCGCGCGCGCACACACATTCATACATGAAAACATCACTATTTGAAAACGCTATGCCATTTGAACAGGAGTTGTCATTTGAACATGTTTTTTTTTTTCGATCTTGCCTGTACTCCGCATTATGCTGCATGATACTGAAAATATGGTGCACGATACTGAAAATGCAGACAGACTTCTTACAGTATAGGCAGGGATTCTAGTGCTAGAGAAAGGGAGACGGTGTGCTCCAAACATCACAAGAAATATTAGCTTAATTGGTTTATTTACAAGAGTCAAAAATACAAAACAAACTTAAGACCAAGCAACACCAAAGGTCAAAAAACAGTAGAATTAAGACTCACACCAAAAATATGTTATTAAAGGCTTCAGCTGCCCCACAACCTTTCCTTGAATAAGTGGGTTAAGAAAAATACACTCTTTGTACTCACCACTTTAATCATTTTAAAAAACAAAAGTTAATTCCCATGTTCTGATGGCACTCAGATGTATTTAACAATCAAAATTAAAATATACTAGCAACTGGGAGCCCAATCGAATTGGGCTACAAATTCTACGTTTGTGAAATCCATACTTTCCCTGCAAAGAATTATTTGTTTTTTTAAGTCCTTGAAATGATTTTGTTATCATGGCACTAATTTGTGCTTAAAACAGACCTTTTCGGCCTATGTAATGAAGAGCTTCCTGTTTAAACGGGGCTGCGAGATGTGAACTCAGCTTTTCGGCGCACCTCATTTGATTTTTTCCGGCAAACAAATTTTCAAAACAAACCGTATTTTACGGCTCTAATCAGAGTCGGAGTAAAAATTATGTTGGCGTGGTCATTTTAGATCTGAGAACGGCTAAAATTTAAACAATTACCGTTGTTAATACCCAGCCACCATTACTCAGTTTGCCAATAGATGTCAGAAGGACGGGTGCAAAAACCGAACTGCCCAAAGATAGATTTCAATGTACCAAGCAAATGGTGATACGTTCTAAATTACTTACAGTTCTGGCGCTGGCGAAGGGTTTAAGTCAGTCGACGATGTTAGTCCTGGAAAGTACGCCCCATCAGACCAACGTTCCAAAAACCAACTGAATTTACTGTTATCTGCTTGAATCAACACCGACTTACTATACTCGGCTGTCCAGCAGCATCACTGAAGCATTCGAACATTCTTAGCCAATCATGCAATACTGCGTCTGCGTTTACCATGTTATGTTCTAACTACAGAGGCAGAGTCCCATTGCATGTTTCTAACTTGTATTGAGTTGAGTTATTGACGCAAACACCATACATACATAGTATCAAATTATATACTGTATAAGGATTTACATTTGTGAGTTGTAATAATTGGTTCAGTGAAATACAGATACGTGATAATTATCCATCTTTGATCTTAAAATAAACAAAAAGAAAGTTCTTGTCAACTTTTAACTCAGAGGTCAGGAATATATCTTTCTATCAACTAGTATAATTTAGGTTATGTCTTAGGTTATAATTTATCCTTTAAAACTTGCTGAACTTTCACTACAGTTATAATATTGCACAACCTGAGCCACTTTATAAAGTGCATATTTAAATATGATGACAATATCATTTTTAAGATGAAATGCAGCAAAATATGATTATTATTATAAAGATAAAACTTTAAATTCATTTAGATAATCTATGGGCGGCACGGTGGCGCAGTGGTAGTGCTGCTGCCTCGCAGTTAGGAGACCTGGGTTCGCTTCCCGGGTCCTCCCTGCGTGGAGTTTGCATGTTCTCCCCGTGTCTGCGTGGGCTTTCCTCCCACGATCCAAAGACATGCAGGTTAGGTGGATTGGCGATTCTAAATTGGCCCTGGTGTGTGGGTGTGTTTGTGTGTTTCCTGCGGTGGGGTGGCATCCTGCCCAGGATTGGTTCCTGCCTTGTGCCCTGTGTTGGCTGGGATTGGCTCCAGCAGACCCCCGTGACCCTATATTTGGATTCAGCGGGTTAGAAAATGGATGGATAGATAATCTATATTGTTAATAATTAAACATGTGAGGACACGGTGTTGCTGTGCCAGTAAGAATCATAATAATCAGAAAATTCACAATGGCATTAACAACTTGTAACAATGCTGATTTCATTACAGAGCTGCTATTGTAGTAAGACTTGTCCCTCTTTGCTAAGAACAAGATTTCACTAGATGCTAGAGATCATCAGAAAATAACATGTCAACTTGAGGTTCATTTGCTGATTCATTTTTGCTATCATTGTCATTTTTGAATTTCTGTCTTGTAATACTAGTAACTTTTTGTTTCTGGATTGCCTTGTTAGTGTTGGCCCTTTTTGCCAGGTTACATCTGTAAAGTCTTTGACCTGGTTCACAGACTTCATAAGAGTTGTATAACTTCCACTGCATCAGTTTAATACATATATACAGTACATTTATTTATTTTCAAACTTGCTCATCCAAGTCAAGGCTGCAGGAACATGAAACTCATGCCAGCATTAGTGGTTCATACTGGAGCTGACTCTTATGAGTCACACTCATGTACATTGCCACACTCGCTACCATTAGTCTGTTCAGAAGTCAGTTCAGAGCAGCTAGTTATGGGAGAAAAATTAGAATTCCCAGATGAAAAGCCATGATAACAGTGGAGAAACATGGGAGAAATTGCAAACTAGCACCTACTTCAGTAAGCTCATATGGTGATTTATGTTAGAGAGCTCAAATTCTTCAGTTAAAGACAAGGTGGTAGATGATTCAATTGTCCACAGAATGAGATAGTTAAAAGCTGAGGAAGCATATTTTCAAGAATAAGAAGTTTCAGTTTATTAAATTCATAAAAGGTGCACATTTGGGTAGAACTGAAATATATTCTCAATAAACATGTTATCATCTGTTCCTGTACTTTATCATGTCAAAATGATGAGAGTTCTAAAAACACTTATTTCTTGAAACTAATTAGATTGCTGTAAACAATCAGACATTTCATAATTACCAATTCTATTTAATAAATTCAAAATAAAATAAAATTCTTGTCCCGTTTCTCTGCTGACTACCAATTTTCCTTCATCATAATATGTTCCAACTCCTTATCAGTAGTCATCTCTATTTCATGAACCTAAAATACATGAGCATAGACCTTGTACAGCTTGTACTCCTGGGTATGTATAGGTTGTCTATTTTACTTACTTACTATAGATATCAAAGATATGCAGGTTAGGTTGGTTGTTGACTCTAAACTAACTGGTGAGAGGATTGGTCTGTGCATGAATGGACCCCACATTTTTTCATACTTCATGTTGACAGAATAGGCTTTGGCCCCACTATTACAATAATTCTGTCAAATATGCCTCTTCACAAATATTCTCCAAAAATAACATCAAGTCAAGATTTAAAGTCCAAATCTCCACCACACTGCTTGGTAATTTCTTCCATATGTCTGTTGGTCTTTGTGTGACATTTCCCCTTAACCAGTTTTCAACTGAGGTCCAATGTTCTTGATAAACAGTTTATTTTAAATTAACACCTAGGATCCACGGTACTAATTCATCTCATAATTTTAAACACTTTATATCACCCTTTTAATTTCCATTTGCTTGAACTGAAAAGGTTCAACTCCTTCAGATTTTGCTTATAGTTGCCACCTCTTAGTCCAAACTAGATTATGCTGAAAACAATGTAGAGCTCTCTCCAGACTAACTGATTTGTCCTACTCTAAACTAGTTTGGCCTGTAATCACAGTTTCCTAGGCCAAACAATTCATCTTATTGTGCTTCGGACACTAGTTTGTCCTAAAATTGGGTTTGGCCTGTGGGAAGCAGCCCAGACACAGACAGGCGGACACCGTAGGTACAAAACCCAACACACGTTTACTATACATTTTCAGTGGAAACACACAGCACTCAACCCAAAACACGGCCAAATTCCAGACCTCTGAACCAATGCCTTCTTCACCACCTCCACTCCTCTCCTCCGATTTCGTCCTTCTACACTCACGAATCCAGCCATCGAATGGAGGGAGGCGATCCCTTTTATGCTCACCCGGACGAGCTCCAGGTGCCTCCCGATAACCTTCCGCCGGCCCTCCCAGGTCTTCTTTCCCCCAGCACTTCCATGTGTGGCAGAAGTGCTGAGGGCCAGGGCTCCTCAGGCACTCGGGCACCCCCTGGTGGTGACCACGGGCCCCTATAGGGTTGAGCTTCTAAGCTTTCTTCCTGTGGTCCCCAAAGACACCAGGGCGGTTGAACCCTCGTGGTCTGGAGGAGGTGTAATCCCTCCTCCGGTCCTTCTGGGCGTCCCTTGCCGCTATATATAAATATATATATATATATATATATATAGTGAGCGTGGGTCCGAACACAATCAGACAAACACCAGCACTGTTAAACACATGTTTATTTTTACAAATAAAGTCCGCCCAACACACAGTGCTCCCAGCACCAATCGCCCTCTACACGGGCCTATTTCTCACTGTCCATGGGCTGCCTCTCTTCCTCCAGCCACTGGAGCTTCATCCTGCTTCAGCTCCCAACTCTAGCTCCTTGATTGTAGTGTGGTGGCCCCTTTTATTTCCACCCGGATGTGCTCCAGGTGCCTGATGACACTCTTCCAGCAGCACTTCTTGGTGTGGTGGAAGTGCTGCCATTCCACCCGCAAGCACTCGGGGTGGCGCTGGAAGGATCTTCCCCCACCTTCCTAGGTGTGGCGGAAGTGCATAGCTCCTGTGCTTTAGGAGACTTGGGGCACCCCCTGGCAGAAGCCACAGGCCCCCATGGGTTTGTGCCTCCTTGCTCCATCCCCATGGTCCCCTGCTTATCCAGGGCGGTTGCACCCTTGTGGCCCGGGGACGTACTAACTGCCTCTCTGTCCTTCCAGGCATCCCAGCTGGGTCTGGCCCCCAGCCTCCTGTATATATTGTTGTAAAAACCAGACATGAGAGTCATAAAAACGTTTGGGGCAGCCATCCTTATATTGGTATGCTGGCTGCAAAATGCATAACAGCACTGATGTGCACAAAACCGAGTCCAAAACACAACTGAGCGAATAGGGAAAAGGTGGAGGCTTTTAAAGGGGAAGACAGGAAATGAAGTCAGATGGGTCAGGCTCATAAGGGGCTTCAGCCATAGGTTTGAGCCTGGGCGTGACATCAAAGGGGCCGGAGCCGACAAGGTCTTCCTTCATCGGCTCGGACCCAGAAGTGACGTGAGCAGAGCCAGGTGGAATCTCCCGTGGATGGGATGTCCGTCTGTCTGTGTCCGGGTCAGGTTCCACTATATATAGCTGAAAAGGTTTACCAGGATGTGTTTCAGCCAACAACAATGGATTCTAATGTGTACCTATAGAAGCTTGTGAGAACAGATGGAGAAATCCAAGTTGTCTTAAGGTGCCTGAAGAAGTTAAGGCACTGGTGTGCTTTCTGACAAGAGACAAAATGTGTTGTGCCTTTTTAGTTTGTTTCTACCACTCCAAGAAATTGAAACCTAGTCATTCTTTCAGCAGTATCCTTTCAATGTGGTGTCACACACGTGTGCATGGGAGGCAGCTAAAGGGCTTGAGTACCGGGATGTGGCAGAGTGCACTGACTATTTTTCTCCCTTTCCTGTAGACCATTCACAGGAGATTCCAACTGGCCTTCTTGACGTCACTTCCGGGACCGAGCCTATGGGAGGAGGCCTTGCCAGCTCTGGCTCCTGTGATGTCACATCTGGGCTCAACCAATGGCTGAAGACCTTCATGAGCCAGGCCCCTTTGATCTCACTTCCTGTCTTCCCCTTTAAAAGCCTCTACATTTTCCCTATTCCCATAGTTCTGTTTTGGACTCGATTTTGTGCACAGCCCTGCTATCATTTACAATTTGTAGCCAGGAAACCAAATATACGGGTGGCTGTCCCAAACCTTGTTATGGCTCTTTGTGGCTTTTATGACAGTAGATATAAGTGTAACCTGCCTTCTACGTTTTGAAGCCTCTGATCAACTCCTAGATTTTGCTCACATTAAGGGTGAGATTATTTTCTTGCTACCATTGAGTCAGCAAGTAAACCTGTTCTTCAAAATGAAGCTGCTATTAGGTTAGGTTTTATTTTGTAGTTTGTGAGAAGTTGAACCCTTAAACCCTGCCAATTTTTGAGAAGATTTTTAGATTTGCTAAATTTCACCTCTAGTTTGATCCCATACTTACATTTTACCAGTTTAATTCCTATTCTGCGTTTGCTTTATTTTTCCGTATCATCACTTCAAAATGCATTGCTATGTGCCTTCAGTAAATTCTTGGTCCATGGTTCCTTTCTAAGAAATATGCAAATTTATGCATGGGCACACAGTCATCCACAAAGGTTTTGATCAATTTCCTATCTTCAAGCTAATTCAGATCTGGTGTGGAGTCTCTAAGAACATCCCAAATTACACAGTCAAAATTGTCCTGGCCTTTTCCCTCTGTTTTTTAGACCAAGACTGAACAACTTTTATGCTGGCTACTCATTTTTTGTCCTTTGCTTGTAAGCTCACAGCAGAAGTACTGACAGATGAGTAGACCATCCAAGCTGAGAGGATATTCGCGTGGGGGTGGGGTGGTAAGCATGTTTTATTTAGGTGGAGCAGTGGCAAAGAATATTAGTAACATTGTTGGGGCTGACAATGCGCAGGTTTAGAGTAAATGTTCGTTAAGCTTGCTTTAGATAAATAGAACTGTATTTGTCCCCGTGGGGAAATTGGCTTTTTACAGAAGCTCTTGAAATAAATAAATACATAAATATATAAAAAAATAAATAAATATATACACTTTATGATCTGAACACCCCATAAGTGCAGAATCACTTACACGTGACATGACCTGCTATTATATTAATAGTCTGAGGTGTACAGTTTAATGAGAAAATGAGACAGGACTGCTCCTTGTGGTGCTCCAGTGTTGCTCACATCCATATCAGAAACAAAGTTTTTGAGCTTCACAAACTGGGGTCTGCCCAACAGATAGTCCATTATCCAGGACACCACAGGCTCATCAACCTGCAGATATCTGAGCTAACCATTTAACAGAGATGGCTGGATGATATTGAAGGAACTGGACAAATCAAAAAACATAATCCCGACAGTACTGCCAGCTTTGTCCAGGTTAGAATAAACTTTGTAGAGCAAATAGATAATTGTATCCTCAACTCCATTGTTGTCTGATATGTAAACTGCAGTGGGTTCTGGTGGTCTATTACAAAAGGACTCATATAGTCTCTCAAAGATCTTCATGATTTGAGTGCCACTTATCTGTAGTCATTAGGTGCCTGTCTTCTTTTGCTAAGTAGTAATGGCGTGCCGATCATTCAGCAACATTTCTCATGCTGGCTTCAAGCAGAATATAAACGGCAATCAGAAAAACACCAGAGAGCTCCATCAGGAAAAATATATGGATAAATACAGATCACTAGATATTCAAGATCAGGAATATCATATCAGTAATATATTTACAGCATGCATAGAAGTTTTGCAGTTAAGCTGACCTATTTACATGATTTGAAAGTATATTATCCTTTACAGAATTTCTTTATTACAGGTGAAGTAAACTTAATCCTATGGCATTAATAAAGCTGCTGTTCATCCCTTTAAAATATCTATATTATATCTGATTCAATATTCTTTTTTTGAAGTTTCATACATACTTATACAATACAATACAATACAGTTTATTTTTGTATAGCCCAAAATCACACAGGAAGTGCCGCAATGGGCTTTAACAGGCCCTGCCTTTTGACAGCCCCCCAGCCTTGACTCTCTGAGAAGACAAGGAAAAACTCCCAATAAAAACCTTGTAGGGAAAAATGGAAGAAACCTAAGGGAAAGTCAGTTCAAAGAGAGACCCCTTTCCAGGTAGGTTGGGCGTGCAGTGGGTGTCAAAAGAAGGGGTTCAATACAATACAATACACAGAACAGAACAATTCCTTAATACAGCATAATAATAAAAATTTTAGAAGTACGGTTTAACAGTAGATGATATGACATAATTAGGTTTGGATATTTTTAGAGTCCTGGAGACCTCATCCATCTAGCTGCCTCCCCATTTGGCCATGCCACGGCTGAAACGTTGCTCCGATGAAAATACTTGACAGTATAACACTTACAGACAACAGTGCCTGTAATTCTCTTCTGTCAACTGATCATCACCGCCACTTGCTCAAGCTCTGCTCCAAAATTGTAATGTAAAAAGATCCAATTTAAAAACAGAAACTAAGATGATAAAAACACATGTACTGTATAGTTAGAATAAAGGAATAAAAGGTCCCCAGATTAGCTTTAATTAAAGCAAGGCTGATCTGTTGTTTGCAACCTCACTGATTGTTAATTTATGAGACTGGCCAACAAAGATAATGGGATCACAAGTGAGGTTTCTATTCTATTTGTTCATTTAATTTAATGAGGCAAAAGCCATGTAAATCTCAGACAAATCCTTCCAAAAATGCTATACTTTTGCATGATTGAGACTGAAATTCACTTTGTATTTGCTAATATACTGTTCTAGAGCATACCATACAAAAATAAACATTTTGTTTATTAAACAGTACAAATGTGAAGAAGTTTAATATGGGCAAACTGCATAAAAATTATTTCTCCTTTCAAAATACTATAACTACAGTTAAAATATTTTTACATTTTAGTCCAACCTAATCACTTTATGTGCGAATTTTTATCATTTCTCCAGGTTCTCAAATCTAAATTGACCCATATGATGGAGTGTGTAAGTGCATGTGTATATTTTTACAAATGACTCAGACCTGTTTCTTTTTTCAAACATTAGAACAAACTAGTTGAGAACAGCAAATCAGCTCAAAAAAGTACACCAGTTCTATCCACTTAATTCTTCTAAAAAAACATCAAGTCTAGTTTTGAAAATCCCTAAAGTCTTGCTGTCTACCACCGTACTTGGTATCTTATTCCAAGTGTCTATGGTTCTCTGTGTAAAGAAAAACTTTATGTTTGTGCAAAATTTACCCTTAACAAGTTTCCAGTTGTTTCCCCATGTTTTGATCAGGGGTGTCAAACTCCAGCCCTGGAGGGCCACAGTGGCAACAGGTTTCCATTGTAACCCTTTTTGTAATAAATGACCAGTTTTCACTGCTAATTAATTTCTTTTCTTTAGCCCTGTTTTTAAGGCTTCAGTGCCCTGAATTGATTCTTTCCTTCATTAAATGACAGCCAAACAGGTGTGAGACATAAAACGAGTCAACAGATGACCAATTAAACTGGGGATTCACACTCCAACCATTTTCACTCCAACCAGTTTCTTAATGAGATGCTGATTCTTGCTGTTAATGACAATTAAACTTGTCATTTAATTCCATAGCTTGTTGCTGCTTTCATTCTGCCACAGCAGACATTTCCAAAACTGTTGATTTTCTGTTTTACTGAGACTTTCACCTTTCTTTACTTTCAGCTATTGTGTGGTTGGCACAGGTTAGCTGGTCATGTGGTGGCTTGTTTTGTGTCTCATTATTGTTTGGCTGCTACTTAAGGAAAAAGAAACAACTAAGGGGTCTGGGTCATGTCAGTTAATACAAAGGCAAAAGAAGTTAATTAGCAGCAAAAACTGATTACTAACTAAGGAGATGATTAGAATGAAAACCTGCGCCCACTGCAGGCCTCCAGGACCGGAGTTCGACACCCCTGCTCTTGATGAACTCATTTTAAAATAACATTCTCAATACATTGTACGAATTCTCTTCATAATTTTAAACACTTCAGTCATGTCACCTCTTAATCTTCTTTCGCTTAAACTGAAAAGGCTCAGCTCTTCTAATCGTTCTTCATAATTTAGCCCTGGAATTAGTATAGTTGCTCTTCTCTGGACCTTTTC
The DNA here is from genome assembly GCF_016835505.1 of Polypterus senegalus. NCBI lineage: Eukaryota > Metazoa > Chordata > Cladistia > Polypteriformes > Polypteridae > Polypterus > Polypterus senegalus. The sequence continues at coordinate 232,487,831 of NC_053155.1, forward strand.
TTACTCTGCTATGTCCTTTTTGTAGCCTGGAGACCAAAACTGCACACAGTATTCCAGACGAGGCCTTGCCAGTGCATTATAAAGCTTGAGCATAAGCTCCTTGGACTCCACACATCGAGCTATATAACCTAACATTCTTCTTGCCCTTCTAATGGCTTCTGAACACTGTTTGGAGTCCATTATGACTCCTAAATCCTTCTCATAAGATGTACTTGATTTTCAGACCTCCCATTGTGTATTCAAACCTAATATTTTTACTTCCTATGTGTAATACCTTACATTTGCTGACATTAAATTTAATCTGCCCAAGCTTGTATACTGTCAAAGTGCTTTTGTAATGATTTAACAGATTCCAGATTATCTGCCAATCCACTTATCTTTGTATCATCTGCAAACATAATCAGCTCATTGCTTATATTCCTATCCAAATCATTTATATATATATTAAAAATAGCAGCAACACTAGCACTGACCCTTGTGGAACACCACTCTTAATATCAGCCAGATCTGATAAGGTTCCTCACACCATCACCCTCTGTTTCCTGTGTCTGAAATCATTCTGCACCCATCTCAAAACATCACCCTGAACTCCCACTTCTTTTAGTTTGATGCCCAACCTCTCGTGTGGCATCTTATCAAATGCTTTCTGAAAGTCGAGCTAAATAATATCATTTGCTCCACTTTGATCATATCCTTTTGTTGCTTCCTCATAGAATTATAGGTTGCTAGTAAAACATGACTTTCCTCTTCTGAGGCCATGCTAACTGTTCAGAAAAACTCTTGTACTTCCCATGTGCTGCTCAATCTTATCCTTAATAATTCCTTTCATTTATTTTCCTGTAATACACGTCAAACTTACTGACCTATAGTTGCTTGGATCTGCCTGGTCACCCTTTTTATATAACAAGATAATATTTCCATTTTACAGTCCTTCAAAATCTCCCCAGTGTGCAATGACTTCCTAAAAACGTGTCAATGGTTTATACATATATGCATTCACTAGCCTCCTTAAGAACTCGAGGTTAAATATCTGGTCCTCGTGATTTGTTTGATTTTAATCTATTTAATCTGAGCAGTACTTCTCCCTCTATAATTTCAAAATCCTTCGGAACCTCCTTAGTAGTCCCATTTACCACTGGGAGGTTATCCACTACCTTACTTATGAAAACCTCAGAAAAATGCAAGTTTAGGGCATCTGCTATTTCACTGTCTGTATCTTTTAATTCTTCTTTACTTTTCCTGGTTCACTTGACTATCCTTGACTGTTCTTCTACTATTAAAATACTGAAAGAATCTTTATGGGTTGCCTTTCGCCTTATCTGCTATATTCCTCTCCAACTGTCTTTTAGCCTCCCTAATATCCTTTGTCTAATCCACACATTTGCAAAACAAAGTGGCCTGCTAGTGCAGTGATAAGGAGCAACGAGCTTCTTGGCATATGTCAGGTAAATTTAAGGACTTTAGGGACAATGAAAAAAATCGTAAACTTCAGGGATTCAGGTGTTACTGGTTGCACTCATGTTATCACACTCCCTACCATTCACTTTGGAGTTATTTGCCTTATACACCCTTTACAGCTGTTTTTTCCTTTGCAGCTTCTTTTTTAACTCTTTATTAACCCACTGCAGAGTATTTTTAAATTTCCTATTTAAATTTACGTATAGATAGATAGATAGATAGATAGATAGATAGATAGATAGATAGATAGATAGATAGATAGATACCTATCCTTCATTACATGTAAAACATTTTTAAACCTGTTCCACTGCTCCTCAACTGTATCCACACTTAAAAGCTTATCCCAATCTATCCTCCTTAGACTTTGCTGCAGCTGCACAAAATTTGCTCTACCAAAGTTAAACTTAATAGGTTTAGTTTTTGCATCCTCACTCTTACAAAACACTGAGAATTATATTATATTATGGGCACTTGACCCTAATGATTCAATCACCTCTACACCTGATTCTATCCTGATTATTACAAAATACTAAATCCAAACAGGCTTCATACCACATTGGTGCTTTAACATACTGTGTTAAAAAACGTTTAAAAAAATTGATTACTTCTAAAAACTGCTTTTGTGCTCCACCATTTGCAAAGATTATCCCAGTTAATATTCGGATAGTTAGGCCCCAATGAAAAATCCCCCTGTTAACTTGCCTTTTTCATATTGCTAAAAAGATGTGGGTTAAAATTACAGTCTTCATTGGGCAGTCTATAACACACTGCTAAAATAAGGCCTCTTATGGTAATGTAAGGCAAAGCCACATGTCCTCATTAAGATGGAGCTCATTGTCCATCTGAAGAGGACTTGCGTTTAAATACTGTTTGACATAAACAGCATCCCCACCTCTTTTTCTGTTCTGTCTGTCCTTTCTAAAAAAATGTGTTTCCCTCTATATTAAACTCATCCCCCATCTTTGTTATTTAGCCAAATTTCCATTATTGCTACAATATCATAATTATGCTCTGCTACATAAAACTCCAACTCACTTGCCTTACTTTTGATACTTCTAGCATTAAGGTAAGCAATTTTTAATATGTTTCTCATTTTACATGGTCCTGTCAAGAGTTGGTTGCTATATTGCACCCAGTAGAACATTAGAACAATTATGAAAAGAACATGCCATTAAGTCCAGCAAGTTTGTCCATCTTATTCATCTAGATTGTCTAAAATAACATTGAGTTAAGATTTGAATGTTCCTAAGGTCCTGCTCTCTACCACACTATCTGATAATTTAGTTCATTTGTCTTTGGTTGTTTACATGAAAGTGAAAACCTTCCTAAAATTATTGTGAAATCTGCTCTTTAGAAGTTTTCAGCCACAATGTTTTTGTTGAAGGGGTCTCAACATTTCTTGTGCTCCATGTTGACAGGATAGGCTCAGGCTTTACTATTTCAATAAGTATGTATTAACTGCTTTAGTCCACTTTACAGTTAATCTACAAAAATAAAATCAAGTTGAGATTTGAAGGTCCCTAGAGCCCTAATCTATACCAGACCGCTTGGTAATTTATTCCATATGTTTATGTGACATTTGCCTTTAACATGTTTTAAACTGTGTTCCTGTGTTCTTGATAAAAATGTTTATTTTAAAGTAACAGCTGAGATCCACTGTACTAATTCCCTTCATAATTTTATACACAGTTCTTTCAGAATTGATTTTAAAATACTATTAATGATATTTAAAGCTGTAAGTAATCTGTAAGTAAGCTGTTACTCCTTCCTATATTTTGTTGTGCCTGTCCCCTTACATTCCCATTTGTACCCACAAATTTTCTAATAGTGGTATGTTCATTATTCTGTTATTCTAAGAGCTAAGCACAAAAGAACTGATGAGGTGATGTTTTCCTGTTATGCACCAAAAATCAGGAAAACTTTACTGGTAGAAATATACTAGCTAATACCGTGGAGCTCCTAAAAACCCACTTTTTTAATTTGGGTTTTTCATGGCAGTTTTAGTTCTTCTAATAGATTATACACTTTGACACTATAAGGCGCTGTCGCTCCTCAAACCCCACAGACAAACATTCAAAACACCAGGGAAAAGTACCAGAAATATTTTAAATTTCTTTTCATTTTTCAGTTGTGCCACAGTGCACCACAATCACCACCATAAACCAATCAATAAATAATAATAATAATAACAATAATAATATTCCTCCTCTCCTCCCAGCAGCAACCGTACCTCCTAACTCCGGCACAGCTTGCTGGGTTTCCCATAGTTCTTTAAATAGTCCTTGACCCAGTTGTGCTCCTGTCGTTCAGACCATGTGATTCAATAGCACTTCCGGGTCAGATGAAAAATTGTATTTTTTTCTTCAGCCCGGAAGTACTTCTGTTCTTCCGCCCCCATGACTTGGGGGTACTTCAGGGCTGTTGGGAAAATAAAAACCCCTTTGTCTCCCTGCAGCGTCACCCAATGGCACCCACGGCACCCAACAGGGCTGTGAAGTTGAACTCCATCTCCCATGATGCCCTGCGGGAATCCAGGTCACCTCCATGCTGCAGGGAGGACTCCATCTAGCAACTTGGATGTGTTGGCCGGGATAAGCCGTCTCTCACAACATGTATAGAAACATCATAGTCTTCATGGAATTGCAACCATTATTAACCTCTACTTTTCTCTGCTTTCTTTACCAGTTTTTCTATCATCACCACCACCACCTGATCAAAGTACTGTGCAGCTGCCTTTGATGCTGGAACTTAAGTGGATACTCTTAGTGTCGACAAGACTGCATTAGATCTCTTAGGACAAAGCTTATAAAACAATAAGGAACTATTTAAGTATATTTATGTGAGGAAAAAAAATGCCCAGTGTGGGCTAGAAGTCTTATGGGCTTCAAATCCCTGCAGATTTTGATTTTTTTCTCCTGCTAATCTGGATTTGTTTTTTAAATATTTTTTCTGTCTTCCCTGGAAATATGACCTTATCTTTAGATACTTAAAAAATAAGTCTTTATATAAGAACTCGACTTTTCTATCATGTGTGGATCTATGTGTAGATTTACTTAGATTTATAGATTTACTTAGATTCACGTAGATTTATTTTTGGTATGCAATTTATTTATACTAATTTTTAATTATTTTTAATTTGTTTTTCTTTTCTTGAAATTTTTTCTTTAACATCTTGTAAAGCACTTTGAGCTACATCATTTGTATGAAAATGTGCTACAGAAATAAATATTGCAGCCACTACTGCATTCATCATGTCACCTCTTTATCTCTGTTTGCTTAAAATGAAAAGGATCAACTCCTTCAATCAATTCTGATAGCTCATGCCTCTTAGAACCTGTAATTAGCCTAGTCATGCTTCTCTGGACTTTAACATTTCTACATCTTTTTTTGTAATAACAAAACCAAAACTGGACACAGCACTCTAGTAGTCCTCACTAGTGAGTTTTATAACTTAAGCAAAATCTCCTTTTATGTGTACTCCAAACCTTATAGTTAGTGTTGAGCAACAAAATTAGCCAAATCATTTTTCACAGCAAATATGCAGTGTTTGCATGTGACCTTGTTTGTTAAATATTTACCTGTCAATTCACAGTGCAGCTGACGTAAGCAAACATCAGAGATGTAGATGCCATACGCAGAACTTTCACACATGCTTAGTTTAAGATCACTGCCCAACGTTGACATGGCCTTCGCTGAGTTATGAGCATATGAGGAAAGAAAAATGCTGTTTCAGCTACTGAGATGCACTAAAACAGCTTAAAACCCCCAAACCTCCAACCACCAAAGCTCTTGCTTTTCTACCCGCATTCATTTCAAAGTTCCCTGAGGATCTTTGATTGCTGAATGTCGTCAGCGTACCTTAAAAAGGTAAAAATTGGTCCAGAGGCCACAAAGGTTGAGAAACACTGCTGAATTTCCATCCCACTTGCATTAAAGAAAAAAACAAGTGTAGTATTTTATTTTGAAGGGCACATTAGTTGACCATAATTAGAATATTAGGTGTACTGGCACCAGATAAATAACACCCATCCCTGTGCACTGGCAGATAGCATCGCATGCCTAATTATCCATATAAATTAGCCATGTATGCATCTGTGATCACAAAACAAACCTTAAATGAGCCCTCCGCCTGCCCTCATCAGAAAACACAGGACACACTGTGAAATAATAAACACAAAAGATGTTTCCTTCTTCTTGATGGAAGAAGACAATGTGAAGCATCTGTACATACACATTGGAAACAAAAACGATCTTCCAGCTACGCCCGGAGCCACGACTTCAAACAATGGAACGGGTCTGTCTAAAGCTGCTGCTTCATAGCACAGCCAATGTGTGCCCCAAGAGTGGAACTCTTGTCAATGCAGTTATCTGTATTTTATTTACTTATTGCTCATTTGTGGCCATCTGATTTAATTTTTTTTGTGTTATTTGTTCCACCTGCACCTTTTGTTGTATGAAAGCATGGTGGTTCACCTCACAGCACACACCACATATTTGACCACAATAATAATCGGCCTAGACTGTTCTGTAGACCTTTAGAGGCACTTAAAAGACCATTGCACTATTATAATCCACTCAAAACTAGTTAATTTCCTCCTTCCCCATTGACCTTAATACATTTCACGGAGTTCAGTGAAGTTTGCAAACATTTCTGTGATTTCGACAAACTCACTGCAAAGCATGTTTGCTCATCACTACACGTAATATATATCCTAATGTCCTGTTAGCATTCTTGATTGCTTCTGTACACTGTCTTGATTTAGACAGTGAAAAGTCGACCATGACACCCAGGTCCTTCTCATAAGGTGTACCTTGAAGTTTCAAACTTCCTATTGTATATTCAAATCTAACATTTCTACTTCCTATGTGTAATACTTCACATTTACCTACTTTAAATTGCATCTGCTACAAATCTATCCAAGTCTGATAATTCTAGGATGAGGTCTGGCTACCCAGTATTCCTGAAACTAAATTGGGACACTTTGGTATATAGAAGGTAGATACATCCTTCTTTGTTATAATCATTATTTAATTTCTGGGGCTCATGCAACATACTGTACTTTGTGATTAATTTGATTAGCTCATATTGTAAGTGTATATCAAATTACATTCCTGTAAATTGTACTGAAAATGTGCTTGTCTGCTTTAAAACTCAACTAAAAGAAGTCTGTTATAAAGCTTCTGTTATCATAAATTTATAATTTTACTTTTATTTATTTAAAAAAGATGCCTAATTTCATTAGATAAAATATTAAATAATACTTAACTAATTTTTGCAATATATTCTTCACATTTTTTCTTGTAAAAAATTGTAAAATAAAATTACAGTAAAAAAGTATCTAAATGTCATCTTTCGGTGGATTCCTTACCAGTTAATTTATGGAAAGATTACTATCATCCAGATAAACCTATTTTAAAACAGACAAGAGACTGGGAAGTACTGTGAGAAACTTTCACACAATTAATATTTCATTTGAGTTTAGACAGTAAATGATTTTCACAGGAACAGAGTTACTTAATGCACTTATCATATTACCATTGTTGGGTGTAAACTAAACAAATCAGATGCAGTTTTATATTGTTTCATCCTGGTGTTATTGATGTTGGCTTCATGCCTGTAATGTAATTTGGTATTTTTATTAGTCTGTCAATATCGTCCATTAAGGTCCTCAATAGTTCTGATTGAACGTGAAATAATTCCTTTATACTAAGGAACACATGAATAAAAACAGGAAACAGCTAATGTGTGTTCTTAATAGCACAGATGTAGACTAAATCCTTTGAAGTAGGCAAAGCAATTAATTTGACATTTTTTGAAGACAAAGTGCCTTTGGATGTTTGCAACATATTGCATTACCATTTTGCAAACAGAAATATTCTTGATCTGCACTCCATAGCTTTTAAAACAAAACATTGTGCAAATCAGCACTTTAGTGTCTTTTAGAATATTGTAGTGGTCTGCAAGAAAAATTATTTCTCATGCTTCATTATTCTTCCAAGCTGTTTTTGTTTTAAACCAAAAAACAATTTCATTACATTTACAATTTCAAAATACTGTAATTAAAGTAGATTAATAAAAACAGTCTATTCACAGCTCAAGAGAAAACTTAAATTTACTTGTATTATCTTTCATATCATTTAAGATTAGCTTCTCCAAAATTACTCCATGATGTGTGCTGAGAATAATTTCTAATAGATATTAAAAAAATTCTTGTTCTATAAATAATCCTCCATAAACATAAAAAAGAAAATACATGTATATTTGTGTTACCAGTTATTATCACTGTAATGTAGCTTCTAGACAGCCTCAGTGGCATTCTGGAATATTTTAAATCATAAAAACCCTGGGATATTTAAAATTTGTAGGTGTGATTAAACATTTAAATGTATTGAACAAGTGTAATAGTAGGGACTGTTAACCTTTTGTGGGGAGTGCCAAGGAGTCATTCTAAGTAATTACATGAGCACACATTCTAATCTGACTGTACTGAATCATGAGAACCAGAGGTTTTATTTCAAGCTTCTCCTATACTGTACTGGTAAGATCCTCACATTATGATGAACATTATGACGGACAGTGAGATAAGCACCTGCATGCAACAGACTCATTTTAGCCTCTTGAACTGTGATACTGTACTTTAGTCATGGCCTAAAGCTGATGACTATAGTTGAATGTAAACTTGTAAATCAAAAACTTTGCTTTGCTTCACTTAACTAAATTTAACATAATTTAATCTTTATTGTTAGACAACATAATTGCTACACATTTCTCTTGGAATTACATCTTTAAATATAACTATTGTAACAGATTCAGAAAGAGACAGCAAAAAGGTTTCGGGTTTTCCGGCCCCGTATATTGCAGACGATCCACAATAAAGAAAAAAAGCAGGTCAAAATACAAACAAAACAGTTCATATGCGCGACGCCATATCATGGCGTCAGCAGCCATTTTATTAGGGAGGCGCCGGAAGTGGAGGAATGCTGGGAAGGACCGTGAGGGAGGATGGGATTGATGACGTCAGGACAAGATGGCGGAGGAAGGGCAGAAGTACCGTACTGCGGTCAAAACCCGGCTTATGGTGGAGGAAGGTCCTTTCTCCTATGAGGAAGCAGAGGGAGAAAGTTAGTACCCCGCCATTCTCTGCCGGCGAATGTGTCCCCAGGTGCGTTCGAATCCGTCCGCGGTCTCCTACTCGCGCGTGCGTGACATGATCCCTCCCTTAGCCCAAGACTGTGAGGTCGGGCGGACCTAACCAAGAGGTTGTGAATACGAGAGAGGGCATCGGCATTGGCCTGAAGGGTGCCTCGCCGATAAATGACAGTGAACTTATACGGCTGTAAATCCAGAAACCACCTGGTGACCCGCGGATTCGACTCTTTACGTAGGGACATCCACTGAAGTGCAGCGTGATCAGTCACTAGATTGAATTCGCGACCCAGTAGGTAATAACGGAGATGGGTCACTGCCCACTTAATGGCCAAGGCCTCCCTCTCCACTGGCGCGTACTGGGTCTCCCGGTCCATCAGTTTCCGGCTTAGATACATTACAGGGTGTTCAACACCATCGACACTTTGGCTCAACACGGCGCCCAGGCCTGTGTCCGAAGCGTCGGTCTGGAGAATAAAAGGGAGCCCAAAATCGGGCGTCCTCAATACAGGTGCCGACGTTAGGGCCTTCTTTAGGTCACTGAATGCGTGTTCCACCTTGTCGGTCCACACCACGTATAAGGGAGCGCCCTTCTTTGTCAAATTGGTCAAGGGTGCTGCTCTTTCGGAGAAACGGGGAACGAACCGGCAGTAGTACCCCGCTAGCCCCAAGAAAGCCTGCACCTGCCTCTTGGTATTCGGACGGGGCCATTCCAAGATGTCTTTAACTTTTGAACACTGTGGTCTCACCTGTCCCCGTCCCACTAGGTAGCCTAAATACTTGGCCTCCTTTAAGCCAAAATAAAATTTCCGAGGATTGAAGCGGAGGCCGGCTTTAGCTAGTGTTTTGAGGACAGCCGTGATCTGCAATAGATGTTCCTCCCAGGTGCCGGAATAGATGACGACGTCTCCAGGTAGGTGGCACTATAGGACTGGTGGGGCGTCAGCACTCTATCTACCAGACGTTGAAAAGTCGCCGGGGCCCCGTGCAGCCCAAATGGGAGAACCTTGTGTTGCCAGTGCCCGCTAGGGGTGCTAAAGGCCGTTTTTTCTTTCGCGGATGCCGTTAAGGGAATTTGCCAATACCCTTTCGTCATGTCAAGAGTAGTCAAGTATCGAGCCGTACCCAGCCGCTCAAGGAGGTCGTCAATGCGGGGCATTGGGTAGGCATCGAATTTGGAGACTTGATTCAGACGTCTAAAGTGGTTACAAAATCTCCAGGAGCTGTCTGGCTTGGACACGAGGACGATAGGGCTGGACCAGGGGCTATGGCTTTCCTCAATTATGTCCATGTCCAACATTCGTTGCACCTCTAATTCAACCTCCATGCGTTTTGCCTCCGGGAGTCTATAGGGCCTCTCCCGGACGATTACACCGGGGTCCGTGAGTATGTCATGGGCAATCAGCGAGGTCCGGCCGGGCAACTCGCTCACTACTTCGGGGACGGCTCGGAGTGTTTGGGTTAACTCCTGCCGCTGCTTGGGGTTTAGCTCTTCGCCGATGTTAAGGGCAGTCGTGCATGTGAAGAGGGAGAGTGATCTATGGGAGCCGGGAAACTCCTGCCTATCTTTCCAAGGTTTTAATAAGTTGACATGATAGATCCTCTCGCTCGGTCGACGATTGGGCTGTTTCACCAAATAGTCGACGAGTCCTTTTCTTTCCTTAACCTCGTAAGGCCCTTGCCAGAGTGAGCAACTTGGAGTGGGAGGTAGGAACGAGCACCAAAACTCGGTCCCCTGTGCGGAACTCCCTGAGGACGGAGTTGCAGTTGTAACACCGGGCCTGCGCTGCTTGCACACGAGTCACGAGTGTTCCTTTAGGAGGGGTCTGATTTTTGTGAGCCAGTCGTGCAGTTGCGCTACGTACTCCAATATGTTGGAGGAGGGGAGGGCCTCAGCCTCCCAGCCCTCTTTTAGTATGATCAAAATGCCAAGGGGTTGTCGCCCATACAACAATTCAAACGGGGAGAAGCCCGTAGAGGCCTGAGGTACCTCCCGGTAAGCAAAAAGCACGAGCGGGAGGAGCTGATCCCAGGTCCTGCCGTCCGCGCTGACTACTTTGTGGAGCATCTGCTTAAGCGTCTGGTTAAACCGTTCCACCAGCCCGTCAGTCTGCGGGTGATAGACAGACGCTTTCAGGTGCTTTATTCTCAGTAATCTGGCCACTTCCCTGAACATATCGGAGGTAAACGGTGTACCCTGGTCCGTGAGGACTTCCTTGGGTTTGCCCACTCTGGAAAATAAACTGACTAATTCCCGTGCGATGCTTTTAGTATTAGCGGAGCGCAGGGGAACCGCCTCTGGGTACCGGGTGGCTTAATCCACCATGACTAATATGTATTTATGGCCACGGGTTGAGGGCTCCAAGGGTCCTACTAAGTCGACCCCTATTCTATCAAAAGGGACATCAAATCAAGGGAATAGGGACGAGAGGGGTGCGGTCCCTTCTAGGAATCTGGCAGGTCTGACACTCCGGACAGGATTGGCAGAAACGCCGGACCTCCCAGGCCAATAAAATCTGAGCTTAATTCTCTCCAGCGTCTTTTCGGCCCCAAGGTGGGCGCCAAGGAGGTGAGCGTGAGCTAACTCGCATATCTCCCGCCGGAAGGTACACGGAATTAGCAGCAACTTCCGCACCTCGCCCTTGTGGGTCGCCACTCGGTACAACAGATCGTTTTCGAGAACAAAAAAAGGGCTCACGCGGTGTGGAACCGTCGGCTTGTGAGCTGTTTGACAGAACTACCGCATTCCGGGCAAAGCGCAGGGAATCGTCATTCCACTGTTCCCTCTTAAATGAGGCCGGCGTGGACCGAAATTGATGGTCCAGGCTACCGAGAGGGTCTTGTGACCTGGGCACGGAAGAGTTCCCTGGCTAGTCCCTTCCCCGGCGGAGTCTTCCGGGTCAGGGTCCGTCGCCGCGGAAACGTCCTCTGAAGCGCCAGCGCCACTAGGGCCTGCCCCTGAGCACGGCATGGAGACCGCAGGAGGGGCGCCTTTCCCCCTCACAACTAGATCCAACGAGGCCCCGGGAGCAGCAGGTGTTTTACCGCAATTCTTTTTCGACCAGTCTTGTCCCAGTATCACCGGATAGGGGGTTCGGGTAACACAGCGACCATCAAGTGAGTTAACTCCCCCTTCCAGGTGATATAGCATTGGGCGGAACGATATGACTTTGTCCCCCCATGTACACAAGTGACCAATAGGTGCTGTTTCAGCCACTGTCGCGGTAACACAAAACGGCGAACCACAATGGTTATGTTGCTGCCGGAGTCAAACAAAGCCACCACCGCATGCCCATTTAATAACACCACTCCCGTGTTCGGAGTCGGCAAGGGATGCGGCGGGGTACAGTACCTCTCTGTTGTTGTCCAGGTGCAGTCCATGGGCTCCGCCGTGGTGTTGAGAGGACAGGTTGGCAGCAAATGGCCGGTCTCGCCACACTTGTAACAGCGCGGCGAGGCCGGCTTTTCTTTAGGCCTTGACGGCTCTTCCGCAGCACGTCGAGGGGGCTCGGGTGTGGCCGCCCGTCCCTGTCAGTTCCCACGAGCAGACCTTTCTGACCCCCCGACTCGGAGGACCGCGAGCTGACGTTCCAGGACGTCCAGAAGACCTTATAGGGGTGCCTCCGGACCTGCTGGGCGAGGGAACTGGGCATCGCGTTCACCAGGCCTTCACAGGCCACCTGCTCGACTTCTCTCCGAGCCTGGGGTCCCTCTGGCTTTAGCCAGCGCCCCATCTTGCCCCAAAACTCGAACACCTGGGCACGGGCAGGCTTTTCAGGGTCGAACTGCCAGTTCCGCCACTCTGCCGCCTGCTGGCCCGGGGTGATGCCGTAGCAGGCCAGTATCTCTGGTTTGAGGAGGTCGTAGTTCGCGGCCTCCTCCTCAGGGAGGTCATAATAGGCCCGCTGCGCGTGTCCCTTAAGGTAAGGCACCAGAATTGAAGCCCACTCGGACCGCTGCCACTCGTTCCGGGTGTCCGTCCGTTCGAATATGCCAAGGTAAGACTCCCCGTCATCTGCCACTGTCATAGGCACCAGAGGGGGAGGCGTCAGTTTGGGCGGGTCTGGTCTTACTCTTTGGGCCTCTGCCAGTCTGGCCTTCGTAGCCTCCAACTCCCGAGTAGTAGCGGCTTGCGCTTGCTGCAGGGCCTGGAGTTGGGCGTTCATTCCCTGCAGCATGGTGTTTAGGTCCTGTCCTTCTGTCATTCCCAAGGATCTTCTATCCTGCCGGCTACGCCACTGTAACAGATTCAGAAGGCGACAGCAAAAAGGTTTGGGGTTTTCCAGCCCCGTATATTGCAGACGATCCACAATAAAGAAAAAAAGCAGGTCAAAATACAAACAAAACAGTTCATATGCGCGACGCCGTATCATGGCGTCAGCAGCCATTTTATTAGGGAGGAGCCGGAAGTGGAGGAATGCTGGGAAGGACCGTGAGGGAGGATGGGATTGATGACGTCAGGACAAGATGGCGGAGGAAGGGCGGAAGTACCGTACTGCGGTCAAAACCCGGCTTATGGTGGAGGAAGGTCCTTTCTCCTATGAGGAAGCAGAGGGAGAATGTGTCCCCAGGTGCGTTCGAATCCGTCCACGGTCTCCTACTCGCGCGTGCGTGACACTATACATTGAATTAAACAACATAATATTCAATATACAATGCATACTATGCACAATATATACACCAGCGATGATAAATATATAAAACAATATAGTAAAGAAAAAGTGCACTCCTGCCAAGTAATATATCATGTAAGTCCTTAAATATAAACAGAAAATAAAAAACATAATTTAGATTGGACAGAGGAGTTTAGAAATCAGCAAAAGACAGGGATGAGTCAGAGACTGTGTTTAACCATAATGGCACAAGCAGAAAAGTAATTCTTGTCTTAAGTGACCAGTTAAGATTTCTTCGATGGTAATAATGGAAAGAGATGGCTGACCGAGAGAGTATCGTCTTTGATTATATTTATAAAATGTTTCCTGGCCAGTGATGTAAACAGGCTCTCAAAGGATTCCAAATTCAGGCCTACAATATTTTCTGTAGTCCAAATATCCAGTGCTTACAGCCTTGCTGGGCAGTCCTTGTGCAACTTATCTCATTTACCTCAAAGGCCTCAACAAAAGGTAAAGATCTAACTTCAATCAATGATTCTAACTTTGCTTCTGAGAAGGAGGTTTGTGATCATCTGTTTTAGAAGTTAGAAGTACTCCTTTCAAATCTCTACAATATCAACAGTCAAGGTCAATATTTCCCCAAAGTTGAAAAGAACAACAAAGGTGACATGCTGTCTGCCCATCATGAAGCATTAAATAGTTTAGGTGAACCTGTTCAAGGCTGTCCGAAATGTATGTCAAAATGTGCAGTAAGTTTTTTTAGATAACTCAAAATTGCCAGATGATGGGGGAGGTTGCAAGGCAAAAATACACACCTTAATATTGCTAAACTGATCTTTATTTTCTCATTTGCTTCTTTATTTGCTGCTTTGCACATTTATAAGTTAAAATACAAAGGTATTGTTATTTTCTAGTTAGGTTATACATGTATTTCAAAGCTCAGTTTATAAAATAAAAATAAATACAGTAATACTTTTCAGAAATGAGGAATTTAGTAGCTGGGGTACGCTTTAGAGTCACAGAAAACTTCGATCTCTAGTTTTTGACAGATTTCAACGTTTTACGGTCCCCTGATACTGAAAGCATTGATATCTCGATGATGGGTGTGTGTCAGTGTGTCTGTGTGTCACAGTTTCTTGAGGATGGTCTACAGCTAAAATGGCTGGACAGAAAGATACCAAACCTGACACTTAAGCATGTTATGAAATGACGATGTGCTTGTCAGTTTTTGAGCCAAATCGTGCAAAACAAAAAGGGACTCTAGAGGAACACATAAATACCTTAATTCTTCAATTAATTATAAATTCTTCTCATTAATTGCTATCGTAATCACCTATTATATGATTAGAAAGATCAGCATCAGAGTGGTAAATAATTACTTTAATGTTATAGAATAGTTCGGGTAACTTGGTTCCTACGGTGCAAAGCCTACTGACGCTCACACCCAGATTTTTTTTAATATACCTTTAAATCCTAAATTAATTTTAAAATATCTTAAAACAGGTTTCAGCTTCTTTGGATATATTTTAAAATTTATTTATGAAATACATTTTCAGATATCTTTAGAGATAACTTTGAAAGCTATCTGAGAAACATTTTACAGTGACATAACTATACCTTACAATAACTTAATGTTCATTCTAAATGATCTGGAATGCATTTTAAGATATTCCAGAATGGCTTTGATCCCATTTATAAAATTGGAAAATATTAGAGCAAGTAGTCAACTTAAAAAAGATTTTAGATACTAAATGTTAAAATCAGTTAGGAGTTTGGCTAATTACATATACCGTATATATTGTCAACAGCACAGTAAAATCCTGCTTTTTCCATGTAAGGCGAATCGCCAAACTCAAGCCTATTCTGTCTAACCACCTCCTGGAATCAGTAATCCATGCATTCATTACGTCCCGGCTTGACTACTCTAATTCCTGCCTTTTTGGTATCAGTAAAGCCATTCTTTCTAGACTCCAACTGGCTCAAAATGCGGCTGCAAGGCTTCTAACTGGAAGTAGCAGAATCCAACACATTTCACCGATTTTAAAAACCCTACACTGGCTGCCGGTTAGATTCAGAATCGATTAAGATTCTCCTCCTAACCTATAAGGCATTAAACGGTCTAGCCCCCGCCTATTTGAGTGTCTTGCTCCATTGTCACAATCCCCCTCGTGTTCTTAAATCCGCAGATCAGCTGCTCCTAACCGTTCCCAAGGCACGTTTTAAAGCTTGTGGTGAAAGGGCTTTCTCTGTCTGTGCACCCAGGCTCTAGAACTCCGTGCCCTTAGTGGTTAGGCAAGCCGCTTCAGTCTCCACATTCAAATCTCGCCTAAAAACGCACTTCTTCACATTGGCTTTTAATTCTTAACCTGTTTCATTTTCCACTTGTCTTTTGCTATTTTCTCTATTTTATTTGGTCCCTTGACCTGTTTTTAGTATCTCTGTTTTAATTCTCTCTGAATGTTTGTTTTTAATATTTTGCTTTTAGTCCTGCTTGTTGTAACTGTACAGCGCTTCGGTCAGTTGTAATACTGTGTTTTTAAGCGCTCAACAAATAAATATGGTATGGTATGGTAAGTTTGGGTTACTAAGTTGCACAGGTGACTGGAAAAAGAAAACAGGTTTCCAAGGAAAAGTATCTGTATTGCTGAACTGGCAGGTACAAAGACAAGACCATGTCCAGACAGGGTTCATCAGCAGCGTAAAAGCACACAGGAAGTGACTGTCAAGTATGGCACTTCAGCCCCTCGTCTCCAGGTCAATAGAACACAAAGTCGTTCAATGGCTCGGAGGCAGCAACTGGAGCAGAGGCAGTCTGGGGGAGAGAGGACAGGAGAGTAAGCTATTAAATTGGCCGGGGCTCGATCTTTTAAATGTTCCAAATCTCATATGAAAAGCACATCGCATGGAAAGCCTGCAGCTTATCCTGCAAAGTGGATGGGTAAGAGTGTGTTTGTTTCCCTTGAAATAATGTTTAAGAGGGAGTTTCTGAAGGGCAGCTGTGTTTATTTGCCATATATATTGTCACACACGTGTGACTAGTAGGAAGCTGAGTGGCCCAAATGGAGGTTATTACCTGCCAGGCCAGGGGGTGGCAGCATGCACTAAACCTACCTCTGTTATCTCTGCAGGACAAATCTGGGAAAAACCTGCCTGATTCAACATCACTTCTAGTCCTGACGTCACTTCTGGTCCTGGCGCCCAGACTGATGTCACTTACGGTTCCGGCGGGCAGACTGAGGACACTTCCGGTTGTGGTAGCCAAAATGATGTCACTTCCGGCTCTGGTGGGCAAACTGATATCACTTCCGGTTCCGGCCAAATGACATCACTTCTGCTTTTCGGCTTATAAAGCCACCATCTTTTCTTAACCTCATCAGTTCAGTTCAGGACTCAAAACAATGCATATGAGTGGTCTTTCAGAACCTTTTTGCAGCCAGGGACAATATATGGGTGGCTGCCCCAAATCTTTTTGTGTGTGTCAAGGCTGTTCATTTCACAATATATATATATACAGTAATCCCCCGCCTATTGCAGAAGTTACATTCCGTCACACACCCGCGATTGATGAAAATCCGCGATATAGAAAGACCACATTTTTTTATAGTTGAAGCTTTAAAATACCCATCTCACATGGTTTAAACACATGTAAACTTATTAAAACACACTTTGTAAACACATATGATATGTGGATGTCAGACTAAGGATATGAGTAACATCTTTCTATTATAAAACATTTTAACTTCACGCAAGACAAGGCAGTGAGACAGGATAAGCTGCTGTACAGGCTTTTAAATGATTGACACGCAGAGCGACAAGCTTAAAAACAACCATCACACTCCCCCCCCCCAGAACACGCAGAGCAAACAGATCAGACATGCATCTTGGCAGAACCAGCACAAAGCCAGTAGCTGATCTGTCCACTTCTGCTCAGCCTGCGTTCAGCTGCCCCCCTTCACAAAGCGAGCAGTAGAGACGTGAAGTTGTAAAAGGACAGCTGCTGTACAGGCTTTTAAGTGATTAACGCAAAGCGCGACAAGCACAACACACAGCTGGCCAGCAGCAGCAGCAGGATACCAGCTGAACCGATCGCATCTCTTTAGCGTGCGTTCAGACCACTCCTTCACAATGCGTGTAGCATTATAAGTGCCGCGAGAAAGATATTTAACCACGCCAAGGACAAATATTGTTTTTACAAATGTTTTAAAGTAAGAATGAAAATAATGCATATGTAACAATTCCCATGAAAATAACAATCTCTTTAAATTGTTTATCTGGTAAACCAAACAAGGGGGTGATCAAGCGAAGCGAGCAGGGGGCGGAGCCCCCTAGTAATAATAATAGTATTAATAAATCCGCGATGTAGCAGTGGCACGATAGCGCGGGGGATTACTGTATATGTGTGTGTGTATGCAGTTATAGATGTTATAGATATCTACATTTCTGTGCATTCAAAATTTGAATTCAAGTTCAAAGCTCACTGTTTCAACATCCTCCCCATATTTTCATGGACTATCTTTAATCTTTATTTAAAAATCTTACACATGGCCAACTTTTAATGGGCCCAGAATGAATGATATTTAGTAAGTGTTGCTTGTGCTGCTTGTGATTCCGTTTAGAGCTGGTTCTCACTCTATTCCAAATGCTGTTGGGATAAGTGAATACTAACCAAAAGCCTATTGTGAAATTGCAAACCTTCATTAATAATATCATTATTATCATTTACTCTACAGAAAGAGGTTCCTTAAGAATCTAGGTAAGAATTACTTTTTTTGAACAAAATATGGGTATAAGAAAGTCAAGTCCTAGAGTTTTAGATAGCTATTTATAGCTTATCTCGAATGAGTAAATAGTTATAGAAGAAGTGAAAATAACGTACCTGTTGTTTTAGTGCTCCAGCGAGGGATGACACAGGGGTGGTGCAAACACTCACCGGCATTCAGTATTCTCCTCGTGAGTCACTCCACAGACTTGGAGGCCTACAAGTCAGGAGGTTTCTCCAGGCTCGAACTGACAGACACCAAGGAGCATGTCTGAGGACAATATAGGATTCCAGGGAGCATTTTCGAATGAAAGCGTCCTGAACACAAGCCATGAACCTGAAGGAGCTGCGGAAAATAGCAGAGTACTGAGATTAGAAGGTTGTGTAGAGAAAGAGAAAAAAAAAAAAAAGTGAAAATAGGTGAAAGTTCACCACACAACTTTCACACAAGGTGTAGGTTTGATATTGCAAAACTGCACCTGAGCAGAGGAGGATGGAGGATGTGCAACTGAACATTGCTTGTGATTGGGGAACCCCAGCAGTCATTTTGTTTATGTTGAATTTTCCCATGACTGTTGCTTCATCCTGGGTATGATGTTAACTCTTTCAGGGCGGATGTCGACTTTTGTCAAAATTCAGAAGTAGAGGACGGTAATCAGCTGTAAACTGCAACGAAACTCACCCTTACGTTTTAGTTTGACTCTCTTTGCTAGAAGGAAAGTTACATAGCTTTGTTGATTGAACCTCGATCCCCTACAGCAGCGTTTGCCTAGATGCATATTGCGTTACACTGAGACCACTAGCGCCACTCACCTGCTGTGCGAAGACAGCCAGGCAGCTGGCGCACTGTGCACTCCTGCTGACCATCGAGGTGCCCCCACGCAGCCACTTCCGCCAGAGATGCCAAACATGCACCAACAGCAGCCACAGCACATAGCAACAGACGTTTTATGTTGACTTATGTGTGAAACCATCGCTTTGTGTGCTTGTCAGAAAACGTGAGTTTTTTGGAAAAAATATTCAGCCCTCAAAGAGTTAATCTGCATCCAGCTCTGCAAGCATTTAACAGATCTGACAGCAACAACTCATGTTAAGATGAAGAGCAGGGAAGAGTTGGTGCCTGAAAAACCTAGGATGGAATGCAAATTCAAAATAAAGGGAACTGATGAGGAGTAAAGATGTATGAGAAGAAACAGCGCATAAAATAAAACAGAACTCAAAGAGTGGTTTTGATAAACTGAAAAAGCCAGCTTACTGTATACACTAAGCTAAGTAATTAAACCTGTTTCACGTGTGTGAAGAGGAGTGATGGTTAACAATAAGCCATACTGCCTGCCCCAAGGATGTGGATGTAGGAGAACTGGTGTCTCTTTGGACAAACACTCTTCTCAAGGTTCTGTTAAAGTGCTACAGAAACATGAGCTGTCTTTCCAGATTCATCAGAAGGTGCCAGTCTCTTTTGTTATCATTTTGATGATGGATGGGTCTGTACACCAGTAAATAAAACAAATAGTTCATGTGGAAAGTCGCAGGTGCTTAGTTTCCCAAATGCCTGAGATAACTGCTTCAGCAATGGTTTTTTTATGATATGGATATGGCATCAGCAATGCTGCTCCTGTCCTAAAGCCTTGGCACAACAACTTAGAAATGAATGCACTCCAACATTCCTGAGATATAGCTGTAAGCTAAATAGTACATTTTTCTCCACTTTCAGTGGTAATGTGAATTCATTTATTTATATGTGATTCATTTATTTATTTGAGAGATGAGAGTATTAAGGAGCATGCCTCGAAGTAATTAAATGATCAGTTTAAATAAAAATCAGCAAATTTGTATAATAGTCAGAGATAGGTCTGTTAATGCTTAATGAAAATATACTATAAAAATACTTAATACAAAAATACAGTTTATAAAACATAATGCATTCACTGCAGCAAGTCAATGAAGAAATTTCAATTTTTTGAGCAGTAATATTTCTAAAGATGGTGCAGGAATATTCTTTTTAAGCTTTATATATAAGCCTCCATTTTTTATTTTAGAAAAGACAAATGCAAAAATACACCCATGAAGAACAAAATGAGAAAAAAATACTAGTAGTTTAGTAATGTCACGCATAAGTAGAAAAGATATTTCAAATGATATTTGGCAAATGTTCTGCTTTGCTTAATAATTAGATTTTGTGTCAAGGTAATTCAGTTATAATGATATTTTACTTTCTGAGATTTTTTTTTAGGATCCATTATTCAAATCTATGACATACTGTATAGAAAATAATCCCTTTGTTACTTTTCACTTATTTTGTACATCTTTATTAACATTCGCCCGTATTCATTGATTTATATTTCACTTTTTATGTGTTATCTTTGTGTACTACATGTAACATCCCATATTGCATTGTTTTCTTTGTCACATATATCTCAGGGTCAGTTTTGCATTTTTTAATTTATGAAAATGCATTTTAATAAAAGAAATGCAAATATATGGCTCAACACATCTTGATATACAGAATCCATACCTCACAATGTTCCCTTTTAAACAGTGCAGTCTGAAGTAAAGGCTATTGTCTCCACACCTTAATATTGCTAAACTAATCTTTATATTCTCATTGCTTCTTTATTTGCTGAATTGCTTTTCACATTTATAAGTTAAAATACAAAGGTATTGTTATTTTCTAGATAGGCTATACACTTATTTCAAAGTTCAGTTTATATAAATAAAAATAAATACAGCAATACTTTTCAGTAATGAGGAATTTAGTAGCTGAGATAATATCAATAGTATAGATATATTTGCATTATTTTACTTAAATATAGCAGGAAGAGGCTGTGGTGAGCAGTAAAAATAATCATTAATCAATACCTCGCCATGATTTATGCTTTATATAACAATGCAAATACAGAAGCTCTATTAGGGTAATAGTTACATATTTGCTTTTATATGCACATATAAAAGTATTTAGTTTGTACTAGAGTATGATGGGCACAGTGGTTAGCTTTCTGTCTCACAACTGCAGAATATTGGGTTTGTATTCTGGGCCAGACACTGCCTATGCAGAGTTTGTACATTATCCCCTTATGTCTTCTATTTATTTTATATTTAATTTATAATTACTCCATTTTTCTAGCCACTCCTTACATAGATATATGTTAAGTTAGATGGGGGACTCTAAATTGTCCAGGCAGTATAGTGTGATGGACTGGCACCTTGTCCAAGGTCAGTTTCCCAATGAACCTGAACTAAAGAAGTTGATTATAAAATAGATCAATAAATGAAAAAAGCATTTTACTGAAAGTCAGAAATAATATGTAAAACATTTTAAACACGATACTTAATCTGTACAACAAGGCCCTTTTAAATGCTTTGTACATCCAATTACAGCACAAAGGCAAAAGATGTTTTATATAGCCAAAAACCTGACAAAATGTAATTTCCAGTGTGATGTAAAGACAAAATAGACATTTAGAGGATGTATGTGCATTATTTTGACAAAAAAGAGCAATCACCACACTCACTTCTGTAATGATGTGGTGCCTATTCGTGCCTTAATGGCAATTTAAATCAGAACTAAATGTCGGGTAATTCTGTCATTTATTTTATGAATTTGTTTTTTTCCAATACAGAATCACATGGGGATGGTGAAGCCCTACATGACTATATTATATGCAAGGAAGAAAGATACAGTGGACACAGAACACACTCACTTGTAATTTAGAGTTAAACAAGTGCATTAGTGCTAAATCTACTCTATATGTATGAAATCCTAAACCTAAAAGTGCAACGGTGATGTTTTTATATCATGTTTTTTTTAAAACCTACATATATTTATTTGAGATCATTCTTTTCAGAATTTATCGAACTTTAATGTGATGTTGTTCGATTTTCAGATTCTTATTCCATTTTCAAATTATAAACTAAAAAACATCAAGAACTTACATCCCATATGATGAGACTTTGTGCCAAAAGATTTAACCACGCCCGGGGCCGGAAATAAAAGACAAATAGTAGGACAGCTGTTGCATAGGCTTTTAAGTGTTCGAAGCGCCGCGCAAGATGCAGATCACGCGGCACAGCAGCAAGACAGCAGCTGATTGAGCAAAGAGGAGGTAAAAAAAAAAAAACAACTTTTTTTTTATCATTGCATCGCGTGTCTCCTGGGGATGCATTCAGTTGAAACGTGAAGTGGCTGGCGAGCTAATCGGGCAGGGTGGAGCCCCCTAGTATGATGATAATGTTTTAATATTCCCAATGCTTACATTTTGCATCAGTTTAATTACTATTACCAATATTTGCTTGTACGGTAGATCTAGATTACCTAGCGAAACAATATACAGTGGAACCTCGGTTTACGAGTGTTTTGCAAGTATTGTAAATATTGTAAATAAAACGTGTGATGGTGAAAAAACAACATGTCCGCCTGTCTGTGTCCGGGTCGGCTAAACATCTGGCGTAGTCGGCAGGATGCTCCGCCTGTTTCAAGGCGGGGACCTGAAAAACAAAATCTTGTTGTGGGCGGCCCAGCGCAGCGAGGGGACCCTGCCCACGTGCGCGGTGCTGCGTACACACAGCCCCGCGGGGTAAAGGAACCTCACGGACCACCAGGGGTCCGTGAGAAGGCCGTTTTTCCCGGATGCGGGCGGGCGGCGTGCATGACAAGGGGACAGCAGTCTCCACCATGCGCGCCGTGGCCGGAGGCACCCGGGATGGCATGACGTCAAGAGAAGCCATGCTGAGGATGTTTCCTCGGTTGGACGAGTCCAAGGAGGTGAGTTCCCTGCCTATCGGCAGCCAGCCCATGGGGGCCGGGCATGTTTTTTCTTTTACAGGAAGGGACTTCCCGGATCCGCGTCAGTGGCGGGCGCATGCCGGTCTGCGGGGCTCTGACAGCACGGCGGCAGCCGCGAGGGCTGCGGCGGAGGAGACAACTGCAGCTCGAGAGGCGCTGGCAACAACAAGGCCGCCGCAGAAGGTGAGGCAAGATGCCCGCGGACCAGAAGTCCCTCCCCCTGAAAGGCACACGATTGGATGGTGTGTCTTGTGTGCCCGCCAATGACTGCATAGAGGCGGGACCAAGGAATGTCCATCACGTTCAGGGGGGAGACCCGATTGGGCCAGAGGAGGAGGCCCACGGGAAGTTGCCGGCGTCGGAGGTTGACAGACAAGGTAGGCTCCGCGTCAGTTAACTTCTTGTCTGTGCCGGCTGCTCTGTCGGAGCTGGAGGCGTGCCTTCAGCCCGCGGAGCAGCGTTTATTCCAGGTGCTACGTGCCGTCCAGTTGCGTCCATAGAGGAGCTACGGTTGGCGATCCAACGGCGCGGCACTGGATTCTCCAGCCGGAGGTGCACGGCGGGGAAGGTAGGTCTTGCCGTCTCCGTACAGCATGAGGGAGGGTCTGCTGAACACGGCTGTGATTCCAAAGATCAGGTTCAAGTAAGCAGCCCTCCGACAGTAGGTGCGGCACAGCGAGGGGGGAGTCCGTGAGGACGCTGACTGGACACGGGCTGCTAAGTGCCCCGGGTCCTAGCGCCCTCCGCCCCGAGTCAGCCGTGGTCTCGCGCTACTCTGTAGGGACGCAGACAGGAAAGAGGCACTTTCTTTCCAATAAGGAGTCTCAGGGCGTCCCAGAGTGACGGGAGGAATTGGAGGCTGAGTGCCCGTTCCTCCGATATGTTGGGACGCAGCGCTGGGTGCATCCGGTGCGCCGCCCTCCGGATCACGGATCCCTGAGGCCGGCGGAGAGAAAAAGAGTGCAGGCAGTTCCGGCGCTTTCAACATCAAGAGGGACATGGAATCCGCGGAGAGGGTGCCGAACAGGCAAGTGCCGAGGTGCCGATTGGAGGGGGGAACGCTGCCAGTGCGTGGCACAGGAAGGGTGCCCAGGCAGTGGTTCTGCCCCTGTGTTTTTTTCTATTGCAGGGACGGACCCCGGACAAGCAGTAGGACCCCCTTCGTTGGGGACCTGCCCTCAGATGTCGGACCGTCTGTTGAGAGATCTCTCTGCTGGGGTGCGGGTGCCACCACGGCTGAAGGAGGCTGCAAGGGAGCGAGTGGCTCCGAACAAAGGGGTGCGGAGGCCTTGGAGGGGGTGCCAAATGAGGGGGCCCCGGGGTGCCGGTAAAAGGGGGGAGCGCAACCTGTGAGAGGCACAGGAGAGCACCAAGTGGAGGTGCTCAGGCCGCGTCCCCGCCCCTATCCCTGTTTGGAGAATGGGGCCGGACTTCGGTGGTCCTGGATTAGGACCTGCTTCGGGGATATGCTGCCCTCGTGGGACATGTCGCTCTTCCCGAGTGGTCTTCGCTGGCTGTGGGGCACTGTCAGGGATGCCAGGGGCAACGACCCGGCCGGGACGGCGTGAGGGTCCAGATGTGGGTCTGCACCCACCCTGGATCATGTGGGGGCCGCCTTCCTGGTTGCTTTAGGGGCCACGAGTTGAGGGCATGGAAGCCCCACCCTGCAGGGGCTCGTGATCACCGCCAGGAGGCGCCCCAATGCCTTGGGGACTTGTTGCCTCAGCACTTCCGCCACACCAGGAAGTGCTGGGGAGAAGAATTAGAAGGATACCCGGAGAGCTGCCGGGAGGATAGCCGGCACTTCCGCCACGCTGGGGCATGGCCAAGAGGGGAATGCCGGGAACCACCTGGAGCTCATCCGGGAGAGTATAAAAGGGGCCGTCTCCCTTCATTCAGGGCTGGAGTCAGGTGGAAGAAAGACAAGGCACGAGAGAGGTGTGGAGGTGGCCCGAGAAGAGGCATGTGTGCGGCCAGGACTGTGTGTTATGGTTTGTGCACTTTTGGACTGGGTCTTAGTGACCATTTATTGTAAATATTATTGTAAATAAAACGTGTGGTGGTGAAGAAAAACATGTCTGCCTGTCTGTGTCCGGTTCGGCTCCACACCCTGCAGTCCCATCTCCAGACCAAATTTTTAAGTGGGACATCTGAAATCCTAAGCTAAACTTGTGCTGTGTTAAAGTCTCAAAAATCCAATAAGCAATTATAAATTGCCAACAACATGGGTGGAGTTACTCAACATGATATTTAGGAGGACAGTCTAGTGTAGATAAATGATCCCCAGGAGCCGGACATGCTATCTTGGCTGGTTGGAAAGAAATCATATTTCCCTTGACTGTACGTGCAAAAAAGTAGAACACATTAATATTTTTTTGAGAACAAGTTAAAAAAAATTTACTTGAACTATAAATCCAAAAATGAACAGTTCAATTGTCAGTACTGAGTCACTGTCTCCTCTAATTTAACAGTATTCCTAACATAAAGTGTAGGCATCTTCCAATGCAATTTTAGATTATTTTAATTTAAAAGGACAGTACAGGAACATGTCTATAATTAATAACTTTAGATAAATCTCAAACAGTTACCCACTATATATTATCACTAATAATAAAGTATATTACTACAGAAACAAAACAATTAAGCAATTGGAAAAAAAAATGTTATCATGAGTACAAACACTCAAATTACCTGTAACAGCATGCAAAATAATAATTCAGAATTCAGTGACATCCCTACAACTAACAGAATTCAAAATACTTATAGGCTTGGGATTAAAAGAGTTCTTTAAATGGTTGCTTTTTACACTTTGGAACTGAAATCTGCAGCCAGATGGCAACAACTGAAATTTAGAAATAAGAGGATTGCTATTGTCTGACAGAATTGAGTTGACCTTCTTTCTCACTGTTTGTAATACACCTCAGTCAAAGAGATCTACTACAAATCAATAATTTTACTACTATTTTTTTACAAAGTTATTTACATTATATCCTTAATGTTTAGGTTACCAAACCAAAAAATAAAAGCAAATGTAACAACATATTCAATAAAAGACTTTTAAAAGGGTGTCATTGTGGTTTTGTCCACTTTAAAACAAACTGAATTTCCTAAGAAGGAATAGCTATGTCTGCCACTTCTGTGCTGAGATCAAAGTTTAGTCTGTTATCAGTGAGTGTTCCTAGATATTTATAGTGCTCTGCCATGTCCTCTGTCTCCCCTTTAATTAACATTCAGATAATGGAACAAGGGGAGCACCAAAAATATACCAAGGCTGTCCTCTTTAACGTATAGAAGACTAACAATGACAGAATTGTCTTCTACTTTCAGGATATGTCTGTCCTTGTAGGAACTCTAGCCATTGATGTATAAGATAAAGCAACGAGGAGACAGACAGCAGCCTTGTGGTGCTCCCATGGATGAATGAAGACAATCAAAAATCAACCATTAGCACTCACTGTTTATGTTCTGTTAGTTAAAATATCCAGAATCCTCCACACCAAGTTAGGTCCCAAACAGAACTGATCAATCAGTTTGTTAATTAAAATATGGGACTAGATTGTATTAAAAGCTGTTCTTGTGTGTTTTCTGGTCCTTTCAAGTGCTTCTACAGTAGATTGAGAAGTGTCACTGTGGCATCCTTCACCTCTCTCTTTCTTCTGTATGCACATTGGTAAGGGTCCAGAAACACCTGGGATTTGTATCTCCTAATTAATTTCATAAAGGTGTTTATAATATTAGAACTTAAGTCCACCAGTCTGAAGTCATTTAGTGCTTCTGGATTTGTTGTTTTTTGCTATTGGAGTAACATTTGGCTATTTCCATAGTCTGGGCACTCAAAAAAGTAGTGGAATACTGGAGAGAGTTGCTCTGCACAGGAGAGAAGCAGATGTCCACTTATATTGTCTGGACTCTGGCTTTTTTAATTTAGTTTGTAGAAGGACTATTCTGACATAATTGTAGTCAAAGAAGGGCTAACTCTTGGCTTCAGTCCTGACTCTGTTCTTTTGCTGACTAATTTCTGAAGCAAAATCCTGTGCATCAAACCTTAAACAGAGCTAGTTAAAATTTTGAGCCTTTTGATAATCAGTTTTAACTGCTGTCAATTTAACATGATTATTGCATCTATTGTAATTGCCAGTCATCACATTAGTAAAATATTGTAACGGTGCTGACAAGTTGCATAAGCCAAGGGTGAGTTACCTACAGTAATGGCATTCCATCACCAGCAGGGTCGCCTATAAAAGCAACATGCCTACTATATCACAAACAAAATTCCATCTAGTGGGGCAATGGTGAACGGTCCTTTTAAGAATAGCAAGCCACTGAGGAGAATCATGTAAAGAGCAAAGGAACCATTTTTGCTCTTAGTGTCAGTGCTACCTTGTGTTTTCAGAATGCAGTATGTAAAGAAGACCTATAGTCTTACACAGCAAAGCAAAGACTGCAGTGGACCTGCTTGGCTCTTCTGAGTGGTTGCTCGAGAGTCTCAAGGAGGAAATCTGGGATCTGGAGTGTCGTTTGCATCATTGGTAGGGGGTTAAAACAGCATGAAAGACTGCTGTTTCTATCACTACACCATTGTTTCTCCATCTACTAAGATCCACTGGCTTCAATGCATGGACACCGGTGGAGCTTCTGGTTTATGGAGCTGGGAAAAATTGTGGAAAATCTCTATGTAGTTGTCAGCTTAATCAGCTTCAGTGGCAGCTGCTTAACTTTGTCTTATGTTTTGATACTGTATGTGTTTGTTGGTAACTTTTAATGTCTCCTTTTTGTATTTTTTCATATTTATGGCATTTTTTTTTTTGTTCTTATTTTGTATTTTCCTGTGTAGGATTTTGAATGTTGCTGAATTTAACTTCACAAGTCAAGATTTCTTTAGACTTGAATTATTAATTATTGAATTATTTTCACATCTCTTCATGGCACAATATGGGCACTGTCTTGTACTTCTTGGTCATTTAAGTCTGTGGTTATCTATATATATAAAATTCTTTTCGCGTTTGAAACGGAAGTTGCGTATGACCACAGAACATATTATAATACAGGAACTAATGACTTTGTTTGTGGACGCCATTTTTATATCGTCTTTTTGAATTATTATTTGTGTGAGAGTTTTTTTTACTGATATTGAAAAGAAGTAAACACAAACACGCCGAGCTATTCTATAGAAGTGAGCCCTGCATCGCCCTCTCCCAGCCCTCCTGTCTGGACTCCAGCGTCTACATTTCTCAGAATAATTTTTTTCTTAAATCACAGGCACGTTGTGCAAGGTTTCAAGTGGGTAGTTTACCCAAAACCACTGCATTTACTTCTTAAATGTTAATGTTTTACTGTTTAATAATTTATACACTTCTTGTATATCATTCAAATTCTCTTATGGAAATGTTTTACTGTTTAATAATTTATACGCTTCTTATATGTTCTTCAAATTCTTTTATCAAAATGTTTTACTACTTAATAACTTACTTTATAAATACTACATTTTATTTTTTTCCCTTGCACTCAGTGAGCGAAGCCACAGAGTAATCAGCTAGTATTCTATAAGAAAATATACTGCGCTCTCAAGTTTAGTTTTCTTGGTTTCTGATCCTCACTTTAAAATTTCAACTGCAAATCAGTTTTGTGTTTTGGGTTCAACAACATCTAGTTTAGACTTTCTGGTAATGAATTTGGCCCAGTATTTCAACTAAACGTCATCTATTGTTCTATCGTTTAAAACTGCCTCAGATATATTTTAGGCAGAATGGTCTTTTGGTTGTAACTGCTCACCCCATAACTAAATCACAGATGCTTGTCTGTCAGCCTAGAATTAAAAGGGAAATACCAAATACTTTTCACTTGTCCATTGAATATGTTTATCTTTAAAAAAAACTGTGTTTAATAAATTTAGTGGCAGAGGTTAAGAATCACTAACCTGTATGAATACCCAAAAAGAATAAGATTAAAAGTAAAACAACTTATACATTTTTAGAGGCATTTCCAATTTTAGCACATATACTTTTACAGATTTTTAACTTTTCATCAACATTTTTCTGAAAGATGATATAAAACAGTCAGCTTTGCAGGACTGAGATAAAGAGGTCAGATAACAATTAGTTGATCTTTCTTCACAGATTATGCTGCTTACTGTGCTTTTTACACAATGTATGTACACATTTATAAATATAAATGCGCACTATTGTCACAAGGACTTGTGCATCCAGTCATGAGTAGTAGACTGAAGGCAAGAGTGTGGGGCTGACACTTCCCTTTTATAGCATACACTGGCTTGGGATTTTGAAGGCTCTTATATTTAAATAACAGTTGCCCGAGTATTGCTAGGATTTTCTTTGTTCTTGCTGTAGCCATCGCTGCAGCTGTAACCGTAATAATAATGCATAAAAAAGGATGTACAAACTATACATTTAACACCCATAGTCATTAACTGAAGTTCAAATATTCACTTGTTTTTGATATTCAAGCCTTATTTTTTTTTGCCTAACTTGTCAACCCTAGTTTATAGTGTGTACTTCTTGTTACAGGGCCAAGTGAAAATGGATACTGAAAACCACAAAACTATGTATAATGCTATTATTAACTTTCCCATTCTTATAAACAATGTGCTTTTTGGAGATTTGTTCTTGCATAGTCAACATGCATTAGGTGTGATGTAAAATGCTCTTGTGGAAGAACAACTCTGAAATGTGACCCAAGGTCTGGCCAGAATCACCATAAATGACAGAAGAAAATGTTGCAAGCATAGAATAAGCCATAATGATTAAACAAATATTTACTGGGTATGAGATAGTTAACAGTATATTTATGAATCTGTTGATTCCATTCTTTATGAACAATTAAACATTAGGAAGATCTATGCATGTTGATTTTCTAGAATGTTGATTCCTAAAATGAAGCTAATGAATATGGACTGGAGTAAATTTTGAGACACATTTCATAAGTGGGTATGAAGGTTGGATACACCATGATGACAGTGATTCTCTAACATCAATATATTCAAAATCCAAGCAAGATTTCGAATGTTTATGATGCTGAGAGTGTAGTCCATGTTGATTAGATGCCTGCACGACATATAAAACCAGTAAACATTACACACTAATTTGCTTTATTTTTTGTGACACACAATTAAGAAACCTACTTTTTCATGACAATGCCTACAATCATACGGCACAGATTGCAAAAGCTACTCCGCAAAACAGTTCAAAGAGATATCACAACCAGCACCTTCTCTAGATCTGTACCCAATGGGGCTACTGTCTGTTCCCCAATGTGAAGAGCTACTTCTGTGGGGCACCTATGACAGTGATGAAGACATCAAGTCAACTACAAAAGCATGGTGGTATAGAAGAGCTTTCTGAATGTTGTAACAAGTTTATTAGCGTTCCCAAGGATAGTGCTGAAAAACAAAATATAGTTGGTTGTACTAGTTTTTCTAATAACGAGTCATATGGATATAAAGTGAGCATGAAATTTTTACTCTGCCTTGAAGAGTGCCACTGTAAACATTGCCATGTCCAGCACTATATAGCAGTGCCAGCTGGAGAAGGAGCAACAACCAACAAAGCCAAACATTCAGAGTACAGTATGACAATCTGAATTCCCAAAGGACAGAAGTTTTATTTATTTGTGAGTAGCAGAGAGCATAAAAGGTATTTTTATAAGTGCAGAGAAGAAGAATAGTCACATACATAGAAGGATTTAAATATACTGTACAACCCACTAATAGCGAAAAACCAAACTTAAAGTAGAAACAAAGAAACCACGTCCAAAACTAGATTTTTTTTCCTTAAGAGATTATTTTCTTGCTTGATGACTAAGTCCCTTGCAAAGGTATTGCTTTCTAGCAAAAAGTACAGATGATTTAGTATGTGCGTGGCCATCTTTTATAGAACTGTGTCCCTAGCATGTGCCACAATTATTTAGGTTATGCTACAAAATAGAATCGCTCATAACAAACTGATGAAAAACCTAAAGAAAAAAGAAACACATCTAAAATTAAACTCTGTTCTTAATTGCAATACCAAGTAATAACCACAAAAAAGTAATATACCAATCAAGTTTACATTAATGACAGCTGTTGAAAGTGCAACATATCATAACACAATTAAAAGGTATTTAATTCTTTATACGCAAAGACAGTGATATATTTTTCTTTCAGATACCCAAAGTTCAGGTTGTGATGACACACTGCAGGAACTAGCATCTGAAGAAGAATTACACCAACACACTGCTATATTGAATGCGCTGTATATGCCATATGGCATTTTTGTGTTTTATTTTAAGTGTATTGTATTTGTATAAATCATAGGCACCACATCCTTGATCTATCAACTGAAAATTAAGAAATGCACTATATAAAATATAAATTTAATTAAACAAATATAAAAATAAAACCATTTACAAAAAAAAATCACTTCTGATATACAAATCATGACAATCATGCAATTTATTTATTCAGCAGTATTAATATATTAAACTTCTTCATGGAAGAAACTCAGCACAGCTTTGTACTGCTGTTATCATATTATTTTCAGGAAAGCTATTGAATTAGCTACTTTATTAGGGCATATTTCTTGAATGCTTTAAAGGGCTTTTTTATTTTTGTTAATGTTATTTTTTTTCCAGTGATGAAATAAACAAAAAGACATTTTCAGCTAAGGAAGTAACTCTTAATTTAGTGCTGCTGTTCTACTGTGTTTAAGCACATAAGTAGTGTCTCATAATGTCTATTGGTAGGCCTAGTGAACTCTACAACAACAGCAACAATTTTATTTCTATATCACATTTTCATATAAAGAATGTATCTCAAAGTGCTTGAACAATATAAAAGAAAAAACAGAAAAAAAACAGAACGCTTGAAATAGTGATATTACAAAATAAATAATATCTATATATATATATATATATATAATTCACTAAGGCAAGACAACCATGGAAAGCATGCTGGAAAGGCAAGACAACCATGGAAAGCATGCCGAAAGGGGCGTGGATTCACTAAGCCGCCGACAAGTGAGACACCTATGGCGCACGCAGAAAGGAGCCATGCCCACCAACTCCAAGACCATTGGACACAACGACAACTCGCAGGGCCACTCCCACCAACTTGGACGCGATGACACAGAAAAAATTGCGTCATTTATATTCGTCTGTCGTAGAGGCCACATGTAGTGCAGGTCAGGTTAATGTCATGCGCATGTCATGCACCTCCGAGCTACATTGACTGTTCATAGAGGCATGTTTCTCGCGGAGGTGAATCGCCATATGCAGCGTGTGAAACGGTTTGCGAGGGGTATCCCATGGGATCCTTAAAACAATCCATTACAACTGAGGTTAAAGCACAATGAAGTAAGCAGTCTTTAAAAACCGACTTTTCGGTTGTGACGCACGACCGCGTGCACCATGGCAAGCTGTTTTACATGCTACATACAGCTATTCGCATCCGCGACAAACATACGTCTTCTTAGATGCTCCTGCAGGAACACGGAAGACATTTTCCTGCCCACCAACACTCCTTTTTCACCGGCCGGCGTCTACCCTCTCTCTCTAGGCATTCACACTGCCTGCCCATTTGCCCGGACGCAAAAACTCACCGACCACCCAGTTAGTCCCTTTCGTCTGTGGAAAGAGTCCACGTGCACATCTGAGCCACGCGCCATTTGTTATGCCGCGGGTTCACTATTGTGTTGTAATTTTGCTCTCTCCAGAGTTCCATCTTTTTATTCACTTACTGTTGTATTCTCACACCAACCCGTTTTAGACAACCATATCTTTTCAGAAGTGTTTAGCATTCAATAAATAATTATGCATGACATTGAGCGTGTGTCTACCTGGCGTGGGTAAGCTATTGAACCCCATTCGGGCTGCAAACCATGGAATTCCCACTAAGTTCGACTCATACGCTCCCACTGGTTGTGTTCCAACCCTTTGTAAACACCCCCTCCCACCTCGCTACTACCGTGGTCGGGTGTCTTGGTGGATTATATATAGAAAAGCAGCCAAAAACGTACAAAGCGATGAAAAGTCTACGTCACTCACAGGTACATCGAGATGACAACTCAAGTGACGAGTTGGAGGTGGGCACATATGCGGGCAGTGCATACTGAATGAGAAATCAGAAGACTAGCATGACAGACAAAGTTGAATGGACGTCATTCTCCTCTCCTCCCGTTCCACACTCCGCGCCGTGCTCCCCCATCCCTCCGTCTGGCAGGAGAAGGTGCGAGGACGGTCCGCCAGTTTTCAATCACGGACGATTGTGTGTTGGTTCGTTCCGTGCATTGTTACAATGTTGCTTTTCTTGCTGATTTATTACATTACCAATTTTTCAAATGTTCATTTTCTCCCTGTGCTTAAAAATCATTAAAAAACCGGCCTGATTATATGATACACCGCGGGTTGGCTAGTATAAAATAATTTATAAAGAATCAATATGCATTTACATAACACAGATATACAAATAGAATCCTAAATTGATCTGGACAGAATGCAGCTATTTTTGTAAATAAAAACTGTGGAATGGAACATGTTGATCACTCTTCCTTTATGAGATACACTCTTCCGTTATGTATCTTAATTTTCTCTAATAAGGGTTAAAAAAAAGAGCATAATTCTGATAGGGCAATTGTAAAATAATGGCAGGATTTCTTTTAGAATAGATCTTTGCAAGCTATAGAATTGCCTGTTTTTTGAGAAACTGAGGTGCAAAAATAAAATCTTCTTTAGTGTCACAATTTCCAGCCTCATCCTACCTTCAACAACATAGCTTTCACTGTAATGGTCAGCATAAGTGGAGACAAGCTACCCTGAAGAAACACCCCCATTAGTACAAACAGGTTAGACTGTAGAGCGGGACACCTTGGTCAGAACAGTGGCTTTTATATGTTTGTGACATTGAGGCTCAGTGAAACCATGCCAAGATAGATACTGAATCCACCATTTTAAAAATTCAACTGGGGCTCTTACCAGGACTGGCTCATTTGTGAACTCAAACATATAGCCAACACACTTTGAATATTGGCATAACTCGCCATCTGTTCTGGTTGGCAGACATTATTGATGACTACATCTTGGGCTTGATGTAGGACAAGGCAGGCTACCATTATTTTTCAACCCCACAGTCTGCGTTTGAAGAGCAGCAAATTTCACTCCAATGCAGAACTGATTTGGGAATGACCACAATTCAAGCCAGTACATCAGAGAGCAAAGAAATCATGATGGTACATCAGCATGGTAACTCGTAATCCCTGGCCACCCTAAATTCCTTCGCCTCTCTCCATAAGCGTCTTTTGTTTTGCAAGTGTGCAATGCCACTCCTTATTCAGGAGAAGATCCCAGTTTTCCCATGGGAGAGAGACTTTCCACGACTAAGGTCATAAAGCTTCTGGAGAAAGGCAGAACTATAACTGTTGTAAAGAGCAACAAGAGCTTCCACATGCAACTAAAGTAGCATTGCACATGTACTTTGTCAGCATGCTCATGTCGATTAAACACAGGAAGCTCTGCAGTCTACTTTGACTATACGCTGTAGGAAGATAAGTAAATAACATTCGATATGGCTTTTATATAAGTAATATATAATTTTTTTTATATAAAGACCATGACAAAACAAAAATAAACAGAACTTTGCATGATACCTTGGTGAGCTCGGAATGTCCTGCTGTTTCTTGAAGGACATGCATGTGGCAGATTCACTGGTGGGACGATGCCCAGCCTCTTGCTATATCCAAAAGATGCCATCTTTCACCTTTAAGCCTGTGCTGCTGCGTTGTTCTTATGTGTGAGTGGACGGTTCTTGCGAGGAAGGGAGGGCTTCTGTTCTTTTTCTCCAATGCAGAACTTTCATCTTCAACTGAGTTCACCTCTGTTATAGCACATTTTTATTTGAAAACTAGCAGTGTCAGATCTGGGGGAGCATGAACGTGACAGAGAAAATAAAACTGAATAATAAAAAAAAAGCTAACTTTTACAAGTACTATAAATTTACACCAGCTGTTACAGACTCAAACAAATCAAATGTGAGTTCTATAATAGTAACAATAAGAGCAACTCACTACTCAAGATGGTAAATCAAGGAAGGGCCCAGAATCAAACCAGCCACCTCTTGATTATGAGACAGCAGTTCTTACCTCTGCACCACTAAAGAGGTCATGTCAGCATAGTATCCTAACCCGATTACTTTTTATTTGGTTATATTCTTATTTGTTAATCAGTTTCAGCTGCTTTGGTGTTAATGAAATTAACAACAGCTGCACTATAGGGAAAACAATGAGACAACAACAATGAGAGGTGGAGGCCTCTGACAATTTTACCTCCTCATCTTTTCTGACTGTTTTTTCACTAGATTTGCATTTGGCTATGGTCAGTGTCACTACTGGCAACATGAGGTAATACCTGGACCCTACAGAGGTTGCACAGGTAGTCATTCTCCAGGATGGCACATCAATATGTGCCATTGCCAGAAGTTTTGCTGTGTCTCCCTTTCACAGTCTCAAGGGCATGGAGGAGATTCCAGGAGACAGGCAGCTACACTATGAGAGCTGGACAGGGCCGTAGAACAGGGGTGTCAAACTCCAGGTCTGGAGGGCCACAGCATCTACAGGTTTTCATTCTAAACCTTTTTTCTAATCAGTGACCAGTTTTCACTGCTAATTAACTTTTTTACACCTCATTTTAATATCCCCCGTTAGAAGGATTCAGCCCTCTGAATTGATTCTTTTCTTCATTAAATGACAGCCAAACAAAACATGAGATGTGAAATAATCCAATAGATGACCAGCTAAATTGGGGCATCAAACTCCAACCAATTTCACTCCAACCAGTTTCTTAATGAGAAGCCGATTCTTGCTGTTAATTAAGCCTGTTATTTAATTCCATGGCTTGTTGCTGTTCTCATTCTGCCACAGTACAAATTTTCAAAACTGTTTTCTATTTTTTCTAAGAGCATTGTCAAAATGTTTTGGTGACCTGACAGATCAACCTTACTGAGACCTTCACCTTTCTTTATTTTCAGATATTATGTGATGGGAACAGAGGAGCTGGTCATATGATGGCTTGTTTCTTGCCTCATTATTGTTTGGTTGCTTATTAAGGAAAAAGAAACAACTAAGGGGCCTGAGTCAAGCTAACTATAGGAAGTAATTAGCAGCAAAAACTGGTCACTACTTAAAAAAATGGTAAGAATGAAAACCTGCAGCCACTGCGGCCCTCCAGGACTGGAGTTCAACACCCCTGCCGTAGAAGATCCTTAACCCAGCAGCAGGACCGGTATCTGCTACTTTGGGTAAGGAGGAATAGGATGAGCATTGCCAGAGCCCTACAAAATGACCTCCAGCAGGCCACTGCTGTGAATGTCTCTGACCATACAATCAGAAACAAACTTAATGAGGGTGGCCTGAGGGCCCAACGTCCTCTAGTGGGCCCTGTGCTCACTGCCTAGCATTGTGGAGCTCGATTGGCATTTGCCATAGAATACCAGAATTGGCAGGTCCACCACTGGTGCCCTGTGCTTTTCACAGATGAGAGATCCATTGAGGAATGCACAGACCTCTACAGGCTAGACAATGACACCTGGACTGCCATTAGGTATCGGGATGAAATCCTTGGGGCCATTGTCAGACCCTATGCTGGTGCAGTGGGTCCTGGGTTCCTCGGTGCACAACAATGCCTGGCCTCACGCGGCGAGAGTATGCAGGTATTTCCTGGAGGATGAAAGAATTGATAACACTGTGTCACACACGTGTGCATGGGAAGCAGCTGAAGGGCTTAGACAATACTGTTTATACATCTGCCCAGGGGCGGGGTACTGCTGACGCTCTTTCTGAGTTCTCTGCAGGTCTTCCCCGGGAAATCCCCCCAGGAGCCGCCATTTCCAGGAAGGACACACCACCTCCGGTTCCGGCCCCAAGAATGAGGTCACTTCCGGTTCCGGCCCCAAGGGTGATGTCACTTCCAGTTCCGGCCCAGAGGACGACATCATTTCCGCCCCCTGAGCTATAAAGCTCACTGCCTTTGCTTAGGCAGGCAGTTCTGTCTTGGACTCTGTTGTGTAAACAACTGTTTTGAAATGTCTCGAATTCTATTGCAGCCAGGAAACCGCATTAACACTACTTAAACTGCTTCTTAAATCCCTTCACACCTCTCCGCCAGCCCTTTGTTTTCTAAATGTGCTGATAAAGAGAAGCTCGGAGCAGCCGGCTATTCCATCCCCCCACCAATTTAGAACGTGCACGAACTTCTCTCAGCTCAGGCCTTGATTGAGTATCTGGGAGTGAAGTGGAGTTTTAGAGTGGAAATAATAGATCGTTGTTTGGAACACACGCATTTCATGTCTGTTCCGTTTCTACAGTAATCTGTGTCAACACATTGTTAAAACAGAAACGTTTTTTATATTCTAGTAGTAGATGACAAAATGTAGGCATAAACTATATAATGTATGAAGCCTGAAGTCCAAATAGCAAAGAAACATTTTCACAAGAATAACACAATTGCACTTTTATTCAAACATATAACTGCAGAAACAAAAAGCGCCTTAACATGCGACATTGACACCAGTTTACTGTAACTGACTCCGTGGCTCAATAGACTCAGCCCCGCTTGGAATCAAGGGTCGCGGGTTCGATCCTCGCCCCTCCGTTTTGAGAAGTAACTGCTCTTATTCTTACTGTTTTAGGATAAAAGCATACATTTGATTTCAGTCTGTAACAGCCGGTGCAATTTATGATCCATGTAAAGGTTAGCTTTTTTTTATTCACTTTTCACTCTCTCAGTCGCGTTCAGAATCAATCCATACAACCCCATCTGACACGGCTGTTTTCACTAAAGACGCGCTATAGCTCTGCAGTGTACCACGATGCATACTAACGCACAACACCCCCCCGGTTCTGACACACAAACGCTGGCGAAGCTGCCTTCTTTGTATCTCACCGTCACTTGCTTTTCGTTTTATTGAGTGTTCCTGCCAGTTCCCGCATGTTGCTGTATGCTTTTTCTTTTGTACTACAGGACATGCAGAGGAAAGAATGGTAAAGACCAGTAACTTCGGCGCTATATGCAATCATCAGACACTCCCCATCTGCCCGTGTCGTTCAAACACAGGAACATATATTGGTGTAAAAGTATAACAAAAGTGCACTTTTATTCAAGTGCACTTTTTCCATCGCCTTTTCCTGTAAGAAGCAGTGTACACACTTCTCTCTATGCTGTGGTTTCTATTACACACCTGAAAGAAAGAGACAATACATATGAACATATCCAGCATACAGCAACATGCGGGGACTGGCAGGAACACTCAATAAAACTGAATAAAAAGAAAATCAAGTGACGGTGAGATACGAAGAAGGCAGCTTCGCCAGCGTCTGTGTGTCAGAACCGGTGGGGGCGTTAGTATGCATCGTGGTACACTGCAGAGCTATAGCGCGTCTGTATTCTGTTTCTTTTGTACACCAGGGCACGCAGAGGAGAGAATAGTAAAGAGCAGTAAGTTCGGCGCTATATGCAATCATCAGACACTCCCCATCTGCCCGTTGTTTTGTTATACTTTTCAATACTTTTTATACTGCTCAAACGGGCATGCTCAAAAAATACACGTGTAATGCCACGAAAAGTGCGCAGACACTTCATTTCGCAAACAAAACAAGTGCAAGACTACCTGTATAACCGAAGAAAAAAGAAAGCAAGTTACAGTAGGCGATTGATATGACAGCTTGCATGGTGCAATGCTAAGAAGTGCTGATTTTCATTCCGTGCTATATGAAATCATCACATTCAAATATTAACAGTTCCCACACACCCAAGGACCGTCCTTCCTACATTTACGACATGTGTAATTGTTGCAGTGCACACACCTCTCTGTGCTATGATTTCTATCACACTGAATGAGCACCTGACAGTGTACTTTCTTACACCAATATATGTTCCTGTGACGGTGAGATACGAAGAAGGCAGCTTCGCCAGCGTTTGTGTGTCAGAACCGGGGTTGATTGTGCGTTAGTATGCATCGTGGTACACTGCAGAGCTATAGCGCGTCTTTAGTGAAAACAGCCGTGTCAGATGGGGTTGTATGGATTGATTCTGAACGCGACTGAGAGAGTGAAAAGTGAATAAAAAAAAAAGCTAACCTTTACATGGATCATAAATTGCACCGGCTGTTACAGACTGAAATCAAATGTATGCTTTTATCCTAAAACAGTAAGAATAAGAGCAGTTTACTTCTCAAAACAGAGGGGCGCAGGATCGAACCCGCGACCCCTTGATTCCCAAGCAGGGGCTGAGTCTATTGAGCCACGGAGTCAGTTACAGTAAATGGTGTCAATGTCGCATGTTAAGGCGGCTTTTTGTTTCTGCAGTTATATGTTTGAATAAAAGTGCAATTGTGTTATTCTTGTGAAAATGTTTCTTTGCTATTTGGACTTCAGGCTTCATACATTATATAGTTTATGCCTACATTTTGTTATCTACTACTAGAATATAAAAAAACTTTTCTGTTTTAACAATGCGTTTACACAGATTACTGTAGAAACGGAACAGACATGAAATGCGTGTGTTCCAAACAACGATCTATTATTTCCACTCTAAAACTCCACTTCACTCCCAGATACTCAATCAAGGCATGAGCTGAGAGAAGTTCATGCACGTTCTAAATTGGTGGGGGGATGGAATAGCCGGCTTCTCTTTATCAGCACATTTAGAGAACAAAGGGCGCTGGCGAAGAGGTGTGAAGGGATTTAAGAAGCAGTTTAAGGTGGGACGGAATTACGAGTTTTTTCGTAGGCTCTGGTAATTCTAGTGTTAAACGGGTGGCTGCCCCAAACCTTTCCACGCCTCTGGTCTCCAGTTATTACAACTGTCTGGCCCCCACGCTTCCCTGACCTAAATCCAATAGAACACCTCTGGGACATTATGTTTCGGGCCATTTGACGCCACCAGGTTGCACCTCAGACTGTCCAGGAGCTCAGTGAT
The DNA here is from genome assembly GCF_016835505.1 of Polypterus senegalus. NCBI lineage: Eukaryota > Metazoa > Chordata > Cladistia > Polypteriformes > Polypteridae > Polypterus > Polypterus senegalus. Next base: position 232,527,547 of record NC_053155.1, read on the forward strand.
GCCCTGGTCCAGATCTGGGAGGAGATTCCCCAGGACACCATCTGTCGTCTCATTAGAAGCATTCACCGATGTTGTCAGGCATGTATACAAGAACATGGGGGTCATACAAACTACTGAGTATGATTTTGAGTTGCTGCATTATTTTTTACACTTTGATTTTCAGAGTTTCTTTGAATTCAGACCTCTGTAGGTTGATAATTTTCATTTCCATCAAACAATGTGGCATCCTTTTGTTCCTAACACATTACCCAGTCCATATCAGTATAGATATCCAGCATGATTTTTTTTACCATTGAGATCTGATGTGTTTTCAAAGTGTTCCTTTATTTTTTTGAGCAGTTTATATATATATATATATATATATATATATATATATATATATATATATATATATATATATATATATATATATATATATATATATACATATACATATATATATGAGAAAAGGAAACAGATAGATATTCTCCGATTTATGAGTAAAACTTTCTTGAACTGTTTTGAATAATACTCATTCCATTTCAGTTCCAACATCCTCTTCCCCTCATAACCAGCTGTCCATAGATAATATTTACCTGTCCATAATTTGTAACAAGAAAGGTTAAATATTTAGCAAGCATCAATGGAAATGTCAAGAACTTTAACACAGAGATATTTTTACTAAGTAGCAAGAAAAGGTTCCCTTTTTTCATAACAGACAAATGAATTAACTAAGTACAAATACATTTCATGCAGCTTTGCGGAAGGCTTTGCTGACAAAAACACAAAGGAACCCCTGTTTTTAAATAGTCTTTATAAGCCCACTTATTAGGCACAGGTGAAAAGGCAGTTAGTTCTTCTGAATTACAAGCAAAGTGAGAAAGCTCTGAGGAGAAGAAAGACTCTTTGTTCAAAAGGCACACATGCATGAAATCCCAAAGGGAACAGTAATTCAGGAGTAAAGAGAAATATAAAATACCAAACCAGATATAGGAGTATTGGAATCCTTTTTATTTCTGACAATACAATTATTAAATGAGTTCAGTGGTCAAACTACTGACTCCTCCAGATACATTCATCAGCAGTGTTCTGCTCCAATGCACCTTAGAAAAAGCTGTAAAAACAAGACAGTTTTGTGCTGCATTCTGTCCTTTTGTAACAAAATAATGGATACTCTGAACTATTCAGTAGCGGTGTCTAACTTATAAAGAACTGAAAGAGAAATAACTTGGTATGTGTCAGCTTGGGCTTTATATAAGACTTTATTTTATGAGTGTCCAGCAGAGGATGGATTAGTCATTAACTTTCTAATATGCTATGTCTTCAATTGTGGTATATGATATTTTCCTATGTATATGGGGTATATGATATGTATTCCTAGTAAACAATCAAATTGAAATCAAATTTAGCATTAAAATGAAACAATCCCAAAAGACCATAACAATCAAGTTAACTTCATTACAGGTTAAGCTTCTTTACACAAGGTCTCAAGAATTGAATATCAAATGCCATTCCTTTTACATTGTGCATTTCTGTAGTGGATATACTGTATTTAAGACTTGACAAATATGGTTGCCCCATTATATGAAAAGTCAATCCAAGTAAACTACTGGCCAGTAAGCTTAACATGTATCATTACTAAATTGATTCAAACAGTGACTAATGAGAACATTGAGCAATACATATCAATAATCATTGTATTATTAAACATTTAGAAAAGAATTGATGGGGAATGCTCCACTTCATCTAACTTTGGAACGCTGAAAATCTGCAACGAAGCAACAAAACCATATGATTAGAAAGGTGTATGATATTATTTTTGTTGAGAATTGGAATTCGATACTTATGTTGCAGATCAGTGCAAAATGAAAAAGGATACTTTTGATATATTTTAAGTGTAGGTTAGTGAGTGAGTGAGTGAGTGAGTGAGTGAGTGAGTGAAGGAGAGAAAGATGACCTGGCTTGGGCCAGTGACACAATGGGAAGTATCCTGGATCAGCCTACAGAGTGCAGATGGTGTTGCCCCACCAAGTGAGTGGTCTGAGGCAGACTGGCAACTTGTATTTGCAGGTAGGGGACATGGCAAAAAAAGATCATTGGAGGTTCATGGAAGGGAGTGTGAAAGTTCACAGAGTGGAGGCAGAGGTGTTGGATTGATGCTAATAAAGGAGATGACTTCCAATCAACTTCATGCTGGGGAGTGAGAGAAAGAAACTGCCAAGTATTAAGCTACCAGCACCAATTATGATAAATATGAATAACGGCATAAAAATCACATTAAGTGAACATTTATCAACATAATGCAATATGTACAATAACCAAAGGTCAGTATGAAAATATATCTCAACATTAACATCAAATACTCAATACCAAAAGCAAAAATGCAAATGAATGTTCACAAATTTCACAAATTCTTCCAGATGGGTTTAAAGTGGAGAAGGACAAACAAACTGTGATTGCATTCACTACACTTTTGGCACGCAGACTTATTTTGCTTAACTGGAAGAATCCTAACTCTCCTCTTTTAAATCAGTGGAAAATCGATGTTTTATACTACAGTAATCCCTCCTCGATCGCGGGGGTTGTGTTCCAGAACCCCCAGCGATAGGTGAAAATCATGAGTAGAAACCATATGTTTGTATGGTTATTTTTATATATTTTAAGCTCTTAGAAACTCTCCCACATTGTTTATAAATATTCTCTGCACAGTTATACAGTAAACCCTTGTTTATCTCGGTTGATCCGCTCCAGACAGATAAATGAATTTCCAAGAAGTAGGATTCTTTATTTATAAATCTAATATTTTCGCAGTTAGAGCATTGAAAACCTGTTTACGACCTTCTAAATACGTTTTTTAACATTATTAGAGCCCTCTAGACATGCAATAACACCCTTTAGTCAAAAGTTTAAACTGTGCTCCATGACAAGACAGAGATGACAGTTCTTTCTCACAATTAAAAGAATGCAAACATACCTTCCTCTTCAAGGTGCGCGTCAGGAGCGGAGAATGTCAGGGAGAGAGTAAAGTAAACAAAAATCAATAGGGCTGTTGCGCTTTTAAGTATGTAAGCACCGCGATAAAGCAGCGGCAATGAAGGGATCAATGTGAAGGTAGCCTTTCAGCATTTTTTTACAGGCGAGTCCGTATCTTCTAAGCAAACAGCCACTGTGCAAAAAGCCCCTTTGCTCACACCCACTCCGTCAGGAGCAGATAATGGGGCCAATCATACGCCTCCCTGATGGTATTGCATGATGGATAATTATCTGCCTGTATTTCTCAGAGAGAGTGAGAGACAGAGAAAAGCAAACAATGAAAAATCAATACGGGTTGTTAGAGCTTTGAAGTGTGCAAAGCAGCGTGCGGGAAGCATATCGTATAAAATTGAGGAGTTTTATTTAATATGTAATACGTGCTCTGATTGGGTAGCTTCTCAGCCATCCGCCAATAGCGTCCCTTGTATGAAATCAACTGGGCAAACAATCTGAGGAAGCATGTAACATAAATTGAAAGACCCATTGTCCGCAGAAATCCGCGAACCAGCGAAAAATCCGTGATATATACTTAGATATGCTTACATTTAAAATCCGCGATGGAGTGAAGCCGCGAAAGTCGAAGCACGATATAGCGAGGGATCACTGTATTTGAAATTGGAAAAAATCTAATATTCAGTTAGAGGATCTGTACAGAATTTTTTCAAAACCTGGCAGGATCTAATCAGTAATATTTTAGAATAAGCTCTTAATGCACTGAGGAAGCAATTATCTCCGCATTTCTTTTTCTTCTCCATTCATCTCTATTGGCTTATCAAACTCATCAATTTAGGTATGTTTACAAGCCTTAAGTTTTACCCCGTTGGCCATGCTCTCTCTCTCAGGGGTCGGGGTTGACTTGTTTTCAATCCTATTTTTTGTAAAAATTGATCAATCTGTATGGAATGATTACAATAAAATTAATAAAAAAAATAAAATGAAAACAGGCTAAGTGGTAAATTGTACTGTAAATAAGTTATCAATATCATTCTTGATGATGATGATGACTACTCCAAAATGCTGAGATATACAAGTTTGTGAACCCTTTAAAATGCCTTTAAGCTCAAAGGGAGAAATTAAAAGTTTATAGTACACATGTCCACACCAGAGCAAAGCTTTGTCTAAAACACTACATTCTTGACATGCTTGCCCAAGCAATCTCAAATCATTTTAGCAGCACCAGACACAAAGAAAACTTCACATACTCTAAAAAGAAATATTATTCTACTAGCTGTGCTACCCATCTAAAACAGGTGGAAGTCTAAGTAATATCATAGACCTCATATTTTTTATTGGATAGTTTCTCCATTTAGTCTAGTATAATAATATTCATCTCGTCCCTTGTCCTTGCACTTTGGTTAGAGTTGCCTGTTTTTACTGCTTCAAACTGACCACTCTAATACTTGTAGTCCAAGTGTTTCGCTGGAAAAATACACCAGTGGTTACTACTGTGTTAACCTGCTTAAGCAACTGTAGCCTAGCCATGTCTGGGCTTTATTCCCCGATGTGTACGTCAATTTATTAATATTTCACTCCTCCATTGTCCACCACACTAAGTTATTAGTCATTAGCATTACAGCTATAAACCTCTTTCTTGTGGCATGAGTGGGTCCAAGAAAGTCACTATCACACTATTGTTGCTGGTATGTAAAGTCAGATAACAAAATAGGCCGATAACACAGATTTTCTTGTTTTTGGACCCTTATTTGGTCATTTTATTATCATTTTTGATTTTTTACTGACCTATTATTTGCCTATTTTTCCTCCTATTTCCAAGCCATGGGACAGATACACTTATCTTTTTTACTAATGTGGATAAGCTGATTTTTGTCCACCCAGCACTTACTATCTATTGGAGATGTTCAGCGTTAATGTTTGTAGTGTACCTCATATTGGAATCTATTCTGTAATTTATGCAGTAATAAAAATAATTTCATTTTTCATTCTAACAGATGGCCCCTCACAAACATTAAAACTGCTTTTGTGAATCCCATATTAATTGGTATATATCAGAGACATAGCAAACGGCTGAACACACAGATACAGAGACACAGCCACTTGTCCTATTATTTAGTATTATAAAAAATTGCATTGAGGTTTTCATAGAAAATTGGAAACATTTAAATATGATGGCTAAGTTCAGTTTGCCTTAAAAAATTTAACAATACATTAAATAATTGAGTTGAATATACTACATTTTTTTCACAACAGGCTCTGTTGAAATTAGGATGCAGTTGATTGACACTTAGCGGCATGTACTCTTACAGGAGTCTTGCATGACCTGCAGGATATGACTTACTACTTTGCAGTGCTAGACATAATTTTCATGCTGTGGGTAGGAATGGGCGGTAATGAAGCTGATTCTGTGCTTAAGTGGGATGGAGAAAGAAAGCAGGTGCCAGGAGAATCACAAGAATCAATCATGCACAGCCATCTAACATAAGTTACTGTCTCAACACCAGACCATTTTATAGTATTTTTCTTTATTTCATCCAGTTGTGGTTTTCAGCATGTACTTACCATATATAATGAAAATGTAGAGGGATATGTTGGACAGTTGGCAAAGGTTTGAAAACCATGAATTGGCCTGCTGTAAATAACCATTAGTTTTTTTTTTACTCTACAAATGCTGTTAGCTGAAGTTTTGCTTTCCTCCTAACAACAAAGCTCTCTTGCTAAAGAGATATTATTTAAGAACAACTTTTTTTTTAACTCCAACCATTGAAATTTGTTTCTGTTTTGATGTTTATTTATGTGAATACTTGTTTAACTATGTAACTGTTGTAAGGATTTGTACTTTACTGTTACACTTGTAAATAATTGGAAATGCTCTGAGTATGTACACAGTGAAAAGCACTATACACAACTATTTATGAAAAAAAATAGTTGTATAGTGATATATATTCATTGAAATAGAATTAAACTTAGTTTAGAAATCTGCAGACTAGTACTAAAGTAATTGTCAATGAGTGGCATGATGGTGCTTCAGATCTACACAGTCATATGTTTGGATCTTGTCCAGTTACTATTCTATAGGCAGTTGACCTGGACATGTTCTGTGGTTAATTTTGGTTCAAGAAGAGTGAATATGAATAGGACTTCATTTAAGCACCTTGAGCATGGGAAAGATGCTATATAAATAAAATATACTAGCCAACCCGCGGCGTACCATACGCCGCTAAAATATATTATAGACCCCCGTGACCCTGTAGTTAGGATATAGTGGGTTGGATAATGGATGGATGGATTATTATTATAAGTGCCTACCATTTACAGGCATCATATTTTGGAGTAAGACCTATGCAGCTGGGATTGGCTCTGGCTCCCATAATGATACTGGATAATGCTTGTTTGAGAGCAGACAGTGTGAACATGAAAGACCTGGCTAATAAAGAATAATAGATTTGTGGTCATCACACTAAAGCCTAGTTTATAATTGATGCATCCATGCTGGGTACAAGGGCCGCACGGTGAAAATCATGTAAGATTTGGAGACATACCCCTGAATGCGTGTTTTTGCAGCATGCTACACAAGGACATTTTTATAACTACACAGTGTAGTAGACGCATAGGATGTGTGTTCAAATTGGTGAATTTCAAGGAGAGGCGGGTTACATGAAGGGCTGAATATGACGCAACCAGTCATCAAAATGCAAAGACGACATGAAAAAACATTTGATCTGCTCATCATGTAGGTCCCCCACTCTCGAGAATATCACACTCGCCCTTCCTTCTGCACTTTTGGTCAATAGGTCCGACACTCCACCTTCTCCTTTTCTTCCTGTTAAAGTCAGTAATAGCAGGTACTACTCTTTTTCCATCAGCAGAGTCTCACATCCTCTGCTGTGACATTAGTTATGTGACACTGACAAAACATTCTCACCTATTGCCTCAGAGGATATTAACTTGCCCATTGAACGGGCTTCAACAAGAATAAATTTGTTATGGTCGGTCACTGCGTTCACATTTTTCCAGGTTCACACGGTAAGTATAAACAAGGCTTTAAAGTCCCTTTATTTATTGGAGACAGGATGGGAATAGAAAAATGCTGATCATGATAAAAAAGACCTTTTTTGTCAGGATCTCTGGACAAAACAGAAAAGGGAACTAATCACCTGGTACATTTTAATTTCTGATATACAGAGATTGATCTTAGACTTACAAACGTAAAGTCCACCCCTCTCTGTGTTACATTAAAAATGGCTCAACCAATATTTGGATTTTCAATGTCTAATTATTAACCCATAATCAAAATATACTGTATAACAACATTGTAATTTTACATCAGCAGAATCTCATTGTACAAGGTGGGTAACTTAAAAAAACATTAACATTACAGTGTAAAGTAAAAAATAATGTTAGTCTATCTAAAGTATAAAACTATTTTTATGGTGACCGTGGTGATGTTTTACTGGGTCATTAACAGAATATCCACGGCACTCTAATGTGCACCTGTTTCCCTGGGGTCCTCTCCACCTACAGCATATGATACTGAGAATTTTAAGGTTGTGTGCAGTTGTCAAGGAGTTCCTCCCTGCTCATGCTGCAGCTATGCATGTGCAGAGCACTTCTTAGGCCACGAGTCTCAGACACACAGCAGAAAACAAAGGGGTGCTTGTATTCTCCTTTCAGTGAAGATTTGTCAACACTTAATTTTTCCTTGGTGAAAACTCTTTTTTTTCAATAAATTGCATTGACATATATCATTCAGTGTTTCTTTACTTTTCACAGGCAATACTTGCAAAAATGTAATTACATTTCAGTATTACAAAGTTTTAATCATGGTAACTGATTTCCAGATTGAAAGGTAGATGGCAGTAATAGACTTACTCACCTTTAGATAAGGAGTATGCTGAAAAAAAAAAGAAAACAGACAATAAGATTGCAAGCCTTTGGTGAAGAAAAATGTCAGAGTGGCCAGACAAAGAATTTCTTTTCTTTAGCAGACATGTAAATTGAGGAATGATTAGTAATAGGATTATTTTTGACAAATTAATAAAGATAAGAGTGGGTAGAAAAAACATGTCTTAAAAAATGTGCATTTTTATTTTTTTCTCCTGTTAACTAAAACAAAAATGGTAGATGCAGTATAGAAATATTAGATTTAGCAAAGAGAATCCAAAATTGTAAACAAATCAAATGGAGTTCATCACTCTTTTGGATAAAATTCTGAAGTTTTAAAATCATAATTTTAATTTACTGTATATGGACTGTTCATGAATGCTTTGCCCTCCAATATTCTTTTCTTTGTATCATTAGAAGTTGGCATTTTACTGCTGTATTGTATTTGTTTCATACGCCACTGGTAGGTACAAGTCAAAATACGGGATAATTTTAAACCCATCTTCAGAATTATTCAATCCATTTAATTAACTCATTTGCATAACTGTATCTACCTGCCTTAGAAAGTAATAACAAAATTCCACAAAATCTGAACTCACAATTATAGATAGAAGGAACTTCATTATTTTCTACAAATTTATAAAGTATAAAAGTTAAAATTATTAGTGTTTTAACCTTTTAAACTTTGTTCAGAATGGGAAGCTTTCATAACTATGTTCTTAAGAACAAAGTGTATTGCGTTTTTATATTGAACACCACCTGTCCTTATTCTGTTTCTTATACTTCTCTTTTACTTCTCACCTCTTCTGTACCTCATTCTTTTTGGAATTGGTGGTAAGGGTGAAAAAATGCATGTATTCTCACTATTATATGAGTGAACTGATGCTTTGTTTCTGTTCATGTTTGTGTTTTAATTGTAATCTTGTTAGTTGCAGTACATATTTAATAAATGTACAATTCAATTTCATTTATTTTGTATAGCACTCTTCACAGAATGTATAATGACTGCAATTTATGTATGTATATACCGAACATATTATTTTTCTGCATTTTTTATTTTTATAATTTGTCACTGATAATGAGGCATCTTGTTTTAGAATGTATTATGCTGTTAATTATTCTTTCTTTTGATTTTATTTTATCAAATACCCAGTACTTGTTTACTAGCTTCTTCTTCTTCTTCTTTCGTCTGCTCAAGTTAGGGGTTACCACAGCAAATCATCTTCTTCCATATCTTTCTGTCCTCTTCATTTTGTTCTGTTACACCCATCACCTGCATGTCCTCTTTCACCACATCCATAAACCTTCTCTTAGGCCTTCCTCTTTTTCTCTTCCCTGGCAGCTCTATCCTTAGCATCCTTCTCCCAATATACTCAGCATCTCTCCTCTGCACATGTCCAAACCAACGCAATCTCGCCTCTCTGACTTTGTCTCCCAACCATCCAAGTTGAGCTGACCCTCTAATGTACTCATTTCTAATCGTATTCATCCTCGCCACACCCAGTGCAAATCTTAGCATCTTTAACTCTGCTACCTTCAGCTCTGTCTCCTGCTTTCTGTTCAGTGCCACCGTGTCTATCCCATATACCATAGCTGGTCTTACTACTGTCCTGTACACCTTCCCTTTCACTCTTGCTGATACCCGTCTGTCACAAATCACTCCTTACACTCTTCTCCACCCATTCCTCCCTGCCTGCACTCTCTTTTTCACCTCTCTTCCACAATCCCCATTACACTGTACTGTTGATCCCAAGTATTTAAACTCATCCACTTTTACCAACTCTAATCCTTGCATCCTCATCATTCCACTGACCTCACTCTCATTTACACACAGGCATTCTGTCTTGTTCCTACTGACCTTCATTCCTCTCCTCTCTAGAGCATATATCCACCTCTCCAGGGTCTCCTCAACCTGCTCCCTACAATCGCTACAGATCACAATGTCATCAGCAAACATCATAGTCCACGGGGACTCCTTTCTAATCTCATCTGTCAACCTGTCCATCACCATTGCAAATAAGAAAGGGCTCAGAGCTGATCCCTGATGTAATCCCACTTCCAACTAGAATGCATCTCTCACTCCTACCGCAGACCTCACCACTGTCACACATCCCTTGTACATATCCTGTACAACTCTTACATACTTCTCTGCCACTCCCGACTTCCTCATACAATACCACGACGTCTCGAGGCACTCTGTCATATGCTTTCTCCAGGTCCACAAAGACGCAATGCAACTCCTTCTGGCCTTCTCTATACTTCCTCATCAACACCCTCAGAGCAAACATCACATCTGTGGTGCTCTTTCTTGGCATGAAACCATCCTTAACCTAGCTTCTACTACTCTTTCCCATAACTTCATGCTGTGGCTCATCAATTTTATCCCCCTGTAGTTACTTCATCCTCTTCATAGCTGTCCTTACTTCCTCCTTGGTAATCCGTTGCACATTCTGATTCACTATCTCCACATCCAATCTCTTCACTCTCTCATTCTCTTCATTCATAAGCCTCTCAAAGTACTCTTTCCATCTGCTCAACACACTCTCCTCACTCGTGAGTACGTTTCCATCTTTATCCTTTATCACCCTAACCTGCTGCACATCTTTCCCAGATCAGTCTTGCCAATTGGTACAGGTCCTTTTCTCCCTCCTTAGTGTCCAACCTTTCATACAACTCATCATGCACCTTTTCTTTAGTCTTCGCCACCTCTCTCTTCACCTTGTGCCTTATCTCCTTGTTCTCTTATTTACTTTCTGCATCTCTCTAACTATCCCACTTCTTCTTTGCCATCCTACTCTGTATACTCTTCTGTACTTCCCCATTCCACCACCAGGTTTCCTTTTCCTCTTTCCTCTGTCCAGATGTCACACCAAACACCCTTCTTGCTGTCACCCTTACTACATCTGCTGTAGTTTCCCAACAGTCTGGTAATTCTTCACTACCACCCAGTGCCTGTCTCACCTTCTCCCTAAACTCAACCTTGCAGTCTTCCTTTTTCAAATTCCACCATTTGATCCTTGTCTTTGCCCTTACTGTCTTCCTCTTCTTGATCTCCAACGTCATCCTACAGACTATCATCCTATGCTCCTTAACTACACTTTCCCCAGCCACCACTTTGCAGTCTTCAATCTCCTTCAGATTGACTCTTCTGCATAGGATATAATCTACCTGTGTGCATCTTCCTCCACTCTTGTTCATCACACTATGTTCGTCCCTCTTCTTAAAATACATATTCACACCAGCCATGCCCATCCTTTTGGCAAAATTCGCTATCCTCTGACCTTCTTCATTTCTCTCCTTGACACCATACCTACCCATCACCTCCTCGTCTCCTCTGTTCCCTTCACCAACATGTCCATTGAAATCCGCTTCAATCACCACTTTCTGTCCCTTGGGTAGGCCGTTCATCACTTCCATCTCATTCCAAAAATCTTCTTTCTCATCCATTGCAAAACCAACTTGTGGGGCATATGCACTAACAACATTCATCATCACACCTCCAATTTCCAGCTTCATAATCATTACTATGTCTGACACTCTTTTCACCTCCAAAACACTCTTGACATACTGTTCCTTTAGAATAACCCCTACTCCATTGCTCCTCCTATCCACACCTTGGTAGAACAATTTGAATCCGTTTCCGATCCACCTGGCCTTACTCCCCTTCCATTTTGTCTCTTGCACGCACAATATATCAACCTTCCTTCTCTCCATCATATCGGCTAACTCTCTACCCTTACCAGTCATACTGCCAACATTCAAAGATATTTACCACTAATTTCTTATTATTTAATCATGACTCACCTACACACTCCTTTTATTTTTTCTGGCCTTGTTTTTTAAGGTTATGTAATCTGTAAGTGTGAACAACTTGTATTTTACTGTCTTGACAGGTCAGCTCACTTTAAATAATTTTTACAACATTGTTCTGTGGACCTTCCATGAATAACTTTGCACTGTTGGGTTTTAAAGTCACAGATGATCCAATACAGCTTTGGATTTTTTTTTTTTTTTTGCTGTTCGCTTTTAGGAATGGAACCTGCCTCTAAATATACCATAAATAAGGTACTTTTTCTGTAATAAATAACACTTTGGAATGAATACATCATAATATACATCCCCAGCACTTGTCTTGACCTGGTACTGTAAAAATCATGTATTCGATAAGACGATCAATATATAAATCTGTGGATATTATTAATTAATTTTGCTACCTGACTCATATCCTTATTTGCAAATCTGCTGAAATATTTAAAAAAATAAAGAGGCTTAAACTTCAAGAAAAAGGGTACATACTGTACATTTCAAAACACTATGCCAAATAAATAAGATCAAGAAACCTTAAAAGACAAAAACTATTTTTTAGCATTAACATTACTCCACAATCTACCTACAGCTTTGTATCTTGGCTACAATAAAATAAAAGGGTAAAAATCTTAATAAAAAATTAAAACATTGAGCAACCAGCTCTCATCAGCAAGCTGACATCTTAATGCTGAGTCCATTACTTACAGTATGTCAGTAATCCAGCTGTGAATGAGGTCAGTGTATGCCTACAGGAAAATGTTGACAACATGTAACTAACCCTTTCTACTCATAAATGAATACTGAATGCTGGATGAATCAAAACCTTGATATATTTGCATTGTGGTTGTAGAGATTACTTTGTAAGCTGAAGGACTATAAAATTGAGATCAAGAGGAGTGAGGCATTTCCACTTCCACTTGGGATAAATGAAATGACTGGGGATTTTGATCTATAAGCTTAAGTTAAATGCAGATATCTGCATAATGGGATTTTCTAGAAAAGCAATGTAAGCATCAAATTTTCATAACTGAAAGTATGTAAACATACAAAGGCAAACTAAATGTATAAAGTCAAGGAATTCCACCTCAAGTCAGGCAACTTATACTTATAAATCTCAAACTATAATTGACATTAGCACAGAAACTAGCATAGTTAAACAATTTTTTGAAGGTTACTTGGGAACTATGACACAGTGCTCCTATAATAAAAACATAACCACTCCTTTTATTATTTTTCTTCTCGCCTAGTCTTAAAAGATAATTTACTGTTTAGTTAACGTTTTGTTTTGCTATCCCAATTATGGTCTAAATCATTTTACTTAGGGTGGCATGGTGGCGCAGTGGGTAGTGCTGCTGCCTCGCAGTAAGGAGGCCTGGGTTCGCTTCCCAGGACATCCCTGCGTGGAGTTTGCATGTTCTCCCCGTATCTGCGTGGGTTTCCTCTGGGTGCTCTGGTTTCCTTGCACAGTCCAAAGGCATGCAGGTTAGATGCATTGCCGATACTAAATTGTCCCTGGTGTGTGTGTGTGCACGCCCTGCGGTGGGCTGGCGCCCTGGCGGGGGTTTGTTTCCTGCCTTGTGCCCTTTGTTGGCTGGGATTGGATCCAGCAGACGCCCGTGACCCTGTGGATGGATCATTTTACTTAGTATTTTCCTTATTTCTAGGATTAATTATGTAAAATAAGATTCTCAAACCTGTTTAATTCAGTGTTGCAAGGTACCAGCTGCAAGGCAGAATAAAAATCCTTAACAGTCTGCTGGTGTATCACAGGGTGCTCCCTCACACACACACTCACACACACAATCTCACAAAGGGCCAGTTTGGAAAGACCAAAGTAATGAATCCTTATTTTGCATACCTATATGCAACTTCATTTTTGGGAAGTTTTCTACATGTCCTTCTCATTTTTTGTGCCATACTTTATGATGGTTATGGCCTTGTTGTTTGTGACCAAAAACACCTACTGCCAATCACATTGCCATGGCACATAATGTCGCAAGGGGCAGAATTTCTGATGCCATCACGTCACCTTAAATGAAAGCAGAGCACACTGCATTCATTTGATTGAAGGCAAATGAAACAAAAAAAGTTTAGTGTTAGTTAGGGGAAAATAAAAGAAGGCAGCTCTCTCTCTCATGTTCTTCTTTTAATTTTAACCCCAGGCAGTTTATAAACTGTATCCCAACCCGTTTATTTTTGTTTTCTCCTTTCCATAGTTAAATTTCCATATTTTTACTAAAAAATTAATTCCAGTGATCTCTCTATCTTTTGGAGAGGTAAGTACAATTCGTTTACCTAATGTATATACTCACGTATAAGTCGGGTCTTGAAACCCGAAAAAATCGATCATAAAATCAGACCCCGACTAATACGCCTTTTCAAAAATACGATACTTAATTTTTTTTTTTTGCATCTTCTTGCCTCCTCCAATCTCGCACCAGTTTCTCAGACACAATGAATTTTATTGCAGCAGCACAGTTACCAATTTCTTTCACTACTTCAATGACATTTAATTCAAAACAAGCTTCATATTTTCTTCTGATCGAACATTCCATCATAGATAAGGAATGCCCTTATGATAAAGGTGTATGAGGGTGTGAGATACAAAAAACACAAATCAGTGCAAACATCACTTCGGAATAGCTGGGTATTACCATGTGGTCACGTAGGGACAATTCATAGAAAAAAAAGGCAGTGTGCTCCGTGGTTACTCTTCCAGGTGAGTGTTAGCATATTATAATCTTTTGGACCAATAGCGTGAGCTTTCCGCATTCGACTTATACAACTGACATTAAAAAGTACCAGAAATTATACAGTAAAATTAAGTCCCGACTTATCTACGAGTATATACAGTAATCATCTACTAAAGCACATCTACTAATACAGTCACAATACTGCAATTCCCCATCTGACCATTAAGTTTCTGTAGCTTTTTATTATTGTTTTTTTTATTAAGCATTTTCAGTTCAGCCAGCTTCTATTAAAAATGTTCTACTAAAATAGACACAATATTATACTTTCCCATCTCATCATTAAGTTTCTAAAGCTTTTTATTTTTAGAATTAAGCATTTTCAGTTCAGCCAGCTTCTACTGAATGTGTTTTACATTCAGTAATATATTCACTTTGACTTTAAGCTAATGATTTGTCAGGGCCAAGGTGAACACCCCGAGCCCTTCTCCAGTCAATGTCATTCCTTTCTGGATTATGCCTGTACATGTGTAAAGCAGACAATTTGTTTCACCAATGGAGCTACTAAAAATTTTAAATGTATTATATTTGACATGAACCTTTTCTACAGATCACCTCACTCATGCAGAATCTGAACCAAAACACTACTAACCCTCACTGCATGGTCACAGATCCCAATTTAATAAATAATACATTTATTTATTATTTATTTATTTTAAACTTCATACAGAATTTTAAGAACCATATGAGATAGTATAGGTGCTTAGGGAGTTTTGCTATTGTGTTTTAAATCCGTGTGATGGTATTTTATTAAACCTTCTGTGTACAATGTCAATACAATGATGAACTGCAAAAACCATAAAACGTCCACATTTACATATACTGTAAATATATTTTCTAGATTGTGTTTAGTTAATTCTAACTCACAAAAAAGTTACAAATTCTAGAACTTTTTTTCAGCTCATACTGACATATTTAGAACTCTTAATTTCCACATAATAATGTCAAATATAAATTTTATGCATTGTTTAAATGTTCTAATTTACAAGATGTCTTGCAAAAATAATAGATTAACACAAATTAAACTGTACTTCAAGAAAAAAAATGGAAGGATGGAGAATACATTACTTTTAAATATTGTAACAGATGGCAGAATTATTTAAATGATGCAAGAAGAGTCACAAGATTGACATACAAGATTAACATGCCAGTTGGTTTCATCACAATCTGAAACAATATGTTTACTGTCAAAAGGGTTGAAAAAAAAATCTTGTTTCTTTATTGATGGATCTTTCTGAGAAAGAGGGGCTATAAATTTTTACCTGTTACAGAGTGGTCTGCTAAATTATTCTCAATTTATTGTTAAAGAGATCTTTATATTATTTTAGACTTTTATGAAATATCTATTCTTCCAAGCCTTGTCAGATTTAGGAATTGGACTAAGCTCCACCTATGACCAATAATTTCAGATGTGTCTCAAATTTGGATTTGGCCTGGACTCTACCCATCTCCAGACCCTCCGTGTTTGCCTTGTGTTTGAGTTATGTGGGTCTGATCTTTACTGTAGATATTCGCTTCTGGTATACCCTATTACTACCCTCAATAACATTAATGAGTGTTTTCATTGTATTCATTCCAATTCTAATATCTAAGGAATTATATAGTGAAATAAAATCACTTGTAGTCTCATCTTGGTTGTTTTTTGGAGATTTTTGTAGTTTTGGGGTTTTCTTCATTTACTTTTTTTCTGGATTATTCTTGTAATGCATTCGATCTAAAATGGGATCCATTGTAATATGATGCAACTTCTGATTTTCCTAAAGTAGGGCACGGTCATCATAAGAAATGGAAATCCTTTAAAATGGCCTTTGAATAAAAAAACTAAAGTATCATGGAAAAAAAGATGATGACCTTTTCTTTATATTGGAAAGTTCATTGCTGGTGATGCTATGATTTAGCCAATTGTGGCTTCAGCAAAACATAGAAATTTTTCTGTCTTGAATATCCGAAAACTGTTCTAATTGAAAGTGACATTATCCAGAAGTGCCTGTTATCCAGATTCTTCATTTCCAGGTCCCAATGTCTGTTTTCATAGTGGATGCTCTAGAATTACCAGATACAGAAGGTGCTCCATAACCTGGCCTGACATTGTGTCTGTAGATGGTCTACCTAAGACACCCAAATCTGAGAGGATTCTTGAATGGTCATATTTAGTTATTGGGTGAAGAGTTAGGATACAAGTTCTGTTTCCTGGAATGGGCTACCAAGTACTTGTGTCCTGTGTGTCTTTAGGTTTTCTAGTCTCCAGGTGTTCATGTGTTTCTGGTTGTAGAATTTCTGAAAGTCCCTGTGTGTCTGTTTTCAGAGTATCCAGAGGATCCAGTTTAGAGTTGTCCAATAATTATAGTGATCCCTCACTATATCGCACTTCGACTTTCTAGGTTTTACTCCATTGCAGATTTTATATGTAAGCATATCTAAATATATATCACGGATTTTTCGCTGGCTCGCGGATTTCTGCGGACAATGGGTCTTTGAATTTATGGTACATGCTTCCTCAGTTGGTTTGCCCAGTTGATTTCATACAAGGGACGCTATTGGCGGATGGCTGAGAAACTACCCAATCAGGGCACGTATTATGTATTAAATAAAACTCCTCAATGACATACGATATGCTTCACGCGCCGTGCTTCACATACCTAAAAACTCGAACAGCATGTATTGATTTTTGATTGTTTTTTTTTCTCTCTTTGTCTCTCTCTCTCTCTGACATTCTCTGCTTCTGACACGCACTCCTTTGAAGACGAAGTTATGTTTGCATTTTTTTAATTGTGAGGCAGAACTGTTATCTCTGTCTTGTCATGGAGCACAGTTTAAACTTTTGAAAAAGAGACAAATGTTTGTTTGCAGTGTTTTAAAGTCCCTGTCTCTACAACCTCCTGTGTTTCTGTGCAAATCTGTGACCCAAGCATGACAATATAAAAATAACAATATACAATAAACGTATGGTTTTCACTTTGCGGATTTTCACCTTTAGCGGGGGGTTCTGGAATGCAATCCCCGCAATCGAGGAGGGATCACTGTAACCTGAAATTTCTGCCACATTGATTTTTACTGTTAATTTCTGTACATTATCATTTGCTGTAATTGCATGCACAATTAGAACTAATGCCTCTTGTTTTGTAGATAACAAATTGTATCAAACAGATATTTCCTTTTAATTTAGGAGAATGGTAGTCACCTACTCTAGAAAGTCTTTGAAGACCCATATAAACAATGTTCTTTCAAGATGTATTATTTTCTGTGCATTGACCAGACTTGTCAAATCTATGATAATATTTTAGGGTGAAATACTATTTTATAGTCCTCACATGTGCTTCTGCTGTCACTGTATTTTAAATAGCAATATACATGACAACTTGCCTGGTTTGTTTTTTGACTACTACCTGTCTCATATCTGTCCCAAATTCTTCATAGTTGGTGTTTATTATTTGTTGTGTTGATGATTACTCAGTGTACAATTCTTAATTGAACATATCTGGAGTTTTTGGTGTAAAAGATATATTCCCCCTTATTGTCTTTATCAATGTCTCATATCAAATAAAATGATATATTGGCTTACACAAAACTTCACATAATGTAAATGATTGTTTTTAGGAAAATTTTCACTTGCAGAATCATAATATGTAGAGAAAACAGAACTACATTGTATTTTCATTTTTTTTAAATTTGCAAGTAAGCAATTCATTATTATTTTCTTTGCTTTTTTAGAGGTGCATTTAGAAATAAAAAAAATTACACTTACTGAGTAGCAAGTGTTACCATTTAGGCTAATGACTGTGAAATCATTACATTTCTTTTTTCTTTTTTTTTTAAATTTTATTAAATTTAAAGATGATATTGCAAAATGTAAAAAACAATCATTACAAAATTTTAACAAATATGTAAAATCCTTAAAATCATAGTTAACACGGCTCCACCCTTACTAAGCTCATGTGCTAAGCTATGTGAATAAAGACAACTGGTACATCATATACATTAAAACAACAAAGAGAAAAGGCTTGCTAAATTCCAAAAAAAAATCTGTGTGTTCTTTGCAAATAAAATTAGATTTTTACAAGGTGTAGATAGTATAAAACCTCATTTTCCATTAAATTATACAGGATAAGTGAGAATCTTTCCATTTAGGCAGAATAAGTCAATGTGCATGATATATTGTGCAACTTTACATAAACTATGACACCCTGGGTAAGGACCCTGTTGTACAATTCCCTTGGGGTGTCAGTAGATGAGACCGAGCAACCAAGGGATGGAGAAAGAGAGACTCAGACAAAAAAAAAAAACTATTCAAAATCAGGAATCTATTTTAATTCTGCAGTTTCCATACTATTTTACAAAGGAATGTCTTGCAAAAAAATATTTACAAAGTCCAAAGCAAAGACCCTAACAAAAAGAAAAAATCAGTGCAGGTGTTATAATATTTACAGTGGTTCCAAATCAAAAGTGAAGAAAAGAACAAAACAAACAAAACAAACAAAACGTGCTTGAACGCACGAGGGTTCTCAAATTGGTAAATAAGCAAACTGGTAAACAGTTTTTCCACCTCTTCCAGCACTTGAAGCCTCTGCCTGATTAACGCTATAACTCCTTTTGCAATATCAGCTGCTTTAATAGATTCTTTCTGCTTTAGAATAGTCAAAATCATAGATTTTGAATTCTTGTACTCGGCGGCAAGATCAGTAACACGAACGCCACGCTCAAACTTTCCCATAATTTCTTTCTTTACTTCGATTTCAATTTTCTTCAAAACTTTCTTCTCACCACTCTTCACTTGCTTAGAAGCCATAGTTAACTGCAAAAGCACACGAAATACTGTAGAGCACAAAGAGAGCGCAGGTAAAGCACACACGTCTGACTGAGAACAATGAACAGGGAGCGGCTCTGCTTAAACACAGTACTGTAATTGCCGCGTATGAACCAGCCAGGCAGGCACGCACCCTTCTCTCCCATCTCAGCAGCAGGCAGGCAGGCATGCACCCCCCCAACCCCTCCCCTCCCCTCAGCAGCAGGCAGGAAGGCAGGCAGACACGCACGTGCAGCACCCTCCCCTTCCCTCTCTCTCTCAGCAGGCACATCTGACCGAGAACAATGCAACACGTGCGGAAATCATCGGCGCGCACAAACCGAAAGGGAAACTGGCTTGTTCGTATACCGAGTGTGTGGTCGTGAACCGAGGCAAAAGTTTTGCTAACTTTATGGTTGTGAACCGAGTTGTACGTGAACCGAGACGTTCGTGAACTGAGGTTCCACTGTACCACTTTCACTCTCTCTCCTCCAGAAGTTACAGAAGTGTGCTTCCGCACTTGGCTGTCAGAAACCGAGAGTGTGCTAGAAAACCCGTCCTCAGACATGTGCCTTGGTGTTGACAAGTTTGAGCCCCATGACTTTCATTTTTACTGTCTTTTATATTCTTGAGAATGTTACAATAGTAACATTGCAAGATGCTGAGAAATTAGTTCACGCTTTTGTTTTCAGTCAACTAGATTATTGCAACGCACTCCTCTCAGGACTACCGAAAAAAGACATCAATCGATTGCAACTAGTGCAGAATGCAGCTGCTAGAATCTTAACTAGGAAAAGAAAATCTGAGCACAATTCTCCAGTTTTGATGTCACTACATTGGCTACCTGTGTCAGAATTGACTTTAAAATATTGCTTATGGTTTACAACACCTTAAATAATCTCGCTGCATCTTATATTTCAGGAAGTCTTACATCTTCTACTCCAAATTATATCTTTAGATCTTCAAATGTGTGTCTGCTTAGAATTCCAACAGCTAAACTTAAAAGAAGTGGTGAGCTGGCCTTCTGCTGTTATGCATCTAGAATCTGGAATAGCTTGCCAATAGGAATTTGCCAGCCTAATACAGTGGAGCACTTTAAAACACTGCTGAAAACACATTACTTTAACATGGCTTTCTCATAGCTTAATTTTAGTTTAATCCTGATGCTCTGTATATTCAATTAATTGTCATTACTATTCATGGTGTTTGCTCCAAAATCTGTACTAACCCCTACTTTCTCTTCTGTCCTTTTTCCGGTTTTCTGTGGTGGCAATCTGTGCCATCACCACCTAATCAGAGCACCGTGATGTCCCTACATTGATGGATTAAAGGCCAGAAATCCACATGACTGTCATCATCAAGTTCTTCCATGTGGACCCTGAATACAATGAGGACTGATTGAGGTTATTTATGTTAGGTAGAATGCCTAGAGGGGGCTGAGCAGTCTCGTGGCCTGGAACCCCTGCAGATTTAATTTTTTTCTCCAGTCATCTGGAGTTTTTTTTTGTTTTTTCTGTCCTCCCTGGCCATCAGACCTTACTTGTATTCTATATTAATTAGTGTTCCCTTATTTTAATTATTTATTTTGCTTTTTCTCTTTCTTCATCATTTAAAGCACTTTGAGCTACATTATTTGTATGAAAATGTGCTATATAAATAAATTTTGTTGTAGTTAAACTGTACATGAACACTGAAATACTGTGCCAACTGAATTACTGAATTGTTTATATAAGTTAACTGTTATATAGAACTGTTATATAGATAGAAAAGACTATTTAAATGATATGCTAGAATTCGATGTTTTAATTGAAAATCTAGGGATGCAAATATTTATCTTTATTTTCAAAAAGCTTTTAATAAGGTGTCATTAAAGGCTAGCAATCAAACTAGAAGAACGGGGTGGTCAAGATTTACAACTGGATGACACTAAACCTGATGGAATGGCAGAGGGATAAAAGAATCATTACAGAAGGTTCCAAATAGAATTCAGGTATGGACAGATAGGTGACAGGTAATCCATCCATCCATTATCCAACCCGCTATATCCTAACTACAGGGTCACGGGGGTCTGCCGGAGCCAATCCCAGCCAACACACTGCGCAAGGCAGGAAACAAACCTCGGGCAGGGCGCCAGCCCACTGCAGGGTGACAGGTAATATTTAATGTAAATTTAAAGTGGTTACATACAGTAACATTTCAAAATATTTTATATGAGTATACAGCGGGAGGTCATAATGCAATGATTTTAACATCCTGAGAATGAACTGCAGTAATTCACAAGGTATAGTGGGTTTACATAGCACATTATGTCATTTGTAATCAAGGAAGAATGTTATTATGCTTTTCAATGTAGCTGTGCAGCCAAATCTGGGATGTTCCTTGTAGTTTTGGGGTCCATATTACAAAAGTATAAATAGGGCTAAAGAAAAGTCAAGGAAGAGCTACTAGACTTATTCCAGAACTGTGGAGTATGACGTATGAGGGAAGATTAAAGAGGTTTAGTAATTTCAATAAACGCAAATGGAGATTAAGAGGAGATATCATAAAAGTATTGAAAGTTGCAACCAATACGAAGTTTGCAAGCTCTTTGCAGAATAGCCTGGGAGGTGGCTGTCTGTGAGAAATTTACAAGGTGGACAGGGAAAGGACAGAGAGAAGAGACAGTGCTGCTTGGAAGGGTTAGATTTTTGACTGGAATTAGCCTGCTAGTAAGAAGGAAGAGTACATTATAAATCAGGAGAGTGAGGGCAAAGACAGACAGGTAACATTGTGTAACTAGTCTTACAGGGAAAATGTGATTTTCATACAAGAATACATGTCTGGAGACATACAGTGAATAGTGGTAAAATTGTCCAGTGAAAAGCCACTGCTCACAGTATTTCTTCCTAAAAACTTCACTCCAGTACATGTGCTTTAGAGCACTAGAATCACCTACAAACCTACAAAGACTGTTACTCAACAGAAATATATTCATTATATCCAGCATGACTGATTGAATGTGAAACACACACAAACACACATACTGTATATATGAAAACATCTTTATTTGGAAACGCCATTTGGACTTCCCAGTCTATACACTTTCAGCAGCATATTATTTAAATGATTTTTTAATTCAGTATTATTCTTGAATAAAACCACACTTGTTTTATCATATCAAAGTGTTTATTTGATACCAAAACAGTTTGGCTTTTATCAAAGAATAAATCCAAATGGAAAAAAATCGTTCAAATGACATGTTTCTGAATTTGTAAAAACTGTGAAGTCCAAATATCACTTGGTATAAAATAAAGATGTTTGCATTCACGTGTGTGCTTGCATGTTTAATTTTCAAACAGACATATTTGATATAATAAAAACATGCATTTGATCTGAGTCTGTAACAGTCTGTGTAAATGTATGGTACTTGTAAAATAAATAAAGACAAATTATTTATCAGTGCTGTTATAATTACCCTAACGCTACATAAGTTCATTATAAAAGATCAAAAGTATGTTTTAATTATATAAAATGTAACCGGCTGAAAATGAAACATGCAAACGCACATCTTAATCTGAAAACAATATTTGGACTTCACATTCACAGTAACAAAACAATTTGGCTTGATGTGAATGTATAAAGATTGTGACTTTTGATCTGAGTTAGTAATAGCCTGTGTAAATTTATGATACTTCTATCAGTCATTGTTAAAAAGACAAATTATCAGTGCTGTTATAACTACCCAAACATGACATAAGCTTGTTATAATAAACACATACATTTTGCTTTGTGTCTACAAATGCTAATACCGTGATGCTAACAGTGCTCAGGCTGAGAACAGCATAAACCAGCCACATCTTGCTTCCAGGTTGTATCAAAACTGGAGGCATTTCCTGTAACCCCAAAAATTGGAAAATTAAAATCAACAGTCTCATTAGGCTTTCAGGGTAAGGTGTGTTTGTATAATAAAAAGCCTGGTAGTGCTTGAAACTGTGGCGTTGATACCTAGATGAAGTCAATTCCTACTAGCCAGCAAGAGCGTGCAGGGTGTGATGGGAGATCAGTACATTTTTTTAAAGTGAGTAGGTGTTTAAATGGACGTGGTCAGAGCTGATCTACAGTGGTCTTTGAGGGACAGTTTCCGACTGCATAATTTTGCAAAAAGTGGCTTTTCTGTTTTTTGTTTACATCTTTCTGATTTATTGTATGTTCCAAAGTCAATGTTCCCTCTAAGGACTGGAAAAGTTATTTCTAAGCAAAATTGTCTTTTACCTTACCCTGTGAGCACTACTTAATATTATGCAATACAATTACCTGTTCATATGTAATCATTTTTGTTCAATATAGGAAAATGTATTTATTAAGGGACACAATCATTTGAACTGCTCAAATACATACAATTGATTAATTATATCCTGTAATTAATGAATGCAAATACACTCACCTAAAGGATTATTAGGAACACCTGTTCAAATTCTCATTAATGCAATTATCTAATCAACCAATCACATGGCAGTTGCTTCAATGCATTTAGGGGTGTGGTCCTGGTCAAGACAATCTCCTGAACTCCAAACTGAATGTCAGAATGGGAAAGAAAGGTGATTTAAGCAATTTTGAGCGTGGCATGTTTGTTGGTGCCAGACGGGCCGGTCTGAGTATTTCACAATCTGCTCAGTTACTGGGATTTTCACGCACAACCATTTCTAGGGTTTACAAAGAATGGTGTGAAAAGGGAAAAACATCCAATATTCGGCGGTCCTGTGGGCGAAAATGCCTTGTTGATGCTAGAGGTCAGAGGAGAATGGGCCGACTGATTCAAGCTGATAGAAGAGCAGCTTTGACTGAAATAATCACTCGTTACAACCAAGGTATGCAGCAAAGCATTTATGAAGCCACAACATGCACAACCTTGAGGCGGATGGGCTACAACAGCAGAAGACCCCACCGGGTACCACTCATCTCCACTATAAATAGGAAAAAGAGGCTACAATTTGCACAAGCTCACCAAAATTGGACAGTTGAAGACTGGAAAAATGTTGCCTGGTCTGATGAGTCTTGATTTCTGTTGAGACATTCAAATGGTAGAGTCAGAATTTGGCGTAAACAGAATGAGAACATGGATCCATCATGCCTTGTTACCACTGTGCAGGCTGGTGGTGGTGGTGTAATGGTGTGGGGGATGTTTTCTTGGCACACTTTAGGCCCCTTGGTGCCAATTGGGCATCGTTTAAAGGCCACGGGCTACTTGAGAATTGTTTCTGACCATGTCCATCCCTTCATGACCACCATGTACCCATCCTCTTATGGCTACTTCCAGCAGGATAATGCACCATGTCACAAAGCTCGAATCATTTCAAATTGGTTTCTTGAACATGACAATGAGTTCACTGTACTAAAATGGCCCCCACAGTCACCAGATCTCAACCCAATAGAGCATCTTTGGGATGTGGTGGAATGGGAGCTTCGTGCCCTGGATGTGCATCCCACAAATCTCCATCAACTGCAAGATGCTATCCTATCAATATGGGCCAACATTTCTAAAGAATGCTTTCAGCACCTTGTTTAATCAATGCCACGTAGAATTAAGGCAGTTCTGAAGGCGAAAGGGGGTCAAACACCGTATTAGTATGGTGTTCCTAATAATCCTTTAGGTGAGTGTAGATATGTTGTATGTTTTCCCTCAGTAGTGGCGTAGTTGGCAGGACTTTTTGTTCGCCAAATCTGAAGAACAGGACCTACTTGATCACCATAGCTACAGAACTACAAAGACTCAAGGTACATGTGGGGGAGTACTGGATGCAGCTCACCAAATCTAAGGCATGGTATCAAGCATGTGTTTGTATCCAACAGGACCACTCACGAGCTCCATACCAGGTGTCAATGCCATTGCAGGACAATGATGATATTATTTTTCTTATCTTCAGTGCACAGCTACACATCACCACTGAGAGCGTGCAGAGTGGGCAACAAATTGGCACCATTCGTGAAAGGCAAGGCACAGAGGATTTATTATGACTTCGGCAAGCAAGAAGCCTCCAATTATGATTAAAGTATTAAAGCAATATGGGGTCTCTATGAAACAGCAGGTGAGGTTATGCCAAGAGTGGCAGTTTGACCCGGGGCAGCCATTTCACCTGCAAGGGTATGTTGTCTGAGGTAAGGTCAGCTGATGGTCAAGGCCTGATATTAAGGATTCGTTGAACAGTCGTTGAACAGGTGACCTATTCATAAATGGGTTACCCGATTTTCTCACCCAGCCTGTATAAGAACATGGATGAGCTACTTGATACAGTGGAGCGTCATAGGGTGGCTACACAAGCTGAGTGTTCAAAAACGTTCACTCACCAAACCCAGATGAGACATGTTGTCCATTCTGAGGCCTCACGGAGTCTGCAGAGAAAATGATGGATAAGTGCATGATTCCCCCAAGCTGTTCCAAGTGCGGGGAACTCGGGCATACCATCTCCAACTGTCACCAACTTGGAGATCCCATGGACTACAACTGGGCAAAAGAAGAGAGGTACTTTGCTGTCACTAACCCTTTGTCTTTTCTTTAAACTGGAATGGTGTTAGTTAATGGGCATAAGGCCACCGCACTTATAGATACCAGTGGCAACATTTCTGTTGTTGCTTGACTTTTTGTGAAACTGCAACAATGGCTTGTGGGTAGGACAAGTCTAATGCGTATTCATTAGGAAACCATCTGGTGTCTTTCTGCCACTTGTAGAATTAACTGTGACAGTTCTTTGAGGGTGTGTCAAGTGGCGGTACTCAGAAATCCACCTGTAATATTAGGGTGAGACTGGTCAATAAGTAAATGTGGTATAACACAAACCACTCCAGTAAAATCTTTGGGCCTTGTTACAGACAAGTAATCCTCCCCAAACTGTCTCCATACTATGTACACAGTCAGTCGTGAAGAATAATGTGGCCATTTAGTGCGATGGGGTTATAGAATCACCGACATAGATAGCCACGTCATCCGCTGACTCAGCACTTTTGCAGTCTGGGCCTCCTCCCATTGAGGTCAGCTCAGATCTGCTCAATTTACAGTTTCAATTTAGACAAACACCAGCCTCTTTTAAAAGGGAGCAGTAGAGTGATGACTCCCTTAAATTTCCTAGAAATGCAGTACTTTTGGTTAATGAAGCACATATCATGTCATTCCAGATTGGCCCCACTTTGTTATTAACAATGATTTATTACTGTATATTGAGTAGCCAAACATGAAGGGGATGTAAAGCCACTGTTGTTAGTCCCACAGATTTACCAGCGGCAGGTCTGGGAGCTGCCCTCCTAGGCACCCATTTGGGAGCAGATAAATCCTTAGAGCGAATAAAACTACGATTTTATCGGACGGGAATCAATGAGGTGGTTCATTGTTTTTGTACTCCCTGTCTGTACTGTCAGTTACTACAGATTCCTAGGAAGGACTAAGCTCTGCTCATTCCCATTTCCCTAATCAGTATTCCCTTTGAGAGTATATAGTTGGTCATAGTGGGACCCCTGGAGCTCTCAGCACATGGACCTAAGTATATCTTAGTCCTTGTCAATTATGCTACCCGTTATCCAGAGGTTATCCCATTGAGAGCAGCCAATTCTAAGAGTATTGTACAGGAACTGGTAGGGTTCTTTACACGTGTTGGCATCCCTAAAGAGATCCTGACATATTGAGGGATGCCATTTACCTCGGAGATGTTCAGGGAGGTTGTAGAATTACTCAGAATTAAGCATTTAAAGTTCACAGCAAGGTTTTGTTTTTGGCTGATAAAAACAATCATAAACAAAACCAGATACTGAATATGAACAATTTTTTAATTATTTTCTACATCTTTTGTGCTGAACAAATGTGCACGAACTGTTGGCATTTTTCATCTTTTCCTTTTGTTTTGCATAGAATGGGCCAATGTGTGATGAAATTTAGTTGAATTTTAAGGTTTGAGGGTTTTTACTCTAAAGGTCTACAGCACATGACATATCCTGCTCCAAGACAATGTGCTTACAATTAATGCCTTCAATATTGTATTCACAAATCTCCCATACTGTGCTTTGTTATTTCTAACAGCCATATTTATCTCTGATTCCATCTCAGGTACATACAATTTATACACAGAATTTTGCCACCTGTAAGCCAGAAAAAAAGTTCTACTGTGTTCTGACAGGTGTTATCATTAAAATCATGGGGGCTCTTAGGCTTAAATCAGTGTGCAATGAACTCCCTACCTGTATTGAGGAAAACAAAGAAAAACAAGTATGTAGTGTCAAGGTTAGGGGTAGTGAGACTTGAATAGCCCATGCATAAGAACAGCAGAATAAGAGCACATAATAGGAGTATGGACAGCCACATAACAACAGAAACAGCATCTGAAATTAGGAGCAATATATACACTTTATAAACCTGCTTATCCAGAGCAGGATTGCAGGAAACCTGGTACCTATCTCACCAGCTTTGGATTCAAGGCAGGACAGGGTGCCAGACTATTGCAACAATACTATATATGCAATATGTATGACATACAAGATGTTAAGAACAAAAACAGTATGATATTTCAACTATCTGTTTTTGGCCATATCACGCACATGTGATTATGAGACAGTTTACGGACTTGAAAATAAATGTTTCTCAGCCAAGCCAATGGGCTGCTGTTCTCTCCTCTTTTCCCTCTTCAGACTCTCAACAGAACCCACCTCCTAATGACGACACTTCCACCTGCCAAGATCCATCCTTCTGATGACATAATTTCCTGTTTTGGTTCAACCAGCTTCCACCTGTTTGTTTCTCCAACTTACAGTGCATCCGGAAAGTATTCACAGCACATCACTTTTTCCACATTTTGTTATGTTGCAGCCTTATTCCAAAATGGATTAAATTCATTTTTTTCCTCAGAATTCTACACACAACACCCCATAATGACAATGTGAAAAAAGTTTACTTGAGGTTTTTGCAAATTTATTAAAAATAAAAAACTGAGAAATCACATGTACATAAGTATTCACAGCCTTTGATCAATACTGTAGATTCCATGCATGTTGAAATCCACCATCTCGACAATTTTACAAAGCAAAGATTTGCATAAGGAGGCTCCTTCTAAACAATAATCAACTTCCGTTTCATTCTCCTCCTCCTCCCTTTCTGCAGCCCAAAGATGTCAAATTAAATGGTGAGTACAGTATGAAATTGTTGTTTCTAGATTGGAATAGAATAGAATGCCTTTTATTGTCACTATACACTTGTACTGTACAATGAGATTAAAAGCAGCTCCTTCAGTGGAGACATATGTGTAGAACACAACAAGTAAATAAACAAATAAACAAATGGTGCGAAAATATGCAAAGAAGTTGCAAAAAAAAGTTCTGTATAGGGCTTGTATGGTTGTTTTTTTAGCCTTAGCTTAACAACGGATCTGCGACCCTGCTTCTGCTTTTTTACCTCCTCCATCTGCGTCGTCTCCTAGACCCAACAACAATCCACGGAGAGCACGCTGGTCACGCTATGTTGTCTGGGATGTTGTGCGTGTGATGAAAAACACTTGAAACAGATGTCTGGCTTTGGACACCGATGTCTATAAGGTTCTGACAGGTGTAGCGGATGTTCGCCGAACCGATCGTACACAAACAAGCACTCAAAAAAAAAGTACAAAAACAACAAAAAAGTGCACTGAAAAGGAGAGCCCTGAGCCGCTGTGACCATGCGCGCCGCCATGCTCCTAGCTTAATCTAGCCTACTTCTGGTAGGCTAGGCACTTTTTATAACTTTTTGGTTAGTACATTAGAAAAATTATTGGTGTTTTGGTAAATTATGCACATTATACAACCCTTTTTTATTATGAAAAGGTTAAGTAAGTGTTGCAGTGGGAGGTACAGAACGCATTATGGGTTACCCTTCGCGAATGAATTAAGTTCATAAGTCAAGGGTCCACTGTATTGCGTATTTAAGTTAGTCAAATTTATAACGAGTCTCCGGAAATCCACCTGCCGATATACCATATTTGCGTATATAGTTTCAACACAAAGGTTTCATTTTACCAAACTTGTCCGCAATCACTTCCTGGTTTTCATCAAAAATGACGGCAGTCTCAAATTCTCGCCGATAAACATGATAAATATACCTGAAGAGACACTTTTAAGGAAATTTAGAAAATTTTGCTTGGAGAAGGGGGTCGGCTTAAATACCGGTCATTGGCAAAAACATGTAATTTAGTAGGTAGAGAAAAGGGTCGGCTTATATTCCGGGATCTACGGTACTTTGTTGATGCACCTTTGGCGGCAATTACAGCCTCAAGTCTTTTTGAATATGATGCTATAAGCTTGGCACACCAGTCCTTGGCCAGTTTCGCCCATTCCTCTTTGCAGCACCTCTCAAGCTCCATCAGGTTTGATGGAAAGCGTCAGTGCACAGACATTTCCAGATCTCTCCAGAGATGTTCAATCGGATTCAAGCCTGGGCTCTGGCTGGGCCACTCAAGGACATTCACAGAGTTGTCCTGAAGCCACTCCTTTGATATCTTGGCTGTGTGCTTAGGGTCGTTGTCCTGCTGAAAGATGAATCGTTGTCCCAGTCAGAGAACAAGTGCGCTCTGGAGCAGGTTTTCATCCAGGATGTCTTTGTACATTGCTGCAGTCATCTTTCCCTTAATCCTGATTAGTTTCCTAGTTCCTGCCGCTGAAAAACATCCCCACAGCATGATGCTGCCACCACTATGCTTCACTGTAGGGATGGTATTGGCCTGGTGATGAGCGGTGCCTGGTTTCCTCCAAACGTGACACCTGGTATTCACACCAAAGAGTTCAATCTTTGTCTCATCACACCAGAGAATTTTGTTTCTCACGGTCTGAGAGTCCTTCAGGTGGCATTTGGCACACTCCAGGTGGGCTGCCATGTGCCTTTTACTAAGGAGTTGCTTCTGTCTGGCCACTCTACCATACAGGTCTGATTGGTGGATTCCTGCAGAGATGGTTCCACAGAGGACCTCTGGAGCTCTGACAGAGTGAACATCAGGTTCTTGGTCACCTCCCTGACTAAGGACCTTCTCCCCCGATCGCTCAGGTTAGATGGCCGGCCAGCTCTAGGAAGACTCCTGGTTGTTTCAAACTTTTTCCACTTATGGATGATGGAGGCCACTGTGCTCATTGGGACCTTCAAAGCAGCAGAAATTTTTCTGTAACCTTTTCCAGATTTGTGCCTTGAGACAATCCTGTCTCGGAGGTCTACAGACAATTCCTTTGACTTCATGCTTGGTTTGTGCTCTGACATGAACTGTTAACTGTGGGACCTTATATAGACAGGTGTGTGCCTTTCCAAATCATGTCCAATCAACTGAATTTACCACAGGTGGACTCCAATTAAGCTGCAGAAACATCTCAAGGATGATCAGGGGAAACAGGATGCACCTGAGTTCAATTTTGAGCTTCATGGCAAAGGCTGTGAATACTTGCTGTATGTACATGTGCTTTCTCAGTGTTTTTATTTTTAATAAATTTGCAAAACTCTCAAGTAAACTTTTTTCACGTTGTCATTATGGGGTGTTATGTGTAGAATTCTGAGGAAAAAAATGAATTTAATCAATTTTGGAATAAGGCTGTAACATAGCAAAATGTGGAAAAAGTTATGTGCTGTGAATACTTTCCGGACGCACTGTATATATCCATCATCTTGCCTACTTATGTTAGTTCCGTAAGCAGGGTATAAACGCAAGTATATGGGGTACAAATTCTGCAAAGCTTTTTCATTGTCCCTGCCTGTTACTACAATATATATGAGAAGGAGAAGGAGAAAAGAATAAGGATTGACTAATAAGTTTATTTACAATATTTGATCAATACTAAGCAAGTGCAGTAAAAGGAAGCAGTCTGAACTATTTTACATTCCACTTATCCTTAATCACTGTGTGTGCCAGGAGAAGGGCTGTGTTTGCAGGTGTCACTTATGTTTGACAGTTAACACACTTCTTTTTGGCAACAATCATAGGTTTTTTGAGCTTGACCAAAATTGAAAAAAAAAAAAACAATACAGTAATCCCTCGCTACTTCGCGGTTCACTTTTCACGGATTCACGACTTTGTGGGTTTTTTAATATAGTAGTAGTATTTCCTAGTCTAAGAACAACAAAACAAGTTCGGTGACTAAGTGCGTTGTAACACGGGCTGTAATTGGTACATAGGAGGGAGACGACAAATCACAGCTTCCCGCCTTCTAATCGGGCCTGTGATTGGTGCTTTGACTGATGCCCAGATCCCACAGCACCTCCCCTTGTCTCTCTGTCGCGGCCATTTCGCTTCAAGCTTTCTCGCCAAGTGGTTTACTTTACACTGTACTGTGTGTGATTTTTTTGTGGTTTCTTTGTGTTGAACTTCACTTCAATTTTCACCCCCTGCAATGGCTCCCAAACGTACTCCTTCTTCCAAGGCTGGTGCTGAGCCTAAACACCAACGAAGAATGATGACGATTGCTGAGAAGGTGAAACTTCTGGATATGTTGAAGGAAGGGAGAACATTCGTGGCTGTGGCTGCAGACTGGTTAAGGATCTGCAAGAGCAGTCACAGGAATGGGACGACGATATGGTTCGATCGGTCCAATTTTGCAACAAGGTCGACGACGTCATGACCGCCTACAAGCTGGTCTTCGACCGGAGAAAGAAGCAGCGGCAGCAACTGCTGATCACAATTTTTTTGCAGCCTCGCAAGAAAGAGCCAGTTCCTACTACTACTACGGATACACCTTCGGAAACCGTGGAAGAAGTGCCCCAGGAAATGGCACCGCCGTCTGAAGAGACGTAAAATACAGTCATCGGCTGCGCAGTAAAAGTCATCATCACCTTCATCGTCATCATTTTTACTGCACAGCATATTCATCACCATCATCACATCATATATAGGTACGTGTACTTCGCTATACAGTAACTGTAAACTCATCTACCGATTTCATATTGCTTAACAGTTGTCCCTGTTATTAATAGAGTAAAGGGTGGGTTGTAAACAGTATAGGGAGGGTTTAAAAACGTCCAAATACACGCTAAATAATTAAATTAATATTGTGTCCCTACTTCGCGGAAATTCAGTTATTGTGGCCGGCCTTGGAACCTATCTCCCGCGATAAATGAGGGATTACTGTAATGAGATTTAACAAGCTTCTTCATTCATAAAAAAATCAACAATAATAATACAAATTATATATAAAGCAGACACAGTACAAATGTATTGTATGTAGCACCCAGAATATTTCAATTACATTTTAATATATTCTTAATCTGACTAGTTTTGGTTAATTTGACAGCCTTATTTATAAACAAATAACAGTCATGAGCAGTGGGCATAAGACAAATTAATTGGGTCACTTTAATGTCAGTTTTCAGAGGATTTTCCTATGGGTTTTCCAAACATAAATTTTAATAATTGATTTTTGGGTGGAAAGATATTGTGGTATTCTCACCTTTTGCAATCTTTTAGCAGGTGGCAGATGGTATGAGTTTCTTCAGTCATTTCTTTGTATGCTACTGCAAAAATGGTTTTCACCAAAGCATTAAAAACTGTGTAAGCCAGTATACGTGTGCACCTTAGAAGGGAACATTTTCAGTAGATTTACATGTTCAGCAAGTGGAAACCCACAATCATCAGGGAGTGTTTCATGTTTAGCACTTTGGTTCCATGATATTGAATGTAATCCTAATCATAAACACCTTAGGAGCAGTGTACAGGTTAATAGTCCATTTGTATAAGCCCTAGGCCAAACATCAGTGGTAGAAAATCATGTGGATACATTCTATTGAGAACATATATTTCTAAATAGCACATAAAGCACCTGTCACGATAAGAAATTGTATTAAGGATATTTTCTGATTGAGTACCACACCATTTATGGCTCTTTTGTATCATTTATACTCTGTAATAATGTATTACATGCTAAGTTTTTGAGACTGAATTGAAAGATATTGACTGATTAAAATGAAATACATTAATAGTTGACAGGAAACAATTACTTATTATTAATATGATTCTTTTTAGTTTATAGATTTCCTTTTTTTAAATTGTTGGTTATGAACACTATAAAAATAGGAATCAGCCTATAGATTACCATCTTTCACAGTAGCATTGACACCACTGAGCTGAAGCAAACTTAAAGATACTAGCCATTTTGGATCAATGCCCAGGCCATAAAATTACTTTAATCCTGGAAGGATTTGTATGCGGGGTCTTCCTTTAAGTATGGACTTTAGTCATCTAAATGAATAAATTTAAATGAATTTTGAAAGAATGCACAAGAAATGATGTCATTCAGACTGTGATGAGGTTAAATTTCATATTCAGTCTAACATTTAAAGGATCAGATAGTTCTTGTTACATATAATAGGTGGCTGCCCTTCTTAGTCAATTACTCATGTTCCCAGCCTGTCAATGCTGTTTTGCATTCTTATGATAATATAATAAAACATATTTAGAATTGTCAATTAACAAACAACTCTTTGGGATGTGGCTGAAAAATAATGCAGACAACAAGAGAGCATGCAATTTCCACATTAAGATTTAGTTGCTGACTTATAAAAAATATATTTAAATTTAAACATGATGCTGGGGGAATTATGAAAATGACTGATTAATATAATTATTTTTATGAAAAATGTGTTTTAGATCATATTGCTTACTGACTGAAGGATTTGTTGTGGGACTGAAACGTTGCAGGCAATAGCACATAAATAAGTGAAACCAGTATTTAAGATGTATAAAGCAATCACTTTCATTATCAGCACTTTAATGGAAAAATCACAAAGAAAAAGCAGCATTTTCATTTTTTTTTGTAAGATAGTTTTCATTTAAAGACTGGAATCACAACAAAGCTGAATTTCTTCATAGACAAAAAAAAAAACAACAAATGAGAGCCCATAAAATATTTCCATTCAAACATACATCACTTGTGATTCAGCTTTGTTCTCTGCTTCACAGATGGTAACCTGAATAAAACTGAAAGCTGTACAAGACATTTCAGAGAGATTTTTCTGACAGGTGATCAAATAGGAGAATGCCTCTCTCAGCTAAACAATGTTCAGATGTAGTAAAAGCATGGAGATTATGATAGAATGCTCTTAGCTTTCTTTTTGTTGACTTCTATTTTAATAACACAGATTGAAAGCAGAATTTCTTGAAGAGAGAAAAGAAACTGTTTACAGATTTTCTCGGCAATAAAGCCCTTTTAACATGCTTTTCACATCTGTGCACTTCTTTAAAGAATCTTAATGTGCATTTTAAAGAATAAACATTTAAAAACACATTTTTCTGTAAAAAAAAAGGAATGAATTGTATGGAAATATAAAGAAATTCATAGTTTACTTGGAAACACCCATTTTTTTTAAATCAATGATGTAGTCAAAATGTTACATTTGTATTTATTAGATAAAGAAAAAATAAAGTTGTAGCTGTATTGTGTGTTTCTTTTAGAAATATCATAATGCATTTTCATTTGATCCTTAACAATTTAAACTATTGCTGCTTATAGTTGAACTGGGCAGTGTAGTTCTACCTACCCTAATATATTTATACCAAATCTGAACTTAGGATGCTCACACTTTCCTCTACTGTTTTAAAAGGGAAAGTGTTAATCTCAGAACTGTTGTAATTTTGGAGGAAGAGTGATATTATTATGGTAACTGACAGGTTAACCGTAGTTAGGTGGTGTCATGCATGGTCATCTTAGAATCACCATCCGGACTCTTTAAGGTGTGTAATACCTTGACATAGTAAATTCGTTTACTCTTGACATAGTAAATTCGTCATTAGATACGGGAGTCTTCCCAGACTGTCTTAAGACTGCTGTAGTTAAACCCCTACTTAAGAAAAATATATCTTGATCCCTATGCTTTTGAAAATTTTAGACCCATCTCTAACCTGCCTTTCTTAAGTAAAATTCTAGAGAAGGCAGTCATTATGCAGCTAAATGACCACCTCAATAAACATGCTATTCTTGATAAATTTCAGTCAGGTTTTAGAACAAATTACAGCACAGAAACTGCACTCATTAAAGTAGTATATGTCTTGCGGGTAAATGCAGATAGAGGCCATTTATCAGTTCTTATCCTCTTAGATCTGAGTGCTGCATTTGACACCATTGATCATAATATTCTTAGAAATCGCCTTTGTCAATGGGTGGGCCTCTCTGGCAGTGTCTAAAATTGGTTTGAATCCTACCTGGCAGGGAGAAAATTCCTTGTTAGTTGTGGGTATTACAACTCAAAGACACATGATATCCTATATGGTGTTCCACAAGGCTCTATCCTGGGTCCGCTGCTCTTCTCAATCTACATGCTTCCGTTAGGTCAGATTATCTCAGGGCATAACATGAGTTACCACAGCTATGCTGATGACACACAGCTGTATTTATCAATAACACCTGATGAATCTGATTCTCTTGATTCACTAACACAATGTCTTACTTGTATTTCTGAATGGGTGAATAGTAACTTTCTCAAGCTAAATAAAGAGAAAACGGCAATTTAGTGATTGGCAATAACGGATACAATGAGGCTATTAGAAATAAACTGGATACATTAGGATTAAAAGTCAAGACGGAGGCAAAAAGCTTAGGGGAAATTGTTGACTGTGATCTGAATTTTAAATCGCATATTAATCAGATCACTAGGACAGCATTTTTTCACTTAAGAAACAGCAAAAGTTAGACCTCAACTTTTCTTAAAAAATTCCATTCATACTTCAGTTTATCAGTGTCAATGTGGCTTATCTCATAGTTTGGACCCAACATGTGGAAAAACCTGGATGAACATATCCTCTTCATATACTAGATTATTCTAGGGTCTCTGTTTGATATCTCACACTGACTTGGAGATCAAAACTGGCCCAGTATAAGTGCATGTTTGAATGTGCCCTTTGATGGATCAATGTAATATCCAGGGTTGTCTGCTGCCATTCATTTCATGATGCTACATGACACTGGGCTCACTACAATAATCTGTTAGATACTATAAGAGCCAATCTTAGAAAGTTAAAGTTTTGAGTTAAACTCATATTAATGTTTGCTTAATTTGAATAGAATATAAATTTCTTTCATAGTCATAACTTATGGTATAGTCTTTTCCCCCTATAAGTTAGCAAGAGATAGATCCTTCTTACTATAACTGAGTAACAGTGTGATATTAAGCTTAGTTTGTTTAGAACAGGCCCCAGTAAAGAGGGACTTGAAAGACCCATTTTAAGCTTAGAAATGGGATAAGCATACAGTTTTCTGACCGTTTTGAAATGGTTCATAAATGTTAAGTAAATAGTAACGATTTGAGATGTAACAAGATTAAGCTTAGAATTGAACTTTTCTTAACATTAATTTTTCTTTTTTTTGCTATTTTAATTTCCTTATTTTTACTGTTTTACTTTAAAACTTAACTAAACTTTAAAAAACGAAGATACTTTGTGGAATCATTTCTGCGCGTCAGGCTTTTGTTGAATCCCATTTTTTTGGAGTTGAAGCTGCAGAACTTTGATAATTTTGGGAAAAACGCAGCTACAGATACACTCCTTCATAAAATAGACAAATGCTGGAATTATGACTGAAGTAATAGGAAAATGAAAAGAAACGTTTGTTACCATTAAATCTCAATAGGTTAATTTCTGTTCACTGTATTCCCACATACATACTATGTTACCCAATTAGGACGTTAGTTATGGATGGATACCATCTTGTGTGTCACATAACTTGAGACGCATTAAACACATGATTATTCGCATAAACAATTTCCAAATAATAGCTATTGGTTCACTGAAAGCTGGAAGAAAAAAAAAAAAACAGAAAACAGACAATAAAATAAAAATGGTTTGCTTTCCTTCTGAAATTACTACTGTTGACCCTGTTTACCTCCTAATGGGCAACTTTGGGGTGTTTCACTACTCTGATGCTTCTTTAATTTTGGCACTTTTATTTAAAAATACCTTGCTTGACAGATGTGTAACATATCTTAATGATAAGCACAGATTCTTTTAATTTGTAACCCACTGTGAAATTTAGAAATTAATCCAGAAATGCTTTGTTTCATAACCTCCTGGCTTTGGCTCTTAAATTTCAAACAGACAGATGCACGCTGTTGCTTTGATGAAGTGCATCAGATTTGTCAAGTCATGTCATTTTCTAATCTTTTTAATCCAGACCAGGGTTATAGGAGTTGCTGCAGCCTATCCCAGCTAGCATATTGCTTAAGGCAGGAACAAACCCTGGACAGGGCACCAGCCCTTTGCATGGTGACCACACAGACACAGACACACACACACAAACATACTAGGGCCAATTTAGCATAGATCAGAATTTTAACATGCGTAAAAATACTTTACATTAAATACAGTACGATGACATTACAAATGTAGCATTACTCATAAAATTATTGCATTATAATACAATGTCTGTAGCTGCATTCTGTGCAGTTTGTTTGGATAATGATGTATGCAATCAGTGATAAACAAATATAAATTAAACCTGCACAGAGTAATTCTAAGACTGCACAATTTAATTGTACATAAATTACATACCAGTTTCCCAGTTTACAGGCAAATAGGCACAACCTGCTTCTTTCTGCTTGTTAGAGCAACACAACTAATCAAGAATATCAATTATAACCTCAACAAAATGGCCACTTAAACAACAAAAAATAATTAGAGGCTGCAGGCAAATTTGTGGCTTCCAACCGAGTAATATATTTAAAATATTTAAAACAACACTCCAGAATAAATATGTTTTACTTGAACAGTAACCTATACTGAGTGGACAAAAAAAATCTCACAAAAAATGCTTTAATCTTTTAGTAATATACAATTACAGTTCTGTTATTATACACATAATTTGGAGATATAGAATATTTTCGTATTGGAAACTGTTTATTTTTTCAAGAACATTTTTGCAATGATTTACTTGAATACTAGATAAAAGCATTAATGTTTGTAATAGCAATAAATACATTAATTTATAAAATATAAATATTACTAAACAAAAAAAAAATCATTCTTGTAGTATTTGTGTAAAAGAAATGTGGTAACTGGTGCTTTTCTACTAGCAGCCACGAACCAGGTATTTACATTGTTGACATGGACTGTTTTTCTGAAGGTTCCTGGACATTTCACAGCACATTAGGCTCTGCATTTGGAACAAATATAGGCCTAAAATAACTCCATGGTAACGCCATGGTAATGCCAAAGTCACTGACTGATTACAGCCGGTGTTGTCATGCAGATGCTAGGCCTCCACCTGAAGATTTACTTATCTGCTTATTGCTTTTTGCTTTTAAATGCTCACTTTGATCATATAAATTTGACTTCTTTCATGCAACGCTTGCCTTTTAGGCAAACTGGTGGAACACAAACAACCACTTATTTGCAATGCACAACATGACTTGGATATGCAACAAAGCACTATGTAAAGGTGAATAAGCTGGCAGAGAATCCTGTTCTGTATAACTTAGTAATTATGAAAAGATTTAAACAGGAGTATTAAGGAGTATTAAACAGCTGCAAAAAAACAAAAACTACCAGATCTGTTATCTGGGTGAGTATACATATATGAGATGCTTTTCTTTGATTGTAATCAATTTACAAATAATTTCTCTTTAGAGTTCTTGCTTGTAATGGAAAAATCACCTGAAACAAGGTCATCAGCCTTAATCCCGTTCCTAGGTGTTTTTTAATACTAGTTGGCAAGTAGAATAAAGACAAGGGTAACACCAATTCATAGCAGATATTCAGAAGGCAGTGTTATTAAGTACCACTTACATCTTGAGGATTAGGTCAATTTTTGCTGTTTAGTTTTGAGGTATTTTGTTCAGATTGATCTGAAAGAATGCCCAATTCGTCTGAATGTCATTGTTTAGGAGAAGAATAAGGAAGCATCTAAGCAGACTAATCTAACCCAGTGGTAACCAATAGTAGCCAAGTCATTGGAAAAAAAATTAGACTTCAAAATCAAAAACTCTACATACATTACTAAAGTTCAGCTGTTTACTTTATGCAAGTGGCTTTCTTGTTGACCATGGCTGTCATGATATCATGGGTCATATGGTATGCAGTATCATAGCAGTGACAATCATTTAATGGCAGCAGCAATGAAATCTGCAAAAAAACAAAATTGCATTCCCAAAAAACAAATAAACAAAATAGCAACATGAAGGTATCAGTGAAATAACAATAAATTTTTGTATTATAAAAGAACATCTTGAGATGAGACAAGACTATTGCCAAGAAATTTTTTCAAGTTGCTTGAGGGGGTCTCATCCTCCTCTCAACTATTTCCAGTTCACGGTCCTCTGAAGTCTCATTCATGTGAATGCTTTTGTCAGACACAGTTCTTGTGCTTTCAGCTCTTAAAAATCTTTACGTTTTCCCCAATAAAAGAAGACTTATTATGTCCAAATCTTATTGAATAATTTTATCCCGAAGTGTTATCAACAGAAGAAATGAGAAATGATGAAGTCAAACAAATTAACGCGAAAATTGTCGATCAGTTACAGGGAAAATTGGTTAAATGTGTATCAATAGACTATACTAAAGAAGTTGGTGGTGATCATATGGAAGACGAAAACATCAACTTAAAATATCTCATAGAATATCTACAACCGTTAACACTGTTTGGTCTTCCACTGGCTGAATTACTGTTGAAAGAAGGATATGATGGGCTATGCAATTGGACAAGATTAGTTGTATTGGAAATTGGTCAAACAATTCTAACGTAAAATTTTAACAGGCGAAAAGAAAGGTAATGTAGTACATATTCCACGGGTAACATTAGACACCAAAGGAGATTTTGATATGCCATTTGTGTTAAAATGTTTACAGTTTCCCGTTAGAATAGCTTTTGCTATGACAATTAACAAATCAATAAACAAATGTTAGAAAAAGTCAGTTTATTTTTTTTTTTAGAAGTGTATTTTAATTTTATTGGATATTTTTTAAATCAAATAACATTCCATACACATAACTTGAGTTTTTGAAAAAGGAAGAAAATAAAAAAAGAAAAAGGTTCAAAACAAATCAACCCCCACCCCTGGGAGAGAGAGCTAGGCCAGCAGTGTAAAACGTTATGCTAGTAAAGACAAATGAATAGAAAAAATAATAAATGAGTAGAGATGGAGTAAAAGAGGGGAGAGAACCTGCTTCCTCAATTTAAATGATTATTCTAAAATGTTATTGATTATATCCTGCAAGGTTCTGTACAGACCCTCTATGTGCAAACCTAATTTTTTCCAGTTTCAAATAGTATATTACATCAGTTACCCACTGACTTAGAATAGATGAGTTAGGATTCTTCCAATTGGGAAAGATAAGTCTATGTGCCAATAGTGTAGTAAAGGCAATTACAGTTTGTTTGTCCTTCTCCATTTTAAGCCCATCTGGAAGTACATCAAACACAGCTGTTAGTGGATCAGGAAGGACTGTGACATCCAAGTTGTCAGAAAGGCATTTAAAGGTTTTGGTCCAAAATGATGTTAATTTGGTGCAGGCCCAAAACATGTGACCTAGTGAAACTGAATCTTGATTGCAGCGTTCGCAGGTTAGATATTGCCCTGGAAACATTTTGGACAATTTAAAATGAGAGAGATGCACTTGATATATAATTTTAAGTTGAATAATTCTATACTTTCCACTCCTTTTCTGAAATATTGAGTAAGAGATCCTTTTCCCACTTTTCTCTTGGATCTTTGAAAGGGAGGGACTGTAGAATAGTTTTATATATTACAGAAATGGTGTCTGAGTCCTTGAGATTGAGCAATATTTTTTCCGGTATACATGTAGTTGGGAGGTGAGGAAAATTGGACAGGTTCTGTTTAACAAAGTTGTGAAACTTTGAAAGTAGTGAAAGAAATATGTTCCTGGTAAGTTAGTTGTTAATGGGTTAGGAGAGATTGTGACACTAAGGCTATCTGAAAGGCATTTAAAGATTTTGGTCCAGAATGATGTTAATTTGGTGCATGCCAAAAATATATGGCCCAATGAGGCTGGAACAGGTTGGATCTTTCCCTGGAAACATTTTGGACAATTTTAAATTAGACAGATGTGCTTGATATAATTATTAATATTATTTTAAGTTGAATAATTGTATGCTTTGTGCATATGGCGCTCAAGTGAATTCTGTGCATTGCTACCTTCCACTCCTTTTCTGAGTTGTTGAGTGAGAGATGCTTTTCCAACTGTACTCTGGGATCTTTGAAAGGGAGGGTCTGTAAAATGTTTTTATATATTACAGAGGTGCTGTCTGAGTCCTCAAGACTGATCAATAATTTTTCCGGCATAGAGGTAGGTGGGAAGTGAGGAACATTGGGAAGGTTTCAATTTAAATTTCTAATTTGAAAGGTAATGAAAAAAATGTGTTCCTGGAAAGTTAAATTTGGAGTGTAATTGTTTGTAGAATGCAAAACTTTGTCTATGTACAAATCTCTAAGTGACTTAATCCCAGATGTTTTCCAGGTATTAAAAATTGCATACATTTGAGAGGGTCGGAAAAGGTGGTTCTCGTGCTGAGGTGCCACAGATAAAATCTTCTCTATCTTAAAATTCTTCCTACAATGGTTCCATATTCTGATTGAGTGAAGCACAATTGGTTTGTTAGCATATTTGCAATGACTTTTATTTATAGGGGTACAAAACAAGGAATATAAAGAAGCACTGCAGGATTTAATTTCTATTGCAGACCAAACCTGTGTATTTTCATCTATTTCTGTCCATGTCCAGGTTTTTATAGTTTGTATGTTTGCTGCCCAGTAATAAAACTGAAAGTTAGGTAGAGTCATGTCACCTTCCACCTTGTAGGGTCACTTTAAGATACGTGGATGTTTTGAATTCCAAATAAATGAGGTTATGGTTGAGTCTAATTTCTTAAAAAAAATATCTATTGATGTATAATGGAATGTTTTGAAATAAAAAGAGAAGCTTAGTAAGGATATTCATTTTAACAATGTTAATTCTTCCAGCTAAAGTGATATGAAGGGTTGACCATCTATGCAAGTCTTGCTTAATTTTTTCCATACAGACGGCAAAATTTTGTTTATAAAGAGCTTTATATTTACGTGTGATGTTTACCCCTAGCTATTTAAACTGATCTGTGATGATAAAAGGGAAAGAAGGAAGGAATCTAATATTGAATGCTTGAGAATTCACTGGGAAGAGCACACTTTTATTCAAATTGATTCCGAGACCAGAAATCTTTTGAAATTTTGTTAGTGCTGTTAGGACTACAGGCACAGAATGTTGTGGATCTGATATATACAGTACCATATCATTTGCATATACAGAAACTTTCTGTTCCAGTCCTTCTCTGATAATCCATTTTATCTCAATAGCATTTCGATAGTGAATTGCGAGTGGCTCAATGGCAATTACAAAAAGCGGTGGTGACAAGGGGCATCCTTGTCTGGTATCACGCTGTAGTTTAAAGTAGTCTGAAAGCTTCTGTATTGGTATACAGTAATTTGTTCCATGCACAAATGTTTGGGCCAAATGCAAATTTCTCCAACAAAGTGAAAAGGTATTTCCATTCAACCATGGCAAATGCTTTTTCTGCATTCAATGATAATATCTCCGGAGTATTTGACTTTGTTGGTGAATATATTACATTAAACAGGCATCAAAGATTGGAAACTAAGTGTCTGCCTTTAATAAATCCAGTTTAGTCTTGTGATATTACCGAAGGCAGCACTTTCTCCATCCTTCTAGCTAGGACTTTGGAGAGTATCTTAACATCATTATTCAGAAGTGAGATTGGTCTGTATGATGCACATTTTAATAAGTCCTTATTTTGTTTAGGAAAGACAGTAATTAATGCTTGGCGAAATGTTTGAGGTAGAATTTTATTTTCTCTAGCTTCTGCAAATGTTGCTAATAGAAGGGGAGCTAGCTGAGTTGAGTATTTCTTATAAAATTGGCAGGGTAGCCATCAGGGCCTGCTGCTTTCCCACTCTGCAGTGAGTTTACAGCATCTAATAATTCTGATAGTGCCAGTGGTTTATCCAATTCCTCTGCCCTAAGAGTATCTATTTGTGGTATTTGTAATGCATCCAGAAATGCCTTAGATTGTGTCTTGTCTTCTTTAACCTCAGCAGAGTATAAGGATTTATAGTAGTCTCTAAATGTGTGCTTTATATCTTAAATCTAATGATTTTGTCTCCGTTTGTGCTAGTGATTGTTGGGATTGCATTGCGAACTTCTTGCTTGTGGATTTGTTGAGCTAAAATCTTATTAGCTTTCTCTCCATGTTCATAATAATAATAATGTCTTGATTTAAGTATGAGTTGTTCAGTTTCTTTAGTTGTTAAGAGGTTGAGCTCTGAATAAAGAGCCTGTCTTTTCCTATGAAGTGTTTCACTTGGCACCTGGCATGTTCTTGATCTATTCTAGTAATTTTGTTAATTAGCTCTGATACCTTCTTTGTTTCCAATTTATTTTTGTGGAAAAGATATGAGATAATCTGTCCTTCAGGGTTTCCCAGAGTGTTCCTGCACAAATCTCTGAGGGTGTATTTGTCTATAAAAAAAATTAATTTGCTTGGATATAAATTCTGTACAGTTCTCGTCTGCTAATAAAAGTGGATTAAGACAGCATCTGTGAGGTGAATATGTGGGGCATAGTGATTTTAAATCCAAAATCAAGGGGGCATGATCAGAAATAAAAATAGTGTCATACTTACAAAATTTAATTGTAGGTAAGAAGTTCTTATCTACAAAGAAATAATTAATTCTTGAGTAGCAATGATGCACTGGTGAATAGAAGGAATATGCTCTTGAGTTTGGGTTTAGAAATCTCCAGGGGTCTGATAAGTTGTGGTCGGTTACAAACTGTGTAATTGTCTTTGTAGTGTTAGATGTCATCTCCCCTGTGGCAGGAGATCTATCTAGGTCTGGATTTAAAACACAATTAATGTCCCCAGCCATCATAGGTCGGTTTATTTATTAGAAAGAAAGTTAATTCCAAATATTGTTTTTACTAAGGTTTTACAGTAAAAGTGTAAATTTAAAAAGTATTTGCGTGTTAATTTCAAAGCCAAACAGAATGAAAATGCATAACGCAACAAATACCTCTAACGCAACTCGAAACATAATTTTCTTTCAATTTATTACATTTTACTATTTTTTTACTATGGTTAATTACTCGCTGTAATGTAAAATAGTTAGTTCTATTATGCATATGTAACAATTTCCATGAAAGTAATAATCTGTTTAAATAGTACATCTGCTTCCCCATAAGTGAGGGGCAGAGCCGCAAAGTGGCTAGTTCATAGTGCCTGGCTGGGGGCTGGTGAGCAAAGCGAGCAGGGGGCAGAGCCCCCTAGTAACAAAAACAGAAATATCAAGACATATGGTTTAGAACACAATGAAACAAACATTACATTAACAATTGCCTAATTCAAGGCAAAATGGATTTAAATGTAATCAAGAGTAACTCCATAATACTAACAGTACCTTCAAATGTATTTGCACTTACCCACCTTGTCCTTTTAGGTTTTTCGCTCCATAATGCAATTTTCCTCACACATACCAAAAACGTGTGTGTGAGTATGTGTCTGTGGCTAGTGCAATGAGTTGGCCTCCTATATATGGCTAGTTCCGATCTTGTGTTCAGTGTCTAGAATAGGCTCCTCCCCCAAACCTTAGCTGGGTTACGCATGTTTGAGAGTTTTATGTTAAACGTGTATAGTAAAGAAGATGTCATGATGGCACCGTGATTAGCTCTGCTTCTTCATACCTCAAGGATGCTAAACCTCAGCCTTAGCTTGGTTACTGTC
The DNA here is from genome assembly GCF_016835505.1 of Polypterus senegalus. Taxonomy (NCBI): domain Eukaryota; kingdom Metazoa; phylum Chordata; class Cladistia; order Polypteriformes; family Polypteridae; genus Polypterus; species Polypterus senegalus. The sequence goes on from NC_053155.1 coordinate 232,572,463, forward strand.
TCTGTGAGATTTGTGCATTTCCCCCATGTCGGTGTGGCTTTTCTTACAAATATAGCTGTTTTTCTCCCATGTCCCCAGAAAATGTGTATAGGTTAATTGATAACTGGGCATATATGAGTAAGTGTGTCAGAGTGTTGTGGAAGAAAGACACAGAGGAAGACAGGAGTGCAATTAATCAATGTTAGTTTATTTAAAAAAGTTAATAAACTGGTGAGTAGAACGTGTGGAGCTTTCTGCTTGGAAGTCAGAAAACTTCCACTTCCCCATCTTTAGGCTGCTTATATAGTTTTTTTGCTTCTCTGTGCCCTTTTCCAAAATATTTTTACACTTGCTTCAGTGTTTCCTCTTTTTGCATGCTTTTTTCTATGTCATCACATTTTTATTTTTATTCCTAGACATAGAACAGTCTTTTGCTAATGGTTGCTTTTAGGAAATTACAAAACATTCTTTTGTTAACAGTTTTTGTCACCCTGCTTTAAATATTCTTGCTTACACACACACTTATATTAGTAAACCACTCAGTACGTACTTACTGATTATACAATAAATACCAATGGAATGTAACTATACATTTACACAATCTCCAGAATTATTTTGTTTTTCCTAACATCTCCATTAATTAGTTTTATACAGTATGCTTACTTTCTCATTGCATTATTTTGGAATGTGATTCTACTATAATAATCTACTGGTAAATTCTATCTTGCTAAAATCTTAGCCCACTTAATTCAATATATTGTACATTTTAATGTTACTTAATGAGTTTCAGATCAAATCTATACTGTAAAAATTTTCAAAGGGCAAATAATTAGTAGAATTTTATAAATCACCAAAACTGACTACAATAAAACTGCTGACTGCTGAGCTTCCCTCATGTTTATGATACTCAAAAAGCTTCCAATGTGTTTAATACATTTGCTGAGATTTTACCCTATGAACACCTGCACACCATAATCTATTTTTATAAAAAAGATTTTGTTGTATTTGAATGCATCTTTGAATTTTTTGCTCACAAATCTATGAATCCATTTATTCTTATTTACAAATGTGGCCTTCATTTCCTCAAACTTTTTATCATGATCTTTTAAAATAAAACTTTTCCAGCTTACAAAAAAAGGGTAACTAAAAAAAAGATGGCAACCAGAGCGAGCCAGTCAATCCATTATGCAAAATCACCCATGATGCCCTATTTTTGAAGGTTAAGGGCTGCAGGCTTTGAACTCCAACTCTAATAATACTGACTGAGGCCTATGGACACCAAGGGGCATTGTTATTGTAATCAAAGTAATTTACATAAAAAGAAAAAACTTGATGCTAGGAAGAAGATGGACGTTGCCATTGAGTTTGGAATACCGCAGTTAGCTTTGTCAACTGTATGTGACTAAAGATCACACTATTTTCCAATTCTATTTTAACAAAATCAACATTATAATGAAATGTTTTCAGTCTTGAGCATTTTGTTCTATTGGAATTTGACCTGTGTATTGTCACCATGCCTGTTGCCCAATCTCTCGGAATAGTCAACTGTAAATTGGCTTTATACTACTAGGCTCGAGTATGAGCATAAATGAGGCCTAAAATGGGTTGGCATTCCATCTGGGTCTAATTCCTGTCTTGTGCCCAAAATGTTCAGGATAAGCTCCAGCCCTCTGCAACTCTGCTCTGGAAAAAGTAGGTTCTAAAAATGAACCTATTGAAATGGAGATACTTTTCAGCTATTCAGATAATTAGAGTTTGTCAAGTGTCTTTGAAGTTTCACTCGATCATTTAGTCAGTGTTAACACCAGTGATTCATTAAAACAGTATTTTTTTTTTAATTTGCTCTATATTATTCAAGCAAATGTGACTTGAAGAGAACTCGTGCAAACTCATCCTTTTTAAAAAATGCTTAAGTGTCAAGGATGCAACTTAGCTTAATGTGGACCTTTTTAAAGAGAAATACAAAGCATCCAGTGCAACAGTCACTGTAAATAATCTGATAGTGCCTCAAATCCTTCAATAGCAGTAAAAAAGATGTTTCCTCTTTCCACCAGATATAAGTTTTTTTTGTGCCAGAACCTATCCCAATTGCACCAGACACTGGATAGGAACAACCATTAGACACATCACTAGATGAAGAAATGTTTTAAATTTAAATCTGATGTATATAGTGCAAGAAACTTGCAGAAATTCTATAGATTTACAGTCAGAATTATTTTCAAAGTGCATTTAATATCATCATTTAAAACAATCTGATCATAAATAATATTACCATAAAAATACCATTTTCAAACTTGCTTAATCCAATTATGGGGCATGGGGTCTCATCTCAGTTAATGATAGTAATTTAGCAACTTCAGGTAACATGTGGCTATATACATGTGATTAATAAATTGCACCCACACAGTTGGTAGAACTTTCAGTCTGATGACCAAGGATTTGAGAGTTTTCAAAGATAATGTCTCTACAGTTAAGAAAAAATATTTCAAAATAGTGCCTTTCTTTTTACATACCAACTAATAAAAATTATAATATGGTTTTAAGAATTCATTTAGAGACACTACATTTTGAATCAGCCAAAGATTAACTGAGAAAAATAAATCACATGCTAGTGACCAAACAAAAAGGTTTGAAATAGTAAACAGAAGGAAAAAAGTAGTCAAAACCAAAAAAAAAGGATTGAAAAGCAAGAAGTCAACTGCACCATTGCGGAAGCTAAAACACTAGACAAAAATCAAAGTCGAAAAAGACTGGAAAAAAAACTGGAAAATTCAAAAATATTTCAAAAAGGCACTAAACAAAAGTTTTGATTTGAAATCAGTGAGTTAAGATAGGGAAATAACTTCTGGATTAACTTTTAACCATAATAAGTAATTGAATAAGGTTTATGATCTTTGAAGATGTGTTCCTAGAGATGAAAGGGCAGCTATAGTATCCAGAGAATAAAAAGAGCTGCCCATACTCACACAAAATGACAATGATAAGAGTAAAAACTAAGATAACAAAATCAAAAAAGGACAGAAGAATTAGTAGTAGATGGGCCCATAAATCAAAATCAAATTGTATTTACTATTTGCCTCTGGCAAAATAAAGTTGACCTAGTGAACTGTCAGTTCTTGACGGTAATGTGCTGGAAGGTGAAAACATGGGCACATGTAAGGATCTGTGCAACTCTGACAATGCCTAACTTGTGATGGCTAGACGACTGTGTCAAAGCATCTCCAAAACAGCAGGGGTGTCATGCATAATGCCGTGCAATGAACTCACACTAAAACATGTCGTACGGACAAAAGTGGAAATGTGCGTATGCACAAAAAATTCCAGTTGCATAAATCTGTGTGAACAGCAACTTCCACATTCCGTTACATAAATCCCGGTCAGCGTGAAAAGTAACGTACATGCACGCACCTGCTGCCCCACCCCAACTCCTCCCAGAATTACTCTTCTTTGAATATGCAAATTAATATAAATAGCCTTTAAGCTCAGCATTCTGTGAAAAGGCAATGGCAAAAGCACGCAGGAAATAGAAGAATTTCAGTGAATATCAAGTGGAGGCAAGGAAAAACATACTATTTGTTGGTTTACACAGTGTGTGAAAGACGCTATATAGCGCCCGACCCGGCACAGACTACGCAGAGGCACGTGTACAAAACACACAGGCTTTTTATTTTTTCTTCACCCGTGGGCGCACGCCTTCCTGCGACTCACAGGCAATACACAGTCCCAAAAGCACTTTAGTCCCACACAACAACTCTTCACCTTGTACCACCACCACTCCTCTCAGGCAACCTCGTCCTCTTCCTTCCGATTCTGGCCCTTTAGTGGTGGAGGCTGGCCCATTTTATACTCCACCCGGAAGTGTTCCAGGTGCTTGACCACCTGGTCCCAATTGCACCTCCGGGTGGGCTGAAGTCTCGTCCAGCCGGGTTCTTGAGTCTTGGCAGTGCCCCCTAGCAGCCACCCCATCTCCCAACCAGGCTGTGGAGGACTCCATGTCCCATGGAGCCACGCGGGAGAGTGGAAAATGAACATTGGTCAGGGAGGCTGCCACCTAGCGTTCCGGGGGAGGTATTGAGCTGTCCATGGTGGCTCCCCTGGAACATATGCAGCAGGGGCATCCCTGCCGGGCATGGGACCCGGCTGTCCATCACAAGTGGCATAAATAACAAAAGGAAGTTGATCGATTGACATAGAGTGTCGGAGAAACTCGAAAGTTCACAAAGTCGCACAGTGCCCGAAAAGGCAAGTCGTAGCCCACCATCTGAGTGTCATATGGAAGCCTATTAGGGTACAGAATAAAGAAAAAAAAATAGGGTCACAGTGAGAAAAATGCTCGAAATGTCAACTTTAATCTTGAAATTTCCACTTTAATCATGTAGTTTATTTTGTCATTAAAGTAGAACATCATAAACGTCATCTTTAAATCGTTTAATTTACTAATTTCTCAAATACCATCGTAACAAAAGTAACATGTTAAATGCTTTGTTTTGTATGTATTCTTCTATGTGTGTGAATCACTACGTGCTTCTTAAACGGGCTTTCTCTTCCTCCAACAGGACACGGAATCCATTACATTCGTGATATTACAGCTCTCTGAATAATTAAAATACTGAGATGTATACTTGATATAATTTTCATGATTATAGGAGGTAAAGCATGTTGTTAAACATGGGAACACGGTGGCGGAGTGATAGTGATGAGCTGGCGCCCTGTGTAGAGATTGTTTTTGCCTCCCACAAGATGCTTGCTGTGCCGTGCGCGACCTTCGATAAAATAATTTATTGCAGCAGTACTGTCTCTTTCAAACGTTACTAACTTCCAATTCCTGTCCTTCCTTTTCTTTCTCCAAGTAACCAATCGCCACACAGTCAGTTCTGTAATAGATGTTAAGCCATTTCTAAGCTTAGAACGCCGATTCTTCAAAACTTTTAAGGAACATTGAAATATCTTCGTAGTACATGTATAATTATTCTATTCATCTATCCTTCCAGTGTCGCGCCAGCCCCAGCAAGAATACAGTACGAGTCAGGAACAATCCCAGAACTAGCCAGCACTGCCACAGCGTGTCTTCACATATTTAATTATTAACAATATAGATTATTTAAATGATGTTAACATTTTATCTGTATAATGTAATAAGCATATTTTGCTGCATTTCATCTTAAAAATATCATCATCATGTGTAAACACGCGCTTTATAAAGTGGCTCAGATTGTGCAATATTCTAACTATCACAAGTTTACAATGAGGTAATTGTACTAACAACTACAAACAGTTCTACAAGGAGCATTTGATGGACTGATTGAGTGCTTTTATAGTTCTTGGGATGAAACTGTTGCTGAAATGCAATTTCCCTACAGTAAAGGCTCTGAAACATTTGCTGTATGGGAGCAGTTCAATAGACAATGTGCATGGCTGAGGCAGTGTGTGCTTGATGCTGTATACAGATAATTCTCTTTCTGATCAGCTGCTGTAGAGCTGTGATTCCACACTCAGGTACAGTGGGATAAATACTCTTAGTAGTGCATTGAGAGGAACAACACTAAAGCAGCTATGGTATTTGGAATAGTTTTGCCATTCCATGGACAATTATATTGTTACAGGTTAATTACAATCAGATGCCTTAAACTAATAAACAGTATACGGTTAACTTCAATGTATTTGATAAAGGGATGTGGATCTAAAAAAGAAAGGGAAACCACACTTCAACAAAAGCACTGCTTTGACGCTGGGTGCCACCAGTTTGCAAAACCGAGCGGAGGACTTGCGTACGCCAGGCATTTAGGCGCAGTGAAAATGTGCGTAGGCTTTACTCCAATTTCAGGTATTATACGTAGCGATTTGAGCGTGGAAACGGGATTATGCAACATTTTTGTGCGTACGCACCCTTTTTACATGAGGCCCCAGGTCTTGTAAGTTGTTCCTGGTATGCACTGGTTAATACTCACTAAAAGTGATCAAAGGAAAGTCAACTGGTAAACCAGTTTGCTCAAGGGTGCCCAAGTCTCATTGACGTGTGAGAGGAGCGAAGGCTTTCCGTTTTGAAGACTATATAATTGAATCAATAGATGCAGAATTTCACAAATTCTTGCAGGAAAAGGAGGACCCTCATATAATGATACTCTTACAGTTAAAACAGTCACTGCCCAGGGCTATAACACCTAGCCAGAAATTCTAAAATACCTATCTTCAAAAGGCTATGCCTGACTAGCAGATCTTTTCACGAGAATCATGTATGTAAAACTGATCATAAAAATGTGGAGGTAAGTCAAAGTCATAGCTCTGTGGAAAGCAGGCAAAGACTCTCAAATCCCATCAAGTTATCCCCCTTTCTCAACTGATGTTATATACTGCTTGAGTGAGTCATTCTGCAGCAAATATCACTGAGGATCAAAGGAACTCTTAATGCCAACCAAGCCAACTGACTAACTAAATAGAAAATAGTTTCCAAGAAACACTGGAAACTGTAACAGTATTCCTAAATCTGACAGTCATATACTGCATTATCTGGCTATTGGTCTACTGTAAAACATATCCAAACACTAACAACCTTGATTTGTTCATCCAGTCAATTCACATCTTTTAACAATTGTTTCTGAGTACACGTGGAAGACATCTTTAGCTTATGGCATACCTAAGAAAATCGTTTGGTAAATGACTGTGTACTAGAATAATCTCCCAAACACACTGTGCTGTAGATTCATCGATGATATCTGCTGTGTGAAATAAGCCAAAACCTTCCCTTGAGATTAAATGTATGCTCAAAGCTACGCTAGCAATAATTTTGACTGGACAACAATTGAAAATTGAATATTTTCTTGTGCCACTAAAAGTCACATTGGATTGAACATTGTCATACAATTAACATTTGTCAAAGATCACTGCAAAACTGAATACAAAAAACCTGTCAAGGTACTGCAGCTCAACATGGGAAGCTTTTGCAAACATATTACCAACCTTCGTGGTGTCCCGTACCTTTTTTCACTTACCCAGTTTGCATCCCATTGGGGGAGATCCCCATCCATCTGAGTATTTGCGGTCCCTCGCTATCACCTGAGTGTTATAACATTAGATGAACCAAGCATGATGGTCAATGCATTTTCTCCTTGGTGAATCAATTGTGATAGTAAAAGCAGGGACTGGGAAGGTCATCCAGGATCGGCCATGATCCACCTATGATGTTGACGCTATGAACCAAAAAAAATCATCGGAGCAGGGTTGCTGTGGTTTCTTCCCAGGTCAGCTGTGGCCTACCTGCAAAATCACCACAGGTTGGGAAATTCTGCATGACAGACTTCACCCTTTGCATTATGCTATTTAATTGCACAGTATTCTTCTTCAGAATGGTCTTGATCCATACTGTAGCAACAAGAAATTATAGAATATAAAAAAGTAATTAATAAGCCTGTAAGTTTATTATAGTATAAAATTACAGGCATAACTGAATAAAAGGTAAACCCCTCTACATGTTATTGCTAGTACTTAACGGCCTGCATAGGGTTATTATTTTAAACAAATATAAAATCATCAAAAGGGAAAAATTTGTGGATAACAAGATGAAAGTGAAGTTACAAAGTGAGGTTTGCAGTAGATAAGTCCAATATGACTCGCACAAGAACCTGCCTGTTCATTATGCTGTATTCTTATAATCCTCCATCCCCTTCTCATGTGTTAATAATAATTATACTTTGGGCTTTACTGTATTATGACTATTTATTTTTGGGTTAAAACAATAATTAGAAGGTCTTTTTCTTCTCTCTTTTTTATAGTATCAGTGTTATTAACCTTTTCTTCTTCTTCTTCTTCTTTCGGCTGCTCCCATTAGGGGTTTCCACATCGGATCATCTTCTTCCATATCTTTCTGTCCTCTGCATCTTGTTCTGTTACAACCATCACCTGCATGTAATCTCTCACCACATCCATAAACCTTCGCTTAGGCCTTCCTCTTCCGTGGCAGCTCTATTCTTAGCATCCTTTTCCCAATATACCCAGCATCTGTCCTCTACACATGTCCAAACCAACACAATCTCGCCTCTCTGACTTTGTCTCCCAACCGTCCAACTTGTGCTGACCCTCTAATGTACTCATTTCTAATCATATCCATCCTCGTCACACCTAGTGCAAATCTTAGCATCTTTGACTCTGCCACCTCCAGCACTGTCTCCTGCTTGCTGGTTAGTGCCACCGTCTCCAACCCATATAACATAGCTGGTCACACTACCGTCCTGTAGACCTTCCCTTTGACTCTTGCTGATATCCGTCTGTCACAAATTACTCCTGACACTCTTCTCCACCCATTCCACCCTGCCTGCACTCTCTTTTTCACCTCTCTTCCACAATCTCCATTACTCTGTACTGTTGATCCTAAGTACTTAAACTCATCCACCTTCACCAACTCTACTCCCTCCATCCTCACTATTCCACTGATACCCCTCTCATTCACACACATGTATTCTGTCTTGTTCCTATTGACCTTCATTCCTCTCCTCTCTAGAGCATATATCCACCTCTCCAGGGTCTCCTCAACCTGCTCCCTACTATCGTTACAGATCACAATGTAATCAGGAAACATCATAGTGCACGGGGACTCCAGTCTAATCTTGTCTGTCAACCTGTCCATCACCATTGCAAATAAGAAAGTGCTCAGAGCTGATCCCTGATGTAATCCCACCTCCAACTTGAATGCATCCATCACTCCTACCGCAGACCTCACCACTGTCACACTTCCCTCATACATATCCTGTACAACTTTTATGTACTTCTCTACCACTCCCAACTTCCTCATACAATACCACAGCTCCTGTCGAGGCACCCTGTTAAATGCTTTCTCCAGGTTCACAAAGACGCAATGCAACTCCTTCTGGCCTTCTCTAAACTCCTCCATCAACATCCTCAGAGCAAACATTGCATCGGTGGTGCTCTTTCATGGCATGAAACCATACTGCTGCTCACTAATCATCACCTCACTTCTTAACCTTCTTAACTCCACTACTCTTTCCCATAACTTCATGCTGTGGCGCATCAATTTTATTCCCCTGTAGTTACTGCAGTACTGCACATCCACCTTATTCTTAAATATTGGCACTAGTACACTTCTTCTCCACTCCTCCAGCATCCTCTCACTTTCCAAGATTCCATTAAACAATCTGGTTACAAACTCCATTGACACCTCCATGCTTCCATAGGTATGTCATCTGGACCAACGGCCTTTCTATTTTTCATCCTCTTCATAGCTGTCCGTACTTCTTCCTTGCCAATCCGTTGCACTTTCTGATTCACTATCTCCACATCATCCAACCTCTTCTTTCTCTCGTTCTCTTCATTCATAAGCCTTTCCAAGTACTCTTTCCATCTGCTCAACACACTCTTCTCACTTGTGAGTACATTTCCAACTTTATCCTTTATCACCCTAACCTTCTGCACATCTTTCCCAGCTCGGTCCCTCTGTCGGGCCAATCGGTACAGGTCCTTTTCTCCCTCCTTAGTGTCCAACCTCTCATACAACTCATTGTACGCCTTTTCTTTAGCCTTCGCCACCTTTCTCTTCACCTTGCGCCTTATCTCCTTGTAATCTTGTCTACTTTCTGCATTTCTCTGACTATCCCACTTCTTCTTTGCCATCCTCTTCCTCTGTATACTCTCCTGTATTTCTTCATTCCACCACCAGGTTTTCTTTTCCTCCTTCCTCTTTCCAGATGTCACGCCAGGCACCCTTCTTGCTGTCACCCTTACTACATCTGCTGTAGTTTCCCAACTGTCTGGTAACTCTTCACTGCCACCCAGTGCCTGTCTCACCTCCTCCCTTAACTCAACCTTGCAGTCTTCCTTTTTAATCTTCCGCCATTTGATCCTTGGCTTTGCCCTCACTCTCTTCCTCTTCTTGATCTCCAGTGTCATCCTACAGACCACCATCCTATGCTGCTTAATTACTCTTTCCCCTGTCACCACTCACGCCACGCAGTCTTCAAACTCCTTCGGACTGACTCTTCTGCATAGAATGTAATCTACCTGTGTGCATCTTCCTCCACTCTTGTACATAATCCTATGTTACTCCCTCTTCTTAAAATATGTATTCACCACAGCCATGTCCATCCTTTTGTCAAAATCCACTGTCCTCATACCTTCTTCATTCCTCTCCTTGACACCATATCTACCCATCACTTCCTCGTCTCCATTGTTCCCTTCACCAACATGCCCACTGAAATCCGCTCCACTCACCACTTTCTGTCCCTTGGGTACACTGCTCATCACTTCATCCAACTCACTCCAGAAATCTTCTTTCTCACCCACCGCATACCCTGTGTTGCATATGCACTAACAACATTCATCATCATACCTCCAATTTACAGCTTCATAATCATTACTCTGCCTGACACTCTTTTCACCTCCAAAACACTCTTGACATACTGTTCCTTCAGAATAACTCCTACCTCATTTCTCCTCACATCCATTCCATTATAGAACAATTTGAATCCACCTCCAATCCACCTGGCCTTACTCCCTTTCCATTTAGTTTCTTGCACACACAATATATTAACCTTCCTTCTCTCCATCATATCTGTTAACTCTCTCCCCTTACCAGTCATACTGCCAACATTCAAAGTTCCTACCCTCAGTTCCACTCTCTTTACTTTCCTCCTCTCCTCCTTCTTCTGGACACATTTACCCCCTTCTTCTTCTTCATCAGCCAATAGCAGCTCGATTTCCGCCAGCAAACTGTTGGCTAACAGTACTGGTGGCGGTTGCTCTTAACCTGGGGCTCGACCGATCCGGTATGGAAATTTGGATTGTTGTCCACATATTGATTTGGCAAAATTTTACACCGGCTGCCCTTCCTGACGTAACCCTCCCCATTTATCCAAGCTTGGGATCGGGACGAAGATACACACTGGTTTGTGCATCCCCTGTGGCTGGGTTGTTATTAACCTATTCAATACATTTTAATATTTTATATCTTATTTAATAGTTATTTGTTTGCAATGGAAGTTATTCAATAGTTATTTCTTTCTCTACTCTGACGTAAAGACTGAGATTATAAAGTTACTGAAATGTGAGGAAACAGAGATGTGAGAAAACAAGTTACGTAGCAACTTCACACACAATAGCCTGAAAATTAAAAAGCATTCTTATTCTTTTATAGGAAATTGAAAATGACAATGTAGCAATTGAGCATAAAAAGTTTCTAAGTGATCTGAATTGCTAAAATGCCAGTTGATTTTACAATTACATAATTTTATTAGTACTCTTCTAATAAGATATGTTTATTTTTCTTTGTTGTGCATTAATCTATTATTTTTTATACAAACTCTCATGTTGTGATCAAATTTCTTTGTGAGTGGATTTTTGTCACAGACTGCCTCAATGGATTATAGTATGCACCTCAACAGTAACTGTTTGCATACCAAAGGTTCCTTTCTGCTTCTTTTCTGTTTTCATCTTCATGGATATGTGCAGAAGATTATAATCATGTGTCCAGGCAGTTTTTAGTTTTCCGGCCCACCTTAAATCCGTTCGCACCTCTCCGTCAGCATCTCTTGTCCTGTAAATGTGCCGATTAAGACAAGCAGCAAGTAGCCTGCTATTCCATCCCCCATCGTCGCAGAATGTTCACAATGTTCTCCCAGCTCGTGCCTTGTTTGATTATCTGGGAGTGAACTGCTGGAATTTTAGAGTGGAAATAATAGATCGTTATTTGGAAAACATGCATTTCATGTGTGTTCCATTTCTACAGTAATCTATGTAAACACATTGTTAAAACAGAAACTTTTTCATATTTTAGTAATAAATGTTACAAAATGTAAGCATAAACTATAGAATGTGTGAAGCCTGAAGTCCAATGATCATATAAACACTTTCACAAAAGGTTCAAGGACGATGCAACAGCTTCCATGGCATAGAGGTAAGATTTGCCAACTTATAATCAAGAGTCTCTGGTTCGATCCTGACTGTCTCCTATATTTACTGTTGACTGTTCACTACTGTCAGTAGTGAGCTGCTCTTATTGTTAATACTATACAGTACACACATACATTTGATTTGTGTCTGTAACAGAACGTGTACATTTATAGTACTGTACTTGTAAAAGATTTCTTTTTTTCAGTTTTATTCTCTCACTTATCACAATACATACTACTGCCCTAGGGATCTGACGCTGTTAGTTTTTATTTGAAACTGGGAATAACTGTAGATGTGAGTAGTGTTTTGAGGCAATGAAACTGGACATTCTCTGATCTGGAGAGATAAAAGCTGACCCACAAACACTGGTGAATCTGCCTTCTTTGTATCTCACCGTCACTTGATTTTTTTTTTATTCAGTTTTATTGAGTGTTACTGCTCACGCAGAATTCGTATGCACCTTATGATGTATGATGTCAAAAAAAAATCAAAATATCATATACTAGGTTCACCCGCCTTTTAAGGTGACCGACTTTTAAGTTGACCACTTCTTAAGGCAATTCAATATGTAGATCAATTTGATATTTTATACAAACTCATTCATTTAGTTATATTGCATTTGAGCGGTATTACTTTAATACTCGTAGTTTCTGTTATTTTTGTGATGAAATTTAAACTTTTTTTCTATATTGAGGTCGCCCTTTTGAACCCCCCTGATATTTACTATGTGGTGAGGCATTTGTACTCCATCAACATTAATTATTTCCAGAGACATCATTTTGTCTATTTTTCCAGCGCATCGCGCACAAAAGCAAGGGAACGATGGGAGCACCAGAACTCTGCTCACATCATGTCGCTTGTAACCGCAAGCTGCAAGTAGTAAGTCTGTGATAAGCGGAATACCGCTACGCTTTCCACTCACGGGACGAAAGGACAATCCCGACCGCTTTTATATAGTAAGAAAGAAGAAGATATCGCACAGTCTGGAGTAGAAAATCATCTTTTACCCAGAAAAACAAAACTACAAATCCCATCGTGCATTGCAAAATGGACGGGGCGTGTGAAACTCCGCCTGCGTAGCACTCACGGGAAGGAAGGACAATCCCGACCGCTTTTATATAGAAGGATACCTAAGTCTGTGTTTTTTTTAAGAAATCATTTTATGACCTGAACAGTACCAATTAGAAAACCTCATCGCACTAATGCAATATTATTTGAAAACAAACAGCGTCAGATCGGGTGTGAATTTACGCTGGTGCTGTTACTTGGTGTCAGATCAGGAGAGGCGGGGGGTGGTGGTGTTAGAGCGTGATTGTCGGCAAATCTTACCGCTACGCCACAGAAGCTGTTGTACTGTCCTTGAACCATTTGTGAAAGAGTTTATTTGATCTTTGGACTTCAGGCTTCACACATTCTATAGTTTATGCTGTAGAACTATTACTGTAGAAACAGAACACACATGAAATGCATGTGTTCCAAATAACGATCTATTATTTCCACTCTAAAACTCCAGCAGTTCTCTCCCAGATAATCAAACAAGGCATGAGCTGGGAGAACATTGTTCTGCGACGGTGGGGGATGGAATAGCAGGCTGCTTGCTGCTTGTCTTAATTGGCACATTTACAGGACAAAAGGCAGTGACGGAGAGGTGCGAACGGATTTACGGTGGGCCGGATTTACAAGTTTTCTCGTAGGCTTTGGTAATTCTAGTGTTAAGGTCCAAATATGTGTGGACTAATCATGATTTGTTATGAGTTTGCATCAGCATCTCAATTTCTCATTAAAGTATGTAACAGTAATCTACTGATAGTATGGAAATTCAACAAAGACAAGTCTCTATTTACAATACATTTCCAAGCCAGCACAGCTTTCAATGGAAAATCATTATCACATATTGCCATGATTATGGAGTGAGTTGCAAATCACAAGAAATATAGTGTAAATGTAAAAAAATTTCACTGTTTTCAACAGGTGCTTCCTGTCAGAAACTGAAAGAAATATGAAAGAATGAAAATAATAATTTGGAAAAGCTTACAAGAATAATGCACTGTGTCCATTCTTATATAGAAACATACTTAGAGTGTTAGTGAATGTTAGCCAGGATAAACCAATCTATACTAATAAAAGGCAAAGCCCTCACTGACTGACTGACTGACTGACTGACTCATCACTAATTCTCCAAGTTCCCGTGTGGGTAGAAGGCTGAAATTTGGCAGGCTCATTCCTTACAGCTTACTTACAAAAGTTGGGCAGGTGTAATTTCGAAAATCTACGCCTAATGGTCATAACTGGAAGGTATTTTTCTCCATTTACTGTAATGGAGTTGTGCTCGAAAGCCGTGGGGGGGCGGAGTTTCGTGTGACATCATCACGCCTCCCACATAATCACGTGAACTGACTGTCAACGCAGTGTGTAGAAAACCAGGAAGACCTCCAAAAAGTGCTGAAGAAAACATGCATTATATAATTGAGAAGGCAGCGAAACAATAAGAAGCGAGCGAGTGACATATAATACCATGTTCATGAGTGCTGCTACTTCGGAAAGAAAGCAAGGTGTAAACCTAAACTTTAAATTAAGTTCATAGACAGGCTGCCGCTGGCATTTCTCATGCCCACGGGTAATGCGGGATACAAATTTAATGAGAGGACGCAGGATATAAACGAGAGTTTTGATCACTTTGTAACTAAGTTAAAATTGCAGGTGAAGGGGTGTGCTTATGTAAATTCCGAGAGACTGTGTTTGTGGTGGATTGACAGTTAAGGCGGGTTTTGGAGTCACGTCATTAACTCCTCTCCCATTTACCTAATTTCGCTCTGAGCTGAGCTCCGCGGCTAACGCTGTCTTTCGAAGCAACTTCGTCACACTGCCACCAAATACTCACAGAAAAATCCACAAGTTAATACACACGCTGTCTCTAGAGTTTCTCCACACTGAATCCTCCAGGCACTACTTACAAAAGGTTACATTGCCAATTGTGTTACGTTATTTTTAAAATCTTTCCTTTTCTTAGCACAAGCACAGCTGAGAAGCTTCGATGCATGTGCTCCATAACGCGTTAAAAATAATGCATTTAATCACACTTTGCATTACAAGCAAAGGGGAACTTTTGTCAATGCATGATTTCCTGGTACACCGACTACTTTGATCAGCGCATCCCTATTCATTTTACCCTCGCACCACCTTGGTTTGAGAAGAAGTATGAAAAAATATAAGGTTAACACAGAAAAACAGATCACCAATTCAAGCTTTATGAATAATCAATTCGCCATCAATAATTGTTTTGGTAAAGCCATACTCAGTGTAATCCTCCTTCCATTTTATAATTTTTCCACCACTAGCCATGATTAAATTAACGGTAAAAAAGTAAGAGCGAAGCGAGGGTGACTTATTTAGGCAGGCATATATATGACAGCAACACTCATGACAAGTCAATCATGTTACGTTATTATTAAAATGTTTCCTTTTATTTTTCATTACTTCTTTAACACACTACTTCTCCGCTGCGAGGAGCGGGTATTTTGCTATTCATATATATATATATATATATATATATATGACCTCCAAAGAGCGCTGAGATTTTTGATATCGTGAACGTGTCTGCAAAAAATGGGGTCTCCTGCCCAGTGAGAGTCGAGCAGCCGGAGCGCGCATAGCTATGCCGGCCTTTGAGACGCTGACTGCGCTTCTGCCTTAAGTCAAAGTGAGCACTTTTAATTTTTTTCACCCTCCCCCTGAGCTATAGCCCAGACAAGTGCAAACACGGGACCCCTTTTCTACACCACTGCAAACTAATATTAAGGCGATTCGCACTTTCTTTTCAACGTATACGATTATGAGGTCGTCAGCTCAGATTATGAAGACACGCACACGAGTGGAGGACTGACAGTGCCATCACAGCCGATTATTGGCAGGGACGTCTCACCAGTCTACACAAGACCCATCGCGACTGTCCCCAAAAGGCGAACATATCGTCTGCGAACACATCTCTCTATACTATATAAAAGAAAAAGGCAACTTTCCTTTCTTTACACCTTTTATCCCAAACCAAAGCCTTTCTCTCTGAACACTGCAGAGGACACAAAACTAATTTTCTTTAATTGCTGGTAATGCAGGTAAGGCACATTACCAGAGGCAGAAATTTGAACTTTCACATAGAAAATTTAATTTCTATACCACAGCCGTCGTGTAGCGCCTTTCAAAAGGGATCTACTACCGAGAGATGATCCATATACATTTTAGCTGAAGTTAGTTACTTACCTGTTGTGTTACACAGTCTTTAAAATGTACTGTAGTTTACCCGCAACCACTCCAGTAGTGCTCAATGTACCTGTACTTCTTAAAAACGTTAATGTTTTACTGTTTAATAACTTATAGACTATATTTTATTATTTTTCCCTTGCACTCAGTGACCAAAGCTATACACACATATATAGACACATACATATATATATATATACACATATATATACCTGTGTGTATGTTTGTATGTATGTGTATATATATATATACACACACACACACACCTATCTACATTATATATATATATATACACACACACACACACACACACACACACACACACATACATACATACATACATACATACACACATATATATAATTTGTGTGTGTGTATGTATGTATGTGTGTGTATATATGATGTAGATAGGTATGTATATATATATATATGTCTATATGTAAATATGTATATAGATATGTATATATGTATATAGATATGAAGATATGTATGTGTATATATATGTATGCGTATATATATGTATGTGTATATATATATATATATATATATATATATATATATATAGACTCAAACCCATTATGACAGCAGCAATCCAAGCTGTGAGAAAACAGTAAAAAGTAGGCGTGTCAGACGTCGTGGTACATTTTCTGATGCAGCTACCGAAAACAACTTCGTGACGCTGCCGCCAAATACACAAAACAATTACTTTGACAATCATGTTACATTATTTTTAAAATGTTTCCTTTTCTTTTTCATAACTTCTTTAACACACGACATCACTGCGAAGCGCGGGTATTTTGCTATATATAAATATATCACAGCGACACTCATAACAGTGTCAAAACAATTACACTGACAATCATGTTACGTTATTTTCAAAATGTTTCCTTTTTTTTCTCTTTCCTTCTTTAACACACTACTTCTCCGCTGCCAAGCTCGGGTATTTTGCTATATATATACAGTATATATATATATATATATATAGATATATATATATAGATATATATGAGAACAACACTCATATCAATGACAAAACAATTACATTAACAATCATGTTACGTTATTTTTAAAATTTTTCCTTTTCTTTTTCATACCTTCTTTAACACACTACTTCTCTGCTGCAAAGCGCTGGTATTCTGCTAGTTAAAAAATAAAACAGAAGAGTACATGACTTGAGATTCAATGGAACACTACTATTACAGGTAAAATTCCATTATAATGAATATCATTACAACAAATATTTTTATGGTCCCAACAGTTTCCCCATAAGATGCGAGTCTATAGAAATCTCATTACTATGAAGTACATTTAGCAGATACTTTCATTATAACGAAGTGCCTAAAAGACCTTGAAATGCCTGAATGAATCATCCACAGAACAGCTAGTTCTGTGGCCGCAGCTCAGTTGTGCACAATGATCCCCAAACAGAAACATTGTAATTTTTTTTTCTTTCTTCGAACTTTCCTCATACAGTTGCCCTTTTTGTTTCCTGCAGTTTTCAGTGATACTTTTTTCTTATTGCTTGTCAACATTTAAAAAACATCCATTGGAATTTAACTCATTGCCACCCTCCTATAGAAATGGCAGACACGAAAAAATAATGTTAGAAAAAAAACTTTACATTTTTGCAGCTCTCAATTGAGGAGATGTTACCAGTGAATTCGGAATTTTGCCATCGACACTGTCAACTTTCTTGAAAGACCGAGCAAAAAAAGAAAAAAAATCTATGCAAACATACGTGAACTTCTGCATTTGAAAACATCGAAAAAGCCGTTTTTACGTGGTTCAGAGATGCTTGTTCAAGAAACATTCCTATTAATGCGGCACTCATTCAAGAAGATATAAGGTTTGTAAACTCTATTGGGACCTGCCCTAACTGGATGACATGCCGAAGAGCGTCCCGAAGTCCGATCTCTGTGTCTATGGAAGACTGATTTTTCTGTTGCCCGCTAAAACAAAGATATTCTGTATCTCTCAGCTATGCTGCGTCTCTCCGCCAAAGCAAACAGAAAAGATATCGATGGGTGATGCAGCCTGACTACTGTGTCTGTGTATAGCAGAGTGGCATATCACGCTACACTAAATAAGTGTGCTGTTCCTGTTTCAAGCTGAATAAAGTTGGTTTTCCTAAAGTACTGAGACTCAGCCTCGTGTTTTGGGGTGCAAGACAGGGACTTATAGCACAACCCTGATTTTTAATGATTTATTTCTGTGTCACTTCACTGCAGTGCTATGAACCTGTTTTTACCCTGCCCCAGTAACGGACAATCTTCCACAGACGCTGCAATCGCGCTTCGGGAAAGTATATTATCGCAAGGAAATGCTGAGAAAAATTCTCGTCAGCATTATTTGTAGGTAGGAGGAGTTTAAAATTAACACAAAAGAAGCTATTGAAATGATTGCAAATGCCTGGGCACAAGTTAAAGAAAGCACTATAGTAACAAATACAGAATCTCATTACAGCAAAATTTTCATTATAACAAAATATTTTTTAGGTCCCTGGGAGTTCATTGTAATGGAATTTTACCTGTATATAACTTCTAGGAAACTCTAATAATACTCCCAAAAAGAATATAAAAGTCTTTCAACTCTCTATGACTGCAGCAAATTTAAAACCTTTAACCCTAATTCTAAACTTCGACTAACAGTTTATTTCATGACATTAGAAGAATGGCTACAGGATCTTGACATTATAATCTGCAGTATATCTGCAAATACGAGAATCATTTCATCCAGGCATGCACATTGGGTGGGCTTATATATGATCTAAACTTCAACGTCCAGATTCTCATCTGAAGAACAGTATTTTAGTCATCTAGGGTATTGTAAAATACTCTTCTCCTTGGGTTTGTAGTGTTGATGAATGTTAAAATCCCTCAAGTACCCAATTATGGTGGAGTAAGAAGTTGCTAGATGTGGGCTGCGATCTGATTATGGTTTACTCAGAGGCTAGTACATCTACTCATTTTACCTCAAAACTGTCAATACTTTATACCTTAAGCTGAAATAAATTATTAAGTTACGACTGTAAGATAAGCAATTATCTCCTTTGCATTGCTAGCCATTTGTACTCACAAATAATGTGACAACCAGGCATTTCTTTGCAATAATGCCTACATGGAAGTCACAGCATAACTGTTTCTTTGTGCTTATCCTATTTTAGCAGTAAGTTATTGCAGGCTAATGTACACAAAAAAAAATGTAAAATCATAATTGTAAAGCAAAACCTGCTGGAGTAACTTTGCTCAACATCAATAGGCAACTAGCATTATATATTGCTAAGAGTTGTGCTAAATTTCATTCAGAATGAATGATTTGTTAGTTATCACGTCCATTGTCTCAAATACTGATACAGGCAGAGTTCACTCCAAAAGTAGTCAAATGAGGTTCAGAGATGCACAACACCTGTAAATGCTTTGTTAACTAAAAAATGTCAGAATTTTGTTCACATCACAATGCTTTCCTTTATACAGTAAACATCTATAGTAAATGTAGGGAAAATAAAACAATAAATTATACAGTATCAACTATTGTCGAAATTGGTAGATTTATCCCATATATTGTATTCAGCTGTACAGACTTCTAAAGTTATCTAATATTTCCTAAAAAAGGGCAATTTAGATGTGAATTTGACACTTGTTATTATTTTAATTACTTTTTCTTTGGTATTAATGAACCTATCATTATGAACCTGGTGGTATATCATCTTTAATGGGAATACTTAATGTATAACTAGACAGGTAATTCAGTATTATGTACATGAGAAATATAGCATAGCTTGAAAAATGAAAAAATGAGAATTGTTAATATGCCTCATGTGTTGGCTAAACTAGAAGCCTGAAGTAGTATGCTGCAGAATGAAGTTTTTTATAAACAATAAAGAGCAAGTGATTTGAACATGTTGTATCTTTGAAGTTAAAAAATGTGCACATTTGACATAAGACTCTGCAAATTAAGAATGTGTCTGTCTGCAAGAAATTACTTTTTTGTTACAACTTTTCATATTATCTCTTTTAATTTGCTTCTGTTTTTGACTCTAAAGGCATATTTCCAATGTTGAACATTTACATTTAGAACAATGCATACAAAATTTTTATGACAGAGGGTCAATCTTGCTGTTTGACATAGAAGTAGTGCTTGAAGCGTATGGGAATAGTCGTGAAAGCACTTCTAAAATTTAAAATTAAATATTCTTTAACTTTTTAATCCTGTCCTTTTATTTTCTCACCCCTGATGGAAAGCTAAGTGCTGGTCATGCACCCTGCATTTCCAGTTTTACAGCTCCTTTTTTCTTGTTTGTCATATCTACAGAGGATACTTTAAAAAGAAATCAATCCCTACATACCACATTTATTCAAAGATTGGTTATTTGATAATGTGGAAGCCTTAGGAGTTTAGATTTGTCAATTGATATATGTGGTTAATTTTTTTCACTGTTTGGAACTGTTCAGTATTTAGTATTTAGCAGTGCGCTGTGAGCCTCTGTATGTTGAAACAAGCAATTACTATTTGCAAAAATAAGAGGATGGAAGAAGTGAAGTCAAGCTGCAATATTACCACATATCCCATAGACACCTTATCACCAACTTCCTCTGTTCATTGTGGTATGGATGCAAAAACTTCTGAAGGCCAGAACAAAGACAATACTGAGTCTGAGTAAAGCAATCATCTGAAATGCTAGACAAAGGAGCAGTTTGATTATTTAAGAAAAAAAAAGTTTTGACTCCCTGCTTTTTCAAAATGGTAAACTGGGATGCTGTATATTCTCTAAGTTAATGAATTCTCTTGACTCATCTAGGAGCCAAAGTCTTAAACTGTCTAAAGAATGTCATAGCTTCTTACAGCTTCCTACAGTAGCACAGCCAGAATTAGTGAGAAAGTGTCCCTAAGAAAGTAGTGACTTGGACATATGAGGAAGTATGCAGGTGAGGCTTTGAAGGGAGTGTGTCCATGTGCCCTGAAGATGCACTGAAAAGTGTAGAAGATTGGATTGAAATGGATGAAAAGACTTGAGGTGCAGAGTGGCTCTGTATTGGTCAACAATGCAAAAGTGACCAACAATATTATTTATGTGGTGTCCATATAGAGTAAAAAAATATTGGTTATTGAAGAACACTTATTGTATATCATAAGCAGTTACTTTAATACAGTTGTTTTTCCAGTGTAAGCAAAGCAAATACAATTCTGTGAATATATTGGAGCCTATAATTATGATTGAAGCATTATTGAATTTAAAAGAGTGGTGATTATTGTAGAATGTGTGGAAGAAAACTTTGGTAATAAAGAGTTGAGACTCCACCACTTACCTTAGGCCCCTTCAGTCTGAGGATTTCCTCTTTTACAAATACAGTACAATCCCTCTTAATCGGCCACCTCCGTTCTGGGTGGTTAATCCGACGCATACCTATTTTCACGTAGAAAAATATTTCTAAGGTATTTACTGTACCTCTTTGACATTCCTGAAGAAACCATATCCACAAGGCTTTATCTACGATTTCGCACACGTTTTTTTTTCTCGTACAACGACTGGACAGTGTGGTGTAGCGGGTCCACAGCTCAAGTCAAAAATGCCACTTTTTAAATATATAACTGCAGCACTCACAGCTCAGCGAGGGGGCGTGGTATGCGTGGGCCGATAGGTTCAGCGATCACGGAGCTGGAGTGACCGGTATTGAAGACGACTGGCCGTCGAAAGGCAGCGGCATTCGTGGAGGCTTTGGGCTGGTATAGCTCCAGTGTGAGCGCCCTGGCCACTGGGAAAGAACCCAAGTCTCAGTTCGGATGGAGCCCGATGTAGCCAGGGATTGGAGGGCTACTGGACCAGTGTGGAAGGCAGCTGCACCTGCAGGTAGGGCGACTCCCCTGTTGCGAAGCCCGATGGGAGAAGCAGGGGAGCTGCCAGGTAGAAAGAAGAAGGCACCGTGCTTTGGATTTTAAGAGACTGCTTCCAGCCATTGTTTTAACCTCATTTGTGTTGTTTTTAAAAGACTTGTTTTTTTACTAATGGATATTAACCTCCACTAATTCACTCATTTTAATGGATTATTTATTTAAAGAAGACTTTTGATACAATGCACTTTATTTAATTTCAACACTGTTTTGTTGTTTGCTGTGTTTTAAAATACCTCTCACCTTCCAGAAAAGAAGGAAGTGCATACATATAAAGAAGAACTGAGGATTAAAAAAAAATTGTTTATTTTATTTTAACAGGCTGGTTAATTCGTCGGCCGGTTAATGCAAGGCCAGTTAAGAGAGATTGTACTGTAACTCAGTAGACCGGCAGCAGAAGTAAACAGCATCATACAAGGAGCTTATTGTCAAATAAAGAAATCAGACATGCAACGCAGGCACACTCAAAGAAAAAACAATAGGATGTTGTAGAATAGGATGTTTAGAGTGATCACAACCAACAGGTTGTTGATTTTGACTCAAGAAGTCAAAGAAATAAATTTCAATTATACTTAAACAAAACAGCCACAGAAAATAATGCCAGAAATGTATTCAGTATCCCAGTATACCATAATAATGTAAATTGAAGCAAAAAGCAATTTAAAAAAAAAAAAAAAATTAATAATGTAACATAGCAAAAAGCTGTCAAACTCTGATATAAACAATGAATATGGCCTACACTGTCTTTACATTATTACTACAATTGCATTAAATTCTGTTTTAACAACTTGTATAAAACTCAAACCATGTGAAATCACTCACATTTTTGAAGCCATACAGTATATAGTTTATTAAATAAAGTAATTAGCATAATTGTTTATCAAATAAAGTAATTAGCATAATTATTCCTCAAGTAGTATTTTTTTATTTATGAATGAAGGTAAAATCATTCCATGAAGACTGAACTAAAGGAATATTTTCAGATTTACTTATTCAGATTGTAGTAAGGAGACAGGTTTTAAAATGCATATTAGGTATAATGTTAACCAATACAGCTTTATTTTTTAATGTCCAATAGCAAAGTATGAGAAAATACATATAAATAAGTTCATAAAAGCAAAGAAACCAAAAAGATTTTTGCTTTCATGGACAAGTGTTGGACAAACGAACAAGAATCAAAGAAAATACATATAAGTCAAAAGAAATGAACAAGAATTGCCAACAAATTGCATGAAGATATCATACAAAAAAACTAGAATAATAAATTAAAAATCTGAACTTTAATTGCAAAGAAAAAAATGGGTATGAAAACAGACAGAACAGTAAGTAAAAATTAAATAAATAAATAGCACTGCATAGTAATTTAAATAGATTAAATAGAAATTAACAAAAACTCTTTCATTTAATAAAGAAATTAACAGAAAAAAGGTTTACAAAGAAATCTTCCAGATTTATCTCACAAACATGCTATGGTAATTATCATGGGTATATTCAGCATTAAGTTAAACACAGTTAAGCACTAAATACAACAATTTATTTTAAAAGATGGTCAAGTGTTGTGCCTGGTGTTTTGTCTTTCATTTAAACATTGACTAAGTGTTTGTAATTTAATTACTTGTTCTAAGACTTTGAAGTTGTTCATAATTTTTTTAAACATGCTGAAAATGTAACTTCTATATTACTACAAGAGAATTTTCTTCCATCACTACTCCATACAATTTTAATGCTAAAACACTGAGTTTTTCAATACTGCCAAAGCAATCTTCATAGTTTCATAGTACCTTTGGCCATCAAGTGCGTGTGTTTTCTTTAAATAATGTGAGTTTTTGACCTGTACACTTGGGATTTACAAGAACACCTTCACTATCATTTTGACATATTTTACTTGTTAGAATAAAGCTTTGTGTTTAAAACTGATTTTAGGATTATTATAAAAGAAGTGTAAGTATATTTTACGTAATCATATTCATTACTTTTTTCTTTTTCATACATACATTTAGGGCTGTCTTTCATGAAGCAGAATTCAAAACAGATCAAATAATTTCCAAAAATTTCAGTGGTTAGGTAAATGTAATGCTATTGTAATATCCCTTCCCAGACGGGCAAATGAATCTCGCAGGCAAGTAGTGGTAATTGTCAAAAAAACTATCCATCCATCCATTATCCAACCCGCTATATCCTAACTGCAGGGTCACGGGGGTCTGCTGGAGCCAATCCCAGCCAACACAGGGTACAAGGCAGGAAATAAACCCTGAGCAGGGCACCAGCCCACCGCAGGGCACACACACCAAGCACAATTTAGAATCGCCAGTGCACCTAACCTGGATGTCTTTGGACTGTGGGAGGAAACCAGAGTACCCTGAGGAAACCCACACAGACACGGGGAGAACATGCAAACTCCACACAGGGAGAACCCGGGTCTCCTAACTGCGAGGCAGCACGCTACCCCGAAAAAACTAATCAATGGTTTTTATTCATTTTTCTTCTGACTTCAACAAGCCGAAAAAATGTAGTCAGGACAAACAACAAACACTCAACTCTAAAACCCAACCCACACACGAGTTAAAATACACTCTTCCTTTGTTTTCTCAAAAGTCCCTCCTCCCCAGCACCCCAGAGGCTGTTTTATTAAGAGTGGCAGTTGTGTTTCTGCCCGCCCCTCTTTTTTTTCTTTTAACTTTTTAGAACACACTGCCTAGTGGCAATTTCATTCCCAGACCATTATAATATTTTAAAATGGCAGTACATTTTTACTAAAGAGTTTATGAAAAAGCAGATAGGGTGTACTAAAACTAAATATATATTGTTCTGTGATTTTCTGAAAATAATAAGGACAACAAATACATAGCACGTATAAAAAAACCTCCGTGGAAGTTTTCACATTTTATTGTTTTACAACATTAAAGCACCATCAGGACCACCGTAAATTTGCCTTTTTTAACAGTAATCAACAGAAAAAGACTCTTTAATATCAAAGTGAAAAAACATATTTCTGCAAAGTTGTTTAAATTAATTACAAATATATAACGCAAAATAATTGAACACTTAAGCATTGAACTTGTGATGAGTTGGTATCATGGCCTAACCTACATAATCAAGACAAGACAAGACACCCAACCCCGATGACACACCAAAAACTTTACAACCCCAAAGCAGCTCAGTGTAAAGGTGATTGAAGGGAAGAAAAAAAATCTAAGACATTGATTATCATTTTGAGTACAGTAAAATCAAAAATTAAGAAATGCAAAGAGTATGACACAGCTGTAAATCTCCCTAGAGCAGGCCACCCACAATAAATGAGGGATCATGCAACAAGTCTAGCAAATAGTCAAAAATCCAGCTTTGGTGTATTTGAGCATTTTAAAACATGAGCAAAGTGGTGGATCTGAGGGTAGGGATGTGCACCAGCAATTGGAAGGATGCTGGTTTGAATCCCATAAATGACGGAAGTAATACCACTCATGTGGGGCACATGGGCAAGGCCCTTAACCTGCACTTGCTCTGTCCTGGGTATGCATTAACCTGCATCCAGACTTGAAAGCAGGTCCTCCAACTTGCAGGTAAAACTCAGGAGTTTGAGGCAGGATTGGCACTCCAGCCACTGAAAGAAAATCCTCACACTGTTCCATTCCATTCAGACATTCCATTCAGCTGCAAGTGGGTCATAGTTTGGCATCCTAAGGTGGTTTGTCATGTGGTGGGTGCAGCAACACACTGTATCAGTGCATGCTCCCAAACTTAAAAGAAAAGTATTTTTACAAATCCTAAATCTCAATGTTTAAATTAGGATATAAAGTAAGATTAACTTGCTAAATATTAAACAACACAAAAAGACAACACTATGTCCCTCCACCCGAAGAAAATAAAGAGGTTTAGTATAAAGAGGACCTCTGTAAACAGCTTTGTCACTTCCTGGAAAAATTCCCAGCCCAAATATGCCTCAGAACCCACCTAATAACACTCACAACTAGCCAATAAAGTATGTATGACCATAATATATGAACTAAAAATAATACAAGAACAAAAAGAAGTGCACATAAAATATACATGAAGGGTGTATAAGTGAGTCCCACCATTTTTAATACATTTAAGAGTTAATTTAACACTGGCAACTTCACTGCGCAGTACTGAAATTGCATGATGGAGAGCCCTTTCAGCACACAAAACCTCTTACTTACTGTACACATATTAATATTTCTTACTTTTCAGGTCTCTTTATTTCTTATGTTCTTTTGTTTATTTTTTCCATTTTGGTCAACTGTCATATTTATCAATAACACAACAAACTGTTTAAATTTTCTTTCTTTTATGCAGTGTCGCTGCCTTCTTTGTCTACCTTGGCAAGGACTAAGTGAATGTCAGCTGTGAACAGTGAAAGTGTCTTTTGAGTTGATTTGAATTTAAGGCCGCACATTGTTTTCTTGCGCAAGGTTTGGAACATTCTTTCAGTTTTTTCATTCATCTCAACATTCTTTCTCTGCTACAGAATTCACTTTGTTCTCCAAACTCAATGTTAAAACAGTTGACTTTGACCTTAAATTTATTTGACATTTCTTTGTTTTACATTTCTGAATTTTTTCATAGCTGTGACATATATTCCAAGAATCCCAAAAAACTGCACCCTAATAGATATTTAGCCATGGAACTATTTTCTAACTAGGCCAGTTTGGCAGAACACTCATACATCCTGTCTGTGAATCCAAGTAAATTGCATCTTAGGATTTGGAAGGATTGGAAGGATTTATAGATACACATAAAGTCGAGAGACACAGGCGAGAATTTGTAGGTAAATAAAGTACTGTATATCCATACTGTATATGTGTTGTCATGATTGGATCCCAACCTGACAATTAAAAAACTGGATGTAAACACACTGTTGATGGAATCAGACAGACCACATTTTGAGTTTGTCATAAAAGGATAATAATCACATTTAAATTAATTCCATCCATCCATTATCCAAACCGCTATATCCTAATTACAGGGTCACGGGGGTCTGCTGGAGCCAATCCCAGCTAACACAGGGCTCAAGGCAGGAAACAAACCCTGAGCAGGGTGCCAGCCCACCACAGCATTTAAATTAATTGGAAATGCAAATATTTATTCTATCCACATACAATAATCAAGTCTGTGGAAAAGACAAAAGAGTAAGGCAGTGGTGGAAGTCTGATATGCTACAAAAGGGTTGCCAACCCTGACCCCTATACTCCTTTAAAAATTGAGCAGACTGGCAGGCTATCATATATTCAGCATCATACTATAACACTAAAGTTGTTTCTGTTAGTGAGACATCACACCTTCTTTTCACTTTCTCATTGCCAGTTTCTATTGAAACTACAGATAAAAACGACTGGAAAATGGGACACATTTTAATGTCACATGTGAATGTAACTTATACATGGATAGAATCTATATAAGAAATGCACATTAAGGGTGGAGGGGGTTGAGAAATTTATAGTCATTGTGGGCTGTACCATATGTGACTTGATTTGAATATTATGAAGCAGGCCACATTACAAAGGTCCTTACAAAGGTCCTAGGGCTGGATCTAGCTCACAGGGATGGAATTTGGCACCCCAATGTAAAGGATGAAATCAAGATATATCAAATTAGAACTTTTTACATTTAATTCACTCTTCCTGTAAATAACAATATTTATGTGAAAAACAAACAAATCATGTTAAGACAAAAATATGTTAAAAAGCCAATATTATAGTTCCATAGTTGTATGCACCATTTAACTAATACTTTGTTGAAACACTCTTTTGCTTTAATTATAACAGGATGTGTGGATAGGTCTTTATCAACAAAGCACACCTAAAATTTGCAATTGTGTTGCACTTTTATTTGGAGAAGAGTTTTATGCTAATCAGATTGTAACTAGGTATCCTGTGTAAGCCTCTATATACAATACAATACAATTTATTTTTTGTATAGCCCAAAATCACACAAGAAGTGCCACAATGGGCTTTAACAGTCTTTGCCCTTTGACAGCCCCCCGGCCTTCACTCGCTAAGAAGACAAGAAAAAACTCCCAAAAAAAAACCCTTGTAGGGAAAAAATGAAAGAAACCTTGGGAAAGGTAATTCAAAGAGAGACCCCTTTTCAGGTACATTGGGCGTGCAGCGGGTGTCAAAAAGAAGGGGGTCAATACAATACAGTACAATACACAGAACAGAACAAATCTTCAATACAGTATAAAAATAACAATTTTAAAAGTACGGAGTACAATTTATGTGGATTACCTGTTCTGAAGTGTGTGTTTTATGGCTGCTGGCATAACATGTTCATGCTACCATCATGCTTCACAGTGAGCACTCTGTTCGCTTCACACCAGACATATTTTTTAGACTTACAGTAAGTTCAGAAAGTTCTACTATGGCCCTATCATATACATTTCCTCCCCCAGATTGGTACATCTGTCTTTTTCAAAAGTTTTCTTTTTTAGTCAATACTTTCCCTCTTGCCATTCTAAACCACAGCTCAGCAATGGAAATAATATTTGAATATTCTTGTAATATTCAGACAGGAGCCAGGCAGTGCCATATATTTCTATACCATCTTTAAGGCTGTCATATTTCTCTTGGAAACTTTCCTTGCTTTTTACCTGGTGATTAAATTTATAAGGATATCCTGATCTTTGTCATGTCCTTGTGTTGCCATATTTCTTCACAGTGTTTCATGATATATCCTGTCCTGCGCATGAGCATAGGGGATAGTTTAAGGGCTCTAGTGATTGTAATTCCCCATAATCCAAGGATTGGCATTGTTTCCTAATGCCTTTTCTCTTCCTCCCTTTGCAGACTGGAAGATTGATGGCTGGAACACCAGTGACATCACTTCTCGTGTCAGTCCACCTGGATCCACCTCTTCCTGCCAGAAAGACTTAAAACCAGAAGATCAGCTATATTGCATTAGTTCTGTTGTGAACTTGTGTCTGTGAAGACATCTCCGCAATTGTTGCGTGTTTGCTTTTGTGTTTAAATCACTAAATTATGTGGGTGGTACCAAATCTTTACAGAGGTTTTTTCTTTCTCTCATAATCCTTATTCTGATTTGTATCTTTTGACAATAAGATCCAGTAGTTAACTAGATAACTTATTATGTAACATGATTTATCGCTGCACTAAGCGAACAACCTAATAGCGTAACTGGAATTAACTTCCAATCATGTCCTTTGAAGGCTAATTACAGTTATGCATGAAGTGGAATGTGACAGCTTAAATATAGACAGAGTTAGAACACACATTATAAATGGTGTATAGCCACAGATTTTAAAATTTGAATGTACTTTGGTAAAAATGATCAAACATGGTTTTTACCTAAATATTATTAAATCTTCTTAATGTGCACAAAGGTGCCTGACATGTTTTTTTATTGATTTCAGTCTTTACAAAAAGAAAGTAAAGCTGAAATATAGGTATGAATATGTATACTTTTGATATTACTGTAGTTTTACTGACATCTGGGTTGGTTAAGATGAACATGGTTTTCTTCTTTTTATCTAGTCATTGCATCTGACGTGTATAAAAGATACACTGGCAATCATAGTAATTCTTCTCTCACTCAGGTTCAGAAATATATGAAAAACAACACCAGTTTGTTGTGACTGCACTTGATACATTTTTTGTCCAAATAACACTTTCACAAAATATGATTACAAATGTAACTTTTTTTGTAAATTTTAAATATACAGCTTATTATAAACCTACTGAGCAACAGTTATATTCCCATCAGCTCTGGGCCACTAAAAACTATTTTTCATAGTCCCTCAGACACCTTCACCTCTGAACTGATGAAATTGGCTCTTGTAGTGAAACACATATAATGCCACATTAAAAGGGGCAGATTTCTTATACTGTGAAGAAAACCTTCAGATCTGAGCGCAAAATGTTTGCCAGAAGAATACAAGGAATAAAAAACATACTTGTTTCTTCATTACCTTTGGCTGTAAAGCTGTTTACCCAGTCTGGTCTCGCCTCAGAAATCTTTCTTCCATAGCTACCCTTGGTGTAGTTCCATAAACTACCTAGCCTACTGGACATAAACCTCATATACATGGCTTATTTTTCGAATATCTTACTAGGCATTCTCTGTTGCCACGGAAATTGCTGCATTACCTACAAACATGTTTTCAATATTACAGCTATATTTGGACTGCCTGAAGTTTTTTTAACTAAATTTCTTGCAGAAAGGTTTCTGTAGTCTGTACAACTGAAACTGGGGGAGACCTTGCAGACATTTCAAGGGACATACCAGAGCTGGTAAGTTCAAAGCCCTCATCAAGTTTGTTGAAGAACACAGCTCTTTTGATCAAAGACACACTGATCTTTTTGTTTTTGTCATTTTTAAAGGTTCCTAAGACACCTTTCAAAGAAAACATGAAGCAGCCCAACTTATTCTGAAGTTTAGATCACAAGTATTAAACAAATAACCTTTCAAACATGCTTTTTGTTTACTTTAATAATTAACTTTCATGTCCATTCTGGCCTTTTACATTTTTATTCCTTTCTGCTTTCCTACTACAACACATTTTTCCACGTGTACTTTATGTGTAATTAGGTTTTTTTCAGGCTCAACTGCAAAAGCATTATTCTTCTCATCTTATTTTATCGGTTTTCAACAGATGCTTTTGTGGAAATGTTCTTTTTGCAGTTGCACACTGTTGAGCCATTCTCTAACTGCCACAATGGATATAACCTAACTTAAAGTGAAACTCTAATAGGTGAATGTAATTTTTTGACTTCACAGTAACTTTATACTGTTCAGAAAGCAACAGCGACATCTGATACATTATATTTGCTTGAGTTTTTCGTTTTCTATTGGATTAAACCATTAAAGTCAGATTATAAAATTGGAAAGTGAAAATACAATAGGGAGCATTTCCCAAACCATTAAACAGTATATTTTAAATTAGGAATTGACATCTTGATGAAATAGTCTGCCTTTGATTTCTGTATGTCTAATTATTTTCCACAGATGATGACACCAGATAAAGCTTAGGAATAAAACACATTTTTAAGATATGTGACTCATTTTCTCCTTCTGCCCTTCAGAAACTCCCTCTTAAACAGTATATCAATAAGAAACAAACAGACTCTTACCCATCCCCTTTGTCCAATCAGCTGCAGGCTTTCAGACTTACCACGTTACATGCTTCTTGCATGAGGGTTGGAACATTTAAAAGGCCAAGCCCCAGTCAACCTAACGGCTCACTCCCCTGTCCTTTCTCCTTCAGACTGCGTCTGCTCCAGTCACTGTTTCCAAGCCTTTATACTCACTTGATAAGGAGGACTTTATGTTCTTTTGACAGGGAGACTGTAGCTGGAACGCCACGTTTGAAAGCTTCTTCCTGTGTGGTTTTCTGCTGTTGAAAAACCCCTTCTGGTGTTTGTACCTGTGCAACTTTGTAATGCAAGATTGACAAGTGATAGCAGGAGTGGGGTGTTGCACAGATGGATCCTCTGAGCATTCCCTTTCCAGCAGATCTGGAGGATGTGCCAGCTCCACCCGCTGCCCTTCCCAGGGACCTGCTTGTGAAGATGGCCCCTATGAATGACCCAGAGAGTTTCCTCTTCTGCTTTGAGCGGACAGTCACATGATGCGCTGGGACAGATGAAACTGGGGTGCCATCATCACCCCTTTTTTGTTTGGGGATGCCCTGCAGGTTATGCAAAACCTCCCACTTGAGAGACTTGATGATTATGAGCCAAGGGGTGTAAGTTCTGGCTGTGGCAAATCAATCCTAATCACCCTATCCGAGAACACCTGCTACGCCTTATCCAGTGCTGGTTCTGTGGAGACTCCTTCGAATGTATAGTGAAAAGAGTTGCTGTTGATGCAGTGTTGTCTGGGATAGGTGAAAACCTCCATGATGAGATGCTATGGAGCAACGTTGAGTCACTGATCAACTTAGCCTGTAGGTTGGAAGGTGCCCAAGCCACTTGGAAGCAGAGCAGCTACCCTAGTCGGGCTCCTACTCCACTGCAACCCTCCAGACCTCTTCTGCCGGGCAATGGCTACAGTTTCTTACTTCAGCCCCAGCCTCAGGCCTCTCCTTTTCTTTCACTGAATCAGCCTTCTGTCATACCACCCCTCCAGCAAGACACCTTAATTTTCCTCAGGCAACTGGAGTTGCTGACGTTGCTGTTGGAGGCCATTGGAGTGGCACAGTGAGTTGAGGATGCCATTGTGGGAAATCTGCAGCTGGGACCAAGCACAGATGCTTTAGCTGTAACCAGACTGGATATCTGGGTAGGGAGTACTGCCTCTCCCTCGGTCAGTCCATGGTGATTGGCTTATATAATTATATCTTTATATATAATATGCTACCGTGGCTGACCGTTTGTCTGTCCAGGATTTAAAATCACCTGTAGTTTGCAAACCGTTTGACCTATTGACCTGAAATTTGGTACACATATGCTACATGACATTCTCCTATCCACTTTCGGGGATGATGATTGACCTCCTTAGCTTATTACTCTTTTTAATTTTATTATATTTTATTGTAGAATCAGCTCTCGGCAGTGGACAGCATACGGGCGCCGTTCTCATCCCTAACACCTTCACCATCACTTCCACTACCTCTTCATATATTAAATTATTCTTGAGGCAGATTGAAGACTTAAATGCTATCTTAAGTGAAAAATTCAAGAAAAAGTAATTGCAACGCAAACACTGACTAAATCAGTTTTAACGCAAAAAGATGCCAACGAAAGAAGAGAAGAAACGGGCTGCTAGGGTGAAGAAAAGAAGAGCTGCTCAGGAATCAGCAAGCGCATCAACCTCTGAGTAAACAAATACTAAACAGACAGAGAAACAGTATGAAAACTATGAATGCTCAAGTCAAGTGTATTCACTGCATGTTATTGTGCAGTGCACCATTACTGGTTAGATATGATTTTTACTTAACAAGTTCTATAAAAAGGCAAATTTCTCCCTGGGGATAAAAAAAGTTATACCTAATCTAATCCAATCTGCTACTTCCTTTAATATATGAGTAATTAGGTTTGCAAATACATTGAAATGATTTATGGCACACAGGTGAAGGGAGATATTTAAAGTTGATGATTGATTTACTCATCCAGAGTTCCCACTTGCTGACCAAAGAGTCTCTGTCATCATTCAGTTGGCTTTGTCATTTCAGTTAGGTCAAATACCAACAACAACAACAACAACATTTATTTATATAGCACATTTTCATACAAAAAAATGTAGCTCAAAGTGCTTTACAAAATGAAGAATAGAAAAATAGAAGACACACTAAATAATAAACATAAGTCAACATTAATTAACATAGAATAAGAGTAAGGTCCGATGGCCAGGGTGGACAGAAAAAAACAAAAAAAAACCTCCAGAGGCTGGAGAAAAAAAAATAAAATCTGTAGGGATTCCAGACCAAGAGACCACCCAGTCCCCTCTGGGCAATCTACCTAACATTAATCAAACAGTCCTCTTTGTATTTAGGGTTCTCATGGAAGTACTTGATGATGATGGTCACGTAGACTTCTGGCTTTCAGTCCATCAATGTTGGTGCATTGTGATGCTTTGAGTACCACAAAGAAACCGGAAAAAGAAACAGAAGAGAGAGTAGGGGTCAGTACAGATTTTGGAGCCACTGTGAATAGTTATTATGATGAATTGAACATACAGAGTATCAGTATTAAGTTAAAGTGAAGTTATAAAAAGGCCATGTTAAAGTAATGTGTTTTCAGCAGTTTTTTAAAGTGCTCTACTCTATTTGCCTGGCGAATTCCTATTGGCAGGCTATTCCAGATTTTAGGTGCATAACAGCAGAAGGCCGCCTCACCACTTCTTTTAAGTTTAGCTTTTGGAATTCTAAGGAGACACACATTTGAAGATCTAAGGTTAAGATTTGGAATATAACATGTCAGGCATTCCGATATATAAGAAGTAAACAGTATTTTAAAGTCAATCCTGAAAGACACAGGCAACCAGTGTAGTGACATTAAAACTGAAGAAATGTGTTCGGATTTTCTTTTCCTAGTTAGGATTCTAGCAGCTGCATGCTGCACTCGTTGCAAGTGATTTACCAGTGGCCCCATAGACCAGTAGTCAGTCCTCGGTCACCACTGCATCTTGAGGCAGTCATCCTAAACAACTTCTGTCTAACTTAGTATTGCAAGTTGTTTTTTTCCAGTTTCTACTTTTTCTGTGCCAGTCCAAAAATTATAAACTGTATTATGCTTTTGAGTACATTTTTTCTTTACTGAATATTGAATATTAAACTTGTTACTTAATAATGAGAACAAAAAACTATATGAAGTGGCTGCTGGTCTTTTACAGTCAGTGTCTTTAGCACTGATGTTTGCCGTGTTGATAACTAGTTGTAAACAGCAGACTCGCTGAAAAGGCTGACTTATGATCAAAATGACAAACAATATTTAAGCATTTAAAAACAATAGCAACAATCCAAGCATTTCAAAGTTTCTTATAAGCGTAAGTTTCTCTAATGTGATTTTTATTTACATGCAGAATAAGAGAAGAAAAAAGGGCCACAATTAAATTGTGAGATCCCCTAGAAGGAAAACTGACTCATTGACTTTGAAACTGGTTTGAACAAATGAACACAGTGGGTCCCTGAGGACTGAATCTGAGCACTACTGGTGTAAGTAACTATTGAGCCTACACATAGATTTAGTAGATTCATTATCAGTGATTGAAGCAAATCATTCGATTAAACAAAGAAGTTTAATTAGGAGTCAATTCTTGTTGTTAATTAAACTGACTGGGAAAACTCCACATCTAGAAAGGTTTTCAATTTGAGACCAAGGTGTAATCAAATGTACTCTCTAGATAATTATAGCTACCATTTCATTTGTCAATGGCTGAGACCCTTTTATTAATAATATTATTTGAATTACATTTGTTTCTGTTTGTTCTTTACCTTTTTCATCTTTCATGTTTTTTTATTTATCAGGTTGTCTTTTGAGTAAATTAATCATATTTAGTCATAGTGCACAACAAGAAACAAGAACTTTTAGCTGTTGAGGCTAAATTGTGCTTGTGTCTTTAATGAAGTAAGCAGGAAAGGAAGATATACAGGAGATGAATGATAAGGGGCTAGGCAAAGCAGACCAGAATCTGCAAGAGAAGAGGACATTTTTTAAAATTACTTAAGTCATACCGATAAATTTTGCAAGTAAAATACATTTTCAATTGGGTTTAATGTTTTCATAATGTATTTTCTTGGCCATTGTTGGTGAAATAGACTTGCACTTTAGTTGGGACAGGTTCATGTGTTACAAATGTTACTTAGGGGGGCTCTAGGCTGTCATGTTCTTGCATAGGCTTAAGCGGATGCTAAAATAGGTGGATAATATATTTCACCTTCTAGTTTTAATAATATTAGTGTTAATGATAATAATTATGCTTTAAGCATACAATTGTACTTTTCTTTGGGTATAAACAAATAAATGAGTCTCCAAAGACTAAAAACACATACAGTATAACTGTATTAATTACTGTAAATAAAAATATTTCAAATGACTTTAACTTTACCACATAATTCTGTAGAGTGCTTTAGGTTTTCAGTCCCTCAATACAATTCATATATCATGTGTGGCATGTGTCCTTGCATTTATCATTTTGTCCTTACATTAGTAGAGAATCTGTTTGTTATATTTGTGTAGGGGGTTCCATTTCCACTTTATACATTCCTTTTCAGTAATGCAATAAATGCATTGTCTGTAAATGAATTAAACATTTTCAAGATGGCAATGCACTTTTTTGCTTACAGTTTTTATTTCATATGTTTTGTCACATTTATATTTATTCTTTACAGCAGATGGTGGCAAACAGAACACATTTTAGCAATATGTATCTGTGGTATCATATCTGTTAAACTGAACAGTCTTTCCTAAACTAAGCTTCTTAAGCTAAAATAATCGCCTTGGTTCTCTTCTTGATTACAGTGTGAATTCTAAACAAGCACAGCTATCATTGATAACAATTTAGCTAATATTGAACAAACAGCAATAATTATCTGTCTGTAAACTTTGCATTTATTTTAGTGTTAATAAGTCTAGACAAGTAATAAAAGTTAAAAAATGAAAATTTACCTGTAAGAAAACTAGTCTAGTTTACCTTTATAAACGTCAAAAATATAATAAATTAATAATAAATAAATAATAACTTACTTTAATAACAACCATGTAAATAATCCATACACCCATTTTCAAAATTCATTTCTGCTATTACAGGGTTGCAGAAAACCAACAAACTTACAGGCAGGAAATCGTTCTCCACGGCTTCTCCAGACCCTTTCATGTCTGTCACAGGTGCTCAGGGTGAACCTGTGAAAAGCAGAGGGTGCCAGTGGTGGACCTGCCAATTCTGGTATTCTGGTATGTGCCAGGCAGAGAGCACAGGGTCTAGTAGAGGATGTTGGACCCTCAGGCCACCCTCATGAAGTCTGTTTCTGATTGTTTGGTCAGAGACATTCACACCAGTGGCCTGCTGGAGGTCATTTTGTAGGGCTCTGGCAGTGCTCATCCTCTTCCTCCTTGCCCAAAGGAGCAGATACTGGTCCTGCTGATGAGTTAAGGACCTTCTACAGCTCTGTCCAGCTCTCATAGAGTAACTGCCTGTCTCCTGGAATCTCCTCCGTGCCCTTGAGACTGTAAATGGCTGACAAAACAAACCTTCTTGCAATGGCACATATTGATGTGACATTCTGGAAAGGTTGGACTACCTGTGCAACCTCTGTAGGGTCCAGGTATTCCTTCATGCTACCAGTATGCTACCTGCTTTGGGGGTCATCTCATTGTTGCCCCTCTAGTGCACCTGTTGTTAATTTCATTAACACCAAAGCTGTTTGAACTGATCAACAACCTGCTCTGCTACTTGACTGACCAGATCTATGTCCCAGAAGTTTCATTGACTTGATGCTATACTGTGATTAAAAAGTGTTCCTTTAACTTTTTTTAGGTGTGTGTGTGTGTATATATATATATATACAGTGGAACCTCGGTTTGCGAGCATAATTCATTCCGGAAACGTGCTCGCAATCTAAAGCACTCGTTTATCAAAGCGAATTTCCCCATAAGAAATAATGGAAACTCAGATGATTCGTTCCATAACCCAAAACTATTCATATAAAAATGATTAATACAAAATATAAAGTAAAATACATAATACAAATTAACCTGCACTTTACCTTTAAAAAGAATCATGGCTGGTGTGAGTTTCTAAACTCATGTGGGATTCCACCCAATGGGACGACACGCGGAATACCGTCCCAAAGCAATCGCAGTCTCCCAGCGCTGTAGCAGTTCGCCATATAAGCACATCCAAAAAGATCGCAGACATGCTATAAACGCCTGTCGTCAATGGGTCATACAAAGAACATTATAAAGATCCCGGTACAATAAATAATAGTGCTATAGCTGTTTCAAGCTGAATAAAGCTGGTGTTAAAGTACTGAGACTCAGCTTCGTGTTTTGGGAAGCAAGATGGGGACTCGCACTTCACAGCACACACACACACAGTCACAATGCTGTAGTAAACAGATGTTGACTATGAGTGAGGCACACAGACTCAGGCGGAGAATAGGAGACGATTGCCAGAGATAGAGAGAAAGACGTGCTGGGTGAGCGAGCGAGATAAGGAGAGAGAGAGAGAGACGCGCTGGGCGAGCGAGATAAGGAGAGAGAGAGACGTGCTGGGAGAGCGAGCGAGCGAGATAAGGAGAAAGAGAGAAGAACCATCAGCTCAGTTGTGATCACATGACGCTCAGCAGACAAAGTGTATCCATACTACTCGTATTGCAAGACATCGCTTGTTTATCAAGTCAAAATTTATTAAAAATTTTTGCTCGTCTTGCAAAACACTCGTAAACCAAGTTACTCGTAAACCGAGGTTCCACTGTGTATATATATATATATATATATATATATATATATATATATATATATTATATGGTGGACTCACAAAGTATTCAGACTCCTTCAATTTTTTCACATTTTGTAACCTTTTGCTAAAATCATTTAGATTCATCTTTTACCCACATCAAGAAACACTCAATACTTCAGAATGAGTAGACGAAAAAGATTTTACAAATGTTTGTATGTTAATTAAAAAAATGGAATACACAGAAGTATTCAGATCCTTTACTCAGTACTTTATTAAAGCACCTTTAGGCACAATTACAGCCTACAATCTTCTTAGGTATGACTTGACAAGCTTTGCACATCTGGATTTGAAGGATTTTCAGCCATTATTTTCTGCAGATCCTCTTAAGCTCTGTTAGCTTGGATGGAGATCGTCGGTGAACATCTATCACCACAGATGTTTAATTGGGTTGAAGAATGCTCTGTGGCTGGGCCACTCAAAAACACTTAAAGAGTTGACGTTAAGCTACTCTTGTGCTGTCTTTTCATTGAGTTTAGAATCATTGTCCTGTTGGAAGGTGAATCTTCGTCCCATTCTGAGATTCAAAGCATTCTGGAGCTGGTTTTCATTAAGGATATCAATGTACATTGCTCTATTTAGCTTTCCCTTAGCCTTATCTAGTCTGCCAGACTTCGCCACTGAAAAGCAACCCTACAGCGTGATGCTGACACCACCATGCTTTACTGACAGAAAATATATTATATTATGCAGGTGATAAGGGATGAAAAAAACACTACTCTTGGTTTCATCAGACAAGAGAATTTTGTTTCTTAAGAGTCTGAAAGCCTTTTGGTGTCTTTTTGCGAGCTTCTATGTGTTTCTTTACTGGGAAGAGGCTTCTGCCTAGCCACTCTGCCATAAAGCCCAGACTGATGGAGTGTTGTGGTGGTGGTTGTTTTACTGGAAGTCTCTCCTATCTCCAAACAAGCTCTCTGAAGCTCAGCCAGAGTGACCATCAGACTCTTGGTAACCTTTCTTACTTTGTCCATTCTCCCCCAATTCCTTAGTTTAGGTGGGTGGACAGATCAAGTTAGAGAGAGGTATGGAGGTCACTGTCCTCTTTGGAACCTTCAGTGCTACATTATTATTTTTGTTGCCTTACCCAGATCCGTGCTTTGACACAATCCTTTCTGTAAGCTCTGGAGGCAGTTCCTTCAAGTTTATGTCTTAGCTTTTTCCTCTGATATACATTGTCACTTGTGGGATCTTAGACAGGTGTGTGCTTTTCTTAATAATGTCCAATCAATTGAATTGACCATTGTAAAAACACCTCAGTATTGATCAATGAAGTAGGGTGCACCTGAGCCACGTTTCAAGTATCATAACAAAGGGTCTGAATAGTTGTGTCAATGTGATAGTTCAATGTTTTATTTTTATAATAAATATATACAAAAATGTCTAAAATGTGGTTTTTGCTTTGTCATTCTGGGGTATTATAGCACAAGACTGCAATATTGTAAAATGTGAAAAAAGTGAAAGGCCCTGAACTCTTTACATATACTGTATATGTATAAAGTATATGTTTAGAATCAGTTTTAGCCTACATCAGTGTTCATCTGATAAAGAACTAAAGGTTAAAGGTTATTTCCACGAAGAAATGGAAAGAGGGTTTAAGACTCAATACACAGCTATACAGCTGAAACATTCTTTCATTAAATTTCTTTCCTTAACATCAAGGAAATAACTAAATGTATATGCTACCACCA
Organism: Polypterus senegalus; assembly: GCF_016835505.1. Lineage (NCBI taxonomy): Eukaryota > Metazoa > Chordata > Cladistia > Polypteriformes > Polypteridae > Polypterus > Polypterus senegalus. The sequence goes on from NC_053155.1 coordinate 232,612,101, forward strand.
TGACGCTGATTAAACAGGTTTGTGTTCTGTTCTGTATCTTTATATAACAGGAACCAGTTATGACAGTAAGAGCTTCCCTTAGGCCAAGTGACTCAAGAGTCCACCTCAGGGATCTGAGAGACGCCAGGGGTGCGAGTCTGGCAGATGTCAATGGAGGCAGCCAAGATGGGAGTCAGTCTCTGCTGGAGCCTCCACCTGCTGAGTGAGTTATGGGTGGGCTGGAGAGACAGAAAGGGAGTTGCACTGGGCTCATGTGGGAAGAAAAGAGAAAAATTAAGGACTTGATAAATATTGTTTCATCCTGGTTTTAACTCTGGACTTTAACACATGGACTATTTACTGTTTTTATTGGATTTATTTTTTTTTATTTAAGGAAGATCACTGCACTATTTAACACCAATTGTTTGTGAATTTTAATAAAAGCACTTGCCACTTTTTTACCTAGGATCTTTGCAGGCTCAATACTTTGAGATATTTTTATATATTTTTGAAATACTCTCTATGTTTTCATCTAGACTTTCCACTCTGGAAAAAAAATTGATATGGATGCAAGATGTGGAGACCTTGGTAGTTTTTTTTTTTAATCTAAATTTGTACATAGAAATGAAGTGTGTAGCTGGAAAGTAAAACATGCAACTTTTTTTGAAAGATAAAAATCAACAATGATGGGACAGGCATTTATATTCTACTTGGAATGTCATGTCAGTGTTTATTTCAAACTATGCAAAAAGTAAACATTTTCTACTAACATGATACCTATTAGTGTTAATTGTTGATATCAGTGAGAAAAAAAGGCTTTTCTGATTATATCCAGTTTTCTGGAATGGTGTTAGTGTAGTAGAAACTCTACTGAAAGTCTTCAAAGATTTGATGCCCTGTATCTCCATAAACCCCTTAAGACTAACAAGAGCTATACAGTATGCATATGAAAGTTCTAGCAAGGACACATTATCCAGTCATATTATACTGTAGTATAATGATATGGATAAAAGCATGATAGTGTTTCATGATGGTCAACTCTCAAATATACTATATATATTGTGATGTGTAAGTCTCTGTCTTGCAACCCAAAACATGAGGCTTAGTCTCAGTACCAGTTTTATTTAGCTTGAAACAGGAACAGCACAGTTATTTATTGTAGCGGGATCTACCACTCTCCTATACACAGACACAGCAATCAGGCAGGGTCGTGGCCAAGTAATACTGTTCCCTGCATTTATAATGTTCCTTGCATCACCCATCAACGACAGGCACTTATTAGCGAGGCGCTGCAGTGATGGGAACCTCCAGTTGCCCAGCAAAAGATATCCTGTCTTCCACAGACGCGTTGATCGCATTTCGGGATGCTCTTTGGTGTGTCGTCCCATTCGGGGGAGTCCCAAAAGAGTTTAGAAACCTTACTACAGTGGTGTGAAAAACTATTTGCCCCCTTCCTGATTTCTTATTCTTTTGCATGTTTGTCACGCAAAATGTTTCTGATCATCAAACACATTTAACCATTAGTCAAATATAACACATGTAAACACAACATGCAGTTTTTAAATGATGGTTTTTATTATTTAGGGAGAAAAAAAATCAAAACCTACATGGCCCTGTGTGAAAAAGTAATTGCCCCCTTGTTAAAAAATAACCTAACTGTGGTGTATCACACCTGAGTTCAATTTCCATACCCACCCCACAGGCCTGATTACTGCCACAGCTGTTTCAATCAAGAAATCACTTAAATAGGAGCTGCCTGACACAGAGAAGTAGAGCAAAAGCACCTCAAAAGGTAGACATCATGCCAAGATCCAAAGAAATTCAGGAACAAATGAGAACAGAAGTAATTGAGATCTATCAGTCTGGTAAAGGTTATAAAGCCATTTCTAAAGCTTTGGGACTCCAGCGAACCACAGTGAGAGCCATTATCCACAAATGGCAAAAACATGGAACAGTGGTGAACTTTCCCAGGAGTGGCCGGCCGACCAAAATTACCCCAAGAGCGCAAAGACGACTCATCCGAGAGGTCACAAAAGACCCCAGGACAATGTCTAAAGAACTGCAGGCCTCACTTGCCTCAATTAAGGTCAGTGTTCACGACTCCACCATAAGAAAGAGACTGGGCAAAAACAGCCTGCATGGCAGATTTCCAAGACGCAAACCACTGTTAAGCAAAAAGAACATTAGGGTTCGTCTCAATTGGAAAAAGGAAACATCTCAATGATTGCCAAGACTTTTGGGAAAATACCTTGTGGACTGATGAGACTAAAGTTGAACTTTTACGAAGGCAAATGTCCCGTTACATCTGGCGTAAAAGGAACACAGCATTTCAGAAAAAGAACATCATACCAACAGTAAAATATGGTGGTGGTAGTGTGATGGTCTGGGGTTGTTTTGCTGCTTCAGGACCTGGAAGGCTTGCTGTGATAGATGGAACCATGAATTCTACTGTCTACCAAAACATCCTGAAGGAGAATGTCCGGCCATCTGTTCGTCAACTCAAGCTGAAGCGATCTTGGGTGCTGCAAAAGGACAATGACCCAAAACACACCAGCAAATCCACCTCTGAATGGCTGAAGAAAAACAAAATGAAGACTTTGGAGTGGCCTAGTCAAATTCCTGACCTGAATCCAATTGAGATGCTATGGCATGACCTTAAAAAGGCAGTTCATGCTAGAAAACCCTCAAATAAAGCTGAATTACAACAATTCTGCAAAGATGAGTGGGCCAAAATTCCTTCAGAGCTGTAAAGACTCATTGCAAGTTATCACAAACGCTTGATTGCAGTTATTGCTGCGAAGGGTGGCCCAACCAGTTATTAGGTTCAGGGGGCAATTACTTTTTTACACAGGGCCATGTAGGTTTGGATTTTTTTTCTCCCTAAATAATAAAAACCATCATTAAAAGACTGCATTTTGTGTTTGCTTGTGTTATATTTGACTAATGGTTAAATGTGTTTGATGATCAGAAACATTTTGTGTGACAAACATGCAAAAGAATAAGAAATCAGGAAGGGGGCAAATAGTTTTTCACACCACTGTGTATATATAAAATCCTAAGCCTAAAAGAGCAACGCTTTTGTGGAAAGATTTTATGTCACGTTTTTTGTCACACTTTAAATATGGATTATTTTAAAACCTACATATATATGTTTGGTATCATTCTTTTCAGAATTTATCGAACTTTAATGTGATGTTGTTAAATTTTCAGATTATTTCCATTTTTACTTATTTATTTACTTTTTTGGGATGTTTTATTAATTTTATTGCAATCCATGCAAATCATTTTTTTACAAAAAGAAAAATTGAGTTAAGGACAAATCGATCCCCATCCCATGAGAGAGAGAGCAAGGCAAACGGCGTGAAATTTAAGGTTTGTAAACATACCTAAATTAATAAATTTGATAAGCCAATAGAAAGAAGACAAAGAAATACGGAAATAATTGCTTCCTCTGTGCTTTAAGAGCTTATTTTAAAATATTACTGATTAGATCCTGCCATGTTTTGAAAAAAGTCTGTATGGATCCTCTAACTGAGTATTTGATTTTTTCCAATTTCAAATAGTATAACACATCGGTTTCCCACTGACTTAAAAGAGGAGAGTTTGGGTTCTTCCAGTTTAGCAGAATAAGTCTATGTGCCAAAAGTGTAGTGAATGCAATCACAATTTGTTTGTCTTTCTCCACTTTAAATTATAAACTAAAAAATATCAAGAACTTATGTCCCGCCAGACAAGAATTTGTGCCAAGAGATTTAACCACGCCTGGGGCCAGAAATAAAAGACAAAGAGTAGATGACAAAGACAGCTGCTGTGCAGGCTTTTAAATGTTGAAGCGCCGCGCAAGATGCAGATCACGTGGCATGGCAGCAGCAGCAAGCCAGCAGCTGATCGAGCAAACAGGAGGTAAAAAAATAAACTATTTGTTTCTCATTGTATCACCGTTTAAGAGTGGGTTTCGGAGGAGTGACCGCATCTCCTTGAGGTGCATTCTGCCATCCTCTTCACAATACCAGCAGCAGAGACACGAAGTGGCCAGGGGGGTTGGCGAGTGAAGCGAGCAGGGGGTAAACCCCTAGTTTGTATATACAGTATATAAATATATATATATATATAGTGATATTTGCCCGGACACCACCAATCGGAGACCACATCTTTATAAACACACACGTTTATTTTTCCCCAAATAAACACAGGATCCAGTCCCGAACAACACTCAAAGCACTTAGCAATAATCCCCAGAATAAACCTTCTCTTTCTCTCAGTCCTTCGCCGCCTCTATTCTCCTCCTTGGGGACTTCGTCCTACTCCCACTCCCAACTCTGGCTCGTTGACTGTTAGGAGGCGATGCCTTTTATTCCCGCCTGGATGCATTCCAGGTGGCTGGAAACGATCTTCCGGCAGCACTTACGCCACACCAGGAATCACTCCGGGCGTCCATGGCAGGTTCATTCACCATCTTGCCTGGTGTGGTGGAAGTGACAATTCTCCAGGTCCCATGAAGCTTGAAGCGCCCCCTAGTGGTGGCCACGGGTCCAAACAGGCCAAAACCCTTTTTCTCTTTTCCCGTGGTCCTTTACTAGTCCAGGACAGTTGCTCTCTCGTGACCCGGAAGCTATTATTGTCCCTTTCCGATCCCTCCATGCATCCCGGCCAGGTAATGACCCTGGCAATCTGCCACAATATATATATACTAAAGAAAGCAAAGGGACAAAGATAAAGATTTGGAGTCCACACTGTATAATGCAGTAACAGCCAAAAAATTAACTTCAGGAGACTCAGTACCGAGTAAAACATCGACTGACTAATAGAGTGATGGCTTAGTGTTTTATAGGTGAAAGACAGGAAGGGGTGGAAACTTGGGTGGAAGTGATGTCTGTAGGAGGGTATAATGTAGCAGTGGAAGTGGGCGGAGTCTTAGCTGGGTTTTACTTGTGGTGGACTTAGGAAAAGGGAGAAAGGGCATTAGTACCATTCATCAAACCCTGGCTCATCATCTTACTCCCAGTTAAGCCCTTAGACTGCCTAACATGTTCACATGTCTGACAAAATATACATACATTTATATACAGTATATATTTATATATATATATATACACTGTGTATATATATATATATATATACACAGTTTATATGTATATATGTACAGTATATATATATATATATATATATATATATATATATATATATATACACTGCATATATATGCAGATGATGTTTGCTGACTTTTACTTAACACACAGGGACAAACAAACTGTACAACACACCCCCAATGTTGTATCCCTGAGGTACATCATGCAAATTTTTCTGACTTGCTAGCCCCAGGGCACACCAGCCAGCCTGCCTCTCTGCACTTACATTAAATTTGGCATCCAAAATACTTATTGCCTTCACCATGCTAGTTTCTCTGACTTTTCTGTTAGAGTCCCATTAGTTGGCTGTTTTCCTCTCTGTACTGTTTCCAACAACTTTCACCATCCAAAAAGAGCACCATCTTCCCTTTTTTCATCAATTTTTATCTACATATCTAGCCAAACTGGAATACTGCTGCCCTGATTTGCATGCGATGTCATCCACAGTTTCTTTATTAATAGTTCTGTTGGACATTACAATATACAGTGGAGCAGTAATGAAAGTTTTCAAAATGTGTAGCTTTTTCTTTTTTATTTTATATACTGCAATTTTTTAAATAACCTTGTAAAAGCATTACAGTGTATAATTCTAAAGCTCATATGAGCTCACTAATACAAAGAGCATAATGGCACAAAGACTTGTAGCTTTATGAATTAGATTTTGATGAATGATTAATACAAATTTGATTGGTAATGCCTTGAAGTCTTCTTTCTACAAATAGAAAGAGTATGATGTAAGAATTTAATCAAGAAGACCTGAACACATGTTAGGAAAGCAATACTGAGGAGGACAGACAAGTAACCTAAGAGGTCAACAGAGTTTGAAATAATCTGTTCTAATCAAGGACTGCAGCAGAAGCAAACAGCACTCTTGAAGCCTTAAAGCCATTTCTGGAAATTTTGTAAGATATTTAACAGAATGTTTTTGCAATCAATGCAATATATAACATTTAAATAATTATAAACTACAGTATATTTAAAGAGATTACATATTCATTTATTTTATAATGCCAAGGCAGAGTGTAATCTCTACCACTTTTGTCATTAGTATGCATTTTCTGATGATACTGAATAGCTATTCAGAACTCCTATTCCTCATAACAGAAGCATCTAAAAGGTCCCATTAATAGTATAATTGAGGTGATGAGAATTTTTCATGTTGCAAGAATGAAAAGACCAGTAAATAAAGATGGTTAAGTGCACTTCAATTAAAAAAAATGAAAATATATTTTATAATTAAAAACATTAACCTTGGGAAAGTGTAGGTCGTATTTCAGTGCACAGAAAATTATATGTACAAAAACTTTACTCATAAGAAAACAAGACAGCTGTGTAATATAAGTTTTAGTACAAATCTTGTTTTTCTATACAAAAGCAGTCAGTATACAAGGCAACAATTTTTACAGTCATAGATAAAAACAAACAATGAAGTTTATTATAAAATAAAACAAAACTATTTTTTTTGCTGTCCTCACCCCTAATTTTTATTAAAGTCAAACAATTTCATCCCCTAGGTTTGAACTAACAATGCCATGCCATTACCTATTCTTCACTAGTCTTCTTTCCTTGCTTAAAATTCAGCAGCCAAAAGAAACTTCTTTAAATTCCCAAAGCAAAGCACCTAAATTTGAATAACATGGATGTCCTGCTTACTATAGACTAGATGCTCATTCTGAAGGTTTCCCCACAAATTATGAAATTATTTATGCTATTTTAGATTTTTTCGATGGATTATGTAGTTAGCTGTTGATCGAAAACCTAATGGAAACTTAACACATGTTCTGCATGAGGGGTTTCTACAACTTATTCTTTGCTGGACTACACACACTGCTTTGTTACTGTGTGCTGCAAATATTTCATTGAGATCCGTGGGCTTAATCTGCATTGGCAATCTTTGTTGTTTCTGCAGTTATCTCACCTCCCTTTTTTCTTTGCTTCTAAATCATTTGTCATGCTTGATGGAGGAAAAGTAAAAATAATCAGAGATGTTTCATAAGGAGAGAAATGCTATCAGAGTCAAAAGACAGAATTCGAGGACAGGTTCAAAACTAAAATTGTTCAAATGAAACTGGGCATCTAAAAAAACAAACAAAGACAAAGAGTAAACTAAAGTTCTTGATGAGATCTGTTCTCCATCTAAATAATCAAAATACTATTTGTGATTTGTTTTTTAATCAAAAGATTTAGACACAGGAGTACCACCCATGTGACATTATAATTCATACTCACATGACAGAGATGGTCACCATTTCAGTATGCAACATACCAACGCCCATGTTTAAATATTACAAAAGGATTTTTTCTCATGAAAATCTAATAAATAAAATGGTGACTTTATGAAATTAAATCATAAAAATTATAATTTCACACCCTGATGTCATATTTTATATCCTAACAGAAAACTGTAATAATTAAATGCATTTGTAACATTAATAATAAATATGACTTATAAATTAAAAAAAGAAAAGAAAATGGTAAATCTTGTAGGACTTCTACCAATTTGTGATAGCGGAACAATTTCTAGTTATTTCTACCCATTCGTTCATAATACACAAGATAGATATTTGAACAAGTCTTCAGACTTTATTCTGGAAGTATTATTATGATATTGTTATGAAAGTCCTGCATAAAGAGTAATAAAAAGTAGTATTTAGGAGTATTTCATATTGCTGCTTGTTATACAGAGTTCCTCAGGCACATTGCTGGTAAAATACTATTCCATATACAAGAAAGGAAACTAATTCAGTTAAAATGATACATTTTTCAAACTCTTACTATTACTTATAAATGTCACCTTATCATTATTTTGATTTTTTTCTCAGCCATTTTTCTCTAATAAGAACACAAGGATCATGACAAATAAGGGAAGTCGGCTTTGTGCATTGGTTAGGTAATAGCTAATTTACCCTCCTATTTCAGCCAGATACATTTTAAAAGTTCTCAGAGTTTCAGTTTCTTATATGTGACTTTTATCAGTCTGTTTCAGATTTAACTGATCCTTCTGTTCTTGTGTTCAATCTTAAATGTATATAAGTATGTACTTTACTATTACAATACAGATTATAGAATTATTTCAGATAATTTTACTGATGACAATTTTCAAGACCAGGGTTAGGTCTCCATATAGGCTTCTCTGCTTATTGTGTAAGAGTAGAACTTACCCCTTTAGTGCAGTGGTTCTCAAACTGTGGTGCGGGCCTCCATAAGGGGGTGCGAAGTAACAAAAAGGGGAGTGCGAAGATGTGAAAAAAAGAAAACAAGAATCGAAAATATGAAAAATACATCTATTGAAACCTAAACAAATTAACTTAAACTACATTCAGATACTGGAAAAATAAATATAGAGTTAGATAAATGTTGATAAAAGTTAAGTAGGTATAATAAAATATGCATCTATGATATATCATTAATTAAAAAAGAACAAATTTTTATTAGTGGGCTCCTTTTAAAAAAATGTTAGGGGGCACGATTAAAACTGCTATAAAAACTCAGGTCACAAATACTTAAAGGCTGAGAAACGCTGCTTTAGTGCAAGAATGCACTTGGTTACTCTTTGGTCAATTTCTAGAGCAGCTGTCTTTTTCTTGGTGTGTCTTGACCACAACTGCACACATCATTCCAGATACAGTCTCACAAGTGTACTTTAAAATCTGTGTTGAGTCAATCCTAGAAAGTTAATGTAAATTCACATAAGTGTACACTTAATTTACATAGATTATAAATTTCACGTAGCTTCTTAGATAATGGTATAATCCATTACCACCTGTAAGCTAGCAAGTAATAGAACTTTCTTAGCTAACCTGGAAAAGCAGAGTGTTAATTACGTCAGTTAGGAAAGAGTCTGTCTATGTGACAGTAGATGGCGCTATACCAGCACTTAACCCGGCACAGACTGACACAAGAGGCACACTTTCACGAATTCATGCTTTTTATTTTCAGTTCTCTTCTTTACAGTTCTTTGCACTTCCCACACCATGCACACATCACCACAAATAACTCATTGTCCTTTCTCTTCTTCTATTGCCGCCACTACTCCACTCCACTCCTCGCAAGCTCCATCCTCTTCCACCTGACTCCGGCTCTCCGAATGGAGTGAGGCGGACCCTTTTAAAATGCACCCAGATGTGCTCCAGGTGCTCCCTGATGACCTTCCTGCAGCACTTCCTGGTGTGGTGGAAGTGCTTCTTGGGCACTCGGAAGAACTCCAGGTGTACCTGCTTCCTGGTCTGGCAGCACTTCCTGGTGTGGCGGAGGTGCTGCATACCATGGCTTCTGAGCCATCCAGGTGCCCCTTGGCGGTGGCCACGGGTCCCCACAAGGTTGAGCTTCCAAGTTCTGTTCCTGTGGCCCCAACACCCATCAGGGTGGCTGCCTGTTCATGTTCCAGGAGAGGTATTGCTCCTCTCCTGGTCCTTCCATCTTCCAGGCATCCCAACTGGGCATGAGCCCCAGCCATCCGTCACATCTGCTAGAACAATGGACTGTTAGATTAGTTTAAAAGTAGAACATCGGCATACAGCTTTCTAAACATTTTACAAACATTTTACAAACATAGTAACATTTGAAATAATGACTGTATGACCATATAGAGAAAGAAATTAAACACGATCCCTAAGCCTTAAACAGTACTTTCTTTATACAAGAAGTTTCCCTTCCTGTTTAATATTATTTTTTTCTCCTTATGTTCATGTCAGTTGTTTTGCTTTGAATTTTATGAAAACTTTTAAATAGAAAATACTAGCACTGTGGAATTAACTGAATATGTGTCACACTATCATCTTAATTATTCTATGAAACAAAAAGAACTTTGGAAATTATCAACAAATGCAGCTACATGTGTCTAGTGTTATTTTCTGCTTGCAGACTGCGATGCCCTGATACCCACAGCAATGGGCAATATTCTTGTTGGGACATCTAAAAGTTTGTAACTGAGGACAGGCAAGTGCAAGTAAGAACACAACAAAAGGATATGAGGTGTTAAAGGTACAAAAAGTACATGTTTATTCACAACAAAAACAAGCAACACTGAGCAAATAAAGCAGTCTTGAAGCAATTAGTTATAAACATAGAGTCACCAGGAGTGTAATGAGTATTTATAAATAGATAAATAAGTAACACCATAATTAAATGGACCAGACAGTGAAATCCAAATAGTCTTGGAGTTTGGATTTGTTTTCAAGAGTCTAGCATTGTACTTTCATAACCACCAGCTTAGCCCCCTTTATTATCTGTTTGTAATCCGGCAGTAGAAGCACTAATGCATTGTCAGACTTGACAAATAGACTTGTTGTTGTCTATAACTGTGGTATAGCAGTGCCCTTTGTCTTTGTTGGGCACAACTTCTTTATTGTTTTACCTGAGTTAAAAGGGACTTTTATTTTGGCAATAAAAGGGTTGTTCATACCAGTTGTATACCATACCTTGGTGTAGAGTATACCCCTATAAAGGTAATACATCTATCCAATGTTTATTAGATTGCATTGGACTGTTGTTTATTGCATCAGACTGCTCTTATATATTTTGAAGATCATGTTTGAAATAAAGTAGTTGTCAACTGGACATTTGTTTTCAGACTTCTCTTAATTGTTGTGAGTTCTTCCCTGTGTCGTTACTTACTTGAGACACAACAATTTTGCCAGTGGTTGTGTTGCGGTCCTTTCCTGAGGCAGCGAGAGCTGTGTAGTTCATCCAGAGAGGGTAAAGAACAGCCGATGATCTGCTGGGCAGTCTTTACGATCCACTGAAGTGTCTTCCTCTGTGCTGTTGTTCAGCTGGAAAACCACACGCAGAGGCAGTAGTACAAGATACTCTCAATAGAGCAGCGATAGAAGGACACCAACAGTTTTTGGGGGATGTTATTTCAGGAAATAAAGTCTCTACTGAGCATCACAGCTGTGTTCACACCCCAGGACAGGTCTTCCATGATGTGGACTCCCAGGAAGCGGAAGTCTGACACCCTCTCCACACGGTCCCCTCTGATGTAGAGTGGTTTGAGGTCAGTTTTCTTTTTCCTGAAGTCCACAACAAGCTCCTTGGTATTAATTGTGTTCAGGAGCAGGTTGTTGTCAGTGCACCATGCTATCAGACGCTTCACTTTGTCCCTGTAGGCGGACTCATCCTCCCCAGGGATAAGCCCCACCACAGTGGTGTCATCTGCAAATTTGACGATGGTGTTGCTGTGGTGGCCGGGGGTGCAGTCATGCAGGAGAGCCGGTGCTGATGCTGATGGCTGAGGAGATGTGTCAGAAGTCTTTAATCTATATAGAAGTGGAATATGGGAGTTCCAGGGCTAGCAGCTTGCACACCAATCTGTGAGGGAGGATGGTGTTAAAAGCAGAGCTAAAATCAATAAAGAGGAGACGTGCGTAGCTCCCCTGGTGCTCCAGATGGGGCAGTGTAGCATGGAGAGCAGCAGCAACAGTGTCCTTAGTAGACCTGTTAGCCCTGTAAGCAAAATGGTGTGCATCAAAGGTGGGAGGGATGAAGGACATGATATGACTCTTCATCAACATCAGGGTGAGTGCTACTGGTCGGTAGTCATTCAGGCAGGTTATGGGTGATTTTTTTGGTAAAGGGAGTAAGATGGAGAATTTCAGACAGGGAGGAACTGAAGCCTGGGACAGTGGCAGGTTAAGGATCTTTGTAAAGACCTCAGCCAGCTGCTCTGCACAGCTCCTCAACACATGTCCTGGGACATTGTCGGGACCTGCTGCTATCCTAGGATTGACAGTCTGGAGTGAACGTCTCACCTCGTGTTCCTCGACCCTAAGGGAGGGGGTGATGTTGTTGTGAGCTGCTGCTGCATGTGTAACAGCTGCATCTGGTAGTTCCACCTCAAAGCGAGCAAAGAAGTGGTTCAGCTCCTCTGCCATTGAGGTGTCACCTTCAGCAGCTCCATGACTGGTCCTGTAATTGGTGAAGTGTTGGACTCCCTGCCAAACCTGCCTGCTGTTATTACTGTCCAGGTGCTTCTCAGTCCTTCTCCTGTAGTCCCCTCTTAGCCTTGCTGATGCCTCTCTTCAGGTTGGACCATGTCATGCTGTACAGAGCCTTGTCACTGCACCTAAAGGCAGTGTTACTTTCCTTTAGCAGCCGCTGAACCTCTCTTATCATCCAGGGCTTCTGGTTTGGATAGACACTGATACATTTCTCCACTGTGTCAGTGTCAATGCAGGTCTTGATGTAACACAATACACTGTTAGTGTAGAGTTCCAGGTGTGGATTTTCAAAAATGTCCCAGTAAGTCATGTTGAAGCAGTCCTGCAACTGTAGAAAGGCGTCAACAGGCCAGGTTGTGAAGGATCTTGTGGTGGTAAGAGCAGATTTGTGGAGAGGGGTGTATGCAAGAATCATCAGCAGTGACATGTGGTCAGACTGGACCAGGTGTGGAAGGTGTTTAGCTCTGTAACCCAGCTTGATGTTTGAGTAGACCTTGTCTAGTGTGTTGGCTCCTCTAGTAGTACACTTTACGTGCTGGTGGAGTTTGGGGAGCACTGCTTTTAAATCCACGTGATTAAAGTCCCCTGCAATAATGAACACTGCATCAGGGTAACAGCTCTGTTGGCTGCAAATGCTGCTGTATAAATGTCTCAGAGCCAAGTTAGCATTAGCAACTGGTGGTATGTAAACAACAGTGATCATTACCACATTGAACTCCCACGGTAAATAGGTCTACATTTCACAGTCATGTACTCCAAGTCAGGGGAGAAATGTCTATCCACTATCACTGTGTCCTTGCACAAGTTATTACTGATGTACACACACACCCTCCTCTACTCTTACTGGAGTCTCTAGTCCTGTCGTAGTGCCATAATGTATAGCCTGTTAGCTCAATAGTCGAGTCCGGTATGCATGAATGAAGCCAGGTTTCCGTGAACACAAACAAGGAACTGTCCTTGATCATGTGGTCATCCATCTTGTTGACAATAGATCTGCCATTAGCGAGGAAAAGGCTTGGAAGCAGAGGTTTGTGAGGCTGTCTCCGTAGTCTAGCTAGCACGCCGGCTTTGCATCTTCGCTTCTGCTTCCTCTCTCTGCACCACTTTTGTCGTCGTCGGCCTCCGGGGATGGTAATTCACGGGAAGCTGGGTGTCCTGGCTATATCCACCGGAACGCTGTGCAAGTGAATGAATATAAACACAAGGAGCTGTAAGATGGCAACACTAACCACTACCCTCATGCAGGGATCTTCGCAAGTTAAGTTATATGTGTTAAAACAGTAACTTTAAGTAGAAACCACCTTGCTTGCTGTGGAAAACAATATATAGAATTACTGTATTTCGTAGAATGTTATAGAACATTATAGACAACACTAAGAGATTATGTAAATAAGCTGTAAACAGCTTTATTTATGGTGTATGTTTAATTGAAATATTTCTGATCACCTACAACTTGTCATGACACCTGCTTATAATATGAAATTGAAAGTGAGAGAAGGAGGTAGTGAGAGAAGTGCATCTATCATAATGGATTATAACAGTTCTTCTTTTGTTGTTTGTTTTTAGATTACTCCATCACCTAGGAGAACAATTCACATTTTTTTAACAAAGCTTATCTCTTATTATATGTAGTGCCAATCACAAGTTCACAACAAATCCACTCTTTCCACTATCTTTCATTAGTTTAGGAGGACAAGTTTAGACACATATTAATTATCCACCTAATGTCTTTTTGACTCAGATCTTACTATATATACAGTATATAGCAATTTTTTTAACTTTTAATATTGGATAATGACTTTTCAGACAGCGAATCCAAGTCTGCCCATGATAATCCTGCATTGCCAACTTATGACCCAAACCTCATGTTTGGGAACATGTAGACAGCAATTTCATGCCACAAGTGGATTTTGATTACCATTATACTGCTGGAATAAACAGTTCTTTCAAACTGACTGTACAGTCAAGTCCTTTAAAATTCTTGATTTATTTTTGATGGAGGAAATAATAAACCTGATGGTAAACAAGACCAAGAGTTTTGCTGACCGATTTCTGGAAAAGTCAGCCTTAAATCCAAAAGCTAGGGCCCATACCTGGCACCCTACAAAGGCCTATTAAAAGAAAAAGTTTTGGGAATTGTCTTTCTGATGGATTTGTAAAAAAAAAATGAAGATTAAAGGTTACCGGAATACAGATCCTATTATTGCTACATCTGTTTTTAATCATACTATGCAGTGTGATAGGTTTGAATTGTTATTATCTGGCATTTTTGCAATAATGAGTTGAAATGAAAATGACAGTTCATGCTACACCACATTAATAACTCACTACTTTTATGATTTCAAACTGTATACTCCATCGAATGAAACATTTCTACTGATGAGTCAATTGTGCTATAGCATGTATGGCAAACATTTAGACAATTTATTCCAGGAAAATGTTAGAAATATGGCATGAAATTATATCTGCTGTGTGAACATAGTGGCTATGTCTAGAACATCCTGTGTACTGTGGCAAAATTGATGTAATATTTGACTTTGGCCATTGAGAAACTGTTGTGTTGGCGCTGGTATACAATTTACTCAACACAGGACATGTGCAGTATACTCATAACTTGTGTTCCACTAGTGCAGCATCTTTTGAATAGACAGACATACCTTTGTGGAACTCTGCATAAATACACAAATACTTACCTGAAGCAGTGATTTCCAACAAGGTGAAAAAAGTAACACTGTTGCATGGAAAAGAATTTTCAAGTGGAACGATAAAAGAGAAATAATAATATTGTCTAATACACATGTTGACAAAGCATTCGAAGATAGCAAAAAAAATAGGGGTGGCGAACTCATCAAGAAACATGACAGCGTGCTTGATTGCAATGATCACAAGTCCAGTGTAGATCATTTCGATCAGCTGTTATCACTACTGGTACATAAAAGTTAGGTGCTGGACATGGTCATGAGCAATGCATTTTTGTTGTATTACAAATGTGGTAGGAAGCATCACCGGTTCTCAGTTCATTCTCAAATTATCTACTCTCCCATTACTACTCAAGATTAACCAGCCGGGGCAGCATGGTGGCACAGTGGGTAGCACTGCTGCCTTGCAGTAAAGAAACCTGGGTTCGCTTCCCGGGTCCTGCCTGCGTGGAGTTTGCATGTTCTCCCCGTGTCTGCGTGGGTTTCCTCCGGGTGCTCCAGTTTCCTCCCACAGTCCAAAGACATGTAGGTTAGGTGCACTGCGATCCTAAATTGTCCCTAGTGTGTGCTTGGTGTGTGTGTATGCCCTGTGGTGGGCTGGCACCCCGCCCAGGCTTTGTTTCCTGCCTTGCGCCCTGCGTTGGCTGGGATTGGCTCCAGCAGACCCCCGTGACCCTGTAGTTAGGATATAGCAGGTTGGATAATGGATGGATGGATGGATTAACCAGCCGAATTTTCAGTTGCCCCAAAGGTGTCTCTTCATCACATAGTGTCCAAGTGTCAGGACAGCACTACATGGACATTCTGCCACCCAATGAGTGCAAACATTCACCAACTACCAAATGTGTTGTGTGCAATAAGTATGGACAGCGCAAAGAAACATTATTTTTGCGGCACATGTGCTTCTAAGGGTGCACTCTGGGTGGTAACATGCATTAAGGACTATTATTCAAATGCAGACTATTAGCCAAGTTGCTGGTGAAAATAAAGTATTTAATCATTTCTTTAAAATTTACATTGGTACAGTATGTTGATAATAAAATAATTGACTGTTGCTTTCCAATAAATTTCTTTACATTTTTTTGCAATTTTTGATAGAGTTCATTATTTATCAAATATGCATAGGCCTATACTGCAGCATCCTGGTAATAAATGGTTTAGTGGTCTATGTGTTAACATCTGTCTTTGTGTTTTTCAGTTATAAAACAGTTTTAGGTATTAGCCTTGGCACAGTATTGATAAATGCATTAACCAAACCATTTTAGCAATATAGTTAGCTGCAAATAGAGCTAGTCTAAGCTACAGAAGAAAAAGTCTTAAAGTTTTACGCCTTCATTTATTTTGTATTTTTAATTGTGCATTATCATCTACCGTATTCAGAAGCACATTATGCGGATTTGAACGATACAACCTCTGCTTGCCTTGTCGGGTAGATGGGTCCTTTCATTGGATTGGCTGGCCCACCACTGTCTCAGCTGTGGAATGGCCAATTGGGGGAAGCAGCTTAATGGCTGAGGTCTCCAAGTCTCTAAACAAATCCAAATCATATTATGTGATATCATCTATTGTTAAATTCTGCTCCGTATTTGTAATATTTTTATTTTTATACTGTATTGAGGATTACTTGTGTTCTGTTCTGTGTATTCTATTGACCCCTTTCTTTTTGACAACAACTGCATGCCCAGCCTACCTAGAAAGGGGTCTCTCTTTGAACTGCCTTTCCCAAGGTTTCGTCCATTTTTCCCTTTTTTTTCCTTGTCTTCTTAGAGAGTCAAGGCTGGAGGGCTGTCAAGATGCAAGGCCTGTTAAAGCCCATTGTGGTACTTCTTGTGTGATTTTGGGCTATACAAAAATAAATAGTATTGTATTGTAAATTGTTAAGTGTGGCCTGGCACTGTGTAGGATGAAGTGTTGTTTGTTGTAATCTGTTGCTTATGCACAAACAGTCATACTTGTAGTGAATTAACAATACTGTGGGTTTTGTTTGTATTGTAATCACACATTACCACCCACACCAGTGAAAATCCAGCATTCTCGCTAAATATGTTCTGATGTCAACATAATTTTACAGGCACACTGTAATATTTCTCTTAGAACGTATATTTTTCCTTATTTACAGTCCACCTTAATCCTCAAAAAACTATTAATGTACAGATTTATTGGTAAGCATCACCATTTATTTCTTCCTTCATTCATCACAAATAAGACCACTGATCTTCTGATCTCTTTTCAGGGATAGAACCATGACTGCAGATTTCAACGTGACAATACTCATCTCAAATATTTCACACTCAGCTGCAAACTGTTTCAGTGCATGGTGAAGATCACAGTCTGATGAGACAAAACAGGATGACATCATTCACAAACACCAATAATGAATGAACAAATGGTCCTCAAACTCAATACTTGGCAGTGCTCAACTGCACCTACTGTATACATTTCATTAATTCCAATCATAAACAAAATGTCCTACATCCATTTTAAACAGTGTGATGATGTGGGTCAGCCCCAAACTACTGGGTCCTTCTAGGGAGCTTCTTGAAAGCTCTGCCGTAAATAATATACCTGAGGGATGAGCCAGCAGATGAGGACATTCAGACAGAGCAAGGGGCAGGTGCATAACAGTGTTTTTTATTAATAATAATAAATAATCCAATAAAAGCGAGGTTAAAATTACTTGGCAGTAAGATGTCCATAAAACATGAGCCCTGGTGCAACCCTTGAAAAACTGATGTCTCCTTAGATTAACCCTAAACAGGTCCTTGCAGCCAAGAAGGTGCCTAACCAGAAGTTCAGCTAACCTTCCACGTCTGCGCCTAGAACCCTGACCCCTGTAACCTTCTGTGGCTCTAGCAGGGCAATACACCAAGCCTTCGACTCCAGCTAAGTGACAAGTTTCAAAAATAGATTTCCATCTCTTACATCCACTGTGTATAGTTGTTGTGCTACTCCTGACTCACTTCTTTATATTTCAGTATAGATTAAAATAAGAAATATTTAGGGGTCTTCTGCTACGTTTCTTATCATGATGTTTGCACACAAAAAACTTGTCTATAAAACAATCCTAAATAACATTCATCTTTTCCCAAGCTATTTCTGCTTATTGTATCCTTCAATTACAACATCTAACTCTAGAAAACCTATCCAGGGTATATATAAAAAAAAGAATACTATATTATTCATTATAATGAACATAATCAAGTTAGATACCAACTGTCAAATCAAAAAATACAGTCTGTACTGTACTATACAAGAGATAAGGGCAAATCTGTGAAGATCAAAGATGTGTGTACTCCCACAAAGATGTTTACATTAAATGGCTTTCACATTTTCTAAATTATATTTCAACTAAGGATTCTTTGAAATGCACCTGTTTCTGACTTTGTGTGGAGCCATTAAAAAAGGAAAAAAAAAATCACTTTTTCATTTCCGAGGACCATCTGCACAGACCTAAATTGTTATTGAACGCACAAAAGTGCACACTTTTGAGTGTCATGAACAAATACATAAATACACAAGTCAGAAAATGAATGTAGCAAATGCATTACTGAAAGGCATTTACTTTTCTGTTGCCTGATTCCCTGCAACCTACAGCACTCATAAGTGATAAGTGAGCTGTGATCTTTACTTTTTACATTAGTATTCCTTGGTCTAGGCTGTACAAATCACGGTGCCACCTATGTGAATTGTAATGTATATTGCGTGCAAACTCTGTATATATATATTTATTTCCCCTTGGGATTAATAAAGTATCTGTCTATCTATCTTCTAGTTTTCTTCTACAAATAAAAATTAATACAAATTTTTGCATTATATTCATCTTTATTTTCTCATTTGCATTTTTTACTGATAAAAACCCCTAAACATTCAGTATTACTGAATTCACTATTTACAAATATACAAACTAGGTTTATAAGAATTTTTTTTTAGAATTCTGGACTTAAATCAGACATACAGAGTATTAAAAATCTAAACATAAATTTTCAATATCATGTTTTCTGCTTGTCTAGTGCAGTGAACTGTTTAACTCAGACTTTAGGCTGTATTAATCAATTGTTACTTGTTGATTTCACAGGTCAAATCAAGAATCTACCTGAAAGCAAAATCACTGCAGTACCGCGTAACTGAAATAGATGATATATTGTATCGTGCTCAGTCCACTGTTTGTACTGAGTTGTGGGGACTGGCAACAGATCCGTACTTACCTGAAATGGATAAGAGGATAAGAGGAGTGAATAATGAAAGAGGGAGAAATGACAATTACTAAAGACAGAAATATTGTTTACTGTGAAAGGTTTACTATAATCTAATGATTGACTGTGCTAAAAATATTCTCAATAAAAACTCATGGGCTGTTTAGTTACCAAAGTAATATCCTACAATCGCAACATTTGGTTTATTTTACACAATATTTACTTACAGTTAGCTTCTGTCAAGCTTTGCTTCATTCACTTCTATTTATAGGCATTAGTTGAACAGGTTGTTTCCAAAACAATCCTATTGGAGATATACTGATGTGAGAAATTAATAAGTTAACCTTTTGTAAATATTTAAATTAATCTTTTGAAATAATCCTTTTAGATGACAGCTGGGTGGTACACTGCTTAGTGCTATTGTCTTACAGCTAGCTCTGTGCTGCCTACAATCGACTCCTTGTCAGCTCTAGGCACTGCGTTTCCTTCCATATTCTAAAGACTTACAGATTTTGCTGAGTGAGAGATGGACAATGATAAGTTGTGCTTTGTAATAATCTGGCAATCTGTCCAAAGTTGGTTCCTTCACCTTATAATCATTATTACCAGGGTAGGCTAAAGCTCCTAACAGCTCTGCAATGGAAAAAGATTGACAATCTTTTTGGTATATCTCATAGCTATTATTATCTATTTCCTTATATCCCTTGGAAATTTAAATGCCTAGTTTTCAGTAGTGTAGAGCAGTGATGGTGCCTGCTAACGCCAAGTGCCAATGGATTCTTTCTCTTTATATTACTCTGGTGAGGATGCAAGGTTTAAATATTTGGGATCAACAGTACAGAGTAATGGGGATTGTGGAAGAGAGGTGAAAAAGAGAGTGCAGGCAGGGTAGAATGGGTGGAGAAGAGTGTAAAGAGTAATTTGTGACAGACGGGTATCAGCAAGAGTGAAAGGGAAGATCTGCAGGACAATAATGACACCAGCTGTTATATGGGTTTGAGATGGTGGCACTGACCATGAAGCAGGAGACAGAGCTGGAGGTGGCACAGTTAAAGATGCTAAGATTTGCACTGGGTGTGATGATGATTAGGATTAGAAATGAGTATATTAGAGGGTCAGCTCAGGTAGGACAGTTTGGAGATAGTCAGAGAGGCAAGATTGCATTGGTTTGGACATGTGCAGAGGAGCGTTGCTGGGTATATTGGGAGAAGGATGTTAAGGATAGAGCTGCCAGGGTAAAGGAAAAGATGAAGGCCTAAGAGAAGGTTTATGGATGTGGTAAGAGAGGACATGAAGGTGATGGGTGTAACAGAACAAGATGTAGAGGACAGAAAGATATGGAGAAAGATGACCTGCTGTGGCAACCCCTAATGGGAGCAGCCAAAAGAAGAAAAAGAAGACTGTTCTTAGAGTGGCTCATTGTTACCACTCTAGTTGAAATTTATATGTGTCTTTGGTAGGCATGCCATTTTTATAAGATTTTATATCTCTGAAGCTGTGCATGATGTAATGTGAACTTAAAATGTTGGTGAGTCATCACCAAGCTGATACAAGCTGTCACCTCTTTTTCATAGCGTTCCCTTTCAAGTTGCTGTATGCAGCAACCACTTCCAACCCCTTACAATGGTACACAAACTTTTTGAAACAGTAAAGTGGTCTTCATTTTGCTGTGGTAGCGCAGCCTGGTAACATCAGTTGGTGTCTTGAGGATGTCATTGACAGGTGCCACAGCAAGAATGTTGAGTTTAACACTGAAGTTCTGTCCAGTGATCTGTGCATTATAGCTACAAATGTAACTGTCCTTTGGTTGTTTTTCTTCCTTCGTTGATGCTGCAACCAATATTCCAGGTCCAGGATCCAGCTTCAAGACTCTCCCTCCATGGCTGCTCAGTAACGCCTCTGTGATCTGTCTCATTCTTTCCCTGCACCGTCTTGCTCTGAGCCCTCTCTCATGTTGCTCACCTAGGATCAGTGGAAACTAAATCTGCCACACTTCTGCCCAGTTCCAAGAGCCCAAAGCTCTGCGATATGCTGCAGTCCAATGGACCTTAGCAGATGAAGAATTGTTTCTGAAGCGATGGAGCTGCAGAGGCAGCAGTTTTATGGCCATTTTCCTTCCTGTTTTGATTGTGCAAGCAGCATTCCATATCCTGAATCTCAACCTGGAAACTCTCAAGCAACTCCTTAGAAAGGCCCAGCAACTCCATTTTGGTCTCTCCAGCACTCAGCACCTTGCTGAGTTGGACTGCAGGTCTTCTAATTATACTGCTTCTCGTACCAATGCAATGCGAAGATGGGGCTTGCTGGTGCCTAGTGCCAATCGCTTTCTGCTCATAACATCACTCGTTTAGGTAGCTCTAGATGCAATAGTTGGAATTGATATGCAACTTTGCAGACTTGCTTTTTTCATAAGCTACATTGTAGCTGGCTCTGAAGCTATGATGAAATGCCAGCTCATACTATTGGAACTATTCTCCAGGCTGATGCAACTGGTCAGCACATTACAATATAACAGATACATAACCTTTTTTTACTGTTAACTGTTTATTGTCTGAGTTAATCCACAAGAATAGGATTCAATATAACATTAATGGTTTCTTCAGCAATTCAAGATGATGGAAATTTTCTTTTTCTCACATTCATCTACTGTAGTTCTGATCCCAACCTGCTATCACTGAGTTTTTGGTGTTTGCAAATTCTTCCAGTGTCTGTGTATTTTTTTTCCTCTAAGTGCTCAGGTTTTACTCCATCATCCCTGAGATGTGCATGCTGGGTTAATTAGCAATACTAAGCTAGTCCTGTATAAGTGTGAATTGATGCTGAGGCTGACAAAGAATATGCATATTTGAAAACACTATTAATAGCTAATCGTAGATTTGTAGTTCTCAAAGAATATATTGTATAGCAAAACATTAAAAAAAAATTAAAAGGCACTACTTTGATTTTTAAGACTCAATTCTTCAATATATTATAAACTTTTGCTACCATCCATGACATTTTGAATATCTAAATTTATTGCACAAAGAGCATAACACTGTAAGAGGTTAAAAAGTGCAACTTTTACTCTTCTGCCTTAGCAATATATTTGGAGAATATCTGAACATGGAAATGCAAGATGTTCATGAAAGAAAGAGAGGAAGGAAATTTTTTGCAGATGTCAAGTTTTAAATTAATAATAAAACTCATTAGATTTTATGTTTGCCAATAAGAGTTGGAAAACTTACCAAGTATTGTTGCAACAGTTCCACAAATTTTCACTGTCATATTGTTTTCATTAGTGTATGTAAGAACTTGAAAGAGTTTCCTTCATAATGACATATTGTTCCAATTGTACTTCCAGCAGACTCTAGAATATTTTAGGTTTAGTGTTAGAAGCCAGCAGGTGTCTTCATTTTGCTTTTTTACTTGAATACTTTTATGTAGAGCCCCAGGCAATTGATAAAATGAGAATGTTTCTGACCAAGCATATAAAAAGACAAATTAGTCTGATTACACTCCCAATATTGTTAAGAATGAAATTTCAGCAATTTTAATGCCAGTTGTGACTAATTAAAGCATACACTGGTTATATTTTCCAGGAATGTAAATACCCAGAGTCTTTCAGTTTTTTTATTATAATGACATAAAATTATAGATGGGGTCCATGAAGAATACAAAATATCAATGATGGTTCCTGATTTACCTTGACTGTAGATAATCCACTGTTAATCATTGCTGCAGCACATTTCCTAGCCTAATTTCAAGAAGAAAACTATAAAAATGGCAACGTAACATTTTGTTAGACATGCTACCTCAAAATATGTTCATGTTGCAATCACAAAATTTATACGATTCATGTATCAGTTTGGATCAGTTTACATTGCTGTTTTACATGAATCATTAACACGTTTCTTGTCCACAAGAAACACATGGTACCATACCATGTATGATTCAGTAACTGAATCCATATTGAAGTAATGGAAATGGTACATAGCCTCAAGGGCTTCATTGAAGCTTCTAACCAGATTTCAGCCTTTGTCCAACTTCACATTTGTAATTGCACATCCCAAACACATGTAAGTTAGATTAATTCCTGATTTGAAATTGGCCCACGTGGGTGTTTGCATGAGCGGGTCCTTCAAAGAACTTGTGCCCCATTCAGCATTAATTCCTGCTTTGTACTCACTGTTGCAAGTATAGTCTCTGAACACCCAAAGATACAGATTTTTTTTTAATAGTCACAGTCATGCTGTTATATATTTAAATATCACTTTTCAAGTTAAATATCATACATAGTGCAAAATACAAAGTTACAATTAAAAGTAAATCTTTTTATTTTTTTAAATAAAAAGTAAATCTTATTTTGATTAACACATTATTTAAAACTAAACTTTTTTGTTTGTCTAATTACTTTTTATAATTAAGTCGAAGTAATTTTTTTTTAAAAACAAGTTAAAAAATGTACATATGGTGTAATATTCAGGTTACTTCTGATTCAACTTCGGTCTCTCCACGTCCCACTGCAATCAGTGCATGGCCGAAATCAGCAGTACCAATTCAGCCACAGGACGAGTTGGTAACAGTAAGACGGGGGTCTAAGAAGCAAAAATTTAGTCCCTCGGCACCCAGGTCACCAATTTGAACGCAGAACAGATTCTCTGAATACTGCAGCGCGCCTGTGGATACTGAGAACAACAAAGTGCTCATAATTGGCGATTTCATAGTGCGCAATGTTAGAATTCCGAACTATTTTAAAATAGCAGTTAATGTTAAATGCCTCGCAGGGGCTAGGATTTCTGACACAGAGGCAGCATTGGATTGTATCTACCTTATTGTTGCATGTCGACACTAATGATATTTATTAATGGCAATCTGAGGTATTAAAGAAGAACTTCTCTCTATGCACCAAAGCTAACAGAAAATGTTGGAATTTAGTTGTATCTGGCCCTTTACCAAGATTATACAGAGGTGATGTGATTTATAGGAGATTGTGTTCCCTTCACTGCTGTCTAGAAACCTGGTGTGCAAATAAAAGCATAGTGTTTGTGAAAAATTGGGATGATTTTTGGGAAAGACCTGGTTTTTTCAGAAGAGATGGTCTTCATTCTAACTGGAGGGGATCTTTTGTATTATCCCAAAATATGGCAGCAAAACTGCCTGGCTGACTGATTAGAGCACCATCTAGGCTGCAGTCATGTGATCTTAAATCACAGGCTGTTGTTTATCCCACCTGTTACTTTCCTGAAGCTGTTACCCATAATCCCTGTTATAGGACATCCAGTAAATTTAGTCATGTTGCAGACCTTAAATTTCTTGATAACAAAAAAATAAGGTGTATAATTAGACTAAGGGATAAAATCAGACCCTCCACCAGGGGCACCTGTAATAGAAATGTAGTTCATATTAAAACAAAAAATATATCACCATGTCAGAAAGAACCATGCAGTTTTAAATGCTGCTTATTGAACATTCACTCTCTTGGAAGTAAAGCTGTTTTGGTCAATGAAATGATATTAAGTACGAAATCTGATCTGTGTCTTCTTACTGACACCTGGCTTAGTGAATCTGACACTGTTCCCCTAGCTGAGGCATCACAAGATGGATACACATTCCTTCATAATTCTAGAGGTTCTGGTTGAGGAGGAGGCCTTGGAATAATTCATTGTAACAAAATGCAAATCACTTCTAAACATTTAGGGGAATTCACATCCTTTGAGGCATTCATTTTAAATACTAAAACAGATTACACCACAATTGTAGTGCTAGTCTACAGACCACCAGGGCCATATTCATTGTTCATGACTGAATTTGGCGACCTTTTATCAGATCTGGCTATAAATTATGATCATATAGTACTGAAGGGGGATTTTAATGTACACATTGATGTGGAAACTGATACTTTTAGTAAATGTTTTACTTATTTGTTAAATTCAGTAGGATTTTGTCAGATTGTCAAAGGTCCAACTCATAATCATAGCCATACATTAGATTTAATTATAACTTACAAAGTTGAAATTCAAAATTTAAATTTTACTTGATTAAATTATTTCCAATCACAACTTAATTACATTTGATTTGGTTCTTCCCTTACCAATACATTCACAGATTAAAACAAACTTAACATGCATCACAGGAAAATTAATGGAAGGAATTATTAAGCATATGATTGAGCAACACCTTGCAAGCACAGGAGTTATTCTGAAGAGTCAGCATGAGTTCAGAAGAGGGAGGTCGTGTTTTACTAAAAAGTTGGAATTCTATGAGGAGGCAACAAAAGAATATGATCAAAGTGGAGCATATGATATTATTAATTTTGACTTTCAGAAAGCATTTGATAAGGTGCTGCATGAGAGGTTGGGCATCAAACTAAAAGAAGTGGGAGTTCATGGTGATGTTTTTAGATGGGTGCAGAATTGGCTCAGACACAGGAAGCAGAGTGTGATGGTGCGAGGAACCTCATTAGAATTGGCCGATGTTAAGACTGCTGTTCCACAGGGGTCAGTGCTAGGGCCGCTGCTATTTTTAATATATATAAATGATTTAGATAGGAATATAAGTAACAAGCTGGTTAAGTTTGCAGATGATACCAAGATAGGTGGATTAGCAGATAATTTGGAGTCTGTGATCATTACAGGAGGACTTGGATAGCATACAAAATTAGGCAGATTTGTGGCAAATCAAATTTAATGTCAGTAAATGTAACGTATTAGATACAGGAAGTAAAAATATTAGGTTTGAATTCACAATGGGCTGTCAGAAAATCGAGAGTACACCTTATGAGAAGGATTTAGGAGTCATAGTGGACTCTAAGCTATCAACTTCCAGACAGTTTTCAGAAGCCATTAAGAAGGCAAACAGACTGATTCCAGGGTTAGAGTCGCTGAATTATGAGGAAAGATTAAAAGAGCTGAGCCTATACAGTTTAAGCAAAAGAAAATTAAGGAGGTTACATGATTAAAGTGTTTAAAATTATGAAGGGAATTAGTACAGTGGATCAAGACTTATTTTAAAATGAGTTCATCAAGAACATGTGGACACAGTTTGAAACTTGTTAAGGGTAAATTTCGCACAAACATTAGGAAGTTTTTCTTTACACAGTAAACGATAGACACTTGGAATAATAAGTGGTGTGGTAAACAGTAAAACTTTAAACTTTAAAAACTCGACTTGATGTTTTTTTGGAAGAAATAAATGTATAGGACTGGCAGGCTTTGTTGGACTGAATTTTCTAATGTTCTAAAGTGTACGTAATCTAATCCTAGATTTTCTATATTTTGAAAATCATCTTCTTAAAAAGCTTTCATTATTGACTTCCTGTTTGGTTATTGAGTAAATTTCCAGTTTAGTCATTTTGGTGTGGTGCTGGTAATTATGATTTTCCAATTTAACCCTAGGTACTCTGTTGACCATGTGTCATGGTCATGTGATTTCTCAGTTTTTTTTATTTTTAATAAATTTGCAAAAACCTTAAGTAAACGTTTGTCACATTGTCATTATGGGGTATTTTGTATAGAATTCTGAGGAAAGAAATGAATTTAATCATTTTGTAATAAGGCTGTAACATAACAAAATGTGGAAAAAGTGATGCGCTGTGAATACTTTCCGGATGCACTGTACATGGTGGAATGGATTTCACATTAGAAGATGTTGTTTTGTTGTTTTGGGGCTGAATGGCATGTTCTCATCTAGATTGTTCTAATGTTCAAAGACAGTGCAACATCTAGACTGTAATTTTGCTTCAAAATTTATAGGTACTTTGAGTAAGTCAAGTATAATTGTGGAAAACCATTTAGATCATTCAACATCAAATGTAGACATGGAAAACAATTCAGATCAGGTAATCATATTATAATATGACCTTGAGAGGTGATCTGGATGCAGTGGCTCCTCTTAAAACAAAAGTGATCAAAGCACATAAAAAACTCTCCCTGGTTTAATGAAAACACTCAAGCTTTTAAACTAGAGTGTTGAAAACTGGAGTGCAGATGGAGAACAACAAAGCTGCATGTCGTTCAAATTGCATGGACAGAGAGTTTTAAAAAATATAAAAAAGCTCTCTTTATAGCTTGCTCAGATTACTATTCTAAAGCACTAGATAGCAATAATAAAAAACGTCAGGTACCGTTTAGAATGCGATTAATTTAACAAAAGGGAATTCAGATCTATAGTGCAAAATACCAACAGATATTAGCAATACATACTTTATGAACTTCTTAAATGAGAAAATTAAAAATATAAGATCCCAGATTTTAGCATCACAGTGCAAATACATACTAGCATACTACCTTGGCAGACTATGTCTCACACTCAACACTTTAGAAATTTTAATCCTGTAAATGAGCAGGAAGTCTTGACTTTATTTTCTAAAATGAAATCTACTACTTGTTCCCTAGATCCAGTGGCAACAAAACTAGTAAAAAAAATGCAATGGATGTTCTTGAGGCGCCTATTCTTAACATTATTAATAGTTAATTATTGCATGGCACAGTGCCTGATGCACTGACAGTGTCAGTCATCAAACCATTATGTAAAAAGTCAGACCTAGACCCACATATACTTAATAATTATAGACCCATTTCATATTTAATCTATCTCACTAAAATACTTGAAAAAATAGTTGCCAATCAGCTTCAGTCACACCTTACGCATCACAATCTATTTGAGAAATTCCAGTCTAACTTCTGTGCTGGTCAGAGTACAGAAACAGCACTAACACGTGTTGTAAACGACATTCTGATATCCTTTTGTTGAAGGAAACTCCACTGTAATTATGCTGTTAAACTTAAGCGCAGCGTTTGATACCATTGATCATTTTTTTTTACTGCACAGGCTGGAAAGTGATGTTGGGCTTACAGGCACTGTCTTTGCCTGGTTTAGTTGTTATTTATCAAATCGAGTCCAGTATGTACAGAAATGTGCTGACAGTACTCTATCATTATATGCTGGACTAAGATATGATGTCCTGCAAGGCTCAGTACTGGGACCTTTACTGTTTTCACTTTTTATATGCTTCCACTGGGATTTGTCATTTGAAAACATAATGTTAATTTTCACTCATAAGCAGATGACACCCAATTTTACCTTTATTTTAGACCAAATGAAGTTTCTTCAATGTTGTCTTTAATTAGTTGTGTTAGTGAATTAAAGGAGTGGATGGATAAGAACTACTTGTCTTTAAACACTGATAAAACAGAAATGTTAATTATTGGAGGGAATGATGCTGATCGCAACAATATTTTGTCATCATTTAACCCAGTTGGAATCAACATTAATTATCATGAATCAGCCCTCGATATAGGACTTATCTTTGATTTTACCATGTCATTTAAAGCACACATTACAAAGCTGTCTAAATCATGTTTCTTCCATCTTAAAAATGTTGGGAAATGAAGGAGTTTTCTAAATAAGCAGGATTCTGAGAAATTAATTAATGTGTTTATTTCTAGTAGGATTGACTACTGCAATGTGATGCTCAATGGATTTTGAACTGTTCTTTATACAGCTTCCAGTTAATCCAAAATGCTGCTGCAAGAATTATTACAAGAACAAGAAAATATGAACACATAACTCCAGTTCTTAAATCCTTACACTGGCTCCCGGTTAAGTTTAGGGCAGATTTCAAAATCCTTCTTTTAATATATAAAGCCTTAAAAGGCCAAGGTCTTACTTATCAGAACTTATAATGACTTACAAACCAGAATGCATATTAAGATCTCAAGATGCTTGTCTGCTAATGATTCCAAGGATTAATAAAATTATTAGTGGGAAGTTGAGCTTTTAGTTACAGGGCCCCTAAACTATGGAATGGTCTGCCTGCTACTATAAGAGATGCCCCTTCGCTCTCAGCTTTCAAATCCTGGCTGAAAACTAAACTCAGTACTTCAGTTTAGCATATCCTGACTAGAGCTGCTGATAAACTGTACAGACTGCATCTCTGTTGTTAGTCATTAGCACTAAAACATAAGTAATATGATGGTTACAATTTGTTACTAACCCTCACCTATTCTGTTTCTCTTCTTGGTACTCAAAAGTGGCCACTGCCCACCTGCCAAGTTGTTGCTTGCTTAAGGTAAAGTCATCTCTGATGGAGGATTCCTGGAATCATTGGGTAGAGGGGTCCTTTCATCGGATTGGCTGGCCCAGCACTGACTCAGCTGTGGAATGGCCAATAGGGGGAAGCAGCTTAATGGCCAAGGTCTCCAGGACTCGGAACAAATCCAAAACGTATTATGTAATATCATCTACTGTTGGATTCTGCTTTGTACTTGTAATATTTCTATTGCACTATTATACTGTATTGAGGATTACTTGTGTTCTGTTCTGGGTATTGTATCTACTCCCCTTTTTTGACACCCACTGCTTTCCTACAAGGGTTTTTTTGGGGGTTTCCTTGTCAAGGCTGAGGGGCTGTCAAAATGCAGGGCCTGTTAAAGCTCAATGCAGCACTTCTTGTGCGATTTTGGGCTATGTAAAATTAAATTGTATTGTATTGTATTTAGGTGTATTAATGGATTGGGTTTACTGTTTTAAAAGTTGGAGCATTTTTAATATTTATTTACTTCATCAATTAGATATTTTATTAAATATTTTATCAAAGGGAGTGTATGACTTGTGATACAGATTTTCTCAGATCACGATGCCATTTGTACTGACTGTTGAGGATCTGTTTGCTGACTGGAGAAGCCATCGGACATGTAAAAGAGGAAAATGTGCTATGCAAAATATAGTATACAAGCTAAATTTGCAACAGTGAACTAATCCAAAATTGAAGTCATACAGAATGTATCTTTTTTGTTTTAAAAATAGGCAATGAAAAAAATTAGTTGATTGGGCTTCCCCCAGCTACCCCATTAACTCCACCCATTATTACAATACTTACTGATTTTTATGTAGATACCGATTTTTATATAGGTAAGACAATTGTAAAAATCACCACTGTTTGCTTGAAATGCTTCTAGTTATTGGTTCCAGCAAGATCAAAGCTTTCTTTACCTTTTTCATGTATAATCCTACTGATTTTCTTTTTTATGGCATTAATTATTGTAACTTTAAAGTACATATTGTATTTTAGAGAAAACATACATGTTTTCTTTACACTTGTGACAAGAGTCAGGAATAAATGAATTAGTAAAGACAAATATTTGTGAACATTTCCTTAATGATGAAATATACTGATTTTAAAAAAAATAAAACTCAAGATAACAACGATTCTTTGGATGAGTGTATTGATATAAATCTTTGAAATATTCCCTAGATCTTAAAATTAAGTAAAGTTGTAATAAAACCATCCCACACTGTGTCATGTCAGACAAATGTCTGAATGTTCTGCATTTCGAACTATTCCCTGGCTCTCCCAGCTTAATCACAGGAGCACAATACTGCGTATATCAGATTAAAACACAGATGCACCTGCCACCAGTCTCATTCCAAGCAGCAAAATCATTACATTTAACTCTAATAGGTTGTGAAAAATAAAACATGCCAAGCTGTAGTGGTATTAACAATACTGAGATACAAGAATAAATGCAGCCAACACCTAAAAATATGCTCAGCTTTTCTAAGTGTACAAAAGAACTGCAATATGCTTTGAACAAGTCTTCCCCAGTTAAATGCAGACAAAATAACATATAAAAGAGAGAAATGAAAAAATGAAGCGCCATTTGAAAAATAAATATAATTATGGCTTCTCTGATCATTGCTTTATAGTATGCTGACAAACATTAAACTCTATTAAGCTGTCTTCAAGTATGCAAAATAATATGATTTTACAATGATTACATATTCACTTCACAGCTGGCTGGGTTTATGCATCTCCATTTGTCATTGACTATTGTGTCCAATTAAATGATTAGCTTTTAAAAACTGCAGCTATTAGAGAGCCCTTATGTGTTTCATCGTACTGA
Source organism: Polypterus senegalus (assembly GCF_016835505.1). NCBI lineage: Eukaryota > Metazoa > Chordata > Cladistia > Polypteriformes > Polypteridae > Polypterus > Polypterus senegalus. The sequence goes on from NC_053155.1 coordinate 232,642,921, forward strand.
GTGATGCAGAAACAAACTCATTACAGCATGTATTCACACATATTAAATAACAAACAGATGGCCATTGTAAATGGGAGCTGTTTTTTCAGCAGAAGTGCCAGAAAAAAGGTGTTTTTATTTAGCTTTGTTTTCAGCTTATTTCTGACTTTTTTCTTCTGACAAAGCAGCAGCTGGTTGCTGAGTTTTTAAATCAGCTTAGATGAAAGAAAACCTTGTTACCATTAATTCCTGTAAAGTAAGTCTTTGAATTATTTTGGTTAAGAATGTATGTAAAGTGGCAAGCTGCTTGATTAATGCACTTGTTACGGAGATATAAAATTTGCAAAAGGGCTTGGAGATAATTCATCATGTTTAGTAAAACTGATTTGAACATTTGATTATCTTAATACCGTTGCATCCAAAAGAGGTATATTTTCCCAACTTGAAAGGATGGAGATTTTTTTTTTTTTTTATTTCAAGTAGTTTTGTAATGCATAATTTTCAGAGCTATATACTTAAAGCCTTTTAATATAGAACCCAATACAAAATGGACAGTCTTGTTGATGAGAATTGTATGTACAAAAAAAAAAAAGCATATTTTTAAAGCCTTCTATTCCCATTTTTTGGAAAGAAATGTTCAGCTGTTCACAATTAAGGAAGATGAAAAATGCTGCAAACCGCCTGGACAGCTATAAGCCTTGCACAGCTGCAAGGATATATCATAAAAACCTTAAGAAAAAGTTTGTCTAGTAAAATAAACTATTAAACACTCCACTGAATACCGAGTGATTAAATAATGCAGATATGAATCTTATTGTATTTTTGATGTCAACATAATAAGGATTGGCCATGATAGTAGCATTTAAACAAAAATAATAATGTAGTAGCTGTGCCCCATTGTTAAAAACTGCAGTCTGGTTTTTATAGAATGAAAGCATGCTTTAACCGGGACAGTCAACTTAGCTTCAGAAGTTTCAAAAGGACACATGTTGATAAATCAAATAATATGTAACTGAAAAGTGATTTTATATTTGTTAGCTTTTAAAAATAAATGTTTGTTTGTTTGCCAAAGAGCAAAGAACAAAGATTTCTTACTGTGCACAGTTTGTCTTTTGAAGGCAGAAATTTAGTTGTGCATTAATGTAAGTATTAGTATGGGGATAAGCAATTAATATATTTATGTGAGCATAATCCGTTTCTGTTTACTGCTTCATGAAGTAAAATGATATTGTTTTAGTTGAGTGCATTGTCTCTTCTTTTGCTTTATGATTGCTGCGGTGAGTTCTTGTAGTTATGATGGCTCATGGGAATACTGCAGTTGGATTAACGTTATCTCTTCTAAACTCTCTAAACTGTATAGTCAATTCCGATTGATGCTTCCTAGTCATATATACATTAATACATTTACAAAAACTGATGCAAGAAAGGAGTGGCAACATGGGCCTGAAAATCTTGTGAGATAACTGTTTACAATTGCTTAAACCAACTGGAGGTTTCTAAGAACGAGCTTAAGTTAACAGTTAACCTACCAAAGGTTACCATCATTTTGATTTCATTACAACATCTTGGTAGATTACAAGAATGGTCCCAAGTGAGAATAAGGGGACTATTTTAAATGCTTGTGATCAAATGATAAGTTTGAAAATTCCATTTTAAAAAACTTCAAATAACATGGGTCATGTCCACTTTAATAAAATGTTAATGTATCACGTGCACCTTTATAAGGATCATTTTAAAAAATGCATCAAAATCAGCTTCTAAATTTTATAGAATCAAATGTTATTCAGCATTTTAGTATGTAAGGAAAAAGAAAGAGTAGGATAACTGAATAACTCCCCCGTTTGATGGATAGTTTCATGTATTATAACAGCAATTAATTCACTGACATTGAGTGCACAACACATTTGTATATTTCATTTCAATAAACGTCTAATAGCATGGCTCCCCTTTACTCTTTTGAAAAAAAAAAATTCTGATGAATCATCTGCACATTTTAAAGTCCATTCCAAATTTAAAGTATCAATATTGTTGCTTTGATTTTTAGCATGAAATGGAACCAGATCTAGTGTAGCATTTTCATCTATAGGATTGTCTTTCTTGCTATATTATTATCTTTCAAGATGCCAAATTCAAATGAGCTTTTACCTCAGCAGTTTATTGTTATGATTCCATTGCATTCCATTCATTAATTTTCTAAAACTTCTCAGTCCAATACAGAATTGGCAGGAGTTAAAGCCTATAATGGCTGCAACTGGGCACAAGGCAAGAAACAACACTGGATGTGTAGACTGTCCATCTCAAGGAACCCTGACCAATAGTCATAAATAGTCATAAGTCACATCCTATTAAGAGGCTAATCAACATAATATAAACACATCTGGCATGACGGAGGAAGCCAGTGTATGGCCAGAAAGCTGACACGAACATATGAAGAGATGCAGCCTTCCACAGACTGCAGAAAATTATTCCAAGTCCTTGGAGTTTTGAGGGAGCAATAATAAAGAGGATCATAAAAAAGCAAGGTTTTCATTTTACCAATATACATATGTCATCCTCAATCCTGTAGTGCTTTAGGTTTTTATCACATACACCCTTTTAAAACCTGTATCAGAATTCAACTTTAATTTCCTTACTTAATTTATGTCCTTATCATTGCTGTATTTAAAAAATCCAGCAATGAATGAATTGGTGAATTATATTGCATGATTTTGTCAAGAATTCTGTTTTCCTTTAATTCTAAAAAAAGGCTGGGCAACTGAGAAGAACAGCAAGTTTGTCTGACAGAAGTGTATCTCATTCATTGCCGTCAACACATTTGTCTGATGTAGTGGGCTATCAGCTTTTAAAATGATTTAGATAAAAAAACAGAATTCCTCAAGTCAAGCAATATAATTAGAGTGAAGAAATGCATGTGTGAAGAAACCAAGAGCAATTGTTTAACAGAAATAAACTAAAGAAACTTCTAAACCTAAATGGAAATGAGGTAAACATCTCTAAACACAAGCAAAAAATGTGCCAAACTTCCCACTCAGTGCAGAAAACATTTATGGAAAAATATGCTATCTAACACTGTACAATAATAATGACAAAGAGAAATTAGGGAAAAGTCCTATTTAGTGTTATTTACCAGCAATGCACTTTCCTCTCTCTAAATACTGGTGATTGAGATGATAAAATATTTAACTGCAAAGAGGTAACATGTTATACATGAGGACAAAATTTCAAGTTTTGTAATTAGGTATGATATTAAGGGAATGAGATGCAAAAATTATAAGAAAGATTTATAATATGCATGGTGCATAGTTTAAGGAAAATATTTCCTAGTGTCTAGATGCCCACCTTTTTAAATTCATTTTTATTTGGAATAATATATAAGAAATATGTCTATTAATAAACAAAACAAATAAAATGGTCTGTACAAATATACCATATACCCTCATTCAACAAAGTATTCAAACATTGTAGTGTTTTAAAGCAAAAAGAAAAAAAATAAATAATACACAAGCACCCATCCCAATCTATATCTATTCTAGAGAAAAGATTGATGAGAATGGTAGAGTTCAGGAAGAGAGAGAATAGGGGAAAACGGGGTTTGCAACAACACCCTTTCATCTATAAGGATTGATCATTTTGGTTAGAGGGTGCAAATGTTTTTCAGATGCCTCAAAGTATGGCATTAGTTTCTCCTAATATTAGATTGTGAGGTTTGGTTCATTCTTGAAGAAAGCAGCTCAAGTTAAGGCAGATCAAAGAAGGTAGCTGTCCAATGGGTTAAAGGCCAAGAGATCAGTGCTAGTCTAGCTGCTACTGTGCCTAGTGAAAAGACTTTTGCCTGATTTAGAATAAGTAGCAATGAGAAAAATTTAAAGAGTAAAACTACGTGCGGAAATTGGTGTCTTTTGATGGACAAAATAGAAGCCCAAAAATTAGAGACTTACCACTATAAATTAAAGACTGCAGGGCATTCCCAATAATTATGAGGTGTATTGAAATAAATCTGACAAAAGAAATCTGAAGATAGCCCTTGTAACATATAATCTACAGGGAGAAATATAAAAGTAGTGCACAGATTTCAATTGTGCGTGCTGATGTTTGGGATTTAAGAAACAAATGTCATATTTTTTAAGCACCAAGTTCCAGAAACCTATGGAGTTAATATTGTACTGCCAAATACTGTAGGTTGGTAAGGAGTAGTAGGAGACCTTGTATAAACAACCCTTTAGAGTAGCCACCAGTCTCAAATATTAGATTAGAGAAGACTTTTTGAAAATGATGAAGGGAAAGTGGCAAAGAGAGAAAAAAACTATAGTTTTATGGACTGATCTTAAGTATAAAAAGAAAATGAGAAAGAAAAAGAAGGAACATTAAAGGTAGAATTCAGCTCTAGAATAGTCCAGGTTATATTTTAATTCCATACAATATATTTTATATATATATATATATATATATATATATATAAAATATATATACTGTATATATAAAAAATCTTGGGACGAGACAAGACTTTTTCAGAGAGACGAGACGTGATGTTCTCAGAGAGACACTTTCACGTCCCGCGAGTTGAGAATTTGTGCCAAGAGATTTAACAATGCCCGTGGCCAGAAATAAAAGACAAAGAGTAAATGACAAAGTAAAACATTGTAAAGAATTCAAAAACATTGGTGTGGTACACATGCAGAGCAGGTTAGAGATAATGAAAGTGCAAAAATTCAAAAGCCTCAAAAAAATGATAGTAAAGATCGCATTAGCATAAACAAATCAAAAATTATTACTCTGTGAAATAATGGAACAGCGAAAAGAGATCAAATATATTGTTCAGATTTAAACTTTAAGTCAGAGACTTGTAGATAGTCTAATTGGTGTTGCCATCAGGGAAATGTAGTTTTCCCAATGAAGAGGCAAACTGTGAATTACAGTTATTTATCAATTAATGACTTTATTTTTTTATCAATTATCATTATCATTTTGTAAAATGTTGCAACTATGATGCCATTTTTAATCTGCCTTTATCCTGGGAAACAGAATAATTAACACTGTGACCGGACGAAGCCCATTACCATCCTGCTATTGGGGCACGGAGAGTCTTCTGTGTCTAACTTACTACCACAGAACGATAGCATGCCAGCTTTGTAAAAAGAAAATATTTACATTACAGAGCAGAGAAGCTGTGAAGGGTAGGAATTGCCTTTGCAAATCTTTTTGTTTAAATTTAAGTTTACTTTCTTGACTACTTTCTAGGAAATAAATATCTCTTGCCTGCTGCTAGTTTCACAGTGCACAGCTCTTACATGTGTGGGCAACGCCTGCCTATTCAGAATGGAATAGTTTGTAAATTACTCTTTGAAACCCCCTTGCTAGAAGCTTAACTGACATTAGTGTTTATGGGCAAAAAGAATATTGGACAACAGCTAGAGTGTACTGTAAAGTTCTTATATTATTTAAGAAACCAATCACTGCAGAATTTAATGTGGGATGTAATTTCTTAGTCAAGAAAACATAGTTCAACATGTAAATACACTGTGTTGGCAAAGGGCACTAGAAGGCTATAAAGACCTCTAGGGGTAACCTAGTTAATCTTTTAATATTTTTTCAGAAACTCGGGAGTATAGCACAGCAAAATCCTATCTTTACGAAGGGTTATTTTATTGAAAAAGGAATGGAAATCAGAAAGGGAAGCGTTGGAGGGGTTGCAAATGTGCATTCCTGATTTAGTTTAGTAACTGCTCAGAACAACATGTTTTCCAAGCCGTAACTGCTGCATTTGACACCTGGGACAGTATTTTGCCCAATGTGGTGAATTTTACATTTAGACCTTTTGAAATTTAGTCCGTAGGTTCATAGGGTCAGTAATGTCAAATGTACAGAGTACAGTGAAATTTTCACTTGCATATGCTAATCAACATGTAACATATCATCAGTATCTGGGACCATGATCAGTAAGTAAACCTCTGTCTTTCTTAATTAGTTGCTAGTAGCTGTTACACATTTTAGGACTTTTCTTCCATTTTTTTTCTTTAAGGTCTTATAATTTTTTCCTTGCTCGTTTACTTTCATTTTTTTTTCTAAGACTTTGAATCATCCCATTGCCCTGGAGGTTGTGTCATGTGGCATCACTGCTGCAATGTTATTTAAGCTGGCAGCTCATCTTACTTGTCAAGACTGCAGATGAACCGTGAAAACTACTTCTATATTAAACAATCACCTTTTGAGCACAAGGTTTGTTTAGAGGGTAAAAGCTTTGACATTTGTCATTCTGATATTTTTGTAATGACTTAGATACATATTTTGATTTAAGAGTTTTGGTTAGTGTTTAGATCTCAGTACATATTCTAGACTTCCAGGTTTTGATCTCCTTGTCTATGTGGACGCTAGGGGCGCTGTTGCCCCGTCAAACCCACCAGACAGACGTCCAGGATACATGTTTAAAAGCACCAAGAGGAATTCTTTAATTATTTTCTTCAATACAGTGCACAAAGCACCGCACAATCCACAATTCCCCAATACTAATAATAATTACAATAATCAATAATGACAATACTATCCTCCACTCCCAGCAGTTTCATCACCCAACCTCCCAACTCTGGCTCTCTTTGCTGGGTTTCCCAAAATCCTTTAAATAGTTCATGACTCGGAAGTGTTTCTCCCGGATTAATTGCCACATCATCCTTCCTCAAGTATCCCGGAAGCTTCCGTATTCGTGACTCCAAAGTACTTCCAGGTTATCATAATAGTAGGAGTACCTAGGTTCTTTGTGAGCTCCTCCTGGCGGCACCCAACAGGGCTGAGGAAACCAGGGGAGCTGCCACCTAGCGTCCCAGGGATGCAGTGCCCTGAAAAGCCTGCTCTTCCTCCTTCTTTTCCTTCAGGGACTGAACTTCCGGCCGTCCCTTACATCTGTTAAATGCTTCATCATTTGGCCTGTTACTTTAGTACCATCTTTCTGCTTAACACCATCACCTGAGGACATGAATCTTCTTAATATAAGAATTGCCTTTCTAGCACCTGTATCTTCTCTCTGCAAAAGTGTACCAGACCAAAAGCAAGGAAGACTAATTTCTAGAACTAGACTAAAGAAAATACAGAAGTAAGTATTTAAGATAACAACGAAGCAGAAAATAAACATAAAGTAAAACAGGATGTGACTGCCCAGCCCCAGTAGATGACCTATAAAAAAATCTAGAGCATCCCCTTTATAATATTAGTACTAAATACCTTTCATCCCTCAAGCTATAATAAAAATGAATAATAATAACCAATAACTGTTTGCCCAACTCCATCTTACCTACTCAACCACCACACACTTTGCACCCTAAACAAACAGAAAAATAGAATAAAAGAATCCTGACTATGATTTGGAGTGGAAACATTCCATCATATCCAAACAGACTGTGTGTCTAAATTGTTTTATCCAAATGTAGACACTATAGACATTATATACATTGAGACTGTAGAAGGCATAACTTGCATGATAACCTGGCATAAATGACATGATGTCAGTCCATATCCTAATGAATGTACAGACATATTTATTAGAATAAGTTCAAAAATTAATGATTTGACCTTGCACAGTGAGGAAGATATAAAAATAATTCATGAAATTCATGAAGAAAAATAATGGCACAGCACCAATTGTGAACGCTGTAATGTAGGTTTAGAGGTGTGCATAGGATTAACACATAGGTTTGAGGGTATTTTCACTTTTATGCATGCATACTGAAAATATTTGATGAACATAATCATTATATACATAGATTGGGAAGTGTTAAAAATGTTCCCTGGCATGTTCACTGAGTCATATTCATGAAGAAGAGCCACATTTGATATTGTCCTATTTGTATTTGTAAACACACGTTATTCTGGGCAGACCAAATGACCTCTTAAATACTTTCATAGAGGTAACTAACTGAGATAATGAAAAAATAACTTATGTTCTCTGTTGAATTCCCAATATATGCAGTCACTTATCTGGGTGTATTTAACTCTTCAACCACAAATATATTATCTCATATTACCTCAAAAATGTATTATTCCTTTAAGAAGCAAAAGTTATCTGATTTATACACAGTTTTTCTACCCATATGCAAGATAGTACTTTTTTTTCTTCAGTGAATTACAGTTATTTATCAATTAATGACTTTATTTTTTTATCAATTATCATTATCATTTTGTAAAATGTTGCAACTATGATGCCATTTTTAATCTGCCTTTATCCTGGGAAACAGAATAATTAACACTGTGACCGGACGAAGCCCATTACCATCCTGCTATTGGGGCACGGAGAGTCTTCTGTGTCTAACTTACTACCACAGAACGATAGCATGCCAGCTTTGTAAAAAGAAAATATTTACATTACAGAGCAGAGAAGCTGTGAAGGGTAGGAATTGCCTTTGCAAATCTTTTTGTTTAAATTTAAGTTTACTTTCTTGACTACTTTCTAGGAAATAAATATCTCTTGCCTGCTGCTAGTTTCACAGTGCACAGCTCTTACATGTGTGGAAGGACGTCACTTGTGGATACACAGGTGTCGTCTTTTAAAAGTAAGTTCAAGCTGGGAAGGCACACATACATGGACAAGTCTGGGCAGCTGTACGGGGAGACAAGCATCTTTTTAATATAGCCTGCTAGGAAGCATTATAGCAAGGAGTTGTTCTAATGTAACTGTGTTTTAAGTATTATTGTAGTGGGGATCCCCAGTGGGAAAATAATGTAATGCTTAATTTGATTGATGTATTGCAGTCATAAAACTCCTTTCCAGAATGGAACTTCCCTGCCCATTGCTGATTGGCTAGAGACTGTTCTCTTGGGTACAAAAGTCTGTACTTGAGGTCATTTGGGTTAAAGGGTAGTTGTAGCAAGGTAATAAACAGAAAAGCTCGCATTGAGTGTATTTTGTGTTAGATAATAGTGTTAATTTATTTATTTATGCATTAATATATTTTAAGTAAACATTTATGACAAAACAGCTGCTTAGGATTATTATTATTATTCACAGTATTTCTGGGATAGTCCCATTGCTACTGCCTATTTGGGCCTAAGCTACATTATGACACAGGACAGTTGTATGTGGTATGTATACATGTTTAGTATTATAATTATTATTATTATTATTAATAATTACATTGTGTGCACTTTTCACATGTTTAGTTCACCATTACTTTGGTCTGTTACATCATACAAAGGCATCTCTATGTTTTTACATCTATTGTTTCTGCATTTAATTTGGCAAAGTGTTTTTGTTTTTTAGTTTTTTTAGGGGGTGCCAAAATTGAACCTTGCCCATGGCTCCACATGGGCTTCAATTGGCATATTGTCTCTGATTATAACTATGCTAAACCCACTCCTCTCCCCAGCGGGAATTTTTTTTTGTTTGGCAGAATTTCTTCAATTAAATACATGTGTAAATAGATTTTTATATTATATAAATATATACACTCTCACTATGGTCTGAACACACACCAGAATGACTAAACAAAAAAAAAATTAAAAAGAAAGAAACCTTGTGACTTAGAAGTCATAGTCACAGGCATTTTGCCCCAATAGCATTTCTTGACACATAATTCGTTGGCTGAAAGTACTCAGAGCCATTATGTCAGAGAAAGGATGTGCAGCATTGTTCATAATGTCATTCTGTTTTGTTTTAATTCTCTCCTACTCTACTGCCTCCAAGGGGTCCAGAGTATGTCCCATAACTGATTCTGCCCTTTTAATTAGCTTGTTGATTCAGTTGGTCTCACTTAAGTAACGTTACCAGCCCAGCACACCACTGACCATGACAATTACACTGGCCATGACAGAGTGTTCTAGTAGATGAGAAGGATGTCACTTCTCATATTAAAGGAATGCAGTCTACTAAGGAAGAAGAGCCTGTTCTGCCCTTTCTTATATAGTTCCCCTGTGTTTTCAAGACAAGTCCAACCTGTCACTGGTGTGGACACCCAAGTACTTGTAGGAGTGCACTACCACTACATCCACCCCCTGGATAATGACCGGACGTAGAGGCTGTTTGGTGTGATGAAAGTCAATAACCAGTTCCTTGGTTTTGCTGATGTTAAGATGCACACAAATCTCTTTGCACAATAAAACAAAGTTCTCCACCTGACTCCTATACTCTGTTTCATCTTCTTTATCAATACACCCCATAAGTGCAGAATCATCTGAGAAATTCTGCAAGTGACATGACCTGGTGTTGTATGTATTGTTTGAGATGTACAGAGTGAAGAGAAAATGAGACAGGACTATTACTTGTAGTGCTTTAGTGTTGCTGATGTTCGTATTGGAAACACTGTCCTTGAGTGACAAGTAGTCCATTATCGAGGAGAACACAGGCTCATCAACCTGTATGTCTCTGAGCATTCCCTTTATTAAGGATGGCTGGACGATAATGATGAAATTGCTGTCTACAGCAGCCATGGCACCTCACAAATTATCAAGATTCACACTGTCACATGGACATCAAGCCACACCACATTGTTGAGGATCTTCATTTCAGTACCTTATACCCAATCTCATTCTTTTTTTACCTTACCCACAACTAATGACCTTTAGTGTGCATATGTACATGTAAACTGAGTGCTTTATGCCAAGGTTTTTGCCCACTCTCCTACCTCTACCATGTACAGCCACTGCAGTATTAATTCTGCTATATCAATTATTTGGGAAGTCTCTTCTTTCACTCATACTTCCACTTATTCCACCCCCTTATCATATGTCATTACTTTCCAAAAAGAAAAATGATCTCAGAACTGGAACCAGTGTGACTCAAACTATTATTGACTCATATTCCAAGATTTTTACACTTAGCTTTTAACTACTTTGGTAAGGGCCAGAGATAATAGCCACGTGAAGCCAAGATGACAACATCATCTTTAAGTAGGTAAGTGCTTACAGTATGTGATTGAATATTTATCTGTACATCACATATAGAAGTATTTGGGATTATTACAAATAAGGGCAGAGAATGAATGCTAAGATGATTTGGCAATATACTGACAATGGAAAACAACATTGGAGTAAATAAAGTGTTTATAATTTAAAAGTAGGGGAAAAAGAGTCATCAGAAAGGATCCATCAGTAACCAACTTGAAACAGGACCTATTTAGGGATAGACTGTTTAGAAAGTCAGGTCAAAGGCCTTGCTGCCTTCAGAAAGTACCACAGATAATGATGAAATTCCTGCATCAGATAATCAGTTATTGCATTACTGAATGTGAAACCATCCCTTGGGCTCCAATGCAGTATTTATGGGTCTCCAAAATAGCTGTGACCTCCAGGCATAGAATACAAAGTATATAAAATATGAAATATCACAATTATAAGGGACATAATTATTATAGAGACTGGTGCAATTCCCAACTTCGGTGACAGCTGTGTAGTGTTTTTATTGATTTTCACCAGTACTTGTAGCACTTCAGTGTTCTCCCACAAACTTGCTCTTAGGTTAGTAAGTATATCTAAAGATTCCAAGCATAGATAAGTATGTAGCTATGCAACATGGCCTGCAATGGAGAAGCAATCAGTCAAATGATGGTTTATATTGCATAATCTATAAAAGAGTATGTTTTTAGTAGGATGACATCACATATTATACTTGAACCTACTTAATTCAATTCTGGCCCATAGTGTGCTGGAATCTATCCTGACAGAATTGGGGTAAGTCTTCAGCCGGCACTGGACATCATAGGGTCCACCCTTGCACCCATGCAAAATTACTCTCACACCAAGCCAATTTATAATCACTAATTAACCTAAATCACATGTGTTTAGGATGTGGGAGGCAAACAAGAACCAACATAGAAAAAATCATGCAGACACAGTGTTTATATGTAAAATCCACACAAGCAATAAGGTACTGTATTGGACCTCAAAACGCTGGATCCATAAGGCAGCTGATCTAACTTTTGGACCACTTTGCTGTCTAGATATCTTTTATATAACTAATTAATTTGTCTTTAAGTTATAACCTACTTTTATAGAGTTGTGCTTATAAAATATGTTTAAGTTGAGGTTCAAGTACTTTATTTTTCAAACATTCTTAAAATTCCCACCTTTTCATCTTCTTCTTGCCTCTGTTCTCCTTTATTCTTCATTCTTCTGTTGCATTTATTTCAGATAAGTACATAAATTCCACAAAGTGATTTTGTCACTCCTAACTCGTATGCTTGGAAGCTGGCTTTTAAAATAGGAGAGCTTGTTTACTCTTCCCTACTGTGTGGCAGGGTATGAATCGGAATGGATTATGGGCTTACATTTTGGCAAGTGATGGTTCCCAGAGTGATGCTGGAACATACATACACACATTGACTTTTGTATATATAGATTGAATTTATATACGGTGTCAATCAGTGCATACATTTTACTCTGGTTGGTTCATTGGTTTACTCATCAGAAAACTTAGAAAATAAAAGGCTACTTTTTATTATACTCTTGTTCTTCTTATATCTTTAGGTTTAATTATTATGCTTGAAATTTCTGTGTATGTGACAACTGTCCAATCTTCTTGTTTACAGGAGATCTGCTGATCTCTGAGTACATTTTGCATATGACATCAACCTTCCTCTGATACATACTTGTCTTCTGTGAACATAACCATTTCAGTACTTCTTCTTCTTGACATTTCTTAAAACATGCATATATATTTCATTTTGCAGTGCAAGCAATATATTGCATCTAATACTACTTAAATAATACTTAACTATTGTTACCTGAAAATTATTCTCTCTCATTTTCCACTCCCTTGAAAGGTGGGATGTTAGTCCTTTTACAAGTTCTAGTGTAATTTCAAGCCACAAATTCAGTATATTGTAAGGGTAATTCAATTAATCCTGCTAGAGTCAAAGCAAATTTATTCCAGTTTAAGGGATAATAAAAATTACTATAGATTGTCTAATATTTTGAGAAGAAATATTTCTACCATTCTTAAAAAATTAAGTAGCATTAATTAGACACTTTTGAAAAATATGATATCTTGCAATAGTTTTAAGAAGGTTTAAATGCTATGCTTCCATTGACTGTTTAAGAACAAAACTAGTGCAGCTTATGCAATATAGGTTTCCTCCAAATTTTTATGAGTTTTATGTTATATTTAAATACTTTCAACCACTTGCACCTTGGTTCAGTTCTCCACTTAGGTGCCTTCCATGTGGGGTTTGTACATTCTGTCTATGTTTCCTAAGGGGCCGCAGTTTCCTCCCATAGTCCAAAAGGAAGGTTGATTGACAGTTCTTAATTAGCCCAGCATAGGTGTGAATGTGGTCTGTGATGGACTTAATTCTTGTCTTACATCCATTGCTACTTGGATAAACTCCAAGTTTTCACTGCCCTTTACTGGAAAAAGCAATTTTAGAATATAGGAAGACTGATGGGTTCATTTAACTTCAGATCAATTACTGAAATATGTGTGTGAAAAGATCAATTACTGAAATATGTGTGTGAAAAAGATGACTGAATTTTCAGAACATTTCAGAATAAAAGGGAAAAAAGTTTTAATATTTCTGTTCTCTCCTAAATGATTTTTCAAACTGCCAGTGTAAATGGTAATACAAATGCTGCATGTACTATAATATATTGCATCTAATATTCTCCCAGCAGTAAAAAGCTTCCAAGTTATGCTTTTTTTTCTGTATGAACAGGTGCGTTTTGTATTAAATCATATAACACATTAAGAAAAATGAAAAAATTGCTACTGAAAAAGCATTAATACCAGCAGGCTGTCAATTTTTTGCTAGCCTGTAAATGCACACATCTGACAGTACCACAAAAGCCTAGTTTCTCTATAAAGACAGGAAGCCTATACAATCATAAAGAAATATTCTTATATTAGATGGAAATTACTGACAATAGCTGTTGTTGAGAGCTTGGGGAAGCATGTTATTTGAATTCAGAAAATAGTCAATTGAGATGTGTTGATAATATAATATTTTGATAATAGGCGATTTTAGAGTATTGAACTTCCATTATTTACATTTTTCTATTACTTCTAGCAATAAATGTATTTTATTTATCCAAAAACTATAAAAAGGAAGCTGTAGAAAAGAGTATATTATGGTAAGTACAGTACAGAAATATGAACAATGCAAATATGATACCAGTTTATTTGGGAGCTATGTTGTCACACTGAACACATCACCACCATTGGATATAATTTGCAGTTCCTTGAGTTTCAACTTGAAAATAAATCTAACGAGGCAAAAACTTGGACAAATCATCATTGATGTTACCAGGAATCACGGGGTGTTTCGGGACATTCAAGCATCAGACACCCTCATCCAAGCGATCCAACCAAGGTTGATCCTGCCACACCCTGTGTCCAAAATGGAATGCTCCCTCCTCCAGGGTTCTTCCCTTTTTTGCCAAAGCCATTCTGCTGCCTCTGTATTGGGTCTTATAGAAATCTTCCTGTTTAGCTTCATGATATAAAGAGCCCCATAGGCCTTACTGAGGGGCTGGCATGCAAAGCCCATTTAGCCCACTTCAAATGGCATACAATGTGGCAATCATCCCCTAGGTCCACATATTTTGCACCCTTCCTCTTCTGAGCCTCTTCCATCCTCCTTTCCCATGGAATGCTTAATTCTAGTATGGTGACCTTTCTTGTTGCTGCTAAGAGCCAGGATGATGTTGGTCCTCAGTGAAGTCTTTGTCATACAGTATGTGCTGGAAATGTTAGCTGCCTTTCCAACAAACTGTCCCGTGCAGTGGAAAGCGGGCCAGCCTGGCTGTGCCTGCTCCTCTGTTGCAGCTACTCTCCCTCCTTAATAAAGAAAATCGACTTTGCTGGAGAATCAAACTTCTGACTGTACCTTATCCCCTTGATGAAGGTCTCTGCAATGGACTTGATGACATGGTTGTGCTGTCAGAAATACTGCCCTTCACCCAAAACACTGGAGAAACTGCTCAGTATGTGTTCCAGAGTCTCTGTCTTGGAACACAGTGGACTCACCAGTGTTTCAGCTAGGTAGCATATGGACAAGCTGGATGGACCTGGGAGGACATTGTGGTCTCCCTGGATTAAAAAACTTAATCCTTTGGGGATTCCATTGCCAGATGTCTTCCCAGGTGACTTTCCACTCCAAAGCCTGCTTCTATTTTATCCAAGCACCTTGCTGTTTCATACTCAATGTCTCATTGATCACTTCAGTCTGCACCTTCTCTCCAGTACTGTTTCTTCTTTGTTTCCCAAAGAAGTGTAATATTGAGTTATCTCTCTCCCAAAATCAGCTCTGCCATGTGCCACTCTTCCCATAAGAACATGCTGAAGCTGGAATTTAGCTGTTACACTAATCTACTGAATTCCAGTTCCTTCCAGTCCTCACTGCCACACCAGCACCCACCACTTTGGAATCACTTGACTCCATATACTGTAGATGCTCTCTTGCTCATGTTACAATGAACTCTTCCCTTCATGCTACTTTAATTCTACTTCCCTATTCTACTTAAACGTGGCTTTCTGATAACTTCACCTTCATTTAATCCTGATACTCTGTATTCAATTCATTATAATAAATATTCATGGTGGCTCTAAAATCCGTACTAACCCTACTCTCTTCTGTTCCTTTTTCTGGTTTTAGATCGCCACCACCACCTAATCAAAGCACCATGATGTTCCTGCATTAATGGACTAAAAGCCAGAAGTCTACATGACCATCATCATCATGTCCTTCCATGAGAACTCTAAATACAAACAGAACTGTTTGATTTATGTTAGGTAGAATGCCCAGAGGGGGCTGGGTGGTCTCATGGTCTGGAACCCCTGCAGATTTTATTTTGTTTCTCCAGCCGTCTGGAGGTTTTTTTTTGTTTTTTTTTTCTGTCCTCCCTGGCCATCGGACCTCACTCTTATTCTATGTTAATTAGTGTTGTCTTATTCTAATTCTTACTTTGTATTTTATTTCTCATTTCTTCATCATGTAAAGCACTTTGAGCTACATTATTTGTATGAAAATGTGCTATATAAATAAATATTGTTGTTGTTGTTGTTGTTCCCTGACTGAACTAAATAGAAGTTTCAATGTATTAATATTTCCATACATGATCAATGTTACTGAAGCTGCAGGGCAATCCTAGACATCTTCAGCAAAAACTGCTGACCTTGTGCTGCATGTCTTCCACCGCTGACATTGGATCTACATGGATTAACAAGGGTCAGATTATTCTAAAGGAGGACTTTATGCTTGTAGATCTGGGCCTTGAATTTCCCTGAGATCCTGACATGTGAACCACTTTTAAAGACCCCTATAATTAAAATCTTTATAATACATTGTATTCAAAATATAAAAATCGAAAGTTTCATGCTCATCATTTTCTGCTAATAGTATCATTTTCAAATTCCACATCTTAAACACCAAATGGCTACCTCTTAAAACTTTTCCATTTTGAGTATTGTGTTTAATTAATGTGCATTTCATCAAAAAAGACTAAAATATTTGAATAATTATATATTTTTTGTTCTGATATGTGCATACCAAAGGTATACTGTACATCCAATCCCAAATTCTTAAAAAGAACAGAGAACATTTTTTTTTATTTATTAGAAAAGGAGAGTTCCATCTTAGGAACATTTATGTTAGGTAGAATGCCCAGTGAGGGCTGGGTGATCTTTTGGCCTTGGAACCCCTGCGGATTTTGTTTTTATCTCTAGCCTAACTGGACTTTTTTTTCTGTTACTTAGTCTTCAATAATATTTCTGTATTCTAATTGTTTTTCTTTTCTTGCAATTTTCTCTTTGTGATCTTGTAAAACACTTTGAGCTACATTGTTGTTTGAAAATGTGCTATATAAATAAATGTTGTTGTACACAAGTTACACCTCATGTCCTACTTGTGACCCTTGCTGTTTGCCAATATTTTTTTCAAAAAAGTGCAAGAATGGAATGAAACAAAGCAAAGTTGAGCCGCTACTGTGTAATACATATACAATTCTGTCTTCTTCCATGAAGTGAAGATTATGTGTATTACTTCTTTTTAAATGGTGATTTATATTTCCATAAGCACATTTTGAACAAATTAATTGTGTTTTCATAGTAGTAGTATGGATGTTTTCCTAAAGATACACATGCTAACTTAATTAGCTACTCCAAACTGGCCCAGTATAATAAGTGTTTGTACCCTGCAATAGAAAAGTATCCCATCCAGGGCTTGTGTGCATTGGAGCTGGGATAGCCACTGACTCCTTCCAACACTGAAAAAGGCAATATTGTTGGATTGATGGACATTTTGAATATATCACTCTCTAAATCTACTGGTTTTATTAATTAAAATAGAAATATTAACACTTTAACATGATGCCAAAACTAATTAATAGATAACATGAGCCAGAGTAAAAGTCAGTGCTGGTTTTGTAACTTAACAATTTTTTATCATGACACTGCAGTGTAGGACTATGCTTATAAGTAATAAACTCTATCAACATTCATAAAAAAAAATAAAGAAAAGTATTAGAAAGCAGTGCTTTGATTGTCAATAGCAACTCTATCAAAAATGTAAAGAAACTGTTCGCTGCTTTATTTTGACCAGAAAAACAACTAAAATTCTCCATGTAAATGAGAGTCCTAGAGTACCTCGCAAAGTGCAGAAAATTAAAAGAACCAGTGCCACAAATATAACATGCTTCTTTGCACTGTCCACAATTGTGCACACAACACTTGACAAAGAAACACCTTTTTTGAAGCTATCCTCATCAGTGCCAGAGCCTGTCATCCAATTGATTGTTACTATCTCGATCACTGTCGTTATCATCAAAGTATTCATTTTGCAACAAATCTAGTTGTTTCAAAGCATTAACTGCTTTATACCTTTTTCTGAACAACATAACTAACGACTGTCTACAGTATTTTAAACACTGCTTTCCCTACTTTGTGTCTGAAAAAAAAATGTATGGCTATCTGTTGGATGGTAGCACCATAGCAGGTAAATGAGAAATGCCAGCAAAACTCAATAGCAAGCTGGTTGTGTCAATTGTGGCTGTATACTGAGATATGAGTTATATCGTATATCATACCTTGGCAGGCTCAGTGAGATATGACTTAACTCGTAACTTGCATTCATTGCGTTAAAAATCCATTTAGAAAATATAATTTTTTTTGCACATGTATCGAAGCAATAACTGTCACAGACCTAGAGCCATACTTTCGCTATTACTGAACCAAGATTTAACCAAAAATGGAAAAAAAACATGTAGTATAAAAAGTCCTAAGTAGGTCTTAATACTGTTTTTAAAAAGTGAGCTATGTGGATAGTGTGAGATGTGGCCGGCTTGTCATCCTGGCCAATATCCCCAGGCTGCCAGATGGAGCCCTCCCTGCAGTATGGAGGTGCCCCGAAGACCAGCAGGGAGTCATGGGACATGTAGTTTTTATACAAGACCCTGCTGGATAACACAGGGGCCGCAAGAGGGAGCTGCAGGGAAGACAGAAGACTTCTTCGTGCCCTATAACACAGAAGTGAGTCAGAGGAAGAGTGATGTGCTTCCGGGGTGAAAAGAAAGGACTTGTGCCTGACCCGGAAGTGATTAAGAGTCACATGGACTGGGGATTGGAACGCTTCCGGGTCAGGGTATTTAAAAGGACTGTGGGAACTCCCAGACGGCGAGCTGAGCTGGGTGGAAGGGTGGCAATGCGTCTGGGAGCTGGAGGATTAGTTTATTGTAATAGTTATTGTGATTTGTATGAATATAGTGGAGAAGAGGGTGCTTTGTGCACTGTGGACATTTAATAAAGTCAAAGTTTGGACTTTTACCTGGTGTCTGGAGTCGTGGACATTGGTTCAAGGTAGCGAGAGCGCCCCCTATCTGTCACAACAGATATTTGCACACCTTACATAAATTAACTGTTATTGAGGTGAACAAACAGAAATCATCCTGCATTGCACTGCAGTAATCAAAAAGCAAACAGTAAACAACAGTACAATAAATGCACAGATTGTAAAAGTACTTTTTATAAAAAGCAATATATAAAAAAGTGTCTGAAATTAAAATCTCTCTTCTCCAAAGCAGTTCAAAAGAGCTGATGATCTTAAAATGGGTCTGTTTTTATAACAGCTCAAAATGGCTTTTAAGACAGAGTGACCGTGACTTGTGAAGTCACAACTTTTTGGTCACCTTGGATGTCTGGAATAATTTAGTAGCCCAAAATTACAGTATAAAAAGTAAACTTACCAAAGTAACAAAATAAAAAGCATAAAACATGAAGAAACTAATGTCAGTATGTTCCAAATATCAAAACAAGACTACTCACACACACAAATGCAGATGTTCAAATTGCCTTTTGTTCAAATGGTTTGTGGCTTGGCTGCTATTAGACAGAAGAATATTAGCAAAACAAGACAGTCTTTCAGTAAAGAATGCAAAGTTTTGGATTTTATTTAAAGACAAATAAACTTGAATAGAAAGACTTCTGTCAAGGTTGTTGTTTGTTTCTGTATTGTGTGTGTCATTCTAGTTTTTTGGGGTTTTTTTTGTGGTGTTTTGCATAATAATTTTATCAGGATTACAATTGCACCATTTTGGATAGCTTTCTTTCATGTTTGTCATTGTTCCGTTTGCAGAATTTTACGTAAATTGCTAAGCAAGTGTTTGGATATTTTTGAGAAGTTTGAAGTCATCCAGATCTGCCTGTTTAGTTTGCGCCGTTGTGTATTGTATCAAAGACTACAACTTTTTCTCACTCATATTTTTGCACAGGAGTTAAGAAGAAAGTTACCAGGGAGTTAATATCTTTGACCTTGATTTTTAGATTATGTTTTGTGGTTGAGGTACTTGGGTTTTCTGTTGCTTTCTGTTGTTCAAACTCTGCTCATCTTAAGTTCATTCTTTGTTTTTTCTCCAATAAAAGTTTTTTTTCATTTCCCAGTAGTCATTTCCCTGCTTTCTGTGCCTACTACAATAATAACACCTTCTTACAGATCACAACCAAAAAACAGGACAAAATTACATCTAAATACTGATAACACACTGAATAAGTTGAACTTTGTGAGAGTACTGGCAATCAGAATCACAAAAACTTGTGTTTAACTGCTAGTACTTGTTTATATCTAGTAAAGAAACACTCCATCCGGATAGAATTTCTTTTTGTGTCCTACTTGATATCATAATTATGCAATAGATGACAATAAATGATATAAGGTGGTGTTGTTTAAGTATACGTTTATATAATGTAGTGCATATTATTTACCAACTGATGCTACATAAAGAAAATATTATTACTAGGAACATTTTCTTTTAACAAAAAGTCTACCTACCAAAACATCATTTTTTTTTTGAAGTGCTAAAGGATACAATTTTTGAATAGCTTGAGGTTACATTGAAATAAAACATTAGAATGCAGTGAAGCACACCTAACCTGACTTCGGATGGACTAATAGAAGGTGAAACATATTGATTGGTATTATTTCAAAGGCTTGAAGATAGTTAACATAGTTAATACAGAAGACATGCTTAAAGAACAAAACGGGAAGTCATGCTGTTAAAAAGAAATGTAAAAAAGTAAATATTTGAGTATTTTTATTTTAAAAGTATTTTGAGCCTTCTTTTGTGGAATCACATACCAATATTTTCAAATAATATTTAAATATAAGCATTTAAGTATTCATTATTCATTAACTTTGATATTTAGCCTTGCCTCCTATAGATGACATTTGGCTCAAGTAGTTAAATAGCTGTAAGAACTGAACACATTTTAAAAGTACATGATTTCTATAGGTGGAGTGACTTTCCAGCTGGAATGCCACAAATATGAAGAGATCTGTATAATTTATGGGTGAGGTCCAAATATTGTGGAGTGCCCTCTCAGGGTTGGGAGCAACATCCTGCCCCAAGTGAAGGAGTTCAAGTATCTCGGGGTCTTGTTCATGAGTGATAGGAGAATGGAGCGTGAAATCGACAGGCGGATCGGTGCGGCGTCCACAGTGATGCAGGCTCTGCATCGGTCTGTCATAGTGAAAAAGGAGCTGAGCCGTATGGGAAAGCCCTCAATTTTCCTGTCGATCTACATTCCTACCCTCACCTATGGTCATGAGCTGTGGGTAGTGACCGAAAGAACGAGATCGCAAATACAAGCGGCTGAAATGAGTTTCCTCCGCAGGGTGTCTGGGCTTTCCCTTAAAGATAGGGTGAGAAGCTCAGTCATTCAGGAGGGGCTCAGAGTAGAGCCGCTGCTCCTCCGCATCGAGTGGAGTCAGATGAGGTGGCTCGGACATCTGATCAGAATGCCTCCTGGACACCTCCCTGGTGAGGTGTTCCGGGCATGTCTAACAGTGAGGAGGCCCCGGGGAAGACCCAGGAAACTCTTGGCTGGCCTGGGAACACCTCGGAATTCCCCTGGCAGAGCTAGAAGAAGTGGCCAGGGAGAGGGAAGTCTGGGCATTTCTGCTCAAGCTGCTACCCCCATAACCTGATCTCGGATATGCGGAAGAGGATGGCTGGATGGATGGATGGTTCAAATATTGACAAAAGGCTACATTATACACTTTTACTTTCTTTATTGTGGTCTGGATGTGGCCATAGGTTACACTGGATGTTGCCCAGGCACACTTCCTGCAATAAACCAAGTAATACAATTTACTTATAATATATGGACAATAGAACATGGATAAATGCAAATATATATTTATATATTGTCATGCACATAGTAGATTGCTTAAGGGTTCTGGTGATAGCAATTATTCGCCGAACCAGGGGTTGTTGCTATATTCTAATGTCTTCTATCTTCCTCCCTCTGCAGAACCGAAGATTGACGGCTATTCCACCACTAATGTCACTACCATTATCCGCCCTGCTGGACCTGCCCCTTCCTGCCTAGTACCTATTTGATCAGAGGTTTGACCATTTTGAGTTCAGTTCAGTTCTGAGCTCCCATCTAAAAAGACATTTTCTGCAGCTTGTTGCATGTTTTCGTTGCTTTACTAATTCAATTATATCAGGTCATCAGGGTGGTGCCCCAACACTCTGACGTTGTTTTATCTCCTCTTTACAGTAAGAATATAGATGTACAGTAGCCATATATGTATATAGATATAGACAAAGAACAACAACAAACAACATGAAACATAAAATTATGATAGCTTAGTTGAACTTTTTCTTTATTACAGAAAAAGGCACATATATTATGAATTCTGATCTTTCAATTCATGTGATCAACATGGATATTTTTTTTAGCTAGTTTTTGAGTTTCAGTTGTTTGCACTGTGGTGCTCATTTGCTCACATTTGCTTTGGTTGAATACATTATAAATAGGAAACAGTGTGTTAATCATAAAATAATTAATCTTAAAATTAATAATTTTTTTCATTTTAAGTATTATCATACTTGAGTAAAGAGTATAATATATATAAACTCAGTTTTCAAAGTGCATGTCAAATTATACACTATTCCAAAAATATTACAGATAACTTATATTGTCACACAAAATGAAATGTAATTAAAACAAAAGTTAATATTGAACACAAAAAATACCATGCTATCTGTATACATATTTATGTACACACACACAAAAATATTATAGACATAGTGTGAATAAAAAGGTTTGAAGTCAGCAAAAAAGACAAAAGCATTATGCAGGGCTATAGTAGAAGTTTCCTAAGCCACGCAAGGATGGACAAACCCTAATGCCTGTGTAGCTTTAAAAAGTGACTTTAGTGACAATGACGTGTGTGAAGTTGATCTACATTTCCTTCATGAGACTGTCAGATCTTTGCCATAATGCTAAAACACTAAACTTCTATATGGAAGTGTGGCATGTCACCTTGTTTTCACATTTTCTAGTTATGTCATTAGGTACAGCCCAATCCCATTTTAACTATAACTTAGAATGTACAAAATGCTGCTTTTCATAGATAAATGTGAGTGACCACTAAATCCCGAACCGCTGTACCTATGAGAAAATTTCATCTGATCATTGACTGGGCATGTTATGGACACTGGAGATGTATTCTAAGTCCAGGTCTAAATCTAATAGTTTTAGTAATAGTAATTTGCATCTGAAACACACTTTAAATGGGCTCTTTGTGATACTTAAGTCATGTGACAAGTTTTGAATGGTGATGAAGCAATCCGCTTTAAAAAGATAAGTTTGACACACCAGGTGTAGCTTAATTTTTAGCGGTTTAACTCTATGAGGGATGAATATTTTTTCCAAAAAGCTCAGTTTTCTGGAAAGCACACAAAGCAATGGTTTCACACATAGATCAACATAAAATGTCTGTTGCTATGTGCTGTGTCTGCTGTTGGCGCGTGTTTGGCATCTCTGGCAGAATTGGCTGTTTGAGGGCACCTCATTGGCCAGCAGGAATGCACGGTGGGCCAGCTGCCTGGCTGTCTTCACACAGCAGGTGGGTGGCGGTCATAGTGTGATGCAATCTGGTTTGTACCTCTTGTCATCATAAGTGGCGGTCCTACCAGGCAAACGCTTCTGTTGGCACATCAGGAACTATCAGATGACACCGGCACCTCACTTTCATTTTCGATCTCCATCTCCAGATCACTTGCATCAAACTCGGAGTCCAACAAGTCAGAATCCTATTTAATGAAATAAATAAATAAATAAATTCGCTTTGCACATGCCATTTTAGAGGTTGTTTGCTCTTTGCTACTCATGCATACATAGGGAATTGAGGTCAAATCAACAAAGCTAAGTAACTTTCCTTCTAGCAAGTCTAACTGAAATGTAAGTGTGAGTTTTGTTGCAGTTTACAGCAGATTACTGACCTCTACTCCTTAATTTTGACAAAAGTTGACATCAGTCCTGAAAGAGTATATTTTTGCTATTTTATGATTATTTCAGTCATATTATGACTCCCTACTTGAGAGCCACTGATCTAAAGAGCAAACCAAAGTGATTACAATTTTATTACTAATTTAAAAAGTATGTATATGGGAAAATGTATATTAAGGTGGTCCTTAATAATATATTCTACTAATTAGGAGGGCATATGTTTTATTCTTCTGGGTTGATCATTTATTATTAGGGCCTTAATTATAAATATAGGAAATATATTTAGGGATTTATCCATAAATGTGCAAATCTTACTTGCATCAACAATGTAAAAAATATATATCAATGTATGACTACAGTATAAATGTATGAGGTTGCAAAGATCCTAGTGTAAAATATAAGCAGAAACCATGGACTGTGTACAAATAAATCTATTTTAATCAGTTATGCCACTTTACATCTTTTAGAAGATCTATTGTGAAATAAAATGAAACTGTTACCAAAAAAGGTACATATATAAAACTGATATGATAAATTGTGAAATTAGTTTTATTTTGTTTATCTTTATGAATGAAATACAATACTCTACTAGCTTGGTTTTTTTTTTGACAATATACTTTATAATTACTCTTTCTTTCACCATGAAAAGCTCCCATAACGCATGTTGAAATTTCAAAGTGGTATTACACTTGAAGAATTTAGTCTGTGAATTAAAAGAAGAAAAGCAGCAGCTGAAGAAATGGCATGGGAATGTATCCTGTTTCATTTTATTATAAAACTCATTTGTAACTATGTAAAAAATTATTTGCGGTTTTCTTTTGAATTAATATGAAGTAAAACGCTTGTCATTGTGGTGCCTATTATAACCTGTTCTGGGAAAGGGAATAGTGTTCCTCAAATTTTAAGGGCTCTGTGTTTACATTAAAATATATTTTAATGAAATTTACAAATACTTCACATTCAGAAATCCTTGAATGTACAATAGTTACATGCAGGATTATACTATGTAATATATTTAAAGTTCATCTATCTATCTATCTATCTATCTATATATATATAAAAATTGTGAAATATATGAAATGCCTTGATCATATATTATACATGAACATCTTCAGTATTGCTCAATGCACTGGTAAATGGGGATTATATCATTTCATTATTTAATGCATAATAAAACACTGTTGTAAACTGTACTTTGTTCTAATTGATTTAAAAAAATGAAAGCAAGTATTTTTCTACACGCCATATGTCTGCCACATGTTCCCTCCAGTGTCTTGTGCATGGCTGACAGAATTATCACTACAGTATATTGTGTAGTAATTCTTACCTTAAAAACAAAACCAGTTGTTTAAAATATATTCAGTGTGCAATTTATTGTACAATGTGTATACAGTATATGTGTGTGTATATAATATATATATGTATATGTAAAACTGTCTGAGTGTTTTTACAAATATTAAAATCCAGTTAACAAAACATCTCTGAAAAGATAACAAACATAAAAGCATAACTGTTCGTAAAACCATACACGATTCTTCCTAATTCTGTATACTTTTGGCATAACATTAGATAAAGTCACAGACTCTATTTATTAGATATTTAAGATGAATTTATTTTTAACATTAGTAAATTGCATATTTGCTCAATGAGGCTAAGGTTACTACTCTGAGGGGGCCCTCTTTCTTAATTAGCTTCCCAGACTTATGTTTGTATAGCCTCTAAACAGTTTGAAAGAATGTTTTTTCCGTCATTATGCCCTTGATAAATGAATCCACAAGTTTGCGGTTGTTTTCCAGATGAACTTAAAGATGTACAGGTATGCTGTGCAATATCTTTTGATCCCCTTTTCTCCCACAATCCAAAAGGAAGCATACAATTTAGAAAAACATTCACTCATGACATAATGTCTGAAAGCTGTTTTGAGCCATTAGTAAAATTGCTATGACACATTTTTTTAAATGCCTGTGCCATGGCATTATCAGTAGCCTGGCTCTTTCTAAGGAAGCCATAATAAATTAATTTTCTCTGTTAAGGTTAATATGAAGATGCCAGTTTCAACTTCAGACCTTGGAAGAATGTAATTTATTAGAAATTAGGGGAAAAGATATTTACATGACATTTAATTCTGGATGTGAACATTTATTATCTTCCTTATATTTTACTTGAAAGACATTTTAACATATATTTTATATTATTTTTTTATGAATTGACATGTTAATATACCATGCAAGTTTTCATTGTGATCTATCAAGTAATCATCATATATTCACTGGTATTTTGAAGTTCAGAATCTGAGAGCAATAGGTCATTCTATTGGCTTTTCCAGCCTAACTCTATAGTATGGCAACTCACACAGGTTAAATATTTTCAAAACATGTTATCCATCTATAGTTTTTATATTAATTATATCTAATTCATTCTATCTAATTATTCTATCTAATTAAACCTGTCTTCCACAAGCAATTATTCCAACAAAAGTTCATGAAGTGCCAACACTCTGGTGTCAGATGGAAGGCAAGGCCTAAGCATGGTATAGCACTCAGTTACGTTGTGTATATACACATGCTCACCCTCACTCATTTAGTTTTAATATAGAGTTGTCCATTAACGCAATATGCATAAGTCCGGAATGTTGGAGGAAACCTGAGCACTCAGAGAAAGCCTCTGCACAGTCTATGGCAAGAATTCCTGCGGATGTAATACAGATTTTTACTGGTTGGAAAGTATTTATGAGTCTCATATTTTGCTTTTCTAAATAAGCAAAACAAAACAAGCACCATAGTGGACACAAAGGTGTGCAGCAACTGCACCACAGCTTTTTGAAAAAGGTGAGGGGAAACATAAAACAAAAAATATATAATATGAATATATTTATATATTAGAACCTGTACTCCGAAATCTTTTGTCAAACATATAATGTGCATAAAAAAATAAGTTTGAAGCTCTAAATGTATGATATGATGATTTAGTGAGTTTACCCCGACAAATCTGACCACAACAGTGTCGGGGAAGAAAAAGAAACACCAAAACTACACTTTATTTATGTAAGGCGTTCTTGATTCACGGTGCGGTAATAATAATATGTGAAAGATTCAGTTTTATTTTTGCACAGAGGTGGTAAACACTGGGTTTTTTGCTATTGTTTTGTTTTCCATTGTTAAACAATTGGAAAGCTGTGGTATTTTTTACGGCTCTCTTAAAATTTGCGAGGCTGAGAAAATTAACTGTCTCCTTTATTAGCCTATAATATAATTTGACAGCACGCCCGCATTTCTTGATTCACATTGCTGCCAAAGAGGCAAGTGTTTTCTCTCTAGTTTCATTTACAACAGAGAGAGACTAAAAAGTTGCATGCAACTTTGGCTGGGGAAGTGTAATCTTACCAAGTACAAAAAGTAATATATTCTTAATTTATACTATGAAAAAAGTTATTAAAATGAAAAGAAAAAAATATATGTATTTAAAATATTTGTGTTTACTTTTATACAAATTAAACATTGCACTACTTAATACTGTACACTTTCCAAAAATGCAATTGCAACAACTAAAAAGAAAAACTTGAAACGGGTGTCATTTAGCTTTAATTTAGCAAAACATCTTCCAATGTAGCATCCAGAATTTACTTGACAAGAATTCTTAAAACAACTTAAATAAACTGAAATAAAAAATGTTTTTCTATGTCAATAAATCTTACAATAAGTAAAAAAAAGAACTAATGGCTTGATGTTAAACCTTTTCACTTACTTAGATTTTATTTTCACATTTTACCACTTATTTTATTGAATCTGGAGATAATAATGGAGAGTCTGTCATTTGTACATAAGTATTCTTTCTCTTTAGATCAGCCAAGTAACACTATCAGTAACTTACTTGTCAGTGGTGATTTTCCCTTAATTTGAGGTTCCTGTTGTGTTGTGGAGAGTTTCACATTTTGTGAGAGTTGTCAGTTGTGCTGGTAGCAACAAACTGGCACAGGACAGAGAATGGAACTCTTATGAGTCCATCAAGCAATAGTACTATATTTCCACATATTATGGGAAAGTAGGTTCCACGAGTGGGAGATAAGCCCTGCTTTACATATGAACAATTCTAGCAGAATAAAAGAGGGACACCTGAGGCTTGACAAGAGACCACAAACCCCAAAGTCCATATATCACAAAATACATTCCTTTGGGCCCATGATACCTTCATAAGTATAAGGTAAAGGAAAAGAGGAAGAAATGAATTCATTCAATCCAACCATTGTTCCCTACTGGAACACTCTGAGAGATACGGTGCTGTGAGAGCTACATAGTTATCAGGAGTACAGGATAAGCAAAGTGTTAGTTGAATTTCTATCTTGATGACCCTGTTACTAAAGGTGGCCACCCCTGAAGACTCTATTGCCCTTAAGCAACAGGATGTCCTCAACAGAAATTCTAGGTCTTGACTTGGAAGTGACCTAGCAAATTGACAAAAAAAACATTCTGGCTAATGGCTTATTAAGGTAGAAACTGATTATTTGTGAAGAAAAGAGACATGGGAAATGAAAGATGGGAAGTGAGAACTGGGTGTATTATGGTTTGTGTTGTTGGTCAAATGTCACCTCTACTGGTTCATAGGGACCATGGGGTAACTAGGATTTTGATTCTGTTTTTCTATCTCTTTTGTCACTTTGAGTTCACGTTGGTACTTTCTCAATATTGTGTGTTTAATGATTTCATTAATTAATTTTCTAACCCACTTGAACCTACCATTGTACATTACATGGCATATTCTCGCATACACACTATACATACTCAGTAACATGGGGACAGTTTAGATTCACCAATAGCCTAATGTATGCATCATTGTAAACTGTAGAATAAATGTACCTGTTTAGGGAGATCTGAATTCTTTGCTCTCAAGCTGTGGTATCCATCTAAGACAAGTTGAAATCTATGTAATCAACATGGTCCTCATGTTTTTAATTTGATACATGGGTTGCCCATTCCTTTCCCTCTATGTAGCCTTTTCCTCTTTGCATAGAGCTACCTGTTTTTGGCATTTTCTCTTGACATCACTTATCAAAACAACCTCTTTTAAGTCTAAGTATTTTCCTTGGAAAATGTGGCTTTGAACAATACCACTAGTGACTCTAGCCTGGTTGTATCATGGCTTTGGTGTCCCGTTATGCATGTTGGTTTATTGTTATTTTCGCTTATCCATTCTCTATCAATCATTAGCAGTACAGTTATAAACTTCGGTCACCTGGCCCAAATGGGTGCAAGAAAGTTGTTACCATGCTGCTGTTGCTGTCATATAATGTCTGACAACAGAATAGGCCAATAAGATCAATTTTCTTAATTTTAAACATAATATTAGATTTTCTTGACCCTTCTTTTACATGCTTTGCCTATTTTTTATTTTTTTGATATTTCAACCCTGCGACCAGACAAACACACAAACACTTGTCCTTTTATTTTGGTGGATTGTTGTCTTTGTTCAATATGTAATGTAGCTCTATAACAGTAACATACAGTATGTAGAAAAAGTAGACAACTGCATATTCCTTACATGTAGTAATGGTAATTAATATAAAATACAAAACTATTTTTGCAATTAAATGATGATAAAAAAATTGGTTACAAAAAAGAAAATTAATGCATTTAATAATGCAAAATTAATATGGTTCAGTCAATATTTTTGTATACTGTGAACAGTGTGTTTGCCATAGGAAGAATATTGGGAGAATAGGGGAAGCCACTTGAAAGGTGGTTAAGAACTCAAGATGACTCAACGCCTGTTCTGCTCCTGTTTTCAAGAGTGGGTGGGAACTTCCATGGACTGGAAATAGGAGAAGGTTTGCCTTTTATTTGTACATGACCCTAGGAACATATACATCAAGGAATGAGGAAGGTCAACCCACCTTTGTCTACAGTAAAATACAGAACTACTCTGGAGATACTGCCCCAGACCATAATTTGATGTATTTGTGAGTTGCTATTTTCTTCACCTGAAAAAAATGAATTTCCCTTTCAAAAAAGGGAAGTTTGAAGAACTTTATAAAATTCTGCACTGATAATTTTATTATTTAGGAGCCCCCCTCTGTTACTACAGTATTTTGCCAATTGAAGTGATTCAATGTATCTAGCATTAAAGATGTGTTCAGTGCTCTGGGTTCTTCTGGAAGTGAAGAAAATGTGGCCAATAGAGACTGGCATCTCAGCTATGTATAATTATTACATTTTTAGTCTAATACATCACGAAAGAGAGTGTTCTGGTTGCAAAGGATTATTTACATTTCCTACTAAAATCCCTGCACATATACTGTACAATACCTTTGTAGCGGGCTTAATGTGTACTAAAAATAGCCCTTCCACCCATCATTCAGTTGGATACGGGGCCAGTCACTGTATGAAACTGTGCTGTTTAAGGCAGTAATTAGGTCATGGAGAAATGGTTTGGGACTATGGGCAGCCCAGAAGTGTTTATTGCTGTATGGAAATGGTAGCGTAATCAACAAAACATTGAGTACTTTCTACAGCATCATTATAGTACTCACTATGTAAGGATTTACAAAATAAATATTAGTTAACTGTTTTATTTTGCTACTATCCTATTCTATTATTTCTTGCTAAAAGTCAGTGTAGACCTTTTTAGCAGTCGTTTGCAAAGGCTGACCTGGACGGCAAGGGATTTGTAGTCAAAAAAGGGTAGCAGATGGCTAGGATATGATCTAGCATGGCTGAAGGAGACAGAAAGAAGTGTGTGCTGGCAGTGGCAACATACCAGCAGGGGCAGCAAGTTCTATATCTGTACTGGAAGCTGCAAAAGTGATAAGCATAAGGGTACCCAGGAGCTGAACAGTGAGCTGTGCCCTGAGAAGAAGGATACAGTATTCTTCTTGAATGCAAAGGAGCTGGTGACTTTGCAGATGATACAGTATTGAGGACTGCTTCAATGGTGAAAGACACCTTGGACAACAGAGTGCAAGCAAAAAAGTACCTGCCTACAAAGATATTGAATGGGTGGAAAGGGAGAGCTACATTGGAGATGCGGCCCCTTTAAACTAACATAAGGTTCAGTGGTGCACTCTTGCTAGAAACCATTAGTTAGATATCTGTGCTGTTGTCCCTGCAGACAGCTTAGGTGGGAGTGAACCATCTTGGAGTATTAAGCCATCTCGAGCCAAAAGGATCATCAGGTGTATAATGAGAAGGTTGAGTTGGACTAAAGGTTCAATGGGTAAGATAAAGAGAAAGAAAAGTATGAGAGGTAGACAAGAGAATACTTTGTGATACAGTGGATCTGTTCACGACCACAGACTCAGTATACAAACAAGCCAGTTTCCCTTTCGGTTTCGAGAGCCAGAGAGAGGCACACACACATACATGCGCGCGCGCCAGACAGAGACACACACACGAGAGAGAGGGAGACGGCTGGAAGCATAAGGCAGAGAAGGCGGTTATAGAATGCACTAGGCTTGTTTTTAAAGAGACAGATCCGAGCATTGTTTTAAACTCGTTATATTTAATAAAGACTTTTCTCTATTGGATTTTTTTTTGAGATTTTATTAATTTTATTACAATCATTCCATACAAATCAATCAATTTTTACAAAAAGTAGAATTAAAAACATGTCGACCCCCACCCCTGAGAGAGAGAGCAAGGCCAACAGAGTAAAATTTAAGGCTTGTAAACACACCTAAATTGAAAGTTTGATAAGCCAATAGAAATGAATGGAGAAGAAAAAGAAGTACAGAAATAATTTCTTCCTCTGTGCTTTAAGATCTTATTTTAAAATATTACTGATTTGATCCTGCAATGTTTTGAAAAAAATCTGTACAGATCCTCTAACTGAGTATTTGATTTTTTCCAATTTCAAATAGTATAAAACATCGGTTTCCCACTGACTTAAAAGAGGAGAGTTTGGGTTCTTCCAGTTTAGCAGAATAAGTCTGCGTGCCAAAAGTGTAGTGAATGCAATCACAGTTTGTTTGTCCTTCTCCACTTTAAACCCATCTACAGTAGAGGAACCCTAAACACAGCTGTTAATGGGTTAGGAGGGTTTGTGAGACCAAGACTGTCTGAAAGGTAATTAAAAATTTCGGTCCAGAATGATGTTAATTTGGTGCAGGCCCAGAACATGTGACCCAGTGAGGCTGGGACTTGATTGCACCGTTCACAGGTTGGATCTTGCCCTGAAAACATTTTGGAGAGTTTTAGATGACACAGATGTGCTCGATATATAATTTTGAGTTGAATAATTGTATGCTTTGTGTATATGGAGCTCGAGTGAATTCTCTGCATTGCTACTTTCCACTCATTTTCTAAAATATTAATTGAGAGATCTTTTCTATTGGATTTTAACCTCCACTTCGGTTCGTAGCGTGCATTGTTGCAATGTTACTTTTCTTGGTGGTTTATTAAATTACGGATTTTTCAAAAGATCGTTTTCTTCCCTGTGCTTAAAACTCTTTACAAAAAGTGTTTATAGCAAGCGGTTCATAGTGTTATAGCGCAAACTATTGCAGTGTTAGTTTTCTCTGTTGTTCAAGGTTTTCTCAGTGTTATTCAATGTTTTTACATTTAGTTTACTATTATGCTGTGCATTCTATGGTATAATTAACTATATTTGTGCTTAAAAATCTTTAAAAAATATATATTTACATACAGTTTGTACGGTCTGGAACGGATTAATTGTATTTACATACAATCCTATGGGGGGAAATTACTTCAGTTCACGACCAAATCGGTTTACGACCAGAGTTTTGGAACGAATTAGGTTCCACTGTTCTTCCAAAAAGAGGGTGACACAGCCCAATTAGTAAGCACTGTCTTAAACCTTTATACACAGGTCCTGAGAAGATGCATGGTTTTGTTAGATTTCTGCTTACTTGAGACTCTGTGTATTCATGTAGTTTAGCCCTTATTTGACTATATTTATTTAATCGTTGGGAACCTGTTGTAGATTTGCCAGACCAGAGTGATTTTTTTATTTTGGTTATGACTGTTTTAATTTTTATTGCTATTATTGGGATCTCATTAGGGAACATTTTACTTTATTCTGTTTAATTTTTGATATTAGTACTCTTGTCTAAATATATATATATATATATATATATATATATATATATATTTGTTATTTTTCTTGGACACCAGAATGTTGTTGAGATAAATAACACCCATTAATAATGACAAGGGATGGTGGTTTTCTCTAACTGACATCCACATTTTGGATCCTTTAAAATAAAAACCAGGAGTAGCCTATCACTAAAACAGCTTACAAAGCAAAAAGAAAACAAAGTGAGACTTGCAGTGTGTTTTGACCCTTATCGGTTTTTAGGTGCATTCACATATAATCTGAAAAGCACTTACTGAGATTGCCTATATCTCACTGTCTGCTTCCAAGAAACAACTCGGCTCCCAGTGGGCTGATTTTGTTGAAATTTGGCACACTTATTCTTCAAGTAAATCTGTTGGGACAGTTCAGTGTTTGTTGAGATATTTTGAGTAGAAAGTTTGGAAATTTCAAAATCTCTCATTGAAAAACATTGGCGAATTTACACTCATTTATCTTAAAACAGAGAAACAATCTGCTTTGCTTAAATTATATATATTTTTTAATATTTCAGATTTAATTTGATAGAAGACACTTCAACTTACAGATTTCTATACGGATACACGATATAAGTTAAACACCTTGGGGGCATACACTTCTCCTGGTCTTTGTGATAAGTTATTTCTAAAAGTAAAGTGAAAAAAGGCAAAAAGTCACATATTTAGAAATTAATGTAAATGGAAAAAGTTATATATGCCTAGTTTTACAAGTATGGAGTGAAATAATACACTATGTGCTCAATATTTATTTTTGAATTATCTCCACAATATAATGATTCGGTATTTCTCTGACACTTTAGTTTATAGGCAAGGCTCCACAACCGCACTATGCCATGGTCCGAAGCAGCAAAAAATTTTACCTTGAGATTTAAACAGATATTTTACTTTCATAAATAGTATGTTCAAAAAATTTGAACAACTGATCACAAGCATCGAGCAACCAACAAGAGCACCAATCAACGCCATTTTACATGTATTTCTTTTTATGGAATCTACTTTCTATTAAAGCTATTGTGTTAAAGCTATTGTGTCATCTCAAGGCTCCCTAGGCTAAGTTTTTAACTACATGATATTAGAATGTGCTGTTAAAGAACAAATATAGTATATAATATAGTCTGCCAGCACATGCAACTACACATTATTATTGCTGTTCTTTTTGAATGTGGCTGAAAAATCTATATATATAATTCACTAAGGCAAGACAACCATGGAAAGCACGCCAGAAGGGGCGTGGATTCCTTGAGCCGACGACAAGTGAGACACCTATGGCGTAATATTTGTCGTAAATATTTTTGTTGATTTGATATGTTAAACAATTGAAAGAGCCACGCTCATCAAGTCCAAGACTATTGGATACGACGACAACTCACAGAGCCACTTCCACCAACTGGGAAAGAGCGCTCATCAAGTCGACACAGAAAAACTGGGACGTCATTTATATTCATCTGTCGTAGAGGTCACATGCAGCTCCGACCCACGTTGACTGTTCATAGAGGCATGTTTCTCGCGGAGGTGAATCGCCATATGCAGCGTGTGAAACTGTTTGCGAGGGGTATCCCATGAGAACCTTAAAATATTCCTTTACAACTGAGGTTAAAATACAATGAAGTGAGCAGTCTTTAAAAACCGAGTTTTCAGTTACAACGCATGACCGCATGCACCATTGCAAACTGTTTTGCACGCTACATACAGCAATTCGCATCCGCAACAAACATGCGTCTTCTTAGATGCTCCTGCACTTTGTACACACCCCCCTCCCACCTTGCTGCTACCGTGGGCAGGTGTCTTGGTGGATTATATATAGAAAGGCAGCCAAAACCGCACAGAGCAATGAAAAATCTACGTGAGTCACAGGTGCATCTGGACTGTACAAAGACGACAACGACTCGACTGACGAGTTGGAGGTGGGCACATGAGCAGGCGGTGCATACTGGACGAGAAATCAGCAGACTAGCATGACGGAGGGAGCGAGTGGACGTCCATCTCCTCTCCTCCCATTCCACCCTCCGCGCCTGAGCGCCGCACGGACGATTGTGTGTTGGTTCGTTCCGTGCATTGTTACAATGTTGCTTTTCTTGCTGATTTATTATATTACTGATTTTTCAAATGTTAATTTTCTCCCAGTGCTTAAAAATTATTAACAAACCGGCCTGATTATGCGGCATATGGTACGCCGCGGGTTGGCTAGTATTTAATAAAACAACTCCTTGATGAAAAGTTAAAATACTAAGTTACTAAACACACCTTATGTGTTATGCCTTGCATTTTCTAATTTAACTGCTGATTTGAGTCAGCCATAACATATATCCCTTTGTACATTTTGGCCTCCTTGGTGTTATCCAGGGTAGCAGTACCCCTCTTTACTATTATTAAAATATAATTTTCTTTATATACAGTATTTATGTTACATTTTACTAATGTAAAATGGTAAAGAAAATAGATCCATGATTCTTATTTTTTTTTTATTTTTTACTGCTCTCGATTGGGAATTAAGGAAAAAAACATTCCTTTGGGCATTGTTATATTTTGATAGATATTCATCAGAACTCAAGGACTTCACTGCTGAAAGAGCAGAATTAACTGAGATGCAGAAATCCAGCTGCTTTTCTTCCACCTGCATTCTAGAGAAATACACATTTAAGTGCACAAGCTGTTCTGCAATTCTGCCTCAGCCAACCTTTGGTCAGCTTGCCTTCTGAATTTCATCTGATAACCAGACATTATTAAACCAGAGATGCTAATAAAAGATAAGCTGACATCTCTGTAGGATTTTGCCAGACCAGGAGGAACCTGGAAGGACATTCATTTTAAAGTTGTCACTGTAAGTTGAACTCTTATTAATTCTGTTTATGCTGTAATGCACCTATAAGCAAGCATTAAGCTGGAACTGTAAGTGGTCTGTGATCCAATCATTAGAAGCTACAGATTACTTTAAAAACTAGGTCACTTTCACATTTTGGAGATTGAAAACACTCATTAAAGCCAAAAATCTGACCCATTTTGTCAGGGGAGCTGAAAAAACCTTGTATCTTTGGTACATGGAAGCTATTTACTGTAGAGCTACTGGAGCCAAACACTTTGGGATCATTTAGAATAACCTGTGCAGGTTAAACCCAGTCTGGGGGAAGAAGGCTTTTCCTCACAAAGGCAATCTCGGCACTTAAAGTTTTAGATAACCAGGCAAAGATCCAGAACAATGTCAACAGATGTCCATACGGCATTGGCCATCTTTTTGAAAGGCTTGGTATTGTAAAACCACTTTATGCGTGACAGCATTTTTAATTATTACTGTGTAACAAGCTCACAAATAACTTTTAGGTAAACTTCTGCCTTTTAGAGGCTTTTACATATGAACAAAGCATTGAGTTGCAGAACAATATAAGCTCTCTGTTCCTCACCTGTGGCTATTGTTTTGAGCAAGCAAGGGTTACCTGACTACAATATCAAACTAAAATGAAAATCAAATCACCAACCCACTGAGGGCTGGATTCAACATCACGCTGAAAATCAAAATTAAATACTGAAATCACAGGCTAATCCAACTTGTGTGAATTTCATCACTGTGTCTCAATATTGTGTATGGCTACATGTCTGTATGCACTCCTGACAACGTCTGGGCATGTTCCTGAAGACAGAGTGGATGGTGTCCTGGGTGATCTCCTCCTAGACCTGGATCAGGGCATCAGTGAGTTCCTGCATATTCTCTGGTATTACTTGGTGGCATCGGATGCACTGATATATAACGGGAAATGTTCAGGGCAGTCAATGGCATCAATGCCTACACACTCTGGCCACCTGAGACCGTGCATTGTCATGGACTAGGAGGAACCCAGGCCCCACCGCACCAGAGTAAGGTCTGAGAGTGGCTCTGAGGTACCTAAGAATACCTGCCTATGTGAAAGTCTGTGTGACCCTCCAAGGATATGCCATTCCCAGACCTTCACTGAACCACTGAAAAACTGGTCATGCTGGATGATGCTGCAGGCTGCATAACATTCGCCATGGCATCTTCAGACTCTTTCATGTCTGTCACATGTGCTCACTGTGAACCTTGTGGTATTGTCTGGAGAATCCCAAATGAGCTATGTGATGATGGGCTGTGAGCACAGGTCCCACTAGAGAATGTTAGGCCCTCAATCCACCCTCATGGAGTCTATTTCTGACAGTTTGGTCAGAAACATGCACAGCAGTAGCCAGCTGGAGGTCATTTTATAAGGTTCTGGCGGTGCTCCTCCTGTTCCTTCTCACATAAAGGAGCAGATACTGGTCCTCTTGTTGGGCTGATGCCCTTTTACGGCCCAGTCCAGCTCTCCTCATGTAATGGCCCATCTCCTGGTAACTCCTCCATGTTCTTGAGATTGTGCTGGAAGACACAGCAAACCCTGCCACAGCACGTATGGATGTGTCATCCTGAAGGAGAAGGCCTACCTGTGCAACCTGAATTGGCTGCAGGTACCACCTCATGTGGTGACAAGGACACTAGCAAAATGCAAAACTAGAAAAGAATCAGGCATGAAGTATAAGGAAAGAGCAATTCTCTGTTGCCACCACCTTCAAATCCATTCCCTTTTTGGGTGTTGTCTTGCTGTTGCCTTCCAGTGCACCTATTGTCACTTATATTTGTGGGTGAAGTTATTTACAGTCACTTATGCTTCTTAACTGATTGATATTTCTGAAGCTTAACTGACTTGGTGTTAGACAGTGATGATTAAGTGTTTACTAAATTTTTTTGAGCATTTTATAAGTGAACTAAAACAAGCTACTTCTTTATTATATGTTTGTCTATGTTGTCTCTTTTGCACTACAACTTTCATGTCCATATTTAAGAAGTAATTATTTTTCTGTAATCCTTATCTGCAGAGAACTGTAAGGAAAATAAAAAGATTGCCTTACTGAACTAATTAATTATTAGGATCATCAAAAACAAAGGTGATAATTTCTTCATTTACTGATTAAAATCAATCCATGCACTCCTCTTTTCCACAATGATTTTTTTTTTTTTTTAAAAAAGTATGTAGTATGTGTCCATTTTCTAACCTGTTTAGTCCTGAACAATGTTGTGGGGGTCATCTGGAGCCTATCTCAGCTAGCATAGGACACAAGGCAGGAACAAACCTTGGACAGGGCACCAGTCCATCACAGGGTGAACACACACAAACACACACACACAACTGGGCCAATTTAGGATTGCCAGTTCACCTGTGGCAGGAAACCGGAAGACCTGCAGGAAACCTATGCAGACATGGGGAAAACATGCAAACTCCACTCAGGGAGGACCCGGGCCACAAACGTACAACAAAGTGTGATTTACAATTTCACAGTCATACAATGAGTGTTATTTAATTTTCTCTGATGAAGTGATAGCTTTTCTTATAGCCTTGTCTTATACTCAAATTTATTTCCAGTCTTCATTGTTTTATGAAGTGTCTTAGTATGGCATGGAAAACTTCAAGTGAAATTATGTCAATTACCTTGAATGAACACTAAAATAGACATTTCTTCATATAACCATGCAACCAATTCATTAAATTTTGATTCAGTAAATGAATGGTTTAACGAATGATTTTTAACAAGTGCTTACTTCTTGTAAAAGAATCGGTGCATCCATCCATTCATTCATCCAGTCATCTATCCAGCATTTGTGTATTTGATCATTCAAGGCAGAAATCACTTGAAATGAGACACTATTCCGGATGCTTTTATTAACATACAAGACAGTTTTATGTGGACAAACTGTGATATTTCAAACATATTTGCCAATGGTAAATTAGGTCTTGAATGTCTCTTGGGAGACAGTGAGTAAACTGAAACTATTATTACATCCACTAAGCATGACATTAATTGGATGTTATGTTGCAATAATGCATAGTTTTATTTATATGCATGTTGTTTTTTATTAACAATTACATTGTGTATTTGCTATATGACTGACAGAAATAATTAATACAACATTGTTTCTAAAAATAATGAAAGTTTAATATATCTAATTGACGCTGAATTTATCAACATAATTATAATTGTATTCATATATAAATACTTGCCTGTGAGTATGCACTTGCTTAGTCTAAAAATAAAAAAATAATAACATTTTTCACAATCATGTGTACTTCTGTCTACCAGCATGGCACTTAGCAAGCCTCTTAACATAACAGAGAAAATGCACTGCAGTGCACATCATAACCATTCACCTCAACACACACATATATTTTTTTAATTTTGTATAGTGTTCTTCACTGAATGCAGGTTCAGAGCGCTGTCACAAGTCCACAGGTAAAATACAACTATAAATTTTTAAATTTTACAAACTACCAATTACATAATGCATACACATAAAGATAGAGATTAGTTTAAACAGTAAAACAAAGCAGTTACTAACTGATTATCATTAGAGGATCCTAACAATACATGTATATTAATATATTGCTGTGGTCAGTTGAGAACAGAGGAGAGGAAAACAAACTCCAGCAACATTCCAAGAAAGAATACAACTCTAGGGGGCCACAAGTAAGATAAAACATAAAGCTGGACCTACTCACAGTTCTGGAGACCAAGGCCAACTGGCCACTGAAGCCCTCCTGTGCATTCCACAGCATACTTTTGTGTGGGGCAGAGTAATACGATGATGGCATCTTTTCATCTAAGACCTCTGTGGTGTCTTTCCCATGTATAGGTTAGCCTCTATTCTTTTAATTCACTAACATAACTAATTAAGGACTGTATTGGAGAAACATGTTTTCTAATAGTAGTTCCAAATGAAAGCATGTAAAGTGAAAACAGTGAAGGTCAAGCACTGAGTCCTGGTGAAGTACTGGTGGCATATGTCATTAACTGCTGGTATTTGCCATAACACACAATGAGCAAGGAAGTAATGAGCACGGTGTAGTAGCTGCGTATTTCCTTATCTCCTTCTAACAGTACTTTCTCTTACATTACATTATGTAGGCAAAACCTTCAGTGACAACATAAAACAGCAACCTGTGAGGGTCAAAATATATAATATAATATAATATAACATTTTTTATATTTCACTTCTGAATATAAAAATGGCATACTGTCAATACATTTCTGCACATACTGAAGTAAGTTTTATTAAAAAGTGAACTAAACCATATAAGAACAATGCCTGAGAACCTGGCATAATTTTCCAGTCAATGTAACAGAACAGAGTGGGCAATGGTGTTGAAACATGTGTCTAAATCTAATATAACTACCATAACATTTTCTTCATCAGAAAATATAAAAATATCACTTATGACAAGAGCTGGTGCTATTTCTTTATTATAACTGTTGTGAAAGCCGGACTGGAATTTCTCAAATAAATTATAATGTGCAAAGTGAAACTGAAGCTGTCTTGTGACTATTTTTTCAACCATTCTACAAAGGTAGAGTTAAGCATATCTGGAGTTAGCTAGGATTTGTTCAATAGCAGTCTGATAACTGACACTTTTAGTGTCTTAGGAACTGTGCCAGTCAATAATGATCTATTGATAACATCACAAATAGGTGTTGGCAGAACTAATTATGTTGAGACAAGGTTTAAGGGACAGGGAATAGATTTCATTTTATAAAAGAAAGTTATGATTTCTTATCCTGTTATCAAATTAAAAAATTCCAATGGGGTAAAGGAGAGACAGGGTTTAACATTGCAATAATTAGTTGGCAAGACGGTGAAATCTGTTACATTGTCAATTTTATCATTAAAGAAGTTAAAGTTAAAATCTGCACTGCTAATGTTGGTAGGTATTTTGCAAGGCATTTATGCCATGCATATCTAAAATCTTTGATTTTGAGTCTGATTCCTAGTTCAGTAACGTTTAGAAGTTATGGCCATTCTTATATTGGTTTTCTCCAGGTGCTAGCTACTCTTTCCTTTCATATCCTTTAGCTTAGCTGTTAATTCAAAATTGACCCAGTATGGTTGTGTTGGTTTCTGCCTCCTCAAAATAATGTAATGTAAAAACAAAGTTCATAAAATAGTGGGAGTGATGCAATGAAAACTTGATTAGGACAATGTATTAAATTGATACAATAAAAATATGTGAACTCTTAATTTTTCTCATGCATGACTATTAAAAAAATCTTTGCCTGAACTCCAATATTGAATTTGAATAAACATAATAAAAGAAAAGCAAACATTTCTGTATGCAAAAGCAAGCAAAATTTGTAATTAGAATATATGACAGCAATCAAACATTTCTCTCACATCTGTTGTGAGGAATTCTATGCCTATTAAAAAATGAATGCAGCTGCTTGAGATTTTTTGGCTGTTTTGTATGACCAGTCTGCGTCAGGTCCTGCCACAACATTTTTATTGGGCTAAGATCTGTAGCTTGACTCAGCCATTCAAACACACAAAATATGTTGCTTTTAATCCATTCTTTGTTATATATATCTTGAATTATTTTGGATCATTACTGTTCCATGGGATTTATTTTCAGTTCAACATCCATTCATGACAACTGGGGCTGACATTCCATTTCAGAATGTTTTGGTATAAGTCTAAATTCATATTTCCCTGAATGATGGTGACTCACATATTTTCATAATTAGAAAAGCCTTACAATACCACCACCATGCTTGACAGTCACATTAAGGATAATTTGGTAATAGGCAAGGATCGTGTCATTCAAAAAGTGGCATTTTTTGCTTTGTAGACCAAAAATATTAATTTGACATTCTTCATTATGGATGCTCTTTTGAAAGGTTAATTAAGCAGAATTTTTCAGTTTTGAGAGAACACCTTTTCTTGTTGTAATTCTCATTTAAACACATTTGTTATATGTCTTCAGAGGGTATGCTTCTGATATTCTTTTGAACGTTCCTATGTTTTTCTTTTGTTCTTTGGAATACCTATGTACAGCACTTGCATCTTCATTATATAACATGTAGTTTGAAGAATGTTTACTTTAAAGTATAATAATGAATTTTAGAATGGTTTGTTATAATTTTGTACGTTGACAACACTATTTCTAATGTAAATGACCTAAAGTCATCCTGAGTTCTATCTGTCGATCACGGCATTATATGTTCTACTAATCTATAGACCTCAATTGTATTTGTCTAATTTTCTTCACCTGTACATATTTGTGGGACTCTCAGACTTCTGGTGATTAATTCTTTATGATTGTTTAACTTGGAAAACAACTGTTTAGTACCCCATTCTACTTAGCACATTAACTAAGTTAATAAACTTTGTGGCTTACTTTTCCATATGAGCTCATTCTTATTTAATGATGTTCTTCTTGGTATGCTCTCTTAAGTATAATATTCTATTGAATAAATCAATTTGTGCTTTTTGCTAATTTCCCTCGATATGTTCCAGTTCCAATAGACCATCTAATGCAATAAACTGATCGAGGAAATGGATGAGTGGAATAATACTTACAAAAATGTCATTTACAATCATTACATGAATGTCTTTTAAGTAACCCAGCCAGAGGGAATGTACAAACCAGTGTGTTTCTTTGTGCCAGTCTCGAGGCTGGATAAATAGGGAGGGTTATGTCAGGAAGGGCATACAGTGTAAAATTTTTGCCAGATCAATATGTGGACAGACACAACAATATGGATTTCCATACTGGATCAGTCGAGTCCCAGGTTAACAACGATTGCCACCAGTACTGTTAGCCAACAAGGTGCTTGCAGAAATTGGGCTACTCCATGCAGTCAGACTTCTTTTTTTGGGCACACAAACCTTCCAGATCTAAATATTCCATTCCAACACTTTTATTAGCTGTCAAGAACTGTACAGAATTTATATCCAAGCAAACTGTTTTTTTAGAGACAAATACATCCTCTGAGGATTCTGCAAGAATACTCTGGGAAACTCTGAAAGCTTTCTTAAGAGGACAGATTATCTCATATCTTACCCACAAAAATAAATTGGAAACTAAGAAGGTATCAGAGCTAATCAGCTGAAATTTCCAGAACAGATCAAGAACATGCCAGGTGTCCAATTGAAGCATTTCATAGGAAAAGACAGGCTCTGCATTCAGAACTCAACCTCTTGACAACTAAAGAAACAGAACAACTCATTTTTAAATCAAGACATCATTCCGGTGAACACAGAGAGAAGGGCAATAAGATGTTAGCTCATCAAATCCACAAGCAGGAAGCTCGCAATGCAATCCCAGAAATTACTAACACAAACGGAGACAAAATCATTGATCATAAAAAATAATGCACATATTTAGAGACTACTATACATCCTTATATTTTACTAAGCTTAAAGAAGACAATACACAACCTAATGCATTTCTGGCTGCATTACGTAT
The DNA here is from genome assembly GCF_016835505.1 of Polypterus senegalus. NCBI lineage: Eukaryota > Metazoa > Chordata > Cladistia > Polypteriformes > Polypteridae > Polypterus > Polypterus senegalus. Next base: position 232,685,955 of record NC_053155.1, read on the forward strand.
ACCACAAATAGTGCAGAGGAATTGGATAAACCTCTGGCACTATCAGAATTACTAGATTCTATAAACTCATACAAAATCCTCACTTAAGCTAGCTCCCCTTTTATTAGCAACATTTACAGAATTTAGAGACAATAAAGTTCTACCTCAAACTGTTCGTCAAGCTCTAATTACTGTCTTTCCTAAGCAAAATAAGGACTTATTACAGTGTGCATCATACAAACTGATCTCACATTTGAATAACGATGTAAAGATACTTTCCAAAGTCCTAGACAGAAGGATCGAGAAAGTGCTTCCTTTTGGTAATATCATAAGACCAAACTGGATTTATTATAGGCAGACACTTAGCTTCCAATCTTCGACGCCTGTTTAATGTGATATATTCACCCAAAAAGTCAAAAACCCCGGAGATATTATCATCTGTGGGTGCAGATAAAGCATTTGGGTTTGGCCTGAACATCTGTGCAAGAATCAAACTACTGTATACCTGTCCAGAAGCATCAGTTTGTATTAACATTAATTCAGACTACTTCAAACTAGAATGGGGTACTAGACAAGGATGTCACTTGTCACCACTGCTGTTTGCAATCACCATTGAGCCACTTCCTGCTCACTGTCAAAATGCTTATGAGAAAAGGAGGATTATCAGAGAAGGACTTGAACAGAAAATTTAACTATATGCAGATGATATGGTACTGTGTATATCTGATCCACAAAATACTGTGCCTGCAGTCCTAACAGCACTTAGAGCAAAAGTGTGCTCTTTCCAGTGGATTCTCAAGCACACAAAATTAGTCTGGACACCTTCCCTTGTATCATCGCAGATCAGTTTAAATACCTAGGGGTAAACATTACAAGTAAACATAAAGTTCTTTATCAGCAAAATTTTGCTGTTTGCATGGATAAAAATAAGCAAGACTTGTATAGATGGTTTACCCTTAATCTCACTTTAGCTGGAAGAATTAACACTGTTAAGATGAATATCCTTCCTAAGCTTCTTTTTCTATTTCAAAACATTCCAATATATATCAATAAATCATGTACCATAACCTCATTTATTTGGATACATCCACATATCCAAAAGGCGACCCAACAAAGGCCTAAGGAAAAAGGTGTCATAGCTCTACCTAACTTTCAATTTTATTACTGGACGGCGAATATACAAACTATCAAAACCTGGACACGGACACAAATAGATGAACGTACACAGGCTTGGTCCGCATTAGAAATAAAATCCTGCAGTACTTCTTTATATTCCTTGCTTTGTACCCCAATAAGTACAAGTCATCGCCGATATACTAACAACCAAATTGTGCTTCACTCACTCAGAATATGGAACCAATGTAGGAAGTATTTTAAGATAGACAAGCTTTTATCTATGGCACCTCTACATGAGAATCACATTTTTCCACCTCTCAAACGTATGCAGTTTTTTAATATCTGGAAAACATCTGGGATTAAATCACTTAGAGATCTGTACATAGACAACATCTTCACATCTTACGAAAAACTATACTCCAAATTTAACTTTCCAGCAACATATTTCTTTCACTACCTTCAAATTAGAAACTTTGTTAAACATAACCTCCCCAATTTTCCTCACCTCCCACCTACCTCTATACCAGAAGAAATATTGATCAGTCTTGACAACTCAAAAAGCAGTTCTGTAATATATAAAAACATTTTAAAGTTCCTCCCTGTCAAAGACCCCAGAGTACAGTGGGGAAATGATCTCTCAGTCAACATCTCAGAAAAGAAATGGAAGGTAACAATACATAGAATGCACAAAGCATACAATTATTCAACTTAAAATTGTATATTTAGCACATCTCTCTTGTTTATAATTATCCAAAATGTTTTCTGGGCAAGATCCAGCCTGCGAATGTTGCAATCAAGTTCCAGCTTCACTTCATATGTTTTGGGCCAAATTAACATTATTTTGGACAAAAAATTTTAAATGCCTCTCAGACAGCCTTGGTGTCACAGTCCCTCCTAATCCACTGACAGCTGTGTTTGGTGTACTCACAGATAGGCTTAAAGTGGAGAAGGACAAACAAACTGTGATTGCCTTCACTACACTATTGGCACGTAGACTTATCTTGCTCAACTGAAAGAATCCTAACTCACCTCTTTTAAGTCAGTGGGTAACTGATGTTATATATCATTTGAAATTGGAGGATCTGTACAAAACTTTTTCAAAAACTGGCCTAGCTCTGTTTCTCATGGGTGGGGGTAGATTTGTTTTGCACCAGTTTTGTTTAACTTGACTTGCATGTATGGAATTTTTTTGGTTATTAATAAAATTAAATATAATAAAAAAAACAATTTTCATCACTGCGGTGGGCTGGCACCCTGCCCGGGATTTGTTCCTGCCTTGCACCCTGTGTTGGCTGGGATTGGCTCCAGCAGACCCCCATGACCCTGTGTTAGGATATAGCAGGTTGGAAAATGACTGACTGACTGACAATTTTCATCAATTTATCATCAATCAGATCACTCACTCAAAATTTGGAACCAACATAAGAATCACATTAAAGCAGTAATGCTTTTGTTTACACCTCCATTGCTGGATAATTTTATATTCCACTCCTCATTAGGTATATCAGAAATCTATAAACTGACAACATGTTCATACCCTTTGATCAACTGTCTTAAATATGGAATTCATAACGTTTGTTAAAATGGAATCCACCTAACTTCCCTTATGCTTCATTGCTATTAATGATTTAATGAGCAGAATATTAGTAATATTTCTAGACTTTGTCAAATAATATCACAGTATATGATGCTAGATGATCTTAGGCCATGCTAGGAATTGGATCTATCTATTAGTATTTCAAGCCAGATGTGTAATTTTGCTTTTCATATTATGTCTTCATCAATTTAAGCAAAACACACAGCAATTTATTTTTACATTATACAATGTACACATTAAAGTCATTCAAACTATATATTTTATGCTACATTGTTAGTATGTTACCTAATTTTATTTAACTTGAAGATTTTTTTTTTTCTGTCTGAAACAGTGCAGTTTTAAAATGTATTAATGTTATTTTAATATAAGTCTGCCTAACCTTGCCTGTGTTTCTGATTGAATTCTGGTGTTTGATATAATATAAGAAGGTATCAAATATTGGCCTTTTTTGTTATTAAATAACTCTTTGATAAAAGTGGAGTTTCAAGTGTTGATTATGATCAATGCATCTCTCTTTGATAGTTTGCATTTATTATATATATTTATATATAGTATGTGGGTCATTGCTCCTATATAACAGTGTGTTTTTGACTGATTTACTTTTACATTAAATACAGAAAATAAAAAAAAAAAAGGTTGGGTCATTACCAATAGTCAGACATAACCAATGGTACTCATTATTGTTCTGGAGTCTAAATTTTCCGAACATACATTGCACAGTTTTCACATGAAATGTTTTGTTGTGGAAATAAGGGAATTGTAGAATATTCTTAAGATGTGCGACGTTAGCAAGATTTAAATATGCCTTTGTCCAAGAAATAATACTTTAGTGTATCACATGTTTCATAAGCAAAATGTACATTGATAAAGTTGAATGATAAATATTGAATATTGTCTGTCTTTGTTAAATTCACTGTTAGACTTTTAACTCTCAGATAATATAAACTGAAGACTCGAGAGAGGTGTGTTTCAGCTTTGGTTTAATCATTAGCCATTTCATATGTTTAATTATAATCTTTATAAATTATACATTGTGAAACATCTGGTTTCTTGTTAGAGCTTTCTGTACAGCAGTATATTAATTGTTGTTAATTATTTAAATTCTCTTACATATTAAGATCCCCCCACTTTTAATTGATCCAATTAGAAATAAGCACTCAGAGCTGCAAGTAACAAGGTAGTTTACTGAGGAGCAGTTATTGCACCGTAAACTTTTTATTATTAAGCATTTTTACAAATACTTTACAGTTGCACCCCAGTGCAATACCTGAAAAAGAAACTTGAGATGAACTAAACTATTTCCATAGAAAATATGATTCTGAAAAAGACAGCAAGTTTACAACCTGAAAGTAGCTTATAAAATAAATGCAAGAATTGTACATAAAATAAAAAACAGATTAACACAAAAAATTTGCCATAGTGATCATACTGTGCCAAAGTTGAGAAATACTGCTGTAAATTACTTGTCTTCATTGCTTCCTTGAAGATGAAATTCTCATTATTTGTTAGCATTTAATAAACAATTAATGGCCATATTTTTTTTATGTTTTCCTTTATTGCTTGTTAGTTTTGTCCCGTCTCCAGACTCTACACTGAAAAGTGAACACTTTTGATTAACGAAAAAAATTGACATTCTCTTCTTAATTGCATTTAACTTAAACTACTAGTTTCACTATAAATTCAATTTTTCTGTACTTGAACTAATCCACACCCCTTCCTTTTGTTCAGTGTAAATGGCATCTCAGTCAGTGGAACTACATCCCACATGAGCGAGCTCCTAGACTGCTTGATAGAGCTGAGAGTTTAGAGAGGCTGTTGAGACTTAAAGAGGCAGATGTGCCTATTTTATGTTGGGCTACTGTGTGCTCATTTTTGTTCACTTTTCTGGACAGTCGCAGTAAACAGGGCTTACCCAGTTGGCACCCTAACTTTTTTTTGCTTCTAACCTTTGTATTGTCTTCCTCAATACTTGATGCAAAAAAATAAAACTGAGTATTAAAATCACAATGTCGGGTTTATTTAATAGTTTATAGAGTTATTATAGAAGAGCAATGGTTTACTTTGTTATGCACTTTATTATAGTTCTAAATACAACTGATTTAATTGAAAAGGGACCATTTAGAATTGCTTAATACCTAATATGTATGTATTTGTGGTGTGGAGAAAAATCGGAAATCAAGATTAGTTGGGGGTGGCACGGTGTTGCAGTGGGTAACGCTGCTGCCTCGCAGTTAGGAGACCTGGGTTCTCTTCCCAGGTCCTCCCAGTGTGAAGATTGCATGTTCTCCCCATATCTGGATGGGTTTCCTCTGGGTGCTCCAGTTTCCTCCCACAGTCCTAAGACATGCAGGTTAGGTGCATTGGCAATTCTAAATTGTCCCGGGTGTGTGTGCCCTGTGGTGGGCTTGTGCCAATCCCAGGGTTTGTTTCCTGCCTTGCGCCGTGTGTTGGCTGGGATTGGCTCCAACAGACCCCCGTGACTCTGTAGTTAGGATATATCATGATGGATGGATGGATGGATTAGTCTGAAATCCACTTAAAATAAGTTGGGATTCACAGAAATCAGACTAATTATTCTTGAATTTAGCCAAACCTGCATTTCTGGAACAGATTTAATGAGAATTACATGATCCATGAGGCCAAAGATGCAGATAATTCACTAATCCTCCTTTTCAGAAGGGGTTCAGGATTTGCCTGTTCAGAAAGATGACAAAATTCAGCTCAGTTACTGGAGCCTACTAGTTACTAGTAGGTTTAACGTGAAAGATTAACAATTCGACGCTGCAATAATTAAGGAGTAATTATAACAGTATACTTCTGCACTGTATTGTAATTAATTTGGCTGATGGATTTTAAGAATTAATTGCAAGTATGTGTGTCAAATACTTAAAATACTTTATTCTTAAAATATATGAGATGCCATGCACAGAATTACTTTAAAAATACTGAGACCAAACATCCAGGGTTTCAGGAAGGAAGAATAATGCTTGACATCTCTTTCTATAATGACTTGAACAACTCTGTGTATGTTGAACACTTACTACATTGGGTCTTAGACTTTTTTGCTGTCATTGATATTGGAAAAACAGAATAGAATGCTTATTTGAGGACATATAACTTTTCAAGTACACTACTGTTGCCATGGGTACATTTGCACAGGGCAACAATTTACCACAAAATGTTTACACAAATTTCACTTACTCTTTTACACATTCATTCTTTCAGTGATGTTTCTCCACACCATCTCCATTTCTTTGGCATCTACTGCTGCTGTATTACAACTCCTTTGTCGGCTTTGGTGATAATCTTCATACACTGCCACCAGCACCTCTGGTGCTCTGATGGCATGAAGGCAGTTCCCGCTGTTTCTTAGACTTCTGTTTCTTTGTTGACTGGCTGTTTAGTGCTCCACTCATAAGGTTTGTAAATTTTGCCACAAATGCAAGTTAATCCACATCAATGTAACTAGGATTGCAAGAGTCAATTGAAATCAGCTAACCTACTGGTGTGAAATCTCACTATAGCAAGCCAGAATTCACTCTGAGATCCACGATTACCTAATCTCTCTTTTTGTAACAGACCACTAGTGTACAAGGAAGGAAACAAAGACACAGGGAAATGTGTAAACTCCATACAGGCAGCAATTGTGCTGTAATCCTAGAATAGCAGATCTTTGAGGCAGTATTATCAAACACTTCATCACCAATAAAATATTAATATTGATTAAATTAATAAACTGGTAGCAGGAATCATAGAGGATTGGTGTTCGTGTTTTTCTTCCTTCTTACTCTAAATTAAAGAATCAAATCTAAATAATCTTAAACAAGAACTTCTACTGCTATAAATGAATATATAGTATATAGTATATTGTATTAACATGGTGGAGCAGTGATCAGCTCTGCTTCCCCATGGATCACTATTTATATGAGTTTGTGTATCCTACCTGTGCCAGTGTGGAGTTTTCTCCTGTCTGTTTTGGTTTTCTTCCTTTATTCTTAAGATGTGTGTATTATGTTACTTTGAGGCTCCTAATTTGCCTATTGTGCATGAATGGGCATTGCGGTTGGCTGTTACTTTGCTGCTATTGCTGCTGAAATCGGCTCTGGTGCCCTTGACCCTGAAGGCTGCATCAATCAGTACCTGTCACACAATGGTGGTAGCTGATTGTTAGGTGGGCTGTCAGGTGTGTTAGCTGATTGAATTTGTTTTCATGCTGTTTTATGCATTTATGTAATAACTGCAAAGCACTCCATGAACAGAATTGAAAAAGGCAGGAAATAAGTCAAAACTTTTAACAAGAAATGCACTAGACCAGATTAGATGCTTTTGTAAGCAAGTAATTTCTAGTATGAGCAAAGACAGAGAAAGGAGGAAAACAGCATGTTAAAGGAAGCTCCAAGTATATTAGTATCCTGTTTTTCAACTAAGCTAAGAACAATGAGTTAGCAACTGTCTCTTGTTCCATATGTTAAACTTTTTTAGCTTCATTTAATTCCTAAATAAAGTCTTTATTTCCATAGCTTGAGTTATTCTCATGAATTTTAAATTTTCTATTTATTTCTTCATCGATCCATCCATCCATCCTCTTCCACTTATCCGAGATCGGGTCGCGGGGGCAGCAGCTTGAGCAGAGATGCCCAGACATCCCTCTCCCTGGCCACTTCTTCTAGCTCTTCTGAGGGAATCCTGAGGCGTTCCCAGGCCAGCCGGGAGACATTGTCCCTCCATCGTGTCCTGGGTCTTCCTCGGGGCCTCCTCCCAGTTAGACGTGCCCGGAACACCTCACCAGGGGGGCATCCAGGAGGCATTCTGATCAGATACCCGAGCCACCTCATCTGACTCCTCTTGATGCGGAGAAGCAGCATTTCTAATAAGCAAAATCTATAAATATAAATAAAAAGCCATGGTGATTTTTAAATATTTTAACACTTTCTGTCTCATGCCTACTTATGCAGGGATAGGTTCCACATCTTCACAGAACACTAAAATTAGAGTAGGAAGTCTCAGTAACGTGTGATAGATGACTCAATGTGATATATGCTGCTACAAGGGCAGAAAGGTAGTGTAGTGGTTAGCACTATGGTTTCATGGATCCAGCCTCCTGAATAGGAGTACCACACATGGTCTTTGTCCATGTTGAGCTTCTAGTGCTGCTGGATTTGACTCCAGCTTGTCACAACCCTGAATTTGATTAAGCAGGTCTAAGAATGTTATGCTTTGTTACATTCTGTTAATATTATTACCAATCAAAGACTGAGCTTGCAAAAAGTGTACATTAATTGTTAAGGAATTTTGTAGCTGGACTATATAAAAACTTATCACAGATTAGCACTAGATACAAATATTTAATCTGTAGGACCAGTGTAAGTATGGATATATCTAATCTCAGGGAGCCAAGCGAGAAAACAAGTCTAGGGACAACCTGTTAAAAAGTGTTAAGTGAATAGCAGTGAAATCCTCTGCTGCAAAGGGGTACATCCACAAGTCTTCTTCCAAAAAAAACAACTCTTCAACAATTTCCCCAACTGATGCCGGAGTTTGAGGGGTAGAGCAAAAGATACTGAACTAAATATTCTACACTGAGAGCAAATATAAAATCTAAAATTGCTCTTCTCCATTCAGGAGCTCAGTAGCAACTGTGGAGACAGACAGACACACATAGTCCACTAGACAGCGTTTGGACTCCACGCGTTTGACAAATACCTCTGTCTGCTATCTTTCTGTCATTTTAACTATTGCGTCACTATATATCATAACAATAGCAAAGAAAGTTTAGATAACTATTGTGGTCTATGGATATACAACATGTTAAAACACTATGGCTATTTTGTTTTGGCATGTTTGCGTTTCCAGTTAGACAGTAATGTTAAATTTCTTTAGTTACTCGTTTAGACATGCAGTCAGAAGGTGGATATTGTGCAGCCTCATCTATGTATCTATTGGTGTTGTTAGGAAAATGTATTGATTTGGGGGTTTTGAGTATAGAAATCTGCATCTCCTGTGGCTTTTAGTTATCAACTCTCTTAATGGCAATACTTTGGACAGATTGTGACACACCGCTGATTTCAGATGTAGATTTTATAGTTAATATTTTCGTAAATACAGCTGCCAATTCTTGCAAGCTTACATTGACCCCTGAGGAAAAGAGAGCATACACAGCACCTGCCACAACATAATGTTCACGTTTACCAAGGTTTTCCATTACATTGAGTTATGTTTATTTTCAGAAGAGGTTATGTTTATTTTTGAAACATGTGACACACATTTACAGTGCGACTACATACGGTTCTTCGTATACAGAAGCTTGCTGTCTGTTGGACCAGGGGAACGAGAGCCTCTCTTATCTTTGCAGTTCAAAATCACTGCCCCTACTTTGAGGGCCACCATCATGAGGTTTTGGACTGGTTTATAAATGTGACACTCAGTCAGCTGTCTAATTGTTCCTAACCAGTTTTAAATAAAATGCACTAGTGGTTGTCTCCAGGCGTATTTATTATACATCTGGCTTCAGCGAGACTAGGATATACACATTACAGAATAAGTGCTGTTGCCTTGCTCTCCTTCTGGAGCTGTCAAAGTACATGCAACATACATTGCTTTTCTGGCTTCTGGAAAAGCAGTTCTTATTTTAAGACGACAAGAACAACATTAAACCTTCAGCTGAAAAGGAGCTACCAGTTAAAATTGCATCCTACTATATGTTTAATTCATTGTAGCAAGTAAATGTATACTTTGATGACTGATAATGAATTCCTGTATTGTTTTCTAAAAAAAAAAAAAACCCAAACATTTCAATGGATTATTTTATTTTAATTTAATGTTTATATTTAGGGTACATATAGTAAACATAGGGTGGCACGGTGGTGCAGTGGTAGTGCTGCTGCCTCGCAGTTAGGAGACCTGGGTTCGCTTCCCGGGTCCTCCCTGCGTGGAGTTTGCATGTTCTCCCGTGTCTGTGTGGGTTTCCTCCGGGCGCTCCGGTTTCCTCCCACAATCCAAAGACATGCAGGTTAAGTGGATTGGCGATTCTAAATTGGCCCTAGTGTGTGCTTGGTGTGTGGGTGTATTTGTGTGTGTCCTGCAGTGGGTTGGCACCCTGCCCAGGGTTGGTTCCTGTCTTGTGCCCTGGGATTGGCTCCAGCAGACCCCTGTGACCCTGTGTTCGGATTCAGCGGGTTAGAAAATGGATGGGTGGATGGATAGTAAACATATGAGAAAGTAGCTCAAGTTTTCATGCAATGTACCTTTGGCATCCATACCTTTTTATCTTACTGTGACGTTCTCAAACCAGCGTTAACTCTGTAGATGTGAAAATACTATTAGTTCCATATTTTCTTAAAAGTAATGTGCTGATGCTCACCAAGGCATCTTCTGAGATTGCTTTACACATGTCTTTAACTCCGTGCCTTGGCTTTCTGAATGTTGCAGAATTAATGCCATATACATTAACTTTCATAGCATCCCCTGAATGTTTATTTGAAATGACTCCACATGAAAAAAGAAACCGAAAGAATGTGAGGCTATATCATCATAATGGTATACTAACTATGGGTACAAATTATTGTGTAAATATGCATGACTTGTTTAATTACTGGACCTTTGCTACTGTTTGCCTTTGTAATACAACTAATTTTATCAAGCATCACCACCTTTTTGCACAATCCATAAGAAGTTGAAATAATTATGTAAGAAACAAAAAGAATACTGTGTTTTGAACACATCCATTAAAACATCATTTTCTGCCCAAGGTCACATAACTGCCTGCTTTCTCTGACCTCCTATCCTTTTTAGGCATTAATGGATTGTTTTGATGTTTTCATCTTTTTCCACAATGCACAAAAATAACACAAGAATGCATTCTCACAGTGGAAATCTAAAAATGGAGCTATCAGGCTGAATCCCTTTAAGGTACCAATGTGCTAACTTAAGCATTTTAGAGTGATTTCTTGAAAACAAGGCTAAAATAATAATGCTTTTAGGGGCTGTTTTGTGCTTCTCTGGGCATCATTGAAAGACACTTAAGCTATCTTGCAAAATTATAGCCTCTTTTATACACACACACACACACACACACACATTTACATGGAATATAAGATAATAAAAGAGTACAATGCTTGATTTAGTATGCTGTTGGTATAAATCTCTGTAGGAAAATGGATCACAATTTGGGCAGGTGACTATTAACAGAAATTTTAACAGAGTGAAAAATTAGGTTAATTTGTTAGAGTGATGATATACCAATAACTGTTATTTGAATCTAAACCAAAATAAATAATGATGGCTGCATTACTCTAAATGATAGTACATGATTAAAACTGGAAAAGCATTAGTATTTACATTCTCTATTTTATATCCCTGCAATTATTTTAACAATTAATTACATGATAGACAATATAATTATGCTGGGTTAAAAGTAAACTCCAAAGTTGTTACTGTGCCACGTTAATAAAGATTCAGATATTGTGGGTAAGCCTTTTGCTCATCTTTTACAGATTTACAAAATGCTGAGCTAGCACATTTGTCAACCATCATATTTTGTAATGGCAATGTTGGTTATAAATGTCCTAAAAGCATGACTCCAAGTTACTTAGCATCATATTTTATTAAAGCAATTCAGTTTCTCTCTCTACTTTACTATTTGAAAATCTCTACTAATTAAGTCAGCAGAAAAAAAGGGCTTAAAAACAAAGAAAAAATCAGTGAATTAAATTCTAATGTTTAATGCAAAGCGTCTTAAAGATTTTTGGGAAATGAATTTTGTGATGGCAAAGATTGATAAACTGGGACAACACTAAATGGTACAATACTGCCGTGCATTAGTAATTTATGGTGAAACACTTATCACTAGAAGTTACTAACAGCTGCCTTTTGCTTAAATTTGAAAAAATATATTAAATGTGATTTAAATTTTAATAAAGTTTATATAGTTAGTGGCCTGAATTTATTTATCTTTCTTTCTTTCTTTCTTTCTTTCTTTCTTTCTTTCTTTCTTTCTTTCTTTTTCTTTCTTTCTATAAATAGAAGTATTCAACAAATCTGATTTGATTTTATAAAACTGTTCTGTTTTACAAAAGGAATGAAGTAACTCTAGGGTGCCTTTCTTTGCAATTAACCAGCAGATGTCATTTAACATTTACTTAATTTTTCGTCCAGACTCCTGTAATTGCTGTCAGCCAAACAGCTGGATTCTTTAAATTGAGACTTGGATGAGTGGATTATATTAAAAGTTGCATTTCACACTTCAGTCAGATTTGTAGTGCCTGGTAAATACTGATAAATGCACTGCAAGAATACTGAATAGAACTGATAGCTAAAACTGTCTACAATATCATCAAGGCATAACTTCATCAGAAAATAAAACTAAATCTTCAAAAGAACTAAGATTACATTTTTCAAAGATTGTAAGAAATAAAATTAAATAAATAAGCAGAGGGCAAACTTAATGTTTTATTACATTCCGGTATGTCCTGCATTCTTGAGATTTCACAATTCTATATAGGTAAGTTAGATAGAGAGATTATACTTTATTTGTCCCTAAGGGGAAGTTCAAATAGAATCTTGAAAAAGCTTTATATTCTAACTGATTTGGCAATTAAATGGACTTTTTTTCTTATCCTTATTATTTTTGATTGTCACTGTATAATTTATGAAATTAATATGCTACGATTCTTATTAAAAATACTCATAAACGATTCATCATGAACGTCTATTAGAAACTGATGTATGGTTTTGAAATACTTTAAAGAGTATCTGAAGATTACTGACTACAACAAAATCAAGAAATTAACTTTCATTGTATTTAATGTTATTGTACAAAAATTGTTTAGAAAAAATAGAAGAATGATTATTCAAAGTTTCAAAAATAATAATTACAAATACAAAAGTCACATTTTGAGCCTTTAATAGCCAAAACCTTGTGTGTTTCCATGTCCTCAAAACCAAAATCATGAGATGAATGTTTATGTATCATACATTGGCGATAGGTAGGAACCACCATTGCAAGCAGCAGGAAGCAAGAAGGAGATGACAACCTAATGAAAGAGCATGTTATGGAGCCATGACAGCAAGTTAAAAGGTTTGCCTCCAGAGGGAGGTAGAATATATGTTTCTAGGCACTGCCACAGAAGTGATTACCCCAGGGACTCTGAAAAAAGAACAGTACAAAAATGGGATTCTGATAGATGGCATCATTCCCTCCTGCAGTACATTACTAGGAGTTTATTGACCCTTTAAAGATGAACTGGGGCTCTGGGATGTCTGAGTTTTACACCATGTTCTTGACCCTAGAAATGATCTTACAGATTGCACCAGAAGTAATCGCTTCTACTCAAAATAAAGTCAAATGCATTTCCTAAAGTATACTTCCAGACTTTGTTGCATTTTGTAATGTTAAAAACACAATTGGCGAGGTGGAGGAAATTGTTCTCACTTTTGGAGAGGAGATTTGAAAATGGCTGTTGGATAGAGCACCCTGTATATGAGCATGGCTAGCTTGAAACATTGATTTTTTTAACTGATATTTTGAAACTAATACAAAGGTATTCTCTTCACTTTAAGTTGAGTTTGTTGCTAAAGTTATATACCTTGGACTTATCATTTTTAATTTGCAAAGTGTTAGGTTGTGGGTATCAACCATTTAAAAAGAGATTGATTCTATTACAATATCTGCATTCAGTAATGAAGCTCACAACAATGGAAGCAAATAGAAGTGCTTGTTTATTGTGTCACAAAACAGATCTAACAAGGTAACTAACACATATATCTATGTGCTACAGCCTAATAGATTATATTATGACTCATAGACAGAGCATTTAAAAATGAAACCTATCATATAGAATACATTAAATTGAGTCAGATCAGAATATATTTAGGAAGTTTAATCCAACATGACTAACTGAATTCACTAATGAGTGACAATAAAGTTCATCTGAACCTTGACTTGATCTTGGAATATGAAATGGCAAAGAACAGGTCAAAAACATATGACCCTTAGATAAAGGCAAATAAAGATAAGGAAAGATTTCCACATATTTAACTGTGCATAACTCTTCTCCCCAGGGATGTGTTCTTTCACCTCTTTTATATGTTGTACATTCTCTATACTGATTGTTGTCACAGTAAATTTATAAGTAGGTTCACCTTAAAATTTAAGAATGACTCAGTGATTATAAGCCTAGTTAATGACAATGATGATAGTGATAGTCTTGTTGCGGATGATTTTGTTAATTAGTGCGATAAGTCTTTATTACAACTAAGCATTACAAAAACTAAGAAACTAATAATTGAGTTAAGGAGAAACACAATTTTCCCACAAGAAACACAGTCATTATTGATAATAGTTATGAATATCATAGAATCAAAACTGACTTTTAATGAAAATACAGCCGCAGTTTGCAAAAACGGTCAACAGCAACTCCACTGTCAAAGGAATAGAAATCCTACTATTTTATCCATCTTTGACAAATCTTGTACTGAATTTGTCTTTACTTATGTTCTGTTGGCCTAGTTTGGAAAACTTAATGTGAGCAACAAAAATACTTGTTCAATAAGCAAGTGTTACAGAAAGCAGAGTGTATTCTCTCAGACAGAACTCACCCACTCCATTCAAAGTTCCAGTTACTGTTATCAGGTCACAGAGTCCCAAAGGTAAAAAGCAACTGGTTCAAATAATCCTTCATTCTAACTGCTATTCATCTTCTAAATATCCATCCATCCATCCATTTTCTAACCCGCTGAATCCGAATACAGGGTCACGGGGGTCTGCTGGAGCCAATCCCAGCCAACACAGGGCACAAGGCAGGAACCAATCCTGGGCAGGGTGCCAACCCACCACAGGACACACACAAACACACCCACACACTATGGCCAATTTAGAATCGCCAATCCACCTAACCTGCATGTCTTTGGATTGTGGGAGGAAACCGAGCGCCGGAGGAAACCCACGCAGACACGGGGAGAACATGCAAACTCCACGCAGGGAGGACCCGGGAAGCGAACCTAGGTCTCCTAACTGCGAGGCAGCAGCGCTACCACTGCGCCACCGTGCCGCCCATCTTCTAAATATGTTTAACTTTAAATTTTTTAAACTTCCATAGACTTAAATCATGACTGTTAACATTTGCATTGATCATTAGACAAGTCTTGATGCTGGTTTAATTTTTATGAGTAACATGTGGGATGCAATGAAATACCATCCATATTATGTTCACTGTTATATCTGTGTATATTTGTACATGTACAAATTATATTTGAAGTTGTGTTTTTTGTTGATGTGTTTTTAATGATACTGTATGTCGTGGTCTCTCTGTAAAACCTGCTGACTAACCAAAGTTCCTCCTTGGGACAATGAAAATAAACAAAAACATAAACATTACTGGCAGTTGTCTAAATATATACAAAGATATGGTATTGTAGCATAAGCTTTTATAGTTTAGTAACTCTTGCTAAAGGAAGTTTAAGGTTGACATGTTTTACTGAACACGGTCTCTTTTACCTCTTTTCCCAATGACTTTGGGCTGCATTTGTATTCTGAAAGAAAATCATCTGACACAAAGTGTTTCATTCAGCATTAGTTAGTTCTTTCTGTTAACAAGAATGGTTTAAGCTTCTGTGCAAAAGTGTATAAGCGCAACAGTTGTCATCCATCTAAAGTTGTCGCATTCTTCTTGTACCTGTGTGGGTTTCATTCTACAGAGAGAATGAGGTTACGTTAACTGGTGATTCCTAACTGGTCCCAGAGTGAGTGTGGGTGTTTGCATGAATAGGCTGTTAGGTGTACACACCCACAGTCCAGGGCTGTTTCCTGCCTTGTACCCAGTGCTGCCAATAGAGGCTACTTGAATGTTTAGTCCTTCAGATACCTATTTTGGGGTCTCTAAGTGATAGAAGACAAAATAACACATTTTTCATGGAGTATGTGCCCTTACAAAATACGAAATACGATAAATTACAGGTGGACCTTTGAAGAAAAACAGGTAAGGTTCATTTTGTACCTTGTAATGGGGAATATTAAAAACTTATAAATGAAAGCAATAAAAAAGAGGAGGTGATCATCACCCCAGGTTTGATTGAGATAGTTGAATTCTAATGAATGTAAGAACATAAAGAGAATTGACAAACAAAAGGAAGCCAATCAGTCCATCAAGCTCGTTAGGTTAGCTTATAGCTAAGTTGTCCCACTATAACATCCAGATACTTTTAAAATGTTGTTAATATTTTTGATTCTACTACATTCAGGTACTTTAGATTCTCATGTCTCTTTATATGAAAAAGCGCTTCCTGGCTCCAGTCTTAAATACACTTCTTCTTAATTACCACTGATATCCTTTAGTACGCAAGTCACTATTTAATCAACAAGAATTCTGTTCGATCAGTTTTATTGATACCTTTGAGAAATAAAAAGATTTTAATTAGAAACTCACACATATTTCCGAGTTCAAGATTAAAGAGGATTAATTCCCTGAGTCAGTCAGAATACAACATGTTTTCAGTCCTGAAATGCATTGCTCTCTACACATCTTCAGATACTGCTATGCCTTTTTTGTAGCATCGTGTCCCTTGATTTTTATTCAGCAGTTTTTACAACATAATCTAACATTAATTTGCTTTTTTGATTGTTTATGCGTATTGCCTAGACCATGTGAATGTTGTGTCAGTGTAAACCCCTAAATCTTTTTCAGTGGCCTCCCATTTTTTATTTAAACTGAGCGTTCCTTGTGCCTGTTTATGATATTTGAACTATTTTATATTAAACTACATTTTCCAAGTGTGCAGCCATATTTTCCAAGTTGTTTTGAAATACTTTTGCTGCCTCCTTAATATCTCCTAAACCTCCAATTTTAGTATCATCTGTCATAATGTTAATAACAATACTGAAATATATGTCATTAATATAAATTTGAAAAAGTAACTGTCTAAGGACAGATCACTGTGGGACTCCACTAATGACCTCACCCCAGGCGAGCATCATCTCAGCTTTATTGTTTTTCTCCTGCCAATGACCCAACTAGACTTAGGAAGAGGACTCCAGAGAATGGGACCCACAGATCTGAATAATCATTACCAAGAGTTGCATAACTCGGTTTTGAAAGTGACAGAAGGCCAGCATCAGAAGATCTTAACTGTCTAACAGGTTTATGAGTTGCGATTATTATAGGCAAGTATTAAAGAGTGCTGGAACTAGACAACATGTATACAGAAGATGAATGGAACCAATAACTTAAGAAACTGTGTATATGGTGACATTATTTACAATTTTTTCTTAATATTCCTTTTAATATGTCCTGGCTGCTTTTTCTATTTTAACTCTTTTGCATTGTAGGAACTTGCTTTTTAAACACAGCATACTAATTAAATATTTTTCATGAGAGCAAGCTCCTTTATATTTTTCTTTTCAAATATTTTACAAACTTTCCACACTCAAAATCAAATCATGGAAACAGTTTTCCTATTCATGTGTGAATTATGTAGTTTAGATTTCAGATTTAGAGTAATGAACATCTTAAGCAAGTTCATCAAATGTTCAGATGAGTTTAGCATTTACACATTTTGTAAAAAAATGATTATTTTTGCTTTAAAAAAACATAAAATAAGTCTTCTTGCTATCAGTAATTATTGCTTGGTTGAAGGTTTATAAATTAAACATTCACTTGACAGGGAGAGAGACATGTGATGCTCTGTGAGCTCAGCGTATGACAGATGGGAATAGAAAACAAAGAATGTCTTAATTATCTTAGATTGCAATTAAAAACTGAAAACATGCATCACATTCTAATCATTTTACAGCTTTAGAAAGAAATGAAACACAGATGCATCAAATATCTTTTATTCTGTTTCTGCTTTGATGAAATAGTAAAGTGTGAGATAACTTGTAAGATTCTGAAGGCAGTTAACCGTCACATAATTGTAAACTGTACTCAATACCATCTGCATCGTTACATTTAAAAATATATGAGTATGCTTCATTATATTTTAAATTATCAGCATTTAAAATAAAACTACAATAACAATAAAACTCAAAAAAATATTAAGAGTGTTGGAATGTTTTCATAAAATATTAATGATGAAATGAATAATGAAATAAGTACTAGATGAATCTATATACAGTATGTTCATCTTAAAGGTCTAAACACTATAAGGATATTAAGTTAGATAATGGATCCTTATCTGTAGGCAGAGCAACACTGAACCTGTCCATTTCTGTCACTTTAATTACAGAAGCTAGCTACTACTGGGTTTCCTTTCTTTTTCCTATATAAAATAATTAACATTAATATAACTCAAAGTGATTTCTTAACATGTAATTTTATCCTCAAGTACAGTTGGATTTAAGGACACTTTAAAATAAAGTATTAATTAATTTCAGAAATCTTGCAGTGTTCTACATTTTTCAAAAATGTGTAGTACTGCCTGGTTACATTTTGGTCACAGTTTGATGAAAGGAAAAGTCTTTCAATTTTCTCGACAAAGCCAAACCATAGGACATGTACATATGACAGGCATTCTGTGCTATAATACACGCAGTGGCTGCTTTTACTGTAAACACCTGACAATTAGAAATATTTGTACAGTATTCCAGTATTGTATTTACTAATTATACTATTTTTTAGCTGAATTACAATATTGGGGGCCAAGGTGTCGAATAATTAAAACAGAAAAAATGTTCATTTTATTATCTTGTCATTTTATTTTTTTTTTATTATTTTTTTTTTCCTCAAATAAGTTCATGTTAAGTTAAAACTGTCCTGGTGTGGCTGGGATGAGTGTGTGTGTGTGTGTGTGTGTGTGACTGTAATTGATTGTAATATTCGGTAAAGATTTAGCTCCTGCTTTATGCCCAGTGATAACTGGAAAGGTTCTGATCCTTAAGGAAAATGGATAAATTGTACTGATGATATATTTATTTATTGTTATAGATACGCTGTATGTATTAAATAAATGCATTTAATATAATAACTATGGGACCAAACAAGGGTGCCATTGTACCCTAAATGACTGACACAGCTAAAAAGGCTAATTTCAGGCACAAAATAGCCTTCTTTTATTTGTCACAGTACATACCTAAAAACATTTCTTGTCCTCTAACCCTTCTCTCCTGACTCCAAGTGTTTTTTTTAAAGCTAGAACCGAAGAATACTTCCAGAATATCAGAAACATGCTCCACTTCAGGGTCATATAGATGAGTTCAGGGAAGCTGTCCTCTCCTTCCAATGCTTCTGGAGGTTCATAACAGGGTTGCCCACTCCAACTGCAATTCTAAATGGTGCAATGGCAGTGGTAATCTACTGCCCAGTCTACTGAGGGAACATATTGGTCTGCAAAGCAGCCCTGCACTGCTTATCCATTATTTTAGGTTCACATCCTTGAATGGTACCACCAATCACCCCATTCAGCTCTTATGCCCTCCTTCACACTCCCAACTGCAGTATGAAAAATTTGATTTTGTGATAAGTAAAATAGAATAAAACATATCATACAGCAAGATAAAAAAAGCTGAAATCAAGAATTAAGTAGTAACAAGCAAAAAATTCAACAATTGTATGGTATATGTAGCAATGTTCACTACATTAATAAAAATAAATAACCTAACACAACTGCATCTTTGAGACAGGGGTGGAAACAGGAGTACCCAGTGAAATATCTATACAGACAATACACAATAACACACAACAATAATGGTTCAATAAACCTATAACCTTACAGACCTATAATTTGCACATGGCCACTCTGGCACAGTGTTTAACCTAATGCTTTTTGGGTATTGTCTACAGCTAGTTGACAATGCAAAAGCAAATTCATTACCAATGATGTACTGCTTTATGTTTTCATGATTGTATTACAAAGTGTCATAACCCCAAATCCTTTTTAAAGTCAATTTGGTTTCTGTATGACTAGTTTAAAGCATGTATATAGTCCTAAATAAAAATAACAGTGGTTTTTTGCTGTCTAGGTTACCCAGGTATTTTCTCTCTTGTTTTTTTTTTATATATATATATAAATAATCTAAACTCTCTGCAGCTACAGTATATATTACTAGGAGAGCTAATAACAAGGGACACCCATGATTGCTGCTGTCGGGGGAAAAGCTGCTTCTAGTTTCTCTCTTTCAGTCCAACTAATTTGTATACAAGCAAGTTATATTTACTAGAGATTAGAAGGAGATTGTGAAAGATGTAAGTGAATGAAGCACTGTAAGGAGGAGCGCTTGTCCAGATGTCCATTCTCATTAAAGAGAGCTGCAAGAAACCATGGTCAGCTAATAACATTGGATCAATGACCATAAACAACTTGTTTTTATCTTCATTTGCTTGGCCTCCAGCTGTTTACTAGATCCAATGAACTACTCCTTTAAAAGTTGCATGCAAGACTCAAATAAAATTATTTGGAAAAGGTTCAGATGGCCCACGTTTAAACAAGACTATAAGTCATATTGAATGTCAGAGAGTCAGTGGCATCTGAGACCAGTGGCATGATAAAAGTTGATTGATTGATCTTTACTTAATTTAAGATGGACTTGGTGCCATTTTAAAATTCTGCTCTACGTGCTATGTAAGTGCTATTCACTACATAATACATCAAATCAAATAAGGCTTTCAGTGAATTATAGCACATATTAATGCAGTAAGAAATGATTTTAATTAATTGAGAAATACATGAAAATACATTAGCAATTAGCTATGTATGTCACTGCAGAAAGGCTGTTTACTAGCTTTCTTATTACAAAATGTTACCATTTATAGCCACATTTATGCACACTTGGATTGCTCTTGAGTGCATTAGACTTTATTTGTCTTTAAAAATAATGAGGGAAAAAACAAGTTAATTAGATTCTTTAGCAAAAATGTACAAATCTTTAGCTTATTAATTCAGGGACAAATTATTATTTTAATGTTGAATTAACAGTGAGTCTACTAAATACATACATATACAAATGTGCAAATAAGTTTAGTTAATCATATTATGTAGTATCAGTATCACTGTCACATGTACAATGAAATTCTTACTGCCTTGTCCAACCAACATGAAGCATGTACAGTATGTGAACTAAATGCATAAACATATTCTCATATAATGTTTTTTACACCAAATATTCCTGGCTGCTGCTGATTCTAAATAGGATACTTTATTCGTGTAATATAATGCAGAATGGAAAACTTTTAAATTAGCTTTTTTCTTTACATGTTTAAGAAGATTAACAATAGTAGTTATTAGGTAATAGTAGGAAAGTAAGCATTCACTCCCGACAGTCGGAGAAAACACTTTCTGAAGTGTTTGGTTTAACTTGTCTTTACTGGGCTGTCATAGCAGCAGCAGCACAGCAGAGCACAGGACATTAACAGAGAATAGTATCCATCTTTACTAGGATTTGTATTTGTGAATGCGTGGTCTATAAAGAGAGTGCACATGTGCATAATTTACCATTTAATAGTTTCACAATTACAATTAGTAAATAAAACTTTACATGGTCACTTCCTAATGATTTTTATTATTTTTTTTTTCGTTTTTAATCATAAACAGAAATTGATTTCAACAGTTGACCCCTGCTGGAGTGGACAGTAAGCAGGTCTTATTTTGAAGAAGACTCAGCTTATTGTCCAATTCAGACAAACATTTTGCCCCTCAATTTATTATCCCAGGGTAGATGAGGGATGAATAGGTTGGCTGATTTTTGCAAGCTGAAGCTTTTGAAAATACAAGAAGAGAAGAAGAAAAAAAGCAGCTGAAGGGAGGCAAAGATTAAAAAAAAAAAAACACACAGTTGGTGATTTGCATGTTTTTTCAGAGCTAACATTGAGAACTATGATTTATCTGGTTTAATGGAAGTTTAAGTTTTGCATCTTTTTATTTAGTACTTATTTAGGGTGTTTTTTAGGTTTAGGATGACTGGAATTTTTCTCACTTCCCTTTGTAATGTGAACCTCTTGTCTCTTTAAAAGAACACGAAAATTGTACGCAGAATGTATCCATTCAGCAAGTAACTAAGGCTCATCTTCACAATTCCATTATTGAGGAGATGGATTAAACCTACAAGAAAAACTCAACAAATGTTCTTTGCATTAGTACTGTTCATATTTAAACCAAAATGTGTAGTGAAGGAAAGAAGACATGGAAGAAGTAGAAAACATAGAGAAAGAAAATTTCACTAAATATTTAACCTTTTTTTTTAACAAATGACACAAAAAACATTAAAAAAACTGAAATGAGCTACAATCAATTCTGTGATATAGTTGGAGTTACAAAGTCATGTCTGAGTGAAAGTGATGGAAAAATTAATAAAATAAATGAGGAAGAGGAAAGACACTAAATGTTAAAAAAATATTAAAACTCCAGAGATCAACATAGAAGAAGGGGTCATGTATGAAACATTACATTTTACGATGTCCAGAGATTTAGTTATTTGTATTTGATGTAAACCTCATAATTCTTAATATTGAAAGGTGATGTATCATTTAACCAAATAAAACATATATGCAAAAAGGAATATGTAGTAATCAAAAAAAGAAAGAAATACTTGATGTCTGACAGTATTTTGCTGATATTTCTGAAAAATGATGTTATCTAAAATTCTTTTGAAAGCATTCTCAGTGCTTCAGATTAAAGAAATGTGTGACGAGTACAATGTTGCAAAGATGTCCCCAATACTAAAGAATGGAGACAAAGTGGATGCTAGTCATTATCTCTATATATAAAAGCAAAAACCCACAGACTGATTCATCATAGATCTTCTAAACTCCAAGTACTAAAACTATGAAATTTGGCATGGAGGTTTTTTAGTGTTTAGGTGAGAGATGAGAACGGACTACCTTTGATCCTTTGATTTATACTATTTTTTCAATTCTTAATAAAATTTTACCTTTATACAGGGTGGATGAGAAAACAGGACTCATGTCATTGTTTTTAATTTTCTTGCAAAATTTTAGGAAAAACATTTCTGAAATCAAATATCACATAAGAAACTGAGATGTGCAGGTTTTGAAAACTCAATTCACATTACAATGTCACAGCACTGTGACAGTACTGTAACGGTTTAATGTGACGGTACATGGCATTGCCGGTTAATATTTAATACACTGACTAATATTTTTACATGATGTTGCCAGTCAGTGACACTCCATATAAAGTGAATCTACCTTAAGTCATTTGATTCTACTCTCCTCTTCTGTGGATATCTGGATGTGTCTGTTTGATTCTTTAATATTTTATTTTCTCATTTTCAGTGTTTTCATTCTGTTTCTGATCTATGCGCTCCTCGGTCTGCACTTGTCTGTGGATTTACTGTATCTGAATTATTTTGCGATTGTTCGTATTTATAAGTTTAGGTTAGGTTTAGGTAGTAGTGGTATTTGTTAGTTTGATTTTTTATTTTATTACTATTATTATTACTTATTTTCAGAAGTACTAAAATTGATATTTGTTTTTAGAGTTCAGATAACTTTTTTGGATTTGTATTTCATTTCTGGCATTTATATTGTCACGTTATGATATCATATAGGATAGTGCGTATGAAAGGAGATGGTATTTGCCTGTTTTATTCAATTTCAAACATTCTTTATGGCAGTGATATAATGGCTATTGACGTGTGTGAAAAAGTTGTTAAATAAGTCAGTGAAAACTGGAAAACATTCCAATATATCTCAGCAAGGTCAAATGGAAATATGTACTACAGTAGAGAGGATTATGTGTCTGAGATGTCTTGCTCTGGTACATTTGGAACCACCTGCAAATTAGTAGCTGCAGCAAAGCTATTTTCATATCATATGTTCAGCGACTTATCTTGGCCCGATTTGGAAACCCTCTAGAAGGCACAGGAAATGAAAAGTTTTCTGTAAATCTTTTTGATGGGCATTTTGACGTTCTAGACATGCAGTTATCACAGTTTATCGCATCAGGAGAATCTGTCTTTTCACCCAATTTGTCCATAAAAGTATTCTCTCACTCCACCTTAAATGGAAACACAAGGAAAAAATGAAAGAGGGTGACAATTTCTATACATATAAAACAACTAAAGGAAGCTGACACGAAATATTGAATCCTGAAGTTCATAGAGCGGTAGTGGCAAAATTTACTCCGAAATCTCCTGAGGTAAATAATAATCGCTGGGTGGTACCCTACAATCCTGTGTTGTCCCCCGTCTTTCAGGCTCATATTAACATAGAGCTTTACAATACTGTTTAGTTTATAAATGACATATACAAGTATGTCAACAAAGGTTCAGGCTGTGTTCACACATGAAAACAAGCTTGACAAAGTGAAGATGTATCAGACTGGTTGTTATATTAGCAGCTCAGTAACAGTTTAATGCATTGTCTGTTTTCCTATTCATGAAATGTTTCCACCAGTCATGCATCTTTTTGTACATTTAGAAAATGGCCATAAACTCTATTTTTCATCAGAAAACTTAACTCACATATTGACAAACCTTAATGACATTTTATGACATTTACGAAGTAGATAATTTCACTAAACGTCTCAGCAGCCTCTGTAGAGATCACAGATCAGGTCAACGTACATGGTGGGAATACCGTAGGATCTTGCTGTACTCCAGAGAGTATCGCGGTGTACTGAATCAAAAGCCTTCGTAAACTTGATGATTTGTGAAAGTGGAGTTGTTGATATTCGAGCGACTGCTTAACAACAACAACAACATTTATTTATATAGCACATTTTCATACAAAAAGTAGCTCAAAGTGCTTTACATACTGAAGAAAAGAAAAATAAAAGACAAAATAAGAAAATTAAAATAAGATAACATTAGTTAACATAGAAAAGGAGTAAGGTCTGATGGCCAGGGTGGACAGAAAAAAGAAAAAAACTCCAGACGGCTGGAGAAAAAAAAAAAAAATCTGCAGGGGTTCCAGGACACCGGACCGCCCAGTCCCCTCTGGGCATTCTACCTAACATAAATGAAATAGTCCTCTTTGTAGTAAGGGTTCTCACGGAGTCACTTGATGTTGATGGTCATACAGACTTCTGGCTTTTAATCCATCCATCATTGTTGGAACATCATGGTGCTTTGAGTAGATGGTGGTGGCACAAGCCACCACCAAAAGGATACCAGAAAAAGAAACAGAAAAGAGCCATCATAAATAGTTATTATAATGAGTTGGAGGTATAGAGTATCAGGATTTTGATTACAGTGAAGTTATGAGAAAACCATGTTAAAATAATGTGTTTTCAGCAGTTTTTTAAAGTGCTCCACCGTATCAGCCCGGCGAATTCCTATTGGCAGGCTATTCCAAATTTCAGGTGCATAACAGCAGAAGGCCGCCTCACCACTTTTAAGTTTTGATCTTGGAATTCTAAGGAGACATTCATTTGAGGATCTGAGGTTACGATTTGGAATATAAGGTGTCAGACATTCCGATATATACGATGGGGTGAGATTATTTAAGGCTTTATAAACCATAAGCAGAATTTTAAAGTCAATCCTGAATGACACAGGTAACCAGTGTAGCGACATCAAAACTGGAGAAATGTGCTCAGATTTTCTTTTCCTAGTTAGGAGTCTAGCAGCTGCATTCTGCACTTGTTGCAAACGATTTATGTCTTTTTTGGGTAGTCCTGAGAGGAGTGCGTTACAGTAATCTAGTCGACTGAAAACAAACGCGTGAACTAATTTCTCAGCATCTTTCAGTGATATAAGGGTCTAACTTTAGCTATGTTTCTTAAGTGAAAAAATGCTGTCCTAGTGATCTGATTAATATGCAATTTAAAATTCAGATTACAGTCAACAATTACCCCTAAGCTTTTTACCTCCGTCTTGACTTTTAATCCTAATGTATCCAGTTTATTTCTAATAGCCTCATTGTATCCATTATTGCCAATCACTAAGATTTCAGTTTTCTCTTTATTTAACTTGAGAAAGTTACTATTCATCCATTCTGAGATACAAGTCAGACATTGTGTTAGTGAATCAAGAGAATCGGGGTCATCAGGTGCTATTGATAAATACAGCTGTGTGTCATCAGCATAGCTGTGGTAGCTCACGTTATGCCCCAAAATAATCTGACCTAACGGAAGCATGTAGATTGAGAATAACAGCGGACCCAGGATAGAGCCTTGTGGAACACCATATTGGATATCATGTGTCTTTGAGTTGTAATTACCACAAATAACAAAAATTTTTCTCCCTGCCAGGTAGGACTCAAACCAATTTAAGACATTGCCAGAGAGGCCCACCCATTGACTAAGGCGATTTCTAAGAATATTATGATCAATGGTGTCAAATGTGGCATTCAGATCTAAGAGGATGAGAACAGATAAATGGCCTCTGTCTACATTAACCCGCAAATCATTTACTACTTTAACAAGTGCAGTTTCTGTGTTGTGATTTGTTCTAAAAACCGACTGAAATTTATCAAGAATAGCGTGTTTATTGAGGTGGTCATTTAACTGCATAATGACTGCCTTCTCCAGAATTTTACTTAAGAAAGGCACGTTAGCGATGGGTCGAGATTATGTTTCTTAAGTAGGGGTTTAACTACAGCAGTCTTAAGACAGTCTGGGAAGACCCCCGAAACTAATGACGAATTTACTATGTCAAGAACATTATCAATTAGCACGCCCGATACTTCTCTGAAATAATTTGTTGGTATTGGGTCAAGGACGCAGGTGGAGGGTTTTAATTGAGATATTATTTTTTGTAAATCAGGTAAATCTATCCTAGTGAAAGAGTTTAATTTGTTTATAATGGAATGCTGGGGTTTAGGAGGATCCTTAGTGTTGGGGAGATATACTATGTTATTTCTAATATTAATTTTTTGGTTGGAAAATACAGCAAAAGCCTCACAGGTTTTACTGGAAGTACTTAGGAGGTACTCCTTTGAGTTACCTGGGGTTAGCAGACAATCAATCGTCGAGAATAAGACTCTGGGATTACTAGCATTGTTATTTATAATCTTAGAGAAATAGCAGCGCCTCTCAAGATGGACAGTGTTATTGCATTCTGTTATTTTAACTTTTAATATTTCATAATGGATAGTTAGTTTAGTCTTCCTCCATTTAATTTAATATTTAATTACTGTTCGGAACATAAAAATCTGCTTAATACAGGATCTGCCACTATGGAAACCAGCCTGTTCTTCTCGCAGGCATTCATCCACTGCCTCTTATAGCCGCCGCAAAATGACAATTGTCAAGACTTTCCCCAGCACTGACAGAAGCGTTATTCTGCACCAATTGTTCCAATTAGAAAGGCCGCCCTTCTTTGGAAACTTTATAATTAAGCCACACCTCCAGTCATCGAGGACTGTTGAGGATGACCAGCATGAGTTAAGAAGAGTTGTAAGTGGGGTGACCAATGTCTGATCACTGTTTTTCAATGGCTCCAAGGTTATGGCATGAAGTCCCGCTGCCTTTCCATTTTTGACTGACTTGGCAGCAGCCTTCACTTCCACCTCAGTGAATGTATGAGAAAGACTGGAAGGTTGGGTGCCGGTTTGATTATAATAGGGTCAAATAGTGAAGCCAGGGCCTCTTGGTTCAAGGTCTCTTTGAAATGATCAACCAAGCATCGGTCCTGCTCTTCTTGAGTGAGAAGTGGACTTTCATTCTTGTCCTTTACTGGGATGCCATGACCAGTACTTGATTTCGTAAGCTCGTATACTACCCGGTACAAAGCACATGTATCATTCCAACTTGCCGCCTCTTAACCAGGTAAGCCCTTCCAATTGATTCATTTGCACTTGTCGCAGTGGCAGCTTTGCTTAACTTTGTGAACAAGTGCAAAATATCGCTCCACTGCCACTTGTCTCTCCACTCCAGGCTGTGCTTGTTCATGAACCATTTTGGATCATTTTCGTTCATTGATGAGCATCCATAATCTCTCTTGAAATCAGCTCTCTTTGTATGATATATAATGTCACTACTGTGTCATGCAAGTTCTGCTATTGGACTTTAAGGTTAGTTGCAACCACAAGTGCATGGAAACAGTTCCAAAGTTCAACTTGGTAGCACTCAATGATACAGTCTTTGAACTTTAAGACGTTAAACAGGCACTCACGCTGGCGGCAGATGAGTTAATGCTTCAGATGGAGGACGCCTTGCAACAACCAAGTTGTAGTCAGAGCCGACATTTGCCCCATGCCTACTACACATGTTGAACAGAGAAGAATAGCAACATTTGGAAATTTATATGTAGTTGATCTCATTGAATGTACAACCATCGGACGCTCTCCAAGTGGCCTTGTGAATTGACTTGTGCAGGAAGTAAGTATTGCCCACCACAAGGATGTTTGATGCGCAGAGGGATGACAGGCGAAGTTCATTGTTGTTTGTGTGATCAGGCGAGTTATGCAGACCTATCACTTGCTCAAATCAGCCCTAGCACCACTGATCTGCATGTTGAAGTCGCCCATGAGGAGGATGAGCTCATGGCGGGTGCACAGCTGAGTTCAACTTGCAAGTCTCAATGGAAGGCGTCTTTTGTATCATCGTTGACAACTTGGTTGGGTCGTCGGCTTGAAACACTGTATCCTTCACATGTGGTCCTCAGAGTCACGTGAAGACGATCCTGTCTAATACAAGTCTCCATCTGAGAAGAGTCTCTACAGCTCTTGCCAAGAGAACGGTACTGACGATGTAGATATGGTGGTTGTCATGGCCGGAATAAAGAATACTCTTGATGTTGCTGACACACTTGTCGCTGTTGGTCAATTGAACTTCACTAATGATGAGAATATCAAGGTTGTAGGAATCAAATTCCTGAAGCAGTTGCACCAGCTTCCCATTGTAAAATAGTGTTTGAACATTCCAGGTGCCAAATTTGGTAATCCATTTCGCATGGAAGGCCAATTCGGACATCAGGCGATGGATGGCCATAAAATGACTTTGCTCCATTGCCATCATAGATTGACGGCTGAGCCCACCATGCTGTTGACTAACCACACTTTGACCTCCTGCCATTTCTGTAGCAAAATACTGTGTGACCATCAGTAACTTATTACAAATCATCTGCCTGCCTTCCAACTGCAAAAGCAAAAGAAATGTAACAAATTGTAATTATAGTGGAACCTCGGTCATAAACTGAGTTGGTCGTGAACTGAAGCAATTTCCCCCATAGGATTGTATGTAAATACAATTAATCCGTTCCAGACCGTACGAACTGTATGTAAATATATTTTTTTTAAAGATTTTTAAGCACATATATATTTAATTATACGACAGAATCCACATCTAATAGTAAACTAAATGTAAAAACATTGAATAACACCAAGAAAACCTTGAACAATAGAGAAAACTAACATTGATAGATAGATGATAGATAGATAGATACTTTATTAATCCCAAGGGGAAATTCACATAATCCAGCATCAGTATACTGATACAAAGAAACAATATTAAATTAAATAGTAATAAAAATGAAAAGAATTAAAATAAAATTAATGTTGCATTTACTCCCGGGTGGAATTGAAGAGTCGCATAGTGTGGGGGAGGAACGATCTCTTTAGTCTGTCAGTGGAACAGGACAGTGACAAAAGTCTGTCACTGAAGCTACTCCTCTGTCTGGAGATGACACTGTTAAGTGGATGCAGTGGATTCTTCATGATTGACAGGAGTTTGCTTAGTGCCCGTCGCTCTGCCACAGATGTTAAACTGTCCAACTTTAATCCTACAATGGAGCCTGCCTTCTTAACAAGTTTGTCCAGGCGTGAGGCGTCTTTCATCTTTATGCTGCCACCCCAGCACACCACCGCGTAGAAGAGGGCACTCGCCACAACCGTCTGGTAGAACATCTGCAGCATCTTACTGCAGATGTTGAAGGATGCCAACCTTCTCAGAAAGTATATTCTGCTCTGAGCTTTCTTACATAGAGCATCAGTATTGGCAGTCCAGTCCAATTTGTCATCCAGCTGCACTCCCAGATATTTATAGGTATGCACCCTCTTCACACAGTCACCTCTGATGATCACAGGGTCCATGAGGGGCCTGGGCCTCCTAAAATCCACCACCAGCTCCTTGGTCTTGCTGGTGTTAAGGTGTAAGTGGTTTGAGTCGCACCATTTAACAAAGTCTTTGATTAACTTTCTGTACTCCTCCTCCTGCCCACTCCTGATGCAGCCCACAATAGCAGTGTCATCATTGTGATCATTGCAAGAGTTTGCGCTATAGCCTTATGACCCGATCACTGTAAACACTTTTTTTTAATGAGTTTTAGGCACAGGAAAAAAATGAACATTTGAAAAATCCACCAAGAAAAGTAACATTGCCACAATGCACGCTATGAACCGACCGCTGTAAACAGAACTGAAAACAAAAACAAGCCTTTTCTACCTTATGCTTTCAGCCTTCCCTCTCTCGTTTGCTCGTTCGCTCGGTCTCTCTCTCTCTTTTGTGTGTGTGTGTGTCTCTTTCGCTAGCCTGGAGTGCCAGTGTGTGTCTCTGTCTCGTGCGCCTGTGTGTGTGTGCCTCTGTCTCGCGCGCCTGTGTGTGTGTGTGTGTGCCTCTGTCTCGCACGCCTGTGAGTGTGTGCCTCTGTCTCACGCGTCTGTATGTGTGTGTCTCGCACTCTCTCCCTCTCTTGCTCGCTTGCTGCACAGGAAATGCACAGGGAGAGACTGAACATGTACAAACCGAAAGGGAAACTGGCTTGTTCATATACCGAGTGTGTGGTTGTGAACCGAGGCAAAAGTTTGGCAAACTTTTTTGTCGTAAATCGAGTTGTTCGTGTACCGAGACGTTCATGAACCGAGGTTCCACTGTATGTTGCAAGTCACTTTGGATAAAAAGTGTCAGCCAAATGATACAAATGAATAACCTTCTAATTTGTTTAAATGGATTACATGGTCACACATCTGTTGAGTACCCACACTGTGGCACCTACAAAAATAACTTAACTATACATCTTTGTATCCTATTAAATGTTTAATGAATAAGCTGATTTTGGACTATAACAACATAATTTACCCAGCACCTGTCCAGACTGTTTGCCTGATATATTTATATTGTATCACTTGACCTAGGTTTTTTCACACCACAATTAAACTTATGACCCTGAGTTTTCCAAAATGTGAATGACTATACTGAAGTAATGGATACTGCAGGAGTCTCCAAACATACAGTAAGAGAACAATGGAAAGTACTGCTAGCACTCACCTTAAATTTTTATTTTATTTTGAAAGGATGCTATATTAATAAAATGCCTACAAGCAACAGGTGAAGTAGTATGTGAAGAAACGCAAGTATCTATAATGATTTTTACATGTCTGTGGTAATGAAACGTTTAATTTAAAAATCATGTATCAAATGTATCATACTGTTAACTGTAAGCCAAGCCACAATTACTGTAAAGAAGCTTTTTGATTATCTTGTGACAGATATGGATATTCTTTACAGTGTTTGGAAACACTTTTGAATGAATTGTTCCATTATTTAAGATTATTGGCAACATCACAATTATTCACAGAGAGTTAGGGTAGAAAATCCCATTATCCTAAAAAAAACTTTTATGATCAAACATCTACTATTAAAACTGACAATGTTTTATGTGAAAAGTTTCTGAATTTAAAAGCTAGCTATGAGACAGATTAAGGGTCAAGTATACTTTTAATAGAAGATTTATCACAAAGTGTGCCTGCCACCCTACAAGCTTACAGTATTCAAATATGCAAAATTGGTTTCTTATCATTTGTATATCAAAGTTCAGTTTTCACACAAAATACTGCAATTTTAATGTAAAGAAACAACCTGTCCATAAAAGCTTCCTGTGTTTTCAACAATGTATGTTTAATATATTATTTATGAAAATATAAATAAAATATGTTTCAGACTTGAAACACTGAACCATTTTTTGAAATATGTATTTCTCATGGGTTTCATACAAAACATGATACAGTAGTCCCTTTGCTGATGCCCTTTTAAGAAGCTAATACTGCTCAGGATCCTTTTAGGAATGCGTGCATTGTAGTTGTCTTTTTGATGCCCTTGGCTTGTCGATTTGCTTTGCAAAATTACAATATGCTTTGCTTTTACAAATATGCTGCTAAAACACCAATTGAACTTGAAGTATTTCAATTAATGGGAGTTTATTATTATTCAAATGGGGGAAATCCTTAAACCAAAATGGATTTATTCTATGTTTTGTACATAATACATTATTCATTTCTTTGATTATGAATATAAAGATAATATAAATATAAAAATCTTTCATTAAAAAAATATACTGGCTGGAATTGTAGAATGCAGTTTCATTGTAAAGACCAAAAACAATTTTTCATAATATAAGCTGTTTTCCAGTTGGGAAGAAGATACTGGGGTAAAAGTGACTACCAGGAATGTAAAAGGCATGGCTGAGTCCTAGAGAAGACTCCAGAACAGAAAGAAGGATGACGCTCTGGCAACAGCAGAAAAGGTTGTATTTATTCCAGTTTAGAAACACATCGAATGCTGCTAGAGGTTGCATGCTTTGTACACTTACTCAATGTCTTAAGAAGGCATTAGAGAGGGCATCAACATAGCAAATATTTGTGACATAGATAAAAGTTTGCAATATATCTCCAGGGGCCTCATGTATAAACGGTGCGTACACACAGAAATGTTGCATAAGAACATTTCCACGTTCAAATCGCGATGTATAAAACCTAAACTTGGTGTAAAGCCACGCACATTTCCACGGTACCTCATACCCTGTCGTATGCAAGTTCTCCACTTGGTTTTGCAGACTGGTGGCACCCAGCGTCAAAGCAGTGCTACTGTTCCTGTGTGGTTATCCTTTCTTTTCCTGACGCGGCTTTATAAATACACTGAAATTAACCGCATATTGTTTATAGTTATATAGTTTAATGCATCTAATTGTAATTAACCAGTAACAATATAATGGTCCACGGAATGGTCAAACTATTCTAAATATCATAGCTGATTTAGCATTGTTACTCTCACTGCACCTACTTCTTCTTCTTTCAGCTGCTTCCATTAGGGGTTGCCACAGCAGATCATCTTTTTCCATATTGCTCTCACTGCACCACTCAGAGAAGCTGATTGGAAAGAGGATTATCGGTATACAGCATCATGCACACGCTGCCTCAGCCATGCTTCATATTTGAACTGCTTCTCACACGGCAAACGCTTCAAACTTTTCCTGTACGGACCTCGCGGTTCAGAAACAGTTTCATCCCAAGAACTCTAAATACACTCAATCAGTCCATCAACTGCTCCTTGTAGAACTGTTTGTACTTTAAGTACAATCACCTCACTGTAAACTTGCACTACAGTTATAATATTGCACAACCTAAGCCACTTTATAAAGAGTGTATTTACATATGATGATGATATAATTTTTAAGATGAAACGCAGCAACATATGTTTATTATATTATACAGATAAAATTTTAACTTCATTTAATTAATCTATCCATCCATCCATTTTCTAACCCGCTGAATCCAAATACAGGGTCACGGGGGTCTGCTGGAGCCAATCCCAGCCAACACAGGGCACAAGGCAGGAACCAATCCTGGGCAGGGTGCCAACCCACCGCAGGACACACACAAACACACCCACAGCACACACTAGGGCCAATTTATGTCTTTGGATTGTGGGAGGAAACCGGAGCGCCCGGAGGAAACCCACGCAGACACGGGGAGAACATGCAAACTCCACGCAGGGAGGACCCGGGAAGCAAACCCGGGTCTCCTAACTGCGAGGCAGCAGCGCTACCACTGTGCCACCGTGCCGCCTAATTAATCTATATTGTCAATAATTAAAGGACACCGTGTTGCTATGCTAGCAAGGATCTGGCGCTCCACTCATGGATTGTTCCTGCCCCGCACTGTATGCTTCACTGGGACTGGCGTGAAGGATAACATAATTAAACATGTATTACGAAGATATTTCAATGTTCCTTAAAAGTTTTTAAGAATTGGCATTATAAGCTTACAGATGGCTTAATGTCTATTACAGAGCTGATTGTGTGGCGATCGGTTACTTGGAGAAAGAAAAGGAAGGACAGGAATTGGAGGTTAGTACGTTTGAAAGAGAAAGTGCTGCAGGGGCGGTCTTAGGCATGTGCAAGCTGTGCACCTGCACAGGGCCGCCAAATCCAAGGGGCTGCCACGCCAATATATATTGAATATAAAACAGAAAGAGAAAATAATGACACAGCTAAAAACGCAGCGGCAAATTACGGCAAAAGTTAAATGCTTGTGTCATGAGCACGAGGTGGCTATGCAGTGTCCGCAACGGACGTGGCCATCCTGAGTGCATAAGATACCATATTGACATTGGCGGGCGAAGGGGCCACCGATTCTTTCTCTGCCCAGGGCCACCGCGAGCCTAGAGCCACCCCTGAGTACTACTGCAATAAATTATTTCATAGAAGGTCACACACAATCACTGTGCCACTGTGTTTCCATGTTTAATAACATGCTTTAACTCCTATCATCATGAAAATGATATCTTGTATGCATCTCAGTATTTTAGTTATTCAGAGAGCTGTAATATCACGAATGTAATGGATTCTGTGTCCTGTCGAAAGTAGAGAAATCCGGTTTAAGAAGCACGTAGTGATTCACACACATAGAGCACATAGAAGAACACATACAAAACAAAGCATTTAACATGCTACTTTACTTACGATGGGATTTGAGAAACTAGTAAATTAAACGATTTTAAGATGAAGTTTATGATGTTCTACTTTAATGATAAAATAAAGTACGTGATTAAAGTGAAAATTTCAAGATTAAAGTTGACATTTCGTGCTTTTTCCCCACTGTGTGCCTTTTTTTTTTCGCCGTACCCTAATATGCTTTCATATGACACTCAGACGGTGGGCTACGACTCGCCTTTTCACGGCAACTTTGATATGTGACTTCTTTTATATTTTGGGCATTGTACGACTTTGTGAACTTGAGCTTTCGAGTTTCTCCGACACGCTATGTCACTCGATCAGCTTCCTTTTCTTGTTTATACCACTGTTTAAACCAACAAATAGTATGTTTTTCCTTGCCTACACTTGGTATTTGCTGAAATTGTTCTATTTTTCCTCATGGTTTTCCCATTGTCTTTTCACAGAATGCTGAACTTAAGGGCAATTTATATTGATTTACAGATTCAAAGAGGCGTAATTTTTGGAGGAGTTAGGGCGGGACACCAGGTGCATGCACATGCATTACTTTTCATGCTGAACGGGATTTATGTAGCAGAAGAGCGTGGAATTTTGTGTACGCACAGATTCCTGCATGTGGATTTTTCTGTGCGTACGCACATTCCCGATTTTGTGCTTATGCCATTTTATAGTGTGAGTTCTATGCACAGCGTTATACATGAGGCCCCAGGATGCTAAAAAGCATCCAACACGCTGGCAGAACCTGACTCACTCCTTTAAAAAAGTTATAGAAAAGAGCTTTTGAAAGGTTATACAGAGGAACCAATGAAAGTTTGCTGCTGGAGGACAGGCTATTAAAGGGCTTTTTCCATGGCATCACACTCATCAACAGCCTCCCCCGGCCAGACACTCAATACGGACCCACACGAAAACAAAATAGCAGTGGGAGGTGAGTGCGATGCTGCATTGGACATGGTAGCAGTGCGATTCTGCATCAAATTTGGAGGAAGCAGAGACTACCATCCAGACGGAGTTTGCTCGCCTGCAATGAACAGATAACAACTTGGATTTTGCATTCAGTCAAGCCCATGTCGCAAATGACTTACTATCTTGTGAGTGAGGAGGGTTTTCTGTATCAGGTGATTTCTGATTGCATAGGTGATGGATGTATCGAGCAGTTGGTAGTACCATGTGAGCATAGGGAGAGGGTTTTAAAAGTTGCTCACAGTCACGTTTTGTGGGGAGGTTTGTTGATCGCATCGTTTTGCTGCAAGAGCAGGTTGCCAGATTGTCCTCTATTGTGGTGGAACATCAGCAGCGTGAGCAGGAGGCACAAAAAGTTTAAGAAGGGGGATTGTGTCCTGGTGTTGATCCCGTCCAATCAACATAAATTTTGGGCCGAATGGCAATGGCTGGCAGTGATAGAAGAGAGTATGTCCCCAGTGAATTATACAATTAGAATTCCCAGAAGTCCTGGGCACAGCAGCAGCATTCCCCCAGACCAATGTCACCATTGAGGATGATTTAACTTACATCCGGAAAGCAGAATTGCTATTGCTGATCAGGGGGAACTTGGACATCTTTTCAACAGCACCTGGCTAGACAATGATTGCAGAACACAAGATTGTCACTCCACCCAGTGTTACTATACAGGTGCCCCAATATCGCCTCCAGGTGCAACATGGAAACTGATACACGAAGAAGTCCATCAGATGCTTCAATTGTGTGTTATTCGGCTGAGTAAAAGTGAATGGCAAAGTCCAATTGTGCTCTAATCAAAGCTGGACGGTTCAGTTCTGTATTGATTTTAGGTGTTTGAATAAGATTGACAAGTTCAATGCATACCCGACACCAAGTGTGGACGAGCTGTTAGAAAAGCTTGGGCAAGTTTCATATACAGTATCTCCACCCTAGGGTTATTGGCAGGTCCCCTTGGAAGAGTCTAGCTGCAAGAAAACCCTGTTCACAACTCCAGACAGGTTGTTTGAATTTATGGTGCTCCCTTTGGTCTTCATGATGCACCGTTGACCTTTCTTCGAATGATGGACCAGATCCTTCATCCTCATTCTGCGACGTGGGTGCCTATTTGACGATGTGGTCATTTTCAGTAACAACTGGGAATCTCATCTCTTCTGCCTTCGGGCAGTGCCTAACAGTTTAC
This sequence comes from Polypterus senegalus, assembly GCF_016835505.1. Taxonomy (NCBI): domain Eukaryota; kingdom Metazoa; phylum Chordata; class Cladistia; order Polypteriformes; family Polypteridae; genus Polypterus; species Polypterus senegalus. Next base: position 232,722,342 of record NC_053155.1, read on the forward strand.
CGCTGGTGGGGTTGACATCTAACCCTAAGAAGTACAAGCTGGGTATATCGGAAACCCACTAACTGGGGTTCCAAACCTCAAATTGACAAGGTGGGGGAAGTGCTTGCATATCCCGGTCCCGAAACACAAAGGCAGGTTCATGCCTTCCTCAGCATAGCGGAGTATTACAGGTGGTTCATTCCCAATTTTGCACATCAGGGAAAGTCACTGACTTGACAAAAGGTGGAAAGGATCATAGTGTTGTCTGGACACACGCCTGTGACAGAACTTTCTCAAACCTAAAAGCAGCTTTATCATAATTCCTGGTTATGCGTAATCCAGACTTTTTGAAAGAATTTATTCTGCAAACAGATGCTATTGCTTTCGGTTTAGGAACGGCACTCTCACAATGTAATGAGGGGGAAGAACACTCCATCACATTTCTCAGCAGAAAGTTGCTACCGAGGGAACATAATTATTTGACTACTGAAAAGGAGTGCTTGGCGATTAAGTGGGCAGTGGAGGTTACTATCTCTGGGGACGATGGTTTACCCTTGGTGACTGACCACACCCTGCTGCAATGGCTATACAAACAGAAGGATATGAATGCCCGGCTCACTCGGTGGTCTATTAGTTTGAAGGCTTTTGCTTTGATGTTTGCCACCTACCCAAGGCTGCACATACCAATGCTGACCTTCTCTCCTGTCTGGCCGAGCCCAGCTTGGACTGTCGCTTTGTCCATACCAGTATGGACAAAGCTGGAGGGGATGTTAGATTTCTAAACTCTTTTGGGACTCCCCCCAATGGGACGACACACAGAAGAGCATCCCAAAGCGCAATCACTGTGTCTGTGAAATACTGTTTATCTGTTGCTGGGACTGCAGCAGGCTCACAGTGCTGCAGCGGGTCACCGCCAAAGCAACTCCAAAAAGATTGTGTAAGCACCTGTCATCGATGGGTGATGCAAAGGAACATTATAAATGCAGAGAACAGTATTACTTGACCACTAACCTGGTCACGACACTGCCTGACTGCCGTGTATGTGTATAGGAGAGTGGTAGATCCTTCTACAATAATTAACCATGCTGTTCTTGTTTCAAACTGCATAAAACTGGTTTTGCTAAAGTACTGAGAATCAGCTTCATGTTTTGGGGTGCAAGACAGTGCCTCACACGTATAATGCTGATTATACTATACTATATATACTATATTATAATTTGATTTTATCTTCAGTTTTTAATTGATTTTCACTAGCCAAGTTTCCATCCAGTTTTTTGCGATGTTTTGTTATCGACAAACAGAATATACGTAAAAAAAATGTGCAAAATTTGCTGTCTCCAGCCTGTTTCCATCCAACTGGCTTTTTATCGATAAAATGGTGTGCGTGATGACGTCATCCCCCCCCAAAACGAACTGTTGCATAAGTTTTGTTGTATCACGAAAATAAATCTGCCCTTGAGCCGTTTCCATACATAATTTTGTGTATGTCGCAAATGATCTACCTTTTGTTTTCCACGTTACACCCCCTCCACTAAACAAAGAAACAAAGAAATGGAGAGATTATTCAGAGTTTTTTGAAATTTGCCAGCTTACTGTTATTTCAGTTTCACAAATAATTGGAATTGTACATAATATCCGAAGATGACAGAATGAAGCAGTTGCTTGTCTGATAGCCCTAGAGCTTGAAGAAAGTACCCCAGTGCGACGAAACCCACGGGTATGGGAGAGACGACGGAATAAGACCTTCTGGGAGGAGGTGGTGGAGAGACACTTCACAGAAAATCTCTAGCTGCAACATTTTAGAATGACACGGCCGACGTTTGAGATGTTGTGTGGATTCATCAGTCCTGATGTTGCCATCACAGGTTGCCACCGACCACTGGTTCCAACCCAAAAGCGGATTGCCATCGCCCTTTACAAGCTGGCAACCTGTGCCAAGTATAGAGTAGTTGGAGAAACTTTCGGGGTTAGTAAAACTACCGTCCATCGATGTGTGCTGTGTGCACCACTATTAAAGAAAAGTTAATGCAGCATTATATCAGACTTCCGACTGTAGCGGAGGCCAATGAAATTGCATACCGCAATTCCTTGGTGCATCTTGTGCCACAGATTTACGGTGCGCTGGATGGCACGCATGTGCCTATTCTTCCCCCGGCAGAAGGCTACCGCGATTACATTAATCGCAAAGGGTGGCCATCTATTGTTCTCCAGGCCCTTGTTGATGACAGGTGCATGATACGAGACATTTGCGTTGGCACTCCTGGAAGTGCCCATGATGCAGCTGTGTTTGCAGCATCGGATCTGTACAGGTGAGCCTACCTTTCAACATCCCTTCTCAGTGCGATAACAACTGAATTAGTACTGTAACCTGCGTCCCTTAAGGTTTTTAATTAAAACTGAAATTTGAATTAATACAAAATAATGACGTTTAATCAAAAAAAAAACTAAAGTTAATATTAATGAGAGAATTTCTCATATATGCTAAAACATCTACCATTTAATAATAAGAAAAAAATGTTTAGATAATGAAACACATGGTTTATTAAATATTTTGACTGGCACAGTAAATTACCTTTGCGGTTTTTGTATTATTTAGACATCCTGAGAGACACCCCCAGGCTACAGTTGATGTGGAGGGAGTTCAGGTACCCCTTTTAGTAGCAGGAGACCCAGCCTATCCGCTACTGCATTGGCTCATCACGAGAAATAACGAGTCTCTTCATTGGACCATGTGAACCGCTCCGCCATTCTCGTTTTGATTGCACGTGATGAAAATGTATCATGTGACACATTTATTTGCATTAAAGCCCTTTTTTCTGGCAAAAAGTGCTTCCAATGTAGTTTTTGCGACATCTGAAGTATCGGTATGGAATTTATCCGCTAAACGGAAAAATATTATGTCAACATGTACAACATTTTATCGATAATTAGCATTTCCATCCGCTATATCGGTAAAAAAATTTGAAGCGCTAAATATTTTTTCGCAAAACCTCCTTGGATGGAAACCTGGTTTGTGGCGAATAAGATATAAATAATGTGCTGTGATCACAGCAGTAGTAAGAAAAATATAATCTTTTACATATTAAGCCAAAAGTAATGACATGTTTATAACGTTATTGTTCATTGTGTTAGTCTTCTCAACAAGATGTTAAAGGCAAATATAAAATAGCTCATGTGCCACAGATGGTATTTTCAAGGAACGTAATAAGCAAAACCGATCCCAACTGTATGTAGTCATGGTAGTATTTAACAACTTAACATAGAACCATCTAATTTTGCTTTATTTTATGAATTTCATTTAATTTAAAGCCCTAAATGTGATTTTAGATGCTAAAGAGAAATACAGTACAAAAAGATGTTAAAATAACTCATAAGTAATTATTGATATTTTCCTCTTCAGTATACCACAGATACTTATGAATTTACTAATTTTATAATGATTACAATCCTGCTTGACAAGACTGTCCTCTTTTCCCAACTGTTTTTGCTATTGTTAAAGGCAGGTTGTTCTATGTATTGGAGCTATACTTATCATTTTGACCTGAGCTAAATTAACTAGATTTAAGATAAACCAAGAGCCAGAAGCACATTGTTCCTTCTTACCAATACAGAATTTTGTTCTAAATTTTAACTCCTGGTGTTTTTCAGCAATAATTATATATAATATATAAAGTTACAATGATGAAATGGCTTAAAGTTTACTTTACCTTCTTGGAGTGTGTTAAAGAACAATGATTCAATATTTACATGTCATTAGTTTGGAGAATTAATAAAATTAAAATAAACATCCAACCCAGATTTTTATAACCCTTACATTGCAGGCCTACTTATATAAATGAATATGTTTTTATGAAATCATACAATTATAACAGATGAGAAATGGCTGCTTTAGAATCCCAAAGCAGAAACAGATTTGTCCTTTTGCAAGTTTAACTTTTGCTACTAGATTGTAAACACTTGGACTTTTTGACTTAACAATGTGAATCTGAAGCCATATTGCCATGAATTAATACAGAAAGGATTTCATAGAACACACTGTATCTTAATTAAAAATGTTACTGTTAATGACACCTTTACAAATCAACCATTATTTTCCCAGACATTAAAATATTTAGAAAGTAAAAAATGACAAAGACATGATTTTTGAGACCTCAAGAGAATTGTACATAGATAATATTGATTTGTATTTTAGATTAAGCTATTTATTTTCAAATATGTTTATTAGTTACTTTTATAAAAAAAATATGTGGCAATCAGTTTCAACTGACACATTTTTCTATTCTTTTTTCCTTCCTGGTATCCTGCTAAAGTATTAACAATCATTGCTGATTTCACATTGCTATCATTACTTGCTAAAGAAAAAAATATGGCTCGTAATATTATGAAATACCTTGAACCTTGACATGGTCAGCTGAATCTACTTGTTCTATAAAGTATTATCTTCATGAATTCATTTAACTTGAATTATTGTTTTTGTTTCCTCTATTGTTATACCATACCTTTTGCAAAGAGTGTTATATAAGAGTAAATTGAATTGACTTGGTCTGAGTTAAAATTTGGCATTGCTGAGCTGGTTTTGTGACCTTTAGCTTGACCTGTTTTTCTCCCAGGGTGCTAAATTCCTTAGTTTGGCTTGCTGTGCTTCCTATTGGGCATCTCAAGTGAAAAGGCACAGAATCATAAACAGATGAAACAGGTTGTGTAGGAATGTGACCAAAAATAGTACATTGGAAGGGTTTAAATCTTTGCTCCTTTTTGGTTTGAAAGCAGTACTTATATGGTAATTGTTCTGCAACAGTATGTTGGACTGAATGACTAAAAATCCATTAAATGTTTTAGATTTAGCACTTATCAGTAATTTATTCCAAATAGACTGTCATTTAGTGGGAACAATTCAGGAACATGAAAGCATACACAATATAAAATGACAAATTCTGATACTACCATTTAGGTCTTAATCTAATGAGAAATGCCTTCTTTAATTAAGAAAAGGAAAGTGTTGGCACTATATGTAACAGTATGCAGCCACATCTTAACAGTCTGAACTGTTACCTTTGGGAACTCAAATTTTGTAAAACAAGCAAAACTATACTAATAAAACTGAAAAGCATGAGCATCTAAATTACAGTTTATAATACAGAAGATTGGAATACAGACCAATTAAAGGCAATTTCAATGGAATTAATTCTTTAAATACTCGTCATTAACCTGATATCTGAGTTCCCACATTAATTCTATCTTCGTCATTCTCCTAATGATAAAAGCTACAAGATACTCCTTAAAAATGCCTCACAAATGTTTCTTGTCTTGTACGTTCTAGCTTTCAGTTTTGAATACAGGGGTACATACTGTATAATTTGAATATTAATGTTTCCAGTGTATTCTAGCTTTATTTACACTAATAGCCCATTTTTACTTTTTTTGCAGGGTTTAATACTATAAACATTTCAAAATGCAGTGGAGGCAAACAAATGTACAATTTTCCCTGAAAGTTAAAAAAAAATACAAACTTCCAGTAAACACAGCCATTTGCCCTTGTGTTACTCCATTTGATATTAACTGTCATTAATATGGTATAATAGAAGGTGAAGCTGATTTAATAGGGAAAATATAGTCAAGAACTTAAACTATAGAAAATATATAAATATTTCTACAGTTTTTATGAAAGTAAAACTAATACTACTGTTCTTTTGTATGTGAGTAAGAGAGGAGAAAAATGACCAGACAAATAAACAATTAGATCAATAAGACATAAAAATAAACAATGAGATCAATGAGACATGAAAGCAGTAACTTATTATGAAATAGTTGAAACATAAACCTGTAGCCTGTAGATACAGTTGTAAACTCGATTTCTAATTATATTGAGTATTATAAATTTGATGGGTTCTTCACCAAACTGACTGGATATCTATCTATCTATCAAACAGGACTTATTATCCCTATCTGGAAAGGGAAAGGTGATAGTCTGGATTGCAACAACTACAGGGAGATAACACTGTTCTTGGTGTCGGGTGAGGTCCTTGCTAGGTTTGTCCTCAATAGGATCCGTGATCACTTGCTCACCTACCAGCGACTGGAACAGTCTGGTTTTACGACCTAAGAAGTCTACCATCGACCACATCCTGGCACTGAGGGTTCTCATGGAGCACAAATGTGAATATCAGCAGAGATCCTTTGTAGCCTTTGTTGATTTTCGCAAAGCGTTCAACTCAGTTGATCAAGCTGCCCTGTGGGACATCCTGAGGGTTCGCGGGATCCCCTAGAGGTTGCTAGATATCAATGCTGGCCTGTACACTGGTACTGTGAGTGCTATACAGAGTGGAGGCAGGACCTCTGCATTTTTCCCAGTTGATTCTGGGGTTCGTCAGGGGTGTGTTCTTGCTCCTACTCTGTTCAATGCTTGTGTGGACTGGGTGTTGGGCAAGGTTGTGGGGTCCAGCGGCCGTGGGGCATGTGTTGGAGAAGAAAGATTCACGGATCTTGACTTTGCTGACGATGCTGTGAACTTCGCGGAGTCAATGGAGGCTCAGATCGGGGCGCTCGAGAGACTGAGTGAGGAGTCTGAGTGTCTGGTCTTGTGAGTGTCCTGGATAAAAACCAAGATCCAGGCCTTTAATGACCTCTTGGGCACAGCCATCAGCAGTGTGTCTGTTTGCGGAGAGAGTGTTGAGTTTGTTGAGAGGTTTGCTTACATTGGCAGTGACATTCATGTCTCTGGTAACTCTTCCTGTGAAGTCAGTAGACGGATTGGGAGAGCATGGGGGGTCATGAGGTCGCTGGAAAAGGGTGTGTTGCACTCCCGATATTTATGCAAAAGGACAAAGGTCCAAGTCTTTAGAGTCCTGGTGCTTCCTGTCTTATTATATGGTTGTGAGACATGGACGCCATCCAGTGACCTAAGATGAAGACTGGACTCCTTTGGTACTGTGTCTCCCAAGAAGTCCTTGGGTACCGTTAGTTTGACTTTGTGGCGGTTGCTCATGGAGTCTCGAATGAGGCACATTACCTGCATTGTGAGGGAGTGTCAGTTACGGCAATACGGCCATGTGGCGCGTTTCCCCGAGGGTGATCCGGCTCATAAGATCCTCTTTATTGGGGACCCAAGTGGCTGGACCAGCCACGTAACACCTGGCTGCGGCAGATGGAGGGTCATTCCCGGAGGGTAGGACTGGACTGTGTGTCTGCCTGGGGGGTTGCCAACCGGTATCCCGAGTTGTTTCACCGTGTAGTGGGTGCGGCAATGCACTACCAGTGATTGCTCCCCAACTTGACTTGACTTGAATTGTTCTTCACACATTTGTGTGACAATATTCCTTTTTTTGCCAGTGTATCACTGCTACTCATGACTATTCTACTTTCTTTAATAATAAACTACTACCCTCTCTGAAATCTTGCAACTCTCTGCTTATGTTTCCTTTATTCTGTAATATTTATGCTCTGCCAGCAACTCCCAAACAGTGACTCAACAAAGTAATTCTAGCTAACAAAGATTTTATTAAACTTATTTCTACACAAATTGATATTAGATATCTCACTCTGAGAAACACTAACAGCATACGTGAGAGGTTAAATCTTTTGACATGTCTTGAATAAAAATAAATTAAGAACTTAGAAGGTCATCAGTCAGAATTATTTAGATCTCTAAAATTGATATAGTATATGGAAGATCATCGAATGTTGTGATTTGTAAAAAAAAATGTTACCATCAGACACAGAATTCATTTTTTAACCACAGCAGAACAACTACTGCTTAATTCACATCGTTCTCATTATGAATATGTCAATAAGGCTCCTAATATTTTAATAACTTACATATTTAAAGAGTATTATCAGACTAGAAGTAAGGCTAATACCAATGATTGCCTGCCTCTCTAGTGGAAAAAAGGAGAAGATAACATATTACAAAAACACCCTGCCAGACGTCAATTTATATTTTTCCAAATAGCAATAAAAGCCTTGTACCCCTGCATTGTGTGACTTCCCAAAGATGCTTATATCTCTGGATTTAGAAATTTTCATGTAATTGAATGGGAATATTTAATTACTGTACTAAGTAAATATGGGTTTGAACCCAACATATGTGTGTGGATTAAATTATTATACTGTAACCTAGAAAAACATGTTTATATAAACAAAGTAAATTCCAAATATTTAACTCTAGAATACAGAACTTGACCGGGCAGATAATTATCACCAATGATTTTTACAACTGGCTTTGAATCCCGGGTTGTTTTCCTGCTCAGTTGCATAAGGAAGCAGTGCTGATACTAATTTGATTTATTTAGATTGCAAAGATAATAAAGTAACAATGACTGAATTATTGTCTGCAATTTTATCATGATTAATAAAATATTAAAAAATACTCATTTATTACAGAAGCCACCCCAAAACAAATAATGTGTTCCTTGTCTGAAAGTGTTTATATATATCACAAAATATGTATATGCAGCCTTAATATAGTTATATTTCATGCATTATTCAGTGCTCTGCATATAGTTGATTATATGTCAGTTTAAATAACTATCATAGAAAATATAGTTCTTAGCTTATGCTAATTTCTGAAGGAATGTCATTAATTGAATACCTAATGCATACACACCTGATGTTAGCTAAATTTTAATTGTTTTACAGCAGTAATACTGAATTCCTTTTTTGCATCTTGCAAAATTTTTGTTGTACAGGTTAAGGGGTAAAGACTGGATTGAAATTCCTTGGCTAAGCTATTTTATTATACTATGCTCCAGCAGAAATATGATGAGTCTTCATGTAAAAATGCTGATTTGAATTCAATTTAGAATATATGTCACACCCAATTAACAGTGGTTTCGTCATAATGATCTCAGGTACACTTAAAATTAACCTTTATTTAATACTTGACACACAAAAGAATCATTTCTCTGGTTTAATATGCTCTCACGTTTTTCCTTTTACCTGCTTCATGTTAAAGTGGTATGATAATAAAATGATTAAACATTACTATATGCTATTATTTTCATAAATGGCTTTGCAACCCATTAGCTGCCTGAACACATTAATGCAAATACTGCAGAGTGTCCACTGTGATCACAAGATGCCCTCTTAAAGGAGAAATATATAAGGTGTCTATAAATAAATAGTATGTTTGTTGTGCTCCAGCCAGGTTTTGTTTCGGGCTTATGTTTAATTTTTTGTGTATGGTTGTTTTTGTTATGTTCTGTTAGTTTTGATAATTACACAAATATACATCTATTCCATGCAGGTGGTGCAAAGAGTCAACACTCCTGAACACTTCCTCTTTTTATCTACTGCTTTTTGATTATTTCTGCTCTGATTCTTGGATTGTGTACTGACACTTGTTCTCCTTTGAATTGTCTTATTGTTACAAAATTTGTGTTATACTCTTGTAATGCTTAATAAACTCTCAATTTACAAAAAAAAAATCATTTGAATTTGTCTTTACAATTAGGAGGTTTCCATTGTTTCTCCCTCTTGTGCAATCAAAAATTTTTGAGGGGTGGTTGTTTTAGCGGGTTGGATAGTGGATGGATGGTTGTTTTAATTGTGTAGTTGCTTCATACAGAGAAACTTCCTTAGCAATTTTGTATTTCTTAAGGGATCATAATATGTCAAGATATCTCTAGAGATACAAAAGCATTTAAAATTAATCTTAAGGGACAAAATGTTAATAAACATGAATTGCAAACTAGAAGGGCAACAGAATTATTAAATTATATACTTCATGCCTAAAATCAACTATGAATATCCAAGATCACCTGGTCCACCTATTTTTCATATCCCAGTGTGTTTACGACTGACTTGGTGGGGATTGGGGGTGGTTCTCCTTGGTGAATCTACTGTGACCATCAAAGCAGTGGTATGGGGTTTGATGTCCCACGCGATCACCGGAGCATTAGAAGTACAATCATCAATGCTTTTCCTCCTAGGTGAATTGAGAGGGGGTTGAGGAGGTCGTCCAGGAATGGGTGCAATCCTGCCACTGTAAATTGAACACAATCATAGGACCAGTGGATGTGGATTTATCTGGAGGTTCCCACAATCCACCAACAATGTGAACTGAGTGTGATCTTCATAGCGGTGAGTAGGGTGAGGCTTCATCTGGGGTTGGTCATGACCCACAAGCTGAGAAACACTGAATTATACTATAATGTTTGCTCATCTCTGCTTCTCAAAATAAATTTGTAGTTGGACTCTCCACTTTAAACAATTTAAGCATAAAGTAATACGACATATAAGGGAAGTCTGGAATGCTATTGCAGAATCAGTGATACAATTGGAACCACACTTACTGAAAACACATATGTAAGTAGAATATTTAAGAACTATCGTAAGATTCTTTGCATATAAAAAAGCTTAAGTAATCTATAAATCTTAGAGTAAGTAAGTCTTAAATCTTAGATGCTATTAAATGTCAATAAAGCATGAAATCTACAGGCACAGACAGCTGTCCATCAGAACTTTATACACATATGAACTACTAGAAATTAGGTCAGGTAATGGTAACTATACTTGGAAGTTGTTAATGCACAGCAATTTTAAAAAGGATCTTAAAACATATTTAATTATTTGAAGTATGTCGTTGCCTGTAAAGGGCTTTGCACCTTAAAAATATTGTTTTTAAAGTGCTAAATAATAATAATAAACTTTATTTATAATAGTTATTTTTATTATTGGAACAAAGAGAGAAGGCCTCTGTAAAACACTATGCTTACTTGTGTTTTTTAACAATAAATATTTCTTATAATGCTTATCATACAGGTTAATTTTCACTTATGTTAAGATTTTGGTTAAAGTTTTCTCAAACAGAATAGAGAAAATGCCTTCTGATTTTAAAGGCAAACTACTGTCAAATGTTTAATGTCATGTATGCATATAGTACATCACAATAGCAACAGACATTCCTGCAGTTTTCCAATCTTTAAATGTATAAAACTCTTTAATAAAGCTAAACAGGTTTACTAATTTGCTAATTTACACTAATAGTGTAGTTTCCCAAAAGCTCCAGTTCATGTCAATAATATAACATCTGATAGTTTTTTTAGATATGTAACTAGACAGGGAGACCTTTGTCACTGTAGGTACGTGTGTCTGTGTACATTCACAGAAATGAATAATTGTAAGGGAGGGACCAGAGAAAAATATATTTTTTATGTACATTGCATAGAAAGTTACAGTATATCATTGATCCATTCTCACCAGTTCCATTCATCCTAAAATGTAACAGAGTTGTTCTACAAAAGTTTGGGATTTAAGATTAATATGAATAAAAGTATTCTATTTCCTGTAAATAGACTTACACATCAGATTGTATTTGATCAGTTTCTCCTTAATGTCTCACAGAGGTTCACATACCTATGCATCATAATTATACAACAATTTAAGGACTGATTCAAATGTAACTTACCAACATGATGGAATGTATCAAATAACATATTACTGAATAGTCATGTCTTCAACTCTCATTCACTTGAGGGATTAATATTGTTAAAGTGAATTTCCTTCCAAAATGTTTGTCTTTTCAAGTGTATTCTGGTATATATTAAGAAGTCCTTCTTCTAAGTATTGGATGCAACTGTAACTTACTTCATTTGGACTACAATGAGACCATGAATTACATTTTAAAAAGATAGAGAAATCTAAGACTTAGCTTTGAACTTTTTAGTTGGGTTGTGATCATATGTATTATGAGATAATGTAAGGAATCAAAAAGAAATTACCTTGTAGAGGTTATGGAAAGGAAGTCCTGCCATAATTGTTGCTTTTATGCTTTTATTGCTATGGACACCTGTTACTGTAATATACTGCCAGCTAAGAAGAAATCTGGTATAACAGTACTTACTTAAAACATAGTACTATTATAGGAAGGCACTTAAAGGCTGAAATATTACCCTCATTTGCACCATCTGAAAACATCCGTCCATTCTACTATTCCATAGATCTACATTATTTAATATTTAGAATATACTGAGAATTAAAATTAAGATTTTTTCATTGACAATATTCGTATATCCTTTGAACAACTGCATATCATATATTCCCCTTCATTGAGACATTTCTTGTAAAACATCCAAGACCTTCCCAAAAGAAACCTTGCCAAGTTTCCTAATTTTTTGTCACTGTGTATTGTAAACATGATACATTTTATCTCTGATAACAGTATTGCTAAAATCTGCAGACAGTGTCAACAGTTTCAAAAGAAATGCACCTTTAGATTTTCTTAACCATGAGGAATAAAAAAAGCATTTCAATTATTACATTTTCAGATAATAAATGAAAATCATTCCTTTTTAAAATACATTTTAGATCAATTTCTGCAAAACATGGTCTAACTCAAATCAAAGTTTACACGTTGCACATATCTTAACGTTGACTGCCTAACATATATTAAAGTTATACATTAATTGTTAGTGATGACATCATATTGTTTATGGGGTCATGTGGTTTTTGAATGTTAGCTCTTCCATTATTTACTAGATAGCCCTGTCTTCACATTAATCTTTAATTCTTTAACACCTCTATTTTGTAGTAATACTTAAAAGTACATCACTGCTTATGTTAATTAGTTTCTACTTTGTATTTTGATGTATTTGAACAAGTCTTTACCCTTATATGTGATAGTTCTTTATTTAATGAGTGGTATAATCTATTCTTGCATTTTGCCTTAAGAGCTGTCACGGTTTTCTGCGCCTGCACTTGGTGAGGAACATTGTACAAGAACAAAGTATTTTGTATGTCTGTGAAGATTCTCAGTCATCCAGGTGAAATAATCTGGTAGTTGAGTCATGGCAACTGGACTTTGTTCTTGTTAGGTGGATATGTTTCACTGCTCATCCAAGTAGCTTTACCAGATAAAAGTATTTTGTACTATTGTATTGCATTGGTTATCTAAATAGAGGGCACATTATATTCTTTTTTACTGTATTGTATTTTTCTCATTTTATGACACCCATTGCATGTCAATGTCAATTTATTTATATAGCACATTTAAAACAACATAGGAATGCTGTGGCCAAAGTGCTCTACAATAATAGAATAAAAAGGAAACAAACAAATAATATAAATAGAAATAAAATATAAGAACATAAATAAAATACATAATAAATAGAAGTAATGTTATATAATCACAATGAGGAAACCATCAGTATTACTGAAGGTCATGGAATGCAAGTGAATAGAAATGAGTCTTTAATCTTGTTTTGAACAGTTCAATTGTAGACGGCTCCTTTATGTAATGAGGAAAAGAGTTCCACAGGCGAGGAGCAGCAGCTGCAAAGGCCCTGTCCCCCTTAGTTTTACACTTGGTACGAGGGACAACAAGAGACAACTGACCAGAAGATCTAAGCTCTCTGGATGGCTGGTGTAAAACACACAATTCAGATAAATAGGCAGGAGCAAGAACATGTAGTTTTTTGTTGTTTTAAAAACAAGCAACAAGATTTTAAAATCAATTTTAAAACTGACAGGCAGCCAGTGTAAAGAAGCTAAAATAGGAGAAACAGAGTCAGACTTTCTTGCCCCAACCAGAAAACGAGCGGCAGCATTTTGGACAAGCTGTAACCTGTGTATCAGGGATTTGTTAATCCCAGAGTACAGCAAATTGCAGTAATCGAGTCAAGAAAAAATAAAAGCATGAGTGGCTTTCTCAAGATCCCTAGAAGATAAAAAAAGGCTTGATCTCACCTAATAGATGAAGTTGAAGAAAGCAACTCTTGACTACAGAATTTACTTGTTTCTCAAATGAGAGGTTACTGTCAAAGATAACACCTAGATTGCGGACTTAAGGTTTGCAAAAGACAGAGAAAGAGCCGAGAAGTCCAAGACCAATTTGGGCTTTAGCTGATAGACCCACTATAAGCACCTCCGTTTTATTTTGATTCAGATCAAGGAAATTATTTGCCATCCAGGATCTTAGTTCAGAAAGACAGTTGTGGGGTTGATTTATTGCAGAGTTGTAGACAGGACCTGAGTATCATCAGCATAGCAGTGAAAAGAAATGTTGAATTTCCTAAAAATAGCTCCCAATAGGATGAAGGTATATAGAGAATAGAATAGGACCCAAAATGGATCCCTGAGGAACACCATATTTAAGAGGAGCAGTAGATGTAAAAGAGGAATTTAAAGTAACTGAAAAGTGTCTACTAGTTAAATATGACCTGAACCAGTTAAGAGCAACCCCTTTAAGCCCAACAAGATGTTCATTCCCAAGCTACCTTGGAAGAGGGTCTGTCACTGAATTGACTTACTCAAGAGAGTCAAGGCTGGTGGGCTGTCAAAAAACAGGGCCTTGTGTGAGGCATTCTTGGTGTGATTTTGGGCTATACAAGGAATAAGTAGTTGTTGTTGCATAGTGAACTTTACTGTGATAACTTAAACTACAGACATTGCCATGTGCAGATGGAATATTAATACACTTTATGTCATGCAGTGAGAAAAGAATGTTCTGTCTTACTTAAAATTAAAAAAGCATTATATTCACTTTATGAGGAGCAGTTCTTTAGAGTCACAAATTAATTTTTTGTAATCAAATTTATATTGATAAAATCAAAACTAATCAAGAGGTATTGCATCAAATTTTTATGAAATTAGAAATAACAAATACAAATTTCTCAATATTTAAATGTCCTTGAGGGATTACTTCATAATCCTATTTTATCTCTTCCATCTGTAGGGGTAGGGCACGGGCATCTGATTTAATTTTAATAAGATGTCACACTGTACAGTATGTATTACTGGCCTAATCTTTATAAAACAATTAAAAATACAAATAAAATAAATACATAAGCAGTATATATAAAATAAATATTGTTTCCCTTATAAAACATACTTCCTAAAATCAGTCTTATTTGGTATTGTTTTTCAGCATTTGTAGACCCTACTTTCTTTACAAGTACTCTGAAGCTGTAACAATCAGATCAACAGTGTACACTACCCAGATTGTTCCTGTTGCAGTATAGAACTGCTTTTCCTGCATTAACAATTCTTGTAATATGTTATTGAATTAATAGTTGTACAGTATATTCTGACTACAGGTTTATTTAGAGCCCTTTTTGTATTTTTTTTATATACACAGAATTTATTTTGGCTTATAATTTTATTTCATGTTTACACAACAGTGTATTTCGCATGGTTAACATGTGTATGTGTAGCTTACCACTGCATCTGCTCTTACCATATTAATACACGATTTCTGTGTGACACAGCTGAGTCTTAACCCATATTTCATTAAGTGCCAGAATATCAGTATACTGTATTAACATACAGTAACTTACAGATCCATTTATTATACAGTATATAGTTCTTCATGTACAGATTGAAAGTTCACATCAGTTCCATTCAGGCCCACTTTCCTGAAAAAAAAGAAAAAGTAAGCCTTAAAATATTTGACAACTCAAACGGAAATAAGATGGGTTAACTGCTTTTAATCTATTAAATTAGACCAAGATTTAGTTTGAGAAGTGCTAGTTGAAGAAGGTTTTAATTAAAAGCTAGAATACACTAAAGAATTTTCTCATTGCCTGCTAAGTGAATTGAATTTTTTATGAATTAAATTTTATGTGACATGGTGATGCCATTCCTGAATGGAATTTGCACATTCTCCCTGCATCTGCATTGGTTTTCCTAGGGTTAATCTGATTTTCCCTTCACATACAAATGACATGCATATTAGATTAATCGGCAACAATAAATTGGCTAAGCATCAGTAAGTATGCGTGTGTGTGTGTGTATGTCAAAGCTGTCTGAATAGGAACTAGCCGAACTAGATACACAGGAAAGGATCCTGATTAGATGATGTATTATTTATTTATTTTTTTTATAATGGTGTCATTAACAGCAAGACATTAGACTAAAGAGTCTCATTGAGTTCTGTAACACTGGTTTCTTACTGAACTTATGCCAGTATAAAATAGTATCAATTTAAAACAATATGATTCATTGTACACTTTTAGAGAAATAATATAGTGTATGTTGCCAAACAGTAAAACAGAACACTAAGTAAGGCAAAGTCAAAAAATTGATATATGTCTCTGAGGCAGCAATATTTTCCAAAAAAGGTTGTTTTCTATTTCAACTGTACATAGTCAGAGGCAACACTTCCTGTATGTAGATCACACACTGCGTGAGACCCGAAGTGGGATTTGCAAACCTCCACAATTGGATTGCATGATTTTGTCACTTGCTTTACTTAAGTTGAGTCAGTTAACCCCTACCATAACCCTTATTGTAACCAGGCGTTTTGCATAACATCACTGAAGTATAACACAAAGTGACAGCCTTCTCAACAGAGCAGAGCTTTGGAGGTACATGGCTTGACTCCCATTGGGATTATTTCCATTTAATGAATCGTCAAATTAACGGCATTGACCGATCCCTGTTCTGATAATTTTCCAATAATGAGCAGAGAGAAGGCTTTACGTTGAGACCAGCCAGAAGCACAGAAAAGAAAAAATAGAAAACAAGAAGTAACTTGTGCTACATTTGCAGGTCTGTTTTAGAACTCTAAAATTTGTCCAACATCCAGTAAGTAAGCTAAAATTACATCAGTTGCCACTACACTAAAGTTAGTGGTTTACTGGAGTATTCATTAAGTGTAAAGTTTTGATATTGAATGTTTAATAGGTATTATCTGACATTCCTGTACATATCTGAAAAGTAGTTGTGGATTATTTATTACCGTCATATTGACTTTAGTACCTATACATGTTGTTAAAGGCTGCTAACATTAATCGACATATGATGTTGCATTGTGAACATGATTGTGCATTTCACCAACGCACAGGCTCTCTTGTTTACTAGTTAGTTACTTGCTGGATTGGTGAAAGGTACCATGTAAGCAACTTAGATATACATAAAGAACAATTAGCTCAGATTAACTTCAATTGTTGCTTCGATTTATTGATAGCTAACATTACTGATTTAGTTAATGCCTTATTGCTAGCTGCTGTCATTGGAAGCACAAAATGAAGTTTAGATCAATTCAGTATCAGTGATGTATTCACGTTCATTTTTTAAAAATATCTAAATATTCAGCTTCATTTTAAGCCTGTATTTACGTATTATTAAGTTTATGAAGCACTTTAGTATTAGTAGTTTTTATTTTATTATTGTTATTAGTAGTAGCGTTTTATATATTTTTATTAGTAGTAGTAATTGTAGTAGTAGTGAAAGTAGTAGTATTAAAATTCTTTTTGTTGTTGTTATATCACATGTCACAAGTGATACTGTTGGCTATATCAAGTAAAACAGAGTAACAGCACATTGATATCCCAGGCCATTATTATTGTTATTGTTGTTATTATTATTAATAATTCATTTATAAAGTAAACAAATCAATTGGTCCAAATTGCACCAACCCTTTCAGTTACGTTTTTAGCTTAAGCTCAGGAAGACATACTTGACGCCATCCACGGCGCAAGAATGTATTAGCAGCTTGGCTGTCATTAGCATCAACACAGTGAGGCAAATATGTCTAGTTAGATTATTATGATTCAGCAAGTACATAAGAATCAGAAACATTTAAAACCAGAACTGTCTCCTATTAAAACTCTTTATCTCTCTTAGGCTACTCTTTCAATCTGAGATGTGTGTTTTGTATAATATTTATAATAATGTCTTCTATTTAGATCAGACTTTACATTGCATTTATTATTTTGGTTTCACATGTTTTAGACTCTTAAACAACTACATTTCTTTGTCATAGAATCACCATTTTCTTTTTTGCAACTGGCAGCACTGCCACCATCAATGTAGCAGATATGAAAGAACTAAATATGACAGCGTATCTATTTGTCCCAGCATTCCATTCTACAACTACTAATATTTATGTAGGTCTGCTTGGGTCACCTCCTAATTTCACTAGAAAGAGTATAAGTGAAGAGCCACTGACAGATTGTGTACAGTTCTACAGTAGTCTTTGAGGGAATTCTCTGCAATTACTTGAGAAGTATAGTGATGTGTGGCTCCAAATTTAAATAGGACATGTTTAGCATCTTTATCACTTTTTTCACAAACACCACCGATTCTTCTTATTCAAACTGATAAAAAAATGTAGAATATTCCTCAGCATAATGTTACTGAAAAAAACCCAAACATTGTCCTTGCACTTCTCTTACTGGGAAAAAATAAAAATAAGATGCAGATGGTGTATGCATTATTACAGCATTAGGCCCCTATCAATAGGGAACCACTAAACCGTAGCAATACTTACCAGGGGCTTCATGTGCATAAAAAATGCTATGTACACCTGTTTCCACACTCACTTTTAGATGTATAAAAACTAAACATGGTGTAAAGCCACTCACATTTTCATGGCAGTCTCCCCTCATGCATATGCCTTTTTATGCTTGGTTTTACAAACTGGTGGCACCCAGCGTTAAAGCAGTGCTACTGTTTATGTGTGGTTTCCCTTATTTTTTACATTGGCATCAATGACACAGAATTTATCAAATACACCGAAATTAATTGCATATCGTTTACAAATTTAAGTCCCTTGATTGTAATCATTCTGTAACAATATAATGGTACATGGAATGGCCAAACTATTCCAACTACCATGGCTGCTTTAGTGTTGTTAGAAGATGTTGTAAATGGAAAAATTACAAGAGAGCGTGTATTTATAGATGATGATGACTGGCTCCTAAGTTGATTTTGATTTCCAAGAGCTATCCTCTTGACGCTGTGTGCTAAACAGGCAACAGTTTTACAAAAGCAGACTTTAAGAAGTTGTGCTCTTCTTGCTCCTTTGCAAGTTCTGTCCACTGTTTTTAGCCACAGAAGCTTTTCAACATGAACTTGCTGACTGATGGAGTACTTCTGGGTCATCACTGAGCCACGCAATGCCAGTTGTATAGGATGGTATTGTCCGATTGTTATCCAGATATATAAGATTTACATATACTGTGATTAAACAAGAAAACATCAAAGAGCAATTCATAGCAACGTCAGGTGTTCCAAATGTAACTGGATCAGTCAACTGCACGCACATTACTATTGCAACAGCACTGGACAAGTTACATCAGCCAGGGATCAATCACCAAAAGAATAAGCTGGCATTGCAACATATGTAGGCAGAGAACCTATAAAAATGGCAGCTCTGCACAGTCACAAATGCTTTTTCCAAATAGTGCGGCAAAAAGGAAAGCAGTTCTTTTAAGGATAAAGACCATCTGTTGTGGCACTCGCTGCTGACGCTACACTATAAAGGCGCCTTCAGAGAATCAGTTTGCTTATGTAAATAGAAAGCATTTCCACTCTATTAATGTGCTGCTCTATAATGCACAGAATATGTGTCGCATTGTGCAAGCATATAGCGTGCTTCATAATGTGGTGCACAATTACAGCTTGCCCGTACCTGTAGAGATGTGGTGTGATAAACCTCACCCACCAAATCGGATAGTGTTACAAGTTCATTTGAATGTAATTAGCAGGATGTAAAAATAGGTAATCAGATCCAGCATTTATTTTTTTTCAAGCTCATTTAATTTGTGGTCAATTTCACATATTACAGCCCTTATATTCCTTAGTTCATTGGCCACATCTCTTACAGCATCCACTATTGCATTTTGTGACTCAGAACAGTGTCCGTCAGCGAACAGCCAGATGGTCACTCAGCGTTTCCTGAGGCAGAGGTGTATATGCAGCCAGTGCCCAAAGATGGGCTCAGCCCAGCAGTACCATATCTGCCTGATGATTACATGCAGGTCAGCTTTTTTAATATTGTCTGAAACAGAATAAACAGACAATGGGCAGTGACTCTCCTTTTCACTTGACTGCGATATCTGACCACTTCTTTTTCATTTCGGGCACTGTGCGACTTTATGAACTTGAACTTTCAAATGTCTCTGCCATGTTTTTGCTGCTTATACTATTGCATAAACCCAAAAACAGTACTTTTTGACTCAACTTCGCATTCGCTGAAATTTTTCCTTTTTTGTGTGCTTTTGCCATTGTCTTTTAACCAAATGCTGAACAGAAGATGAAATTTATATTGATTTGCATTTTAAAATATGAAATATTCTGGGAGGAGTCGGGGTAGGGTGGCAGGTATGTGCACGCCCATTACATTTCATGCTGACCGGGATTTATGGAGCGGAAGTGAGTGAAAGTTGGCTTGTGCACATTTCCAATTTTGTCTGTACGACATGTTTTAATGTGAATTCTACACACAGTGTTATAAATGAGGTCCCAGGACATTGAAATGGAACTTAAGAAGACTATCTTCACCGCTTGAGGTTCCTTGTTACAAAATGTAATGCTTACTGATATAACACAGAGTGGTTGACAGTGGAAAATGTGAGTGAAGTACTTGAATTATGCTATTATTTTAATACTAAATTCCTGTTATTCCTGTTTGTTGATTTTCTCTTAATTTCTGGATGAGAAGAGGAAAGGATTGTTGATTTGTTGTTTGACATACTGAACAAAGTAGACATATATTATAACTTAAAAAAGGTTACAGTTATACTTTTGGAATTGGTTACGTTTTCTATACACGTCTATCTCTGCACCTTCAAAGGACCACTGTGCTTACTTCAAAGAATAAATTCTAAACCATTCAGTTCTTTAAGCAGTGTCTTTTGACTTTAATCTGTAATCAGTATCTAATCTAATACAAAAATTAAACTTTGAATATGAAACATTAAAAACAGAAAATCTGTTAGACATTTAATTCAGACTCAGAGCTTAAAACTTGTAATAAGGCTCTTAAAGATGATGCAAGCATGTGCACGTTATTTTCCTTTACAGAACTGAGTGAGGTACGAACCTGAGTCTCACTGCAACTTCAGTTGCATTTACATGTATCATCTTCACTACTTACTTCTTGTTAGACAAAAGGGAGCATTGCATATCTTGTAATTTCACTTCAAATTATAATGTAGTCAAAGTCTGACTTAACTCTCAAGAGTTGTAGGTACATAACATCTGACACCTGAGCCTTACCTCATCTATACATCATGCCCTACAGAGAGGCCTGTTACCTGGTCTTCCTTTCAAAGCTTTGTAACTAAACAGAAAGCATTTTCCTTTATTTTTGTAATAATGTCATTACAGAAACAGCAATTTTGACAATTAAAGATCATGCTATGATAAGGATTTTTGTGTATGATGATTTTCAAGTACTGTATATTCAACTATTGATTTAGTTTCTCTTGCACATACAAGAAATAAAGAGTAGCACCTAATCTGTTGACCTAATTGTCATTTCTGGACCTGTTGTTTTTACAGTGGATGTTTATTTTAGTTAAATTATTACTATTTGTCATGTGGGAAGTAGAATGGATAGACATAGCTGTTTACACAAAAGAAAGAAGATAGGCACTATCTTTAGAAAATTAAATGTTGCTATAAATATAATTGTTCTTTCCATCATTTTTCATATTTATCATCAAGTCTAAGATACTGTGGTCACACTTTACCATACATATACATTATAATCCAACTATTATCATTATTTGAATGTTTTATTACTTGTGGAATTAACAATAAATTATAATAAATTATAATTACATATGCTAATATTTTTTGAAATATTTTGCTGTCATTAATAAGGCTTATAACATGTTAAATAATAAACAGACCATTAATTGTTGCTTATTATGGTTACCTAAAATAAAGTGTGGCTAATTTTGTTTGACAAATCACTTTTTGTAATCCTGATATGAGAGTATACGTAAATCATTGTATATTACCATTAACAAACATAATAAAATAAATATTATTTAAATAATTTAAATAAAAAAATTGTGACAGTTCCCTTTTCTTTTGTTATAAAAAAGTCTAGTATCCAAAAACAAAGTGTTAAAATACTGGAGAGATCATGTTGTACAATATTAATTATTCGGCTAGCATGTGCTGCAAAGGTTCTGTTGACAGCTGTATTACAAAGAAAATAACAATAGAAAAGCTCCAGCTTAGTAATGTGTAGCCTACAGCCAAAATACCTGCACATTCTTGATATCATGTCTCTTTTCATTGTAAGGTGAAAGCCTTTATACTGTATTTGTGATCACTTTGTGATTACATACTTTGCATTAGAATCAGTCAACTTGAACACTGTGTAAACAGCCACTATCTTTAAAACATTTGGACCCTGAAACCCAAATTTTGTTTCTGAATGGGGACTGATTTTAAAAAGAAATTTTCTCATAGACAAAATGATAAAGATAGTTATAATTTTTTCTATAAGTTTTTGGGCAGGGATTATGTTTAAAATATAATAATGTTTTTTTTTTTTTTTTTTTTTTGAGCTCTCAGCAAGATACATTAAAGATAAAGAAAACATACTGCACATCACTAAAGAGGACAGAGAGGGATTCTACAGGTATTTGAGAACAGTCAGATCTGCATACTTCTTGACTTTTAGGTTCAAAAGAGAGCCAAATACTGTGTAAAGCAGTGTTGTGCATGTCAAACACATATTTGGGTCAGGTATTTCCAGCTAACTTGAAAGTGGTGGTTTACCATTCCATACACACATGTGTGGAGGCAGAAAAAACTTTAACGATACTCCTGCCAGATTTATTTCATTCATGAACACAACAAATAAGAAGAAGAACAGGTAAAAGTACAAAAGAAGTGAGAGAATGCATGGACAAAGAAAACATGTGTGATCATAGAAAAGTAGTCTAATTTAGAATTGCAGGTAATGAAATAGTGGGGAAGACAGAAGAAAAAGAAAAGTCAAAATCTAAAACATAGTTGATTTTGAGCATTTAAGATAAAGTTCCTAACCATTGAATGAGGGGGAGAGGCAGATCTTCAGCTCAAATGCACTGTATTTTGGGAATGCGCCTTTCTATTATGTTTTGTTTTCTGGAAGTAAATATTAATAGTATTTTAGCGAAAATTACATATATCTTGTATGTTCTGAGAATACAAAGGGATAATGAACATTTGGATTATGCAACACTAGCTTTGTGAGGATGTGTTTTCTTTTTCCCACTGATTTTTTTTACATTGTTTGCTGTTGTCCATAGTTTGTCACCATTCAAACTGAACAGGAGCACCTGCAAATTGTGAAAAACCGCAAATTTTGGATGTGGTTAGTTGAAACCCTAAATATTCCCCCAAAACACTTTAATTTAATTTCAAACTCATCTTAATACATTACCTAAAAATAAAGAATGTAAAGGTAAACCTGTATACTGTACT
The DNA here is from genome assembly GCF_016835505.1 of Polypterus senegalus. NCBI lineage: Eukaryota > Metazoa > Chordata > Cladistia > Polypteriformes > Polypteridae > Polypterus > Polypterus senegalus. Next base: position 232,745,469 of record NC_053155.1, read on the forward strand.
GCTATGTCTCCTGCAGTGCTAGAATGTAAAATACTGATGTTACCGCTATATGTACTGTAGTTCATGCAAGCGTGTTTTCATTGCCAGAAGCCTTAGACGGTGCAGCTCGGGGCTTTAATCCTTAAATTGCTACATATTAGGGGGTAATGCATCCCTGGATGCCAAATACTTTTTTGCTGCACTTTAAGTAAACGTCACAATTAACAAAGAAAAAATGAAATTGTAATGGAACGCTTTTTTCATGAAAAGAGCATCACAATTACTGCAACACTGATCATTTTACACACTGCTAATGAACTGTAAAAACTATTTTAAAAACTACTGGAACAATATGTACAAAGTGCAACTGACACCATTGATGAAAAGTGAATCACCGAGCCAACTGCGCTTGAACTGGCTGCACGCAAGCACACAGAGGTAAGCACTGATGCTGGCAGGCTAGTCTAGTGCAGCGGCTCAATCCCAGGGACAGTAAGGCTGCAGTACTGCAGGGTGTTACGCTTGGGTCACAGAAACACCGAAGATTGTCGAGACAGGAACTTTATTCAAACACTTCAAACAAACATGTCTCTTTCAAAAATAAAAGGAGCTCAGTATGCAGTTGGTTATCGATTAAAGAATAGACAAACATCATAGGGGAGCACAACCCCCAACAGGAGCAGAGAATGTCTGGGGGAGGAGAGAGAAACAAAGCAATCAGTCAAAAAGGACAGGTGCTGTTCAGGCTTTTAAGTAAATGAAAACACAAGAACACTGAGCTGGAGATGTATCACAGTCAATCAGCAGCAAGGAGAAGACGGTGATTTATTTCTTTTTATGGTGGAGATTCCAGGGACGCACCCAGCCTTGAACTGACCCATGCGCACTCACAAACAGAGACAAAAACAAAGCAAACTGGTAATCAAACAGCAAAAAAACAATATAATGAAAACATATGAAATAAATGAAAACAACAATACCACCCCTGTTCCCCTTACTGCGATTACACATTAAATACAGCAAAGCCCAAACAAAACACACACAGTAAATTATGAAAAAGTTCATGAAAAACAGCAACAGATGAAATGTAATGATGAAAATGGATAGTCCAGAGATCCGCACTATGAATGGGAATGTAAAGATAGTTCTACCGCTAATTCCTGACATGGTGAAGACGGGTGGACGGGTTCAGGAGTGCTCCTTTCTTTGCAGGATGGCCATGAATCCACTTACAGTCCTCATGTACAAAGGCAGACGGCAGACGATCCAGATGCACAAAACGATCCAGGACAAAATGAATAAGTACAGGTAACCCAACAGAAGGCAGACAGACAGGAACTTAACACAAATTACAAAAACTTTTTTTTTGCTTTTGGTCACCGGCCTCCTTTTTAAAAGCTGCGCCGACATCCTTTGACCCCAACAACCCCAGCACCCTCAGCAGAAGACCAATAAATCTGCGAATGACTGAGGCTGTGAACTCTGAACCGCGACTTCGCAGAGGTCTACTATATACTGCCTTACATTAATCTATATATATAAAAGCCAAATACCACTGACTCACTCATGACAAAATCTCCCGAACCATGAGGACTTAGGACTTAAAATTTGAAATGTAGGTTACCCTTGGCCCAGAGGTGCTCGCTAAGAAATTTTTTTAAAAATTTCATGGTCCAAGTGCATTCCGTCTGTATGTCTGTCCAGTTTTCACGTGAGAATTACTTAACAGATTTAGATCTGGTTGTTTTCTATAATTTACTTGAACTTTCTGGTTGATTTTGTGACTTCTCTCATCACACTAAGTACCATAGTTCGCTTGTTTTACCGATGTATTTATGCAAATCCAACAGAGTGGTTGTGAGCCAAGAGCAGGGGGGTGGGGCCTTCCTCATTCACTCGCCAGCCACTGTTCGAGTTGGTCTACATCTCGCCACGTGTAGGACAGCACCTTGCCTCCGCTTAGCTAGCAACAACAACAACAACAACATTTATTTATATAGCATATTTTCATACAAAAAAAATGTAGCTCAAAGTGCTTTACAAAATGAAGAATAGAAAAATTGAAGACACAATAAAAAATAAACACAAGTCAACATTAATTAACATAGAATAAGTAAGGTCCGATGGCCAGGGTGGACAGAAAAAAAACTCCAGAAGCTGGAGAAAAAAAAAAAATACCTGTTTGCTCAACAGACATTATCATCTACAGATTGTTAAGGAGTAACGTTTGAGGTTTTTGAGAGAGAGATCAGAACTCCATGTGTTTTAGAGGGTAGCTGCTAATTACCAGAGATATCATGGCCATGTGTTTTTCTAACCACGTGGGGAACGCTCTCCCGTAAGAGCTGAGCACAATCAGATATAGTGCCAACGTCTATTGATTTTTAAAGTTTGTCCTGTTTCATTACTGTTGGGGCGAAGCTACAGGCTACAGCTAGTGAAGATATAAGCAGTATTTCTACACTCTACCATTCACCTTCAAAAAAGGTTCTCCTTAGATTAGGACCTCAAGAAGCATTTGAAAATTAAAATTTCAGTCATTCACAAATTACACTCCTCATGAATCTGCACAAAGCATGGTTTAATTCTACCAAAAATCATACACCACGTGTTTTTACCTCAGCTTAAGTTATTTAAAATTATCCCAGGCCAACACGCCAAATATAAGAAATGTAATCATACACCTGCCTTACTTGTTCAAATTTTTTGGGCCTGTCCTGCACCTAGATCACATTGGAAAAATCTTCACTCATCTGTCAAGCAGTATTAGGACCACTATAATTCCTAGTTCTCTTACAGTAGGGTTTAAATATTATCAGACAGGATAATATTACAGAATGAAACAATCTGTTGTAATATGCTGTATTGCCATGCCCACTCATCTCCGTACACTATTCAATAGAAAAATATCAATCTACCCACAAAGTGGAAAAAAGATATTGTATTTAAAATTAGAAAAAAAATCATTTTTAAAAAGCTTTTCAATAATACAGGAAAAGTTATTAATGTTGTTAAGTATGCTGGGGCTCTGTTTACACTTTAGATGTTTCAGTATCTTTGAGTGACATAAAAGTAATGGGTTATTCAATTTCACAGCTCTCCAGGTGGGTTGGAGATGGTTTTGAATCTGAAAATGAATTTGAATATGACACAAAATATTGTTTTACTTATGTTCAGGGCGGCACGGTGGCGCAGTGGTAGCGCTGCTGCCTCGCAGTTAGGAGACCCGGGTTCGCTTCCTGGGTCCTCCCTGCGTGGAGTTTGCATGTTCTCCCCGTGTCTGTGTGGGTTTCCTCCGGGTACTCCGGTTTCCTCCCACAATCCAAAGACATGCAGGTTAGGTGTATTGACGATTCTACATTGGCCCTAGTGTGTGCTTGGTGTTTGGGTGTGTCCTGCGGTGGGTTGGCACCCTGCCCAGGATTGGTTCCTGCCTTGTGCCCTGTGTTGGCTGGGATTGGCTCCAGCAGACCCCCGTGACCCTGTATTCGGATTCAGCGGGTTAGAAAATGGATGGATGGATGGATGTTATGTTCAATTGTTCTATGCCATACTTATTGTAATGTATTCTTATTATACTAATAAATCTGGAAATAAATATCTTCCATAATCAGCCTGGATTACATTAATGATGTTTTTTCTTAAATGTTCAGTGATGTATAATATGCATTTTGAATGTTTCCTTTCCACAGCATGAGTGAAAGTTTGACATCCATTTCAGAACTTAAAACATATGTTTGTAATCTTCAAATAACTTGAACAAAAATGGTATGCTGCTTTATATCTCAGACCCACAGTCATCTCTGCCACTAGTTTTAAACCTGTTAGGAGAATTTCAGAATAATCTCTAAATTAATGATTAATTTGAATAAAGGTGGGCTTTTTCCAGCAAATTCTCAGGTGTGTCATAGCGTAGCTAGAGTTCGTGCTGCCTAGGGTGGGGCGGTGCTTCAATTTGCCGCCTTCCAACATATCTGAATATGTTATCCTATTTAAATAGAAAATGATGTATAGAGAAAAATTAAGATTAATTTTGCATAGATTTATTCATATACTGTATAGAGAAACAGCAATAATTTTTCACATATAATTATTTATAAGCATCAACTAGACAAGAATATACTATGGATGCACTGATAAGTCATGTTCTAATTATTAGTTTAATATAATTATGCCGCGAAAACCAGAACCAGTGTAGTGTACAAGTGATAGGTGGGGATGTTTTCTGTGCAGAGCAAGAACACATTTGGATTGATAATGAAATGAAATTATCAATCAAAATTATAAATTGTAAATTAGTTGTTTATCTTCCTAGAAATTATTATCAGTGTAATGTTTATGTTGGGCAGCACGGTGGCGCAGTGGGTAGCGCCTCGCAGTTAGGAGACCCGGGTTCGCTTCCCGGGTCCTCCCTGCATGGAGTTTGCATGTTCTCCCCGTGTCTGTGTGGGTTTCCCCCGGGCGCTCCGGTTTCCTCCCACAGTCCAAAGACATGCAGGTTAGGTGGATTGGCGATTCTAAATTGACCCTAGCGTGTGCTGGGTGTGTTTGTGTGTGTCCTGCGGTGGGTTGGCACCCTGCCCAGGATTGGTTCCTGCCTTGTGCCCTGTGTTGGCTGGGATTGGCTCCAGCAGACCCCCGTGACCCTGTGTTTGGATTCAGCGGGTTGGAAAATGGATGGATGGATGGATGTTTATGTTATTGCCTCATAAATTTCAACTGCTGTGTCTGATGGCATCACAGATTATTTTTGAAGCATTTGTGGATAAAAACCTGAGAATTTTACTTTTTTCATTCATGAGTGATATTTTTCCAAACCCTGCTGCTTACACACGAATTGTACTGTGCCTTTTGGCCTGGGCAGACCTCCCCCTCTGCCTGCCCGTAGCCATGCCACTGAGTATCCATTAATAATTAAATAACAGTTTAAATATGTTTAGATAACCAAAGCAAGGGCATGAAACAATCTTTGGTAGCGCAATGGCAAACACTTAAAAAGATGTTAACAGATGGTCTCACCTGTACTTCACATTTGATGGGAAAATTACTGTGGTCAAATTAAATATCCTCCCAAAGCTACTATGTCATTTCAAGCGCATCCTTAGGTACATCCTTAAAAAGTCAGGTCACATATCAAAAAGTCGACTCTGTAGAGATCTAAAGCCGAAGGTGTCATAGCACTACCAAAATCTGAAAATTTGGGAAATTGGCAGACATCAATGAATCTTTATTGACTGAGTTAGTAATTAAAAAGAAATCCTATTCTGAATTGTCGTTGTATGCTCCAGTCAACACTAACCAACAATTTACTAGCAACCCAGTTGTCCACCAATTACTAAAGATATGGATCCAATGTGGGACACATTTTATTATTTGCTTCTATATATCAAAATCACCTTTTCAGCCTTTCTTAACCTATGAAGTGTTTAACTATATAAAACACTTGGGACTGAGGTATTTACATATAGTATTTCTGTATTGATAATGTATTTACATCTTTTGATCAATCTTACTGCAAGTTTAATCTCCCAAACACACACTTTTTTTGTTATGTAAAAATTACAAAATGTCTTAAAGGCAGCCTACCCAATTTCCCAAACCACTCAATCACCCATATATCTCTAAGGTTTTAGAGGCTAGTATGGGTAAAAACTTGGACAGTATCTCTACAGTATATAAAAATATTTTAAGGAATTAATGCCAGTATCTCGTTCACTAACATATAGGATTAAAGTGTGCTAAAGTGTAATATCCTCTACCATACACCTAGCACATAGACTTATTTTGCTCAAATGAAAGAATTTACATCCACCTTCTTTAACCCTGTGGAAAGTGATATACTATATTATCTCAAATTGGGAAAAAAATCAAATCTGGTCTATTTTGAATCATGCTGTTGTACTAGCTTTGTTAATTTTATTTGATTGAGTTGTATTCTGCTTTGATTTTTTTGTTTTAAAATCTGGAAAAATAAAAGCTGAAGGGCAACAAAATTCAGGGCTGTATAGTAATTATACACATTAAACAGTTATCTGTTTTAAAAAAATAAACTTTTTAAATTGTTGTTTATATTATGATGTGAGGGTGACAGACTTGCACAAGAGAGATCATTACTGAAAATGACCACATCATCGAGATATGTACCAGCATACACAGAATGAGGTCGCAGAATTTAATCTGCCATCTGCTGAAAAGTCAAAGGCTCACCATGGAGAGGAAGTCTTGAAATTGAACAGCCTGTCCAGGGTGGTAAATATGGTCTTATCGAAACTGGACTCCTTCTGAGGCACCTTCCAGTACCCCTTCATGAGATCCAGGGTGTAAATATATGAGGCTTGCCCAGGTTTCTCCTGTAAGTCATCAATATGCGGCATTGGGTATGCATCAAACTTGGAAATTTTATTCAAGTGTCAAAAATCTATACCATACCGAAAGGAAGAGTCCGGTATTGGAGCTAGAACAATGGGACTGCACCAATTGGTTTTACTCTCGCAAATCACACCCAACTTAAGCATCTACTTCCCCTCCTTGCATATCACATCCCTCATTGCTTCCAGAATATGGTATGGGCGCATTTGTAACTTAACACCAGGCTGGGTCACAATTCTGTGTTGAGCAATTTCAGACCAGCCAGGTAAACATTAAAAGATATCTGAGTTCCTTCTGGTCTGTCAAATCATTACCAATAGCAACCTCAGTTTGAGAGACTGTAGAGGAAGTGGCCAACACCTCATTAGGATAGTGCCACTCCTTGAAAAGATTAACATTTAAGATTTGCACAGGCTTTTGCCAGCCAGGAATTTTCATAGTAGTTCACTGAGCTCATGCAGTTATCCACTACCGTTTGAACCAGCCATTTGACCTGAAATTTGAGTGGGATCAAAACAAGTACCTGATCACCCTCTTTTGAATTTGCGAAGTTTGCTTTTCATGTCACAATTACATTTTTGTACCTCCTGTTTGTGTTGCTGGTGTTCCACATCGATAGAGGACAATTTAGAAATTTGTTCTTAGAGCAACATGACCCGATTGACAAATCTCCCCCCATGTGTTTCAGTGTAAACCCCCGTTCATTCTTCCAGAAAAATGTCCACCAACCCCCGTGGCCGCCCTTTAAATAACAGTTACAATAGAATTCAGCCAGCAGTTGCCTGAGGAGATATCCCAGGAAGTCAGGTCGTCACGAGGCAACTGCCGAATCATCTGTTTCAAATTCTTGTTAAATCATTCAGTCAGGCCATTCATCTGGGGATGATAAACAGTGGTGCTCAATTGTTTAATTGCAAGGCCCTCAATTAGCTGTTTCATGATATGAAAAGTAAAGGGCATACCCTGGTCAGTTAAAATCTCGTGTGGAATGCAGATATAAGTAAACACCTGTGATAGAGCCTTAGCAACAGATTGTGTGTTAGCTTTATGCAAAACGGCCATCTCAAGATATCTTGTTCCTTAATCAACTGTTAAACTGTATACAGTACACTGCATATACTGATACTGGCCATTCTAACTGTTGGGAAGTGAACCAACAATATCTAACTGAAATCTCTCAAAAGGGACGTCCAATATGGGCATTGGGGAAAAGGGAGCCCTAGCCACTTTACCCATATTTAGCCAATAGAAATGTTTTAAAATGCAAAACCTCATCCTTTCCATGCCAAGATGAACCCAAGACATGAGTGTCAGCAATCTTCAACAACGTCCATCAGTGACCATATGGGAACATCAACTAATCAATTAGTACAGTCCCAATGCTACCAGAAATCACTGGATACAAGAAGCCATATTTAAAAAGTGAAGAGTTTTGAACACAAGTCCCACCAATTCCTCATATTAACAGTCATCTGCAAGATTGCTTGTTCAATATCTAAGCTGAGGTTGGCTTGTTGCAAGAGTGTAAACCACGTCTGTGGGTCACCCAAGCGTCCTCAAGGCCAGATGTACTAGTCCACAAAAACTCTGCCTGGATGTCAGCCCCTGTTCCTTAACCAATGTTTCCTCAGAGCCTGAAGCAGTAACCCCCTCTGAGGCTGCTGAAGGTGGAAGCATTTCAGGTGAGGGCTTGTCCCTGCCTTCACTGTTCAAATCAGGTTTGGTCTCCAGTCTGGGTTTTTGGCCATCCTTGTCCACAGCAGCGAAGACCTGCGGGAATAAGGCATTCCTCCTCCCAACTAAGAAAGGCCAGGTTGAAGAGTCCGACACAGCATTCTAAACTTTAACTTTCCCTTATATTTCAATGGGAGTAGTACAGTCCCATATTCCTTAATATCCCCATGAGCACAGTGAATGTTTACACGCTCTGTGCTTGCGCAGGGTATTTGCCAGAGCAGATTGTGTCAGATGACACAAAGATGACTACCAGAGTCCAATGGGGCTGAGATTTCACATCGGCTAAACCAACTGAGACCTTAAAGTTATCTTTTTCCAAGAACTTGGCCTGAGAATAGCACACCTCGGCCAGGCTAATCTTCATGGACTGAGCAGGTAACAACACTCTCTAGTCATATGTCTGGACTGGTCACAGCAAAAGTATTTGAAATCAGTCCTGGATGTGGCATTTCCCCGACGGCACCTTCTGGATTGAGCGGTGGTTGAAGGGTTCTCCCCAGCGATGTGAGGACATGCCAGTTGCACAGGAGTAGGAGCCAGACTAGGGGTCCCTCTACCTCCGTGTGGCTTGAGCTCCTTCTATCTGCTGGTCAAATCAAGCACTGAGTGGATGTCACTTCACAGCATCTCATCACAGAGGTCACTGTTTATCCCAGACAAGACCACTTCAATTGCGAGCTTTCCCACAATGCGCTCAAAGATATCTCCATGTAACTAGCTTTGAATAAGGTCTACTAAGTTCTACACCTGTCCCCGTATAGGGCAATCTGGATCGATCTGCTATAACCAAAGCTTATGCCCCTTGGTCAAGAGGCTCAGAGCCATGCAGAGGAGGATTTGCTGCTTCAGGAAATCATAATCATGAAGTCCCAAGGGAGGAAGATTTAGTATGACCTACTGGGACTTCCTAGTCAAAAAAGGGCAAAGATAGCTGTCCAGCCTCCCCATCCCAGTGCATCACTGTAGCAGTACGTTTAAAACAGAATAGGTAACAATTCATGTTTTCCGACAGAGCCATCTTCACGAGCAGATCTCTGGGCTGAACAAGAGCAAGAACACCTGCAGGAACGTTTTGCGCCTGTCAGGTATCTATCTATGCAAGACCCCACTCCTGGAACAACTTGTGATGTATGAGTCACAGACCCATACAAGAGAGAGTTCGGGTACCAAGAAAAATCAGCTTTATTGTTGTTAAGACAGGAACACCCTCAAAGCATTTATTTAAACAGGAGCTGTCACACAAATGCAGACAGCACACAAGCAGGAACGATGAAATTGTCCTGCATTCACTCCCTTCTCAGATCAAAAAAACAGATAGCTTTCCTTTTACAAGCAAGGAGACAGAAAATGTGCAGCTGGTCAGCAGTTGGTTTTAAATGTTCCCCGCATCAACCAACAGGTGACAGATGTGTTACGCGGCGAGCCTGTGAACTTGCAGTTGCACAGGTGACATACAGTACAAGCAATCCCTGCCTGCATTAACAGCGTTTCAGTGCACAGCGCACTTGAGGGGTTGTTGGGATCTCAGGCAATCCCTGCCAGCTTTAACAGTGTGTCAGTGCACATCGCAGTAGGGGGTTATCCGGGTCTCAAAAATCTCACAATATAATTTATGAAAAAGACAGATATCAAATGATTGTTAAAACTAGAATCCCTGAAGCCTATGAGAAACATCAGAATGCCAGGCCACTTTGAATTTTCTTGTACCTCTTCAACATTGTCTTTGTTTTGCTAATCCTACCCCCCACCAACGCAATGTACTTTAATTCAAAAATAAAACTGGATAAAAAAAAATTCAAGTAACAACAAGATACCAAGACATGATTCAAAAGTGTGTCTGCTTATATCTCTTTAATGATATCTTTTACAAGTAGCAAACCTTTGCACATTCTGTTACAGACTCAATTCAAATGTATGCTTTTATTATGTAATAGTAACAAGAGCAGCTCACTACTAAAACAGTAAATTCGGAAAAGACACGTGATCGATCCCACAACCTCTTGATTTAGAAGCAGCCATTCTTACCTTTAAATCAGCCATACAATTGATTTTTGGGTTTAAGTTTTTACATATTGACAGCAACATCTAAATTGAATGATTTATTTTTATTTGGTTATATTCTTGAATAAATCACACTTGTTTTGTTATACCTTTTGTGAAAGTGTTTATTTGATATTTGGACTTCAGTCTTCACACATTATACACTTTATGTCGGCATTTTGTCATCATTACTATAGTCATGTGTTCAACATTTCTTGCCTCGCATTTTATGTCATCCTACATTTACCCAGCTTGTTGTAGACACAAAACACACATAAAACGTATGTATTCCAAACCCAGATAAACCGACTTCAGCTGTGTTGGTGGGGGGATGGGAAAACAAGCTGCTTGCTAATTGTACTGATTGACACATTTGCATAACAAAGACGCTGCAAAGGAATTTAAGGTGGACTGGCATTACGACTTTTTTCGTAGGCTTCAGGGATTCTAGTAATAAATGTTTTTTTAAGAATTGCACATATCCCATAATAGCAGTGATATATGAATATAATTACTGCACATATATTACATAAAATATATGCTTTTAATAGCATATACTATATTATATAGTTGACAAACAATCCCAAATAGCTTTCATTGACACCAACTGAAATACAAATGACATCTCTTATATTACTGCCAGTTGTTTGTCTATGGCTCTTTGTAGGTCATATTTCTTAAAAATAATTTTTTTTAAAGAAGCATAGTTGAAAACTATGTTGAAGTCTGTGGCTTAAATTGTTGACTACAATGGACCATGATAACAGGTCGTTGTGGAACTCTGCTAACACCTTATACCATCCGAGAATCAGTGAATTATTAAAATCTCCACATAATGTAGCTGTGCTTTTTGTCATGCACGTGCAAGTGGGCAATAGCTTAAAGGCTTGGGTGATGGTAATTCTTTGCTGAGACAGGAGATGGTGCTGTATAATATTGTTCTCTCTTCTGCTCCTTCTGCATAAAGGAAGATTGACCCCTTTCCCTCTCTGATGTCACCTTGAGGTCTGTCCACCTGGACCCAGCTCTTCCTCCCAGAATGCCTGAAATCCAGAAGAGCCGCCATCTTGGGCAGCCAACCTAAGGCACTAGTCTGAGGAAGACTCATTTATGCACATTTACACGTGTTTCTTTTGCTACCAAGCTGTTTCCAGTTATGCAAGGTAGGCCACAAGGTGCCCCAAAACTCTAATGTTGCTGTTTTATCTTTACATTTTATTGTAGCATAAATACTTATTACTTGATTATTCACTGATATGCATGACAAAGGCACTCTTTGTTTTTCTCTTTCATTTATTTCAAATTAAGCAAGTTTTCTTTCCTTGCTTTCATTTTTTTGAACTCTTATGAAGATCATTTTACAGAGCTGGTGTAACTTCAGGCACCAGGAGATGCGAGCTAGTGTTGTAGAAGTTCGGGAAAGCCACTGCTCGAATTTTGATAATTTCAATTGGAGGTGGTTTGCCACCAGGAGCAGATATCAGATTGATAAAAGAGAAAAATATTTTTTAAAAATATATACTTGCATAAAGCTCTAAATAACCAATCATTCAATATTTAAAGTAATACAGAACAATTTGGGAAATTTCAAAACTTTTTACAGTGCAGTATATTCAAGATATGTCAAAGAATAAAATTAAATTTCCTTTAAGAATAATTAATTGTATCACATTTCAACAAAAGTGGTAGTTTCATGGATACAGACAGACAAATATGACAAGGACAGTAAGCACAAACACGCCTAAAAAATAGAATTCATTAACATCAAGATTGCATACCTTTAATAAATGGCATGCATTCCTGTAACATAACCTGAAAGATATGCACATACAATCTGCGTTTGGCCTAAAGGCATTTTTACTGCATTTGGAGAAAATTAAGAATGAATCTAAAATATGGGCAGTAAGGAGCCATTCCCTCTGACCTTCATTTATTAACTTGACTGAAGTGCCCACTTGCACCAAGTCAAAGAAAGACATTAACTAATAACTTGGGCTAGAAAGTAATATTTATGTTTTGTTTTAATGTTTTTTCTTTAAATAGAATCCCAGTCCTCAAACTGAACAAGAACAAATAGAGCAAAGGAAAAACAGTTGACATAAAAATAGTTCTAAACTTACTCCAAGTTAACTTCAAGATTTGTATTAATAGTTAAATCCAGGCAGCCAAATATTGTAGCTTATGACCAGATATTTTCAGTATTCTCAACTGGAAGCTTACTATAGTAATCCGCTTGAATTTGTCTAGCAGATATGAATGATTGTTCACTTGCCAAACTGGTCAGTGGAGCTGATTGATACAGTAATTCCATGCAGCAGCTACCATGAGTTGAAATTGGTTTCAGTGCCATTAGGCATACTGTAAATATTTATGAAGAGTGGTAAGTTTTGCTGTTTGAGATATTCCATCAGCTGTTATTCATTCTCTGACATGTCACTGTCTTTGCTTGCAGAAGCAGAGGTGCCAATATTATAATGAGTCTTAAAGACAACGTGGGTCATTTAATGAGATCACTGAAATGGCTACTGACAGGCTTTTAACATTTTTGAAAGCTGAGGGTATTTCTTGCTTTCCCTCAGTTATTTTGTTTAAATACAATTCACAAATTTAAAACCTCAGTCAATTCAGTAGCTAAATTCTCACTGGGAAAGTGTGCAAGAATAAAGTTAGGTGTTAATTTAATAAGTTCAAAGCAGTGATTCATGACATCTCAGAAACTCGCAAAGCCACAGTGCAATAGACAAAACCAACAAAAATATGTATGCATAATTAGACAAAAACTACCAATACTGTTTTATAAAATAGTAACAACAGTTTTACAGTGAATGTTTTACAGTTTGTTGCAGTGAATGTGGTTATGATACTGTGGTCCATGCTAAAAAACATCTGTTGTTCAGTTAAGCGATCTAGCAAAAGGAGAAGTGCTGTTCTACTATGTCTTTGTCTTTGCTTAAATTTATGTGCCGGATTATTCCCATATTTTCTGCGGTTTTGTAATACACCAGTACACTGTGTTTTATGTACAAAAAATATGTTTTGGTCATTTCAGACAAGGATTTGCACTGATCTTTGCAGAAAAATGTCATACAGGTGTCCACAACTTAACTGCAGTGTATACTGTTTACCATACACACTATATTAACTATTACAGCATCCATATGCACTCTTAAAAACAACGGTGCCAGAGTGATTCTTCAGAGTCATAGAGGAACCAAAGGCCTATCCACATGAAGGCTCCAGAAAGAGCCTTTTATGTATTTACATCTGCAACAAGCTTCGTAAATAATAAAGTGTAGATGACAACAGACTTGTGAAATACCAGTCTGCTTGATTTTAAAAGGCCTCTTGCTGCATACAATAGCACAGGCTAAATCCAGATTTTCTTAATATATTAGTGTCTTGCTAGGTAGCCTACAATAAAAAGTGAAAAGTTTCAGTTTTGAAAAGTTTTCAAAACAGAAAGAACCAACTTAATAGGCAAATAACTCTTCCCAGATATGGTGCTTTGTCAAGCCATTGTCATATTAGGATCCGCACAACCCAATAAAGAACTATATAGTGCCATTAAATCATTTATAACAGTATGTGCAAGTTTTTCCTCAGGCTGTAAGATGCATTTTTGAGTCAACTGTAGACTGTCATCTGGTATTGTGTCATTGTCATTGTCCAACTTGCTATATCCTAACACAGGGTCATAGGGGTCTGCTGGAGCAAATCCCAGCCAGCACTGGGCGCAAGGCAGGAAAAAACCCGGTCAGGGTGCCAGCCCACCACAGGGCACACACACATCCACATGCCATGCTCACACTATGGACAATTTAGGATCACCAATTAGCAGGTTGGGAAATGACTGACTGACTGACAATGCACCTAACCTACATGTCTTTGGACTGTGGGAGGAAACCGGAATACCCGGAGGAAACCCACGCAGACACGAGGAGAACATGCAGACTCCACACAGGGAGGACGCAGGAAGCAAACCCAGGTCTCCTTACTGCGAGGCAGCAGCGCTACCCACTGCACCACCGTGCTGCCCATCTGGTATTGTCTTATTCAAAAAAAAAAAAAAGAAAAACTTATGAAGTGTCAAAAGAAACTATGATGTGTTTTTTTGTGATGTTTAAAAAAAAAACATTTTAGAACGTTTAGTACATTTTATTTGTGCAGGGAAGCCCTCTCATAAGTATCATTCCACAGTGTTTATCATTTATTTCTCTAATATGTCGATTTGCATATAATATTTGACAAATTCAGGGGGTTATGCAACTATTAAGAATGACAGCATATCACAAGTCACTGTTTATACATATTAGTTACTGTAAGTCAGTGAGCTGTAGAGTTGCATGTGGAAACTCCATTTTTCTGATGGTACATTTGTCAGAGATGCTAAATGTTGACTTTGACCAAAATATGATAGGTGAACTGAAGACAATAACTTACTGAAGTGTCCTTTTTTACGTTTTTGGTGTCTTTTTATTTTTGTGAATTGTGGAGTCTAGTTTTAAAAAAAAAGTTTGATAAAAGTTAATTCAATTTAGCATACATTACATTTTGTTTTATTTTATTCATATCAGTTCCTGTTAAGATTTCAGTTTGTGAATGTAATTTCCTCAGTTGTACAGACTGAAAAAAAAATTAAATCTAGCGACTGCGAGAAAGAAAATTATTCCATTCTTTCTTTGTTTTGGTGTCTGAAAACTCATGACAGATGCATTATGAATTTTCTTTAAATGTTGTTACTATTTTGGCAGAATTTGCATGCATCCAGTATTTTCAAACATATGTTAATCTGTTAAGTCACAGGAAAATATAAATATCAAATTATACAAATATGTGCATTCTGAAAATTCTTTGATGAGGGATTTATTGTTATATTCAAAGAAAATCATTCACAGTTATTTTTTGAAAAAGATGAAGTTGAGCCACCTTTTGGCATTCTAGCAGGGTTGGAGGAACAGGTTGCTTTTCGGTATTCCAAACAGTAAAGCGCAGATGCTACATACGACTGGTCAACGGCTCTCCTCACGACTCAACATTATTAATATAATCATTGCTGTTAAGCTATCATAAAATTAACTTTGATAAAGCAGCTACAGAAAATGGATTTATGAATAGATACTTGGCTGACTGGGCCACAAGTGTGTTATGTGAGTGTTCTCTTATCTCTTGGGGTTGTATTTTTCATACTGGGGGAATTTCCATCCATCAATTTTCCAAACTGCTTATTCCATTACAGGGTCACAAAGACTGCAGGAATTTATTCTGGGAAAGTGCTACTATTTTTATCACTTTTTTTACAGCTCTATTGTTTAAGTCAAGCACTGATTAAAATAGCAAGAGGGCACTACATACTGAACTCAATCTTTAAAACATGTCAAGCTGAACATCAGCGTTGACAGGAGAATTAATTCTTGCTCCTGTTGAATGACATTTATAAAGTAAAATATGGAAAATAATGAACAGATAAAACTAAGCAGCACAGATTTACATTGCAATTCAGAATATATAGTGAATGTTATTATATTAAAATTGACTCATTTATTCATGTTTTTAGTAACAGCAGTACAGCAAAATGCTCAGCAGAAGTACTAGAATATGCTCTGATTGCAAGTGCAATATCTTTAACAATATTCGTAATGTTCTGTCTTTTCTAAATTAGTTAACATTACTTGCCCAAATAGCTCTTCTATTGTCAGACTTCAGCAAAACGAATTTATGATGATGTTTCTGGGAATAGAGGACTAATGCAAAAGAGATTTTACTGCAATCTTGCATTAACATTTTATTCATTATAGCAAGGGGGCTATAAGTGTTTCCTTTTAAGCAAATTAGGTCGTGGGGTGAAAATATACACACACCAGGAAGCTGTAATATTGCATATAACAAAAGAGCTGCTTAATAAATTATGGTAATTCCATTAGTATTCTGTCTGCTGCTGAAGAACATATTTAAATGTGCAGAATTTACATAGAACAGAGAGCTTTTTCATGTTGTAGTAAATTGCCTTTGTCCTTCATGTCATGATTTTACTACCTTATTTTCCTGTTCAAGTTTCCTTTGAGGGTCAGTACAAGAGACCAATGTTCAATTTAGGTTGTTTAAACGAGGAGTATTATAGAAGGGACATGTTTTTTTTCTTGTAAGTATTTGTTACCTATACTCCTTGGAATAGTCTTGGGATATGACACTGCACAGGAAAATCCCTGTGCTTTTTGAAAGCAAACCTTTTTAATGAATTCTGAGTGGCTTTTAAGGCTCTATTAAGCATTGCTCCTGTGGCATATAAATGTAAAAGTTTTTCCTTGATATTTATTTTTTTAAAATTTCAAGCATTTTCTTTTAAACTTAATAGAAAGCGGGCTGAATTATTCTTGTAATAGATGTAGTTCTTCAAGTCAAATCACATCTCAAGGTTTTTCTGTGAATAAGGTTATGCTAATCAGACAGTGTTTGATATATAATTCCCATGATTTTTTTCTCTTTTTTATTGCTATACAATCTGAAGGGCATCCAGCAGGACTGGCAACATCAAGGGAGCACTCAGATGTGCAACTTTTATAATCCCAAGGCCATGTGTATGAAGTAATTATTAGAATTGTGCTGCCGAACGTGCAGTATGTTAAGAATGTGTGCAAAAGCAACCTGCAATCTGAAATGTTATAATAAAGCTGTATGAATTGTGACATTTATAAAAGACAATAGAGAAGTGCTCTCTATCTACATTGTAAATGGTTCCTGCTTTTAGCATTAGTGCCTACTGATTTTTCTTAATCATTTAATCTTCATTTTATAAACCATCATCAGTGTAACCACTACTTAAAAATCAATTTACAAATCAATATGACAGCTTAAAATTAATCAAATAATGAATTCACTTTTATGTAATACTTTTGATTTACTGATGTTTATGAAGTCATCTTAAGTTTATGTTACTTTGATTTATTTGAGAATATGTTGTCCTGATTTTAAAAAATGTGGGATTAAAACATTACATTCAGGAATTACTGTATTGTGATTGGAATTTACAAGAATTCTTTTATTCTTCTGTCCAGGTTGTGATTGCCATTAATACCAATTAGTCAAGGTTACTTATTGTCCACTCAGAATATTCATCTATAAGATTGCTGACATTTTTGTCTGACTCTTTGACTGGTTAGGAAAAATAGAAGAATAATGAAAACCGAATCAATGTTTAGTTAATTCAGATAAGATGATAATGGTGTCTGTCAGGCTTCCCAGGTTTCCACCACATGTTGGTGGTGTTGTCCTGTTGTCTTAGATTGTAAAATGTCAATATTAGCCTTTGTCAAGTTCCCTAATGGGGATTACATATGTTTTTATTATTTTATTTTTCATTTTTGTAAATTGTGCTGTTGCACATAATTTTGCAGATTAACTACTTAGCTATTGTGCTAGGACTAGAAATTCCAAGAAAATAGACCATATGCAAAAATTGTGTCTTTATTTGCATAATGTTCAAAGATGTGATTAGCAAAGGGAAAGCTTAAGTACCATATAAAAAAGAAAATAATACTAAGCTCCCTATTCTCAGGGGCCAAACTATGAAAATTCCCATAAGTTGTTTCATGGTAGGGTTGCTAACTCCCATTTTCTCTCCTTTCTCTCTTTCTCTAAAGACTGTGACCTCTATTAATCCCATAAACTAATCCTTTGCATAAACTCACCTTCCAGTTCTAGACTGTGTTATGCGTCTGCCGTTAGGTGGCTTTAAACCTGCACCCTTGGTCACTTGCTGTCAGTAAGTCGAATACCAAGTAGAACATCCTGTAGCAGCCCTTGCAACCTTGAAAGTTATGCTGCTTCCTTTCTTAAAGGGACAGAAAAGTCTCTTGCATTTATAAAGCCAGGTACCCCCAACTGGAAAGATCCCATATTTATATCAGAGTTGAGGACCTTTGTTATCCTTGGGTAGGCATTGCATGCTTCCACACAGGCATCAACTGTTTGTCGCCTGCAGTAGGTGATATAGTAAATGTGTTCAATTCTTGTAAAAAGAATGACAGTGTAGAGTGAAAGGGCACAGATGGTAAGATTAAGAGCAAAACTGAAATGAAATATAATGCATACATAATATCCATTTCCAGATGTAAGAGGTAATGCATATGTCCCCAGAGACTAAATTCACAAAATTACTACTACCTGTTATGCTGAGTTTTAGAAACAGACCTCTTGAGGGACATATATTGGCATTGGTTATTAGGGATAGATTATTGTCAGAGCACAATTTGGCTTTGTTGTGCATGAGTAACCTTTACTAATCAGTAGCTTTAGACTTTGTCCTAAATGGTTCAGTAGTATGGTAGCATCTGCTGCTTAGACTTGCCAGGTGATGAAAGAAACAGCTGGCACTGTTAATGAGAGATGCACATTCTTTTTGGAACAGTGGCAAGAAGAAGAAGAAAAAAATATTTCTTTGTGAAGTGCTATTTGAAAATGAAAACAGAATTGTTTCCCATTAGAAAGCATGGGCTTTCTGATTACCGAGTTTATTGAAGAACTGTTGCTCAGCAGTCTTTAGTAGCCTTTAAGTCTTTATCTGTTGTAATGTCCAATTCTGGTACTACCACTTGTGCTTAGCCTTGAATTTTTGGTATTTCAGATACTGCAAACATACATCTATTACTCATATTGCCTTAACAAAGCTTCTTTAAATATCAATAACACTTACAAAACATCAGTACAGTCTTAATTCCTTTTTGTGCAGTGTGACATATTAAGAGCCTTTGATATGCTGGCACAATTACTTCTGAATATGAAGAATTCACAGGTCTTATACTGAAGTATGCAATGTCAAGAGATATGTCTCACTCAAGCCACCTCTGACTATTCCAAAGTTATTATAGTAGGTTGAATTGCAAAGATGAATAACTCATTTACTGATGCTTTATACATATTATTAAAAGCAAAAGAAGCCTTTGTTAAGGTCTTGCTACAAAAGAGTATATGAGTAATAGATGCATTTTTGCAGTACCTAAAATGCTACCGAATTGATTTCTATAATTTTGTACACTGTAATCACTCTTCTTGTATGTGTTAATGTTTGCTTTTATAAGACACACTGGGTAAATAAAAATAACATCAATAATAGGATTCTATTCCTGACTAAGGGAGAATTACATTTGCTGGCTGCAACACACTAACCCTTCCAACACAATGATTTACTTTATACACTCACGTATAAGTCAGGTCTTGAAACCTGAAAAATCGATCATTAAATCAGACCCCCAACTTATATGCGACTCTTAATTTTTAAAAAAATTTTTTTTTTATGTCTTCTTGCCACCTTCAATCTCGCACCATTTTTTCAGACACATCGAATTTTGCTACAGCAGGGCAGTTACCAATCTCTTTCGCTACTTCAATGACGTTTAATTTAAAACCAGCTTCATATTTTCTTCTGCTTGAACCCTCCATTGTAGATAAGGGATGCTCTTACAATAAAGGTCTATGAGGGTGTGAGATATAAAAAAACAAAAAACATTGCAAACGTAGCTTCGGAATAGTTTTGGTATTACTGGTGACTGAGGCACAATGGAGAGAGAGGGTAGGAGTACGCTCTGATACTGTGCATTGCCACACCACATAGAAAAAAAAGGTAGTGTGCTCCATGGTTGCACTTTCAGGTGGGCGTTAGCATATCATAATCCCTTGTACCAATAGCGTGAGTTTTCCTCATTCGACTTATACGACGGACATTATAAAATACCAGAAATTATACTGTAAAATCAAGTCCCGACTTATCCGTGGAAGAACTCATCCAGGAGTGTATACGGTAACATCTTCTTTCATTACAGCAACTGAAAAGTAGTTCGTAGCTTAAGTTCCTCATGAAGTATTAACAAAACAAGACCTACTAGCAAGGCAGGTATAAACTGTTTGTTCTACCTTGAAAAAATGATAAGAAAGAACTGCTCAGGACCAAGAAATTTAGTCAACAAAACTTTTTTTGTAAATATGCAAAAGTGAAAGCTAGGAATCAATAAAAAATCGAAAGTATCAAAACATTAACCAAGAATCACTGCCAAAAAGATCATGCAAAAAGTGTAAAACCAATTGGTAATTAGTAACCTAATTACTCACAAAATGCACCAACAAGATTTGTTCAAGAATCCATATAACTGGATGCTGACGATTGTACATCTTACAGTATACTGTACATATTGCATACTGGCACTTGTCATGGTTTATCCCTTGGTCTTTTCCTTTTGTTTAATCTTTTTTTTAATTTTTTTAATAAATTATTTTAAAGGCCACTGATTAATTGTCGTTAACAGGTTCAATGAAGGTGTTAAAAATTTCTGTTTCAATTTTTTAACGTAAACCTTTAAATACATTAATTTAATCCAGTTTATTTGAAAGTGCATCACACATTATTTATCAAGCAGTGCCAAATGAATCCACGTCTATTAATAGTAATAGCAGGTCACTGCTACAAAAGAATTCCAGCCCATCTTGTTCAGCAAAACATGCTCACATCCCCAATACTCTCACCTGAACGGCATCTACTTCTCTGACTTTTGATTGACCCTACACTGAATTCTCACAATGCTTTTATAATCTTGTCTTTCTATAAGCTAATAAAGGACCTTTTCACTCCTTCCTCTGTCATGCATGCATGCATTCCTTTATGCAAGTGAGCTAAGCTCTTACCAGCACGTGCTCACTTCTTCACAAAACAGGGGCATTGAAAGCCCATGAACATCTCCTACCCACATCTACCAAAGCACCCTTTTTATTCCCTAGATGTCAGGCTTTTATAAAACCACAAAAGTGCACTTTTCCAAACTTGGCCAACATCTCCCTTCTTGTCACTTTTAATCTAATGGCAGCAAGTGAGCAACACTAACGGAAGTGGGCAGGTGGTGAGGTGGTGGATTTCTTTTTCTTTGGTTATATTCTCGAATAAAAACACACTTGTTTTATTATACCTTTTGAGAAAGTGTTTATTTGATATTTGGACTTCAGCCTTGTCATTATTACTATAACGTGAAAAATGTTCTGTTTTAGTTATGTGTTCAGCATTTCTTACCTTGCATTTCCTGTCATCCTATATTTACCAGCTTGTTGTAGACACGGAACACACATAAAACGTATGTATTCCATATAACAATATATTATTCACCCTATACAATTCCAAACACCTCACTGCCAGATAAAGAGACTTTAGTGTCTGAGTTGACTTCAGCTGCCTATGTGGGGGGATGAGTAAGCAGGCTGCCTGCAGCCAGTGTTGATCAGCACATTTGCAAAACAAAGATGCTGATGATGATGTGTGAAGGAACTTAAGGTGGACCAGCATTACGACTCTAGTGTTAAAGCTATTTCTGGTTTATTGGACTTTTTTCTTGTTTTTTTACTTAGGTTTTTCTTTGGATTAGTTTTATGAAAATGTTTATTGTGGATTATCTGTTTAGGCACATATTTTTTGCTTATTTCTTTCCTTTCGAGCATTTAAAGTATGTTTTTCATTTATTTCAATAAATATCATTATTGAGTTTTCATATATATTTTGGGTCTCTCTCTACATTTGTTTTTTAACCTTAAGGCCAGTTTTCTATTTTTGGAGCCTGCTTAGGCTAAAGACTAAAGGTGGTAGTTGGAGCTGGCTTGCTTGTATGAGCCACTTGTGGGGAGGCCAGTGAGGTTCCTGGTCTGCTTTATGTGTCTTAGAATATATATTTTACACAGCCATGACATGTGTTGATAAGATGGGCTGGGATTCGTATTCATTTACAGGAGTACATTTTTTTGATTCAAAGGTGGGCCTGAATTATGTTTTTGTTCACACTGCACCTTTTTAGGAGCATGTGAAATGAAAATGGTTGCACTTTACAGCCCTGCATGTTTAGACATAACCCTACAGTGTTATGGGTTTTGTTCTCTGTGATTCATTTCTGTACATGTGTATGTGGACTTAATTCATTTTTCATTCTGTTATTTATTTTTATTATTATAATGGTAACCCTGCGGTGGGCTGGCGCCCTGTCCGGGGTTTGTTTCCTGCCTTGCACCCTGTGTTGGCTGGGATTGGCTCCAGCAGACCCCCGTGACCCTGTGTTTGGATATAGCGGGTTGGATGATAGATGGATAGATAATAATGGTAATGGTATTGTGAATTCATTTTGGAAATTATTTCTATTGTGCTTGCTTTTCATGGCCATCTTTATATTGTTTATCACAACAACACTCATTGCCATCCACATCATCCCTAGCATTGTGATACGTGATGTCACAAAAGATGGCTTTGCAGAAATAAATCAAAGTTTTGGATAAAATCCAAGCTGAACCCTATTTTGCTTGTTCATTAATGTAATCAGGGATTTGAATTTGTAATTACGATTAGCTCCCTTTTTCTGTAACGTTAATTTCTCCACCTCAATTTTAGGATCCAGTTTTGGTTTTGATAATCATTCTTTATTAGTTTCTTTCTGTGTGTTTTTGACTCTGACCTGCCCTCTGACCATGATTTAGTCTGCTCCATTGTTAATGGCTTATCTCCTGGTCTCAATCTCTCTCTAATTTAATTAGGTTCCCAGACCTTTCAAGGTGCTCATGACATACAGAATCAGAAGGGAACTGGCACATTTGGTGCATGATCCATAAAAACAGAAAGTGCAATTAGCTTATAAAGAAAACATTTATCAGAGAAAATATGAGAGCATGAAAGTGGCAATAAAAAGGAGAAAAAACAGATTATACAGCAATAAGCATGACAGTGGTATTATATTATTTAAAACAATGTGAGTGTGTACATTGTATATAAATGCCACTTCATCTAGTGACAAAGTTATGCATGTATATTATTTAATGTTGCAAGTCTTGCTATTGCTATAAAGCAGGTTATGTTTCATTATTTAAGCAATACTGATGAGCAAAACCAACCTATGATTATCTTAGTCACATTGTCATTCAGTTTATTCACTAAACAATTTAACTGTTTTGCAAGGTGAAGTGAAGCTGACAGTAAGAAATCAGAATTACTTATCTCTGCACGACGCATGCCTTCATCTTTATTCTCTGAAAAACACAGTGCAGTCACAGTAATTGTATTTATCTAAATGTTTCTTTAAGAGTAATCTAAAACAAAACTGTTGAAATTACATTATTTATGTGAGCATAGACAATGGAAGAACAGATAGAAGGCAAATCACTCTGCTGTGTTTATCTTTGTTGATTATTTTTGGTCTACTTTTTTGATATAATCTATTTCGTAAATAAATACGCCAATAATTTATTATTGCGGGAACTGTGAAAGGATTAAAGCACATAATGAGTATAGTAAACATACCAGCAATTCATGATAAGAAAATACATTTTTTTTTTCTTTTCCTAAACTGCTGTCACATCTAGGAGCTTTTTTAATGTTAGTATTATTTAGCAGAATTGTCATATTGTATTGTTGTCCTATGTCATTTTTAACTCAAATGATGAATTCAGTCACACTATCATAATTATTTGAAGATTAATATCATATTACTCACTTTAGAATAAGAAAGTGTTGAGAATGGAAAACAACAAAATATAGCTAAATGTAAGTTATTTACTATAGATGATAACAAGCTTCCTTAGTGAATGCCCTACAAGTCATTCTTCTCCTTGTCATTTAAATCACTGGTATTATGTGACATCCTGACAAATAACAAATCCAAACTGTCTGGCACAATTCCATCTAATATTAGTACCTATGACTTTATAGACTTTTTTCAATAATTCACTAAATACCATAAAATTGTAGAATGAGCCAGATTCTAAATCTATTAGTACTGGGTCACGACATGCCCCTGCTTGCACTTACCACCTTAATAAATTTAAATTAATGAGGGAACATAAAATCTGTGTGTCAAGGTGGTGCAATGGTTAGCAGTACTGCCTGATGGATTTAACTTTCTAGGTTTAAATCTTGCACACAGT
Organism: Polypterus senegalus; assembly: GCF_016835505.1. NCBI lineage: Eukaryota > Metazoa > Chordata > Cladistia > Polypteriformes > Polypteridae > Polypterus > Polypterus senegalus. Next base: position 232,769,526 of record NC_053155.1, read on the forward strand.
CACTGTTTGCACTGATTTTACACATACAACCTGTGAGATGTTTTTTTCCCAAGGTGCTCCTGTTTTTCTGTATCTTACAAAAGGCATTCAGGTAAAATTATTTGGTAACACTAAATCAGTGTCTGGTTGTCCTACAATAAACTGACATCCCATCCAGGGTTCAATGCTGCTTGAACAGGCATCAATTTATAAAATGGATGGATGGGTGATTTTGAGGATATAACATAGCATAACATTCTGAAACCCACAAAATCCAAATACAAATTGCCGGGGTTTAGCAGCATCTGTAAGGTTGGAATCAGCCTTGGACAGGTCATCATTCCGCCAACATGTCAACGCAATGACACACTCCCACTATCCAGTTTAGAGTCGTCAAATAACAGATCTGAACATCTTCGGGGCTGTGGGGTAATCCAAGGAGCCAGGGATAGAATGTGTACTCTTCACACCGAGAACAAAGAGCACTGGGCCTGCGTGCCAGCAGTGCTAACCGCTGTGCCTCTATGCAATCCAGTTAGAGAATGTGTGACATAAAATTTGCAATTGTTTTCCAGAATGAATCCTTTTTCCTGTCCCTTAGACCCATTTCCAGTGAATTTGTTCATAAACTTCATTGCAGTTTTTGTATTGGCTTTAATAAATATGAATAGATCTTTATTTATTTAAACATTGTCCCCAATACATTCATAGTAACCATTATCAAATCTTAAGGAGAAACAAGATTTGGATCCAAATGTAGCTAATTGTTACAGATCTTTTTCAAATTTACTGTCTTCTAAATAGTTATATAAATCTAAAATGTCACAATTTCTTATTCAGAACAATCTTATCTTAAACAAAAAAAAAACAGTTACCTCAGTCACTGCACAGGATCTGCTTTGATATAAATATGTCTTCCAATGCAGGAAATGTCATTATGCTGCCGTGCTCCAATGAAAAAATATAAAGCTGGTACATACTAGAAACATTGGTAACACATTATAATAACTAACTAACAAGTTATTAATAAGAATTAATTGCATAAGAATTATGACAAACAAGATGAGACCATTCAGTTCATAGACTTGTTTGGTAACAATATGAAGTATTACCAGGGACACCAAGTGCTCATGCAGCACTTCTGCCACACCAGGAAGTGCCGCAGGAAGCTCATCAGGAGGCAGCTGGAGCACATCCGGGTGGGAATAAAAGGGGCCGCCTCCCTCCAGTCATCAGCCAGAGTCGGGTAGAAGTGGGCCAAGCTCGAAGGAGAGGAGTGGAGGCGGTGAAGACAGGACTTTTGAAAGGCACAGACGTAAAGGTGATTGGTGGAAGAACACTGGGTTTAATGCAGTACTTTATTCATTTGTAAATAATTGTAAATAAAATGTATGTGGTGTTTGAACCATCGGTGTCTGCCTGTCTGTGTCAGGGCTGGTCCACAATAGAACTGAAAGAGTTAAACGATCGGACGTATTAGAGATTCTACAGCCAATAATGGATACAAATCCATACATCCAAAAGTATCGCACTTTACACAAAATTTATCTGAAAAACATGGACAAAGAATTTTTCTTAGATTTCTACATGAATCCAAAAGATCATGCTTGCATACTGTATATAATAAACCAACATGTGACGAAATGTCAGAGATAATAGTTTCAAAAGACAGAGATATCAAAGACAGAGTTGATATTCATGTTTATCCAAAAGCAATGCATGATTCATCACAGCGGCAGATCTGGGAAATGACTAGCGCATAGTGCCCACACGGGGGTTGGCGAGAGTCCCCTAGTTTAAATAATTATAAATGCAATTAAATGATGATTCACATAGTGAAAGCACTATATAGTAAGTTCCATTAATAAATAATTAACTGACATTATATACTGATCTATTACCACATTAAAACTACCTATCTAATATTCTGTAGGTCCTTCATGTGCTTCCAAAACAGCTCTGACACGTCGAGGCCTGAACTCCACAAGACCTCTGAAGAGGTCCAGTGGTATCAAGCAACAAAATGTTAGTATTAGTTCCTTTATGTCCTGTATATTGCAAGGTGTGGCCTCCATGGATTGGACTTGTTTTTTCAGCACATTCCACAGATGCTTGATTGGATTGAGATCAGTGGAATTTGGAGGGCAAGTCAACACCTTGAACTCTTTGTCATGTTCCTTAGACCACTTCTAAACAATGTTTGCAGTGTGGCAGGGTTTATTATCCCCCTGAAACAGCCTAATTCCAGGGTAGGGAATACCGTTGCTATGAAGGGGTGTAAGTGGTCTGTAACAATCTTTAGGCAGGTGCTATGTGTCAAAGTAACAGTAAAATGAATTACAGGACCCAAGCTTTCTGAGCAGATCAGCAGAACATTGAAAAGAGCATCACAGTACCTTCATGGCTTGCCTTCATCCCAAAGTGCATCCAGCTGCCATCTCTTCCTCAGCTGAACAAAGCATACGCACTTGACTGTCCACATGATCTAACAGAAAACATGATTCATCAGACCAGTCTACCTTCCTCTATTGGTCCATTTATGATGCTGACATGCCATGGCAGATTCTTTCAGCAGTGGACAGGGAAAAGCATGGGCACCTTAACTGGTCTGTTGCTATGCAGCAAGGTACAGTATGTTGCCCTGTGTGTTCTGATCCTTTTCTCTCATGGCCAGCATTAAGTTTTCCAGCAATCTGGGCTACAGTAGCTTTTCTATGGGATCAGAAAAGATAGGCTAGCCTTCACTCCACAAGTGCATCAGTAAGCTTTGGGTACCCATGATCCTGTCACTGGTTTACCAATTGTTTTTCCTTCCAGTCATCTAGCCATCACAATTTGGCCCTTGTCAAAGTCACTGAGATCCTTACACTTGCCTGTTTTTCCTGCTTCCAACACATCACTTTCAAGAACTGACTGTTCACTTGCCACCTAATATATGTCACCCCATGACAGGTGTTATTGTATTGAGATAATCAGTGTTATTCACTTCACCTGTCGTTGGTTTTAATGTTATTACTGATCAGTATGTAATGAGACATCTTTTCCAACTATTATTCATTTTTTGTAGATCTTTTGCAAAACCTAATCTGAACTTGAAAATAACGCTTTGCAAAGGTTTATTAATTAACACAATGATAAAGTGTATTGAAACGTCTCTCTTTTTTAACCAAAACACTCTATAATGTTAAAGTGTTTTTTATAATACTGCTTGAGAAGGGAAAGTTTCCTTTCCTTTGACCTTAAGAAATTGGTGTAGATTTTCAAAGATCAGAGGTTACTTCTGTTATTACCAATTTATCGGTTATGAGGCTATATTTTCTGCAATATATCTTAAAGAAAGTTAACAGTGTGTACAGAAGTAGGCTAGCTATTCTTGTAAGTTGAAATGTTCCATATATATTTTTTGTGAAACTGTATGATTCAAACATACTCTTCACTACTCTTAAGGCAAGTGCTAATGTGAGGAAAAAAAATCTTCTCTGAAAGAAAGTTGGGAGAGGCTTTGGACTTCAGACCCTGAAATTGTGGGTCCATTTCCCACTACTGACATGGTGTGACAACATCTCTTCACCTGTCTGTACTCCTATTGGAAAAATAAAAGAAATGTAACTGATTGTATCTCAAATGTTGTAAGCCACCTTGGAGAAAGGCATCAATAAATGTAATGTTAAATACATATGCTGTGCACATGGGTAATGATTGCTAGGCCAAAAATTATATGTATTGCAATAGAAAAAGCAATGTTTTACATTAACAAAGTTTTACTTTAAGCCAAAGTGTAGACTCGTCAGTTTAAAGGTCATACACTATAACACAGCAACATTAGGAGAATGTTTTATCCAGGACAGACTGATATAACTGTTATATACTTCGTGTGATGACTTGTCAGGTGGAAGATGGACGAGGTCTGGGTGGAGATCAGGAGGCGGCCTGAAGAGTGAAGGCATAATTGTGTTGTGGCCAGGACTTTGGGGAATTTGGGGTTGTGTGGCACTGTAAAGAATGAAGAATAAACATGTGCTGGGTGACATTGATGTGTCCGTCTGTCTTTGTCCGAGCTGGCTACCACAATACTGATTAACTTTAGTACCATAGAATGTCAAAGAATTATATAGTCTCATTCATTGAGCCTGAATCCTGCTTAAGGAGCTGTGCTTGGTACATAGGAAACTATGGATCATCAAGAGCTTGAGCTGATTAAATAAATAAAAATCCCTGACAGAGGTAGTTCATACTTACCAGATATAACTATATTACAGTCCTTACACTTCCACATCTGCCCCTCCTAACAAAGCCAAACAAAAAACATTAAAATAAATACTTTTTAAAATCAGTCCAATAGTATATTTTGACAGCTTGGGTGGCAGTCACAAACTTGAGAGAGCCTTGGAAAAGCTACAATGGCACGTACAGACGTCACATTGTTGCACCAACAGGAAACACAGACGCTCAGCATCAGCAGGAAGAAGTCATGTTATGCTTATGCATAATATATAATAAGCAAACCAATAAATTCTTTGGCTAGCCTATAATTTGTTTAAAAGGTAACATAACCATTAACATCATTATGTGAATAATATTAGAACAATGCATACCTACAGTTAAACAATTTTTAAATGGTCAACACAAGCCAATATGTCACATTTATTTCAACTTACGCTAGCAATACTGTTGCTTCTAAAATGGTGGACAACAATTTTACACACATACAGTAGTTGTTAGTGGAAAGTGATTGAAAACTTAATGCTGAACTCAACTAACTAAATGCAGTAAAAATGATGTTGCTACCAACTAATAATTAATATAAAAGAAGAACTAAAAGTAAGCTATAAATCAAATATGATCTGTGACATAGGGTGAATTCTTAATATATGTACTGTATTTTCCATGATGATTTCTTCTCCAATGTGTAGATTCTGCCATCACTGCACATACAGTTTACTGCTTTCCTTAAGATACAAGACAGAACACACATAAGAACTGGATAAACACAATTGACTCTTGTTTATTTGACTTGATTAACTTCGGTTGATTTAACACTTGGCACGCTTTTGTTTCAACTAAAACAAATCCTGGCACATCATAAAAATGGGTGAATTTAACTTGATTTGTTTTCTTAAAATGTACTGTACAAGTGCCAATTCTTCATTTTTTGAGAGCAGCTATTTATTTTTATATAAAAGAACCTTGTGCTTACTCTTTGGTTCTACCTTGTGGAGTTTGTCTGAAGATATTTACCCTTGAAAAGGACATTGCTTAACAGCATAAAAATCCTTGATAACATCTGTATTAATTATTAATAATAAAAAGTTACTTACTTTAATTTTGCATATATCTGCAATCTAAATCTAGCTGTAAATATTTAAAAACAACAAAGAAGCATATGTATGTCTGCATAACTTTTAAAAGCATACTGTGAATCACGGTGTCCAAAGTATTGATTATATTTTCTATTAAAACAATGTACTTCATATTTGTCAAATCATTGTGCATATGTGTAAAGGCGCATTATTAACAGTGCTTCTTCATTTCTGTCTATAGATGCGGTGTTCCTCTGATTCTTTACTTAGATCATTTTGTTTACAGTATATATATATATATATATATATATATATATATATATATATATATATATATATATATATATCTATACTAATAAAAGGCAAAGCCCTCACTCACTCACTCACTCACTCACTGACTCATCACTAATTCTCCATCTTCCCGTGTGGGTGGAAGGCTGAAATTTGGCAGGTTCATTCCTTACAGCTTCCTTACAAAAGTTGGGCAGGTTTTATATCGAAATTCTACGCGTAATGGTCATAACTGGAAGCAGTTTTTCTCCATTTACTGTAATGGAGATGAGCTTCAACGCCGTGGGGGAGTTTCGTGTGACATCATCACGCCTCCCACGTAATCACGCAGTACATAGAAAACCAGGAAGAGCTCAAAAAGCGCTTAAGAAAACATGCATTATATAATTGAGAAGGCAGCGAAACAATAAGAAGCGGCGAGTGACATATACAACCATATTCATGAGTTCTGCTACTTCGGAAACAAAGCACGATGTAAACCTACACTTTAAATTAAGTTCATAGACAGGCTGCGCTGGCGTTTGTAATTTAGTGCCTGCCCATATAAGGCCGTCCGTCAGCGGCAATCCAATAGCAAACTGCCACGGGTAAATATTCACGGGTGAAGGACTGTGCTTATGGAGAGGAAGATGAGATGGTCAGGGTGGTGTTTGACACTAACTCAGCGAAACTGCGAACCACAGCTGGGAACCTTCGATGCATGTACACCGAGTGGCTCACGTGAACTGACGCAGTGCACAGATAAAAGCAACAGTTCCAAAGAGCGCTGAACAAAAACCGAATTACACAATTGAAAAGGCAGCAAAAAATATGAAGCGTCTGATAAGCATATTCATAAATCCAGCTACTGCGGAAACAAAGCACATGGTGGAAAAAGTCAATGTCCCGCTAAAGGAAGACAGTGTAAAAAAACCTGTGCATGCAGTGTGTCGGGTCTCAGATAAAGAAGAAGACGAGCTGTTTATTGATGCAGTAAGAAACGAATCGATGAATGAAACCTGTCATCTTTACAACGATTGACAAACACGGAATGTAACTTGAACACAACACATCCTACAAATACGAACCTGATTGAAAGAAATAATGATAATCAAATCCTTGATGACAGCAACACTCAGTAACACTCACAAAACAAATACTGTATATTGACAGTCATGTTACGTTATTTTTAAAATGTTCCCTTTTCTTTTCTAGCTTTTTAACACACTACTTCTCGCTGCGATCTGCGGGTATATATATATATATATGTATATATATATATCCCGCTCTACATACTCGAATAATGGATACTTTATTCGCCATCAATGATTGTTTTGGTAAAGCCATACTCAGTGTATTCATTAGATGAACGGTAAAAAAGTAAGAGCGAGGGGAGGATGACTCATTGAGGCATGCAGGCTGTAGTCGCGTCAACTCTATCTGAATTGCGCGATCACATTTGAAAAACATATCTTTTTAAGTTCTATTTAGTCCATATGTGTCAAACTCAAGGGCGCCCACATCCGCCCGCGTAATTATATCCGCCCTCGAGATCATTTTATATACTGTATTATTGTTATTAAAGCCCGGGTATATGAAGCGCTGGTAACACAATAAACTACAGATCCCATAATGCAGCGCTTCAGCTGCCTTGCATCAGGGTAACCTGAATGCAATTCAGAAGATACAGAAAATAGCATAATTAAATAAGAATCTGACACTTCAGCGGACGTTTTAACCCGTGCACAATCACAAAGTGATTTCAAGTGAAGCTGCTTTTATGGGAGACACAAATGCACCAGTTCACCTTGCCCCACTTTCCCTGTTGCCAAGTACTGTTGAACCAAGTCGTCACTACGGTGTTCCCAAATACGCACTTTGCTGATAAACTGAGCGCACTGCACACTGAGTTTGCACGGCGCTTTGGTGACTTTGATGAACAAAAAAAGTCCGTCTACATGCGGCTCGAACCTTGTGCATGTTTGGTAGCACATATCTGTGTGAGAAGCTCTTCTCAGTGATAAAGACTAACAAAACAGCACACAGGAGTCGCCTCACTGATGAGCACCTGCAATCCATCCTGAGAATCTCCACAACACAGAACCTCACACCAAACAGAAACGAACTTGTGGCCAAAAAAAGATGCCAGGCGTCCAGCTCTAAAATGACATATGAGCAAAGACAACTGAATGATTTGATTTGTTATTGCACGTAAGAGCGGGTGTCATCCGTTTTAACAAACAGCGTATTGCACTGATACGAAATAGCTGTGTGTGTATATATGTAGATATGTATGTATATGTATATATATATGTTTATATATGTGTGTGTGTATATATGTATATATATATATATGTTTATGTGTGTGTGTGTAAATATATATATATATGACAACAACACTCATCACTCACAACAGTGACAAAACAATTACATTGACAATCAGGTTACGTTATTTTCAAAATGTTTCCTTTTCTTTTCATTGCTTCTTATCACACTACTTCTCCGCTGCGAAGCGCGGGTATTTTGCTAGTATATATTAAACTAGAAAATGTAACTCATAAATATTACATCAACAACATTTATTTCTGTAGCACAGTCATTAATAAGAACAAGCTGTAGCTCAAAGTGTTTTACAAAATATCAGAGGATACAATAAAAGAAAAACAACTTAAAAAAGGAATGAATAAAAATGAATAATAAACTAAATAAATCAATAACACAAATATATACAGAAATTAGTAGAAAAGTAGAGTGTATATATAATATCATATTGTAAGTATCTAAAGATTATGCTGATAAGGTCTGATGGCCAAGAGGACAGACAAAAAAAAAACTGCAAATAAACTGGAGAAAAAATCAAAATCTACAGGAGTTCCAAGACTGTAAGACCACCCATATTATTATAATATTATTAACATATATACATTAAATAGACAAACAGTAGCTGGAGAGCTGGTGGTTCATTTGTCATTTTCATCTCATTAATAACTGATGGCTGGTTAAGAAAACAGGCAACAATCACAAATCTAAATGCAGCAGTTTAAAATTAAAATAAGCGATTAAGGGTTCTGAATGGTAACAAACAAATTAACTAAAACTAAGCCCAGAAATACTGTACATATTGCTTTATTAGTAAATAAACAGGTTCTAATTTTGAAGCCATTTTGACCTCCAGGATAGTAATTGAGTAGCCCTGTTATAAATACTAAGTCAGAGAATTCCAGATAGCAAAACTTGTATCTTTATTTTTTAATTAGCTGGACAAAATACTTACTAAATTTCTTTTCCTAACTTGATGAAGAGAGTGAGCCAAATTATAATTCTGAGGTACTCTTTCAGGTAACACTGCCAAGGCATCAATGCGGAGCCATGTTTCCCTCAATGTAAGAAATCCTGTTTTCCTATAATAGATAAAATTGTTCATTTAAAAAATTAGGCAAGCTTGAAATAGTACTGCTTTGTCTGGACTTTATAGTTAAACCATGGTAAATTTTTATAGTGTAAGTACAGTGCGCATCTATAGGTGAACCCACTGCAATATTATCACATCCTAACACAGGTTTATAATTAACATTAGGACTAAGGTCACATAGTCACAAAACCTATTTAGATGCAGGCCATCACATCTGTAGAACAGTGATCTTTCCCAGAAGAGATCCCAATTGTCCATAAAACCTATGTTTTGCTTATTGCAGAAGGCTCTTATCCACGTACAGTATTTAGGGCCTAGAGTCACCTATAGGTTTCATTCGATCTGCATAGTATGGAAAGTAGGCCTGACCCAATGATTCTTACAGTTAGGGTCCTCCCTTTCATGTCTTGAATAAGGGATGCAAAGTCTGTCTTCAGGTGTTACGACTGTTGATGTCATATGTCGTTGATGTTCGGAATGCATTACGATTGTCCCAATAGTTCTGTCCTTCTGCTTCTCAAGGACTGTCAGGGCTTTTCTTCCCACAACTTTAACATGTGTACCCAGCAAACAAAAGGGAAACATTTTAAGGTTAGGTAACCGGAAGTTCAGATGGCGCTGTGGGAGAGGGTTGAAGTGATCGTGAGTAATAATGTCTGTTTGAAAGAGTGGAGGTGATCTGGGCTTGGGCCTCCCTCTTGCATTGTTAAAGTTCTTAGTTTCGGTTATCATTGTTGTTGTCTTGCGCTGGAGCTGGAGTAAAGCTGACTCAGCCTGGGGTACAAATAGCACAGCATAAAGCAGACGTATCTAATTCTATCCTGGATATCAATGAAGCCTCTAAGAGGTGAGTCTTCTGATCTCTGAGATGCTTTCGTGTAGCAAGGAGCTGTTTGATGTGTATCTTAATCCTTGTGATATTTCTGCAACATGCTGTAGCTCATCTTGAATCCTTGTTGATGTTTATGAATTTTCATTAGTGTTCTGCTGACATACAGCTTTTAAAATGTATTAGTTAGACCAAGGGGTACTTCTTAATAATATGAAGGGGTGAAAAATATTTGTCCTTGCATTAAAAAAAAAACTTTTTGTGGATGTTTAATTGTAACAATTGTAAAGTAGTACTAATGATTATTAACTCAAAAGCCTTGAATTTTAATTTGACTGAATATACCCCAAATTTAGTTATTATCTATGACACAATTTTAACCTTCACCTTCATCTTCACTTTCTAAATGGTGTATTTAAACCAGTGTTTCTCAGCTTTGTGAGTTCCTATTCTCATGATGCGTTTCCTAAATGATCAGCATTGCTGCACAATATATTTTCATTCCCAGCTCTGACTTGCTGCCCTGTAACAGTCATCCTTCACTCTCCAAGATGGGAATCCACCACTTTAACAATCGTGTTCATTCCACAGTTGCCTATAAAAAATATTTAAGACATTGGAAGTTTCACATTTTATCGTTATACAACATTGAATCACAATTAATTTAAATTGGCTTTTTTGACATTGATTAACATAAAAAGACTCTTTAATATTCAAGTGAAAACACACAGTACTTCATACAAAGTGGCCTAAATTAATTACAGATATAAAACCTAAAATAATTAATTACATAAGTATCCCATTCGAGTCAGTATACAGTATATAGATCAGTAGTTGCAGCATTGAGTCTGCATGCACAGGTATCAAATGTGCAAATCTGGGTACTGCTATTTTTACCCATTCTTCTTTGCAAAACTGCTCAAGCTCTGTCAAGTTGCATGGAGATTGTCAGTGAAAAAGCCTTTTTTAATTCCAGCCACAAATCCTCAGTTAAATAGACACCTGAAGTCTGACTTGGCCACTTTAAAACATTAACTTTGTTGTTTGTAAGCTATTCCTGTGTAGCTATGGCTTCATCTTTGGGGTCATTGTCTTACTGTAAAATAAATCTTTTCAACACATGCAGTTTTTTTCAGACTGCATTAGTTTTATTTCAGCATTTTCCTATATTTTGCTGCATTAATTTTATCCTCTACTCTCAAGCCTTCCAGAGATTGCTAAGGAGGAGCATCCCCACGGTATGATGTTTCCACCACAATGCTTCATAGTGGGGATGGTGTGGTTTTGAAATGTGCAATATTTGCTTTACAATAAACATGCCAAACCACATAGTTTTGGTTTCATCAGACCATAGAACTATCTTCCAGCTGACATGTGTTTATTAATTATTTTATATTAAAATTGTAATGCAAGAATACAGTGATCCCTCGCTGTATCGTGGCTCAGCTATCGCACCCCCGCTATACTGCGGATTTTTCTGTGTAACATATCTAATTTTCTATCACGGAAATCTGCGGTTTTATAGTGATCATTTTTTATTGGTTTTTGACAACTTTTTACATTAAATTAAGAATTTTTCTATGCTAAACTATTAATAACAATTTATTACTGTAATTATAACGTATATATACCTGTACTGTATTTAAATAAAAATGGAGTAAAAATTCAATAAGTACATCCTACCTGTAGTGTACTTTGCAGCCAAATCATAATAAAGCATACAGTTTTCAGCAGTCACTATGTGTGCTAGACAAACGTTCGTTAGAACAATATTATAATTTATAATAACTAACGTACATGTAACATTTAAGCAATCATAAAACATACTGCTACACACAGGAATACATAGACAGAGTCACATTACATAACGAAATGTACATAGACTTTTCATTTGTCACTATGCGTGCTAGACAAGAGTTCGTTAGAAGAATACGTATTATAATTTATAATAACTATAACATAACTGTAAATATTGACAAAAATACAGTAAAAAGTCAATATTTATATAATATAATGAACATTTAAGCAATACAGTACAGTAAATCATTAAATATACCAGGGGTGGGCAAACTACGTCCCGCGGGCCATATCCAGCCCGTTGGTCTTTTTAATCCGGCCCGCCGAAGATTGGTACAAAATTGGCCAAATTAAATCATATCATAATTATGACTGCATTCATTTGACCTTGTCCTGTAATGCCTGCCGTTCCACCAGGTGGCACATTAGGCGCAGTGATACATTGACTTGATTTTGCGGAGCCCGGGTTACTCTCTGTTACCACTCTGCTACTGCTCTGAACCCATCTGCAACAATGAGTGGGCCAAAGAAAAGAAAAGTCGATAGTGAGTGCCGAGTGTTTAATAAGGAATGTATAACTAAATAGTTTTTCACTGAAGTCCGGTCAAAGGCTGTATGCCTTATTTGCCAAGAAACTATTGCAGTTTTAAAGGAATACAACATCAGCCGTCACTTTTCCACCAAGCATGCTAATTACGCTAACAACCAGTCAATGCAAGAACGGACGGCTACCGCTCAGAGGTTGGCAGCTAGTTTGCAGGCTCAGCAAAACACCTTTATTCGACAAACTGCCATCCAAGAATCAAGCACGAAGGCAAGTTATGTGCTGCCATTCAAATTAGCAAAGACTAGCAAGCCTTTCTCCAAAGGGGAGTTTCTCAAAGAGTGCATGGTAGAGACAACAGGTATCTTGTGTCCTGAGAGCAAGAACAAATTTGAAAAAATTAGCTTATCACGCAGGACAGTGACTCGCCGTGTTGAGCTAATTGACGAAGACTTAGCTAGCAAGTTAAACAAAAAAGCTGAGTCATTTACATTATATTGCTTGGCACTGGACGAAAGTAATGACATAAAGGACACCGCTCAGCTTTTAATTTTTATCAGAGAGATTAATGACAATTTTCAGATAATGGAGGAGTTTTGACCATGGAATCCCTAAAGGGTAAAATGCGAGGAGAGGACTTGTATGACAGCATGTCGGGGGTCATCAATAGGCACAAGCTACCTTGGAGTACGCTCGCCACAGATGGATCACCAAATCTGACTGGAAAAAACAATCGGGTTGCTAAAAAGAATTCAGGAGAGGGTGAAGGACGACAACCCTAAGCAGGAGGTAATTTTCTTACACTGCCTAATCCACCAGGAAGCACTGTGTAAATCTGTATTGCAGCTTGAGTACGTAGTGAAGCCAGTTGTAAAACTAGTTAACTTTATTCGAGCGAGGGGACTTCATCGTCAGTTTATTAAGTTTCTTGAAGAAATTGATGCTGATCACCAGGACTTGCTTTACCACTCCAATGTCTGCTGGTTAAGTTTGGGGAAAGTATGTGGACGAGTGTGGGAGCTCAAACAAGAGATTATCTCATTTTTGGAGCTACTTGAGAAAGCTGACGATTTTCCTGAGCTGAGTGACACAGATTGGCTTTGTGATTTTGCTTTTGTTGTGGACACACTGACACAAATGAATGAGCTGAACGTGAAGCTACAAGGGAAAGACCAGTTTGTGCATGAAATGTAGACAAACGCCAGAACCTTCAAAACCAAGCTAGCTTTATTCTCAAAGCAAATGTCAGACAACTCATTCATTCATTTCTCCAAAAGGTTTGCCCAACCCTGAAATATACGTACATGTACACTACGGTAGACAAAGAGTTTCGCGTTACAGTACCCAGATGATTTCTTACAAGGCCGTTATTGGCTGAAAGAGGAGACTCAACCAATCAGAGTGGGATTTTCATTCTCTTGGGCTCTGATTGGCTGCTGCTAATGTGAGGTAATCTTGCAAGAACAGCAAGCGTGGGTCCCTGACACATCTCAGTTTTTTGCGTATCACATACCTTGCTTGTGGTCTGATTGTTGTGAACAAACATTTTTGTGAACTTTTCATTTTATTTTAAGCCCTATAATGGCTCCCAAGCGTCCTGCATCTTCTAAGCCTTCTGGTAGTAGTGAGCCTAAGCACCAGAGGAAGACCTTGACCATTAAGGAGAAGGTAAAACTCCTGGATATGTTTCGGAAAGGAAAGCGTTGAACGGATGTCGCTCACCATTACAAGTTTACATGTGTTTGAAGCACGTGGGAGGGGTATTTTAAGGCTTAAACTATAAAAAAATGTTTATTTATATGGTCTTTCTGTATCATGGATTTTCACCTATTGCTGATGGTTCTGGAACATAACTTCTGCGATAGGCAGAGGATCACTGTACATGTAGTTTTGTCAATTATTTGCCCTTTGCCCTTTTTGTACAGCTAAAGGTACTGACCCCAGCTAGTATTTAATGGAAAACTTAACTTACAAAGGAGCTTTGAAACTGCATGTTTGTTGTCAATTCCTGATTTTTGATTTGGGCTGTTTGGACTTACAGAATTTTTAACTCCTGTACTCACCTGAAGGGACTTTTTATTGGATTTGTTTGTTTAAGGTTTTTACTTTTTAGGCAACCTTGCCTTTTTTTCTTAAAATGAATTCTTTAAAATAAAATTCTTTATTCTTTGGGGCCTGAGGTTGCATTGCTTCCTCTCTTATCCTTCTTGTGAAAATTGAGTGAACTTTAGAACATTTTATAATTAAAACTTTTAACCCCAATTCTTTGGGCCAGTAAAGGCCAAAAACATGCTTTTTGATTTTAGGGCTAGGCTAGCTAATGTGAGGCCTATTCTGGGAAGTCAGACCCAGATTAAGTGCTGATATGGACATGACTAAGCAGTTAACTTTGTGAGTTAGAATGTTAAAGGTTTCAATCACGAATTAAAGAGAAAGAAAATATTCTCACACCTAACAGGTCTAAACAGTAAAGCAGTATTTTTACAGGAGACCCACTTATTAAGCAAGGATCAGTTTTGGCTGCACAGTGACTGGACTGGCCAAATATTCCATTCCAGCTTCACAAATAAAACTAGAGGTGTGGAAATTCTTATACACAGAGTAATATCATTTGTAGTATCAGATGTAGTATTTGATATTGAAGGGAGATATGTGATCGTCATGAGCAATTTATTTAACTGTAAAGTGATTTTGATAAATATTTACACACCTAATGTGGATGATAGGGACTTCATCCAAAATGTGTTTGCATCCATTCCCAATGTGAACACTCATAAAATTATAATGGCTGGGGACTTTAATTGGGTTTTAAATCCAGACCTAGATTGGTCTCCTGTCACAGGGGTGATGACGTCTAACACTGCAAAGACTATTACACAGTTTGTAACTAATCAGAACTTATCAGACCCCTGGAGATTTCTAAACCCAAACTCAAGAACATATTCCTTCTACTAACCAGTGCATCACTGCGACTCAAGAATTGATTATTTCGTTATAGATAAAAATTTTTTGCCTACAATTAAATCTTGTAAGTAAAATGCTATTGTTATCGCTGTCCATGCCCCTTTGATCATGGAGCTCAAATAATTTTGCCCCACATACTCATCTCGCAGCTGGCATCTTAACCCATTTTTATTAGCAGACTAGCAAAATACCCGCGCTTCGCAGCGGAGAAGTAGTGTGTTAAAGAAGTTATGAAAAAGAAAAGGAAACATTTTAAAAATAACGTAACATGATAGTCAATGTAATTGTTTTGTGACTGTTATGAGTGGTGCTGTCATCAAGGATTTGATTATCATTATTTGCTTCAATCAGGTTCATATTTGGAGGATGTGCTGTGTTCAAGTTACATTCCATGTTTGTCTAGTCTATCCCTGACCATCTCATCTTCATTGTCAACCGTTGTAAAGATAACAGGTTTCATTCATCGAAGTGCACTACCCAAATCGGTACTCTGTTACAAAGTGATCAAAAGTCTCGTTTATACCCTGCGTCTTCTCATTAAATTTATATCTCGGGAACATCGTATTCGTCTTAGGCATGACAAATGTCAGCGGCAGCGTGCCTATGAACTTAATTTAAACTCAAGGTTTACACCGTGCTTTGTTTCTGCAGTAGCTGCACTTATGAATATGCTTATATGCGTCACTCGCTTCATATTCTTTTGCTGCCTTCTCAATTGTGTAATGCTTTTTTTGTTCATTGCTCTTTGGAGCTCGTGCTTCTTCTCTGCGTACTGCGTTTACAGTCAGTTCACGTCAGCCGCTCGTTGTACATGCATCGAAGGTTCTCAGCTGTGCTTGTGCTATCTCGTGCGATCTTGCGATGTCCACGGCTTTATTTAATGTTAGCTAAGACCCAGCACTTAAAAGTTTCTCTCGCACTTTTGGTGAGTTTGTGCAAAACGCTAGTCTATCCCTGACCATCTCATCTTCATTTGCATAAGCACAGTCCTTCACCCGCGAATATTTAGCGGCAGCGTGTCTATTGGATTGCTGCTGAAGGACGGCAGTCTTATATGGGCAGGCACTCAATTACGTGGGAGGCGTGATGATGGGGGATGCAACTCCGCCTTACACGGCGACCAAGCTGCAGGCTATGGCCATATATATGTGCGTAAGTAGGTTCCAGTTATGACCGTTACACATAGAATTTCAAAATGAAACCTGCCAAATTTTAGCCTTCTACCTACACGGGAAGTTGGAGAATTAGTGATGAGTCAGTGAGTCAGTCAGTGAGTCAGTCTGTGATTCAGTCAGTGAGGGCTTTGCCTTTTATTAGTATAGATGACAACTGTACAGAATTTATATCAAAACAAAGTTTTTTTTAGAGACAAATAAAGCCTCAGAGATCTCTGCAGAAATACTAGATCAGTTTAAATACCTAGGAGTAAACATCACAAGTAAACATAAAGCTCTTTATGAACAAAATTTAGCTGTCTACATGGAAAAAATTAAGCAGACTTGCATAGATGGAATACCTTTCATCTCACTTTAGCTGGAAGAATTAACATTGTCAAGATTAATATCCTTCCTAAGCTACTTTTTAAATTTCTAAACATTCCAATATACATCAATAAATTATTTTTTAAGTTAGATTCAATCAATCTAATTTATTTGGAATTCAAAACATGCACGTATCCAAAGGGCAGCCGTACAAAGACCAAAGGCAGAAGGTAGGATGGCTTTACCTAACTTTTAATTTTATTACTGGGCAGCAAATGTACAAGCTGTATAAACCTGGACACTGACACAAATAAATGAACATACACAGGCTTGGTCCACATTATATTATATATTATATTTATATTCCTTGCTTTGTATCCCAATAAGTACAACTTATCGCCAATATACTAACAACACAATTGTGCTTAATTCACTCAGAATATGGAACCAATGTAGGAAGTACTTCAAGACAGAGAAGCTTTTATCTGTGGCACCTCTGCACAGCATCTAAATTTTTCCACCCTTTGAAACATAGGGTGGAAAATGTCTGGAAAACATTCAGGGTTAAATCAAACAGAGATCTGTACAAAGACAAAGTCTTCACATCCTACGAACAATTACACTCCAAATTTAACTTTCCAGCAATGTAACTCCTTCTTGCCTTCTCCATCAACATCCTGAGAGCAAACATTGCATCTGTGGTGCTCTTTCTTGGCATGAAATCATACTGCTGCTCACTAATCATCACCTCACTTCTTAACCTAGCTGCCACTACTCTTTCCCATACTTCATGCTGTGGCTCATCAATTGTGTTCCCCTGTAGTTACTGCAGTCCTGCACATCCCCCTTATTCTTAAATATCGGCACCAGTACACTTCTTCTCCACTCCTCAGGCATCCTCTCACTTTCCAAGATTCTATTAAACAATCTGGTTAAAAACTCCACTGCCATCTCTCCTAAACATCTCCATGCTTCCATAGGTATGTCATCTGGATCTACGGCCTTTCTATTTTTTATTCTCTTGAAAGCTGTCCTTACTTCCTCCTTGCTAATCCATGCACTTTCTAATTCACTATCTCCACATCATCCAACCTCTTCTCTGTCTCATTCTCTTCATTTATCAGCCTCTCAAAGTACTCTTTCCATCTGCTCAACACACTCTCCTTACTTGGGAGTTCGTTTTTA
The DNA here is from genome assembly GCF_016835505.1 of Polypterus senegalus. Classification (NCBI taxonomy): domain Eukaryota; kingdom Metazoa; phylum Chordata; class Cladistia; order Polypteriformes; family Polypteridae; genus Polypterus; species Polypterus senegalus. The sequence goes on from NC_053155.1 coordinate 232,787,287, forward strand.
TCTTTATCCTTTATCACCCTAACCTCCTGTACATCTTTCCCAGCTCGGTCCCTCTGTCTAACCAATCGGTACAGGTCCTTTTCTCCCTCCTTAGTGTCCAACCTCTCATACAACTCATCATATGCCTTTTCTTTAGCCTTCGCCACCTCTCTATTCACTTTGCGCTTTATCTCCTTGTACTCTTGTCTACTTTCTGCATCTCTCTGACTATCCCACTTCTTCTTTGCCATCCTTTTCCTCTGTATACGCTCCTGTATTTCCTTATTCCACCACCAGGTTTCCATTTCCTCCTTCCTCTTTCTAGATGTCATGCCAAGCACCCTTCTTGCTGTCACCCTTACTACATCTGTTGTACTTTCCCAGCTGTCTGGTAACTCTTCACTGCCACCCAGTGCCTGTCTCACCTCCTCCCTAAACTCAACCTTGCAGTCTTCCTATTTCAACTTCCACCATTTGATCCTTGGCTCTGCCCTCACTCTCTTCCTCTTCTTGATCTCCAATGTCATCGTACAGACCACCATCCTATGCTGCTTAACTACACTTTTCCCTGCTACCACTTCAATCTCCTTCAGATCAACTCTTCTGCATAGGATGTAATCTACCTGTGTGCATCTTCCTCCACTCTTGTACATAACCCTATGTTCCTCCTTCTTCTTAAAATACGTATTCACCACAGCCATGTCCATCCTTTTGGCAAAATCCACTATCCTCTGACCTTCTTCATTTTTCTCCTTGACACCATACCATCACCTCCTATTTTAAGTCATCACCTCCTTGTCTGCACTGTTCCCTTCACCAACATGCCCATTGAAATCCGCTCCAATCACCATTTTCTGTCCTTTGAGTACACTGTTCATTACTTCATCCAACTAACTCCAAAAATCTTCTTTCTTACCCATTGCACACTCAACTTGTGGTGCATATGCACTAACAACATTCATCATCACACTTCCAATTTCCAGCTTCATAATCATTACTCTGCCTAACACTTTTTTCACCTCCAAAACACTCTTGACATACTGTTCTTTCCAAATAACTCCTACCCCATTTCTCCTCCTATCCACACCATGATAGAACAATTTAAATCCACCTCCAATCCACCTGGCCTTACTCCCCTTCCATTTAATCTCTTGCACACACAACATATCAGCCTTCCTTCTCTCCATCATATCTGCTAACCAGTCATACTGCCAACATTCAAAGTTCCTATCCTCTGTTCCACTCTCTTTACTTTCCTAATCTCCTCCTGCCTCGGTACACGTCTCCACCCTCTTCTTCTCCTTGTTCTTCTTCGGCCAACAGTAGCCCAGTTTCCGCCAGCACCCTGTTGGCTAACAGTACAGGTGGCGGTCATTGTTAACCTGGGGCTCAACCGATCCGGTCTGGAAATTTGTATTGTTGTCCGCATATTGATTTGGCAAAATTTTACACCGGATACCTTTCCTAACGTAACCCTCCCCATTTATCCGGGCTTGGGACCAGCCCGAAGAAACACACTGGTTTGTGCATCCCATGTGCATCACTTTCACTACCGCCAAAATTAGAAACTTTGTTAAAAAAAACTTGCCCAATTTTCCTCACCTCCCACTAAACCTCTATTTTGGAAGAAAATATTGATCAGCCTTGAGGACTCAAACAGCATTTATGTATTATATAAAATTTTTTACAATCCCTCCCTTTCAAAGATCCCAGAGTACAGTGGGAAAAGGATCTTTTACTCAACATTTCAGAAAAAGAGTGGAAGGCAGCCATGCACAGAATTCACTCGAGCTCCATATGCACAAAGCATACAATTATTCAACTTAAAATTATATATCAAGTGCATCTGTCATGTTTAAAATTGTCTAAAATGTTTCCAGGGCAAGATCCAACCTTCGGACGTTGCAATCAAGTTCCAGCCTCATTGGGCCATATGTTTTGGATGTGAACCAAATTAACCTAATTTTGGACCAAAATCTTTAAATGCCTATCAGACAGCCTTGGAATCATAAGCTGTGCTTGGTATACTTCCAGACAGATTTAAAGTTGAGGAGGACAAACAAATTGTAATTGCCTTTACTACACTATTGACACATCCTAACTCTTCTAATAACTAACTAATTTATAACTGTTATATACTATTTGAAATTGGAAAAAATCTAATTCTCACTTAGAGGATCTGTTCAAAACTTTTCAAAACCTGGCAGGATCTTATCTATAACATTTTAGAATAAGCATTTAAATTGAGTAAGTGGATTCTCTTCCCTTTTTTAATTCTATTTACTTATTTATTTATTTACTTATTTTTCCTACTATTAAAGATTTACTCTGTTGGCCTAGCTCTCTTTCTCATGGGTGGAGGTTGATTTGTTCTGAACCTAGTTTTGTAAAACCTGACTTGCTTGTATGGAATGTTATTTGATTTTAATAAATTCAATAAAATGTTAAAAAAAGAAAGAAAGGAGGACCCTGCCAGAAGAGTGAGTGTGTCTTAGTGGCTACTGGTGTGATAAACTAAGAAAACTTCAAGTAGTGCAAAAAAAAAAAAAAAAAAAGCTAAGACATTGCTTTGAACATATAAGGGCGAAATCTGATTATGACAATTAATTTCATTTTGACATTTTAATAGTATACTAAAGTACTGAGGTGAATTGACTGCTTATTTAATATTTACACAACTGTGGCATTTACTGAGTACTACTGCCACACTTGCCCTTAATCCAGAGACACCAGCATTATATGTTATTTAAGATTACACATCCAGTTTGCAGTCTCTGGATTGACATAAAATTTTAAATTGAACAATTATGGCTTGTGTATAAAGCTAAATATCCAGTTAAAAGCAGAAGTTGGTGGTGGCAAATCCTGCAATCCTAGTTGTCCCTCAGGACTATATTTAAGAACCACTGACCTAAGACAGTTTAAAAGGAATATAAGCTATAGAAAGAAATTAATGACAAAGCCTTTATTACAAGAATATGTCACAACCTTATTTCATTATTGATTCCAGAATCTCCCAGTGTTGACAGAGGTCAACAGTAGCCACCATACATTAAGTAAGTCAAGATTTTATATCATTGTTTGATAAATGTAAAAATGATTTTAGAATATTGTGTATAATGCATTATTATCACTACAGCTAATTCTTTACAGGTTCAGATCTTACATACTCTGTAACAATCTCAGTACATTTCTGATTCTATTACCTTTCATTTTTCATAGTTTAGTTTTACTTACAGTATGGTATTTTTTTTTTTATTAAAGAGGCTAGTTTTGAATGAATTTTAAAGAACAAATGAATTCTCAAGGTGGCACAGTGATTAGTGCTACAGTGTCCAGGTTCCTGGTTTAATGGTAATATTACTGGACTGTTCATTGTATCTGTGGAATCCAAATAAATTCTTTACAAATAAAATGACCTAAAGCAAATCACTTAATAAATATTGTATTTTACAGAAAGGTAATTTTCTTTACCTTGTGTATTGCCCCAACTAACTGTGCCTCTGTTGGTTAGCCTGTAAATCCTGTGTTTTCTTTCTCACTGATGAAACAGTGGGCAGTTATATTAGAGCTAAGTTTGTAAACCACACATTTTTCTGTGTTTCTAATGGAAACTTGCCAGTTATTGTATTTGAACAACCTCCCAACCTCCATATGGTTTCCTTCCATATTTCATAGCAATACATCTTACATTACCTGATAACTCATAACTGATAATTGTATAAGGAAATTTGAGTGTGCCCTGCAGTATAGCATGGCATCTCATCCAGAGCTACTTTCTTCCTTGTGCCTAGTGTTGTCAATATTGGCTCCACTTTCCCACAACGTTGTAATAAAAAGCAGTTTCTAGAAATGTATGGATGGGTTGAAATGGATTCACCTGAATGATGGAATGGAAAAGTAATTAGAATTACTTTATCCCTTTAGAGGCCTGAATTCAATTCTTTTTTATATGGAGCTTGCATACTCAGTAGAAGAATGGGTATAGTCTTGCAGTAATTCATAAGTATACTTTAAAATGTGTTGTATTCACCAAAATTTGTTTCACTATTGAAAATAGACAGACCTAACCACTGTGCCCTTTCACTGTTTTGTTACTATTCACTTGTAATAACCATTAAACAATAATGCTTATGTGACTGTGCTATTTAATTTGTCAATCACAGCCAGACACTCTAGGAAGAAATGGCATTTTATCATGGAGCATGTTCAATTATACAAACAGATTCACCCTTACTAGGTCATATTTAGAATTGCCACTTAACCTTAATGAGGAGGAAAACCAAAGTAAGCACAGAGACGTTGTGCATGCCAATCTCTGAAAGTGTGAACTGTTATGCCAGGTGTGAGTACTTGAATTGGAAACACATAAAATACTAACCCAACACTTGTTTACAGTTCAAATACATAATCTCGGACAAAAACTTGAGATGTTGCGCAGAAAAGTTACAGCAGTGTTTTAGTGTAATGCTTTCTGGGAGACAATGCTTAACTTATGGTTATTGGCACTCAAATGAAAATTGGATGTCATGCAAGCCCAGTGGCCTCACAGATCCATTGTCCTGGGTTTAAGTCCTGTGCTTAGCTGCTGTTTGTGTGAAGTTTGCATATTTTTTCCATATCTGTGAGGATTTTTACAAGGTTTCTTAGTTTCTCCTCTACATCTACCAAAGGCATGCATGTTCTTAGGTCAATTGGTCTCATGTACATGAGATGGCCCTGTCCTTCATCCAGCGTAGGTTCCTGTTTTGGGCCTGATGTTGCTGGGAACAGTTCCAACCAATCCCACTCTACCCTGAAATTCATTAAGTGAATCTTTGAATGTTATGTTTTACACTATATTTTATTTATTAACAATAATTAAAATCAGAAATTATGATCAAAAGATGAAATATTCTAATTAATTTCTCTTTAATGCAAAGGTATTATGAAGTCAACTGTGAGTGGCACAAACTGTGTGATACATATTGTACTGTTCCATTTTTCTACTATTGTTGTCTTTTTTTATTCCTAAAAAGACATAATCTTTGATAAGGCATTTACTTTTCAAAAATTGATTCTAATACATCTCAAAGGAAAAAAAAAACCTAACTTGACAAAATGTATGACTTTGTCTACAGCTGCAGCTATCTTAGCAGATTGTACTGTCACTGTTTCACACAGAGAGCACTGAAGCACCATTAGTGAATATAAATAATGCACAACCTTTTCTGCTCTACTCAGCTAAGTGCATAGAAACCTTGGGTTCTTCTTGTCAGAAATTCAATGGATTAGTACCTAGATTTATTTTAAGTCCATAAAGCACTTTGTTCTTGACAGCATTCAAAGTAGAAAGTGTCTTATACTGAGTGTGCATCTTAATGTTGTCATTCGTATTTTGTAAGGTGGGCTGATACAGTGATTCAGTCAGTGTCTTTAATATTTAATATATTCTAACAAAAAACGAACATGATGTATGGCGTCATGTAAAATAGAAAGTACCACAAAATTATGTCATAAAAGATGCTAGTATGTGACAGATGACACTAACTAAATATGAAGGAGATACATAACTGGCTTATCTCTTTTAATAGTTAAATGCTGCACATTACACATACAGAATTTTCCCAAAAACCCTCACTCTAAGTGGCAGGGTTTAATTTCACCAAGTTAACTAAGAATGATTTAGATTTTAATCAGGACAACTGAACATTTTTTGCTAATAATTTATTTAAGGGGAATGAGTTTGGTTCAAGAGAATGGAAATGTAAATAACATAAGAAGAAAACTGTGAGATTATATTTAGTATTAAATACTGTAGATAGAATAAAAAATAGTCTGTGATGTCTTTGTGTATATACATGTATAAAACATTTCATTATGTCTTAGTTAGGTTGTGCAGTAAATAACATTTTTACTCAGTATCCATCCATGTAGTTTTAGTAGTTGCTTCAATTACAGTTAAAAAGTTAGAGGGTCTGTTAAAAAATGTAACATTTACTTCAATAGCAAAGCTTCCAGTTAATTTCAGTGATAATATTCTTAATTTCTGAAGCAATACATTAGAGAAAAGCACACCTGAGTAGAGATTTAATAATACAAGAATTTATTTAATGCAAGAAAGCAATTAGTTGTATTTTATTTTTGTATCATCTCAGTTTCAAATATACCTCTCTTAAAGAAGTGCATTGTATGTTTTTGTCACATTTGCCAAAAACCTTTTCTAATTACTAAAAGTATGTACACTTCCATCAAAAAGAATGGATTATTTTCTTTATCTCTGTCGCATAGTATTTTAGCTGTATACTTCAAACACTAATATAATTCTTGAAAGCTGTTAGCAAAATGAAATGCAAAAAATATGCTTATCACGTTATACTAGCATTCTGAAGAAAAAAAAAGAACTACCTGACTGGGGTTTTGAATTTATTTATCTCATTGATTAAAATGGAATAAATATTTTCCCCTCATACATTGAACTGCGGTTTGCTCCAAAGATTCATTTTAGCAGAAGTGATTGATGAGTCTGATGCATGGTTTTAACATAATACTAAAGCCATCAGGTATGAAACAGTATTTATTGATCCGTCTCATAAACAGACAGAGGTCAACATTCTGTAATCCTATGTATGCATATAAACCAGACCTCCACAACAAAATCATACACTTGAATATGCATATGCTTTTGAGCTCTGTCAAGAAAAACATGAAGAGCAGAAAGATAGACAAGATCCCATCAAAAAGTATGTCACATATATAAATATGTGTTGAATGAATATTTGTCCGTGCATGCATTCTTCTTATTGTACTATGTAGCATCAAATCAAAAAAGTGTGGTGGAAACATTTAAGTCTTTTGTCACCATGAACTAACTTGCTACAAATAGTAAGGCAAAAATATAACAATGGTAGCTGTCATCAGCATTGTTTAAATAAATGTGTTGCTAAAAATAATAAGGTTGAAATCCTTAGGCATTGAGTCATCAGATTATGAAGTAAAAGTTGTATTAGACAGTTTAGCCCTGTGTTGCTAAGGACACACTCCCCTGATGACAGCTGCACTAGATACAGTATTATGGCTAAATGTCTCGGTTTTAGATTTAAAAGTGAACATTTAATACTTATTTCAATATTTTAAAAATAAATTGTATAATGTATAAATCACAATCCATTCATAAGTACAGTCAGTATAACATTTCCAAAATAGAGTTGATACACAATATTGTTACTTTTTAAATTTAAATTCATTTTCATAATTTTTATTTTTGTTTTTGAATTTTTATTATTCTACCACAATGTCAATTTCATAACCGGTAATGCCATTTTTGATAGAGATGGTAACTAACAAGGCATATCCTCTGGCATGTCCTCTGAATTAGCACTGATAATATTAACACTAGAATTACCAAAGCCTACGAAAAAACTCGGAATCCCGGCCCACCTTAAATCCGTTCGCACCTCTCGGTCAGTGTCTTTTGTGTTGTAAATGTGTCAATAAGCCCAAGCAGCCTACTGTCCCAGCCAAAACCCATAACCACAGAAACGGCAAAAAGCTCTCCCAGCTCAAGCCTTGTTTATCTGGGAGTTTGTAGCAGGAGCTGTATAGTGTAAATAATATATCATTATTTGGAACACATGAATTTCATGTGTGTTCCCTGTCTACAAAGATCTATGATAGTGCTGCATGACAGAAAATGCAAGAAATGTTGAACACATACCTAAAAGACAAACCTTTTTCATGTTTTAATTCTAATGACAAAATTTTGACATGAAGTGTATTATGTGTGAAGTCTAAAGTCCAAATATCAATTAAGCACTTTCACAAAAGGTACAAGTATAATAAAATAAGTGCGCTTTTATTCAAGACTATAACCAAAGAAAAATAAATTGTTGCTGTTATGATTGCTTTCGTAGTACAGCGGTAAGAACCACTGACACATAATAAAGAAGTTGCGGGTTCAAGCCTTGCTGCATCACAAAATAAAAGTTTTGTGTAGTGAGTTGCTCTTATTGTTACTATTATACAATAAAAACATACATTTGATTTGAGTCTGTAACAGCCAGTATAGATGTATGGTATTTGCAAAGGTTAGCAGTTTTTTTTTTTATTCAGTTTTATTCTCTCAGTTGCGTTCATGCTCGCCCTGATCTGACACTGTTAGTTTTCAAATAAATATGTGCTTTAACAACACACCAGATATATATGCCTCAGTCACATAGCGCTTGTTACCTGAGTTTGTAGATATTTTGATAGATTCTTGTGCTTATTGTGTTTTCTTTGACATTTTGTATCTAGCTTTTTTTTTCGACTATATGCTTTGTTAGTTTTCTCTTCCTTGTTTTGACCTTAGCTTTGGCTTTTTGACAGAAATTCATTTCCTGGTTCACCTTGGGATGCGATGTCCATGCCACAGTACAGTTTTCAAATGAATAATCAGGTCCTGGGAAGTGTAAGCTCTGATCGGGTGCGGAGTTGATTGGTACGCATGGATATTCAAATGTGAGTGGATCAGTCAGGTGTCTCATTCACACTTCAGAATAGGCAAAGCCCCAAAGATATACCCAATCAGGCTTTATAAAGGGAGCCTGCACAGCAGAGAGAGGATAAAAAGAAAAAAATTGAAGAAGAACAGAACAACAGGATATGAGAGACAGCGGTTAATGTGAACAGAGAGGCAGGCAGGAACAGGATGGAGCTGGTGTGACACAGAGGGGAAGCCAGCAGATGGGAAAGTTGAAATTGGGAAAGGAGTGTGTGGTTAACGCTCAAGAGGAGACTGAGGGTTACTCCGGCTGAGCAGCTTGGGAGCAGAAGCAACCAAACCACTCCAGGAAGACTCCATGGCAAGGCCAAGAAATGGCAGCAGGAGTCAGAGGGAATAAAGTTCTGTGCAACGCTCTGTACATGTTGACCGACTGGCAACAGGGACCCCAGCAGCATATAAGGGTTGTCTGCACCTGTTGGTGGACATCGTGCTGTGGAATCTAAGAGTGTAACGCTGGGGAGAAGTCAGATTTTAGAAAGCAGCACTGAGGCTCGTGGTTTAGGAAGAATATGTTTGCCTTTGGATTTTTAATAGATTATTTATTTTGATATTTTAACCTCCACCTTTGGCACTGATTTTATGGATTATTTATTTATTGAGACAATGTGATGGAATGCAGTATTTGCATTTTTTTCTCTGGATTAAATAAAAGCACTGACAGTTTTTGCACCAACCCCTTGCTGTATGTACAGTATGTGTCTTCATTGGCCCGGCCAATCTTGGTCTATTACTATCGATGGTTTTGGATTGAAGAGGCTCCCAGGAGCCACCAGGGAGCTTGGAACAAACCTGGACCATCACATACCTCCACAGAAATATTGACTGCACGTACCTTTAAATAGATTGCAGCAAAATTAACAAAAAAAAAAAACTGCATAATTCTTTGCCATGGAAAGTTATTTTTTCCCAGTTTTAGACTGTATAATGAATCACTTTAAATCAGCGAGGGTGGGTTACGGTTCCTCCAGGTAAGCATAATAATAATTTAGCATACAAAAACATAATTTTTTTGTTACATAATCTTGTACAATTCAGTGTTACTCTAAACTGTGCTACTAAAGGATCAGGAGTAGTTGTAAATCTGAGATTATTTGAAAAATATGCAAATATTTTCCACTACATTGATCTTAATTTAGGGCAATACCAACACATTTAAACTAGCAAGGCCTGCGTAAAATAGCTTTATTCATATTTATGGTCTAATCACTGATATACAGTACTTTGGATAACTTTAGTCTAGGACAATGTTTATGATGTAAAATTTTAAGAGGAACATTTTGCAAAGAGATGAAGAAGCTATGCTATAAATTAATTCCATTCCTTGTCTATAATTATTGTCTAGAGCAGCACAGAAGGAAATTAGTTGATAAAGTCAGGAGAAAAGACAGCTCTCTAAAATATTTCCAAGGGTAAATATTAATGGAAGTTTATAGAAGTTGAGGAAAATAACTTTTAACAAAATTTCTAACTTGTGAATATAAAAAAGGATGTATTTCCAGAATTCCATATACAGGTCAAAGTTGTTCAAAGGGTGCACAGACATCACCATTATAAAGATAGGTGGAGGTCTAGAGAGCTAATGACTTCCTTGAATTTATATTAAACATTTAACATATTCAATAATGGCTGGTTAGCTGACCCAGTAATGTTATTTTAAGGACGTTGTCATGAATGCATGTTGGAGGATAACTTTCTGGGGTCATCAGAAGTATGTAACACTTCTAAACAAGAGGGGATGCTGTCACTAACATTATCACCTGCTTCTGCCTCCAAGACTCTGAGAAGACACCCAGTGAGGGTAACTGAGGTCCTGTTAGGCCAGTCAACCCATGGATGGAGACATCTCACTTTGGTTCGAGTCAGACTTGAAGATGGAGCTCCTGAAAGTGAGACCCGTTCAACCAAACGCCATTTACAAACTTAGAGAAGGCTATAGCCTGCATTTCTGTTGTTTGATGACATCATGCCTTTGTTTTGCTTTCAGTTTATTTGTTGAATTAAATGGGACAACCCATACATTCCTTTGGACCCGATCTTTACTCCCATTCAACCACAAAATATATTGGGTTAATAAAACAAAATAGCCATATACAGTGGAACCTCGGGTCACGACCATAATTCGTTCCAAAACTCTGGTCGTAACCCGATTTGGTCGTGACCTGAAGTAATTTCCCCCATAGGATTGTATGTAAATACAATTAATCCGTTCAGACCGCATTTAACTGTATGTAAATATATTTTCTTTAAAGATTTTTAAGCACAAAAATAGTTAATTATACCATCGAAAGAACAGTGTAATAGTAAACTAAATGTAAAAATATCGAATAACACTGAGACAAACACCAAGGCTCCCTGCTCAGCAGCTCACTCGCTCTCAGATGCATACGAGCACCACTCGCTCTTGCGCTCTCTCTCTCGTGCTCACGCTCTCTCTCTCTTGTGCGCTCGCTTACACTCTCTCTCCCTCCTGCTTCCTGCCTTCTGCAACCTCCCGTTCTTTCCTGTTCTCTTCTTTTTCCCTTTAGCCGACTCACGCTTCTATTTATGAAGAGGTGTGGTAGTCGTGCTAGTTTCTCACCTGTGCAATTAAGTGAGAAATGCCCACATCATGAACTCCTCAGGAACCACTTTGGCCACACACCACCACGCCCCCTCGCTAAGCCGCGAGTGCTGTGATTATTTATTAAAACTGGCCTTTTTGACGGGAGCTGTGGACCCGCTATACCACAGGAGGAAGCTGGGTTGAGAGGAGGTTACAGTTTTGAGGGAGAGTCCCTCTGCGTGATACACCGAGAACAATGTACAGTACAGGGAGAGACTGAGCACGTGCAGAAATCATTGGAGCATATGAACCAGAAGGGAAGGGAAACTGGCTGGTTCATCAACCGAGTGTGTGGTTGTGAACAGATGCAAAAGTTTGGCAAACTTTCTGGTCGTAACACGATTTGTACGTGTTCAGAGACGTTTGTGAACTGAGGTTCTACTGTACTATGTTTTAGAAAACCTCTGTTTGATCAAAAGTAAAGTTAAATACTGTTATTACAAAGATAACTTTTTGATAGAATTGGTCATTACTGGTGACTCCTGAAAGGGAAAAGCACACTTGGACAGAGATTCAAATGACTTTAATATATTAATCTTGAATTAAGAGGTGTTTTTAATCTTATTTGGGGGAGATTTATTCCAGACCATAAAGGCCTTGTTTCATAGTCTACTACAACAGATAATAAATTACTGCCATAAATAGAAAGCAACTGTTATTTCCACCACTTGGTGACTTTTTGTATTTGCTAAACAGTTTTTGATGTGATTTGTGTGACTAAAGTATGATATAAAAGAAACTGCTGTTTTCTAACACATTTAAACGATCCCATTCCTTAATAGGGAGTGCAAGCAGGGCATAAATGTTACTCTTTTGTTTGTTTAGTTCCAATTTTTAATACTTCCTAAATTTATTGCTTTGTTTATTTTGTACTGGCCCCTGGGAACATAACAGGCTCCCACTGTGTACAAGGAAGGATTATGTTTTATGATTTATTTTTACTATAGCATTCTATAGAGCATTTATATAACGTCAACTAGGTTTTGTTTGTCCGTAGGATGTATTTTATTATTGTCATGGTGTTCTTTTCTTATCTTCAGCTTGTTATTAAGCACTTTCATTATTGAAGCTATTAATAAGCAATGTTACTCTTTGCAATATGCGTAACCAAAATGATTTTTTTTCTATAATTATGTTGTGCCCGGAGATCTAAAAATCAGCACTCTTTCCTATGCTTCTCATCTGTTCTGATTAATGCATCTACTGTTTTGTTATGTTACTCATTACCTCTTCTATTTTAAATGATATACTCTAATCAGCTTGAAAACAGTTTGTTTAAAATGGTCTACACCTACTGAAATTTGTAACAGTAATAATAGATTAGATGCTAAAGAAGAAAAGGTAAATCTAGTCAGAGAAAGGAAATCAGATACTGTTCCTTGATGAAATCACTGGCAGTATGTAGTGTATGGACGAAAATATAATTGGAATAGTATAATCATAACACATAGAATTATTGAACAACTAAAATAAGCTATAAATATTTGTGCAGGTAAGAAAGCTACAATTTGTTTTATTGGATGAGGTGTCTCTAGTAAAATTTCATGCATACTGTCTGTTTGAGATAAATAGAATATCAGCACATATAATTTGTGTTATTATTATTATTATGTCTTCCTGAGAATGCTCCTTCTGTCTGTATGATACCCCTTTGCTGTTTATTGTTTCAAGTAGAAGGTGTCAGTGAAAGTGACAATTCAAAAATTTTCATAAGAATTGTTTCAGGAATACTGACCTGAAATGAATAAGTACTTATACATATTATATATATGTATTGTCACACATGCAGGAATGGTGAGTGTCTAACACGGATATATTTCAGGGTACAGCAGGAGTGTAGAAAGGGAATGGAACATTTTTTCATGCAGTCTCCATTTCAGTCCGTGGCATGGAAGAACAGTGGGCAGAAGAAGCCAACTGTCACATCTCATTTAAGCTCCTCCCCTTCCACTCAGTTCAGATTAAAAAGAAGGCCATCCAGTGCCATTTGACCAGAGACACAAGAGCTGAGGGTAAGCTTCTGCAGTTATTCTCTTGGCATCACAAGAGAATGCAAAAATCCATCTTTTCATTTTTTTCCCAACTTTTTGTGTGAATCCACAAAACATGGATCTCTCATTTGGCATCTCAAACCCTTCTCTATTTGATTTTGTGCAAATCATCTATTTATGATAAAAATATATGTGTGTATGTGTGTGTAGAGTATATATATATTGTGGACCACCAGGCTGGCACCGCCACCTGATCCCGACACAGATGAGCGTGGGACACAAGTTCAAGGCACACACAATTTTTATTTTTTACCTTGTTGGAAATGCCTTCACCCATTTCCCACAAGTACAACACAGTCCCAGCACAAGCACAGCACATACTAATACTTTTCTCTCTCTTTCTCTTCTTCTCCACTCATCTGTTCAAGCTTTGTCTTCCTCCTCCCGAATGGCTACCCGAGTGGTGTCTGCTGACCCTATTTATACTGCATCTGGAAGTGCTCCAGGAGCTTGGTGACCTAGTTTCTGGCAGCACTTCCAGGTGTGGCGGAAGAACTGCACAAAACAGCTCAGCAGATCCTGCTAAAGCACCCCCTGACGGCACCCACAAATCCCAACAGGGCTGCACCAAACTCCAACTTCCATGAAGCCCTGCGGGAGTCCGCGGCACTGCTGTAACCAAGGGGGGGCTGCCATCTAGCGTCCCAGGGAAGGTAACACTCTGGCCATGCTTGATACCCTGGACCTTCCAGCATAGAGGCATCCCAGCCTGGCAAGTGGTCTGGACACACGCTATAATATATATATATATATATATATATATATATATATATATATATATATATATATATATATATATATATATATATATAATAAAAACAAGAGGCCTGATTTATCAAATGATAGTACAAATAGATTTGATTTTAAATTCCATTTATTTAATTGTAGATTAAAATCTGACATACAGGCTGGGTTTTAAAAAACATGAATGTTATTAAGAAAGTGTTCTTTCACATTATCCTTTCACATACACATTGAAAATTATAAGCATGAGCTTTTTCTTGTGCACTGCACCAGTAAGTTATTGCTTGCCTAAGTTTTTACCATTTGGGATACTTTCTAACTGCAGTAAGAGATTTATACTAAAGCAGCAGTATAAAACAAACATGAAAAAAAGACTGCAATATATTTAGCAGACAAAATAGAAAAGCAGAATAAGACAACTAAAATGAGAATGCATTAATATATTGGTATAGATCAGAGAAGGGTGATACAGAAAATGAAATGAATAGATTGCCTCCATTTAAATAAAAACTGTGACTAAAATGTGACTATCATCTTGCTTGTCTAGCACTGTTAATCACTAATTACTATAATCTGTTTACATACTATATATATATATATATATATATATATATATATATATATATATATACACATATATATATATATACACATATACTGTATACTAGCAAAATACCCGCACTTCGCAGCGGAGAAGTAGTGTGTTAAAGAAGTTATGAAAAAGAAAAGGAAACATATTAAAAATAATGTAACATGATTGTCAATGTAATTGTTTTGTCACTGTTATGAGTGTTACTGTCATCAAGGATTTGATTATCATTATTTCTTTCAATCAGGTTCATATTTGGAGGACGTGTTGTGTTCAATTTACATTCTGTGTTTGTCAACCGTTGTAAAGATAACAGGTTTCATGCATTGAAGTGTTCACTACCCAAATCGCTACTCATGAATCTAAGATGTTTAACAGGCATTCCCGGTATTAACTTGTGGATTTGCCTGGGAATATTTAGCAGCAGAGTGTCTATGAACTTGTGGAATTGCCTGCGAGTATTTAGCAACAACGTCTGTATGAACTTGTGGATTAGCCTGCGAGTATTTAGCAGCTGCGTCTCTATTAAGTTGTGAATTTGCCTACGAGTATTTAGTGACAGCGTTTCTATTAACTTGTGGATTTTTCTGTGAGTGTTTGGCGGCAGTGTCACGAAGTTGTTTTCGTCTAGCTGCATAAGAAAATGTACCACGACATCTGACATGCCTCCTTTTTACTGTTTTCTCACAGCTTGGATTACTGCTGTCATAATCGGTTTGAGTTTCATGGTTTGTTTCAATTAAGTTAGTATTTGCAGGACTTGTTGTGTTGAAGTGACATTCAGCATCTGTCAAGCATTTTAAGCATACAACCGGTTACATCGATAACTTCGCATCCAGCTTTTAAGAGTTGAAACATTCATAAACATCAAAGTGTCCACAACTCAAATCATCACCTGTGAATCTAAGATGTTTAAGAAGCATTGGCAGTTCTCCAAAGCTGTAAAATATTTGGCCATTTCGGTACACTTGAAAGCGATAACCGAGCAATTTAGTGGCAGCCATCAACTCGCATGCAGAACCATAGGTGAAGGGCTTAAGCATTTCACTCTTATAGTGCTCCTGTGTAGTATAATAAACTCCTGTACCGTCATCAGTCCACACCTTGAACCTGTCCCAGTCTTTAAATACATAAGACACAATGTTCCTCCGGATATCAAGATTGAGCCTGATATGGCCGTGCAATATGTAACACAGAGAATGTAAAAGGCAGACGGCATCTACAGGCATGGAAACCACTCTGTAAGTGACAGTTCTTTGATCAATGGTGATCACCTCGATAGACATGTTAATGGGGGTACGGTTGGAACGATAAAGGAAATGGGCACCTAAACAGTAAACTAAGTCTAAAATACCTACACAATAACTATAATCGTAATAAACGAACAATAAAACAGCGGAGAAGCCGTGGGTTAAATAAAAAGGCTGCAGTTATCAGCTGGGAGACGTGAATACCGTGACGAACCAAGGAAGGGAATGAAGAGACAGGAGCGAAGGATGGCCTTATATGGGTAGGCAGTCAGTTACGTGGGAGGCGTGGGGATGGGGGATGCAATATAGGCAGGCAGCCAACTACGTGGGAGGCATGGTGATGGGGGACGCAATGCCACAAGGAAATGGGTGCCTGAACAGTAAACTAAGTCTAAAATACCTACACAATAACTATAATCGTAATAAACGAACAACAAAACAGCGGAGAAGCCGTGGATTAAATAAAAAGGCTGCAGTTATCAGCAGGGAGACGTGAATATCGTGGCGAAGCAAAGAAGGGAATGAAGAGACCGGAGCCACGGACGGCCTTATATGGGCAGGCAGTCAATTACATGGGAGGCGTGGGGATGGAGGACGCAACGCCGCCTCACATGGCGTCCAAGCTGCAGGCTATGGACGTATACTGTATATGTACATAAGTAGGATTTAGTTATGACCGTTGCGCGTAGAATTTCGAAATGAAACCTGCTTAACTTTTGTAAGTAACCTGTAAGGGATGAGCCTGCGAAATTTCAGCCTTCTACCTACACGGGAAGTTGGAAAATTAGTGATGAGTGAGTCAGTGAGTCAGTCAGTGAGGGCTTTGCCTTTTATTAGTATAGATATATACACTCACCTAAAGGATTATTATGAACACCTGTTCAATTTCTCATGAATGCAATTATCTAATCAACCAATCACATGGCAGTTGCTTCAATGCATTTAGGGGTGTGGGCCTGGTCAAGACAATCTCCTGAACTCCAAACTGAATGTCAGAATGGGAAAGAAAGGTGATTTAAGCAATTTTGAGCATGGCATGGTTGTTGGTGCCAGACGGGCAGGTCTGAGTATTTCACAATCTGCTAAATTACTGGGATTTTCACACACAACCATTTCTAGGGTTTACAAAGAATGGTGTGAAAAGGGAAAAACATCAAGTATGCGGCAGTCCTGTGGGTGAAAATGCCTTGTTGATGCTAGAGGTCAGAGGAGAATGGGCCGACTGATTCAAGCTGATAGAAGAGCAACTTTGACTGAAATAACCACTCGTTACAACCAAGGTATGCAGCAAAGCATTTGTGAAGCCACAACATGCACAACCTTGAGGCGGATGGGCTACAACAGCAGAAGACCCCACCGAGTACCACTCTTCTCCACTACAAATAGGAAAAAGAGGCTACAATTTGCACAAGCTCACCAAAATTGGACAGTTGAAGACTGGAAAAATGTTGCCTGGTCTGATGAGTCTCGATTACCATTTGACTGTCTCAACAGAAGAGTCAGAATTTGGCGTAAACAGAATGAGAACATGGATCCATCATGCCTTGTTACCACTGTGCAGGCTGGTGGTGGTGGTGTAATGGTGTGGGGGATGTTTTCTTGGCACACTTTAGGCCCCTTAGTGCCAATTGGGCATCGTTTAAATACCACGGGCTACCTGAACATTGTTTCTGACCATGTCCATCCCTTCATGACCACCATGTACCCATCCTCTGATGGCTACTTCCAGCAGGATAATGCACCATGTCACAAAGCTCGAATCATTTCAAATTGGTTTCTTGAACATGACAATAAGTTCACTGTACTAAAATGGCCCCCACAGTCACCAGATCTCAACCCAATAGAGCATCTTTGGGATGTGGTGGAACGGGAGCATCGTGCCCTGGATGTGCATCCCACAAATCTCCATCAACTGCAAGATGCTATCCTATGAATATGGGCCAACATTTCTAAAGAATGCTTTCAGCACCTTGTTGAATCAATGCCACGTAGAATTAAGGCAGTTCTGAAGGCGAAAGGGGGTCAAACACCGTATTAGTATGGTGTTCCTAATAATCCTTTAGGTGAGTGTATATTGTGATATAATTACTTCTCTGGACAACGTTAAAGAGTTGGGGAATAAACCCTGTATATTGTCGCTGCAAAATCGCTGGTCAAATACTGGAAAAAATCATTCAACATTCAACAACAGGTTGTGTTTTACAATGGCTTTTATATCATGAGAAAATGGCGGCAGGAAATGAGTCAGTACAGAAATGACGTCATTGGGATGGGACCGGAAGTGTAATCATCTGTATGGGACCGGACGTGACATTATCATGAGGAGTCGGAAGTCACGTCATCTGGATGGGACCGGAAGTGACGTCATCTTGAAGAGCCAGAAGTGACATCGTTGAGGAAGTGGATGAGTCGCCATTTTCATAATTCTGAATTGGTGCAGGTATTGTAGTGTTATTTATTGTCTTTATTTCTGAAAGGTCAGAGAGCGAGGCATCATTACCACAGTACAACCCCCCATCTGTCCATTCTTCACGTACCTGAGGACATGTTGATTGCCTCCTAAGCGCACGTGTGTGACAAAAAATATATATGACAGAAATCTTTAAAGAGTAATAAGGCCATGGTTGTAGATGCTGTTCTAGAGTACATTAACATCTACAGTATATATTAGGCAGGGACTGTGTTTTCACACATCAGTTAGACCTTTCCACTCATGAAAATGAATGACCCATGAGCTGTTATTGGATAACAAGAAACATTCTTGTGGACCACTTTGAGCAGCTGTGTTCCACCCTTGAGAACAATATGATGCTCAATCACATTATTCCACTCAAGGTGCAAGTTCTCCCTGTCTACAGTGTACTCTCCAACACTGTAATTCCCCCATACTATCCATCCATCCATTATCCAACCTGCTATATCCTAACTACAGGGTCACGGGGGTCTGCTAGAGCCAATCCCAGCCAACACAGGGCACAAGGCAGGAAACAACCACTGGGCAAGGCACCAGCCCACCACAGGGCGCACACACACACAAGGGACAATTTAGAATTGCCAATGCACCTAACCTGCATGTCTTTGGACTGTGGGAGGAAACCCACGCAGACACGGGGAAAACATGCAAACTCCACACAGGGAGGACCTGGGAAGCAAACCCAGGTCCCCTAACTGCGAGGCAGCAGTGCTACCCACCATGTCACCCCACCCATACTAAACAGTTCATATGTTTGGATAATTGTTGGCTACATATTATCCCAATATCGCTTAGTTCTCATTCCAGGTTTGTTTCCTACCTTGCATTTGGTGCAACCCAGGATTGACCACAATTCACTCCAACCATGTAATGGAGAGAAATGGAGATGATTCAGAAATAAAAGTAAGAGTGTCATGTGATGCACAATGTTAATGGCTGCTTAGCTCTATTTTCCACAGCTCACTTAATATTAACTTCTCTTGCCACCAAAACTACATTAAATAAGTGTATACTGTACAGTACATCATGAATAACCCACAAAGAAAATCCAGTTGTTCTCTTCCAAGTCCACTGAAGAAATCACCCTGGGCTCACATAACTTCATTTATCCTTGGAACAGGTAACTCGTTTAAATGGTTTGTCCACTATCAGCTGATACTTTCATTTGCCTATTCCCACACCTGCCAATCTTTGGGGATATGCAGTTCACAGTTGCAATACACTTACAACTTGGACTTTGGTTTACTACCTTCTGCCAGTTAGCTCCTTCAGACTTAACCCAGGTATAATTGTTACTGCAGCTTCCCTCTTAAGAGTGCATCCCATCACTGCTGATTGATCTAACTGAGAAGTAAAATTGGTTCCCAGCCCCTGGTGGTAGGATTAAGCAAACTTGAAGGCAGAAAAACAGGCTTAATAATAATACGTTTTAATATTTAAGCATTATTCAAATATCTAGTGCCATAAACTAAAGCCATAAATGAAAGCAAATTTATCTCTTATTTGCAAAAAGATACACAGCCAAGAAATATCTTATACAAGACTCCTAAAACTCTAGGTTTACAATACCAAAGACCCTTCTACATTTTCTACTTAAAAAAATTAGTAGAAGTTGTTGAAAATGTTACAAGAAGGATTTTGCTCCTTAAGCCTACAGTTGTGAAGGGTCACATTATGAATTAATTTTATAGGTTAAATAGCTATTTTTAGCTTGTTTCCTCTTTTAAATTGTTATTGGTGCAAATACATTCTATTGAGGTTCTGAACTATCGTGGTGTGAGGATGTGCTTTGGCATGCACTGCCCTCAAGGATGCATTTGCAGCTTGGAGGCCTATGAGTGACCACACTAGGACCAATTTTTTGGTGATCACCTAATGCTAAGGAAAGAGAGAAATGAATATGTGAGCTGCCAACAGATACTGACATATGAAAAGAGGATCCTGAGTACTACGGTTAGTGGTAGTAAAAGTTCTTACCCACCTGAAAAAATAGCATTCTCCTGCTCTTAGTATAAAACTGAAGAGCAACCACAAGAAGTTGTCTTTTGACGATGTTTGGACAGAGTGGCTTTTTATAGGATCTGCTAAGTATTTCGTAGCAGTGAAGAGTATTGTGCATTTTTGTTTTTTTGTTTCACATTTCACTCCTTCACTCCTCTGACAAGGTATTTTAAATACCTGGGGTTGGACACCTCTGTCATATTCCAGAATATTACAGTTTTTCAGTTTTCAGTGCATTCTGGAGAGTGTCAGGGCTCCATTTTCACTTGAGTCTCCCTTCTGATTTCATTCCAGTCCTGATTGTCAATTATTAAAATGAACTTATTTCCCAGAATTAATTGTGTTTACCTTAACCTCCTTCTTCTTCCTCCGCTTCTACATACTGGCCTACTGTTATTTCTTCATTCCAGTGGAGTTATAAGAAACCATCCATAAGGTATTCTACTCTGATATGCAACAGATTAGGATTCTACTTCCACCACCACCTGATCAAAGTTCCTACATTGATGGATTTAAGGCCAGAGGTCCACATGACCATCATTGTCTAATTATTCAATGTGAAGCCTGAAAATTTTGAGGACTGATTTAGATAATTTATGTTAGGCAGAATGCCTAGTGGTGGCTGGACGGTCTCATGGCATTGGAACCCCTGCAGATTTTGTATTTTTTCTCCAGCACACTGGAGTTTTTTTTTGTTTTTCTGTCCTCCCTGGCCACCAGACCTTACTTTACTCTTTGGTAATTAGTATTGCCTAATTTTTATATGTTTTCTTTCTTCATCTTGTAAAGCACATTGAGTTACATTATTTGTATGAAAACGTGCTATACAAATAAATGTTGTTATATTTAACTATACCCAGAATACCTTGGACCATCATATCTCCTCCTTCCAATCAGACATCTTCAGATTTGGAAGCAATTTTAATGGGTTAGAGCTCTTTTTCTTTCCTTGTCCGTCTTTGTCCAGGCACCAAGTCATTTTCACCGCCTACTTTTTATATCTGCAGCTGACGCCTGTCCTTAGAGTGAGCGGAGTCCTTCCCTCTGTTTCTCTTTTTATTTCACTTTTCTGCTTCATCCTTTATCCTCATTTGCTTCAGACCCCTCTTTCTTCTAAGTCCAGACTTGTATCACACTTTTATTCGCTTCACCACAAAGCTTGCCTTAAACTCTTTTCTCTTATATCTAATTGGATGATTCACTTGTTCCTAACCTCTGCACTTTCCTGGTACATCATCTTTCAAAATATCTTTTTTTTTCAAAATATTTAATCACTGACATCCACAAATTATACCACCCTCCCTAAAGAGACACTATCGTAAAGGTTTTAAAAACAAACCCCTATGTCATCTTTGCCCCCTTCAGTTCCCTACCACCTTCTTCCTTGTGTGTTTGGGATGCCCTCTTGCTGCTGCCTTGTGGCAGTAAGCAGCCAAATCCCTCTCTGTGATTCTTGTCCAGTCCCTCAAGTCCTCCTACTGGGCCTTTCTTCTCTTTCTTTGCCTTCGTCTTCTCTTTCCCTATAGGAGACCCCTTATGACAGCTACAGCCACAGTTAAGTTTCAATTAGCTTGCCATTGAACTTTCCTTGCCTTGCTACGTCTTCAGTCAGGAAGTCTGCACACTGTGATTTTCTTTTTCATAAGATTTCTGTGACTTAGATCAATAACACTTCCAGCTCTACTTTCCAAAAACAGCTTCAGGCCATGCAGTTAGTAAAGGGCTAGTTGTGGGTTAGTATATGATGTAGTTTTTCTTTCCCACTCCTTCATATTTCTTTTTGCTACACATTCTCTTCCCTCCAAAAGCCCATTCTCCTCTCTATTCCATATCTGTTTTACTTCTTTGTTTCTGTCTTGTTGGGTGTAGGGTGGTTGCTGGTGGGGGCAGTGTTGTTCTTTTTTGTTTTTCAATATTTTGAAAAAAAATTTTTGTTGCATTAATACCTGATGTGTTCCTATTTTATTCACTGAATAGAGGAACCTAAGAAGAAGAACCTAAAATTCTTGTTTTGGCACTACTTGTTTGGAATAAAATCAGAAAAAAGGTGTGTATGCCACAAAGGACATTTTCATACTCCACTGCACAGACTACACAGTATCTCTATGAAGGGAATTGGTATTAGTTTGTTATAGTTTCATTTTCATTTTAAAAACCAACACATAATAATATTAAGCAGGGAAATGCAATTAAAAAACCTGAATAGTTGCCGCACTCCATGCATTCTTTAAACAAATTAGGTTAGTGTGTTAATTGCTGGAACAATGTCATATGTGGAGCACACAACAATACATCATGGCAAAAACAAATATACAGCCAAGATAAATAAGTAATGACTATAGGCATATCAAGGTTGATTTCTGTTCTTTACACACAAGAATTAATAAAGCAATTAAAAAATGTAAAAATGAAAGGAACATATTACAACTTTACATGGAGCTTTAAGTTTCCTGGCAAAGAAAAAGCAAAATGCTCTAGTTTAGGGGTACAGTTTCATAAATAGAAACCAGTGTCAGATTTCTTTTTTATAAATATCAGTGATGTTTGGAAGTTATAAAACTGAGCATAAGCAAGACAAGAACATTTGTTAAATGATTGGCTGAACTCATAATTTCTTTATTAAATACACTGACGGGATTGCTTTGCCTACAGTAGCCCATTCGGTGTACTTTTCTTGAGCATTACACATGAATAGGTGTCTGTTTTCAATCTGCACTTTCTTTTAATTTTTCCTATAATTTTGAAATTTTAAAGTGCTTTTATGAAGCAAAAAACAAAGCACTAAATACTGTCTGTGCTTTTCCCTTGACGTCAACCCATCAAATTTCATGCTCTGCAGCAGGTGGCGCTTAGGAATCTGCATTTCTAAAGCCAGATTTTCCAATGCACTTTAGTCTGTTTGACCTCATCTGTTTTGCTGAAATAAAAGAAAGAAACAAAGCGAGGGGGAGCTGAGGGCCTAGTACGCATATTGATGTTTCTGTGATTTTCAAAAGAAAGGCAAAAAATAAAATGTAGCTTCAAGAAATTAGTACATAAACACCATCACCTTTTTGTAATTTTTGTCCAAGGATCCACTATTGAAATGAAGTGCCTTTCCAGTATATAAAAATAACCAAACTTCTCTATGCAGAGGATAATTAACTTAGGAGATTGCTGTGAAACATATTTTGGTATACTTTTTAGTCTTTTTAAATATGTTTCACATTTCCAAAAATTTTTTTGTAATATGAAGCAACTTTTTTCAAGGCATAGTCATGATGTCAATGTAAATATATAATTGCATATTTTTGCTTCACTATTTAAGTATCACCTATTTAAATTTTCCCAAATTATAAAACTCATTAATAGCTGTATATGCAAAAATATTTATTTTATATTGTCTGCTTAAAAGGTACGGATGCATCCACAAGTCTTCTTTTTGGGGTTGGTTAATATGACAAGCTGGAATCTTTATCTTGCCTTTTTATTTTACTATACAATTTTGTTGCCCCATCTTCTTCTGAACAGTCTAATTTATTTTTTCTAAATAGGGTTTGTTTCCATGTATTATATTGACCTCTACCCATCTAAATCACATGACTCGTGAAGAATTACTACAAAGTACCCTTGACGTGAAGTACAGAAATTGGGAGATCCTTTCTGAGTTAACACATTCGTCCACTTTCTGACCTATATCACGCATGTGTGTCTGTAGATCATCCTCCTGACTCATCTTGGGTAAGCAATCCCAACCGGGGGGTGCTATTGCTAATGGTATCATTTCTTTCTATTCCTATAGCTAGTCAGAAAACTCTATATCTGAGGTGCTAATAGAAGGTGATGTCTCATTCTGGACCAAGACTAAAAAGACACAAGGCTCCAAACCAGAGGCCTCATGTATAAACGGTGCGTATGCACAAAAATGTTGCGTAAGCACGTTTCCACGCTCAAACCTTGATGTATAAAACCTAAACTTGGCGTAAAGCCATACACATTTCCACGGTAGCTCATACCCTGGAGTACTCAAGTTCTGCGCTCGGTTTTGCAGACTGGCGGCACCTAGCGTCAAAGCAATGCTACTATTCTAGTGTGGTTACCCTTTCTTTTTTAGATCCACCTCCCTGATGAGGCTTTATAAATACACTGAAATTAACTGCATATCATCGATTAGTTTAATGCATCTGATTGTAATGAACCTGTAATAATATAATGGTCCACAGAATGGTCAAACTATTCTAAATACCATAGCTGCTTTAGCGTTGCTACTCTCACTACACCTTCTTCTTCTTCTTTCAGCTGCTCCCATTAGGGGTTGCCACAGCGGATCATCTTTTTCCATATTACTCTCACTGTACCACTCGGAGTATTTATATCACTGTATCTGAGTGTGGAATCACAGCTGTACAGCAGTTGACTGGAAAGAGAATTATTGTTATACAGCATCAAGCACACGCTGCCTCAGCCATGCTATCTATTGAACTGCTCTCATATGACAAATGCTTCAAAGCGTTTCCTGTACGGACCACGCGGTTCAGAAACAGTTTCATCCCAAGAACTATAAACGCACTCAATCAGTCCATCAAGTGCTCCTTGTATAACTGTTTGTACTTATACAGTAAGTACAATTACCTCACTGTAAACTTGCGATACAGTTATAATATTGCACAACCTGAGCCACTTTATAAAGCGTGTATTTACATATGATGACAATATCATTTTTAAGATGTAATGCAGCAAAATATGTTATATTATACAGATAAAACTTTAACTTAATTTAAATAATCTATATTGTTAATAAATAAACTGGCGCTCCATTCATGGATTGTTCCTGCCTCGTGCTGTATTCTTCTAAACATGTACTATGACGATATTTCAATGTTCCTTAAAAGTTTTGAAGAATCGGCGTTCTAAGCTTGCAGATGGCTTAACGTTTATTACAGAGCTGATTGTGAGGCAATTGGGTATTTGGAGAAAGAAAAGGAAGGACAGGAATTGGAGGTTAATACGTTTGAAAGAGAGAGTACTGCTGCAATAAATTATTTCATCGAAGGTCACGCATAGCAAAGCAAACATCTTGCGTAAGGCAGGAACAATCACTGCGCCACCGTGTTCCCATGTTTAATAACATGCTTTATCTCCTATCATCATGAGAATGATATCACGTATACATCTCAGTATTTTAATTACTCAAAGAGCAGTAATATTACAAATGTAATGGATTTTGTGTCCTGTCAGAGGAAGAGAAAGCCCGGAAGCACGTAGTGATTCACACACATAGAGCACATATAGGGTGGTCCAGATCTAATTATGCAATTTTCATTATGCCATAACTTATTAAGTTTATTACATAGAGAATTCACAAAAAATTATTTTTGTTGCCGATAGATGGCAGCACCTGCCCTGCATACCAAAATGGCAGGGAGACGATTGTCAGTTGAACAGTGGGTGCGATGTGTTCGTCTTTTCATAATTGCATAATTAGATTTGAATTGTAGAAGATCAAATACAAAACAAACCATTTAATGTGCTACTTTAGTTACTATGGGATTTGAGAAACTAGTAAATTAAACGATTTTAAGATGAAGTTTATGATGTTCTACTTTAATGACAAAATAAACTACGTGATTAAAGTGGAAATTTCAAGATTAAAGTTGACATTTCGTGCTATTTTCCCACTTTGTGCCTATTTTTTTTTCTCTGTACCCTATGTCATATGACACTCAGACAGTGGGCTATGACTTGCCTTTTCACGGCGACTTTGATATCTGACAACTTCTTTTTTATTTCGGGCACTGTGTGACTTTGTGAACTTGAGCTTTCCAGTTTCTCCGACACTCTATGTCACTCGATCAACTTTATTTTGTTGTTTATACCACTTTTTAAACCAACAAATAGTACGTTTTTCCTTGCCTCCACTTGGTATTTACTGAAATTCTTCCATTTTCTCCCGTGCTTTTCCATTGTCTTATTACAGAAGGCTGAGCTTAAGGGCTATTTATATTGATTTACATATTCAAAGAGGCGCAATTCTGGGAGAAGACTGGGCAGGACAGTAGGTTTGTGCGTTACTATTCAAGCTCTACCGAGATTTATGTAGCAGAAGAACGTGGAAGTTGGTGAACACACAGATTTATGCATCTAGAGTTTTTTGTGAGTAAACACATTTCCGCTTTTGTGCTTACACCATGTCATAGTGTGAAATCTATGCACGGCATTATGAATGAGACCCCAGACCTGACTGCTACAAGAAACTTTTACTTTGTGTTACTTTACCTTATATACACCATCGTGCAACACTTCTTGGGATTGGTTGTCATACACATCTGTTTATTCCAATTCAGAGCCGGGGCCAATCTGGCAGCGTTGCTACTAATGTAGGGCACACTTGCACACACCCAAAACTTTGCATATACATATAAAACAGTTTTCTGAAGATTCAGATATTTGTACAATATCAATACCTATTACAAAATTTGGAAAATCTCAAAGGCATGTGTGTGTCATATAATGAATAATAGACATATTAATAAAGGCTTATATAAAGGATATTGTCTGGGCTTAAGGAGGGTTTAAAACTAACCAAGGGGTATAAGAGATTATTTTTATTTAATATTCATTTTCATGACTTTGGGTTCTAAATTTTGACATAGAGTTTTGTTTAATCCATGTGTTAGATTAGTTTCATGTTTTTTAAGTTACCTTTTTATTGTTCTCTCCATTTTGTATTACTAAACCTATGCTATGCACTAAAGAGACTATCAAAAAAAAATAATCATATTGCTTGCATTGCATTTGTTTGTAGGACTGTGTCTACTGATAATTTAAAAACACTAATTCCCTAACTAATGCCATCTATTAATTATTTGTGTCCTCCTATCCAGTTCAGGGTTGCAGACATCCTTTAACTTATAGAAATGTTACTCATACTTTTTAAAGATAATTTTGAGTAGACATGTGCTGCTGTATATTTTCTAATTAAATGTGTAAATTTTAGAAGACACACAGACAGCCAGAGAAATGTGCTTGTCAAAATTAAGTTCAGTCTCTACAGTTAAAATCAAAACCAACTTTGATGATATCTAAGGGTAGAAGATAAAGCAACAAAGCAAAAGTCTGAATTAGCGTAAACTGCTCAGCTGCTAACTGCTAAGAAATGTTAATAATTTACTTCATGAGGTTGAACCACATAATAAACAAGAACAGTTGTGCCAGATATTTCAAATATTAAAATATGTGCTTTAATTTACATGCTTAAAGTCTATTTATTCTTGCTTGTAATAGAAATGTGTCATTTTTCACCCTCTGACAGGGGTCCGTAGAGTTCTAGATGTCTAGAAACGGTCAAAAATATTATCATATTGAAAATGACTGACTTCGAAATAATCTAAAATGCTAAAGTTTGAAACTTGTTATTTTTTTACCTTCTGGAAGTGCCTAGGACCATTAGTAAAGAGTCAGATATCAAAAGCATTATCATATCCGCAATCAGCAACCTGGAAATAGCATAAAATGACACTCCACATGTTTACATTACCAATTCCAATTTTTTCAAAGTTTTGACTCTTCATATTTAATTACAGGGTGAACCCCTGTGTCGTTTCATGTGGCATGCACAACTTCAAGCTCTTCTGATAATTTTTGCTGAAGATATTTATCGATTTACTCTTTATAATTACAGTGTAATTTTCTGCAGAAAATATGGTCCAAAATGACCTAAAATTAGGGCTTTTTGGATTTGTAGGGCAAGAAATGGGTTAGGAGGAACCCCAAAAAACTTGATATCTTGCATAACTAGATATGAAAATGGGTCAAACAGTATATCATGTGTAAAGATTTGTTTGTATTGGTGTGTCAGCAAGCACTATAAAAAAACCTTGAATTGATTCCAAATCATTCATAACTAATTCTAGCTAGCTAATGCTAGCTGTGACCTTTAATGAGTATAATTGTGGGAAGAAGAAGAGGGCAACAGTTGTAGATGGATGTAATTTTTTAGGATATACATCTGTCTGGTTCTACGTTACGTTCCAGATTATTGATTTGGTAAGACATATTTTTGTATGTAACATGAAAAAACACTTTAGGAAGATGCCGTTGATGGCTAGTTGTAAAATACAGCAAAAAAATTCAGTAAATTAGTTTTACTGAATTGTCCTGCAATCTAAGTATTATCTTTGGCACTAGCATGTCAGTCAAAGCACACATTGCAAAACTAACCAAAACATGTTTTTTTCATCTTAAAAATGTTGGAAAATGAAGGCATTATTCAAGGCATTATCTAAACTTTCAGAATACTATAAATTAATTCATGCATTTCTTTCTAGTGGGATTGACTATTGCAATGCGGTGTTGACAGGCTGCTCAAAATGTTCTTTATACAGCTTTCAGTACATTTAAAATGCTGCTACATGTTTATTATAAGAACCAGAGAGTACAGACACATAACTCCAGTTCTTAAATCCTTACATAGTCACCAGTTAAGTTTAGAGAAGATTTCAAAATCCTCCTTTTAACATGTAAAGTCTTAAAAGGCCAAGGCCCAGCTTTTTTATCTGAACTTATTACTTACAAGCCAGAGCACACATTACAATCTCAAGATGCTAGGCTGCTTGTGATTTCAAAGATTAACAAAATAAGAGTGGGAGGTCGAGATTTTACTTACATAGCACTGAAGCTCTGGAATGATCTGCCTGCTAATATTAGAGGCACTTCTTTAGTTTCACCTTTTAAAACCCAGCTGAAGACTCTCTTCTTTTGTACAGTATACCCTGACTAGAGCTGCAGATTAGCTGTGCATCTTTGTTGTTAGTCATCAGTACTAAAATATAAGTAATATGATATTTATAAACTGTTACTAAACCTCTCCTACTCTGTTTCTCTTCCCTGTATTATCATGTGGCACTTGATGCCAATACTCTACTGCCTATGGAACAGTTATCTTAAATGAAGGCACACTGGAATCAGTGGCCAGCCCAACACTGACTCAGCTGTAGAATAGCCAATAGGAGGGAGGCGGCTCGTTGGCCGAAGTCTTGAGGACTTTGTATGTGTCTGGCTTGCCTCTGACTTCTTTTCTACAAATCTGCTGAGATTCTAAAATTAACTGATGAACAAATATTGTTATCTTTATTTATGTTAATTAGTTTCTACTTTGTTATGATGTATTTTAACACATTTATATCCATATAAGCGATAGTTCTGTATTTAGTGAGTCTTACAATCTGTTTTTGCATTTTGCCTTGACGGTGGAAGAACAAACTATTTTGTACTATTGTATTGTATTTCTGAGGTGGCCATGTTGTTCTGAGAAGAGGATTACTTCTATTCTGTTCTGTGTGTTGTATTTACCCCATTTTTGACAACCATTGCACACCCAACATACCTGAAAGAGCCTCTCTCTGAATTGTGTTTCCCAAGATTTCTTCCATTTTTTTTACTACAGGGAGTTTTTTTCATGTCATTTAGAGAGTCAAGGCTGAGGGGGCTGTCAAAAACTAGGGCCTTTTAAAGCCCATTGAGGCACTCAATATTATTTTGGGGTATACAAACAACAATAAATGGTTATTGTTGTAGTTGTAGCATTATGGGTTTAATGTGACCTATCAAAAACAATCCTAGCAACCTACCTTGAAGGGGGAAGTCATCATCAGCATGTGCTGCAGAAACAGTGTAATGCAACGCTGTCTTCTTGTTTAGACTACCAGTTAAAAGTCTTAAGCATGTGTCTGTTTATTTAAATACTCTTCTATCAGACTGCTACAAACAGATTTGCCCTCTTCCTCAATGCAAAAATAGGCTTGTTAATCAATGTTACAGAACCAAAAACATTTTTTTTTTTTGTTTTGGATATTGTCAAGAAATGTGTCCTAAACTTAGATTACAATCATCTACACATGAACACAACCATACATGTGAAAAAAGGACAGTCACTAGATGTCTCACAACCATTCCTAAACATTTGAAGAAGGCAAGATCTGAAAGGGTTCTATGTGGCCTCCAAACCTTTCTGAAAGGTTTGTTTGATTAAAGCAATTGGTGGGGAAGTGGGAATACACTACAATTTTTTATGAATGATTCCTAGATGGAGAACATTTTATATTACAAATATAACAAACATTCTATTGTCAAGAACCCTAACCTTCACTTAATATATTATGAATCATGTATACTGTATTTAAATAAGAATAGACAACCACCAAAAGTGTGCTTTACTAAGCAGAAAATATAGTAAGTGGCACATGAAATCTTATCAACAGGGTGTCTTCAGCTTATGTACCAAAAAATATTCTTACTTTCAAATACCTACGTCATTTGTAAACGTATTTCATCTATGTTTGACTTTTAAATATTTGCCATATTTGCCATATTGCTCACATAATTCACTTCAAAATATTTCCTGCAGTGTGTATTTGGTTTGCAGCTAATGCTTCTTTTAAATTCTTTTTTTTTTTTTTTCATTTTTTTAACCTTTCGCACAAAGTCAAGCAAGTGATGTGTGATAAACAAGCTTGTAGCTGAGGCTGGCCTAGTTTTATGCACAGTTGGGAATTTACTGAACAATCACACAAAGCAGTTCATTGTCTTTGGAGAAAATTGTATTGAATGCATTTTTAAGAGTTGAATAAAAGATGGAAACTATTTAAAAAGGCTTTCTAAACTGTATTTTGTATAATTAGAACTTTGACACTAAAGGTCCAGCTGAACATTTATGTGTTATTGAGAAATGGGATCATGGGTTTGAAGCATCAATAAAGGAAATGTGGCAGAAAGCAGTACAAAAAAAAGTCTTGAACTACAGTTAAATAAATAAGAAATAAGATGTTTAAAACAGCATGTCAGAATGAACAAAGGAGACAAAGATCACTGAAGTCTACAAAATGGCATTAGGCAGAATACCAGTTTATAGTTATCCCCTTAGGTAAAGGGTGCTTCTTTGTAATATGAACAACTTAGTAAATATTGGAAAAAAACTTCTTTAAAAACAGTTGAGTACAAGTACCCTTTTAAATAAGGGATGCTTTATAAAATATCAGCTGCCTGCTAAATAATACATTTCCTTGGGAGCTTTCATTGTCATCTGCTTTCAGCTGAACACATACAGTAAATAGACAACAATGAGAAAAAAACTGAAACCATCAATATAAATTATTTGACTTGTATAATGCAAACTTTTTTAATATAAAATTAATAATATGTTCTGTTCTTCAGTGAGAATTTCTGTTTGAGTAAAGTAATACTTCTTAATAGGACTAATTAGCACTTCAAAAGAATGTTTAATTTAATCCTTTAGGTTTACTATTCTGCTAATTGGTGGAGAAATCCATACTCCCACTTTTAAAATCAATGGCTCAGTTTTACATCCTATCTAATGGCAGGTATAATCTAATTGATTTCTACTTTATTGACTTCCTGTGACATTTGGTGTGAAAATTGCTGTCTTCTCTTACATTAAACAAACAGCATGTCTGGAATATTGTATGGGAAAAAATGTTTAGCGTTATATAAAGTTTCAATCTTCCAGTTCAGCCAACGCCTCCCTCAGCAAAAAAAAAAAAAAAGTCTGTAAACTCACTCAAGCACAATGTTGATTTTTTCACATAATTTGAACAAAGTTTTGAGTTGTACAGCTAGGTGCTTTATTTGAAGAAATAAGGGATAACTGAGAATTTAATTTCTTCACTTATGTTTAACATTTCACTTTGTATAATCCATCTGAGAGAGACACTCACTAGATGACAGTTCATGTGCTTCCCTGATCAGGCTACTAATGCTTTTTAACTTGTGTACTTCCATATCATAAATGGACCGGTTAGGTTAGGTTAACTTTGGCTGAAGATTATGTGTGTAGTTTCCCACAATATCCCTCTGCAAAAATAAAGCAATGCTTATATTCTTTAAATATATTTGCCCACAACCCTTATAAATCTAAGAAAAATATCATGTTTGCAATACACAAATAACTTTCAAATATGTCAGCCTTTGGAAGTAAGATTTTAAAAGAGTTTCAAAATTTAAATTTCAGGTAAAATTTAAATGTTCTCTATTGAAAATAGAAGAATAAAGAAAAGTGCTAATCTTCCCTGCATACTTTGCCTAATATTAAATACCTCATCCATCTAACTGATTATGTTATACTGCCTACAGGATAATCAGTCAGATGGAATGTGTATGCCATTGTTTTATGTTATATCAAAACTTAATCCATATAAAAATCAATAAATCTTTGTTTTATATACTTGGCTTTAGAGCACTCCAAACACTTTAGACAATGTTACATAATTTTCAAATCATGCACAAAGCCCACCTTTTTTTGACTTGCATTTTAGATCTGCTGTCCCTGTATTTAATTCTTTTAAAGCTGACTCTTTTGTACTTAACGTGCAGATGCTGACTTTGCTGTACTGCCTACTAATTTTTACTGTCAAATCGACTCCTACGTTCATTCAGTTCATTGTTTTCTATTCAGACTTGATGCCAAGACATTTGCAAGCTCTTCCCAGTGTCTCAATAT
This sequence comes from Polypterus senegalus, assembly GCF_016835505.1. Classification (NCBI taxonomy): domain Eukaryota; kingdom Metazoa; phylum Chordata; class Cladistia; order Polypteriformes; family Polypteridae; genus Polypterus; species Polypterus senegalus. The sequence continues at coordinate 232,819,993 of NC_053155.1, forward strand.
TTCCTAAGTCATTTATCTTATATTTGAGTTATCCTGTAATCTACCTTGTTATTTCATACTGTATTGCCGTTAGATATGTAAAGATCCTTGCTTAATGTGAAAGGCACTATATTAAACAAGTAATTCTGACTAATGCTCAAACAACATAACAGGATATCCATAATTTAATTTCATTAAATGTCAGTGCCTCCAAATTTACAAAATCTAAAGTAAAAAAGAGGTAAATGAAAAGGAAGTAAATTAGAGTATAACTCTAAGTGTCCAATAGCCAGTCATAGCTTTTCTGATCTTGCACAGCTTGAAAACGTTCATCATTATTTTATATGAAAATGATGGATCCAGATTCTTTTATTTAAAGCACGAGAGATTGTACAACATGAGCAAATGTACATAGTACTTAATACATTTGGCGTGGTTATGTGTCAGGCCACCTGAGTATGATTCCACATCATCTGTTGTGTATGTCACTTGGAAGATGGCAAGACCTTTCAAAACATGGACAAATATACAAGTGTAATGTGATCCAATTTTTGCTTGTCAATGACACTACCACAACTGCCTTATTGTACAATGATACAAATGCCTTGACTAAGGCATTGTTTTATTGATAAATATATTTAAATATACAAGCTTTTGAATAACTTTGCATTGTACAAGATTGTTTTAGCTTATTTTTTGAAACTACCTTATACTATGTGCCCTATCTTACATTTAACTGCATTTTGAACCTGGTTGGCAGTACCAACCTCTGCTTTATTTTGAGAGACTTGTGTTCAGGTAAACTCTGTGTGCATTATGTTTGACTGAAGCACTGATACACAAGCGAGGCCAGCACATTGGCAGAATGAAACCTTCGAAAAAAGAGTCACTCACTTAACGGTTAATACAGAAGCGAGGCGAGCACATCGGCAAAACTGTATCCCTTTTACTTTTCCTCCCGCCACTAACACCCAGAGTAGTTCCTTTCAATTACCTGACATCTCTACATTTCAGTTTTTTTCTGACGATTTCAATAGTTTCCAGGACGCCGGGCTTTTTACAGCATGGGCTTGCACAGCTAGTTGTCATATAATAAGATTAAAATAAAGTGGCATGAGAGAATTGGCAACCAACATGATGTGCATAAGACAGCTTTTCTAGAAAAGTCACACTAAAGATAATGCCTTTTAGTAGTTTAGTGTAGCTTTTTAGGAAGGAAAAGAAGAATATGGAACCATTGTCACTGACCTGCACGAGACAGAAAATGTCCAGTTTAGCAATTTGAAATGACATAGCTCAGTAGGAGTGTTAGGTAAATGTAAAACAGACATCGCTGAACTCCCAGAATGTGCACGGAAATGCAGCATGTAATTTGTTTTCTAGAATCTCATACTGTATTATGGAGAACCAACTGAAGAACTACAACTATATGACAGTGCTGAAGACTGAAACCAAAAAAATCCAGTTTAAAAGAAACCCCTAATCTGAAGAAAGGTGAAAGTGCCAATCCCCTGCCTATGTTTAACAACAAGTTTACAACCCAAAAATATACACAATATTATATGTTGTCTTCAGTCACCTTTCCTTTAAATTTTATGCATTGGTATATGTATGGCATGCACAGTGCATTACTGATCAACAGAGGCTATAGCAATCATAAACAGCTACAGGGCATCAAGTTTCTTTTCTTTTTTTAAAATATTCTACTGTTCAGACTACACCCAAAATTAGAACAGGCAAAGGTTTGAATAAGGTAGCTGATGAATGACATTTTGAGGTCAAATTAGTACTGCTGAAACAAAAAAAAGTCATGCCAACAAGCAAAATTAAATTAGTAGAGTATTATATGAGCATTAAATTTAGCAAAACATTGCTTAATGATGTTACTGTAAGGTTTACATAGAAAGTTCTTAATCTGTTCCTAGCATTTTCTATAGGAACATGAGAAGGTGCAGTATCTTAAAGGAAACCCTCATAGAAGTTTGCTTTTAAATGATGTGCATTGGTGCAATGTGAGTATAGCAGAGTGCTGTAACAACAACATTTATTTATATAGCACATTTTCATACAAAAAGTAGCTCAAAGTGCTTTACATAATGAAGAATAGAAAAATAAAAGACACAGTAAGAAAATAAAATAAGTCAACATTAATTAACATAGAATAAGAGTAAGGTCCAATGGCCAGGGTGGACAGAAAAAATAAAAAAAAACTCCAGACGACTGGAGAAAAAAAATAAAATCTGTAAGGATTCCAGACCATTAGACTGCCTAGTCCCCTCTGGGTATTCCACCTAACATAAATTAAACAGTCCTCTCTGGATTTAGGGTTCTCACGGAAGGACATGATGATGATGGTCACATAGACTTTTAATTCATCCATCATTGTTGGAGCACCATGATGCTTTGAGTAGGTGGTAGTGGTGCAGGCCACCACCACAAAGAAACCGGAAAAAGAAACAGAAGAGAGAGTAGGGGTCAGTACGGATTTAAGAGCCACCATGAATAGTTATTATGATGAATTGAACATACAGAGTATCAGGATTAAGTTAAAGTGAAGTTATGAAAAGGCCATGTTAAAGTAATATGTTTTCAGCAGTGTTTTAAAGTGCTCCACTGTATTTGCCTGGCGAATTCCTATTGGCCGGCTATTCCAGATTTTAGGTGCATAGCAGCAGAAGGCCGCCTCACCACTTTTAAGTTTTGTTCTTGGAATTCTAAGGAGACACTCATTTGAGGATCTAAGGTTACGATTTGGAATATAATGTGTCAGACATTCCAATATATAAGATGGGGCGAGATTATTTAAGGCTTTATAAACCATAAGCAGAATTTTAAAGTCAATCCTGAATGACACAGGTAACCAGTGTTAGTGACATCAAAACTGGAGAAATGTGCTCGGATTTTCTTTTCCTAGTTAGGATTCTAGCAGCTGCATTCTGCACTAGTTGCAAGTGATTTATATCTTTTTTGGGTAGTCCTGAGAGGAGTGCATTACAGTAATCTAGTCGACTGAAAACAAACGCGTGAACTAATTTCTCAGCATCTTTCAAAGATATAAGAGGTCTAACTTAATATTTCTTAAGTGAAAAAATACTGTCCTAGTGATCTGATTAATATGCGATTTAAAATTCAGATTACAGTCAACAATTACCCCTAAGCTTTTTACCTCCGTCTTGACTTTTAATCCTAATGTATTAAGTTTATTTCTAATAGCCTCATTGTATTCATTATTGCCAATCACTAAGATTTCAGTTTTCTCTTTATTTAACTTGAGAAAGTTACTATTCATCCATTCTGAGATACAAGTCAGACATTGTGTTAGTGAATCAAGAGAATAGGGGTCATCAGGTGCTATTGATTAATACAGCTGTGTGTCATCAGCATAGCTGTGGTAGCTCATGTTGTGCCCTGAGATAATCTGACCTAACGGAAGCATGTAGATTGAGAAGAGCAGCGGACCCAGGATAGAGCCTTGTGGAACACCATATCGGATATCATGCATCTTTGAGTTGTAATTACCACAACTAACAAAGAATTTTCTCCCTGCCAGGTAGGATTCAAACCAATTTAAGACACTGCCAGAGAGGCCCACCCATTGACTAAGGCGATTTCTAAGAATATTATGATCAATGGTGTCAAATGCAGCACTCAGATCTAAGAGGATGAGAACAGATAAATGGCCTCTGTCTGCATTCACCCGCAAATCATTTACTACTTTAACGAGTGCAGTTTCTGTGCTGTGATTTGTTCTAAAACTCGACTGAAATTTATCAAGAATAGCATGTTTATTGAGGTGGTCATTAAGCTGCATAATGACTGCCTTCTCCAGAATTTTACTTAAGAAAGGCAGGTTAGAGATGGGTCTAAAATTTTCAAGAGCTGAGGGGTCAAGATTATGTTTCTTAAGTAGGGGTTTAACTACAGCAGTCTTAAGACAGTCTGGGAAGACCTCCGTATCTAATGACGAAATTACTATGTCTGTAGTGTTACTGTATTATGTAATGTAGTATTACTGTAGTGATGTCACTCTTAGAAATACTGGTTCTTTAATGGCGTTTACAGTTCTTTACAGGATTGTATGGTTTCTAGTGGAACTATTGCTTGTCAAAGCACAATTTCATTCTTTGAAGGGTTCTTTGCAGATGGTGTTGGTTTGTTATGCTTTGAAAAATATTCCTAATATGTATAAAACAATTTAAAAAATGAACCATTAATGTATGGTATGCTACCTATCAGGAAACTAACAGGTTAAGAAAACCTGGACTGTTATTGTTATAGTGTTATTGTATGCAGCAAGAGTCCTTTAAGAGTCATGACTTACTGGTATTTCACAAATCCGTTACCATCTTTTCATGGTTATTTACCGTGTGATGCCTGTTATGGACCTAAAGAAATAAAAGTTCGTTCTGAAACTTTCACGTGGATGGGTTTTTTGATAACCAAAAATGGTTCCCCAATGGCACTTCTCTGAACAACCACTCTGTCAGCTTTATTTTTAGGAATGTTCTCTGATAGTCTGAGTGTACTCTGAAGTCTGATAACTTCATAGTGAAGTGGGTGATTCTGGAGAATGAATCAGGAATTAAATGAAAGCACAACTATTAATTCTGAGTTTACTTTTTTTATTTATTTACTCTCATAATTCTTTATCACTATCGAAGTGCAGCAATATTCAAGGAATACTTTCATTTTATTCAAAATTCAGTCATTTACTTAAAATTATTATGAGAATTCTCTGTTCTAAAAATGCATGCATTAATAAAATAATGGAAATGCTGTTCTAGTGGCCCTTATGCCCACAGTACTGCCAAGGACAAAGACAGATGTGTCAAATTACCTAATATTAAAGAGAAATAAACATAGGGAGAATACAAAGTAGTAAATGAACAAAAAACAAATACAAAACAGCTGTACAGTTATTTTATTCTGTCTTCTAAGGTGGGGTGGGTCACCCACTCTCCCCCCTTAGACTGCCTCAGACACTCAAAATCAATCTTTGAGCGGTGGTGGTTGGGGAAAAGAATTTGGGCTGGGGCTCAGTTTTTTGTGGGTCAAACTGAAGCATCACTTCTGTATTATATAGTGCCTTTCACATCTACCCATCTATTTTATAGTGCTTTTGGTGTCTAATTATTATCTACTGACTTTCATATCTATCTACTCATTTGGTCATTCCACTCGCTGTTGTGGTCCTCATCGTAGTGTCAATGCACATCTTAGCCTGTTCAGTACCAGACCCATAGGAGAAATCCAGGCTAACATCTAATGCCAGCTTTCCCATTTTTACTGTTCTCCAAAACTTCAGCTTGTAGCATCCACAGTCCCCTTATTTTTCTCATAACGTGCCCTATAGATGTTGAAAGGAATGAGTGCACCTGCCACCCAAATTTTATACTACACCTTTCTCTAAATTGCCCAATCCTCTGTCAAACTGACCAGTTCCCCATTCTGCCAAAACCCACACCATAATGTCCACATCCCCACCTCCATAATCTTCCAATAACATGGACTTCTGTCTGTCATATAACACATCCATAGCATAAGTCCAATCCAAATCTTATCCTGCCCAGTCCTTGGTAATTTCCACTGTATTCCATAAACCCACATCATTCAATCACCTTTCCTCTGATTTTTTTCAAGTCTTCCATCCCAGTTTATCATTTAGTGCACCCACAGAGTCATTCCCATCCTAATTTTATTCAACATTTGCTACCAGTCCCAGTCCTATGCAAGTTTACCTCAAGTCAAGGTAAGTCAAGTTGGGCAGCATGCACTGGTACAGTGTGTTGCTGTACCCACCACACAACGAAACAACCCCCTAGGCAGACACGCGGTCCAGTCCCACCCTCCGGAAATGACCCTTTATCTGCCGCAGCCAGGACCACTGAGCTGGACCACCCTGGGTGAAACGCGCCACATGGTCATAGTGCCATAGCTGACGCTCCCTCACAATGTAGGTAATGTGCCTCATTCAGGATTCCATGAGCAATTCAATGGAAAGTCAAACCAACGGTACCCAAGGATTTTCCGGAGAGACACAGTACCAAAGGAGTCTAGTGCTGGATTTTGTGAATTTCCCCTTGGGATTAATAAAGTATCTATCTATCTAGTCTTCGTCTCAGGTCACTGGATAGCGTCCATGTCTCGCAACCATATAGCAAGACAGGAAGCACCAGGACTCTAAAGACTTGGACCTTCGTCCTTTTGCATAGATATTGGAAGCGCCACACACCCCTTTTCAGCGACCTCATGACCGCCCATGCTTTCCCAATCTGTCTGCTGACTTCACAGGAAGAGTCACTAGAGACATGAATGTCACTGCTGAGGTAAGTAAACCTCTCAAAAAGGTAGACACTCTCTCCACAGACAGACACACTGCTGATGGCTGTGCCCAAGAGGTCATTAAGTGGCTGTATATTGGTTTTTATCCAGGACACTTGCAAGCCCAGACACTCAGACTCCTCACTCAGTCTCTCAAGCGGCCTGATCACAGCCTCCATTGACTCTGCAAAGATCACAGCATCGTTAGCAAAGTCAAGATCCATGAACCTCACGTTGGCACAAATTCACATCGTAACATCCATAGACCCCCACATCTTAAAACATAACTCGCCTACCCCGTACTGCACCCACAGGACAAGTCCAACCTAAATCATATTCTGCTTTTATAATCAGGATTTTGTCCTCCTTTCCTTCAAGCCTGAAAATTTCTCAGAAGAAGCCAGTAAAAAAAGGAGCTCTGAGATCAGCGTTTGCAGACATGGCACTTAGTGAGCACTTTGGTGGCATCTTCAAGCTGCTTTGCCCCTTGCCCACTCCTCCCTGCCTAAGAGGCAACTCTTATGCCCACTATCTAACATCTATCCACCAGCAATCCGCTGGCAACCACACACCCAGGGTAGATGGACTCTATGAGCCAAGAGATATGTACAAAGTGCTCTAACATGGCAGTCGCAGAGCTGCTTTTATGATCCTATCCTCTTCAGACAGGTCTTACCACCTGCAGAGCTTGTACCACTCAGGTTCAGACCAAGTGTGTTACACTATTATTTCCACAGAACGCCTGGGAAGCTGCGGCACACTGGTTAAAAAACACTGGTCTAGATGACTGTGGATTCTTTTGTGCCACTTGCATTTTTCAGAAAGATGTTTTACGTCTTGTCCACAACACTTCGGTACTGACACTTTGAAGCAGCAAACAGGGAAAGTAAAAAAGGCATCACTTATACCACATCCAATTAGCCAACACCATTTGTCATAACGAGAGTGAGAAAAAGTCTGCGTCTTTTTTTTCTTCTAAAAAACCTAAAACAACACTAATTCACTGCAAATAAATGTATGAGTGTTTAGGGCGCTGAGTACTGCGTCCCAGGAAAAATCTTAAAGCAATTAATTAAATGGGAGCCTCAGGTCACCTGCTTGCCAAAATATGAAGGACTTACATAGACTCTCATTTGGCCCGGTATCCTTCAGTCTGGAAATATAGGTATTCACACAGAATTTTCTTTTCATTCACAAAGAAATTAAGCATGTACAAAGTCAGAACCAATTTTTAATGGATATTGACATTGACTGATACCAGGCGAGGGGTACAAATAAACAAATGTATTTCATGATTTATTTTGCACTACCTAATTAATTTAAGCAGAGATTTTAAAATATTTGTGGGGTACCACCCTAGCATCCCACATTACAAACCACCACTGACAGTAACTCAGTATATGTGTCTTTCATCTGTAGCCTAACTTTTCACATTTTTCTAGCTCCAGACTGTGCAGTGTTTCTCTATGTGCAACTTTTTTAATATTTAATTTCTTAAATATAACCAGGCTTTGTGCTGTATGGAAAACTTGTCATGGCACTGAGAGTATACATTTTAATATACTTAAAATAAAACAGATATTTCTTTTGAATTTCATAAAGTTTAAGAAACTACTAAAAATTAACCAACCTATTATATCTACATGCAATATAACAAGTAACAGTGTACTTTTTGCCAGTATCGTGCATTTCTCCATAAAGTTTAAATATACTAGAGATCACATGCACTTATTTTAAAGTTTGAGTAAGTCAATGAAATAAAGTAAGCAACTTGTTTTAAAAAGTTGTGATCTTTTCCAATTGTATATACTACACAAAATGTGGAAATTACACTTTAATGGAAAATGGGAAAAAGAAGCAGTCAAAGGCAATTAGCGATGAGTGAGGTTTTACTAATTTAAGAGCATTTTCATTCGTAGACAGTTGCTTCTGCACTGAGAAATTCATTATACCTTTCACAGTTAGCCTTTACAGGAACAGTGTTGGGTTTAGAAAAATATACAACAACAAAACAAACATAGAGGGCTTCTCTTTGTTAAACTTAATAAGCTCTACATTTCAGGAGACTTCTCCTTTATCCAGGAATACTCATTAATACAATTCATGATGCCTCCAAATGTGGTAATGAACATTAAGCCCTATAAGCACTAATCCTACATTCATGCAAGAATTTTTAATGTACAAAGCCCATCATTATATTGTGTGGAATGTCAGTTATAAGGTGCTTTACAGGTTTTAATTGCTACTACAGCATGGATAACAAATTATTTTTTAAATACAGCAGATTTCTAGTACCCATAAATAGCTTTATTATGTGCAAAATTATAATATCTATAGATAACAGTTTTAAGAAAAGCTGAATATGCAATTACAGTAACAATTTTAAGACAAATACTGTGATATGAACCTAAAACTTTTTTCTTACTACAGGAAATCTTAGAACATATCAATGTTTATATTTCTGGTATGAATCAAGAAAGACATGGCAGTGTTATTAGATTAGCAGGTCAAATTTCAGAATAACCACCATTCCTTTGGATCAACAAGATTCTATAACTAAAGTTTACTCTGTATACTATAGATATTTCAGTGTTTTCCTGTTCACAAGATGGAACTATGAGAAGAATCCGTTCACATATTGTATAAATAAATTCAGAACTAGGTGCAATGGTGACAAAGTGATTAATGTTGATGCCTCAGACACCCTTCAACTTTATATTTGGTCACATTTATTTTGCCTTGGTTTTCTGTGTACTCTGGTTTAATTTACATTCTAAAATTCTACATGTTAAATATTGTTCGATCTGCAAGTCTAAATTTTTCAGTATAGTTGAGCATGAGTGCATGTGCGAGTATGACATGAAATTGATTAGTGCACCATATACAGTAGGTTTGTTGCCATCATGCACATACTGCCTTTAAAAATTGTATTTAAACAATATGTTCAGTATTTTTCAAGTCAAAGTTATTTCTTCGCTATCATGGTATATGTTAATTTGCCACATGAAATTGCATTCTAAACTGAAGCATGTTTTTTTAAATCCTAAAAAATGCCTACCCAGCTTGTGCCTTTAACAATGCAGGAAAGGGTACCAGGGTCCCAATGTAATAACAAAAGTCTTTAAATTTACTGAATACACCCACTTTTAAGCAGCAAAGGTTTTGTTTTAAGAAAATGTGCCTTCAATGTTTCTGAAGTGTGCTTGTCAGAACAAAAGTAATAATAAATTTTACCACAGATTCTTCGTAATATTTTCTTCAGATAAGGATATATTTTCTGTTCACTTGTCTGCTTGCAGAGGCATCATGGGTACAGGTTTACCACACCCTCCCTCAATTGACAAATTTCCAAATCTTCCAAAAGTTTGACTCTGCAATTCTGTTTTTTCAATTTTTATTTTGTGCAATGGCTTTTTACAATAGACAGATGCATGCTCAAATCATATGATTATTTTTTCCCTAATGGCTTCTACTTGTCTTCTACTATATTCTGTGTTATTATTGTATAGCTGTGTAGGTGTAGTTATGCGATAATTATATAGCCTGTTGAGCTTGATTCATTCCAATTAATTTCAAACTGTTATTTTCATTCCAGGTGCCATAGCATTTTCTTGTGTAGTGGTTGCGTAATCCCATAACATCATTCTTTTTTTTTGTCAGCACTACATGGAAATTAGAAATAATTCATTTGTATTCATATAATAGTGAACATTTCTCCCAGGTGTAGATGAGCATATTGTTTGTTTTTAGATTTTAGGAATTTAACAATTAAGATTCTCTTAAAATATTTATCAGGTAGGTCAAGTACGCTTTCAATTTCTATATTTTCCCTAACAGAATTTTCAAAACTTTTGATGAAGAAACTCATAATGAAATTAATAGGGTTTCTGTCTTCTATCCCCTCAGGAAATACAGTTATTTGTAGTTTTTTCTTTTGAGCCATGTTTCGAAATCTGTTAATTTATCCTACATAGCCAAATTTTCAATTTATAATGTCTGTTTCAGTTCTTAAATGAAGGATATTAAAAAGTTGGTTTTTTTTTACATCTTTCAGCTGTTTTCATGCTCATTGTGCTCAATGCATATTTATTTTTTTCTCTATATTCTACAGCTAACCTATAATTTCTCTGGTGCTGCTTAATGTCGTCTTATCTCGGGTATCAGTTTACCCAGTTCCAAATAATTTTCTAAATTACCTAGCAGTGTTCTAGTTGTGTATTTCCCCGTTAATGTTGAGGATGAGGACAAACTGTTTAGTTTGGTTATGGTTATTTTATGTTTCATTGCTATTCATGAATTACAGAACAATACAACATGCAGTACTGTATATTATTGAAACCATATATGAAATCCCCTACTTATCCAGAGAACAGTGGAAAAAAAACCAGATTTCATGTACAACAATCACTTGGGGATACTGAACTATCAAAAGGATACAACATGCTCAATTAACAGAGGACAACATTGATACATTTCTACCAGAATCTAAAAACATTTGAGTTATTACTCTTGAAGTTAATTTTATTCTAATTCTAAGTAAAACTGGGTATCTTATCCAATTACGTTATAGCAGGCGATGTAGAAGTTTTCTAGTTGACCGAGATAAGGTAATAAGCTAGTAGTGTAAACTAAAAATCTAAATTTTTGCTCTGATTAAGGTAATAAGGACATGACAAAGGCCATATTCCTAACTCCAGATATGCTGTCTATAATGTACGAGTTCCGTGTTTAAGAAAATTGGTTGTTATGTGGGTGGAGATGTAACACTGCTACTGTATGTTAACTTTGTTCTTGTGTATGATTTTATAAGACTGATTAAAATATTCCATAACAGATGACTGAAAATTTTGATAACTATTTTTTAATAATGTAAACTGATGTCATAATGAAACTAGATAATCAAAGGATGCAATATAAGCTGAATTTTTAATTTTTTTTGGCTGGGTTCTGGACATCTGTTACCCGCTATGGATAAAATATTATTCTACACACACATGTACTCTTGCTCTAAATATGATACCTACCTTTATGTGGTTATTGCTGCCAAACATTTTCCTTGTTGGTGAGCTGTTGTCCTGTTGCACTTTCACTCAGAAACATATTTTTCATTTCACTGTTCCTCCACATTCCTTTACTCTTCTCTATGGGCTTTCCACCATTCTATAAATACCCTGTCTCTTCCAGCATGCAACAGACTCTGTTTAAAACCTTTATGCCCTTACACTCATGCTGTTTATACTTTTTAACCCCTCACCTTCAGAGTGACTGCTGAGTTCTCCAAAATTGCTGACAACTTGTAGGCCTTTCAAAAACTGCATAAAGTAGTTCTTTAATACCTATACTTCTGCTTTTTCCACTCATATGCATCCACTCCAAGGAAGGGCTTTTCTTAATTGGCACATAGTATGAGAATGATCTTGAAAAAGTATGTGACTTTCTCTATTCTCAAATATTGAAAAAGGTTGCTTTAACTAATCTTCTGATTTGCCAACACTTGAACAATATTTACTTCATATTGTACTCCTCTGACAACTGCTTCCTGAAAGTTTTGTTTTGCTACTGCCCACTTTTGGACAGAAACCTACTCGTGTCTGCAGTTACACTCCACACCACAAAGCACTATGTCTTGTATATCCAGTGAAGACATGCCTCTAAGTGTCATTTGACATCTGTGTAAATTCAGTAGTAACAGCTATGTAATGTGGTAAAACATTCTGACAAAATCCAATATTTTTGATTGTTTCATTCTTGGGTCACTTGTCACATTGTTTCTTGGTGTGAATGTCACATCAGTTACTTCTTTAACAATGTTGCATAAGTAATTCCTTACACAGAATATGCAGGGCTTAGGGCTACAATACATCCAAACCTTTAAAATTTTCATAAATCAAGCAAAAGTAAGCTGGATTTCATTGTTCATCAACAATGATTGAAAATAACAGCCTTCTGCCTTGATTTTTCTTTTGTCATTCTTGGATATAGAAATGAACATCTTTAAGGCCGTTTTCAAAACCAGCATTACCAGCTTTTCTAACAGTAGAATTACCAAAGCCAACGGAAAAACTCATAATCCTGCCCACCTTAAATCCTTTCGCACCTCTCCATCAGCATCTTTCGTGTTGTAAATGTATCGATCAGCAGAAACAGCAAGCACCCTGCTATCCCATCCCCCCACCAACGCAAAAAGGACAAAAAGTTCTCTCATCTCAAGTCTGTTTACTTGCTTGTGAGTTGCCTTGAGTTGTATAGGGTAAATAATATATCGTTATATGGAATGCATGCATTTCATGTGAGTTTCGTGTCTACAACAATCTATGTAAACCATTAAACCAGAAACATTTTTCATGTTTTAGTAATAATTGACAAAATGTAGACATGAAGTGTATAATGTGTGAAGCCTGAAGTCCAAATATCAAATAAACACTTCCATGAAAGGTACAAGTATAACAAAACAAGTGCGCTTTTATTCAGGAATATAACTATATAACTATTTCATCGATATGGGTATATTGACACAGTACATGTGTACTGAAGTGACTTTAGCTGCAGGTGGAAAAACTGAGGTTCTGACTCTCTGTGGTCACAAAAGATCCCTGGGAATCCTTCGGAAAGACTTGGGGGTATCCCAGTGTCCTGGCTAAATTGCCCATAATGGCCTTCTCATTCTGGCCCCCTAATCATGTCTCACTAATTGGCTAAATATCTTTTACCACTTCACCAGCTAATAGATAATGTGTGGTGAGTGTTGTGGCGCAAAAATGGCTGCCATCATATCATCCAGGTGGATGTTGTCCATTGCTGTCAGTTGAGGTGGCTCCCCAGTCACTATGTAAAGCTCTTTGAGTAGTGAGAAAAGCACAATAAATGTAAAGAATTATTATTATTATTATTATTCATCTCCACATAGCTTTAAATATGACCCACCCCTTAGGATCTCACATGAATACAGGTGTCTATAGATGGATAAAAAAAATCTACATACCTTTTCTAGAAGCATTTACTGAAGCCCTGACATCACCAGAAAACTTCATGACTGAACCCAGAATCTCAGGATAAACTAAATTAATAAATTATATAGAGTTACTTTTTGCTTTTGTTTTTTTTTTTTCGTAAGAAAAGCACATTCATTTCTCTATATATTTTGGTGCCATTTTGTGCATGTATTTGTGACACTCTCAAGATTATGCTTCTATTTCTGAAAAATATATTAATTTCTATATTTCAAAAACCCCAAAGGTGCTACTCTAACCTCAGAAGAGGTTAAAACAACAGGGAAATGGAAAGCTGTTATTTTCCTAATTATACTGAGCATTCTTAACAGCTACAATAGTAAATACAAAGTAACTGAAAACAAAACAATTAGTCAATTTTAGTACCTTTCTTTAATGCACACTTGTCCCTACTGATAATATTTACTCACCATGCCTTTTATGTTATTTATTACAGTGTTTTAACGTTCATAAAATAAATAAAACTGTGTATTATCTACTTGAATCTCATCAATCCATCTGTAATTGCCTCCGTAATATAAAATCCATTAACAGTACACACGTGTACATTATTAAACTGAATTATAAAATTATCCTGGGACTATGATATTCATTTTTATGCCCAGATTTTAACCTTTTTGTTAACATGTAGTCTATCCTGGATAATTGCAAAACATTAAGCCATCGAAGGGATTAAAAAAGAAAACTGTTAAGAGGGTTTTAAGTAAAACTGAAGACAAATATTATTTTAGAATAACTTATTCAATGATGATACTGAAATCAAGCTAATACAGTGGGTACGGAAAGTATTCAGACCCCCTTCAATTTTTCACTCTTTGTTATATTGCAGCCATTTGCTAAAATCATTTAAATTAATTTTTTCCCTCATTAATGTACACACAGCACCCCATATTGACAGACAAAAAAAAGATTTTTTGAAATTGTTGCCGATTTATTAAAAAAGAAAAACTGAAATATTACCTGGTCCTAAGTATTCAGACCCTTTGCTCAGTATTTAGTAGAAGCACCCTTTTGAGCTAATACAGCCATGAGTCTTCTTAGGAAAGATGCAACAAGTTTTTCACACCTGGATTTGGGGATCCTCTGCCATTCCTCTTGCAGATCCTCTCCAGTTCTGTGAGGTTGGATGGTAAATGTTGATGGACAGCCATTTTTAGGTCTCTCCAGAGATGCTCAATTGGGTTTAAGTCAGGGATCTGGCTGGGCCATTCAAGAACAGTCACAGAGTTGTTGTGAAGCCACTCCTTCGTTATTTTAGCTGTGTGCTTAGGGTCATTGTCTTGTTCGAAGGTAAACCTTCGGCCTAGTCTGAGGTCCTTAGCACTCTGGAGAAGGTTTGAGCACTGCTATATTTCTGTCTGGGGTGGAGCTTGTGGGCCCTCAGCCAATAGATATATTACTTATGATAGAGTGAGCATTAACTTGGTTATCAAATGGAGCAGAAAGTACCAATGGAATGTAAAAGTAGAATAACAAGGTTTAAATGATCTTTGGAGGAGGAGATTTTCCTTTGCTGTTTGCAAAGTGATTGCGATATCTTTGTTCAGTCTTCATTTATTCTAATTTTATTGTAGTTGCACTGATCATTACAAAGTCATATATGACATTTTTAGATTTCTTTTCTTTTAGGAGTGTTTTTTTGTTATTTTTAATCAGCAAAGAGCAAAGTATGAATATGTGACAGTAGCTCTATTACTTTATATTTAGCATTTTGTACACCGATAACACTGCACAACAAAGTTTTTGCTTCTTAAACACTGCTGGGTGTTTCTTATAGATTTTTGGATGCTGATCACAAATATCACATCAAAGTTTACCCATCACATACCGTTTCAGTTTTGTCATGATTTTTTTCTTATATTTTTATCCAAATATTTCTGCTCCTGTAAGTGACTTATCAACAACAGTTTGTGCAGCCTGGGAATGTCTAGGCTTGGAATCAGGCCAGGTTGGAAGCTGTTCTGTGGAAGTTGGCATCCTGGGCATGCCTGGGCAGATCTGAACGAGCTTGACGCTGTAGCAGGATACTATAAAGGTGGCTTGCATACCGATCCTGCTCATTTGGATTATATAGATAGTCAGTGTGTATGTATAATACCAGTATAGTAAAATATATTATTTGTAGCAATATAACAGTAAGTAAGCTTGATGCTATAGATGTTTTGGTGTCAGGCGATATGTCTCATCAATGTCGTAACAGGCGTGATACATTCTGCTATATCTGTGTCGAATATACACTTGCGCCTCAGAGACGTTGGATGACAGCTCTTGTGAAGCAAGCTTATCATCTGTATTTCAGATGCAAAATTGGTGTTCAAGACAAGGATGGGTGCCTCACATTTGCTGTGCGTCATGTGCTGTCAGTCTGAGAGCCTGGCTCAGAGGCACTTGAAAGACAATGCCATTTTGCTGTTCCGATGAGATGGCGAGAACAGAAAGACCATGTGACGTACTGTTACTTCTGTTGGACTAATGTGTCTGGTTTCTCTGCCAAAAACAAGAAGTCAATTGACTCCTAATCTCCTAATCTGCCTTCAGCAATGGGACCCGTGCCACTTGATGACAGTCTTCCAATTCCGAAACCACCAGAGGATTGGCCCTTAGACGAACCAGATGAAGAAACTGCAATGCAGGGTACTGACAGTGACATTGACCTGGATTTTGAACTGTGCTCGTCGGGCGATCCACATCTGATAACACAGTCCAAATTGAGTGATTTGGTCAGAGATTTGGGTCTGTCAAAAGCAAAACCCGAGCTGCTGGGTTTGAGACTGTAGGAATGGTTTTTGCTGTCACCAGGTGCGAAAATTTCTGTGTTTCGAGGCCAACATCATGATATAACCAAATTTTTTGCACAAGTCAACAGTCTCTGTTTCTGTTGTGACATTGAAGGATTGTTCTCGTCCTTGGGTTGTGATCACAACCCAGAAGAGTGGTGTAACATCATTGATTCGTGAATGTTAAGCCTGAAAGCTGTTCTGCTACACAATGGCAATGTTTACCATTCAGTACCTGTTGGCTATGTAGCACACATGAAAGAAACATATGATAATATGGAACTGTTGCTGAAGCATGTCCAGTATAGCAGGTACAACTGGAATATCTGTGGAGACCTTAAAGTCGTTGCTCTGTTCCTAGGACTGCAGCTCGGCTATACAAAGTACTGTTGTTTCATCTGTGAATGGGACAGCCATGCCAAAGAGTCGTACTATTCTTGACAGAACTGGCCACTCTGTAAAAAGTTAGTTCCAGGACAGAAAAATGGGGAACATGAATCTCTTGTCGACCCGGCAAAGATATTTTTGCCTCCTCTTCACATAATACTGGGACTCATGAAGAATTTCGTGAAAGCACTGAACAAGGAAGGCAAAGGTTTTCATTATTTAAGACAGATGTTCTCAAGAATAACTGACACCAAGATCAAAGAGGGCATTTTTGTTGGCCCCCAGATCAGACATGTTATGAGTGACAAGCAGTTTGATGATCTGTTAGATGGGTCGGAAAAAATTACCTGGAAAGCCTTCAAAGACGTTGTTGACAATTTTCTGGGCAATTACAAAGCCCCAAATTACATTAAGCTGGTAGACAAACTTCTCAAAACATACAAGACAATGAAGTGCAACATGTCACTCAAGATTCATTTCCTCCACTCACACTTGGACTTCTTCCCCACAAATCTCGGTGCTGTCAGTGACGAACAAGGTGAAAGGTTTCATAAGGACATTGCAACGATGGAGAAATGATACCAGGGCAACTGGAATCCTTCAGTGCTTGCTGACTATTGTTGGACACTGCAACATGATGCACCAGACGTTGAATACAAAAGAAAATCAGGAGCAAAACACTTTTAATTCTGTTGAGTTTAATAGCTTATGCGAAACATAAACGTGACTAACTACTTTATTTCTGTCTATTTCTCAGAGTTCCTATGTGATGCAATAAAACCAAAACTATACTTGTGCATACACAGTAGGTACCTGTCAAAATTGATACTGATTTTCAAAACAATTGTTGTGCAGTGAAGTGGGGTGAGGAGAAGGTGGAGTGAGGAATGGCTTGTGAGAACTGTGATACTTGTCATTTAACTGATTTCTGTTTAGTTTATGTAAGCATGGATGACCAGTCATAAAGTCAGACACCAAGAAAAGAGCAATGAATTATTAGGCCATACCCATTTCTTCATACAATGCTCCTAGCTTAACTTGATTTTCCATCTCATGTAGAATTTTTCTTTTAATTTGGATTTTTTTTCTGGTTCATATTTTACTTTTGCTATATGGAAAACTGTATGTTTGACTGCATTTGCAGGATAAGGTACATTTCTTGCCAGGGGTAATTTAATTTGCAGAACTTGATCTAACATTCAAATCACTTCATTAAAGTTAAGTTGAATATATTTTGGAATAAGGTGATGTCCATCCATCCATCCATCTATTATCCATTCCGCTATATGTCAGCTAATCCCGCACCTTTAGATTAGGTGATTCAAGGAATTCAACACATATAATTTAGGATCTAGCATACACCCCAGTAGCAGGCCAGGATGGAACCCTAGGACAGAAAGGGGCACTGCATGATAAGCAACAATCAAAAAAACATACTATGATTGGGCAGCAAATATTTTCTTTTTTCTTCACTTAACACTAGTGTGAACATAACTGTGAGAATAAAACTGAATAATAAAATAAAAAAAACACAAACTTTTCAAGCACCATAAATTTACACAGGCTGTTACAGACTCAAATCAAATGTATGTTTTTATTCTATAATAGTAACAATAAGACCAGCTCACTACTTAAATGGTAAATCTAGAAAACACTTGGAATCGAACTGGCAACCTCTTGATTATGTTGGCAGATCTTAACGCTGCACTACCCATGTGGTTGTGTCAGTGTCGTACTCTAATAGGATGTCTTTTTTTTAGTTATATTCTTAAACAAAAGCGCACTTGTTTTGATATACTTGTATCTTTTGTGAAAGTGTTTATTTGATATTTGGAGTTCAGTCTTCACACATTATACACTTTATGTCAAAATTTTTTCATTAGAACTACAACATGAAAAAAGTTTCTGTTTTAAATATATATTCAACATTTTCTTGCCTCGCATTTTCTGTCATCCTACATTTACCCAGGTCATTGTAGACACGGAACACACATGAAATGCATGTATTCCAAATAATGATATATTATTTACCCTATACACCTCCAGGCACCTCATACTCAGATAAAGAGTCTTGAGCTGGGACAACTTTTTTCCGAGTTGAGCTGAGGCGTTGGGCGAGAATGGGATAGCAGTCTGCCTGCTCCTGGTGCTGATCAACACATTTGCCAAACAAAAGACGCTAATGGACAGATGCAAAGGAATTTAAAGTGGCCTGGGATTACAACTTTTTTCATAGGCTTCAGAGATTCTAGTGTTAAACTTTGTTTTTTATCATAATAATAACATTGCCACACATTTTATGACTGATTTAACATTACCCAGAAATACATTTGTATGAAATAACAAATTTCTGTTAAGTTCTCAGGGGCACTGAACCAATTAAACCCTTCTCTTGCTGATGACTTTCCTGTTTATTGCCAAAATAAATATCTACAATTAAAATTTACATTTTACAGCCATCACTTGTGATGTTGCATCTGTCGATGATTGTACCAAAAAGGCGTATCAGGGCAGCCTTTGAATCACTTTCTTCTTACAAGAAAGTTCTAATGTAATTATGTAAGCATATGGTAAGACAATATCAGTTTTTCTATGCAGTTAGGGACAAAATTTTAATATTATAAGTGCACATCTGTTTTGAAGTGATGCAGAATGTAAAACAAAGGTACATACTAAATAGTTATGTATTGATTTATTTTTAATGATTTACATTTTCTAAACCTAAATGCAAAGTGTTAGTCTACATGTAATAAATGTTATTCATAAGACTGCCAAGATAGTACATTAGATACTATTATATTCACCCACATTTTGACAATAGAGATGTATATTCCAGGCCCCAATAAAGTGTTTAACATATACTGTACCTAATGTAATCAAACAGCCTAACCATTTGACCTTTACAGCATAGGTAAAGGAATATAAACAACTGTTTTAGTGCTTATTTGATGCTGTAAAAAATTCAAATTATCCATCCATCCATTTTCCAACCTGCTGAATTAGCTTCAGAAAAAAAAAATCAATACTTTATCATAAATACAGTGCAGTTTTATAAAACATAGTTTACAGTTACATGTTTAACCTCAGAATGCTCCTTATGCTATACAAAATGAAGATTTATTGTTTGCTTAATAGGGTATGAGATGTCAGGCACAGCAAATTATAAGAATTATAATGGCATGTTTGCTATCACTCATTTTACTTAAAATATTTTTTAATCTAATGAATCGCTTTTTCTGTAATATTTGTCATAAAGCTATAGGGATACTCATAATGGACACAGTGAAGCACTCATCAGATTTCTTTTTGGTAACTTTTCTAACTGAAGATACAGAGATCAATTTAATTATGGGTGAATGACAAAAGACTCAACAGCTCAGAAGAGAAAATAGAAGGGGCATTACATACATAGTGATTTAGTCTGTAATACCCACTTGTGAAGTATGAAGTGATCAACTTGTGCCACTCAGCAGTTTTTCTTACGGACTTTTTTGTTACATAGTTCAGGCTCCAATTAAGTGAAGGTTTGTGACGGTTGACTCGACAGCCCAGATGTAGATTTTTTTTTGCACATCCAAACATCAGTTTAATTAAGGTTCAGTGAGGTCAGAAGGACAGAACAAAGAATCAGAAAGTTCTATTAATGAGTTTTTCGATTACCTGGAGTACTGTAATATTGTTTGCCTTGTAAAGTGCCTTGTGATGCTGAATGTTTTTAATTGCACTGTATAAAACACTGGCTGATTATGAATTGTTTATGATTATAGGAAAGTGTCAAGGCTAGTGCTGATCTTAGTTAATGTTATGGTTTTCTAGAATTTATCAGCATACAAAATTTTAGTTTTGTTTGCCAAGGTTCCTCATTGAACATTATCCACTGAAAGCATGTTTAATAAGCCACACATTGACCATGTTATTTATTCGTTATTTTTAAGGTCTTCCATACGACCTAATCATTTTCAAAATAATTTTAATAAAATCCATAATAAGCCTGCTTATTACAGATTCACTGTAAAGAATCTGTACATTTTGGAAAAAGCTAAGAAAATTACAAAATTCATATAACTGAAACATTGTTAACTTTTTGAGTACACTCCTTTTTCTTAAATTCTGGCTGCACAAGACAATAAACTATTTTTAAAAAAGGTGAATCAATTAGTGGTCCTCTAGTTGAAAATTATATTACTTTTGTCCTGATTAGATAAATAGATAGATACTTTATTAATCCCAAGGGGAAATTCACATTATCCAACAGCAGTATACCGATACAAAAAACAATATTAAATTAAAGAGTAATAAAAATGCATGTAAAAGCAGACAATAACTTTGAGTAATGTTACCATTTACTCCCCTGGGTGGAATTGAAGAGTAGCATAGTGTGGGAGAGGAATGATCTCCTCAGTCTGTCAGTGGAGCAGGACAGTGACAGCAGTCTGTCACTGAAGCTACTCCTCTGCCTGGAGATGACACTGTTCAGTGGATGCAGTGAATTCTCCATGATTGACAGGAGTTTGCTTAGCGCCCGTTGCTCTGCTACAGATGTTAAACTGTCCAGCTTCATTCCTACAATAGAGCCTGCCTTCCTAACAAGTTTGTCCAGGCGTGATAAATCCTTTTTCTTTATGCTGCCTCCCCAGCACACCACCACGTAAAAAAGGGCACTCGCCACAACTGTCTGGTAGAACATCTGCAGCATCTTATTGCAGATGTTGAAGAACTCCAACCTTCTAAGGAAGTATAGTCGGCCCTGACCTTTCTTACACAGAGCATCAGTATTGGCAGTCCAGTTCAATTTGTCATCCAGCTGCACTCCAAGGTATTTATAGGTCTGTACCCCCTGCACACAGTCTCCTCTGATGATCACGGGGTCCATTAGGGGCCTGGGCCTCCTAAAATCCACCACCAGTTCCTTGGTCTTGCTGGTATTCAGGTGTAAGTGGTTTGAGCCACACATTTAACAAAGTCTTTGATTACCTTCCTATACTCCTCCTCTTGCCCACTCCTGATGCAGCCCACAATAGCAGTGTCGTCAGCGAACTTTTGCACGTGGCAGGACTCCGAATCGTATTGGAAGTCTGATGTATATAGGCTAAACAGGACCGGAGAAAGTACAGTCCCCTGCGGCGCTCCTGTGTTGCTGACCACAATGTCAGACCTGCAGTTCCCAAGACGCACATACTGAGGTATGTCTGTAAGATAGTCCACAATCCATGCCACCAAGTGTGAATCTACTCCCATTTCTGTCAGCATGTCCCTAAGGAGTAGAGGTTGGATGGTGTTGAAGGCACTAGAGAAGTCTAAAAACATAATTTTTACAGCACCACTGCCTCTGTCCAAGTGAAAGAGGAATCGATGTAGCATATAGATGATGGCATCCTCCGCTCCCACCTTCTTCTGGTATGCGAAATGCAGAGGGTCGAGAGTGTGTCGGACCTGTGGCCTCAGGTGGTGAAGCAGCAGCCACTCCATGGTCTTCATCACATGTGACGTCAGAGCAACAGGCCGGAAGTCATTCAGCTCACTAGGACGTGATACCTTTGGGACTGGGTTGATACAAGATGTTTTCCAAAGCCTCTGGACTCTCCCCTGTTCCAGGCTCAGGTTGAAGATGCGCTGTAGAGGACTCCCCAGTTCCTGTGCACAGGCCTTCAGCAGTCGTGGTGATACTCCATCTGGACCCGCTGCTTTGCTGGCACAAAGTCTTCTCAGCTCACCTGCTCTGTTGTAATTGTGGGTGGTGATGTCTCTCCTATGCTGGTATCAGCAGAAGGATGGTTGAAGGATGAAGTACTCCGAGGTGAGAGTGGATTCGGGTGGTCAAACCTGTTAAAGAAGTTGTTTATTTAGTTTGCTCTCTCCACGTCTCTCACGATGGTGGCACCCCGCTTCCAGCTGCAGCCAGTCATGATCTTCATCCCATCCCACACTTCCTTCATGCTGTTATTCTGCAACTTCTGCTCCAGCTTTCTCTTGTACTGCTCCTTCGCCGCCCTGAGCTGGACTCGGAGTTCCTTCTGTACACGCTTGAGCTCATGCTGATCACCGCCTTTAAAAGCCTGTTTCTTCTGGTTCAAAAGGCCCTTGATGTCACTTGTAATCCATGGCTTGTTGTTAGCATAGCAGCGTACTGTTCTTACTGGAACTACAATGTCCATACAGAAGTTGATGTAATCAGTTGTGCAGTCAACAGCCTCTACAATGTTCTCACTATGTGACCCCTGCAGTATATCCCAGTCTGTAGTTCCCAAGCAGTCTCTCAGAGCCTGCTCTGCCTCAGGGGACCACTTCCTGAATGAGCGTGTGGTTGTAGGTAGCTCCCTCACTTGGTTTGTAGTGAGGCTAAAGCAGAACCAGGTTATGATCTGCTTTCCCAAGCGCAGGCAGCGGGGTGGCGCTGTATGCGTCTTTAACATTTGCATACAGTAGGTCAATAGTCCTATATTCCTGGGTGTTACAATCCACATACTGGGAGAAGGCAGGTAATGTTTTGTCCAGCATTACATGGTTTAAAGTCTCCAGTGATTAGCACAAGCACCTCGGGGTGCTGTGTTTGTAACTTAGCAACCTTGGAATGGATGACGTCACTCGCTATCTCTGCATTCTTTCGAGGGGGGATGTAAACAATAACAACAATCACATGTCCAAACTCCCTGGGCAAGTAATAGGGACGCAAACTTACGGCCAACAGTTCGATGTCCCTGCAGCAAGTGAAGATTTTAACGTTTACATGTCCTGAGATCATACAAGTAGATCTACTATCTTTCGATTTCAACTTTTTTTGATTTTATAAGTGAAACAAGTCTGTAATTTAAATGTTAAAATTTCCAAACTGTATGGCATACTATACTGTATAACTTTAGTGCTCCTGGACAAAACTAGTGGACATCTGAAAACCAGGAGCAGTGTTTAAAAGGCTAAAACATCTTGACCAGTTACAGATTGACTCTTATCTGGATTACTTCTGTCTTCCTGATTTATGTCTAATGGTGACATTACCAACCATATCATTTTCATAGCCTGAGTCAATGACAAGTAACATATAAAGCATTAAATGGCCAAGGTCCGGCTTACTTGTCTGAAATTATTATGATTTACAAACCAGAGCGCACATTAAGTTCCCAAGATGCCGGTCTGTTTATGATCCCAAGGTATAATAAAATAACAGTGGGAGGTCGAGCTTTTAGTTATAGGGCCCCTAAACTGTGGAATGATCCGCCTTCTACTATAAGAGGTGCCCCTTTGGTCTCAGCTTTTAAATGCCAGCTGAAGACTCACTACTTCAGTTTAGCATATCCTGACTAGAGCTGCTGATTAACTGTACAGACTGAATCTCTGTTGTTAGTCATTAGCACTAAAACATAAGTAACATGATAGTTATAATTTTATACTAACCATCACCTATTCTGTTTCTCTTCTCGGTACTCAAATGTGGCACTTGGTGCCATGGCCCACCTGCCAACTTGTTTTGCCTGCCTACGGTAAAGTCATCCCTAATGGAGGATGCAGGAATCGTGGGAAAAAGGTGTCCTTTCATCGGATTAGTGCTATTTCAGCTGTGGAATGGTCAAATGGGGAAGGCAGCTTGATGAATGAGGTCTCCAGGATTCTAAACAAATCCAAGTCATATTATGTGATATCATCTACTGTTAAATTTTACTCTGTACTTCTAAAAATTTTATTTTATACTGTATTGAAGATTTGCTCTGTGCAAGGTATTGTATTGTATTGACTCCCTTCTTTTTGACACCCATTACACGGCCAACCTACCTGGAAAGGGGTCTCTCTTTGAACTGCCTTTCTGATGGTTTCTTCCATTTTTTTCCCCTACTGGGGTTTTTTTTTTGTCTTCTTAGAGAGTCAAGCCTGGGGGGCTGTCAAGAGGCAGGGCCCGTTAAAG
The DNA here is from genome assembly GCF_016835505.1 of Polypterus senegalus. Classification (NCBI taxonomy): domain Eukaryota; kingdom Metazoa; phylum Chordata; class Cladistia; order Polypteriformes; family Polypteridae; genus Polypterus; species Polypterus senegalus. Next base: position 232,844,364 of record NC_053155.1, read on the forward strand.
CCCATTGCGGCACTTCTTGTATGATTTTTGGCTATACAAAAAATAAATTGTATTGTAGAGAGGGTAGAAAAATGCTATTGCATGGAACAGATAATCTTAAACGATAGGAAATCCAGTTTATTACTTAAGTGAATTGAATTTATTGCTATAGCTTTAAATTTACCACTACATATTTTTATATAGACTTGTTTTTTTCCAATATTTTAGAATTGATCTTAAACGACTTTACCATAGTAATAAATGCCTAATTCTACTTTAATAATAGGCTGACCAATTATCTGATAGAAAACTTACTGCAAGTATCTTTAATCATTTGCGTTTGTTCAACAGCAAGGACGGATTTGTTTTTACTAAAAAAAAGTTTACATTTGACACAAGAATCTTAGATCACAATGCACACTAAATATAATGAACTGCAAGGGTCACTTTTGAAGCAGTATATGCCTGTATTGATCTATGATTTCATGATCTGAACACTTTCTTTTGTGCGACACAGATGTTGGTACAATCATATATCCACAGAATGCATTTCCTATCAAAGTCATGAAAGTACAAACCTCTGCATATCGTATCAGAATCTGATACCATGTCAACTAAATGGATAAGATATTGGGATAAATTTTCAGCCTATTAGCAGTTTTTGTAAAAACTTAGAGGGAACATGCTAGTAAAAATATTGTCCTTACAATGTCAAACCTGGTCAGACATGCAAGGAAGAATTTCAGTTGTCTATATATTTACTTAAACTCTACGTGACAAGCAAATAATCTCAAGAATAATACAAGATTTTGCTCAGCTTTTCCCTATGTAAAGCACGTTTACAAATAATTTAATTCTGAATTTTATCAATGGGTGTGACAAAATTAATGCAGGGTTTTTGTGAAGATTTCATTTACCTAATGAAGTAAAATCACTTTAGTGTCTGCACTGTTTCTTCAAGACGCTTTTTACATAAACAGTTTGTGATTTTCATTCCTGTGCTAACCTGCAGTGTTCTAAAGTACATTGTATATGTTTATTAGTATATTTTGCAGTGTTCTCAGATCTTTCTCATTTTTCTGTCCATCTATCCTTTTCCCCTTTTCCAACACCAACTATTTCACGATCAAAGTCATGTCAAGTCAGAACAGTCAGACAAGGAATCATAAACAATGGACCATTTTGTAATTGACTAATTTGAAAATTTTAAGATATAATATTAAGATATATTATAATTCAATAGTGGCTTATTTAATCAAAATACATTTCTTCTCACATTAATCAAATGTATTTTTCAAGACCAAAAATCCAAACAACTGGATCAGATTTTTCCACAAAACTCTTCATATCGAATTCTAGTTCTTTTTCAAAGTTTACTTTAAACAATGCCTCAATAGACTTTAAAACAGTTAGGAACTGATTATTCATTTATTGTGCGGTCATTTTTAAGAAAGAAAATTAAACAGCAGTAGATATAAAAATGAACAATGGTAGAAGTACCTACTGAATACCATAGTCTTTTCAACGTCATAATCTTTTGTAATTGTTTAGTTTAGTCCTGCATTGTAATTGGTTCGGAAGGTTACAGCTTTGCTGTTTGTTAATATTTTGATATTCCTGGTTTTTATTCAGGAGATATGCAGTATATAGTATAAACAACATTTTTCCATAAATTTTAAAGTTGATTACAAATTTTCTAAATCAATCAAAACTGATAGTTTTTTGCGAAATATAATAACATTCTCAAACCAGCTTAAACCAATTTAGGACTTCTGAATGGAACTGGTATATATCCTGGACATACTGGGTCCAAATAAGTAGACAACCTTGGAAAAGTACAAATCTTTGTCAAGATCTTCTTGTGCACTCAGTCATAGAGGGATATGTTGGAATTAATCTAAGGGGAAGTTGGAGGAACCCACACAGGCACTGTGAGAATATACAAGATCCACATAGACAAGGACTGGGTATTGGATTTGAAGCTAGGATGCTGGATCTACAAGATAGCACTGGCTAACCACTGTACCACTGTGCTACCCAGGAAGTATTATTGATTTCAAAATGTTAAATGCCAGCCTGAGTACTGTTCTGTGTGCAGTTGGCACATTCTCTCTTTGTCCTGTTACCACATTTTCTCAGTTTCCTGCCAGTGAAACCAAAGTACCTGAAAATATTTAAAAACAAACACAGGGAGAACATGCAAAATCTACATAATGTCCTGGTCAAGATTTAAACCCCGGTGCCAAGTACTGAAAAGTTAAGCATTAGGCCACCATTCTGCCTGCACAGAATCTGACCAGAATAACATCATAATAATGTTAATAATCCATTTTTCTCCTTGAAAGCAGTATCATTTTATGACCATTACATGTGTCATTCATAAGTGGTCCCAAAAGTGAACTCTGTCTAGCTGACTCTTGGTCTATTCAATCTTGCTAGAGTTACTTCTGATAAAAATATTTGATGAATAGCTATCTCTTATACATTTACTCTCTATTCAGCATGATGCTTACTTGACATTTTGTCAATTTAGTGTTGGATGAATATGCATTTAATTTGTATTTCTATGTATAAACGTAGACTTGTTAAATGTGGTTAATATAAGGTATTCACTGTACGTCTTAATTGAAAATATAAGTAGATTACATAAATGTTAAATTTAACAAATATGCTGATATGACTGGTGAAACATTTTTAAAGTGCATAGACTCTTTTTGGATTTGACTGAAACTACCATCAAAATGATAGTGTTAAAGCTAAGAAAGTAAAACTAAAGAATTTAATTGACACAGTGGTGTCAGTTTTAGACATTCCTGTTAATTTAGTGCAGTGAAGTGCACTTAAAAATATGACATGGGTAGGGTCGGTACAGCAATTGACTCAAAAACAAAGAATTTTTTGGGATACCAACTGGGTCACCCCCTTTATTAGTCCAAGGACGAGAGGAAAAAAACTATGAAAATAAATAATGTAAAGAGTGTGTCTTTGTGTGTATCTCGTAACAGGAATTTGGTATATGCTTCTTAAGAAGGTCTAGATTTTAGAGAGTTTTGTCCTGCAGTTTGCTTGGGCCAAAAGTGATGCATCCTAATGGGACACCCAGGATTTATGTCGGCAGGACAGGAAGGGGCGGAGCTACTTGTCCTCACCAGGCAGTTTCTTAGCACTGCACAGGAAAAAAAAAAAAGAAGATAGCATTATTGGCAGCTCCCCCTCTCGCCCTGGCAGGTTATTACATACCTTGACATAGCCGATAAGGGAGTCCTCCAATGCAGTTTTGTGACATGGGACAAAACTGACTGAACATTTAATGTCGACAAACTATAAAGTTGAGGGATTTGCGTACAGCACCATTTCTCTCTAACAGGACACGTTCACTAGTATTTAAAAACTAAGAACATCTTTCAGAAACAGTAATATTGTTTGAAAATTTCACAAAATAGTAAAAAAAATCAAAAATGCAGTGTAAAGTGCAAGTTTTTGCATTTAACACTAGAATCACTAAAGCCTGTGAAAATGTCCATTGTCCCTGACCATCCTAATTTTCCTTACATACACAAGTAATCGTGTAGCTCCTTTTCACTGGGCCAGTTGCCCACTAATAAGTGCTTTTCTTTTGCAAATCTGTCAATTTGCAGATGGAACAAACTCGATCTTACATTATCTTCTGCACCCAAAATTGCTAATCCTTTATATAAACTGTATTGATTGTAATCGTATTATAACATTATTTAGAATACAAAAGGTGACCTGCAAGTACGGCTTAAGGAATATCTTTACTCTCAATGTATTGGGACACTCATAAATCAGGTGATTCTGTGGATTTTCCGGTGCCCTACATTGTCATTTAAATATAATTAAAAAATCTCTTTGAACCTACAGTAACTATTACCTAACTGGTAAAGCATGTCGCTGAGTTGTATTTCGTCAAGTTGTCTTTCACCGACTTGTCTTTTCGCCAGGTTGTCTTTCACCGAGTAGCCTTTTTGGCAGTTGCCATCGAACTGGTGGAAGGGTAATAATGTGGAATCAACTAAATTGTTACAGACGGACTTTGACTGTATAGAGGCTTGGCCAGATTTGTGGCAAAATGTAAAATATAAAATATTACACGTAGGAAGTAAAAATGTTAGATTTGAATACAAAATGCGAGGTCTAAAACTGAAAGTACACCTTATAAGAAGGAACTAGGAGTGATAGCGGACTTGTCACTATCTATTTTAAGACAGTATTATGCAGCAATCAAGAAAGCTAATAGGGTATTATATCAAGAGGTGTGAAGTACAAGACAAGGGAGGTTATGCTTAAGTTAGAGGGGACATGACTAAAGTGTTTAAAATTATAAAATAAATTACTACAGTGGATCCCATTTGTTACATTAAAATAAATTCTGCAACAAGAACATGAGGACATTTAGGGGTAGATATAACACAAATAGAACATTTTTCTTTATACAAACAACCACAGACATATGGAATAAATTAGCAAGTAGTGTGGTGGAGAGTAGGAATTTAGGCACCTTTAAGTCTCTAATTGATATTATGTTGGATAATCTAGCTCAGCGATTTTCAGCTGGTGTGAGAGGTTCACAGGTGTTTTTAAAACAAATTAAAGACTTCTTTAAAGAAATTTGACAATTTTTTTTACAATTATATATGATTTATATATCATTTTAATAATATACATATTTCATATGTGAATTATAAAGCAATAAATGTATATGCATTTATAACCAGTTTACATATTGCAACTTGTTAAAAATTACTTTGTGTAATCAATTTATTTGAAAATTTACTCCAGTAATATACATATTATGTTTATGTTGCATGCACGCTGTGCTGTGTAATTATTCCCATGAATGCATCCTATTGTCAAGCACATCTATTGTTCCAATTTATCCCCCACTACACTGTGGATGAATTTGATCATGCATACAAACATATAATAATAATAACTATTTACATTTATATAGCGCTTTTCTCACTATTCAAAGCACCTTGCAAAAAGCATGCAGGGAGGACATCAACCCATGTTCACCTAACTATGATCTGCTCATAACTGAAATAAAGCATTTGATCGGTCTTCTTTATTTTTCCTACATCCCTCACCGACCTTATCACAATATAGAAAGTTCCACTGTTAAGTTAAATGTAACTGCAACCTTAAAACACAAAGAACGTTCAAAGATTGAACTTGCAAATGTGTAATCATTGCATGAGTTATTGAAATGAACGATTTACCTGTGAAAAATGATCCTACACTATGGTGCTCTGGCTGTCAGGTCACTGCAAGCACTGGTAACTGAGTGGCTTACTGAGAAAGTACTCACTACTATCTCCAATAATACTGTAAAAAGAATGCGGCAGGGTGCACTATCATCTTGTTTACCTTTTAATAGAAGGTTACAGTGTAAATCTCCTATTTTTAACTCTTTATTATTTCTTTCTTACTTGAATAGTAATAATATGGTAGTTTCTGTCTGCAGACTCTTTAAAAGCCATATAGATTCAACCACTCACAAGATTCTCAGGTGGAGACAGCTTATACCAATTCTCATGCATATTTGCAAGCATCCCTTGGTTTGAGAAAGCCAGTAGGAGTCTCTTCTGTTCTCTTCTCACCAATGAGTGGTATTCAAGAAACTGGCCCCAAATCTCTGAGGGCCGCAGGGAGGGGACAAAGATGTCAGGGTCAACTGGCTAATCTGCATAAACCTTTAAAATGGTCATTAAACTATGATGATGATGATGAATGTTCATGTTTACATGTTTTAATTTCCTTTATGTTTCTAAAACGGTCTGAAAAGGCATTTTAAAATTTAGAAATTTTAAAATGTTGAATCCCACAGGATATATTATTATAAGGGGTAGAGCAACTCAGTGTTTAATACTTCCACTGAGCTTAATTTCATTTTATTATATTAAAAACAATCAAATACACAGTGGTGTAAGCATAAAAAAAATCAGATCAATTATAAATACAGTCAATGCAACATATCAAAGAAAAGGTTAAGAATCAGTAGCCACAATCTACAGCGCTAGGTCTGATTTCCATCCGGGTAAGTGCCTATTTTACTTCTTCTCATGAGGGTGGTCTTTGGATACTCTTAATGTTTCACTCTACATTTCCATAGTATGGTTATACCCTGCAGTGCATTGACTTCCCATCCAGAGTTGGTTTCAGCCTTGTGCCCAATGCTACCAGATAAGCCCTGGCATCCAGTGATGTTTTAATGCAAAAGTTTCACAAAATGGATGGATGGCTGGATAATATACTGATAACAATTTTAGCTTGTTTATCCAGTGTTAGTTAGTTTTCAAAACGCTGATCCTCTTAAGGTATAAAGTCACAATAAATTGTAACTATTTGCATTTTTTTTTCCTAAAATAAGTACAGTATTAAGGCAGATTTTGTTTGCTGTCTGCAGCTTGAGCATAGTTAATATAGAGCTCACATTGTTCATTCTGAAACATCCAATTATAGATACAAGCACAGTATTTACCCTTTTTAAATATTTAGTAGGCTTAAATGCCATAAATCAGTCATGACAATCTTTGTTGAAACAATCAATGCAGTGCAATAAATATTCTGTAATATTATATTGATATGAACATGAAACTGCATCTGCCTTCTCTGAAATTAGAAAAATGAGGCATCTTCTTTAAATCAATATTTTGCATTTTATGCCATTCATTACAGGATTATCAATAATACATAGCTTTAGCTAGGGTTATACCCATGAGAATATGATTGGTTTAATGAAACACCCATTTTGGATCTTTTATACATCACATTTTATTCTTCATCTAGTACCTTAATAGAGATTATAACAATAATAAAAAAATATTTACATTAAATAATAGTTTACTATTTGGAACTATTCTTCTACTTTATTACCAACATTAACTTTTTTGTCTAATGAAACAATATTGCAGAATCAGACAACATGTCAAATAAAAATATTTGTCCCATTTAATTATATATTAGATAGATAGAATAGAATTTATTGTACTTGTTTAGATTTTAAATACACTGATTTAAATTTGAAGTGATCGAGGCTTTTATCTAATTTGTAAGCAGTTAGCAATTACAATCATACATTTTTTAAATGCTCACAATTCCATCTCTGTCTAATATTAGCCTCGCTTTCAATGAAGCTTGGCTTGATCTAGATATTTCCTTGGCCTTTGGCATATTGATTCACTTCTGTCAAGAATGGATGAGTCTTTAGGTTACATTCTGCTTGAGAGCACTGCTAATGCAAATGCTTGCATACCTGCTGTGGGGGTTATTAGTCCACTCATTTATATGCAATAACTATTTAAACCCAGAATGTAAAGACTGAGAATGGCTGGCATTGAAAGTTTATAAAGTCTACAATTTAGAATGTTCCAATGTGTTCTTTAAAATTACATTAACCTTGGTATATATATTTAACAAATTGCTATATCATTAAAATATAGGTGTTTATTCAAAAGGATAATTCTGAAGTAGGCATAAAAACTCTGATGTAAAACAACATTTTAAAGCCTACTTAATCTAATTCAACCAGATCTGAGCAGCACTAACAAATTAAAAAAATATTTTTACATTCAGATACACACGGAGGAGTAAGTGTGACAAAGTGATGAGCAAAGCATTCCTTAAATCAGTAGGTTCGGGCATGAGAAAAAGCATAAAAATATAAAATATTCAAAGAATGTAACATGTCCGACAATATATTGTAGGTATATAAGTTGCAGGGAAGTAAATTAGAAAAATGCCTATATATATATATATATATATATATATATATATATATATATATATATACTAATAAAAGGCAAAGCCCTCACTGACTGACTCACTGACTGACTCACTCACTCACTGACTCATCACTAATTCTCCAACTTCCCGTGTAGGTAGAATGCTGAAATTTGGCAGACTTATTCCTTACAGCTTACTGACAAAAGTTAAGCAGGTTTCATTTCGAAATTCTACACATAACGGTCATAACGGTCGACAACGTCCGCCATGTTGAACTTTTTTATTTATGGCCCCATCTTCACGAAATTTAGTAGGCGACTTCCCTGCGCTAACCGAAACCGATGTGCGCACTTATTTCGATGGTATGATGCTACTGTCGCCCGCCATATTGAACTTTCCAACATCACTAATTTTCCAACTTCTCGTGTAGGTAGAAGGCTGACCCCATCTTCACGAAATTTGGTAGGTGGTTTCCCTGCACTAACCAAAACTGATGTACGTGCTTATTTCGGTGGTATGACGCCACTGTCAGCCACCATATTGAAATTTCCAAACGTCACTAATTCTCCAACTTCCCGTGTAGGTAGAAGGCTGAAATTTGGCAGGCTCATTCCTTACAGCTTACTTACAAAAGTTAAGCAGGTTTCATTTCAAAATTCTACGCATAACGGTCATAACGGTCAACAACATCCGCCATGTTGAACTTTCTTATTCATGGCCCCATCTTCACGAAATTTGGTAGGCGGCTTCCCTGCACTAACCGAAACCAATGTACATACTTATTTCGGTGGTATGATGCCACTGTCAGCCGCCATATTGAACTTTCCAACGTCACTAATTCTCCAACTTCCCATGTAGGTAGAAGGCTGAAATTTTGTACATATTTCAGTAGTATGATGCCACTGACGGCCGCCATATTGAACTTTTTAAACGTCTTTGTTACTTTTGGGCCCATCTTCAAGAAATTTGGTACGCGGGTTCCCAACACTAACTGAATCCTACTTGCGTACATATATACGTCCATAGCCTGCAGCTCAGTCACCGTGTGAGGCGGCATTGGCTCCCCCATCCCAACGCCTCCCACGTTGTTGGCTGCCTGCCTATATAAGGCCGTCCGTCGCTCCAGTCTCTATATTCCCTTCCTTGCTTTCCCCGGGATTCACGTCTCCCTGCTGATAACTACAGCATTTTTATTTAATCCACGGCTTCTGTGCTGTTTCATTGTTCATTTATTACGATTATAGTTATTGTGTAGGTATTTTAGACTTACTTTACATTGTTCAGGTACCCATTTCCTTTATCATTCCAACCGTACCCGCATTAACATGTCTATCGAGGTGATCACCATCGATCAAAGAACTGTCACTTACTGAGTGGTTTCCATGCCCGGAGATGGCACCTATCTTTTCAATTCTCTTTGTTACATATTGCACGGCCATATCAGGCTCACTCTTGATATCTGGAAAAACATTGTGTCTTATGTATTGAATGACTGGGATAGGTTCAAGGTGTGGACTGAAGAGGGTACAGGAGATAATTATACTACACAGGAGCACTATAAGAGTTAAATGCTTAAGCCCTTCACCTATGCATCTGCGTGTGAGTTGATGGCTGCCGCTGAATTGTTCGGTTGTCGCTTTCAAGTGTACTGAAATGGCCAAATATTTTACACCTTTGGACAACCGCCAATGCCTCTTTAACATCTTAGATTCACAGGTGACGATTTCAGTAGTGGACACTTTGATGTTTATGAATGTTTAAACTCTCAAAAGCTGGATGTCAAGTTATCGATCAAACTGGTTGTATACTTACAACGCTTGACAGATGCCGAATGTCACTTCAACACAAGTCCTGCAAATACTCTCGTAATTGAAACAAACCATGAAACTCAAACCGATTATGACAGCAACAATCCAACCTGTGAGATTTGAAACAAGATTACTGTTTGTACTATATATTGTTGGAGGCGCCCGGGACGGCATGGCGTCAAGAGAGGCCACGCAAAGGATGGTTCCTCGGTTGGACGAGTCCGGGGAGGTGAGTTCCCTGCCTATCGGCAGCCGGCCCGTGGGAGCTGGGCGTGTTTTCTCTTTTATAGGCAGGGACTTTCCGGATCCGCATCAGTGGCGGGCGCATACCGATCTGTGGGGCTCCGGCTGCATGGCGGCAGCCGTGAGGGCTGCGGAGGAGGAGATGCTGCAGCTCAAGAGGCGCCGGCAACAGCAAGGCTGCCAGCAAGCACGTCGCCGCCGCAGAAGGGGAGGCAAGATGGCCGTGAACCAAAAGTCCCTCCCCCTGACAGCCACGCGATTGGACGGTGTGTCTTGTGTGCCCGCCAATGACTGCAGAGAGGCGGGACCAAGGAATGTCCATCACGTGAAGGGGGAGACCCAATTGGGACAGAGGAGGAGGCCCACAGGAAGTTGCCGGCGTCGGAGGCTGACAGACAGGTAGGCTACGCGTCAGTTAACTTCCTGTCTTTGCCGGCTGCTCTGCTGGAGCTGGAGGCGTGCCTTCAGCCCATGGAGCAGCGTTTATTCCAGGTGCTACGTGCCCTCCAGGCAGAGATGCAGGTCCATAGAGGAGCTACGATCAGCGATCCGACGGCGCGGCACTGGATTCTCCAGCCGGAGCGGCACGGCGGGGAAGGTAGGTTTCGCCGTCCCCGTACAGCATGAGGGAGGGTTTGCTGAACATGGCTGTGATGCCAAAGATCAGCTTCAAGTAAGCAGCCCTCCGACAGTAGGTGCGGCGCAACGGGCTGTGCGCGCGGCGAGGGGGGAGTCCGTGAGGACACTGCCTGGACACGGGCTGCTGAGTGCCCTGGGTCCTAGCGCCCTCCACCCCGAGTCGGCTGCGGTCTTGCACCGCACTGTAGGGACGCAGACGGGAAAGAGGCTCTTTCTTTGTAATAGGGAGTCTCAAACCGTCAGGGCGTCCCAGAGTGACAAGAGGAATGGCAGGCTGAGTGCCGGTTCCTCCGATATGATGGGACGTGGTGCTGGGTGCACACGTCCGGGTGCTGGCCGCCATCTGCGGGGGCAGAGGGAGTCCCTGAGGCCGGTGGAGAGAGTGCAGGCGGTGCCGGCGGCTCCACCATCAGGAGGGATATGGAACCCACGGAGAGGGTACCGAACAGGCAAATGCCGGGGTGCCGAATGGAGGGGGGAACGCTGCCAGTGTATGGCACAGGAAGGGTGCCCAGGTAGCAGTTCTGCCCCTGTATTTCTCTTTCTTGCAGGGACGGACCCCAGACAAGCAGTAGGACCCCCTTTGTTGGGGACCTGCCCTCGGATGTCGGACCGTCTGTTGAGGGATCTCTCTGCTGGCGTGCGGGTGCCACCACGGCTGGAGGAGGCTGCAAGAGATAGAGTGGCTCAGAACAAAGGGGCACAGAGGCCTCAGAGGGGGTGCCGAACAAGGCGGCCCCGGGGTGCCAGTAAAAGGGGGGAGCGCAACCTGTGCGAGGCACAGGAGAGCACCGAGTGGAGGTGCTCAGGCCGCGTCTCCGCCCCTATCCCTGTTTGGAGAACGGGGCCAGACCTTGGTGGTCCTGATGTAGGACCCGCTTCGGGGATATGCTGCTCTCGCGGGACATGTCGCTCTTCCCGAGTGGTCTTTGCCTGCTGTGGGGCACTGTCAGGGATGCCAGGGGCAACGACCCGGCTGGGACGCCATGAGGGACCTGGATCACGTGGGGGCCACCTTCCTGGTTGCTCTGGGGGCCACGGGTTGAGGGCATGGAAGCCCCACCCTGTAGGGGCCCATGGTCACCGCCAGGAGGTGCCCCAATGCCTTGGGGACCTGTTCCCTTAGCACTTCCGCCACCAACACCAAGAAGTGCTTGGGGGAAGATTAGGAAGGACACCCGGAGAGCTGCCGAGAGAACAGCCGGCACTCCCAACGAGGGAATGCCAGGAACCACCTGGAGCTCATCCGGGAGAGAATAAAAGGGGCCGTCTCCCTTCATTTAGGGTTGGAGTCGGGTGGAAGACGGACAAGGCATGAGAGAGGTGTGGAAGCGGCCTGAAGAAAGGCGCTTGTGAGGCCAGGACTGTGTGTTTGGGGGTGTTTTGTGCACGGAACTAGGTCTGAGTGACCATAATATTGTAAATATTTGTAAATAAACACGTGTGGGGGTTGAAGAACAACATGTCTGCCTGTCTGTGTCCGGGTCGAGTCCACAATAGATATAGATACATATACTGTATATATAATGTGTGTGTGTGTGTATGTATGTATGTGTATATATATATATATATATATATATATATATATATATATATACTATATATATATGACAGCAACACTCATAACAGTGACAAAACAATTACATTGACTATCATGTTACGTTATTTTCAAGATGTTTCCTTTTCTTTTTCATTACTTCTTTAACACACTACTCTCCATGGCAGGTATTTTGCTAGTATATATATATATATATACAAGGGGAAGTCAAAAAGTAAAGGGGCATTTATTCTAATGATAGAAATGTGAAACATACCTTATTTTTCTACATAACCTCCCTGGACTTCAATGCACTTTTCCCAACGTTTCACAAGTTTTTTGATTCCGTCGGAAAAAAAGTTTTTCGGTTGCATTTGCAACCAATTTTGCAATCAACGACTATCACATTGTCCTCAGTGGTTGACGTTGATGGCCTGCCCAATCTTTCTTCATCACATAAAGAAGTTCTTCCCTGTTTGAAGTGCTTTATCCATTCGTAGATCTTGCTTCGCGATAAGCAGTTGTCACCATACTGTGCTTGCATTTGATGAATAATGTCTGCAGGTTTAACACCTTCCGCAAATAAAGTGAATCACTGCCCTCATTTCCTCCTTGGTGCAGATCGATAATGGAGCTGTCATGTTTAATGGTCTGCTACACTCCAACGAATAACGCGGGAATAAGAGTTACACGTTGTATAGAAGTGTTGGCGACTACACTCATTCAGCGCTGGGTTACCAAATTCAGTGTTACCAAACTCTGAAAAGAGAAATTAAAAAAATCCCTTTACTTTTTGACTTCCCCTCGTATATACAGTATATAATTAAACAAACAAACAAAAGAAAACAAAAAGCAGACTGAAGAAAACAGTCTGTTTAGAAAGCAAAGGTTAGTCGTTTAGGAAATATAGTACAGATGACAAGTGTTAAATGTTGCTTTGCGGACGAGGGATCTGATGGATTATTACAAAGCAAGCAACGACAACAGTCAGGCATCTAGAATCTTCAAAGGTTTGATAGAGATTTTAAATTGAAGACAATGAAATTAGCATTCATAGTATTTTGCATGGCAGTATCTAAACCACTTATTATCTACTAGCCACGTTACCTTTTGAAGATAGGTAATAGAATACATTTTTAAATATATGATATCTCTTGCCATAAGTGTACCTTCAGCAGCTTTCCTCTGGATCATTGTGTGCCTAAATCTCTCTTGATCAGCACTCATTCTCTCGAGTGTGTTACTGTAAAACCTGTTTCTCAGACTCATTTGTCATTTGGAGGTGTGTTTTTCATCACACATCACTACACATCACGTCCTACACCTTTACTCTGTCATGTGTCTCACACTTGCACTTCTTCTTTTGATCTCATCACCAAAGCCAAACTGACCAATCACATTGCTCTGAGGGACAGGACACACACATAGACCTTAGTGATTTATTATGTAGTAGAATAGCAGCACCACCTGGCATTGCCTGATTAAGTAATTTTAGGGCTATACTGTCATTAACTTTGTTCTCCATATAAACATGAAACGAAAAAATTTTCTTGGCCATGGTTACAACCAACATGGGGTAATTAACAGATTATTGTTTGGAGGGTGTATTCCTTTAAAATAAAAGTGCATACTATTAACAGAGGACCTATTGGATCAGGAATAATAAACAAAAAACAAAAAAAACTGTATCCTGGGTTCCACTCCTGTGCTGGGTAATCCAGGTTTCCTCCCACATGTCTAAAGATGTTGTAACAGTCCAGGTACACATAGGAATAGGGGCTGCATGAGAGGCAGACTGAAGTTGTAAACATGGAATCAGGCCACTGCACTTAAGAAGATATTCTGTCCACAGAGTGGAGAGAGTCCTCCCTTATGGCTCACTGAGTGTCCTTGTAGTGCAATTGTCTTCAGTTTGTAGTTGACGGGTGTTATTTACCCATGACACCACAGAGGAACTGAGACAGATATGCATGTTAGGTTGATAAGTTATTAAAAACTGACACTGTGTGAGTCTGGCTCTGTGTATGAGAGGACTATATAATGGACAGCTGCCCTATCAAGGAATGTTTCCTGTTTTTAGCCCAGTGCTGCAAGGATAGGTTCTGGATTCTAAATATAGGTGCAATATGTTTTTCTATTTAAAAATGTTGTTAATCTTTTACTGAATATAGTTTAAAGTACAAACTTCAAACTGGAAGTTCCAAATAATCTTCTCCTATTTTAAATCATAGGAAACACCATTAAGTAAGCAAGAAAAAAAATATTTGTGATTAGAGTGCTGAGTTTTACATCTTTATAACAAATTCACCATTTTTGTGTCACTGTACTGTCTTGTTGACTGAAAAACCTAAGGTTGCAGAGGCAAACCCAGTCATTCCTGTCCTGTACTTTTTTTAGATAACTATCTTAGTATAGGACAGTTTGCAATGGTATCTATGATTTTCTGTAACTGTATACTTATGCTGCTGCATGTCATGAATTATATTCAAGATTTCACACCACACTGTAAAAATGATACAATAAAACAAGAAGTCAAATATTTGTGGAGTAATATATAGAGACATTTCATCTTCCTTCACACTGTTGCTCAATTAGCATCAACATTTTACACGAATTGTGTATAAACAAACTACACCTCTTCATTATGTTAACACATCCACAGGGATTTTTGCACTACATAATGCAATGCATTTGCATGCTTTGTATAAATAAGAGCAATTTACAGAGTTGGCTGCTATACAATTGTATGCCACACTGTCACATACTTTATACATGCTACTGAATTCCAGATGGTCTAGGTCACATTATCAAAATTTTACAGAGAATCTACTGTTATCTCTGTCTTTCTGGCCTCCTGCCTAATGTTGTTTTTTCAGCATCCATATTCATAATGCCACGCAAGGGGAATGATAGTTAAGGTGATGTTCACTTGCTATCGCTCTATGTTGGTCTGGATTTATTTTCAGCCATTGTCGAGGTAAGGATGCACTGCTTTTGAATTTTTATTCTGAAGCAGAAGAAGAAAATGGTGTCATGTGGTATACTGCACACTTTCCCCATGACATTGAAATATTCATTTCAAGCTTCCATAACCAGTTAACATGTTTAACTTTGTCAGTCAGTTTGTTCTTCCAGGATGTACAAGAATTGGATCTTTCAAGTGCATTCATTTTTATTTTTTATTCTTCAACCCTTTGTTTTTTTTTTTCCAATCTGCTTGATAGTTTACAGTGGCACGGGGCCATAGAAGTATGAGGTAAAAGGCAGGAACCAACATACAGGGCTAATATAAATTTACCACTTAATCTAACATGCTTGTAGCTAAAATGTGGAATGAAAACATACAAAGTCACACAAAGTAAATCTGAAATTTAATAGACCAAAATTTTAAGTAATACATGTAAAAAAAAAAAAGTATAAATTTTTTCTGGAATAGTCAATTTTAAGTATCAGCAAAAATACTGATTTGTCAAAATAACCTTTTACATGGTGGGAGATAATCTGATGTTGCATAATAATTTCAGCTAAAATATACTCACAAAAATAAAAAAAAATCAAAAGGCGTGTTTTTATTAAAGAAAGTTATCTTGTAACCCTACCATCTTCGCCGTCACTTCCCCTACCTCTTCATATCTTAAATGATTCTTGAGGCAGGTGAAGACTTAAGTGCCAGCTTAAGTGAAAAATTAAAGAAAACATACTAAGTAATTGCAACACAAACACTTGATTTAATCAGTTTTAATGCGAAAAGATGCCGACGAAAGAAGGGAAGAAGCGGGCCGCTAGGGTGGAGAAATGAAGACCTGCTCAGAAAGCAGCAAGCATATCAACCTCTGAGCAAACGAATGATAAACGTACAGAGAAAGAGGATCAAAAGTCAAGTGTATTCACTTATCGCCGTTACTGGTCTTTCATATTTTGCATTCACTACTTTCATGTACAATTAGTCATTTTATTTATTTTAGTTATTTTTGTAACTGATAACTTCAGAGGAAAAAAAAAAAGAAGTTTTCATTCTTTTATGCATGTACTAATATCAAGATATCTTAAACACCTTTTTAAGATATCTTAATTATATTTGAAGATGTCTTAAAAAATTTCTGATCATTTCAAGATATCTTAGATTCATTTTGAGATATCTGAAATGAATTTTCAGATATCTCAAAATAAATTCCTGCCCATTTCAAGATATCGCAAAATATATTTCAAGGTATCTCAAAATAGCTTCCTGTGCATATCAAAATATCTCAAGTACATTTTAAAATATCTTGAAATTGCTTCTTGTGTATTTCAAAATATTTAAAAAATATCTTAAAATAGACAGGAAATCCCACTGAAAGAATAAGAAATTTTAAAGGAAGTGATTTCCAGATATCTCGAAAGGTATTTGAAATATCTTGAAATGCACAGATAGTTATTATGAAATATCTGAAAATGTATTTGAGTTATCTTGAAATGTGCATAAAGTCATTTTAAGATGTCTGAAAATATATTTCAGATATCTTACAATGCCTGTGGATGTATTTTGAGATATCTTGAAATGCATTTGAGATATCTCAAAATGTACAGCGCATCATTTCAAGATATCTTGAAATTTATTTGAGATATCACAAAATGCATTTCAGATATCTTGAAATATATGCATTTTCAGATGTCTTTACTTCATTTTGAAATATCTAAAATGCATTTACGGACATCTTAAAATGTATTTTGAGATATTTCTAAATGGCCTGCCATACAGCAGAGCACACTCACACAAGGCCAACTTAGTTGTGAAAAACAACCATGCACTTCTTTCGGGTGTAGAAGGAAAGCTGCACTATATGAGTTAAATTTAAAACTGGGCCATTATTCAAGCAAAGGGCTGTGGAACTATCAGGCAGCTGCAACGCTAACCAATGTGCATTAGGCTGCCCCATCATCCCTTTGTGATATCAATATTTTAAGTGGTCAACCTTAATACATTTGTTATGCAAATTATTAATGTGATTTAAAAAACAAGCTTGACATGATGCCATAGGATGACATGGCTCAGGAACGCCTTGAAACGTTTCCCTTAAATGCATGAAAGTGTGTCCATTTAAAGTTGCTAGAAAATAACAGCAGTGAATCTTTTGCCACACTGGTGAAAAAAACTAATGGCACTGCATGCACAGCAGCAGCTGGTTGGAATTTTCGATTTCAATGGGAAGTCTCTCACAAGGAAAAACAATGTACAGTATCTTCACCCTGAATTCTGCCAGGAAATGGAAAGACTGTAGTCAGAAAGTTTGGTAAATTGGACTTATGCCAGATAAACTGCAAGATACAGAGTGCAAGTAATTCATTGTGTTTTCTATATTGTAAGGGCAGGACTGGAAATGAGGAGATATCCTGTGACCAATTATTGTATTTTACCCTGAAGGAATCACAAAATGTAATTTAGTCAGTTTCATGGCAAATATGCTCTTGTATCATTCTTTTTACAAAGAAGGTTAATGTTTAATATGAATTCATAATGAATATTAAATATTATATTTGTGTAATATACAATGAAGTTACAGATGTATGTGTATTAGAGACAACTCTTTTTGTAATAATTAATATTATGTCATAACATAACATTCTTAAGTCTGCTTAATCCAATTTAGGGCAGCATTGGCCATCCAGAGTCCTTACTATTTGGGCAAGTCAGAATACAATGATTTGCACACCCAAATTGTGCCAATTTAGACATTTTTATATAATCATTTTTAAAATATGGGCAGAAAAACAAAGCAACCCAGAGTAAAATTCATGCAGACACAGCCAAATCAGACAAACTCTGCACAGACAGCAATCAGCCACGTAATCTGAGTACAGTGCATGTTATCTATAAGCCAACAATTGAATTTGTGATTGAACACTTGCATGTACAAGCCCAGCACTGATCAGTCCACTTTATTCATATTAAACAGTTCAATCTAGCCATGGAGTAATAATGTAAAAAGAGGTGTGTTGAAATTAGTGTAGGACAAACACTTCATTCATCACAAGTGCCAGTCGGTTTATTAGGATCACTCTGCTTCCCTGCCCAAATTTTACAAGTCAATGTGTTATATCTAGAGAGAGTTTTACCTCTGATGTCACATGCAAAACTGATTATTTTAGGAATATTCAGATCACTCTGTTGCATTTTTCTCCTTTTTTTCAGCTGATCTAAGAAATGTATTGTGTAATGTGATTTACAAACTTGTACAAAAGCATAAAAACTATGGTCAGTAAATCCTACCATGAACATATAATGTATAGATGAAACTTACACAATTTACATATCTTTAAATAATTTAATATCAAAATAATCTAAAAATATATTCCCAGTTCAAAATATTTGGTAAAATCTGTGCAATAACTGTGGCATGTAGTAAACTAATTATAAATTTAATAAGTGCAGGCAAGCATGGCATTGTGCTTTGAGTTGAACTAGTAACCCATTCAATGGCCACAGTTACCTTGAACCTTTCTGAAACCCTACAGTGCCAAAAGCATATTCAGTAAATGAATAGACATTTAGACTTTAAATAGTAAGTGCTGAAACACATTTAAAGAGAAAAGAGAAGCCAAGATGAATGAAAATTTCTTGTTTTTTCTAATAAAGCAGTTCAATGTGGCAATAACTGGAATGATTAATATATTTTCTGTTTGAGAAGAGTCAAAGTCAAAGTGAACTTTATTGTCATCTCAACCATATACAAGTATAGAGATAAATGAAATTGCGAAGCTCAGGGTCCACAGAGTAACAACATGATGTGCAAATAATAAATAAAAAATAGAATTAAAATTTAAAATTAAAACACAAACAAGGCAAGACATTGTGCAAAGACAAGACAAAGATGTAGCAGCAATATTGACGTGTAGTTAGCAATATGAACATTGATGTAATATATGGTATTTGCAATCTAGATACATAAATATAGTCAATAGATATGTAATATAATAAATAAATAATAGATATAGATAATACAGAAATGATCAGTGTATGATAATAGTTGTTTAAGACATGTGTAAACAATGACAGGTCAGAATGTTTCACAGCAGAAGGATATCAAGAGTGTCAAAATACTTAAAGGTCAGTATGAGACTTTCAGTTCTTTTCTACATGCACATTAGTCTTTGCAGGAAAGTTAAAAAAAAAAGTTCCCCTTCTAGAGGTGGTTGAAGCAGTGTGGAAGATCCCAGGGGCAGCATGGTGTTAAGGAATCTGACATCTTGGGGGTAAAAACTCTCCTGCAGCCTGGCAGATCTGTCTTTGATGACGCAGTATCTTTTCTTGGATGGCAGAAGTGTGAAAAGTCCATGTGAGGGGTGTAAGGGGTCCTGCACAATGCTGCACACTGCGTTTGTAAAATATGTCCTGTAGTGAAGGGAGAGGCACCCGAATAATGTTCTCTGCTGTCTTCACTATCCTTTGCAGTCGCTTGCGGTCAGATATGTTGCAGTTGCCATACCAGACAGTGATGCAGCTGGTCACCTTATGTGCACACCGAGGAACTTGGTACTCCTAACAGTCTCCACATCTAAACCGTTGATTCTGAGTGGGATGTGGACAGGATGTAATTTTCTGAAGTCCACGATTATCTCTTTTGTCTTGTCAACAGTGAAAGATAGTTTGTTGTCTACACACCATGCAGACAGCCGTTCTACCTCATCTCTGTATGCTGTTTCATCATCTCTGCTTATCAGTCCCAGCACCGTCATATCATCCACAGACTTGATGATTTGGTTGGTGTTGTGCGTGGATGTGCAGTCGTGAGTCAGCAGGGTGAACAGCAGTGGACTTCAGTGCTCAGTGTGATGTTGCTGGAGGTGTTGCAGCCTATCCAAACTGACGGGCCTCTCTGACAAGAAGTCCAGCATCCAATTGCAGAGGGTGGTGTTCAGGCCCAACCTGCTCAGTTTTACAACCAAATTTTGAGGGATGATTGTGTTGAAGGCAGAGGTAAAGTCTATGCATCCTGACATATGTGTCTTTTTTATCCAGCTGTATCAGAGAGAGGTGAAGGGCAGAGCGTATGGCATCCTCAGTTGACCTGTTTGAGCGATATGCAAACTGAAAAGGGTCAAGGAAGGCAGGGAGATTAACCTTTCAAAGCATTTCATTATGATTGGCGTGAGTGCAACTGGTCGGTATTCATTCAAGGATGTCACTGATGACTTCTTCAGTACTGGTATGATGGTGGTCGACTTGAAGCATGCTGGGACTGACGACTGGCTCAGAGATGTGTTGAAGATGTCTGTTAGGACACCAGACAGTTGACTGGCACATTCTTTGAGCACACAACCAGGTATGTTGTCAGGTCCTGCAGCCTTGCGTGGATTGACTCTGGATAGAGTCCTCTTGACGTCAGTTACGGAGAGACAGAGCAAAGAAATAGTTCAGCTTATCCAGAAGGGAGGCATCACCATCGCTGCTGTGTGGGTTGGGCTTGTAGTTTGTAATTGACTGAACGCCTTGCCACATACGGCATTTCTCTCTGGTGCTGCTGAATTGTTTGTTGATACTCTGCATGTATGCCCACTTAGCTTTCCTTATAGTGCGAGACAGGTTGGTTCTGGTCACCCTGAGGGTGGCCTTGTCTCCAGATCTGAAGGCTGCATTTCTAATCTTGAGAAGCTTGTGCACTTCTCTCATCATCCAGGGCTTTTGGTTGGCTCTTGTGGTAACATCCTTGGTACCAGTAACATCCTCTATGCATTTGGAGATGTAGCCAGTCACAGAGTATGTGTACTCCTCCAGATTGATGGAGTCACCATCCATAGCAGCCTACCTGAAAATATCCCAGTCTTTCAATTCGAAGCAGTCTTGGAGAGCTGAAACAGCACCAACCTGCCACACTCTGATGTTCTCGCAGGCTCGTTTAGTGTGCTTCAGCAGAGACTTGTATGCAGGAACCATAGAAATGCTGATATGGTCTGAGCAGCTGAGGTGGGGGCGGAGTAGGGCATTGTAGGCGTCAGGAGCGCTCGTGTAAACATTGCCCAGACCGCTTCCCCCTCTAGTAGCAAAGTTCACATTCTGGAAGAATTTTGGGAGAACTGACTTCAAGTTGGCATGATTGAAGTCTCCAGCAATAATGAAAAATGCCTTGGGGTGTGTCATTTGCAGTTTGCTGATGATCTCTTAGAGTTCCGCTAGTGCCTGGTTAGCATTTGCGCTAGGCGGGAGGTAGACAGCAACCACTAGCATGCAACTGTATTCCCTCGGCAGGTAGAAAAGCCGACACCTTACCGAAATACTGCATATGGTAAGGGTTTTAAAATATAACATTCGTTTTTAATTCATTTTAAAATATTTGAGTCTAGATTTTTAACATTACAAAAATTATGCATTTGGGTGTCATATTCATTTATTATTCTGTAAAGACATAATTTTATTTTTAGAGTTGGTGACAATTAACTTTAATGCCAAACTCAAATATTATAAAGTTGGAACTCTAAGAAAATGTATGTAAAATTTCTCAACAGTTATATTGCTAAGGTAATCCGATTTTTCAATTACATTATTTATTAATTATTAAACAATATTAAATTATGTGAAATTATGCACTGTTCTGCATACAATCCCTGCTTTATTATGTTACAGACTAATTTTAAATGTCATTGGTTGATGGTGAATGACTGTCCTAGGATGACAACTTTAATGTTTCAGGGACAACAGAAACCAAATGATATCAGATTGGTCGATTAGGATTAGCTGTACAATGTTCCTGTAAGACTGGATCTTGAAAAATGTGTGAAGCTTTCCTTATCACTAAAAAGTGCTAGAGAAAATCTACAGACAAGCTACTAGATTGATTCGAGAACTTTGGGGTTGTAGCTATGGGGAAGGAGCTGAGTTTAACATCCTTGGGCTCAGAATTCTGTTCAATTATGGTTAACCATGGGTCAAACTAAGGATAGTGTTTAATGATCTCCTTTACATCTTTAATAATATCCGGGAGAGCATTTTGTTGCCGTCTAGTGGATGAAACAATATCATGCTGTAAAAAATCTAGAATTTTTCTATGTATTTTGTACTCTAAGGTAACTCAGGTGTTGAGCTATACCTACAACAAAAAACACAACAGCAAACGAGAAGCCATAAAGACAGTTTTAGAATTAACTGAAACTAAACTATTGCTCAGATCCAGAGATAGTGATGAAAGCAGTATGTGATGTGATAAGTGAAAATGATGCATGCTTTACTACTATAAAACCAAACCACTGTGATATGCCTAGTGAATTCAGTAATGTGAAACTTCAGCATGATGCAAAAACTACAGTACTGTGTAACAAAAAGGCAAAAGAATTCAGATTGAGTGCAAGGACAAGCAAAATGTTAAACCCCCCAGCACTGTTCACAAAGCACCAACTATCAATGTTCATATCAGGTGAAATGTGGAGGTCACTAACACTTGTGCTGGGATGGATAGAGGGAAAAAGACAAATAACAGAAAATTCAGCAGAAAGAGAACAGATTTAGAACAGTTAATTTTAAAGTCAGACAAGTTCTAGAGAGAGAGGGGGGATCAGTGGGAGCTTTCCAAAGAAAATTCAAGGTATCATACACATCTGATGAAATGAAATGATAGGAGCCATAAGCAGTAAAAGGACTGATCAACTCAAGACACAAACAGTGATGGTGAGAGATTCAAGTGAGAGACTGAAAAGTAAGAGGAATAGAGGAGTACCTTCTCTCACACTTTTCTGAATTTTGAAAGACTGTGAGTTGGTTGAGTTGGTGAGCATTACTGCAACATTGGAGGACTAGACCATTTTAATCATGTTAATATAATCTCTCCAAAATACATTAAATACAAAACCTCTTTAAGAAAAATTTAGTTTATGGGGTCAAGTCTTTTATATTCATCTAGAGACACTAGTGCTGTAAGGTCTGGACTACACCCATAATAATCAGGAGACAATAGATGTTATTTACTGCATGGCAAGAAAGAATGAAAGTGGTCTGGTCTGGATAAATTAGTTTATCAATGACCGCTTCTTATTAGTATTCAAAAATATTTAGCTGTAGTACAGTCTGATGGTTCTTCCCTTTGTTTTAAAAGGAGGGTGACCAGGGCCAAATTAACTGAAGAGTTTGATTTGCTTGAGGAGACAACTGACATCAACATCTGTATAAACTGGAAGTGCTAATGTATTTCACAAAATGACTTTGGAGGTAGCTCATTATAACCAAATGTTTTTTTTTCATTGATCAAAAATTTTAGGTCCTGTTTAAGCTCAGACAATGTACTGTAACTGAGGAATCCAACATGGCAGTATCTGCCACAGAAAGTCTGCAAAGTATGGAGGAAAATTTAGACACAATTTAATAATTTAAAAAATATGTACATAAATGAATGCATTGTGAAATGTGACAATAAATAAATAATAACACAATGATATGTAGGCATAAATAATTAATTGTGCCACAAAATATACATTCTTTATTTACTGTTTTTATTTCTTTGCCTGTCAAAGTTGAGAAGGTTAGGTTTAGTGAGCACTTTTTATTTTGAGTAGTGAATCGTCAGTAGAGTGGACATAAATCTTCAAGTGTCAGATCTACAGCAGACACTTCAGATGTGGACACCTGCGAGTATGATAAATTCAGAGGTTCTTGATTTAAAGTAGCTACTTTGTGCAGTAAATCGGGGCACTTTTGCACTGAAATCCAACATAGATAAAAGCGCATGCTAAAAGGTGGATATCCACTCTACAGATGATTTACTGTAAAATATGTGACTCTGAAGTTGGATATTAGTGTGTCAGAATTGCAGGCAACTGAGAGAAGTCTTAGAGTCAAGTTAATGAATGAACAAGTACGGTGTAGCTGTGGTTAGTTGAATTAGAAGACTTACAACAGTTTAGATGGGCAACAGCACCGCCACAGATGTTCAGTGTACCATAGTTTCCCCATTTAAAGCTTTATTCAGCAGAGACCAAATACTTTTATCAGAGATCATCGATATACTGTAGTCTTGTTGCTCTCATGGGCAACGGCAAAATGTGAATATTATTCATGCAGACTATGCCAATTTACAGAGATTTCTGCATGGATTTGGGGCTGTCTTTCAGAAGCAGAACCAGAATTAGAATCAATTTCATTTGCTAGTACTTAATGTACAGGAATCTAATTTGGTCGATTTGGAGCTGCTTATAACATAACACAACATCACATGTGAATAACATAAATAAGTTAACAACATTCATCATAAACAGTTCCAGATTAGTGCAAATATAAAGTAGATGTGCAAATGATGTGAAAATTAATATGTGTTGTATACAGTGTGTTTGGACATGCACACACATTATTGTACATATACTGTACATATATACGCACTCATGCTTTCATACAGTATAACATACTAAATTACTGGTTTGTGAGGACTATGGCTCTGGGAAGGAAACTAAACTTTAATTGACCTAAAATGTTTACCAGTTTTCTCATATGTGATGACCTGGGTGAGATGAGTCATTGGTTATTCTTTTAACATGGTGTAATGGGCGTGACGCCAACAGAGTGGAACTACCAGGGGAGATGGCATTGGTGAGGCAATACCTCCTCTGGGACACTGGAGGGCAGCCCTCCTGGGTAGCTGTGGCACCACAAATTCCCACAGGGCATGCAGGGAGCTGGAGTTTGGTGAAGCCGTGTTGGGCTCCGTGGGAGCCACCAGGGGGAGCTGCAGAGCCCTATAGAGGACCTCCAGCATACCTGGGAGTGATTCCAGTTAATACTAATGAGCTACCTGGAAAACTCCCGGGACCTGAATAAGAGGAGCCGCCCCACTCCATTGAATGGCCAGAGTTGGGAGGAAGAAGACAAAGCCTGTGGAGGAGTGGAGGCAGATGGACTGGCGGCAAGAAGGGACTGTGTATTGGTGTGTTGGTGTTTTGTGCATGTTAAGCTGTAAATAAACAGGGTGTTGTGTTGAACCTGTGTCCTGCCTGTGTGTTTCCGGGTTAGGGTGGTTGTATGCCCCCTGGTGGCTTCACAATGGTTTATGACACAAGATGCATATGTCTCCAACAGAGTTAAGAGCACAGGGAATTATTTTTGTCAGCAGACCTTACAATATGCTGTCATTTTTTTTGGAGTCGACCAGAAAATAATGGAGGATGTGATCACACTTTCCATTATGACTTTGTAGAATTGTACTAGAATGGGGTAGGAAATATTTAATTTGTTAGCATAAACATGTACCTCTGCTGCTGAGCCTTCTTATTGATGGAAGTCATATTAATGTCCCAGCCTAGCATATTTGTGATAGTTGTGTCCAAAAATCTGGATGATTCCACCATTTTGACTGGAGAATCATTCACTTTTTGAGGAAGAGGTTGTAACTGTTGTTTGCAAAATTCAGTTACCATTTCCACAGTCTGGGTGATATTGAATACCAGGTTACAAGTAACACACAAAGACAGAAGACAAGTCAACTTCTTTCATTTTCATTAGCAATTTGTCCAATGATGGTGGTGTCATCAGTTAACTTAAATGATTTTTACTGTAGTGTCAGTCAGTAGGCCTACAGTCATTGATATAAAAGAAATGGAGTAGGTGGGGCATGTACATAGCCTAGAGGGGTACCTGTGTTGATATACAGACAGTCTGGGAAGTCGAAGTCGATCCAAACATACTGCTTTTTGTTTGTCAAAAAATTATAATTCAGTTTAGAGATGGAAGCATTCAGTTCAATTTGTAGAAGTTTAGTTAACAAAAATTCAGGGACAATAGTGTTAAATGCTTAACTGAAGTCTACAAACAATATTCTTGAGGAAGTTACTCAACAGTGTAGTTCCATGTTTACGGTAGCATCCACAGATTTATGTGCCCTAAATGCAAACTTAGACGAGACAAAGTAACAGTCTTAAGTTGGATTAGAACTCTCCATTCAGACATTTTCATTAGAACTGATGTAAGTGCAGCAGGCCTGTAATCACTGAGGCAGCAAATGGAACAGTACCTGTACAAGAAACTAGGTAAAGATGAAGTGAGGAGAGGAGCAAGCTGGATTGCGTAGTGTTTGTTGTGGTTGAGACTGAATCAGGACTGGCAGACTTTCTGCAGTTCCTTCTTGCAAACGGCTTTCAGGCATTGTCTTCCTTCATGGTAAAGGAAGAAGAGGATTGAGGCTTTTGAAGTGTTAGAACAACTTCATACTGGGGGAGAGGGGAGAAGTGGTTGATATTCAGCTCCTTGTTGATCGAATCTGCTGTAAAACATATTAAGTTCACTGGGGGGAATGAATCAGAGTGAGTACTGGGAGATATACTATATATACAGGGAATATATATTGTAAGGGACGCCCGCGATGGAAGAAATGGGAAAGGCAGATTTTCATGGATACTGCTTAGATGGCAGCTACCCTGGAGTGTAACGGTGCCCCGGATTCCTACAGGGCATCTTGGGAATTGGAGTTCAGTTTCTCAGCCCTGTTGGGTACCTTGGGTGCTCCCAGGAGGAGCTGTGAGAGGACCAGAGGAGCCATGCCTCATCCATAGCTCGGAAATACTACCAAGTCACGAGGACCGGAGCCCTGAAGTACTTCCAGGCTGAATTAAGAATTTTTTTTTTAATTTTATTAATTTTATTGCAATCATTCCAAACAAATCAATCAATATTTACAAAAAGTAGGATTGAGAACAAGTCGATCCCCACCCCTGAGAGAGAGAGCATGGCCAACGGAGTAAAACTTAAGGCTTGTAAACATACCTAAATTGATGAGTTTGATAAGCCAATAGAGATGAATGGAGAAGAAAAAGAAATACAGAAATAATTGCTTCCTCTGTGCTTTAAGAGCTTATTCTAAAATATTACTGATTAGATCCTGCCATGTTTTGAAAGAAATCTGTACAGATCCTCTAACTGAGTATTTGATTTTTTCCAATTTCAAATAGTATAAAACATCAGTTTCCCACTGACTTAAAAGAGGAGAGTTAGGATTCTTCCAGTTTAGCAAAATAAGTCTGCGTGCCAAAAGTGTAGTGAATGCAATCACAGTTTGTTTGTCCTTCTCCACTTTAAACCCATCTGGAAGAACCCCAAACACAGCTGTTAATGGGTTAGGAGGGATTGTGAGACCAAGGCTGTCTGAAAGGTAATTAAAATTTTGGTCCAGAATGATGTTAATTTGGTGCAGGCCCAAAACATGTGACCCAGTGAGGCTGGGACTTGATTGCAGCGTTCGCAGGTTGGATCATGCCCTGGAAACATTTTGAAGAGTTTTAGGTGAGACAGATGTGCTTGATATATAATTTTGAGTTGTATAATTGTATGCTTTGCGCATATGGAGCTCGAGTGAATTCTCTGCATTGCTATTTTCCACTCCTTTTCTGATATATTAATTGAGAGATCTTTTTCCCAGTGTCCTCTTGGATCTTTGAAAGGGAGGGACTGTAAAAAATTTTATATATTGCAGAGATGGTGTCTGAGTCCTTGAAATTGAGCAATATTTTTCCAGCATGGATGAGGGTGCAAGATGAGGAAAATCGGAAGGTTCTGTTTAACAAAGTTCCTAATTTGAAGATAGTGAAAGAAATGTGTAGCTGGAATGTTAAATTTGGAATGTAATTGTTCATAGGATGCAAAGACGTTGTCTATATAAAGATCTCTAAGCAAGTTAATCCCAAATTTTTCCAGATATTAAAACTGCATATGTTTGTGAAGGTTGAAAGAGGTGGTTCTCTTGCAGAGGTGCCACAGATAAAAGCTTCTCCATCTTAAAATGCTTTCTACATTGGTTCCATATTCTGAGTGAGTGAAGCACAATTGGGTTATTAGTATATTGCCGATAACTTGCATTTATTGGGGCACAGAGCAGGGAATATAAAGAAGTACTGCAGGATTTTACTTCTATTGCGGACCAGGCCTGTGTATGTTCATCTATTTGTGTCCAGGTTTTTATAGCTTGTATGTTTGCTGCCCAGTAATAAAACTGGAAGTTAGGTAGAGCCATGCCACCTTCTGCCTTTTGTCTTTGTAGGGTCGCTCTTTGGATACGTGGATGTTTTGAGTTCCAAATAAATGAGGTTATTGTTGAATCTAATTGCTTAAAAATGATTTATTAATGTATATTGGAATGTTTTGAAATAAAAAAAGGAGCTTAGGAAGAATATTCATCTTAACAGTGTTAATTCTTCCAGCTAGAGTGAGATGAAGGGTTGACCATCTATGCAAGTCTTGCTTAATTTTTTCCATGCAGACGGCAAATTTTGTTGATAAAGAGCTTTATGTTTACTTGTGATGTTTACCCTAGGTATTTAAACTGTTCTGCAATGATAAAAGGTAGGGTGTCTAATCTAATATTATATGCTTGAGAATTCACTGGAAAGAGTACACTTTTATTCAGATTAATTCTGAGACCAGAGATCTTTTGAAATTCTGTGAGTGCTGTTAAGACTGCAGGCACAGAATTTTGTGGGTCTGATATATACAGTACCATATCATCTGCATATAGAGAAATTTTCTGTTCCAGTCCTTCTCTGATAATCCCCTTTATCTGATCAGCATTTCAACAGTGTATTGCCAGTGGTTCAATAGCAATTGCAAACAAGCAGCGGTGACAAGGGGCATCCTAGTCTGGTACCACGTTCTAGTTTAAAGTAGTCTGAAGAAATGTTGTTGATACAAACTGAAGCTTCTGGATTGGTATACAGTAGTTTGATCCATGCACAAATGTTCGGGCCAAACCCAAATTTCTCCAATGTAGTAAAAGGTATTTCCATTCAATCATGTCAAATGCTTTTCTGCATCCAATGATAATAATATTTCTGGGGTGTTTGACTTAGTTGGTGAGTATATTACATTAAACAGGCGTCAAAGATTTGAAGATGAGTGTCGACCCTTGATAAATCCAGTTTGATTTTGTGATATTACGAGGAGCACTTTCTCCATCCTTCTAGCTATGATTTTTGAGAGTATTTTAACGTCATTATTCAAAAGTGAAATTGGTCTGTATGATGCACATTGTAATAAGTCCTTATTTTGTTTAGGAAAAGGTGATTAATGCTTGGCGAAAAGTTTGAGGAAGAGTTTGATTGTCTCTGGCTTCTGTAAATGTTGCTAATAGGAGGGGCTAGCTGAGCAGAATTTCTTATAAAATTCTGCAGGGTAGCCATCAGGGACTGCTGCTTTCCCGCCTTGAAGTGACTTTATAGCATCTAGTAATTCTAATAACGCCAGAGGTTTAATAAATTCCTCCGCACTAAAAGTGTCATGCATTAGATTGTGTGTTGTCTTCTTTAAACTCAGTAGAATATAAGGATTTATAGTAGTCTCTAAATGTGTGCATTATATTTTTGTGGTCGATGATTTTGTCTCCGTTTGTGTTGGTGATTACTGGGATTGCGTTGCGGACTTCTTGCTTGTGAATTTGTTGAGCTAAAAGCTTATTAGCTTTCTCTCCATGTTCATAGTAATGATGTCTGGATTTATAAATTAGTTGTTCAGTTTCTTTAGTTGTCAAGAGGTTTAGTTCTGAATGCAGAGCCTGCCTTTTCCTATGTAGAGCCTCGCTTGGAAGCCTGGCATGTTCTTCATCTATTCTAGTAATTTCGCTTTTTAGCTCTGCTACTTTTTTGGTTTCTGATTTATTTCTGTGGGAAAGATATGAGATAATCTGTCCTCTTAAGAAGGCCTTAAGAGTTTCCCAGAGTATTCCTGCAGAAATCTCTGAGGATGTATTTGTCTCTAGGAAGAAACTGATTTGTTTGGATATAAATTCTGTACAATTCTCATCTGCTAATAGAAGCGGTTGAGACGCCATCTGCTGAGGTGAGTGTGTGGGGCATAGTGACTTTAGCTCCAAGATCAGAGGTGCATGGTCAGAAATAACAATAGCATCGTATTTGCAAGATTTAATCGTAGGCAATAAATTATTATCTATAAAGAAATAATCAATTCTT
Organism: Polypterus senegalus; assembly: GCF_016835505.1. Lineage (NCBI taxonomy): Eukaryota > Metazoa > Chordata > Cladistia > Polypteriformes > Polypteridae > Polypterus > Polypterus senegalus. Next base: position 232,874,220 of record NC_053155.1, read on the forward strand.
GAGTAGCAATGATGTACTGGTGAGTAGAAAGAATATGTTCTTGAGTTTGGGTTTAAAACCTCCAGGGTCTGATAAGTTGTGATCAGTTATAAACTTTGTAATTATCTTTGCAGTGTTAGATGTCATCCCCTGTGATAGAAGTCCTATCTAAGAGTGGATTTAAAACACAATTAAAGTCCCAGCCATTATAATTTTATAAGTGTTCACATTGGGAATGGATGCAAATAAATTTTGTATAAATTCCTTATCATCAACATTAGGTGCATAAGCATTTATCAAAATCATTTTACAGTTAGATAAGTTTCCCATGACCATCACATATCTCCCTTCAGGATCCAATACTACATCTGATGCTACAAATGAGACTGTTCTATGTATGAGAATTCCCACACCTCTAGTTTTCTTTGTAAAGCTAGAATGGAACATTTGGCCAGTCCAGTCCTTTTGCAGCCAGAACTGATCCTTGCTTAGTAAGTGGGTCTCCTGTAAAAATACTATTTTAGCATTTAAACCTGTTAGGTGAGAGAGTACTTTCTTTCTCTTTAATTGTGATTCAGGCCTTTAACATTCCAGCTCACAAAGTTAACTGTCCCATCATGGAGACATTGATTCTGAATTTTTGATGTCATTTTATAGTCTTAACTGGAAGTTTGACAGCTTTAAACTTAATTTCCTATTTCCCCAAGAGTTATTGCCATGCAGCCTATTGTTACGTTGGTAGTTATAATTATAAAGATTAAAAGGATTGATTAGAAATAGATATAGCCTGCTCTCTTTCTCTCCCCCCTTAACCCCCCACCCTCCCATTTTGCCTCCCCACATGAGGCTGGACACCACTTTATGCAGTCCCGGTCCTCTGACATACCCAGAGACAGGGCATGTCCAAAGCAAAACAAGCCCCCATGCAGCGGCATTTTAGGATTAAAAAATAGAGATATCTATTGCCAATATAGTCTAAATACTATATGCCTAAAATATAATCATTAACAAACTATGAACTTAAAATATATATAATCTTCAGCAATCTTAATGTATTAAGATAATAAACCCAGGGAATGGTGTTAGAAAGTGGTCCAGAATAAGCATAGTAAGTCTTAATGCAATAATAACAATAACAATAAACCAAGGGTATGATGTTAAACAGTCTCCTTTAGGGTAGAGAAAAAAAAAATTATAAAACGTCTATAACTGTAATTAAAACATAAACAGATAGCGTCCAAGTAATAAAGAAGATATATAATTATAAAAAATCATATCTTAACAAATAGAGTTCAAACAGTAGGTTAATTATCCTTGCCATGTCATGACAGGCTATGACTCACTATTGTGTTTCAGAATAGTGTCGGATCAGCTTTCTTAATTCCTTTTCTGCTTCTTCCTTGCTGGTGAATACATAGAATTGATCATGCAATTCCACTTTCAGTTTGGCACGACACAAGAGGATGTATTTGATATTGGCTTGCCGTGACTGCTATTTCATGTTGTAAAAGGCTGCACGTTTAGTAGCTGTTGCTGGAGAGAAATCAGGGAAGATACGAATGTGGTTATTTTCATATATAATCTCTTGCTTGTGTCTGAGGAGGGCCATCACCTCTAGCTTAAATAATAATCTCTCCAAGCGAATAACAAAAGATCTAGGTCTAATGGTATTTGATCCGCATACGCGATAAGCCGCTGCTATCTCAGAATCTGCTTTAAAGTCCTCTCCAATTATTTTAGAAAATAGTTCAGCTGCGAATTTCACTGGGTTTGGACTTTCTCAATTCTCAGTTAGACCTTCAATTCTAGTATTATTCCTTCTGCTTCCATCTTCCAAAGCAGCAAGTCTGTCTCAAGTGTTTTTTGCATTCGGAGTTGGCATTTGTTGCTTTTTCTTCAGCACTGGCAGCTAGATTTTCGGCTGTTTCAATCCGAGTCATGAATGTCTCCTTGACATCCTCCAGTTGATCAGCAAGTGTGCTCAGTTTAGACGAGGTTTCCTGAATGTGCTCTTCAATTTTACCCAGCATATCTTTAAAGGCTGTCTCAAAGCGAATACATATGCGTTTCTCTAAGTCTTTATTATCCTGCTGCCGCAGCTTCTCATTTGCCTTTCTCTTTGCCTTCTCATTTGCCTTCTTGCTTTACTTTATCTTTTGCTTGAGCTCAGCGATCATCACCTTCAGTTCAGACAGATCATTTCTGCTTTTGTGCACCATAGGTAAGGTGGTGGGCTCTATTGCAGCCGGTGTTCCTTGCTCGCGTGGAGTAGTTGAAAGCGCGGACTGCAAGGCCTTTTCCAGTTTCAGATGATCTTCTCCAATCGGCGAGCTTTCGTGACCTACATCACTCATGCTCGTACACTCGCTCCCCATATCGCTGTCAGCCAGAGACGATGTAGTGGACCGTGGTCCCGAGGAGTCTGGGCTTTCGCCCATCTGATCCAAGTCAGTCTCTGAAAGGCTGTATCTTGAGCTTGAACTTGCCGATCTGAGCTTGGATGTAGCTTTAGTTTCGATTCTTTCTGAACCCCTTTCTTGTTAGCCATGTCTATATATGCCTGCATATACTGTAGTAGTGCCCTCAGGTTGGATAAATACAGGATATCTCAGGATAATAAGAAGATAATATGAAAAATGACACCGCTGCTAGCGGAGCTCCGCTTCAGATGTCCATCTCTCGCAACAGACAAGACCAATTCTGAATTAAGAACTTTGATTCTCTGTCTGACCCGGAAGTGCTAGCAAATCACATGGACGGAAGAGTGGAAGCACTTCTGGGTCAAGGACTATTTAAAGGACTGTTGGAGACCCAGCAAGTGAGCCAGAGTTGGGAGGTAGAGGACAGAGCTTGCTCGGAGGTGTGGAGTAGAGATTTTGAGAATTAAATATTATTGTGTTTATTTATTTATTGTGGTGGAGGTGCTTTGGGCACTATTTATTTAAAGAGAAGAAATTAAACAGCTTATTAGTGTTTTGAAAATGTGTTGTCAGTGTCTATGTGTCAGGTTAAGCACTGGTATAGCGCCATCTAGTGTTACTGTACACATATATACAGTATATATACAGTATATATATACAGTACAGGCCAAAAGTTTGGACACACCTCCTCATTCAATGTGTTTTCTTTATTTTCATGACCATTTACATTGGTAGATTCTCACTGAAGGCATCAAAACTATGAATGAACACATGTGAAGTTATGTACTTAACAAAAAAAGGTGAAATAACTGAAAACATGTTTTATATTCTAGTTTCTTCAAAATAGCCACCCTTTGCTCTGATTACTGCTTTTCACACTCTTGGCATTCTCTCGATGAGCTTCAACAGGTAGTCACCTGAAATAAAACCATTGAATGAGGAGGTGTGTCCAAACTTTTGGCCTATACTGTATATATTAGTAAAATACCTACTAGTGGAGAAGTAGTATGTTAAAGAAGTTATGAAAAAGAAAAGGAAACATTTAAAAAATAACATAACATGATTGTCAATGTAATTGTTTTGTGACTGTTTTGAGTGTTGCTGTCATCAAGGATTTGATTATCATTATTTCTTTCAATCAAGTTCGTATTTGGATGATGTGTTGTGTTCAAGTTACATTCCGAGTTTGTCAACCGTTGTAAAGATAACAGGTTTCATTCATCGAAGTGTTCACTACCCAAATCGGTACTCGTGGATCTAAGATGTTTAACAGGCATTCCTGGTATTAAGTTGTGGATTTGCCTAAGAATATTTAGCGGCAGCATGTCTATGAACATAATTTAAACTTAGGCTTTACACCTTGCTTTCCTATTGATATGTCTACAAAGGCTTGTTCAGCTTCAGAGGGTTGTTCCTTTCTTACTGCATCAATAAACAGCTCGTCTTCCTCTTTATCTGAGACATCACACACTGCATGCACGGGTTTACCTTTCCCAGTCCTACAAACTTTAGCGAAGTGGTTCAATTTACCACAATTTTTACCCTGCCTTTCTTTAGCTAGACATTGACTTTTTCCACCGTGTGCTTTGTTTCCGCAGTAGCTGCACTTATGAATATGCTTGTATGCGTCACTCACTTCATATTCTTTTGCTGCCTTCTCAATTGTGTAATGCGTTTTTTGTTCAGTGCTCTTTGGAGCTCTTGCTTGGTGTCTGTGTACTGCGTTCACAGTTCACGTGAGCCGCTCGGAGTACATGCATCGAAGGTCCTCAGCTGTGCTTGTGCTATCTCGTGCGATCTTGCGATGTCCACGGCTTTATTTAATGTTAGCTAAGACCCGGCACTTAAAAGTTTCTCTCGCACTTTCGGTGAGTTTGTGCCAAACACTAGTCTATCCCTGACCATCTCATCTTCGTTTGCATATGCACAGTCCTTCACCAGCAATTTTAACTGTGTTACAAAGTGATCAAAAGTCTCGTTTATACCCTGCGTCTTCTCATTAAACTTGTATCTCGCGAATATCGTATTCGTCTTAGGCATGACAAATGCCTCAAAACGGTCATAATAAGTTTTCAGTACCTTGGCTTTCTCCTGAGTGAGAGTCCATGTGTTAAAAATGTCTCTTCCTTTTTCCCCAGTCCACAGGAGCAGGTAGCTGCATTTCTCACTCTCGTCTTTGCCTTTTAGCGGGCCAGAAAACATCAGCTCCACGTATTGTTTGAACTTTTTCCATTCTCTCGGCAGGTTAAGAGAATCCCAGTCAATTCGTGGCGATGGAACTCAAACAAAATCCATGACTGTCCTCTATTCTGACACCATGTCTTGTTTTCACAAATTGTGAAAAATGAAATGATGACGAGACTTTCTTTTAAAGTATTCAGGGGGATTTTATTTATTACAGCTCTTACATTCACAGCATCCATTCTCTAAATTAACTTCCATAATAGTAACCCTGTGGTCCCTTTTTCTGGTGCCTTCCTGATGACATAGGTGCCTAAACCATGCCTGATAATAATACATTTAATGACATATAAATATTACAGTGATCACCTCGAACAGACATCTCACCACCCAAATCCATATTCGTGAATCTAAGATGTTTAACAGGCATTCCCGGGATTAACTTTTTGATTTGCCTACGAATATTTAGAGGCAGCATGTCTATTGGATTGCTGCTGACTGACGGCCTTATATGGGCAGGCACTCAGTTACGTGGGAGGCGTGGGTATGGGGGACGCAATGTAGGCAGGCTGCCAACTACGTGGGAGGCGTGGTGATTGAGGATGCAACTCCGCCTCAAACAGCGACTGAGCTGCAGGCTATGGCCGTATATATGTACGTAAGTAGGATTCAGTTATGACCGTTGCGTGTAGAATTTCGAAATGAAACCTGCTTAACTTTTGTAAGTAAGCTGTAAGGAATGAGCCTGCCAAATTTCAGCCTTCTACCTAGACGTGAAGTTGGAGAATTAGTGATGAGTGAGTGAGTCAGTCAGTCAGTCAGTGAGGGCTTTGCCTTTTATTAGTATATATTAGCTTGTAACAGGTTGAAGGCATCACCATACAGAGGAGGTATTTTTTGCTGAAAACTGAAGCTCCAGTTTTTTTTTTGTGTTTCCAGTAACTTATGTTATTGCATTGTTATGCCGATTCCTGTCATGTTCGTAGGCTTCCTTATCACAAGTTTAGTGGGCTTTTATTTTGCTTGGTGAAGAACCTTTAGATCTTTGGTGAATCAAAGCTTTCCATTGTTATAAATCACAATGGGTTTGCTGGGTATGCAAACCTCTTCACAGAAGCTAATATAAGATGACACAGTGTCAGTCAGTTCATGAAAATTTTTACAAGCATTTTTAAAGACAACCCAATCAACCTCATCCAAACAATCTTGTAATGTTTTACCGGACTCAGTGGTCCATGAACATATACATTTTCTAATGTATAGCTGATTTCAGCCTTTACTTATTAGTGGATTGCAACTGTAGCATTACTTGGTCAGAGTCACCCAGCAATGTGCAAGGTAAAGCTGGGTATGCATCATGTCTGGTAGGGCATTTATCTAGCTGTTTGTATCTGGAAAGCTGGATGGATAAAGTTGCCATTATAATCAGGGAGTTTGAGTTTTTCAAACTTGTGATATAATCTGCCAAATACTGTTGCGCTGCATTTGTGTTTGCCTCCAACAGGATGTAAACTCTGAGAAGAATTGTTGAAGAAAATTTTCTAATTGAAGAGAATGATTTACCCCTTCTGTAAGCAGGAAATTCCAATAAAGTTAATTGATAGATTGTTTAAGGGAGGAGAAATTTGGTGGGTGGAATTGGGAGATAAAGAAAAAATAGAGAAGTGTTATTTATGTAGCTCAGTGCGGCATCTCCATACTGGCAAATAGTCCACAAAACTGGGGTGGCCATCTCTTTGTGCCTTTCCACACATCAAAGACTCAGTCGGCTACGCTACCGAGGTCGCCCGCAAGCCAAGAAGAACCGACGCTGAATTCTGGTAAGAAGAGTAGCAGACTCTTAAAAATAACCACCCACTCCTGTTAGTTCCTTCATTGATTGATCAAGTCTGTGATGTGTCATAAATTACACTTGCACAGCACATACTGTACAATTTGCTCAGAATTGAGGAGCAGATGAATGGCAAACTGCTCTCAACACATCCTCCAGTCATTATGAATATTTAGTCATGCCATATAGTTTAGCAAACACACATACAATCTTTTATGATTGACGTGTTTCAGAACACGTTAAGAGTATATGTTTTGGATTACATTAACAACCTCATCATTTTTTTCATGCCACGTACTGCAATGTATAAATTACTTGAAAATACTTTGTCAAAACCTGTGATATGTGAATTTTACTACTGAATTCTGTTTTAGGTCTATTTCATTTTGAATAAAGGTATCAGCATAGATTCATCTACTGTATGTTAAAATAGATTTCAGTTTTTTGCAGTGGTTTATGAGAAGTTCAAAAGGATGAAATAACTAGTCTGGGTGAAGCGAACCCGTGAAGGAGATTATTAGTCTAGCTTCACTGGCCAGTTCCCACAATTTGTTGCCTTTGATCATAATTTTAGAAAATGTATTCAAAAGGTAAGCACACCAATCTGACCAATGACTCCTCTAACCAAAAACACTATATAAGCCTTAGATTGGACACCATGTGCTTATTTAATTAAAAATGTTTTGTTTAGACAATTTAATCTTATAATGTGTTTTCCCACTAGGTTTAAAATACTAAGGTCAATGCTTTATCTGAATAATTAGAGAACAAGAAACAAAAATGTAAACCTGAACTCTTTCTGTTTGCTGATTTTTTTTGTATATTGGAGGTGGACTTATAATTTTATTTTGAATTAATTTTGAAAAAAAAAATCATAAATGAATTCATCATAACATTTGAATCAGAAAAACGTACTCTCTGTTCCAGATGTAATAAAATCACTAACATTATTTAGAGGAATTGAAAATAGCTGGACCTTCAAGATAATTAATTTTCCATTTTTTTTGGTGACAGCACTTAAATAAAAAAGAGAATATGTGAAAGCCTGGGTGAAGTGTATTAACTGTTGTCTTTGCCCATTCCTGATAAAGCACAACAACATGTTATCAAAAGGGTTGCTCAATCAGTCAACCTGTCCTATTGTTGCATTCTGTATTTGTGTACAAAACTTCAACCACTCAAGAAAATAATTGCATAAAACTACGAAAGATTAGGTTTCATTTAAGAAGACAGTCTTGCGTATCACATGCTCCTATTAAAGTGGAGGTCATGTTTCACAAAAGGCCAGTTCCACTTATTATTGTCCTTTATATAAACTCACAGGGGACACTCACAATGATTTATACTGGGTCACTTTACAAATGCCATATATGTTTGTTTATTTATTCATATTTTCACCTATTGATAGTTTGTGGGAATTTGTTATATGTTGTTTGTGGTTTTTGTTCCATATGTGTCCATTTTAGTTTGAAGTATTGTGGCACAGTGGTTAGGACTGCTGCATCATAGCTCAGGTCACATTTATGGCCACAATAATCGGTCCAGCATAGTTGGTAGATATTACTCTAGCCCTAAGGATCACTTAAAAGACCATTACACCATTTTAATCCAATCAGAACTAGTTCAGCTTTCTCCTTTCCAATTGCACATTTCCCAAACATTTCCGCAATTTCACCAAACTCACAGTGAAGCAAACTCCATAGGGTTCACTTATTGCTAATTATTACATTGGTTACTTGTGCCCTTCATAAGTTATTTTAAAATACTTTTTACACATACTGTTTATAAAGCTCTGAATAATCTTGCACCTGTTTATGACTAGGATTTCTTGCTCTTTTATTTTCCCAGTGGTCCTCTTAGATTCTCCAAACACCAATTTGCTTATCATTCCAAGATGGTTGAGAGGGCTCTTTGCTGTCATGTACTACTAGGATTCTGACCCATCCTACCAGTTTACACTGGAAGCTGACACATACAATATTGGTGTTGGGGCTGAGCTATTATAAAAATATTCTGATCATGATCTGGTGCATTTACATACCCTCTATTAGAATAAATTGCCTGCAGCTGAACAAGGTATGGCATAGGCAATCATGAACTCTTAGCGATTAAGTTAGCTTTGAAAGAATTTAGACACTTAGAAATAAAAAAAGAATATATGAAAGCCTGGGTGAAGTGTATTAAGAAAGGGCAAAATATCCATTCATAATTTATACCAATCACAGGAATCTAACTTATCTGAAATAAGCTAAAAGACTCAATGCTTGGCAAGTCAGGTGGGCACTTTCCTTTTGCCATTTTTAATATAGTACAGTACAATTATAGTTATAACGGAATGGACACTGGCCAACAGGCATGTACTTATAGGAAACATGTCCGAATCTTAGAAATGGAGTGGGAAGATTCGACCTTCATTTCTTTTAAGACCCATTTAGAGAAACAGACTATTTTAAATTAAGAAATGACATGGAGTTCTTTATTATATATTATAATGAAATAGCTGGTTGTTTGAATTTAAAAACAGTCAAAAAAATCAAAAGTGCATCATTTAATTTTAATTCAAATATAAAAAGAAACAAAACTAGAATCTCATTCACCATATAAACTTCTGCTTGTGGAAAAAATAATTTAAGAAATTTAGTAAAATATTTTAAAATCACATTTTCATTTGAATAATTAAATCTGTATGAGTATTTAACAACAACAACATTTAATTATATAGCGTGATGCGTGAGTCACTGTCAACACGAGGCTGAGTCTCAGTACTTTAGAAAACCAGCTTTATTCAACTCGAAACAGGAACAGCAGGGTTATTTATTGCAGCGGGAGCTACCACTCTCCTATGCACAGACACAGTAAACGGGCACAGTCGGGGCCAGGTCAGTGGCCAAGGTATACTGTTCCTTACCTTTATAATATCTCTTGCATCACTCATCGACGACAGGCATGTATAGCGTGATCTTGATCAGCCCGTGGTTGTTTCCGTGGCACTATGCTGCTGTGCTACAAACCTGCAGTTGCCTCGGTGATGGATAAGCAGTCACGCTTTGGCGTGTCGTCCCATTGGAGGAGGTCCTAAAAGAGTTCAGAAACCTCACAATGATACATTTTCATACAAATGATGTAGCTCAATTCACAGGGATTCCAAGGCCAAAAGACCACTCAGCTCTTATTGGGCATTCCACCTAACATAAATGTTCTTAATTCATTCCTTACTGCTTCCATGCTTCATATGACAGGATTTGATGAAGTCAGTCTCATGGACAGCTGGGACACCATTCATTCTGGCATCACAGGTGGCTGCATGGTGCCATAAATCAGGTGCAGGTGTCGCAGATTGCCAGCACAGAAGAACCAGAAAAGACATCAGAAAAAAACAGAAATTACTAAAGATTGCTAATCCCTGAGTACAACTAAAATGTAACTATGAAAATGCCAAATTAAAATAATGGGTTTGGAGCATTTATTTAATGCTCCACAGTTTAGCATGCTGAATTCCTGTTGGTAAAGTATTCCAGAATTTAGGTGCATAACAGCAAAAGTCCGCCTTACCACTTCTTTTAAGCTTGGCTATTGGAATAATAAGCAGACCACCATTAGAATTTCTAAGGTTACAACTTGGAGTGTAGGGGGACAGGCATTCCAAAATATAGGAAGGGGGCAGATTATTTAAGGCTTTATAAACCATTAGTAGTATTTTAAAGTCTATTCTAAAGGACACGGGTAACCGCTGTAACAACGCTAAAACTTCTAGCTAAGGTTCTGGATGCAACATTCTGCACTAATTCCAACCAGTTGATGTCTTTCATGTGGTCCTGTTAGGAGTGCATTAGTTATCTAAAAACAAAAGTGGACTAATTTTCAGCAACTTGTGATGTTATAAGAGGTCTAACCTTTGCTATATTCCTTAAGTGAAAAAATGCAGTCATAGTAATCTGGTTAATATGTAATTTAACATTAAGGTCAGAGTCAGTGATTACCCCTAAATTCTTTACCTCCACAATGACTTTTAAACGTAAGGGATCAAAGTTATTTCTAATACCCTTGCTATTTCCATTTTTGCTAATCACTAAGATTTCTGTTTTTTCCTTATTTAGTTTGAGAAAGCTACTACTCATTAATTTCGAAATACTGCTAAGACATTGGATCAGAGAGCCAAGAGCATCAGGGTCATATGGCACTATCGATAAATAAAGCTTTGTATCTTCTGCATAGCTGTGGTAGCTCACCTTGTGTTTTGAGATAATCTGGCCTAATGGAAGCTTTGTAGATTGAAAAAAGCAGTGGACCCAGAATGGATCCTTGTGGTACACCACATACAATATCACGGACCTCCGAAGTGCAATCACCACAACTAACAAACAAATTTGAGACGATGACAAGGAAGCCCACCCATCACCTAAGATGTTTTATAAGAATACTGTGGTCTATGGGGTCAAATGCTGCACTCAAATCTAAGAGAACAAGAACAGATATACGGCCTCTGTCAGCATTAACCTGCAAATCATTTACTACTTTAACCAGTACAGTTTTTGTATTATGATTTGTTCTAAAACCTGAATGAAACTTGACAAGAATAGAATGCTTATTCAAGTACTTATTTAGCTGCTTAGTAACTGCCTTTTCTAGAATTTTATTTAAGAAAGGCAGGTTAGAAATTGATGCAAAGTTGTCAAAAACAGAGGAGTTGAGATTGTATTTTTTGAGCAGGGGTTTAACATCTGCAGTCAGGAAACACCCTTGTATCTAATGATCAGTTCACTATGCCAAGTACACTATCAATTAGGACATCAGATTCTTCTTTAAAAAAGCCTGTTGGTACTGGGTCAAGGACGCAGGTGGAGGGTTTCAGCTGAGAAATTATTCTGCATAGTTTAGTTAGATCTATTTCAGTGAAAGTATTTAACTACTTAAAAGGGTGTGCTGGGGTTCAACGGGATTATCTTTGGGGGATGTACTATTTTATTTCTAATATTTACTTTCTGTTAAAAAAATATAGCAAAAGCCTTTAAAGTTTCACTAGTATTTTTAGGAGGCATTCTACTGCGTGAGCTAGGTTTAGAAGACAATCAATAGTTGAGAATAAAACTGTTAGATTACCAGCATTATCATTTATAATTTTAGAGAAATAGGACTGCCTTTCAAGGTGAACTGCATGTTATATTCAGTTATCTGTGCCTTCAGTATTTCATAGTATACTATTAGTTTAGTTTTTCCTTATTTACACTCAGATCTCCAGCATGTTCTCCTTAAATCACACACTCTCTAGGTCTTCCAAGGTATGATAGTGCTGGAGGAATTTAATAGTCTTTTCAGGGGCCACTATGTCAGCTGCGGGTCTCACCTTAGCATTAACATTTTCCACCTTACTGGTGATACTGTTAGCTTTTTTTAAGGTAAGTACTCCAATTGGAATGATTGTTTAGAATATTAGAAAACACTGAAGCTGCAGATAATCATAATCAAAATAATGTTTTTTAGCAACACACTTCTCATTAGTTGTACAGTAGTTATCATTATTTCTACATCAAATTGTATGAAAAAAGGTCCAATATACTGATATCCATGACCTAACTCATATCAGCTTTTAATCCTTTTGAAATCACTAAATCCAGTACATGTTTTCTGTTATTTGTGGGCTGGCTGACATGTTGACTAAGATCAAAAGAGTGTAGTAAGTTCATGAATTTTCTTGCTTTCGGGTCACATTGGTTATCCACATGAAAACTGAAATCACCTACAATTAGGAACATGTCATAATTAGTTTTTACTATAGATGCCAAGTCTGAGAAATCCTCAATTAAAACCACATTATATTTTGAAGGTCTGTAAACAGTCAATACAAGAGTCTACAACACTCCTTCAATAACCATGGCAAGATATAAAAAAGATATGAAAGTACGAAAATTTGCATCTTTGCAGTTTAATCGGCTCAAGTACATTGCTAAACTGCTGCCTTTTTTGCCTTGGCGAACCTCATGAGCAACACTGTAATTCGGAGGTGTTGCTTCAATTAACAGTGCCTCACCATCGGAGTTGATCCAAGTTTCACTTAATGTAAGAAAGTCTATTTTCCTTTCATTGATAAGATTGTTAATGTACAAAGTCTTACTGGTTAATTTGCTAATATTTAGTAAAGCCGCTTTAAGGTCTTGGAAGAGCAGAACTGACTGGGAGTGTTACAGCAACTTGTAAAGGTAATCAAGTTATTCTTGTTTATGCCACTTTGTACAGGTTTTTTATTTAACCTATAATCTGTTATTTTACTTCTAAAAGAGTGCACATCTGTAGGTGTAAGGAAAATTAAGGTATTCGCATTTATAATGCTTTTCTGGGTTTTTTAGTTAGATCATGGTTCAGTATTATAGTGCTAATACAGTTGAATTCACTACAGAATTATCACATTATAACACGAGATTACAGTAAACATTAGGACTGAAATTACATAGTCAAAAAATACAGAGTAACTTTGAGATATTGTTGGAGTGGACCTGGGTGCCAAATATGTTTGGATGCAGGCCATCACATCTATAGAACAGCAGCCTCTCTCAGAAGAGGTCCCAGTTGTCCAAAAAGCCGATGTTTCACCTCTTGCAGAAGGTTCTCATCCAAGTGTTTAGGGCCAGGAGGTGACTCTAGGTTTCAACTGAACTACATAGTGTTGGTAGAAGACATAATATATGGATTCTCGTAGCCAGGTTCCTCTTTTTCGTGGCTTGAATGCGGGATGTTTGTCTTCAGAGTTCTGACTGTCGATATTGAATATCGTTGATGCCAGCGTAAATTACTATTGTCCAAATAGTCCTGCACTTGTGATTCTTAAGGACTATTGAAGCTCTTCTTTCTACCTTCTTAACTCATGGACCTGGGATGCACAACACAAACATGTTATGCTTGAGTAACCATAAGTTCAGGTGGCACACAATAGAGTCTCCTTTGAGTGGCAGCCTGACTCCTACCAGGCCTTTTCCGAGTTTTTAGTTGCTCGGCAACCGTGCCCCTTGGGTCGACCTTCATCCAACCAGCCTTATACTTTCGTCAACCTTGCAACGCATGGCATGCACCCCTTACCTTTAAGACTGCACCTGCAGATCTGTCATGGTTTGGGGGAAGTAATCATTACGAGATTCTTTTTGGAAATGCAGCCAGGAAGGCTTTCATCAGATGGCAGCCAGGGAGGCATTCTTTTTGATCACAGCCAGGGAGTCTTTCATTGGATGGCAGCCAGGGAGGCATTCTTTTCGACTGCAGCCAGGGTGGCTTTCTCTTTTGGTTTTACTCAGCCACGGAGGCTCTCAACACAACACACACATAGATCTGCTCAATTTGTAACAAGAAAAACAGTTTATCAGAACAAACAAAGCAGAAAGAAATTATTAACATTTTATTTATTTATTTATTAAAGAAAGCTGTAAGTATATCCAGGGAGGGCATTAATGTGAGTTTGCTAATTCTTTTACCCAAACGTGTGGTCTTCTTCTTACTTAGTCCCATTTCTTCTAGTGCATTTCCATTGAAGCTATACCACTTTCCTTTAGCCCCTACCACAATTGTATAGCACTTCCCTTTTTCCATCTGATGCAGCTCTTTTACTTTTTCAATTATCTTCATATATTTCCTCTCTTTTTCTTTTTTAGCTCTAAAAGCCATTTTCATGGAGCTTTCGAATCTTATAGTAACATCCACTATAATTACAGTTTTACCTTTACAGCAGATTAGGCCCGGCCTCAAAGTATTTCCATCTTCATCTTTTATGGCAGCTTCTTTGAATGTGAGCCAGTCATCTATTTCAAGTGCATCTCTTACTTTCCCACATATCTTATGGTATCTCTTAATTCTTTGGCCTTGTAATGCTGGACACTGGCCCAGAATATGCGAAACAGTTTCTTTGCCTTGACCGCATTTTCTACATGTCTTGTCTGCTATTCTCCGCCTTGAAATTGATTCTTTGGTTGGGTAAATGTTTGCTTTCATGAGGAGAGCTGCAATGTACTGGCCTTCTGTTAGACCATTGCTGTTTCTTATCCAGCTATTACTGATGTTGTCGTTTACAAACCATTCTATTCCATAACCTAGGGTAGGCAACCTTTTACATTTATCAAACTCCACTTTTCTCCAATCTTTGAGGATAGGTGGTGTGAATTCATCTATCGTTCTTGAACATATTGCTTGGAGGTTTATTTTCTCATAATCTTCTTCTCTACCTCCTAACTGTCTCCATATAATTTTAAGATGCTTATTGGCCTCTTCGATTTTTAGTACTTCATGTAGCACTGGGTCCTTAGTTAGTCTTATCTTACATAGACATATAAAAGTGGCTGTCAAAACCAGTGCTTCCAGCTTTAATAGACTTAAACCACCACTACTAGAATTGGCATACAAAATACCATTTGTGGTGTATTCTGGTAGATGAAACCATTTCTTCACACCAAGTCTAATCGTTTTGTCTAGTTTTTGTAATATTGAAATGTTTGTCTTGGTGTTTGTTAATGGATACAGTAACCTAGGTAGGAGATATGTGTTTAATATACATAGTTTTTGTGTTGGTTTGAGTGGTGCTTTACTTAATTTCTCAATCCAGATGTTGAGTGTTTCATTCAGGTTGTCTAGCATAATCCCTTTGGAAGGGGTAATAGTGAGCCCTAAGTATTTGGCTGGATGTCTACTAGAGATCTTCTCTATCTCAGTTCCGTTGATCTTCCAGAGTCTTTCCTTTTTACATTTCATATTTCCTTTTTTCCAGATGTAAAAGAATCCCTTACATTTATTGGGTTGTACTTTTAGGCCAGATTCCTGACAGAATGTCTGGATGATTTTAATGTTCCTTATCATGCCTTGCCAGGATCTACTGAAGACAACTAAATCATCAGCAAATGCCATGGTTGTGATCTTGGTTTTGCCAATGTTGGTACCACTACCCTCCAATTCTAGTTTTTCCAACAAGGGGTTGATGGCTATGTTAAATAGCAAAGGAGAAAGAGCATCTCCTTGCTTGACCCTTCTTTTGATGGCTATTCTCTCAGAATTCCCAGAAGGACCCTCTATGTACGTATACACATCTTCATATAAATTAGTAATCAGTGTTACTATGTGTTTATCTAAGTTCATTATCTTGTGTATTTTAATCATGTACTTATGCGACATTGTGTCAAATGCTTTTGCGAAATCAACCAGTATTAATCCTAAATATTACCTCTTTATGGTATCTCAAAATTGCTTGTAGAGTAAGTAGGTTTTCTGAACATCCTTGGCATTCATTAAATCCTTTTTGTCTTATATTGATGTACACATCTTCTTTTAGTCTTTTATGTAAGATCTTCGAGAAAAGCCTAAGAATCATAGATCCAATTGTTAATGGTCTCCAATTGGAGGATTTCATTAACTCTGCCTCATCGGTAGATTTCGGGATGAGCACAGTTCTTGCCGTCTTGAGATACTCGGGTACATATCCTGCTGCAAGCCAAATATTGAACAAAGTTGCAAGTTTGTACTGTTCATCCAGACTTTCACTTACTTCGTTAGGAGATATAAGGGAAAGAAATGATAGGTTGTCGATTAATTCTGGTGGAGAGTATTGGCATTTAATACTTAGTCCTTTGTTGCTCCATATTTTAGTACAGATATCTTGTAGTGGAGACATAGGAATTTCTCACTTCATTCTTTTTATTCCGTCAATCATTTCTTCCACTAAATGCGATCTGTCTCTTTTGTACAGGGATTGGGCTTTTTTATATTCATATTTGTTTAAGAATCGTGAGGGAATTTTACCTGCCACCCTAGTTTGGACCGCATTTGTTGAGTATGTAGTTTTTGGGGTTTTGTCCGGTGCTGTGAATTCTTCTAATATTTGGATTGTGCGGTTAGAAATACATTGTTTTTTGTTTGCTCATTCATTTTCAACTATATCCCAAGCTCTTTTTAGAGAGATTTCATATTCATTTTCAAGATTTGGGTTTTTAATCTTCTTTATTAGCATTTTCTCTGCTAAGTGAGTTGGTTCCAAATATTGATATATATTTGGAGTAATATTCAGAGACTGGATAGTTTGTTCAACGGTGTCAATATCTTCTGATTTTGCTGATTCACTAGTGTGATGCTTATGCCTTATATGTAAACTGAGACCTCTTTTGCTATTAAAGGAACAGGTGCACTGGGCACACTGCATTTTTCCTATCACTTTCCTCTTTTTGATTGGAGGGCATTTAGGCCTATGGCATGAAATGATATGATGGTTTACACTTGTTAAGTGTGTATGAGCATTTCTCAGTAAATGTCTACAAATCTAGCATAACTTGGTGATACTATGCCTACAGCTTTAGACAACATTACAGTAGATCTGAGCTATTGCATTTGTTGATGCAGGTAAATTAGAAAGAAACATATGAGAACATTAACATGTTTAAAGGTAAGGTAATATTATAATTTTTATCTAAATATGAAAGTTTTAATGTTGATGCAATTGCTGTTTTTTTTTTAAATTTAACTATGTTTTATTGTTTTTTTTTTTATTTAATACCCTTCCCACTTATCTTTCTGTTATATAGAAATACCATGATGGTTAAGCAGGCTTTATGTACTGATCAGCAAGGCTACACAATCTGCAAAGATGACATTTATTTTCTGTTGTTTTTTTATTCTCCCATTAGTGACAGTGTTCTGTTTATTAGATATGAATAATCTACATGTTAAAAAAATAAATAAAGAGGAAGGGTGGCTGAAGTAGTTTAATCTGAATTCTACTCAATAGGGACAGCTGTGAGTAGCACCTACAGTGAAGTAAATAAAACACTCAACAAAATACTTGGGTAAGGCAGTTACAAAAAAGCAGTATGCAATTACTCCTACATTAATGTGGAACGTGAAGCTGTATTTTTCGAAATTGCTAATTTGAAAACTTAGAATCTAATATTAAAATCAAAAAGTGGAGGTTTGCTTTGAATAGTTAATAATATAAACCTAATAATTATAATGGTTCTCTATATGTACTTTGTATAACATGAGTTTTTAATGGGATATCACCTACTCTGTTACAAGTATATGCTCCAAATATAGCTAAAGTCATAATTTATTGATAAGAACTGTTTTCTTAAACAATACTTAAAAATACTGCTTGACAAGAATAGAAATAAATATGCAAATCTTGCATACTTTGGTATGGAAAGATTCACTATCTAAAGTTGGTGCAGAACAGACTAGGAAACTACATTTCTAATCCTTGAAAAAGTAACACTAAAAACCACTTTCTGCTGTAAGGTAGCCAAAAGAGGTAGCTTTCTGTGAACAGGAAAACAAGCAACATCTAACACATTTTGAAAGACCTTAATGTTGATAAATATGGTAATAATGCAGATAATGTTTTATTATACCTACCATAAAATATTACTTGCCCAAAAAATGCCTCTACTTCTCAATGAAGATACCATACTGCATCATTACAATAAAGAAAAATTACTAAAGGTCAATGGTGTGAAGAGGAAAATCACCTATTACTGGAGCCCACATTTGTTCTTAACTGATCATCAGACTGTCAAAATGCATCTTTATAATTTTTCTCAAGGTGACCCTGTATGTGTTGCAGAGCAATCAAGCAGTAAGCTCAGGTATTTGACTATTTCTATAATTAAGGATTAATTCCTAAATATTTTAAAAGGCACCAAATTGAGTATTGTGTTGAGGAAATAATATGACAAGCTTATCACTATTCAAGTACTGAATGAAATATACTAGTAATGAAATATGCCCTGTAATAAAATATACTAAATCTAGATGATGTGAGAAAGATTTTCACATGAAAAAACTATTTTCAAACATTAATGCAGCTTTCTAAGCTTTACAAAAACCCAGCAAAGATTCTGGCTTCTTGAAGAAATTAACATTGCACTTAGCCTTTGCATTATGGGAGCAACAATTACTGTTGCAACAGGAAATAACCACTGGAACAATGTACCATAAGAGTGATTTATTTATTTATTTATTTATGAACATTCAAAGCTTGTCAGCATAGGTGGGAATGTGGACATTGTTTGTATATATACTGTGTATATCTACATAGATAGATAGATAGATAGATAGATAGATAGATAGATAGATAGATAGATAGATAGATAGATAGATAGATAGATAGACACACATATAACACATATAACTCCAGCCAGGCCTGGAGGTGGGGCTCGATGGCGAGCGCCTGGTGGCCGGGCCTGCACCCATGGGGCTCGGCCGGGCACAGCCGAAGAGGTAACGTGGGTCCTCCTCCCCATGGGCTCACCACCTATGGGAGGGGCCAAGGAGGTTGGGTGCAGTGTGAGTTGGGTGGTGGCGGGCGGGACCTTGGCGGTCTGATCCTCGGCTACAGAAACTGGCTCTTGGGACGTGGAATGTCACCTCTCTGAAGGGAAGGAGCCTGAGCTAGTGCTTGCGAGGTCGAGAGGTTCGGCTAGATATAGTCGGACTCACCTCGGCGCACAGCTTGGACTCTGGGACCAATCTCCTTGAGAGGGGCTGGACTCTCTACCACTCTGGAGTTGCCCCGGTGAGGCGCCGAGCAGGTGTGGGCATACTTATTGCCCCGACTGGAGCCTGTGCATTGGGGTTTACCCGGTGGGCGAGAGGGTGGCCTCCCTCCGCCTTCGGGTGGGGGGAAGGGTCCTGACTGTTGTTTGTGCGTATGCACCGAACAGCAGTTTGGAGTATCCACCCTTTTTGGAGTCTCTGGAGGGGGTGCTAGAGGGCATACCTTCTGGGGATTCCCTCGTTTTGCTGGGAGACTTCAATGCTCCGTGGGCAATGACAGTGAGACCTGGAAGGCGTGATTGGGAGGAATGGCCCCGATCTGAACCCGGCGGTGTTTTGTTATTGGACTTCTGTGCTCGTCACGGATTGTCCATAACGAACACCATGTTCAAGCATAAGGGTGTTCATATGTGCACTTGGCACCAGGACACCCTAGGCCTCAGGTGATGATCGACTTTGTGGTGTGTCGTGGACTTGCGCCATATGTCTTGGACACTTTCGGGTGAAGAGAGGGGCGGAGCTGTCAACTGATCACCACCTGGTGGTGAGTTGGCCGATGGTGGGGAAGATGCGGTCAGACCTGGTAGGCCCAAATGTGTTGTGAGGGTCTGCTGGGAGCGGCAGTCCCCTGTCAGAAGTAGCTTCAACTCCCACCTCCGGCAGAACTTCAACCATGTCCCGAGGGAGGTGGGGACATTGAGTCGAATGGGCCATGTTCCGTGCCTCTATTGTTGAGGCGGCTGACGGAGCTGTGGCCGCAAGGTGGTGGTGCCTGTTGTGGCGGCAATCCCGAACCCGTTGGTGGACACCGCGGTGAGGGATGCCGTCAAGCTGAAGAAGGAGTCCTATAGGACTTTTTGTCCTGTGGGTCTCTGGAGGCAGCTGATAGGTACCGGCAGGCCAAGCGAACGCGGTTTGGTTGTTGCTGAGGCAAAACTTCGGGCATGGGAGGAGTTTGGAGAGCCATGGAGAGCGACTTTGGACGGCCGAGGAGATTCTGGTCCACCGTCCGGCGTCTCAGGAGGGAAGCAGTGCAGTGTCAACACCGTATATGGTGGGGATGGTGCGCTGCTGACCTCGACTTCGGGCGTTATGGGTCGATGGGAGGAGTACTTGAAGACCTCCTCAATCCCACTAACATGCCTTCCAATGAGGAAGCAGAGCCTGGGGACTCTGAGGTGGGCTCTCCCATCTCTGGGACTGAAGTCACCGAGGTGGTCAAAAACTCCTTGGTGGCAGGGCCCGGGGTGGATGAGATCGCCCGGAGTTCCTTAAGGCTCTGGATGTTGTAGGACTGTCTTGGTTGACCGTCTCTGCAACATCGCATGGACATCGAGGACAGTGCCTCTGGATTGGCAGACCGGGGTGGTGGTCCCCTCTTTAAAAGGGGACCAGGGTGTGTTCCAACTATAGAGGGATCACACTCCTCAGCCTCCCTGGAAAAGTCTATTCGGGGTTCTGGAGAGGAGGGTCCGTCGGATAGTCGAACCTCGGATTCAGGAGGAACAGTGTGGTTTTTGTCCTGGTCGCGGAACAGTGGACCAGCTCTTCACCCTTAGCAGAGTCCTGGAGGGTGCATGGGAGTTTGCCCGACCAGTCTACATGTGTTTTGTGGACTTGGAAAGGCATTGACCGTGTCCCTCGGGGAATCCTGTGGGGGTGCTGATAAGAGCTGTTAGGTCTCTGTACAACGGTGTCAGAGCTTGGTCCGCATTGCCGGCAGTAAGTCGAGCCCGTTTCCAGTGAGAGTTGGACTCCGCCAGGGCTGCCCTTTGTCACCGATTCTGTTCATAACTTTTATGGACAGAATTTCTAGGCGCAACCAGGGTGTTGAAGGGGTCGGTTTGGTGTACTCAGGATTGGGTCACTGCTTTTTGCAGATGATGTTGTCCTGTTTGCTTCATCAGGCTGTGGTCTTCAGCTCTCTCTGGATCGGTTCGCAGCTGAGTGTGAAGCAGCTGGGATGAGAATCAGCACCTCAAATCCGAGCATGGTCCTCAGCGGAAAAGGGTGGAGTGCCCTCTCAGGGTTGGGGGAGAGATCCTACCCCAAGTGGAGGAGTTCAAGTATCTCGGGGTCTTGTTCACGAGTGAGGGAAGAATGGAGCGTGAGATCGACAGGCGGATCGGTGCGGCATCCGCAGTGATGCGGGCTCTGCATCGGTCTGTCGTGGTGAAAAAGGAGCTGAGCCGTAAGTGACCGAAAAAACGAGATCGCGAATACAAGCGGCTGAAATGAGTTTCCTCCGCAGGGTGTCTGGGCTTTCCTTTAAAGATAGGGTGAGAAGCTCAGTCATCCGGGAGGGGCTCAGAGTAGAGCCGCTGCTCCTCCGCATCGAGAGGAGTCAGATGAGGTGGCTCGGGCATCTGATCAGGATGCCTCCTGGGCGCCTCCCTGGTGAGGTGTTCGGCACGTCCAACGGGAGGAGGCCCGGGAAGACCCAGGACACGCTGGAGGGACTATGTCTCCCGGCTGGCCTGGGAAGCATGGGATTCTCCCGGAAGAGCTGGAAGAAGTGGCCGGGGAGAGGGAAGTCTGGGCCTTTCTGCTTAAGCTGCTGCCCCTGCGACCCGACCTTGGATAAGCAGAAGAGGATGGATGGATGACATGTACATTATTAAGATAAGAAAGGAAACTAGAACCATAAAAAAAAACAAATGCAAAGGAGGAAAGATCATGCAGAGTTTACTCAGTCAATCATAGAGTGAGAATATAAATGCATCTTCCAAAAATCCAAATTATGAAAATTATGAAACAGTGGGTACACTTGTTTCAAGAGTGTTAAAATCCTGGGAGCCAATATCACAATCACATCATCAAATCACCACCATCATTAAGCTGTACTCTCCCTTTACACCTTTCACAATGCATGACTGATACAACTAAAATGTTAAAATGTTCTCTACATTTATACTGCAATTACATTACAAAAAAAGAAGTAGTTCTTTAAATTTCTGTCCGTATCTAATTAGCTGTTATTGCTGCTGGAGATTTAAAAATGAACAGCGTATAAAAAACAGATGTGCTTCAAAGGAATTACAGTAAAAGAATTATATTGTTTGTCACACACGTGGACGTGGGAGGCAGTCTAAGGGCTTAACTGGAAGTAAGATGCAGAGTCAAGAGCCAAATGCCTTTTCTCCGTCTTACACAGACCACCAGAAGGAAAGCCCAACTAAGACTCCACCCACTTCCGCTGCTACATCATGCCCTCCTGCAGACCTCATTTCCATCTGGGACCCCACCCCTTCCTGTCATCCAGCTATATAACCCAAGCCTTCACTCTCCGGTTCAGTCTGTATTGACTCAGTCTCAAATGTCAATTTATGGCTATTATTTGCTGTTACTACATTATACGGGGTGGACTCCCCAAATCTTTATCTTTGTTTTTGTTTTGTTCACATGTTCTACATTACTTGTACTTAACAAGCAGTTTCACTTATTAAATAATGAAAGTAATCTTTAATATAAAATAGGACTATCAGATCTGAAACAACAATCATTCTGATTTTAAGTGGGACAATGTCTTAAGCGTATGGCAAATGTTTAAATAGAGAAAATGCATTTAAAGCAGTTGCAATGAAAATGAAAGTAATGTATATTTACAGCAAAAATGTGATTGGACATCCTTTGAACCTTGAATATTGAATTCATACTACTAAATTAACTCAACCACCTTGTTATTTACTCACAGCTATTGTCTATTTTCATGTGTTTACTATTTTAATTGTTGCTGAGGTACTCCATTAGTTCGGGCAATGTATTAATTTAATAAAGGAAGTCTAAAACAATCAAAGATCTACGGAAAAATTATTTTCCTCTACATTAGCAAAAGTCTTTAAATATTGTCTTTAAAATTTTTAACCAAATCATAAGTATTAAGGCCAAGGTAAAAAATGGCAAGTCTGTAGAAAAAAAATGACTAGGAAGCAAAAGAATCTTGTCCAAAGGGGAGATTAAAGTGAATAAAAAAAGCACCGACAGAGGGAAAAACCAAAATAAACACAAAAGAAATTATCAAAAGTTTTAACACTAACAAAATTCATATTGATGATATTCCAAGCAGAAATTTAAACCTGTCTAATGTATTTCCTTGTCTAAATCTGAGAAAATCAGAGTTTTGATTTTCATCCAAAACTGGACACGGACACAGAACAAATCCACCAATACTGAACACATTCATTTAATGCTTATATGGTCTAATTTTAAGGATCTTAGGTCAGAAAGACGTAAAACCTACTTCCTCAAAATGTTCTAAAATGTTAAAAAAAACTAGATGCTCAATTATTGCAAATAAAGCACACTCAAATTTTTTTAGAAATCCTTATATATAATTTGATAATATCCGTATGTATAGTGTTCACATCAATACTCCTGTATGAATGGTGTTCGCGTGAATACCCCTTATGTATGGCGTTTGCGTCAATACCTCGATTCAATACAAGTTAGAACCATGCAATGGGACTCTGCCTCTGTAGTTAGAACATAAGGTGGCAAACACGGATGTAGTATTGCATGATTGGCTAAGAATGTTCGAATGCTTCAGTGACGCCGCTGGACGGCCGAGTATAGTAAGTCGGTGTTGGTTCGAACAGATAACAGTAAGTTCGGTTGGTTTTTGGAACGTTGGTTTGGTGGGGGTACTTTCCAGGACTAACATTGTCGACTGACTTAAACCCTTCAACAGCTCTGGAATTGTAAGTAATTTAGAACGTATGACCCTTTGCTTGGTACGTCAAAATCTATCTTTAGGCAGTTCGGTTTTGGCATACGTCCTTCTGACATCTATTGGCAAACTGAGTAATGACGGCTGGGTATTAAGAATGGTCATTGTTAAAATTTTGGCCAATCTCAGATCTAAAATGACCACGCCAACATAATTATTCTGACTCTGATTAGAGTTGTAAAATACAGTTTGTTTTGGAAAATTTGTTTGCTGAGTTCACGTCTCGAAGCCCCGTTTAAACAGGAAGCTCTTCATTATATCGGCCGAAAAGGTCTATTTTAAGCACAAATCAGTGCCATGATAACAAAATCATTTCAAGGACTTAAGAACACAAATGATTCTTTGTAGAAAAAGTATGGATTTCCCAAACATAGAATTTGTAGCCCAATTCGATCGGGCTCCAGTCGCTAGTAAATGCATAATTATAAGTCTACAGCCATAAATTCAACTCTTAGTGTGAAAATATGTTTTATGACATTATGTGTATAATTAGTTTGTTGTTGAACTTTCAAAAACATTTCAGTCACACATTTAGTTATTTTCAACACAATTTAAGATATTACTGATCTACCACTATCTATTACTATAACTATGGAGGGATTACCACATCTGTGACTGGAATGAATAGGCTGCAATGTCTTTAATACCTCAGACGCATAGAAATATAAGAATAGCATGCCACTGTGTGGATAATCATGGCCACGTAAATTATTATGCCCATATTCTAAAGATAGCATTGGGTATAATAAAGAAGGGGAAGTCATTGCACCAAGGAAAGAATTGCAAACTTTGGGATCCATAAATGGAAGAATTTAAAAATATCAATCAATTTATTTTGCTGATCATTAAAGTTGTAATAGAATTAAGAACCTACTGAAAAAAAAATTAACAGGCATTGCGGGACACTGCATCCAAAAAGAAGAGCAGCATTGTTTAACAGTTATTCAGCTTGTATTGCCGCAGTCTTTTGTATTGAGATCGGATCCCCATTGAGCTGTATATTAAATGAGAAACTGCAGTTGTTTTTTATAGACTTTGATCTAGTAATCCATATTTATATTTTTAACTGTTAATTCTTGAAAGGCTTTTTTTATTCAGGTGTGCTTTAAAAAAGTTGATGTAGGTATCAATTGGTAGTGGCATTGTCACTGCTCTGCTGTGGCCTCAGACTGCTCGCAAGAGTCAATAATCCATTCTTATGCTGTGAGCTACGTTTGCGTGAGATGTGGATTTTACTATCTCATTAATTCTTATATTTTCCAAAAATTTCAAGCATGCAGTCTCAGTACACTTTGAGTTGCCTGCTGTTTGCTTTTATTCCATAAAAGAGCTGTAAAAAGACATTTGAACAGATGGTTGCTGGCCTGCTCTGTCCTGCTTCTCCTCAGAACTGCCACAAAGCCTTTGTGTTCATTAATCTTCCATAGACTTCCAGTAGCACAACAACTATATTAAACAGCTCGGGAGACAAAGAGACAAGCCAGCAGGGCTGTCAGGAACTTCAAACTAAACCATCAGTCGGCCATGCCAAGTTTTCTATTAAATGCTACTGTAAAACAGTGAGAGAAAATAAACATTTAGCCAGGAACCTGACCCTTTAAACATACTCTCCGCAGAAAGGAAGCGATAAATGCTCATTATATTAAGGGCAGTTTCTGAAGCAAGTGTAGGGCAGGCTTTGAAAGTGCGGTGCAGAAAGCCACAGCACATCTGGTTTGCATTGCAGCTGGTTCATTACACTTTAAGAAGATAACCATTTCCCCCTGTACAGGGCACTGTAAAGTTGGCTTTGGTGATACGTGGAGTGGTAACAAGGGCTTTGCACAGTGGGCAGTAACTAAATAAATCTTTTCTTTTTTTCTTTCCAGTTCAGAAAGCAGTAAATTCTGGCTTGGAGCTGACACACAATTCTAAAACTTTTTTGGCCATTAGGTATTGAGTGTAAGCAAAACCAAAGTCTAAGCCCATTGAAATGCAAGTGTATTACATTGCAGGAAATGTTTCTTTCACTCAACAAGGGTGTATTAATTTTACTGCTATAATATCACAAACCTTTTCAAGTATGCTAGAAATAAGACATGCACTGTAATTACATTGCTTCATGCCTTTTTTAATCTTAAAATTTTTACATGCGTTATTTATTTGTAATAAAGGCAAAAAAGAAAAGGCATCATCTGAATGATTGTGATCTCCTATTCTTCTCAGAAATAAAAAACGGCAGGCTTTGCTGACGACATGCACAGAGGGACCCCAGAGGTCACACCTGACGTGCTTTCTCAGCCTGAGCATGCTGTGCTAAAAATCTGTTGTCTGAGGCGGCAGCGGAGGAGAACACATTAAGGAGTCAAGCCCCTGTGAATTTATGAGGAGAGCATCGCCATGACAAATATTTCAGGACCACAACTCTATTCGGCCTCCTCTGCTGTGTGTCCATAGCAGTCAGCAGCTAAATTGAAAAATCAATTCCAATTTAAATTATTGGAATAAAGAACACCAGGAGTCAGAGATAAAAAGGCGCTGTTCTCCAAGATCCTCTTTAATTGGAAAGTCATTTCTTCAGGGTATTCTAATGGTTCTGAGGGAAGATTGCAAAATAAAGTTGATGAGCTGGGGGAAGGTTAATAGCTTATGTGCTTTTTCCTGCACAGCAGCCCTCTCTCTCATTCCTTATGACAGAGCCATCAAATGAAGAAAAATCCTAGGATTCACTACCAGAAGGACACAGGATATTACAGTTTGTTTCTCTTAATTTGATTTTTGAGAGGCTGTAACTTTATTGTTTGTTTTCTGTTTGCTTTCTTTTTTATATCAAATGACAATTTGGAAAAACTGACAATTTCACAGAACAGTCTAGCAATCTTATAAATGTTTTCATCCAGAATAATTACACTTTACTTAATGCATAATATGGAGCATTTATTTTTATCAAAATTTTTGTTTACATACCCTGTATGTGTATTATGGAATTTAACATTTATGCAAGACTTAAGTCATAGCATCTTTGTGTTTACATATAACTGAAAATCTTCACACATTAAGATATGTTGAAAATTAGCTAAAAAGCAAACCTGAATATGAACATATGCAGCAGCACTGAATGTCCAGAAATGACTCAGCATATGATGCTGTAGCATTACTTCACTTAAATTTCGGTTTGCCAGTTCATTAGTTTAATTTCACCAGGAGGTGTAAGCTTTACCTTTCTTAATGTGTTTGAAATAAATACAGTATACTGTATCTGAGATGTTATTAAAATAACAGAAAGATAAGCAAAGATAAATATATGTCTATTTATTTTGTAAGCATTATTTTAAAGGTATGCAAAAAAGAAAAAAAACAGGATAAGGTATTCCATTGAAATTATAATTTCTGGATTTTACATAATAGTTTAGAGGAAAGAATTTACAATAAAATTTTTCTGTGGAACATACTAACAAGGAGTACATTTAATAGTGTTAGAAAAGGCAAACAGAGCACAGTAGGCTGGGCCCCAAGTGGAAAAATCCATATTTAATGACTTGTTGTGAAAATGTGGAGAAAAGAATTTGGGTCAGCATGACAGCCATCGGCAAGTCTCTGTCAACACAATGTCTTTATCTGGTTATAAAACAATGGACTGGATCCAGGGGTGTTATATATTCTGGTGGACCACAGACAAAAGATGATGAGTGGCACTTGTCCTGGATCATGGATCTTCTTCTTCTGGCCGACTAAATCCTAACTGCAGAGAAAGAACACATACACTATATGGCTAAAAGTTTGTGAACACCTGGCACTTTCCTCATCAGAGCACTGTGTTTTTATGGATTATTTATTTATTCATTGAAAAGACCTTGCACTACGCTTTGCTTTTGACACTTAACTGATTGATTAAAAAGCATAAAGCATTTTGCTCTTCTTGTTATGTGTTCTTAATCGTCCTAGCCCATCATGGCCTATAACTGTTGATGGCCCTGGTTCAAGAAGGTGTATGCCAGCTACAAGCAACTAAGAGACCACACTTCCTCCTAAACTTCACTGGTGTTATGAAACTCAAGAGTTCCCAAGCACACATATTCCAAACAATTCCAAAAATTCCCACTGGAGTAGGAAATCCCTTCAAAAATCTTGGCTAGTGTCACAGAGGGCAATATAGAATCTTTATAAATATTTGTTTATAAGAAAGGCTATCTTAACAGGTAAGCTCCAAAGAGCACAAGAGGCACAGCAGGGAATACCGGCAAAGGCAAGGTCATCCAAGACAAACTAGTCCCAAACTATCTCAAAGAACAGAGCACAAGTCAAAAAAATCCAGAAATACACAAAATAACTGTAATTACAGAAAATCACAGCAAAAACTTACCAACTTCCAGGTGCATTTGAATCAACTGTATAGGTCTGTGGTTTGCAATAATGGACCAAAAAAAGGAACTGGATGAATGGTGTACAAACATTAAGAAAGTAAATAATCAGCAATGTATACATAAACAACAACCAAAATAGACATAATAATAGCATTTAACACAAGAATCTCAGAAGCCTACGAAAATATCCGTGATGCAGTGCTACTATAAATTCCCTCGCCCCTTGTTAGCAGCGTTTTTGTTTTGCAAATGTGTCAATCTGTGCAAGTAGCCTGCTCACTCATCCCCCACCGAGGCAGCTGAAATCAGCAAAATTCTTAAAGCTAAAGTTTGAAGGTGTATGGAATTGTATAGGGTAAATAATATATCGCTATTTGGAATACATACATTTCATGTATGTTCTATGTCTACAACGATCTGTGTAAATGTACTATGAAATGAAAAGTGAGGCAAGAAATGTTGAACACATAACTAAAACAAACTTTTTCATGTTACAGCAATAACTAACAAAATGCTGACGTAAAGTGTATAATGTGTGAAGACAGAAGTCTAAATATCAAATAAACAGTTTCACAAAAGGTATAACAAAGCAAGTACACTTTTGTTCAAGAATATAACCGAAGACAAAGAAATTGTTCAACTTACATGTTTACTGGCAATATGTAAAAACTGAAGTCCAACTAGCACTCAATATGAAGTAGAAAAGTCCACTTGGCTGGCGCAGAGGTTAAGGACTGCTGCCTCATAATCAAGAGGTTACAGGTTCGTTTCCAGATCCTCCTCGCATTTACCATTTTGAATAGTGAGCTGCTATTATTGTTAATATTATATAATAAAAACATACATTTGATTCGAGTCTTTAACAAACAGTGTAAATTTATGGTACTTGTAAAAGTTAGCGCTAAAGGGGTAAAAGCAGACACACAAACGATGGAAAAAAAAATGTTCAAATGACATATCACTTTCAAATAATTTTCATGAATGGATGTGTGTGTGCATGCATGAGAGAGGCAGAGGCAGATTTGATTTAATTCAAGTGGTTACTACAATAAAAAATAAACACTTTTGTAAAGGTATAATGAAACAAGTGTGCTTTATCTATACTAATAAAAGGCAAAGCCCTGACTGACTGACTGACTCACTCATCACTAATTCTCCAACTTCCCGTGTAGGTGGAAGGCTGACATCTGGCAGGCTCATTCCTTATAGCTTACTTACAAAAGTTAAGCAGGTTTCATTTTGAAATTCTACGTGTAACGGTCATAACTGGAACCTACTTTCATCCATATACTGCATATGGCCATAGCCTGCAGCTCGGTTGTTGTGTGAGGCAGAGTTGCGTCCCGCATTATCACGCCTCCCACGTAATTGAGTGCCTGCCCATATAGGGTAAATATTCGCGGGTAAGGGACTGTGCTTAGCATATTCATAAGTGCAGCTTTTGCGGAAACCCTCTGACGCTGAACAAGCCTTTGTACACATATCAATAGGAAAGCAAGGTGTAAAGCTTACGTTTAAATTACGTTCATAGACACGCTGCCGCTAAATATTCGCAGGCAGATCCACAATACCGGGAATGCCTGTTAAACATCTTAGATTCACGAGTACTGATTTGGGTAGTGATCACTTCGATGAATGAAACCTGTTCAAAAAACGCATTACACAATTGAGAAGGCAACAAAAGAATATGAAGTGAGTGACGCATACAAGCATATTCATGAGTGCAGCTACTTTGGAAACAAATGTTTAAATTAAGTTCATAGACAGGCTGCCGCTGGCGTTTATCATGCCCACGACAAATACGATATTCGCAAGATACAAGTTTAATGAGAAGACACAGGGTTTAAACGAGACTTTTGATCACTTTGTAACAGAGTTAAAATTGCTATAACAGAATTTAAATTGCTGTTATGTCAGGTCTGAGCTAACATTACATAAAGCCGTGGACATCGCGAGATCGCACAAGATAGCACAAGCACAGCTGAGAAGCTTCGATGCATGTACTCTGAGCGGCTCATGTGAACTGACTTTGCAGGACTGGGAAAAGTTAAATTAAATTCATAGACACGCTACTGGTAAATATTCACAGGCAAATCCACAACTTAATACCGGGAATGCCTGTTAAACATCTTAGATTCACGAGTACCGATTTGGGTAGTGTAAAAGATGTAGAAGGACACAACATAAAGGTTTGGGGTTTTCCGGCCCCGTATATTGTAGACGATCCACAATAAAAAAGAAAAGCAGGTCAAAACATAAACTAAACAGTTCATATGCGCGACAATGGACTGCTCAAGCAGGTCGTCAATGCGGGGCATCGGGTAGGCATCGAATTTGGAGACCTGGTTCAGCCGTCTAAAGTCGTTACAAAATCTCCAGGAGCCGTCTGGCTTGGAAACGAGGATGATAGGGCTGGACCAGGGTTTATGGCTCTCCTCAATAATGTCCATGTCCAACATTCGTTGCACCTCTAATTCCACTTCCGTGCGTTTTGCCTCGGGGAATCTATAGGGTCTCTCCCGGACGATTACGCCGGGGTCTGTGACTATGTCATGTGCAATCAGCGAGGTCCGGCCAGGCAACTTACTCACTACTTCGGGGATGGCTCGGATCACATGCGTTAACTCCTGCTGCTGTTTGGGTGTTAGCTCATCACCGAGGTTAAGGGCAGTCGTGCATGAGAAGAGGGAGCGGGACCTATGGGAGTCGTGAAGCTCCTCCCGATCTTTCCAGGGTTTCAATAAGTTTACGTGGTAGATCCTCTCACTTGGTCGACGATTGGGTTGTCTCACCAAATAGTCGACCAGTCCTTTTCTCTCCTTAACCTTGTACGGCCCTTGCCAGTGAGCGAGCAACTTGGAGTGGGAGGTAGGAACGAGCACCATAACTCGGTCCCCCGGGCGGAACTCCCGAAGGACGGAGTTGCGGTTGTAACACCGGGCCTGCGCACAAGTCACGTGGTCTTTTAGGAGGGGTCTGATTTTTGTGAGCCTGTCACGCAGTTGCACCACATACTCCAATATGTTAGAGGACGGAAGGGCCTCAGCTTCCTAGCCCTCTTTTAGTATATCCAAAATGCCATGGGGTTGTCGCCCATACAACAACTCGAAAGGGGAGAAGCCCGTAGAGGCCTGAGGTACATCCCGGTAGGCAAAAAGCACAAGCGGGAGGAGCGGATCCCAGTTGCTACCGTCCGCGCTGACTACTTTGCGGAGCATCTGTTTAAGCGTCTGGTTAAATCTTTCCACCAACCTGTCTGTCTAAGGGTGATAGACCGACGCTTTCAGGTGCTTTATTCTGAGTAATTTGGCCACCTCCCTGAACGTATCCGAGGTAAAGGGTGTACCCTGGTCCGTGAGGACTTCTTTGGGTATACCCACTCTGGAAAACAAATTAACTAATTCCCGTGCAATGGTTTTTGTGTTAGTGAAGCGCAGGGGAACCGCCTCTGGGTATCAGGTGGCGTAATCCACCGCTGCCACTCATTCCGGGTGGCCGTCCGTTCAAATATACCCAAGTAGGACTCGCGCGTTGGTCATAGGTACCAGTGGGGGAGGCGTCGGTCTAGGCGGGTCTGGTCTCGCTTGCTGGGCCTCTGCCAACCTGGCCTTCGTAGCCTCCAACTCCCGGGTGGTAGCGGCTTGCGCTTGCTGCAGGGCTTGGAGTTGGGTGTTCATCCCCTGCGGCATGGTGTTTAGGTCCTGTCCTTCGGTCATGGTAAAGGATCTTCTATCCTGTCGACTACGCCACTGTAAAAGATGTAGAAGGACACAACATAAAGGTTTGGGGTTTTCCAGCCCCGTATATTGTAGACGATCCACAATAAAAAAGAAAAGCAGGTCAAAACATAAACTAAACAGTTCATATGCGCGACGCCGAAACATGACGTCGGCGGCCATTTTATGAGGGAGGAGCCGGAAGTGGAGGAATGCTGGGAAGGAACCGTGAGGGAGGATGGGACTGATGACGTCAGGAAAAGATGGAGGAGGAAGGGCAGAAGTAACGTACTGCGGGCAAACCCGGCTTATGGTGGCGGAGCGTCTTTTTTCCTAAAAGAAAGCAGAGGGAGAAAGTTAGTACCCCGCCATTCCCTGCCGGCGAATGTCTTCCCAGGTGTGTTAAAATCCGTCCGCAGTCTCCTACTCGTGCATGCATGACAGTATTGAACATTTCGATGAATGAAACCTGTTATCTTTACAATGATTGACAAACATGGAATATAACTTGAACACAACACATCCTCCAAATATGAACCTGATTGAAAGAAATAATGATAATCAAATCCTTCATGACAGCAACACTCATAACAGTGACAAAACTATTACATTGACAATCATGTTATGTTATTTTTAAAATGTTTCCTTTCCTTTTTCATAACTTTTTTAACACACTACTTCTCCGCAGCGAAGCACAGGTATTTTGCTAGTTCAAGAATAAAACTGAATAAAAAAAGAATTCAAGTAACAACAAAATACCAAAAAGACATGATTCACGAGCGTTTGTGTGTCTGCTTATATCCCTTCAGCGATATCTTTTACAACTTTCAAAACTTTACACTGGCTGTTACAGACTCAAAGCAAATGTATAATCTATACTAATAAAAGGCAAAGCCCTCACTGACTGACTGACTGACTCACTGACTCATCACTAATTCTCCAACTTCCCGTGTAGGTAGAAGGCTGAAATGTGGCAGGCTCATTCCTTACAGCTTATTTACAAAAGTTGGGCAGGTTTCATTTTGAAATTCTACGCGTAATGGTCATAACTGGAAGCTATTTTTCTCCATATACTGTAATGGAGTTGAGCTGGATGGCTGTGGGGGGCGGAGTTTCGTGTGACATCATCACGCCTCCCAAGTAATCACGTGAATTGACTATCAACGCAGTACCTAGAAAACCAGGAAGAGCTCAGAGAAGCGCTGAAGAAAACATGCATTATATAATTGAGAAGGCAGCGAAACAATAAGAAGCGAGCAACTGACATATACAACCATATTCATGAGTGCTGCTACTTCGGAAACAAAGCACGGTGTAGACCTACAGTTTAAATTAAGTTCATAAACAGGCTGCCGCTAGCGTTTGTAATTTAGTGCCTGCCCATATAAGGCTGTCCGTCAGCGGCAATCCAATAGAAACACTGCCAATAAATATTCATGGGTGAAGGACTGTGCTTATGTGCCATTGTGAACTTGAACCTGGACACACACAGACGGACATCGTAAGTTCGCCCAACACACGTTTAATTTTACAATATTTACAGTGCACGAACCCCAGTGCCTCTTGCACCGATTCCCTGTTCTCCTGCTCTCTTCCCCCCAGCACTTCCAATACAACCCGGGCGATCGCCTGCTCACGGTCTGGAGGGGCACAAGCCCTCCTCTGGTCCTCCTGGGCGTCCTGGCCGGGCTCCAGTCCCGGCCGGGGACCACACGGGATATTCCGGCACTGGGGCGCCGCCTGGCGGTGACCACGGGTCCCTACAGGGCTGGGCTTCCAAGCCCTGTACCCGAGGCCCCCAACATAACCAGGACGGACGCCCCCTCGCGGTCTGAAGGAGGCACAAGCCCTCCTCTGGTCCTCCTGGGCAGGGACCACAATATATATATATATATATATATATATATATATATATATATATATATATATATGCCAGCAACACTCATGACAATGACAACACAATTACATTGACAATCATGTAATGTTATTTTTAAAATGTTTCCTTTTCTTTTTCATTACTTCTTTGAAACACTACTTCTCCGCTGCAAAGCACGGGTATTCTGCTAGTTTTATTATATAATAGGAATAATAACATATTTGATATTTTGACTTCAGTCCATTATACTGTACACTTCATGTCAGCATTTTGTCATTTATTATAACATGAAAAAAGTTTCCATTTAAGATGTGTAACATTTCTTGCTTCGCATTTCCTGTCATCCTACATTTATCCAGATCATTGTAAATCTGGAACACACATAAAATGTATGTATTCCAAATAATGATATATCATTTGGCGTATACAATTCCAGCCACTTCACACCCAGATAAACAGTCTTCAGCTGGGAGAACTTCAGCTGCATCGTTGGGTTATTGGATAGCAGGCTGCTTGCTGCCTGTGCTGATTGACACATTAACAAAACAAAGACACTGAAGAAGAGGTGCAAAAGAATTTAAGGTGCCCCGGCATTACAACTTTTTTTGTAAGCTTCAGGGATTTTAGTTTTAATACACACTTTATGTAGGAACACTGGCTGAAATATAACAACAGAAACCAGTACAGTCTTGTTTAACCTCACCTTTGGCAAATAAAATGTCCACTTGCTCCAAGCTTTTACAGCAGAGCTTCTGGAACAAGTCCTAGCAGATCACGCAAAGACCGCTTTCTGAGTTCAGCACTGCTAGAACTTCCTTCACTGTTAAACCTAAGGAGACATGAAAATGATCTATATTTTCTGTCCTGAATGTAAATATAGAACAATGCACCTCTGCCATGCTGGTCTCCATTGGATTGTTCTGGGGATAGTTGACAGTCATATGAGTGTGAGGCTCTAGAATAATCAGGAGATGAGCATAACCTTGAACACTTTGAGAAACACGTTGAAGATAAGGCTTTGGAACGTTCATAGTTTCTTCCGCGAGGAGCTGAACAATGACAGAGCAGTGCCTCTGGTCCAGGTGTCAGTCTAGAATAGGCCCTCTCTCTCCAAGTAATTTGCTTCCTCCAGTCTCTTGACCAAATTCTTCTGGGTCTGCAGATTGTTTGTAAACCTCTCATCATGGAACTCATCACTTAATCCATTCAGCATCCTGTTCATGAAAAGCTTCTCTAGGATATGTTCCACATAGTCATTGCAACTTATGTCCCTTGGCCAGAGAACCCAAAGCGGAACAAATGCCCTAGGTTTTAAATGCCCTGGAAAGTCTGTGCTTTATTGGTATGTTGTAACATTTTGCAAATCTTTTTGTTAGAGATCGGTAGCTGAAATTAGATCTGAGTCATTTGTTACCCTGATACAGTTTTCAAGGGATAAGTAGTAGTCAGACGTATTGAAAACAGTTAATTATTGAAGTATGGAATGAGTGCTAATCAATTTCTTCTAAAGTCTAGAAGTGCAGATATACTGCACAATAGTAAAACTGAAAATGATACTCTTACCCAGAAGAAAAAATAAATAAATACAATAGAATAGAAAATATTATTGAAGCAATTGGTGGCTCAATGAAGTATGAACGTGTGAAGTCTGAATAGTTATGTTGCACCAGATTTTGTTTTAGATATTGCACCAGTCGTTCCACCCGCTTTAAAATGCAAAGCATGCAAAAGATCATCAGTTCTCTTAGTTATGATTTTATTTAAATGATAATTTCTCTGTGAATACTTTCTCAGTATTAATGCTCTTTTTCACATTGGTAACGCTGCTGCCTTGCAGTTAGTAGACCTGGGCTCGCTTCCCGGGTCCTCCATGCGTAGAGTTTGCATATTCTCCCTGTGTCTGCGTGGGTTTCCTCCGGGTGCTCCGGTTCCCTTCCACAGTCCAAAGACATACAGGTTAGGTGCATTGGTGATCCTAAATTGTCCCTAGTGTGGCTTGGTGTGTGTGTGCCCTGCGGTGGGCTGGCGCCCTGCTCGGGGGTTGTTTTCTGCCTTGCACTCTGTGTTGGCTGGGATTGGCTCCAGTGAACCCCCTTGACCCTGTAGTTATGATATAGCAGGTTGGATTATGGATGAATGGATGGAGGTTAACTTATATTTCTCTGTTTTTACATATTATTTTTCAAAATATGTTTTGCTTAGCATTATGTAGGAAAAATCATTGCATAATTTTGTTTGCACTGTACCCCATGCCCACGACCATTTTTTGTGTGTTTGTTAATGGCCATATCTATATTGTTAGGGCAGCAGACTTAATCGATACAATGTTGCATAACATCAAAATGCTGCTGGTATTTGAATAAGCAGCAAGGAAAACCTGATGTCCAAGTAAATGGATTTTTCTAAAATCAGAAAATCGCCAATTATTAGTTTGAGTAGCTTAGAGAAAAGGATTGAAAGTAGCTAGGAACTGTTGATTGTTTGTTTTAACCAAGATATTTGACACCCTACTGCTAAGAAGGAAAAGCTAGCAACAATTAATAAAATGGATTAAGAGAAGAGACATTATCATCAAGCAAGCAAAGATCAAAACCAGGAATCTTTAAACAAACCTTAAATGTTAGCCAAAAAAATAAGTCAAAAAAGACATGCTTCAAAATTGATAACCAGACAAACAAATTATTAATTTAAAGGAACTCAGATAAAGACATAACATTGGCAGTGACCTTTTATCCTGTCATTCAATTGAAATCATGTGCTATGCCACTCTGGGTTATTACTAACAAAATACTGTAACTGGCTGAAGCCATAAGAAAACAAGAATGATAAAACTGCATAATATTTTAAATAATGATATAAAAAATGACAAAACAAGAAACTAACACCATAATCAAATCTTCATATTCAAAAACCCACACAGGCTGTCAAAAAGGCAAGAGAAATAAAAATGAATGGTAAAGAAAAATTAAATACCAAATGCAATCATACACACTTTTCTTTGGATTTGCTTGCCAGATTTTTCTTTCTTAGTTAAGATCTTTGTTTTTCCAGTCTACCTCTTTTTGTTAATCCCTGCTTGCAGGTTCAATTTCCTGGCAAATTCTTACATTTATATTTTTCTTTGGACTTCTTTGGGTTTCTTGGAAATACAAGAGTTTGTCTTTTTGACTTAATACTTTTTGACTTTTATTCCTGTGTGTTCAAATTATTTAGTATATTATATTGTCAGGAATAATTATTTTTGTGCTTTAGTTGTTGTTCATATTCTTATCTGTCTTGCCTTGCAATGCTTTTTTTCCCCTTGTGTTTTAGGAGTGAATTAATTTTAGGTTGGTATTAATGTTAGTCCACCTATAGATAGGTTAGTGATGAGCACCTTAGATGGTTCAGCAATAAGACCTTTCTATTGAGACTTGTTAGTTTTGTATTGCCATTTTGTGCATTTTTGATATTTTCTGGTTTTTTATAATAGTGTTGTGCTTCAAGATTGAAATTGGTAAGCCACAAGTAAAACATATGAAGAATCATAACCAGGACTTAAGCCAAGCCTAGCCCCCCAGCTGTCCCGTCAGTAAATGTCATCTGTTTTATCAGCCGAGAGGATTCACCGCCATTATAGTTGTTGCAGTATATACCACCCCCCCTGTGCAAATGCAAATGACGCGATGCATGACCTGCATGACGTCCTCAGTGAGAAGGAAACGGCCCGTCCTGACAGCTTTTTTATCATTGCTGGCAATTTCAACCATGCCAACTTAAAAACTGTAGCACATAAGTTTAACCATTATGTGAACTTTGCCACAATAGGTGAGAATATGCTGGAGCAAGAGATGCTGCCTCCCGATCAGGAGATGAAGGGGCTCTCTGGTCAGCACAAGTCCATCAAGAAAGCTAAAAACCAGTATGCACAGAAGATAAGCAGCAACCTCTCTGACATTAAAGATCCTCGAAGCATGTGGCAGGGCATCCAGGCCTTAACAGATAATAAAATCTCACCACGGGCCTACAGCACTGATACTTGCCTCCCTGACATGCTCAATAACTTTTAAACTTGTTTTGAGGTTCATATCAACACATAGGCATATAAGTACACATCCTCCCCTGATGGCAGGTGCCCCAATTGGACCCTGCCGATGTAAGGCAGATGCTTTCCAGAGTCAATCCATGGAAACCTGCAGGACCTGCCTTTGTCCATGGTCATTCAAATTTTTTCTATCTTGTGTTAGAGGTAAAATCAAAAAGACAAAAACTGAATGTCACATTTTCCTAGCCCATAATCTAAAAAATGGATAATCTAACATTAACAATTGCAAAAGACTTTCAGGATGTAAACACAAACCAGGATGATAGAAAGGCATGGGGCAGCAGTTTATATACTTTAGCAGAAGTAATTTCACACTAAGCAACATCCTGAAATATACACCCTTTTACATTTGTGGCAGAGCAACGGGCGCTGAGCAGGCTCCTGTCAGTCATGGAGAATCCACTGCATCCACTGAACAGTATCATCTCCTGACAGAGGAGCAACTTCAGCGACACTGACAGACTGAGGAGATCATTCCTCCCCCACACTATGCGACTCTTCATTCCACCTGGGGAGGGTAAATGTTAACACTATACAAGATTATACACTGCTATACCTGCATTTTTTAACTTGCACTGCATTTTTATCACTATTTAATTAATATTGTTTTTATCAGTATGCTGCTGCTGGAGTATGTGAATTACCCCTTGGGCATTAATAAAGTATCTTTCTATCTATCTATCTATCTATCTAAAAAGCACATGTTTAGTATGACCCTTCTTCCAAATGTTCAACATAATTGGAAGCCAAAGAAAACAGATCACAAAGAGACTATTCCTACCATGCTTTCTAATTAGAAAGTGCATTTGGGTACAGAGCATAATTTTCAAAACCATAGCAGCCAATTGTATGTGGGGGAGGAAGCTTTGATGCCAGTTTCTCTAAAAGGGAGTTCTGGAAAAATTAAAGGACGAAAAAGCTTGTTGTGACTTTGGGAATAATTTGCATTTTTTAATTGAGTTATCTATTCAATAAGATAATCACTTGAGAGAACTACATACTTAACATTAAAAAAGAAGCCTTTTGACTCAATTGAAAGTATTTTGATTCATCCTGTCCAATATAATTTTGATGGGCCAATAAAAATGGGTTGTTCTTTTTTGTGTAGTCAGAGAGACAAAGAGATTTACGTCAAAAGTATGTTTTACTGTGAAAATGCAGGTCATATCAAGTCAAATTCCTTGTTATTTGCAAGAAAAAAACAAAATTCATTGGATAATACAAAGAATATTCTAAGTTGTGCTCACTATTGTCACTGCTTCCTTGAATTATTCCAAATGGTCAGGTGTTAGCCACATTTAAACTAATATGCAAGCACCTAAGTGGAAAAACTTGTCTTCTAGTTAAGTAGCTTGTACATGAAATTATTTCAGATTGGTGGCAACATTTTTTTTGACATTTTTAAAAAGTTTTTATTCTAAGCTTGACTTGTTGGTTTCTATAACTTTGAACTGTCATAATTTGTCAAACATTCAAATAAGAATTAGCTGAGATGTTATATGTAATTTCTCTAAGATAACTGATGTCAGTTTTAGCTATGGATAAAATTTTCACATAATGTATTTCATTATCAGGCGAATGTTTACATACATTTAAATTAAATCTGTTTTCATTTATACTTTTCTCATTTGAAGGATGTTTGCATGCATTAGTGGCTTAATCTTGAAATTTCATTTTCTTCATATAATAAATCTGCTTAAAAAAGCTGCACAAAACCATATTTTTTCACTAGTGAAAAAGTGTTTCTTGCCAATATTAATCTAATTTTGTGCAGGGAATTGGTATTCAGTCTTATCAAGACATATACCATTTCTTGTAGAATTTAATTATGCCTTACCAGAACTTGGTTAATTTCAAATTCACTCTCTTTTCCTAGTTCAGTGCATATGGACAAAAGTGGAAATGTGCGTATGCGCAAAAAAATCAAATGCACAAAACCACGTATAAGCCAACTTCCAGGCACTTCAGCTCCATAAATCCGGGTCAGCGTGAAAAGTAACACATGTGTACACACCTGCCGCCCCACCTAACTCCTCCCAGAACTTGTCATATTTTAATATGAAAATTCATATAAATATCATTTTCTC
This sequence comes from Polypterus senegalus, assembly GCF_016835505.1. Classification (NCBI taxonomy): domain Eukaryota; kingdom Metazoa; phylum Chordata; class Cladistia; order Polypteriformes; family Polypteridae; genus Polypterus; species Polypterus senegalus. The sequence continues at coordinate 232,913,973 of NC_053155.1, forward strand.
TGTTCAGTATTTGGTTAAAATACAATGGCAAAAGCATGTGAAAAAAAGAATTTCAGCAAATGTGCAGTGGAGGCAAGGAGAAATGTACTATTTGTTGGCTTAAACAGTTGTATAAACAACAAAAGGAAGTTGATCAAGTGATACAGAGTGGCGAGAAATCTAAAAGTTCAAGTGCAGAAAGTCGCACAGTGCCCAAAAAACAAAAAAAACTGGTCAGATATTAAAGTCAATGTGAAAAGGCAAGTCGTAGCCCTCAGTCATATGGAAGCATATTATGGTACATAGAAATGAAAAAAAAGGTTGATATGTCCACTTTAATCTCATACTTTGTTTTGTCATTAAAGTAGAATGTCGTAAGCTTAATCTGAAAATCAATGTTAAATTTACTAGAGTTTCTCATATCCTATCATAACTAAAGTAGCATGTCAAATGCTGCGTATTGTATCTGTTCTTCTATGTGCTCTATGTGTGTGAATCACTACGTGCTTCTTAAGCAGGCTTTCTCTTACGCTGACAGGACATGGATAACATTACATTCATGACATTACAGCTCTCTGAACAATGTAAATACTAAGATGTATAATTGATATTTTCATGGTGGAATGAATTAAAGCATGTATTAAACATGGGTGGGGCACGGTGGCACAGTGGTAGCACTGTGCTGGCGCCTTGTCCAGAGATTGTTCCTGACTCCCGTGAGATGATTTTTGGGATGTGTGTGACCCTCTATGAAATAATTTATTGCAGCAGTACTGTCTCCTTCAAACATACCAACCCCCAATTCCTATCCTTGTTTTTCTTTCTCCACGTAACCAATTGCCACACAATAAGCTCTTTAATAAATATCAAGCCATCTGTAAGAATAGAACGCTGATTCTTCAAAACTTTTAAGGAACTTTGAAATATTTTCATAGTACATGTTTAATTATTTCATCCATCTATCCAACCAGGGTTGCGCCAGTTCCAGCAAGCATACAGCACAAGGCAGGGACAATCCCTGAACGGGGAGCCAGCTCATCGCTACTGCTGTGTGTGCCCACACATTTAATTATTAACAGTATTATTTAAAGGAAGTTAAAAATGTATCTGTATAATGCAATATACATACTTTAATGCATTTCATCTAAATCGACTTAGAAGCCAGTCGTGAATGTAAAAGAATAAGAAGAATAATAGTAAAACAAAGTGATTAAAAAAATTAAAAGAAAACAGACGCTGGACTTCAGAAGGACATGACTGTTTTTTTAATAAGTTGGTGAATCTATTTGAAGAGGGATTGGGGGTTTATCATGTAAATGATACATTTATGTATATTCTCTCAATTTTTTATCTGAATTAAAGAGTTACATTAAAGTTCAATACATTGCTGTTTAGGTTTGGGTTGAAGAATGAAATACCTGCTGAATTATGCATGACAAGCTTGTTTTCTTTTTTTTGTTTGTTTATTGATGCAGTTATTTTACATGAGAAAGTTGATGGGCTGAAGTTTTGTGTGTATTTCATCTCTCTATATATAAAATTCAATGTCTGTCTATATGACTGTCCGCTTTTCATGAGAGAACTACTTAAAGGATTTAGATTGGGTTTTTTTCTATAATTTGCTTGAACATTTGGTTGCTTTTGCGATGTCTCTCATCGTGCTAAGTATCATAGTTCGCTTGCGGTACCGATTTATTTTCACGAATCTGAGAGAAATGCAGTGGGCCGAGGGGAGAGGGACGGGGCCCTCCTTGCTCACGAGCCAGCCTCGGGTTGTACCTTACATCTGCTTAGCTTTTATATTTATTAGAAATTGTGTGTTTTATTTTATTTTTTATGAGAAATCAGTCTTTTTTTTATAGAATTCACTGTCACTCTTCCCATGCACTAGGAGAGAAATTACTAAGTTCTTTTTGTATTGGGGCAACAGTGAGAAGCTACAGTTGCCACTTACCAAAAATAACAAAAAAAAAGTGCAAAATCCTAAGAATATTTCCTTAAATGAGAGCAAAATGACCATAAAGCAGAGAATGCAATAAAAATGTAAAAATTGTAGTGTTTACTAATGCCACTATGGCTAGTTTATAGTGCCCATTGATTGGCTGCAGCACGAGGGTCCTCACATATAAAAGATAAGGAACATAAGAAACATATATGTAACTTGACTCAATAATGATATTTTGCAAATTAATATAACACAATCAATAAACAAAACAACATTCACATGCCTGAAGACACCAATGTGTTTGATAACAAACTAGTAGGTACAATACAACAAAATAATCAAATAAACTGCACATACTGTACATATGAGCCATGGACTACACCCCAGCAATTCCATGACATTACAATCCTTAACTAGAAAGTATTTGGCAGTAGAGATTTGGAAAACAAATGGGATTGAGTTGTTCGTTAGAAGAAATATTCTCAGACTTGAACGGCTTTATTAATTCAAAGAAACATTCAGTGACTATATAAGTATTAAACACCCAAAGCCAGAACAGTATTATTTGTCAATATACAGTTTATCATTACAGGCATTCAGCATATCATTTAAATACATCTATTAATTCTTTTAAATGTTGCTGATGTCTAGTTTTACATGCAAGTATTAGCAAAGAGTTAAGCATCATACTGTAGATATTCTCACTCTTTGACATTCAACAATGTTTTGAGTACACAATAGGGCTGGCAGGGATTTTCACAATTACTTGACCTGAAGCACACAGCCACCTCAACCTATGATTGGCTTATAAAAAGAAAGTTCAATGTTCTGGATTGGTCCAATCTGAGCTCAGACCTCAGTCCTGTACAGAATCAGTGGACTAGCCTGAAGGGTGATATACAGCACATAAAAGATCTCTTTGCAGATTGGCTAAGCTTAAACTCTACAGCAAAGAAGATTAGGATAAAACTGCAAATGTCAAGGTGTGCTACACTGATAGCAACCTATCCAAACAGGCATTCTGCTGTAATCTAAACAAAAGGGTGCTTTCAGAAAGGACTTGTTAAAGGGTACAAAAACTTAAACAAAAAATGCATAAAATAATTTACTAGTACAGTTATTGGTTCTATTTATTTAAAAAAATGTACAATTATTTTTTGCTATTTTTATTTATGTGGTCTTATTAAAAAAAGATTTCCCTTGAGTTGTACTGATTTTAGCCTTTACAACAACAAATGTTAAAGTTGTAACAAGGATGTGTAGATTTTTGACATCCACTATATGTTATAAGCAGGAAAGAACTTCTGAATTCATTTTATAGCAATGTAAATTTCCACCATAATCAACTCCTGGAATATCCCACTATGAGGAAACATGTTCATGATTAAGACAAACAAATGTTAAAAGTTACTGTTTTATTACCCATGATTACTGCAGTCCAAATGGCTTTCATGGACTGGGCAAGCAGCAAATAAGCATTAGTAGTGATTATGCATGCCACAAATCAGCCAAGACAAGGCTGTGATCATTTCTGATAATCTTACAACATGGAGTAAGAAGTCTCCAACTTGAGGTCCATAGAATGGTGGTTGCAAGTTTTCATTCTAGCCACTTTTATAATTAGCAGCTAAACAGTGCTACTATTGGAATATACTTTATTGCCTTGATTTAAACTCATTTTTTTAAGATTCCAAAACCTAAATTCCTTATTTTTTTCCTTAAGCAGCTGCCAGTTAACAATAAATACTGAGTTGCTCTAAGGTCAAAAGAATTTGGATGAGAAAGAAACTAAACAATGTGTGTAATGCCTGAGTGTACTGCTAAGCGCTAATGCAGGGTTCCAAACTCTGTTCCTACAGGGTCACAATGGTTTCTGTTTTTTTTCTGCAACAAGTTTTATAATTTTGCTGTTAATGACACAGGTTATTTTATTTAATTCTATGGCAGTGTAAAGTGTGACCCATTAGCAGCAATATTAGACTGCTAATTAAGAAAGTGACTGAAATGAAAATCTTTAGCCTTCCAAGATATGGACTGGAGACTCATGACTTACAACAAAAAGCCACTGCATGTTTACCTAGAAATTGGCAGCTCAGCTCCTTTTAACATATAAAGCATTAAATGGCCAAGGTCCGGCTTACTTGTCTGAACTTATCATGACTTACAAACCTGAGTGCACATTAAGATCTCAAGATGCCGGTCTGCTTAGGATTCCAAGGATTAATAAAATAACAGTGGGAGGTCGAGCTTTTAGTTACAGGGCCCCTAAACTGTGGAAAGGTCTTTCTGCTTCTATAAGAGATGCCCCTTCGGTCTCAGCCTTTAAATCCCGGCTGAAGACTCACTACTTCAGTTTAGCATATCCTGACTAGAGCTGCTGATTAACTGTACATACTGCATCTATGTTGTTAGTCATTAGCACTAAAATATAAGTAACATGACAGCTATAATTGAATACTACCCCTCACCTATTGTGTTTCTCTTCTCAGTACTAAAATGTGGCACTTGGTGCCACGGCCCTCCTGCCAAGTTGTTTTGCCTGACTATGGTAAAGTCATCCCTGATGGAGGATCGCAGGAATCATGGGATTGGCTGGCCCAGCACTGTTTCAGCCGTGGAATGGCCAAATGGGGGAGACAGCTTGATGGATGAGGTCTCCACTATAACATGACGTAAGCACAAAAGCCGAAATGTGCTTACGCACAGAAAAATCCAGATGCAGGAATCTGTGCGTACTCCAACTTCCGCGTTCTTCTGCTATATAAATCCCAATCAGCATGAAAACTAATGCACGTGCCTGCCCCTTCTGTCCCGCCCCAACTCCTCCCAGAATTATGCCTCTTTGAATATGCAAATCAATATAAATCGCCCTCAAGCTTAGCCTTCTGTGAAAAGACAATGGGAAAAGCACGTAGGAAAATATAAGAATTTTAGCGAATAACAAGTGGAGGCAAAGGAAAAACATACTATTTGTTTATTTAAACCATGGTATAATCAACAAAAGGAAGTTTATCAGTGACATAGCGTGTTGGGGAAACTTGAAAGCTCACGTTCACAAAGTCGCACAGTGCTGGAAATAAAAAAGAACTTAGATATCAAAGTCGCCGTGAAAAGGCGAGTCGTAGCCCACTGTCTGAGTGTCATATGAAAGCTTATTAGGATACAGAGAAAAGAAAGGCACACAGTGGGAAAAAGCACGAAATATCAACTTCAATCTCGAAATTTCCACTTTAATCATGTAGTTTATTTTGTCATTAAAGTAGAACATCATAAACTTCATCTTAAAATCGTTTAATTAACCAGTTTCTCAAATCACGTTGTAATTAAAGTAGCACGTTAAATGCTTTGTTTTGTATGTGCTTCTTAAACCGTCTCTCTTCCTCCGACTGGACACAGAATCAATTACATTCGTGATATTACAGCTCTGAATAACTAAAATACTGAGATATATACGTGATATCATTTTCATGATGATAGGAGTTAAAGCACGTTATTAAACATGGGTTTCACAGTGCAGTGATTGTACATTACTTTCGCTGAAATAATTTATTGCAGCAGTACTCAGGGGCGGCTCTAGGCTTGTGGCGGCCCTTGGCAGAAAAAGAATTCACCTGCCAATGTCTATATGGTATGTTATGCACAGTGGATGGCCACGTCCGTTGCAGACACTGCATAGCCGCCTCATGCTAATGACACAAGCGTTTAACTTTAGTCGAAATTTGCCGCTGCATTTTTAGCTGTGTCGTTATTTTCTTTTTCTGTTTTATATTCAATATGTATTGGCATGGCTGCCCCTGCAGTCCTTGCTTTTCTTTCTCCAAGTAACCGATCGGCACACAATCAGCTCTGTAATAGATGTTAAGCCATCTGTATGCTTAGAGCGGCGATTCTTCAAAACGTTTAAGGAAAATTTAAATATCTTCATAGTGCATGTTTAATTATTCTATCCTTCACGCCAGTCCCAGTGAAGAAAATATATTACTAGCAAAATACCCGCGCTTTGCAGCAGCGAAGTACTGCCTTAAAATTTTTATTAAGAAGAAAATATATTTAAAGAGGGAAAATATACCAATAATTATTTGTTAATGATCTCTCTGTATACCACATTGTGAGTTTGGCCATCCAGTTGTAATATGACCAAGCTGTGCGATGAGCTTACTCTTGAGCATGCAACGTACAGTTGGCCATGTGAACAGTAATCTTGTTTCAAATCTCAAATCTGCTGTCATAATCGGTTTGTTTCATGGTTTGTTTCAATTACGACAGTATTTGTAGGACTTGTGTTGAAGAGACATTCGGCATCTGTCAAGCGCTGTAAGTATACAACCTGTTTCATCTATAACTTTACATCCAGCTTTTGAAAGTTTAAACATTCATAAACATCAAAGTGTCCACTACTGAAATCGTCACCTGTCAATCTAAGATGTTTAAGAGGCATTGGAGGTTGTCAAAAGGTGTAAAATATTTGGCCATTTCGGTACACTTGAAAGCGACAACCGAACAATTCACCGGCAGCCATCAACTCACATGCAGATGCATAGTTATAGGGCTTAAGCATTTCACTCTTCTAGTGCTCCTGTGTAGAATAATTATCTCCTGTACCGTCATCAGTCCACACCTTGAACCTGTCCCAGTCATTCAATAGATAAGATACAATGTTCCTCAAGAGTGAGCCTGATATGGCCGTGCAATATGTAACAAAGAGAATGGAAAAGGTAGATGCCGTCTCCGGGCATGGAAACCACTCAGTAAGTGACAGTTCTTTGATTGATGGTGATCACCTCGATAGACATTTGAATGCGGGTACGGTTGGAATGATAAAGGAAATGGGTACCTGAACAATGTAAAGTAAGTCTAAAATACCTACACAATAACTATAATCGTAATAAATGAACAAAAAACAGTGAGAAGCCGTGGATTAAATAAAAAGGCTGTAGTTATCAGCAGGGAGACGTGAATCCCGTGGCGAAGCAAGGAAGGGAATGTCGAGACTGGAGCGACGAACGGCCTTATATAGGCAGGCAGCCAACAACGTGAAAGGCGTTGGGATGGGGGACCCAACGCCACCTCACACGGTCACCGAGCTGCAGACTATGGACGTATATATGTACGTAAGTAGGATTCAGTTAGTGTTGGGAACCCGCGTACCAAATTTCTTGAAGATGGGACCATAAGTAACAACGACTGTTGAAAAGTTTAATATGGTGGCCGACAGTGGCATCATACCACCGAAATAAGTACCAAATTTCAGCCTTCTACCTACATGGGAATTTGGAGAATTAGTGACGTTGGAAAGTTCAATATGGCGGCTGACAGTGGCATCATACCACCGAAATAAGTGCGTACATTGGTTTCGGTTAGCGCAGGGAAGCCACCTACCAAATTTCGTGAAGATGGGGCCATGAATAAGAAAGTTCAACATGGCGGACGTTGTTGACCATTATGACCATTACGTGTAGAATTTCGAAATGAAACCTGCTTAACCTTTGTAAGTAAGCTTTAAGGAATGAGCCTGCCAAATTTCAGCCTTCTACCTACACGGGAAGTTGGAGAATTAGTGACGTTGGAAAGTTCAATATGGCGGCCGACAGTGGTGTCATACCACCGAAATAAGTGTGTACATCAGTTTTGGTTAGCGCAGGGAAGTCACCTACCAAATTTCGTGAAGATGGGGTCAGCCTTCTACCTACACGGGAAGTTGGAAAATTAATGACGCTGGATAGTTCAATATGGCGGCCGACAGTGGCGTCATACCATCGAAATAAGTATGTACATCGGTTTCGGTTAGCGCAGGGAAGCCGCCTACCAAATTTCGTGAAGATGGGGCCATAAATAAGAGAGTTCAACATGGTGGACATTGTCGACCGTTATGACCGTTACGTGTAGAATTTCAAAATGAAACCAGGCTTAACTTTTGTAAGTAAGCTGTAAGGAATGAGCCTGCCAAATTTCAGCCTTCTACCTACATGGGAAGTTGGAGAATTAGTGATGAGTCAGTGAGTGAGTGAGTGAGTGAGTCAGTGAGGGCTTTGCCTTTTATTAGTATAGATTTAAATGAAGTTAAAGTTTTATCTGTATAATATAATAAACATATTTTGCTGCATTTCATCTTAAAAAGGATATTGTCATCATATGTAAATACGTGCTTTATAAAGTGGCTCAGGTTGTGTAATATTATAACTGTAGTGCAAGTTTACAGTGGGGTGATTGTACTTATAAGTACAAACAGTTCTACAAGGAGCAATTGATTAAGTGCATTTAAAGTTCTTGGGATGAAACTGTTTCTGAACCGCAAGGTCTGTACAGGACAGGCTTTGAAAGGTTTTGCCATGGCTGAGACAGCGTGTGCTTGATACTGTATACCGATAATTCTCTTTCCGATCAGCTGCTGCTGTGATTCCCCACTCAGATACAGTGATATAAATACTCCGAGTGGTGCAGTGAGAGTAATATGGAAAAAGATGATCCGCTGTGGCAACTCCTAATGGGAGCAGCTGAAAGAAGAAGAAGAAGGTGCAGTGAGATTAACAACGCTAAAGCAGCTATGGTATTTGGAATACTATGGCTATTCCCTGGACCATTATATTGTTACAAGTTAATTACAATCAGATGCATTACACTAATAAACAATATGTGGTTAGTTTCAGTGTATTTATAAACACGCGTCAGTAAAATAAAAGAGTAACCACACAGGAACAGTAGCACTCCTTTGACGCTGGGTGCCTCCAGTCTGCAAAACCGAGCGGAGAACTTGCATACGACAAGGTATGAGGTACTGTGGAAAAGTGTGTGGCTTTACGCCAAGTGTAGGTTTTATACATCGCGATTTGAATGTGGAAAAGTTCTTACGCACATTTCTGTGCGTCGCACCGTTTATACATGAGGCCCCAGGACTCTAAAATATCTTATTATGTGATATCATCTATTGTTAAATTCTGCTTACTTCTAAAATTTTTATTTTTATGCTGTTTTGAGGATTTGTTCTGTTCTGTATATTGTATTGTATTGACCCCCTTTCTTTTGACCCCTTCTTTGAACTGCCTTTCCCAAGGTTTCTTCCATTTTTCCCTATAAGGTTTTTTTAGGGAGTTTTTCCTTGTCTTCTTAGAGAGTCAAGGCTGGGGAGCCGTCAAGAGGCACGGCCTGTTAAAGCCCATTGCGCACTTCCTATGCAAAAATAAACTGTATTGTATTGTATTGTATAAAGAAATTCATCATAAAATCTTTTGTATATAATAAATACACAAGCTTCTTCTGGTAAATAAAACATAAAATTTTAATATGGCCCTTATACTCTGTTTTCTGTCTATAATCTTTCTTTGTTAGATTTAAGGGTGTTTTAATATAAGCAAGTTGTCCACTCTGTAAGCTGTTATTTATGATGGAAGAATAAAAAATATTTTCTTGCCTGTTAGTATTGTAAATTGTAAATATTGAACAAAAGTTTAAATAAAAGTAATTCATTATTGTTGTGTTTATGATTAGTCTTAAACAATTAGATGGAGTGAATCTTTTCCAGAGTTGGAGAACCATATTCCTTCCAACCTTCAAGCCAGCTGCACAGTATTTTGTTAGGATTGCAGTGGTGCAAATACGGCAGAAAACTGAAAAGAAAACAGAGAATAGTGGAGGTCAAGTCAAGTTCATCATCATGTTCACACAGCACAAAGAAATTCATTCATACTCGCTTATCTCCTCAGACAGTTGGTGAAATTGCAACATACAGCAAATAAATAAGTGAATTAAAAGTATACTTAGCAATGTGTATACAATGATGTTTTAATTATACTGTTTGCCTTCCTAAAGCAGCAAGTGTTATACTGTATGTCAGAAAGAAAAGGCAGCCGGGTGCTGGTAAAATTCTGTGCCACCTTCACCACCCTCTGCAGTGCTTTTAAGATCTTGAGACCAAGCAGGTACTGTATCATAATGGGATGCACTCAGTGAAGATAGACTCCACTGTGTACTGGGAAATCTGCTTTTCTCAGATATCTGAAGAAGTAGAGCTGCTACTGAGCCTTTTCACAAGAGTGTATCTGTGATACTCATTCTGCAAAATTTAAAGCTGCTGACCCACTCAACCACATACCCTCTGATGTAGATGGAGGTGTCGTCTGCTTTCTGCTGTCTAAAGACAAGGGGCATCTGCTTGGTTTTGTTGATGGTAAATGTGAGATTATTAGTTTTGGCACAACCGAGTCAACAGATACTGATTGCAAATCTATAATGTGTATTAGCCTGTCATATCTGAATTGGTAAAACAGTCCAGATATTCGTGCATAGCAGTAGAAGGCCATTTCACCACCTCATTTATGCTTTGCTTTTGGAATAATAAGCAAACCAGTGTTTCTGGATCTAAAAGTACGGTTTTAAGCTATGAATAAGAACAAAAGGGGCAGGAACTCAAAATTATAAGAAGGAGCATGATTACTCTGAGCTTTATTAAAGTATTTTAAAATCACTTTTAAAAACACAAAACAATGTAGAGAGTTGTCTGAGAGTTGTCTGAGAGATGTCTGAGAGTTGTGCTCAGAATTTCTTTTACTGGTTAAGATTCTTGCCTTCTGTTGCCTTCTTTCATAGGTAGTCCTATTAGGAGTGTATTACAGTAATTGTACTTGTCAAAGGTATAAATTCATTTTTCAGCATTTTGAGATGTCTAAACTTTTTAATATTTTATAAATGAAAAACACACCCTTAGTAGTATAGTTAATATGCAATTTGACATTTAGATCTGAGGCCATAATAACACTTCCTTTTTTAGTTTTGGGTTGATTTAAAAAGCCAGGTGATAAAGTTTATTTCTAAGATTCTTACTTATTATATTTTTCCAACAGTTACAATTTCTGTTTCTTTCTTGTTTTGCTTGCAGAGAGTACTACTCAACCATTCTGTGATTCTTCTTCAGGTGCTATAGATATGTAAAGCTCTCTGTCATCTGCTGCTATTCACCTAGCCTTTTGAAATAATGTGACGTATTAGAAGCATAAACAGTAGACTAAAAATAACAGTGGACCCAGAATAGATTCCTTCGTACACTGTATACTCTTGAGGAGAAACAAAGTACTATCTACAGTATCTGTATAGTTCATTGACCTCTGGCATGCAATCTGTACAACTTACACAGGCGTTTCTACCAAGTAGATTAAATTTACAACAGCTCAAGACACTACAAAACTAACTATTTCTAGCACATCAAAAATTTGTATGTGAAATTCATTGGAATGCAATACATCTTCTATCCAGGCAGTTTTCATAAAACAATATACCACAACTCTAGAAATAATGCATAGTCAAGCTGGACATACCTTAAGGACTCTCTAAGATTCAGGGTTATGATAAGGCATTACAAAACAGGAAAGTTTCAGGTCCAGTTGGTTTTCTAAGCAAATCTATTTTATAAAAAATCCTGAGACAAGGTGAGACTTTTATAGAGAGATAATTTCAGGCCCTGCAAGACAAGACTTTGTGCCAAGAGATTTAGCTTCGCCACGGTCCACTCACCTCTCATTCGTGTGCATGCTATTGTCAGACACAGTTCCTGTGCTCTTAGCTCTTATATATGTTTACGTTTTCCTCATTTTAATACAAGACATACAGTCTATCCGTTTCCTTCAATGTAGTCCTTTTCTGGACAATAATTTGATATGTTCTAGATGAAATGTCAACAACTAAGTGAAGAAGAAAGGGCAGCGCTTGAAAAAGGCCCAAAAGCGTTGCAGAGAAAAGAATTCAAAAAGAAAAATAATAATCTAAGTGCAAATTCAGAAAATAAGGAGAGTTATAATCAGCCCGGACCAAGTGAAATTGGGAACCTAACAGGTCCAAGCGGGAGCGAAATAAAAGATAAAGAGTAGAAGACAAAGTAGAACATCGTAAAAGATTCAATGACATTGGCGCGATACACATTCAGAGCAGGTTAGAGATTATGAAAGTACTAAAATTGGAAAAGTCTCAAAAACTGATAGCAAAGATCGCATTAGGGGTATTACTCGGAAAAATAAGGAAACAACGAAAAGAGATTGAATATATGGAAGTATGAATTATGTAAATATTGTTTGGCTTTAAAGTTTAAGTAGGAAACTTGTAGATTGTCTAATTGTGTTGCCATCAGGGAAAAATAGTGTTACTTCCCAATGAAGAGACGTATCCATGAGAAATGAAAGATTTGTTAATCAAAACACTAAATCATAATCAAAACCACAAACACTACAGGCAAAATATCCGCATCTACAATAATCTACAAGTTCGCACTTGCAGCATTCAATGCTCAAAACGTAGATTTACATGATTCAGGACCATACGCTATAAGAATCTGTGCTCCCGCAACAATTAAAGCTAGTACAAGTTTAATTTCAAAGAAACCACAGTTCAGTCAGGTTTATATTCATGATCACAGAGAAGTAATGAAACATGGAATCAAAAAGTTAAACCATTGGACGTATTAGAAATTCTACAGCCAATAATGGATACAAATCTATACATCCAAAAGTATCACACTTTTCCCAAAATGTATCTGAAAAACACAGACAAAGAAGTTTTCTTGGATTTCTATATGTATCCAAAAGATCATGCTTGCATATATAATAAACAAACGTGACGAACTGTCAGCAATAATAGTTTAGAAAGATTGAGATATCAAAGACAGAGTTGATATTCGTGTTTATCCAAAAGCAAAGCACAATTTGTCACAAACGGCAGATCCGTAAAATGACAAGCGCATAGTGCCCGCATGAGGTTTGGCGAATTGAGCATGGGGCAGAGCCCCTAGTTTTATAAAAAATAAACTAACCTGGTAATGTTTATCAAGTTCATGGACTCTACAAAATACAACATTTTACCTAAAACATTATACTAGGCATCAATCACTGTAAACTTTTAGAATGATATTATGATTTAAGTTAAAGCTTTAGCAAACAGCTATGATGAAGTATTTAATTTGATAACTCCATAAGATCAAACAAGATTTGTTAGAGGAAATTTACAATACATTGAAATGTGGTAAACATGGTATAGATTCCTGCACCAAGTTAACATCATTCTGAGCAAAATCTTGTAATTCCTATTAGATAACCTTGGTGTCACAATCCCTCATAATCCATTAACAGCTGTGTTTGGTGGACTCCCACATAGGCTTAAAGTGGAGAAGAACGAACAAACTGAAACTAGTAGCATGTAGACTTATCTTGCTCAACCGGAGAATCCTAGCCCACCTTTTTAACTCAGTAGTTAACTGATGTTATACTGTATATTATTTGAAATCTGGTAGCATATAATCAATAACATTTAGTATAAGCATTGTCACAAACTCGACTCAGAGTCATAGAAAGGTTTGGGGCAGCCACCCATATAAATGATTTCCTGGGTGCAAAGTCGTTCAAATAAATACAGCACTAATGTGCACAAAACAGAGTCCAAAACAGAACTGAGGGAATAGGGAAAAGGTGGAGGCTTTAAAGGGGAAGACAGAAAGTGAGATCAAAGTGGTCTGGCTCATGAAGGTCTTCAGCCATTTGTCTGAGCCCAGATGTGACATCACAGGGGCCGGAGTCGACAAGGTCTCCTTCCATAGGCTCAGTCCCGAAATGACATCAAGAGGGCCAGGTGGAATCTCCCGTGAATGGTATGGAGTCCTTATTCTTGGAGATTTTAATATACATGTATGCTGTCCTGATAAACCGATGGTGAAGGACTTTTAAGTCTAATTGACTCTTTTAGCTTTATGCAGTGGGTGTCTGGACCGAATGAACTTGGGCACACGGGCGGATCTTGTCCTATCGCTTGGCTTTTCTGTGGCGAATTTGACAATTTTGGACACAGTATTTTCAGATCATAAGCCTGTAATATTTGACATCACCTTGCCTTGTAAAGCTGGTAAACCCGCACTTCTGCGCGGGCGCTGTCGGTCATTAATCCATCCACTGCTGTACATTTTTCTGCTTTGTTTAGTCAATGTGATCTTCCTGAATCTGCGTCCTCCGATACGGAGGAGCTCTGCTCCTGGTTTCATTCCACCTGCCGAACTGTTTTAGATGCTGTGGCTCCATTAAAAACCAGACAGCCTAAAATGAAATCCGAGCCCTGGTTGAATGACACAACTCGTGCTGTCAGACGCGAAAGCCGAAGAGCTGAGCGCAAATGGAAAAAGGACAATTTGCATGTTTCATTTCCAATATTAAAAGACTGCTGGCGTCGTTATCAGTTTATTGTGAAAGACGCCAAAAGAGCGTATATGTCAAATATTATTCTGTCAAACTGTCATAAGCCTCGTGTGTTATTTGACACTATAGATAGGGTTTTAAATGCTCCACAGAATACCTGCATGGAACCCTCTTTTGAGACATGTGAGAAATTTATGCACTTTTTTGTGGATAAGGTGAATAATGTTAGGGCTCATATACCTCTCACTGTTTATGACCCCTTAGCCGTTCTCCCCTGCTCTGCTGTTTTTTATCAGTTTGAGCCGGTGACTCTATCCTGTCTATATGAGATTGTTGGTCAATTGAAGCCCTCAGGTTCTCCTTTTGATGTTGTCCCACCTTCTCTTTTTAAAGAGATTATTTCTGTTTTAGGACCATCTGTTCTTGCTATTATCAATAGTAGCCTTTCCTCAGGCATAGTTCCCAATTTGTTTAAACATGCCATAGTGCAACCATTGATCAAAAAACCAAGCCTAGATCCCACTGTACTATCCAATTTTAGACCGATTTCCAAGCTTCCATTTCTCCAAAATTTTCAATTGAAAGCCTTTTTAGATGAAAGTGATGTACTGAAGTGTTTCAATCTGGTTTTAAGCCATTTCACAGTACTGAAACCGCATTACTGAAGGTTTTTAATGACATCTTTTGGCAACAGACTCAGGGATTATGTGATTTTAGTTCTGCTCGATTTAGCAGCTGCCTTTGATACTATAGATCATAGTATTTTATTATCTCGTCTGGAGCACTGTGTGGGCATTCGTGGTACTGCCTTGGCGTGGTTTAAATCGTACTTGACTCAGAGATCTTTTTCAGTGAGGCTGGATGAGTTTAGATCTTCCTCTGCTTCACTATCGTGTGGGGTTCGCAAGGCTCCATACTTGGTCCTTTGCTATTTTCGTTGTATCTCCTACCTCTTGGCTCGATTCTTAGAAAGCATAAAATTGCTTTCCATTGTTATGCAGACGATACTCAAGTATATGTACCCTCAAACGCAAGGATGCTTACTCCATACAAATGTTGGTTATGTGCCTAGAAGAGGTGAAAGCTTGGATGGCAGTGAATTTTTAAGTTTTAATGAAAATAAGACAGAGGTTATAGTTTTTGGTCCTGGGGCACCAGTGGGTCTTTTCTACTTCTGCTCCTGTGGATTTGGGTCCCCTTGCACAATATGGTACGCCTGTCATTACAAATTTGGGTTTTAGGATAGATGAGAATCTTAGACTGGACGGTCAAATCAGTGCGGTGGTGAAATCTGGTTTTTTTCAGCTAAGACGTTTGGCGAAGATAAAAAATATTCTTTCCAAAGATCAATTTATAACAGTAATCCACGCCTTCATTACAACCCGATTGGATTATTGTAATTGCTGTATGTTGGTGTTAGCCAGTCCACCCTGTCTCGCTGCAGCTGGTGCAAAATGCTGCTGCACGCCTTTTAACTGGCACGCGAAAGAATGAGCACATCACACGTATATTATCCTCACTGCACTGGCTGCCTGTTCAGTTTAGAGTTCATTTTAAGATTCTTTTATTTGTTTTAAGTCCTTAAATGGGCGTGCTCGCCCTACCTCGCTGAGCTGCTGCATATGCACTCTCCTTCCCGCCACTCAGATCAGCTGGTCAGCTGCTTCTGGATGTTCCTAGGACTCAGCGAAAGTTCAGGGGGATCGGGCTTTTTCCGTTGTGGCTCCAAGGCTCTGGAATTCACTGCCGATCCACATTAGACAGGCCTCCTCACTGCCCATTTTAAGTCTGCTCTTAAGACTTACCTTTTGGTTTGGCATTTGATCCTGTGTGAGCAGTTGATTTTACTCTGTGTTAATTCTGTTTAGTTGTTTTTACTATGTTTTAATTTGTTTTATTTGATTGTATTTTATCTACTTATTTATTAGTTTGTTTTGTTTAAATTTATTTTAGCCTATGTTCAGCACTTTGGTCAGCAGCTGTTGTAAGTAAAGTGCTTTATAAATAAAGTTGACTTGACTTGACTTGACTTGGTATGCAGGAAAGGGAGAAAAGAGTCAGTGCACTCTGCCACATCCCGTATGACTCAGAACTGCCTTTACTCAAGCTCTTTAGCTGCCTCCCATGCACAAATGTGTGACTAGGCCAAGAAAGGCCCAGACCCGTCAGGTCGGGCAACCCTGACCAAGAGGTCTTGAACTCAAGAAAGAGCACCAGTGTTGGCGTGAAGAGTGCCCGGCGATGAACGAGCTTAAACTTGTATGGCTGGAGGTCAAGAAACCACCTGGGGCCTCATGTATAACGCCATGCGTAGAACTCGCACTATAACATGGCGTAAGCACAAAAGCCGAAATGTGCTTACGCACAGAAAAATCCAGATGCAGGAATCTGTGCGCATCTCCAACTTCCACGCCTTCTGTTACATAAATCCCGATCAGCGTGAAAACTAACGCTCGCACGCCAGATTATGTAACGCCCAAATCCTCCCAGAATTACGCCTATTTGAATATGCAAATCAATATAAATCGCCTTAAGCGCAGCCTTCTGTGAAAAGACAATGGGAAAAGCACGGGAAAATATAAGAATTTCAGCGAATACCAAGTGGAGGCAAAGGAAAAACATACTATTTGTTCAAATAAACCGTGGTATAATCAACAAAATGAAGTTGATCGAGTGACATAGCGTGTTGGAGAAACTTGAAAGCTCACATTCACAAAATCGCACAGTGCCGGAAATAAAAACGAAGTCACATATCAAAGTTGCCGTGAAAAGAAGAGTTGTAAGCCCACTGTCTGAGTGTCATATGAAAGTTTATTAGGGTACAGAGAAAAAGGCACACGGTGGGGAAAAAGCACTAAATGTCAACTTCAATCTCGACATTTCCACTTTAATCACGTAGTTTATTTTGTCATTTAGTAGAACATTATAAACTTCATCTTAAAATCGTTTAATTAACCAGTTTCTCAAATCACATCGTAATTAAAGTAGCACGTTAAATGCTTTGTTTTGTATTTGATCTTCTACTCGTATGTGCTCTATGTGTGTGAATCACTACTTGCTTCTTAAACTGGCTCTCTTCCTCCAACTGGACACAGAGTCCATTACATTTGTGATATTACAGCTCTCTGAATAACTAAAATACTGAGATGTATACGTGATGTCATTTTCATGATGATAGGAGCTAAAGCACGTTATTAAACATGTGTTTCATGAGCCTCGTGCTCATGACAAGCATTTATCTTTTGTCGAAATTTGTCGCTGCTTTTTTGCTGTGTTGTTATTTTCTCTTTCTGTTTTATATTCAATATATATTGGCGTAGCCGCACTGCAGTCCTTGCTTTTCTTTCCCCAAGTAACCGATCGCCACACATCTGTAAGCTTAGCTACCGATTCTTCAAAACGCTTAAAGAACATTGAAATATCTTCGTAGTACATGTTTAATTATTCTATCCTTCACGACACTCCCAGTGAAGAATATAGATTATTTAAATGAAGTTAAAGTTTTATGTGTATAATTTAACAAACATATTTTGCTGCATTTCACCTTAAAAATGATATCGTCATCATATGTAAATACGCGCTTTATAAAGTGGCCCAGGTTGTGAGATATTATAACTGTAGTGCAAGTTTACAGTGGGGTGATTGTACTTATAAGTACAAACAGTTCTACAAGGAGCAATTGATTGAGTGCATTTAAAGTTCTTGGGATTAAACTGTTTCTGAACCGCGAGGTCCGTACAGGAAAGGCTTTAAAACGTTTTGCAGTGGCTGAACATTGTGTCCTTAAAGCTGTATACCGATAATTCTCTTTCCGATCAGCTGCTGTGATTCACACTCAGATACAGTGATATAAATACTCCGAGTGGTGCAGTGAGAGTAATATGGAAAAGATGATCCGCTGTGGCAACTCCTAACGGGAGGAGCTGAAAGAAGAAGAAGAAGAAGGTGCAGTGAGAGTAACAACGCTAAAGCAGTTATGGTATTTGGAATACTATGGCTGTTCCCTGGACCATTATATTGTTACAAGTTAATTACAATCAGATGCATTACACTAATAAACAATATGCGGTTAGTTTCAGTGTATTTATAAAGCCGCGTCATGAAAATAATGAGTAATCACACAGGAACAGTAGCATTGCTTTGACGCTGGGTGCCGCCAGTTTGCAAAACCGAGCGGAGAACTTGCGTACGACAAGGCATGAGGTACCGTGGAAAAGTGCGTGGCTTTACGCCAAGTGTAGGTTTTATACATTGCGATTTGAACGTGGAAAAGTTCTTACGCAACATTTCTGTGCGTACGCACCGTTTATACATGAGGCCCCTGGTAACCCGCAGATTTGATTCCTTGTGCAGAGCCATCCACTGTAAAGGTGTATGGTCCGTGACATGGGTGAATTCCCATTCCAACAAGTAGTACGTCAACTGAGTAATCGCCCATTTAATCACCAAAGCCTCTCTCTCCACCGCTGCTTACCTGGTCTCCCGGTCCAACAGTTTCCATCTCAGGAACATGATGGGGTGTTCCACATCATTGACACTTTGGCTCAGCATGGCCCCCAGGCCTGTGTCCAAAGCATTTGTCTGGAGGATGAAAGGCAAAGAAAAGTTAGGTGCTTTCAAAATAGATGCGGACGTAAGGGCCTGCTTCAAGTCACCAAATGCAGCGCCTGTCTTTTCAGTCCATACCACAATGTTTGGGGCCCTTTTCTTTGTCAAATCAGTCAAGGTCGCTGCTCTCTCCAAGAACCGGGGCACAAACCGGTGTTAGCACCCTGCTAACCTGAGAAAGGCTTGGACCTGCCACTTGGTTCGCGGACGGGGCCATTTCAAAATGGCATCTACTTTGGAGCACTGTGGCTTCACAGTACCCCGACCCACCAGGTAGCCTAAATACTTGGCTTCGCTCAATCCAAAAAACATTTCTTGGGATTAATCCGAAGCCCGGCTTCACCAAGTGTCCGCAATACTGCTTTTACCTGCTGTAGGTGTTCCATCCATGTGCTTGAATAGATGACCATTCATCCAGGTAGGCAGCACTGTATGAGTTATGAGGCCGGAGCACTTTGTCCACCAGACGCTGAAAGGTTGCTGGAGCCCCGTGTAACCCAAATGGAAGGACACGATACTGCCAGTGTCCGCTAGGGGTGCTAAACGTGGTTTTAACCTTCGTGGAGTCCGTTAAAGGAACCTGCCGGTACTCCTTTCTCATATCCAGTGTTGTCAAATATTGAGCCTGTCCAAGCCCTTCGAGGAGGTTGTCCACTCGAGGCATTGGATAAGCATCAAATTGGAAGACTTGATTAAGTTGACGGAAGTCATTGCAAAACCTCCAACTCCCGTCAGGCTTAGTGACCAATACAATGTGACTGGACCAGGGACTTTGACTTTACTCGATTACACCTAGTTCCAGTATGTGTTTGATCTCAAGCTCCACTTCAGCCCTTTTTGCCTCGGGAAGACAATACAGACGTTCTCGGACTATAACTCCGGGCTCTGTCACAATGTCGTGCTCAACCAGTGAGGTCCTTCTGGGGTTTTCAATCACTACCTCCAGGACAGACAGGATAACTGTTTCCAGCTCCCGTCATTGTCTGGGACTTAAATCCGCACTAAAGAAAAGGCAAGCCGTGTGACCAGAGTCAGTGGGGCTGACTGGAGGAGGGATCGGGATCCCTGTCCTTCCACAGTTTCAGCAGATTTACATGATAAACCCGCTCCCTCGGCTGACGATTGGGTTGACTCACCAAATAGTCGACTAGTCCTTTCCTCTCCTTAACTTTGTAGGGGCCTTTGCCAAAGGGCAAGCAACTTAGAGTGGGAGGTAGGTACTAGGACCATAACACGATTTCCCAGGCTTAACTCTCAGAGAGACGTGCCATGGTCGTAATATTGGACCTGTGCTGCTTGGGCCTCTTCCATATGACTTTTAAGGAGGGGCTAAATCTTACCAAATCTATCACGTCATTGCGCAATATACTCCAGTATGTTTGTAGAGCCTCTTCTTCCCATCTTTCTTTTAGGATATCTAATATGCCCTGGGGTTGTTGCCCATACAATAATTCAAAAGGACAGAACCCCGTGGAGGCTTGTGGGACTTCCTGGTAGGCAAAAAGGATGAGTGGGAGGAGCTGATCCCAGTTCTTTCCATCCTTGTTGACCACCTTATGAAGCATTTGTTTGAGAGTCTGATTGAACCTCTCTACCAAACCATCGGTTTGAGGATGATATACCACGGTCTTTAGATGCTTTATTTTAAGTAACTTGGCAGTCTCCTTGAACGTCTCTGAGGTAAAGGGCGTCCCTTGGTCCGTCAGGACTTCCTTAGGAATGCCAACACGCGCAAAGACCCCTAGCAATTCCCTTGCGATGGCTTTAGAAGTAACTGAGTGCAACGGAACAGCTTTGGGGTATTTGGTAGCATAATCCATGAGGACTAAAATGTACTTGTGTCCTCAGGCTGAGGGCTCTAGAAGTCCGACTAAATCGACCCCAATTCTGTGGAAGGGAACATCAATCAGGGGAATAGGAATGAGAGGATTATGGTCCTTCCTAGGAATTTGTCACAATTGACAGTCCAGGCAAGAAATGCAAAAGTGGTCCGCGGGATTAGCAGTAGCCATCTCTCCTGCCCATCATGCTCTGCTACGCGATACAGAAGGTCTTTGTCTAACACAAAGTGAGGACCCTGTGGCATCGACTGGTAAGTGCGCTGGCTATTGACTAGGACCACTGCATTTTTGGCACACTTCAGGGAACCATCATTCCACTACTCTCTTTTAAAAGAAGCCGGCGTCTCTCTAAATTGAAACCACAAAAGGGAGAGAGGGTTTGGGCCGACCTCAAGAAGCGTCTATCTTGGCGTTGGTGGGTGACGTATTGGCATGCAACGGTCTGGGATTTGCCACGTCACTCAGGGAGGCCGCTTCGTCTCTGTCTGCCGGCTGGTGCAATGACATGGAGAAGGCTCATCCCCGTCTATAACTAGGCCCAAAAAACCAGAAGTGGTATGTGTCTCACC
Source organism: Polypterus senegalus (assembly GCF_016835505.1). NCBI lineage: Eukaryota > Metazoa > Chordata > Cladistia > Polypteriformes > Polypteridae > Polypterus > Polypterus senegalus. The sequence continues at coordinate 232,935,076 of NC_053155.1, forward strand.
GCTTTTACTTTTAGACCAGTCCCACCCCAGTATCACCGGGTGTGGTGGATTCGGAAGGATGGCCAGAGTTAGTTTTTGTACCGATCCTCTGTAATTAATGAGACAAGCAGCGGAGCTGTACCAACAGATTTCTCTGTGGACACAGGCTATACTGGTCTTAATCCTTAACCACTGTCGTGGAGCAAAAATCCGGCGGGCAACAATGTTAATGTTGGTGCCGGAATTGAACAAGGCTGTCTTGTACCCGTTTACGATCACCACGCCTGTATGTGGGACTGCCAACCCCTCCTCCCTCTCCATCTGCATTCCTCTTGGCTTACAAGCGGTTTGCGCACCCGCAATTCCAGGGATGTCGGCACAAGCTCTGGGTTGTACGGGTTTAGGTCTTGGGATGTACTCCAGCTGAGTTTGACAAAGGGACAGTTCTGCTCCCTCAGATTGTGAGGCCGTCCTTTGTGTCTCCTGAAGCTGTATGAGCTCTGCCAGGTTCTTAAACTGCTTACCCCAGACCGCCTGGGAGAAGCCATGGGGAAGCTCTTTTAGGCACAGATAGCAGACTACCTGCTCTATTACTTGGTAGGGCTTGTTTTCATGCGGCCATAACCACTGCTCTACCATTGCCCAGAAGGACCAGGCTTGTTTGAGGATTGGCCACACTGGGTGCAACCTCCAGTTTCTTACCTTGCTCACCTGCCAGTCTGGGGCACCCCTAGATGGCAATCGGATTTCTGGTCTCACAGGGAGGTGGGCACTCTCCTCTGGGAGAGCATAATAAACACCTTTTGCCTCCCCCATCCAGAGCATTCCAACTCTGTGAACCCCACCCGCACACTCCTTGGCCTCGCTACGTGGCCTAGTTAAGCGTCCCTGGAGCGGAGCCCGTACCGGGTCTCGCTGAACCACGAGAAACCGTCTCCGCCTGAAAACTCGGCCCCAGTACGCTTCCACCTGGGTGCATTGCAGGTCCTGTCCCCTTCTCTTCCGGGATTTCTCCCTCCTGCTGACTACGCCAATGTCACAAACTCGACTCAGAGGTATAGAAAGGTTTGGGGAAGACACCCGTATAATTGATTTCTTGGCTGTAAAGTCGTTCAAATAAATACAGCACCGATGTGCACAAAGTCGAGTCCAAAACAGAACTCAAGGAATAGGGAAAAGGTGGAGGCTTTTAAAGGGGAAGACAGGAAGTAAGATCAAAGGGGTCTGGCTCATGATGGTATTCAGCCATTGGTTCGAGCCTGGACGTGACATCACAGAGGCTGGAGCTGGCAAGGTTTCCTTCTATAGGCTCAGTCCCGGAAGTGACATCAAGAGGGCCAGATGGAATCTCCCGTGAATGGTCTGCAATAAAGGGAGACAAAGAGTCAGTGCACTATGCCACATCCCAGTATGACTCGGAACTGTCCTTACACTTAGCTGCCTCCAATGCGCACGTGTGTGACAGCATTTATATTGGGGGAAAAGAATTCTCTTCTAATTTTTCTACTCTTAAAGTTTTACTCTGGCTGTTGGCCTTCCTCCTTTTGTTAAGATTGACTTATTTATATGGAATGTAACTTGCTTTGAATAAATTTAATAAAACAAACATAGTGTAACTCCGGCAGCAACAGAGATGTCTGAATGAAGAAAAAGTCTTGAATTGAAAGGGGTTGTGTATTCACCACTTTTCACAAATTCAGATTGTGTATTAAATTAATTATACTTCTTTACATTTACCAAAATAAATTATTTATTATTTTATTTCAAACTAGAATTTTTTTAATCTAGAATTTTTAATTAAATCTACATTTTTATTTCACATTGACAATGAACCCTTCCCCATTTGTTTACATAAACACTGATATCTAAGAGAATTGTAAGGGAAAGGACTTGAACAAAAAGTATGTTTTATATTATTACACTTTACTAATCCATATTCAACACATTCCTGTATACTAAGTGCATTAAAGCAGTTTTGTAAAATCTTCAGGGTTCAATATCAATCTGACAAAAAGTACTTTTGATGAACAGCCTTATACATCAGTTTAAGCTTGATTATTTCTTCCTAACTCTCCCACACACTCTAACAAGCTTAAAAATTACAATTACAAAACAGTTTAAAGACCCATTCAAATTTTATTTAAGGCACCAGATTGAAAATGTTTGGAAGAAGATATTATTCTCAGGTCAAATTTTCAACTTTTATTAGCCAGCAGAATTAATATTATTAAAATAAATATCATTCTTAACTTTGTATACCTTTCTCAGAGTATCACTATATAAATATAAATTATAGTTATTACATTTTACTTGAAACCTAAAGATGGCATATATTAAAAATCAGTCCTGCAGAGATCTACAGCAGAGGGGCTTTGGGGCTGCATAAGCTCTTCTACCAGATGCAAATGTAACTATCATGAGATTATGGAAGGCATCAAAAAGATGAAACCCTACCAGCTAGCTAATGGAATGGAATTCCGGCTGCTCCTCCTCCTCCTCTGCGCACCAATGTCACTGTAATCACTGTAAACTACAGTCAGTAGAAAATTGGTGGTTCAACACTCGCTTAAAATATAGTACCACTACAGTAAAAGGTGTTAGGCCTAAATTCTTAGTCTTAATTGCCCTTTTATGTGATACTCATATATTTCCACGATCTTTAAACCAAACTTTTTACAAAACATGGAAGGGGCATGGTATTTGGAATTGTATATTATTAATGTATTCTCACCATTAAATAACTACACTCCAAGTATAATCTCCACAGTTTATTTCCTTCTATACACACTAAATGGGACTGCGCTAAAAAGAAAATTGTCCAGTTTTTCTTATCACAGGATTTTGCTTAAAGAAATCTATTCAAATTTTATAAAAGTAAGCTTTAACATCTTTTAGTGGTGTTCAGCCTTAGACATTTTGAGGCAGGATTTTCATTTAGAACTTGTTTCATGTAACAAATGACATGCCTTTATTTTGCAATATAGCTAAGCTATGAAGAAACAGAACGAATAGCAACAATCCAATTATTTTTTTTTATAGTACTCAGTCACTTTTATTAAAAATAAGATAGAAAGACAGTGACTCATCATGTTTGAGTGAGTAAAAGGTATTAGCAGTTTCCTCCTAAAACGTTTTTATTAGTGGTTGATTAATGGTTGGAGATCCCATCTTCAAGGGGAAGTATAGTTACAACAATAAATTAAAACATTTAATCCACATTAAAAAAAATGATGTCCACAAAAAAGGCACAGAAAATTTTACTCTAACTTGATCACATTTTCTAACCTATTACTAGAAAGTGGCAACATGTTGCATGTTAATTAGCCCATTCAAGCAAGAATTTCCTGATCTTCTGTCCAAAAAAAGCTATACATAAATATATTTGTTAATTAGTTATTAACAACAGAACCTTCTCATAGATTTAGGTTGAAATTGGAATATTACATTATAAATGTAGTACAGTGGAACCTCGGTTCACGAACGTCCCGGTTCACGTACAACTCGGTTCACGACCAAAAAGCTCACCAAACTTTTGCCTCGGTTCACAACCACACACTCGGTATATGAACAAGCCAGTTTCCCTTGCCTGTCTGAGCTGAGATGAGATAGAGAGAGAGAGCAAGAGCGAGCGAGCACGTGCCTGCTGGGGAGGGGGTTTGGGGGGAGGAGATTGCTTCACGTGTTTGCTGAACAAGCCAGTTTCCCTTGCCTCCTGAGCTGAGAGAGAGAGAGAGAGAGAGCAAGAGCGAGCGAGCACGTGCCTGCTGGGGGGGAGGAGGATATTGCTGCACGTGTTTGCCTGCCTATCTGTAGGCTGTAGTGCAAGCGAACCACAACCCCAACCACAGGCAGCCTGAGAGAGAAAGAGAGCTGCCATGCTTTTTCATTTAAGCAACGCCGCTCCTTGTTCATTGTTTTCAATAAGACGTGCACTCTCTTTGTGCTCTACAGTATTTTGTGTGCTTTTGCAGTTATCTATGGCTTCTAAGCAAGTGGAGAGTGGTCAGAAGTAAGTTTTGAAGAAAATTGAAATCAAAGTAAAGAAAGAAATTACAAGAGGTGGAAAAACTGTTTACCAGTTTACGCATTTACCAATCTGAGAACCCTCGTTCTTTCAAGCAGCATAATGTAAACAAAGCCAGACTGCCAGTAATGTGGAGGGCAAACACGAAGGGTTGGGTCACAAGAACTTTATTTTTGGAATGGCTGCATGAGGCTTTCACTCCCACCAGCTAAACAGCTAAAAGCACCAGAAACCCAAGAAATTCACAAGAGAGAAAACACCTGAAGGAAAACACTTCATGCCAGAACTCGTTTCATGCAAGATTTATTTTCTTGGTGGTTTTTGTATTACGGATTTTTCAAAAGTTTAATTTTTTAGTTCATAATGCGATTTGTTGCAATGTTATTTTTCTCTTTTTTCAAATGTTCCCTTTTTTCCTTGTGCTTAAAACTCATGAAAGTGTTTACAGATGGAGTTTTTCATAGCGCAATTAGGTGCGATGTTACATTTCTCTTTTTTCAAATGTTCGCTTTTTTCTTTGTGCTTAAAACTCATTAAAAAAATTGTTTACATTGAGGACTTCATCATGTGATTTGTTGCAATGTTACTTTTTTGTTTGCTTGTGAGTTGGTTTTTGCAAGCGCTTCGGATTTGTTGTTCCTTTTTTTTCTGCTGTGCTTAAAACTCATTTTAGAAACATTGTTTACAGCGATCAGGCTTTAGGTTTAATAGCGTGATCTCCTGCAATCTTACTTTTTTGTTTGCTTGTGAGTTGGTTTTCAAGCGCTTCGGATTTGTTGTTCCTTTTTTTTCTGCTGTGCTTAAAACTCATTTTAAAAAAGATACTGCGCGAGCACGTGCTACAGAGAGATTACAGAGCGCCAGTGAGCAAGCACAGAGAGAGCACAGGCAGTTGACAGGGAAGGGATGGGGGGAGGATAGGTGTGTGTGTGTGTGTGTGTGTGTGTGTGTGTGTGTGTGTGCACGCGCTCGCGCTACACAGAGAGAGAGAGCGTGTGAGCCAGCCTGTTCCTGTAGCTGAGGGAGGGAGGGAGGGAGGGGCTTTGGTGGTGTGTGTGCTACAGAGAGAGAGAGTGCGAGTGAGCCAGCTCGTGTAGCTGATCAGGGAGCCTGGGTGTTTTGTGTCAGTGTTATTCAATGTTTTTACATTAGTTTACTATTACACTGTGGATTCTATGGTGTGATTAACTATATTTGTGCTTAATCTTTACATATTTTTACATATTTACATACAGTTTGTATGGTCTGGAACGGATTAATTGTATTTCCATACAATCCTATGGGGGAAACTGCTTCGGTTCACGACCAACTCGGTTTACGACCAAAGTTCTGGAACGAATTATGGTCGTGAACCGAGGTTCCACTGTATGTCATTTATATTAGTTAACTATGTTATACAAATTGTACCCAGGTCCAGACGCTAAGTACTCATTTTGAATGATGCCATATGGAAGTTGGTCCTTCACATTATATGTGAAATAAATAATAGTACAAAAAACAGTTATTAATTTCAAATGACAGTACAAAAAGCAGTTAAAAAATCATCCAAATCATCAAGATAGAATTTCATTCTACCTTAGTTGTACATTACCTTAGCCTTACATAACAAGGAAAATCCTAATGCACATACTGTAACACATGAATTTTTTAAAAATCTAATTCAGTAAGAAACGCTTCACAGCTTTTTTTTTTAATATAGCAGACATTTATTAATATTGCTCTTCATTAATGAAATATTCCAAGGATCCCCAGATCTTTGGGATACCATAATATTCACAACACATCCACTCCCATGTGTCTCATTTTATACTCTGGAAGGGTGGGGAGTGGAGGTCAGATATGAGTTTAACAGCGATGTACATTTGATTTATTTGTAATTTATTCATTATTATGCAATAAAATAAATTATATTGTGTATAAATTAAATCACACTCAATGTATGTGAGCTAATATTTACTATCTCCTAGTTTTCTGAGGTGAAGGGGCCTTAGGGGCCTTAGCTTACACACAAATTTTTTAACTTTAACTCAAGGATTGCATCTTAATGAATGTTAATCGTGATGTTAATATTCTACATTTACAATATACTTTTATGAGTTATTTTCTGTGTAAAAGTACTGCGATGTAAGCATTTAGTAAAGTGTAAATATAGAGGATACTACAGTATGCACACCTAGCGTTAGCATGTGATGTTTGTGAAACTGTCAGGGCACACTCATGCTGCTTAAATTAAAACTAATGGCAAGGATTCACGACAGCTTACAACAAAGAAAATATAAGTGAGATAAATAAAAATATGAATAACAATTTTTATTTAATAAAACATCATTCATTGTGTATGTTTTTAGCAATAGTCTTTTTCATTTTTTTGTTACTGTAAAAAAATGTGTACATTTTACAAAACAAATAAATAAAACAACTCTCAAAAGATCTATAACAGCATGGAAAAAATGATTTGAAATTTTAAAAAAATTCTGAAAAGGTTTCACAACTCAAAACAAGTATGCAATACAGTGATCCCTCGCTATATCGCGCTTCGACTTTCGCGGCTTCACTACATCGCGGATTTTAAATGTAAGCATATCTAAATATATATCACGGATTTTTCGCTGGTTCGCAGATTTCTGCGGACAATGGGTCTTTTAATTTATGCTACACACTTCCTCAGTTTGTTTGCCCAGTTGATTTCATACAAGGGACGCTATTGGCGGATGGCTTAGAAGCTACCCAATCAGAGCACGTATTACGTATTAAATAAAACTCCTCAATGATAGATTGATGCTTGATTGTTTGCTTTTCTCTGTCTCTCTCACTCTCTCTGCCTGACGGAGGGGGTGTGAGCAGAGGGGCTGTTTGCACAGAGGCTGTTTGCCTAGAGGATACGGACGCTCCTCTAAAAATGCCGCTTTATCGCGGTGCTTCGGCATACTTAAAAGCCCAAAAGCACGTATTGATTTTTTGATTGTTTGCTTTTCTCTCGTGCGCTCTCTCTCTCTGACATTCTCTGCTCCTGACACGCATTCTTTGAAGAGGAAGATATGTTTGCATTCTTTTAATTGTGAGAAAGAACTGTCATCTCTGTCTTGTCATGGAGCACAGTTTAAACTGTTGACTAAAGGGTGTTCTCATGTCTAGAGGGCTCTAATAATGTTAACAGTGTGGGAGAGTTTATAAGGGCTTATAATATATAAAAATAACAATACAAACATATGGTTTCTACTTCGCGGATTTTCATCTATCATGGGGGGTTCTGGAACGCAACTCCCGTGATCGAGGAGGGATTACTCTATTACCTAAACTTTATCATAAAAATAGTGCAGTATCTTAAGGATTATAGTAATATTTTACAGCAAAAGAAGGTAGTAATAGGGTGTTGTACCATGTTAGTCATTATGGATGTAATAAGAAGTCACGCAAAGTGGCACTTTATATTTGCTGACTAAAAAGATTACAATATACAAGCTTTTGAGGCACTTCGGGCCCCTTCCTCAGGCAAGATGAAAACATGATTGTCTCAACTGCAACTAATACATTTCTCTGTACCCCTCCTGGATTATTTTTCGAGCATGTTGATTGGCCCATTCAAGCAAGAATTTCCATATCCTCAATTATGGTAAATGACATAGTGTCCTCATGTTCATCAAAATATGCAAGTACAAGCAGCACTTTGTTGCTGATCTCTTTAAAGCTGTCACGTATCTTTTGTTTGGTAATCTAACCCCATGTTAAAGCCTGTTGAATGCACTGGTTTTTCACACTAATGTCATTCAGGACGTCCAGGAGCCTTTTTCCTTTTCTCAAATACTAGTTAGGAGAAATTAATGGATTTCCAGTAAGTTACTAAAAGTGGACCATCATGCAAACCTGTAGAAACAACAATGGTCAGTCCTTGAAGAGTTTAAGTTACAGTACAATTATTATATGTTCTTTTTCTGTTAATAGCGCATTGAGGAAAGGAACAAGAAGATTTGCTTGGTGAGGAAGAATCTGACTGGATAGCAGATGTTTTACTACTTTGCTCTGAGCTCAAACAAAATTGATGTGTAGACCTCTACATGTTTCTGATATACTATTACAGTTAAGTAGTGCCATGCCACCTTCTGCTTTAGATCTCTGTAGGTTCACTCTTTTAATGTGTTCTAGATAAATGATGTTAGAATTGAGTTAAACTTCTTAAAGTATTTGTTGATGTATATAGGTATACTCTGAAAGAAGTATAGAAGCTTTGAACATTCATTTTGACAATATTAATTCTGCCAGCAAAAGTAATATGGAAAAGGAACAACATATTAACAGTCTGTTTCATATTTCCCATCATACTACCAAAGCTGTATTTGAAGAGATCTTTGTATTTTCCTGTAATACTTATTCTAAGATATATATCTGTTCTGATATAATCACCTGAAAGTCTTAAGTGCCAGAGAATTTACTAGAAAATGCACACATTTATTTTAAATCAATTTTGAATCAAGAGATCTTATAACTTTCTCTTATCAAATATAGTACTAACGGCATAGATTAACATAGACGTGAAACACTGTATCATCTATGTAAAGAGATATTTTTTATTGATTAATACATTTTGTACTCTGGAATGTTAAAGGTCTCATTCACTTCCTTAAAGACTGAAATTGCATTTTTACAAGAGACCCACTTAATAAGCACGGATCACTTTTGATTAAAACCAGACTAGGTGGGTCAGATTTCTCATTCTATGAGAGGAAAACTAGTGATGTGAGATTTTTAGTTCAGAAAAGAATTCCATTTGTGACAAATACAGTAGTGTATGATTCTAAGTGTGGTATACATTGAAGAGATATGTGTGAAAGTACAAGGAAGTAGGTTGAAGTGGTATGACCATGTGATGAGGGCAAAAGAGTGATGGGAATGGAAGTACAGGGGATGAGAAAGCAAGGCCAAAGTGGAGATGGATGGATAAAGTAAAAGTAGATCTGAAAAAAAGAGCTTAACTGGCAAGACAAAGCAGGACTGAGCTGTATAGAGAAGACTGAACCAGCACTTTGACCCAACACAGAAGTGGAAAAAAATGAAGAGAAAGAAGAAGAAATGTAAATGTCAGAAAATTCATGCTTATAAATTTGCATAAATTCCCAGTATGAGTATACAGAATCTAGTATGAGTGTAGACTTTAACTGATTATTAAATTCAACAACTGCAACAATAACTTCTAAAACTGCAAAAGCAATTACATGGTTTATTAAAGATCACAATACCTTGTAGAGTTCTATATCCAAATCTAAGAGAAAATTATTTCTTTTCACCTCAACATGATAGTTACTTAAGAGTTAATTATTTTTATCAAAAGTAAGTTAATACCTGCTATTGAATGTTGCATATACAAGGTTATTGTTACCACTGTCTATGCTGCCCTTATATTGGAGTGCAAATCATTCTGCAGCTTAAATCCAGCTTACAGGTGGCATTTTAACATGAGTTCTAGATGATCAGAACTTTATAAAATTCATAACCACACTAACTGATATTACCACACCAACTGATAACTTGTTAGAGATCAACCCTTTTGTAAAGAATTCTGCTGGAACATTTTCAAAGAAACTGAAGGCAGTTTTTGGAGTCCAATTTATTTGTATTTGGTTTTTTGGATACACACTTTTAAGATTTTTTTTTTCTTTGAATTGTTGCTATTTCATTAGTTTCACTTTTATTTCAGGACTTCTGTAAAAACAATATTTGAAATCTTTCAAGTCCCAACGTGCTGAATCTTTTTAATGAAGTAAGTGAGACGTGTTTAATGACTTTGTACCATAATTCAGGATAGTTTTTTCTGTTTGGAATTTCAGCACAGACAAAATGATCTACATCATCAGCAGTTAATAATTTTTTTTGCAAAGTAACCAATAAATGCATGTGAGGTAAACTCCATTTTTGAAATTCTCTTGACTTAAACTTCAAAGCCTTACAATATTTACATACTTCTGACATACCACCTATGTCCATATATTCGATCTTTATTCGCCTTTTCATTATTTCTCCGAGCAATAATTTCTCTTTCTTTGTGCTAATGTGATGTTTACTTTCTTTGTTTTGATACTGTTGTTTTTTTCTGCTTTCATATTCTGTATCTTGCTCTGCATTTGTTTGACGCCTACGTATTTTTGAGTCTTTTGAATTCCAGTTTTCATTATCTCTAACCTGCTCTGCATGTGTTTGGCCCCCTTGTTTTTTAACCTCTTTATGACATTTTACTTTGTTTTCTACTTTGTCATTTATTTCTGACCTCGCTTTATCCTGCTTTTTTTCAATGGTCACCTGGTCCGTGGTGATTATTTTTCCTTTTTTGAGTAATAATTTCCATTTGTTCACGCTACTGCGATCTTTACTTTCTTTTTTTTATACTTTCTAATTTTCCTACTTTCATATCTTTAACTTTCTCCACATGTGTATCGCGCCAACGTTGTTTTTTTGAGCCTTTCAAATTCCATTACTTTCATAATCTCTAACCTGCTCTGCATGTATATAGCGCCAACATCCAGATTGGACGTGCTATTTTTTCAATTCCACTTGCTCCAAGCTGATAATTACTTTCCTTATTTTATGAATTTGCACCTAGATTATTCTTTTTCTTTTTTTTCTCTCCAACGCTATTGAGTCTCTTTTCTCCACACTGCTTTCTTCTTTGCTTAGTCGTCTACGTTTCATTTATAACGTATTTTCCTTATACGCTTTATATGTACTGAGAGCCCTGGATCTGTGTGTGCTCAAAGCCAAAACACAACTGAGAGTGTTGTTGCCCGTGCTCTTATTTGGTTGTAAGTAGGGCGTGTCTTGCAAGAATCTCATGTTCTACGTCATCGCGAGACGGTCCTGGGCCAATCTCTTGGCACAAAGTCTCATGTTAAAGGTCCCTGCGAGATGCTCCATATCCAATCTTTAGTCTCGTGGGTCTTTTAAGTGTCTTCTGTGATCTTAACGTGAAGATCATGTCTCGTCGCCCTACTGATAATCTCCAGGATTTTTTTCTATAATAGAGAAATATGTATAATATCTTTTTAGTCCAACAAATACATAAAATTAGGGAGCACAAAGAAGTAAACACATTTAAGGAATATTAAGTGTTATATCTCAGCCTGGGTTCCTCACCTTGCTGGGGTTTAGGTTAATGTTTTATGTCATCTTTGTTCATTTTTTATTCTTTACAGGTATTTATTTTCAAATGATTGTTTTCATGTTTCAGTGCCTAGGGGATGCTCCATGTATGTTGGGGGTGGTCACCCAAGAGGTGGGTCATCTGCCAATCACCACCAGGAACTGCCTTCTGCCTAACAATTTGGAGGGTTGCCCACAGTTTCTGGCATGCTTGTGTCTTTCGACCACTATATTTGGATTCTGTATTGGGACTTTGTTCACCTTGAATTGCATTTGCTGGCAACTACTTTATGCATTTTGTGCTCTTCAGAGCTTTACAGTATAACAGAGCATTTGTGATATTAGAACTTTATTTGTAAAGATTGTGGGTTTTGCCCTAATTCTAGCTGGGGTTTGACAGTATATCCAACTCTAATGGGCATTATCTTAAGTGCTTTTGGGACTTGTATGCTTTAGGACTCCTAATACTTGATAGCAAGTCCTTATCTTTTCATTTTTCTTTTGAAGTGGTTACCAGCCCAGTACATCACAGAGTACAAAATCACACTGACCATCACAGAGTTATAGAAGATGCATATCATCCACCTGAAAATCTTTGTGCTTATCCCTTAACAAAGGGGGCTGGATGACATTGAAGGCACGGAAAAAATCAAAAAACATAATCATCATATTGCTGCCATCTTTGTCCAGGTGAAAATTAGCCTTGTGGAGCAGATAGATAATCCACTCAAATCCTTGTCCCTACCACAAGAGGACTCATATAACCCAGGACCAGCCCTTCAGATGTCTTCATGATGTAAGACATAAGTGCCCACTGGTCTACAATCATTGGACCAGTGGGACAATGCAGGATTGGAGCCTTATTAACAGGCTGAACAGGTGACAAGAGAATACCACAGAGGTGGTCAGCACAGGCCTTGAGAACTGATAGTGCGTAGTTTCCTCGATTGTTTCTTTACTTGGTGTTCAGTTATGATGGTCAGAGGTCGAAACATCCCTGGGCCTTCCAGTTGATGTGGTAAGAGTTGTTGATATAATAGGAATGGTGTGGAGGAGATGTTCATTGGAAGGACATTCTACCTAACATAAATATACTTATCTCATTCCTCATTGCAAGCTGGATCTCTTAATATGAGTGTCACTAACTACTAATTTGACAGCAATTTTTTAATGTGTGCTTATTTATATAATGGTAGAGGTTTATATATCAAATATGCTAAAGAATATTTTAATAAATATTTTATTTAAAGATAAGTTATAAAGTAAAGCATATTGGTAAAGTAATGGAAAGCTCAGACAAAAAAAACATAGTCAACCAGAAATGTTAATTTTCAAATACTTAACTCCAGTAAAATGAAAAACAAACTAGCATTCTTTTTATAAATCTATTCTAAGTTTGGCTTCATTTCCTTTAAGGAAACTAAGAAATTTAAAAGGTGGCCCCTGTACAAATGAAACTCAATTTCACGGCACATTATCCCTCCCTGTTCTCTTCCCTCGGCTTTCATTTTCATTAAGACCACAGACAAGCATAAATTAATAATTACTACAGGATGACTAAATGCAGGCCATAGTTTTGTAGCCTTTCATTTTCCTCAGTGGCCTTCCATGTTCATGCTTGCAAAATGTTAATTTAGATAATGTGGCCTGCCCCTTGTCAGATAATACTGTTTTGCAGTTTCACTAATACATAATGGTCTGTTATGATTAGATGACATTAACTTTATCTTTAGTTCAATCAAGCCTTACCATTTCTTAGGAGAAGAGTAATAATTGTTCTGAGGTATCTGTTTAGCTGGTATTTAAAGGTGTAGTTAAGATACAAATGTCTATTTCTTGAATTTTCAGATTGAAATACATTTTGAAACATTTTTTGTTCTTAGATTTCACTTTCATTTTCATTTTATTTTTATATTAATACAAAAAACGTGCAGCATTTATATACATAAGCACACATATCAATTTAAACATGCACAAACAGTAATGATGTCTAAATTACTCTGCAAAGGTCTAAAGCCACCCAAGAAAATTACTTTTGAAGTTAATTGTCTGGGCAGTAAATGTTTATTTGCTCATGAATACATTGTATAATATTAAAATAATCACAAATAAATACTGATCTAAAAAAATAATCAACAATAATGTATTTTTTATATCAAGTCAGTATTTTGTGTAGCCTGCCTTAGAATGCAAAGCTGACTCAATTTGCTTTGGTAAACCACTGCATACTTTTTTCAAGTAGTCATGTTCTAAATTCTTCTAGTCTTCTTACAACATTTACCACAACTGTTCTGTTGGCTTTAATTGCCTTTTTTTCATTCTCCCCATCCAAATGATCCCACACAACTTCCGTTATGTTGAGATCAAAGTGATCATACATGCTTCGATCATTAAAAGATGGCCTGAAAAGAAATTGGTCTTATGGGGTGTCTTGCAGCAAAGAAGCCACTCTTCCACAAATGCAACAAGCAGAAGAGATTTTACCTTCCCAAAAATGTCAGCATGTCAGAAGAAAGGTTGATGAGAAGTACATTAAATCCTATTGGCAGCGTTCTGTGAAGCATGGAGGTGACTATGCCATGGTCTGAAGAAGAGTTTCAGCTAATTCTAGGGGTAGCAAAAAAGCATGGAATGTGGACTTCTGGGATATGTACATGGATTTGGATTCTATATGCTTCAAGAACATGACTTATAGGAAAAAGTAAATTTTTCAGGACAATATTGACCCAGAGCATACTGTTAAAACAAGACCTACTTGAAGCAGGAGTTTACAGTTGAATCACCAACAATGCAGTACCAGATTGATCACCTCAGAGTCCAATAAACTGATGGTCAACATTTTATTGCAGTCTACAATTTTAAACAGATTATCAAGAAGCATATTTTACTTGATCTCTGCCAGCTGTATATTATAAAACATGTAGGAAGACTTCCTTAAAATATGACATAGCATACCTGGTTCTTCTACTCATTCATTTTTCTACTCATTCTTCCTCATTAATTTGAATCAGTGCTTTTTGTGGAATGGCTAGTCATCTTGTCTCAAGCTTTCCAAAGGAGCAGTTTTCCTCAATGCACACGCAACATAAATTGCTAGTCATTGGTCATGTACATTTTTCACAGAAGTGCTCTTTTTTCAGGGCTAAAGTTTTATTTACATTTAGATACACTAAGCCATGCATATGTGGATGTCATATTTAATCTAGCATTGTTGTGAGTTCCTTTTTAATTATTAATTTTTTTAGTGGCATTTTAATATTTATACAGTAATTTAATACTTTACAATTTATTGTACAGGGATAATCTATAGTAGATTTTTAACAAAAAAATAAAAGTAAAAGCAAGTAAACTTTATTCTTATTAAAATCTTTATAGCAGCATTTAGTGTAGCCATATTAATTACACGCTGTAGGGTAATCATTCATAAATTTGTGAAAATAATGAACCAACACTTACAGAAACGGCAGACTTAAAGAAGCATGTAGTGTATGTTAGGAGAAGATTCCCCTAGGCTTGCAAGGTAAATGTATAACAAGTGTCAAATGCCAGTGGGTAATTCATGCTAAAAAAAAGAAAAGGAAAGAAAGTAAAAAGCTGTGTCGCCATGATTCCCAGCACCTGTCACCAGCTGTATAGAAGAAAAAGCAATTAGCAAAATTGTAATTGATTTTAGTCTAGGGGTCTGAATTTTAAATCCCTTCAAAGATATGCAGCTCCTTAGTTACCTTCTCCAGTGGACCATATTTCCTGTATCATTGAGTGCCTTTGTGGGTGGCACGCATTCTAATAAGACTTCTCTTTTGATCTCCAAAACCATTATTATTTTCATCATTCTGTTTCCTAATTTCATTACTAGTCCTTTATATAAGAGGAAAGCCACAGATCAGTCCAAACTAATGCAATAGTCGAGACCAGGCAGCACAAAGGGAATTACAGAGTACTTAGTCATTTAACCCTCCTTCTCCCAGCCTATTTTGATCTTTGTACCTACTTTACATATAGCAAGTACATCATACTTTGGCTCTGTCCATGATAAAACTTGTTTAATGCAACTCAAGATTGTGGTGTGCTGGAGCCTATCTTGGCAGCACTGTGTAGAGGTGACGGATAGGCTGCTGGTTCTACAACAAATTAAACCAAGAAGAAGTTCACAGCCTTCTTTTTGAAATGATTGAATGGACCATGCATAATTTAATTTCTTTTAATATGATAGCCTCTTCATTCTCTTAGTGTTGACTGCTAAGGTTTTTGACCATTCAATATCTCATTGCTTGACTTGGTGTTACGGTTGTGTCAAAGTAGTAACTATACTTCTGAAGGTTACAGAGAAGACAATGAGAAGAAGACAAAGGCGGTCACAACTGAGATCTCTCAGAGAGAGAGAAGAAACCACTCTAACAGTCATAGGTCAACCTTTTGCTCATCCCACTCGGTAGACAGAAATCAGTAACATCAGGAGTCCAGCACAAGATGGCTCCTTTACACATCCACAGAATGTTTTCCACCAGTCTTAGCAGTACAATGACTGGTATAATGAAATATGCATTCAAATGTTCAGTAAAGTCTGGGCCACAAGGAAACAGACCCTTATGGTCATCCCCTGACAGATAAGCATATAAGATTTCAAGATAAAAGAGAAGGGAGCACAATTCCCTGGAAGAAAAGTGAGAATCACTGGCATGGGTCATTAAAAAAACTACCCAAATGTGGCAGAGATGCTTAAATTTCCCACCACATACCCACCTAGGCCTAGAGAGGGAAGATTGCTCCAACTTTGAATAGGAGCCAGACTTAAGAACTATCTTATACATTTGGAAACAGCTTGTTATATGATTTCATGGTAAAGCTGTTATTTTTAAGAAAACGTTTTCCCAAATACCTAAACTTACCATATTAACTATTTGATTTAGAATCGTTGTCAAAAAATAGAGCAGTAGGTCAAAAGCCAGAAAAGGGTATACATAACCAAAGCAAAGATAAGCAAGACCTAAATCAAAATCTGATGACAGAATAATTGTTGTAACCAGAAATTTCAAAACTTACAATAAGAAATGATGTAAAGTTTTTTTTTTAGTTTTTCAAGCTCAATCTTGATCAAAATATTTGTGGTGTTGGTTTCTAAAGCATCAAACTAGTAACATTATTATGCTTGACTTCCTGGAACAGGGTATTGTGTCTTTGCAGCCAGTGTCCTCAATTGTGGGATCCATGAGGAAAAATAAGATAGTGGAAACGTGAATCATTTCTAACAATGTTTAAAAAACAAAGAAACAAAAAATAAATATAACCACTTGATTCCTTGGCATCGAAAACCCGGAAAACCATACTTATTTTTAATAGGCACAGGTGGAAAAGAACATTAAATCCATGAGTTTGATCTGGATAGCTAGCTTTGAATGGTTTGAATATTTCGCACGAGCAGCCCTATTCACTTCATGCTACAGTAGTATAATAGGATTAAGGTCAAGGCTTTTGCTTGGCAATTCCAGTAAAAATTACCTGTAATTTCAAGCAGTTCTTAGTAGATTGACTTAAAACTTTAAGATTATTTTCTTGTTGAAATATTACATTTGTGCCCATGTTGAGTTTTCAAACTGATGGCTTGACATTCTTTTCGAGAATGCTCCTGATCTTGACAACTTGATGTAAGTCACAAAGCTAAGGTTTCACTTCTACAGTTTCTGTGTAATGTACATATTATTTTGCTGCAGAAACATTCTCTTACAAACATTCAAATTGTGGAATAATAGTACTTTTTTCAAATAGGAAGAAACAAATTCTTATTAAATATACATTTTCTGCTTTAATTGCAACAAGTATCAAATTATTCAATGGTTAAATAATAAATAAATACATAATTAAACAACCTAGTCAAAATTGAAAGAGTGTTCTAAAAATATTATTTTGGTTACCAAAAGAGTGCATTATCACATAACACTTGGTCCATTTATCATGTCAACAGAGACAGAGAGAGGTACCAGACCACAGTACAGCAATCACCAGTGACCTGCCTGAGTACTTGACTCTAGGAGACAAGTTTTAATTTGGAGTCCTGTCTCAGAACAGAATAATGTAGTTGTTTACCCGTGCATTTTTCAATGGCTCAAGCTGCATGACTTCATTTTTTTAAGATATGTCCTCACGCTGGTTCCACTCCATGTGAACTAGTGTGGTGCTGAGGTGCCACCTGTTGCATGGCTGCACTCGAGTCCTGGGTTCCTGACTTGGTTTGAAGTGTCGTGAGTGTGGCAATGCACCGTATCAGCGTGTGCTCCTAACCTTCTCTCCTCCTCCTTGTTGAGAGGCTTAAGGACAAACACATGTACTATCAGTGTTGCATGCAAATTTATTATATATCCTCTAGTTGAGTGTACCACCATAGAAGTTTATTTTTTGAAGGTCCCTGTCTCACTGTCACCTGCTTTTTTGTGTCATAGGAAAAAGGAATCAGGAGGAAGTACAGGTATCTGTAATCCAAAATTCGAAAAGCCTAAATGCTCTAAAATCCAAAACTTTTTGAGCGCCAACACTACACCACTTGCTTTCCCTCGATTTTTATTTATTTATTTTTACTGCTGAGCAAATGTGAACAACATTTGTGCAAATTCCAAATGGAGTTCATTCTTAGCCAAGAGGGGCCAGTTGTTTTCCATAAAGCTCCATGAAGCCAGGACCCACAATTGACAACTAGGGCTGGGGTCCCCTACGATGTGCACAGCACTGAATAGAAGTATTGTATGTGGTTCAGTGGAAAAGGATGGGAACTACTGCTTTAATTGTTGAAAAACAGTGGAGGAAAAAGTGATTCGTTACCACTCACCATTGAGGCTCTAAGTGTCTTCCTTTCAGGTGGCTGGAGTGCCAGTCCTGCCACCAACCCCCAAGTTTTTCCTGCAAGTATGAGGACCTGCTTGCTCAGCTGGATGCAGATTAACATCATACCCAGGATGGAGCAATTGCTGGTTAAGGACCTTGCTCAAGGGCCTAACAGAGGGGTTTGTCAAGAGGTTTACTTACCTTGGCAGTGACATTCATGTCTCTGGTGACTGTTCCTATGAAGTCAGTAGATGAATTGGGGGAGCATTGGGGGTCATGAGGTCGCTGGAAAAGGGTGTGTGGTTCTCCCGATATTTATGCAAAAGGACGAAGGTCCAAGTCTTTAGAGTCCTGGGGCTTCCTGTCTTGCTATATGGTTGCAAGACATGGACGCTATCCAGTAACCTGAGATGAAGACTGGACTCCTTTGGTACTGTGTCTCCGGAAAATCCTTGGGTACCGTTGGTTTGACTTTGTGTCGAATGAGCGGTTGCTCATGGAGTCCCGAATGAGGCACATTAGCTGCATTGTGAGGGAGTGTTAGTTACGGCACTACAGCTATGTGGTGCATTTCCCCAAGGGTGCTCCAGCTTGTAAGATCCTCATTGTTGGGGACCCGAGTGACTGGACCAGGCCAAGGGGTCTTCCACGTAACACCTGGCTGCGGAAGACAGAGGGTCATTTCCAGAAGGTGTGTCTGGACAACATGTCTGCCTGGGGGGTTGCCAACTGGGATCCCGAGTTGTTTCGTGTGTGGGTGCGGTAACACACTGTACCAGTGCATGCTCTCCGACTTGACTTGACTTGACTTGACTCAGGGGCCCAACAGAGTAGAGTCACTTCTGGTGTTTATGGTATTCGAACTGGCAACCTTCTTATTGCTAGCCTAGCCTCAGAGCCACCACTCCACTCAGAAGTCACAAGGTTGTTGTCTTTCAGGTGAATGGTGGTGGCAAGGAAGTTGACCTCAGTTTTTGTGAAATTTAGCTTCAGCTTTAAGTTGGTGTAGAAAAAATTGTACTCGTTATGGAAATGGAGGAGGTCCTTCTCACTCGCTGTCCAGATTATGAAAATGTTGTCTATGTAATGGAAATATAACATTGGTTTTAAGATGTAATATGTTTGTATGGTGAAGTGTGAACCGAAAGCACATTTCAGTCCCCATTTGTTACAAGTAACTATCCAAATCAAAATAAATTGTGTATCAGACTGAATGTTATCATTTGTATAACTGACTCCGTGGGTAAATCATGTTGTTTTAGGTACATTTCACATGCCAATATGACATCATCTTGGAAGATATTTGTGTAAAATGCTTCAACATTCATTGTGACCAGTGAGGTTTCCTCATGTAAAAAGCCTATAGCAGACATCCATCCATCCATCCATTATCCAACCCACTATATCTTAACTACAGGGTCATGGGAGTCTGCTGGAGCCAACACAGGGCGCAAGGCAGGAGACAAACCCTGGGCAGGGTGCCAGCCCACCACAGCTATAGCATACATTTGTTTAGGAAATCAGTGGTGCCTTGGATATAACTGGTTGTATTGTGGGCAAGGGGTTTAAGGATGTGCTCCACCCAACCCGAAACAGTACCTGTAAGTGAACTAATTTCTGAGATTATAGGTCTTCCTGCATTCTCTTCTTTGTGGATCTTAGAAAACATGTAGAAGTAACCCATTTTGGCATTCTCAGAAATTAAGATGCTCACATGATCCCAGATGTCAAAAGGAAAGTTACTTACTATATTTTTAATTCCTTCTTGTAGAGAAGGAATTGTGTCCGATTTTGCTGTTTATTTAGGATCCCATTTTTGACTCTCTGTCGGACGCAGTCTATAAAATTGTCCAGAGTGGAGTTTCTGCTGGGTTCTGATGTCCATGTTGATTTTTATTCGGGTTATTATAACAGCTTGTTGTTGGTTCCTGTGTGTTGCTGTTTTCTATCTTGTAGAAACATTCTTTAAATGGGAGTTTTCTGAAGAATTCTTCCATGTCACTGGATAGTCTGATTTTGTCAATGGGCTTTGCAGGGCAGAATGAGAGACCCACTGTAAGTACTGAAATCTCTGCTTCATTTGGTGTATATGAGAAGAGTTTAACAATACAAGTCTATTGTTCTTCGTTTTTTGTGTCCAGCAATAAGCAATAAGGAGTTTCTGGAGTCTTTTGTAATATACAGTAGATGTAGCTCCTTTACCATATCCGCTCTATTCCAAGGATCAGAATGAGATTCTGGATCTCCTGTTGTGTGTTGTTTTTGATGTTGTAGAAACTTTCGATTTGGTAGTTTCTTAGCCTTTCAGATGTTCTAGTACAGAGTTGCTCTGCAAATCGAGTCTTGTAAGTGTGTCATGAGTAGTTAGATTCCTTCTCAAGATGTCTTTTGGAATAAGGTTTTCCTTTTTTCATTTCATTAATAAGATGTCACTGTCCAGGTGTGCCACTTTCTTTCACTGCATCTATATTTCCATGTTGTAGCGGTACATTTTGGTGTCTTGTATGTCTGCAGTAGAAAGATGATGTATCTTGTTAGCTGTTATGGATGACATGAGAAATGAAGCAAAATGACACATTTTATTTGCTAACTGAAGCTCACAAGGCAGCTCAGGACCCTTATTTGGAAAAGCTGTAGTACAGAAATTGGGGTTCCCTGTGTTTATACAGTATATACACTGGGAAAGAAACAGCATTTGAAAAACCTTTATTGTAATCTGTTCACTTAGCCACTTAGCTTCATTTTTAGCTTCTATTTTTCAGAAGTGTATTTCCATTAAAATATATTAGAACATTACAACAAATGATAGAAGAGAAAATCAGTAAGTATGGGAAAGATGAAAGTGTTAAAGGTCTCTCACTTATTTTGTATTGATGTTGGTGACTGGATGACAGGAACCTGACAATCTTTGTTCCCTCTGCTCTTACAGGCAACATCCACTAAAAGGACAAGATTTAGAGATTGGCTCTGTAGTATGGTGTTGCTTATGTTGACATAATGGTGCCATAAGTTGAAGTTTTGTTTTCCATGGCTGATAGGAATCTTTCCTCTGACAACAAAGAGGGAATATGTGTGGAAATCTCATGAGATTGAGAGGGCTTTAAGCTTCCCCCAAGACTGCAGATATAGTGTGCTCAGTTCTGTTTTCAATTTTCAAACAAATCTCCTGGTGCAACAACAGTAGAAACTGGAGTGATTATCCCCTCAATTTGAAAATCAGAAATAGTGGAAATCTGGCAGATCTCCACACTTAACTGAGTCGTTTGTGACAGTGAACTTACAGCAGTATGACTGCTAACATCTGAAACCAAGTGCTCTTTTGCAGTAGTGCCTTCTTGAGTATGGGTTTGAAGTGGATCAATTTCTACTTTTACCATGCTTGCTTTTGGTGATACCTGTAGATCGTCTGCTATTTGAAACACTGTTTCCAAACTTGCATCCATCTTTCTGCTCTCTTCAGGGGAAGAGGAGCTGGTATGCTGTCAGGTAGGACTGAACGAATTTCGACCACCTACTGAACATGGCAACTGGTCATAGTTGTAGTGAGGAAAAACATAAGAATTCTGGTGTGCACATCCTGGTATTGAGCTGATAGATGGAGAAGAGCAACAGTGGCATGTTCCTTTCTTGCATCACTCAATTAATATCCCAGCTTTAATCAACCTTCCAAACCAGAAAACACTATTCTAATGAATCACCATTTATATTTGTTTGTCTGTGAATCTCCTCTAACAGATGTTGACTTGTCTTACCCACACTAGGGATCTTCCTATATATGAATTGCAACAAAGCCATATATTATACTGTAATGTTCTTGTTTCCTACTTCTTTTATCACTGGTACCACATTACCAGGCCAGTGCCTTGACACAGTGTATTAAGGCATATACCAAGCACCTCTCAGCATGTGGAAGGAGAGTGGCAAAATGCAGCTAGCAGACACCACCCTGAAATGTGATATTCTAGAAGAAAAATTAAAGAAAGTGGCACTCTTGAACAATGGTTGAGCAAGTACCTAGGTGTGATGCTAGAGAGAAAGTAACAACAAGGAAAGAGATTGCTTTGCACCGTGCTTGCAGAGGCTGTGGAGGGTTGGCAGAAGATCAAATGACATCTTTTGGTGGCAACATGGGCTCCCAAGTTTGGAAAAAGGGGACTATGCTGCCCAATTGAGAACAAGACTGAAGAGGTCTGGCAGCATGTCAGAGAGTATAAACTTGTGGGCATCTTATAATCTCTACTTGGAAGTGAAAGATTGTGTTTCCGTATTTAAGAAAACTGTCAAGTATTGTTATGTAATGGACACCCAGCCACTTTCAGGGCTACACAGGGCTAAAGGGTTCCAGCCTGGTTTCCCAAAAGCCAAAGAGACATGTGACATGTTGGTTGAATGTGCAAGTAAGAATTTTACTTTACTCTGTCCATGTCCCCATACTGCTCTTAACATAGACATGATTCCAGGGTGTTGTTCAATTAAATTAGAGATGGGAGGAAAGCATAGGTCAACACACAGACTGACTGTAGGACATCTGGGGGAGAAGAAATGAGTACTTTGCACTAGCATTTAGGAAAGTAAGTGGAAAGCAAACCTACTATAAAGATGGGATTTATAAGCTGTATCTTCCATATTTTCCCTACAAGGGTTTGTTTTGGGAGTTTTTCCTTGTCTTCTTAGAGAGTCAAGGCTGGGAGGCTGTCAAGAAGCAGGGCCTGTTAAAGCCCATTGCGGAACTTCTTGTGTGATTTTGGGCTATACAAAAAATAAATTGTATTTTATTGGAAAGACAAAAAGTGCAGTATGTTTTCTTGCCATGTTCTTTTAGTACTTTATACTCTAATTATGCTTGATCTACTTTTTTGGTTTGTTATTTAAAAATAAACTCAATATTTTCATGTATTTGGGCTCCTTGGCATTATTATTTGTGGAGATAAGACAACAGTATTGAGCTCTTCTTTTGCTATTATAATGTAATATAATATATTGGAAGTTTCAAGTTACCAATGTGAACTTCTAGCACAGAGTATTCTTTTATTTTATCCTTAATAACAAGTAAAATTAACCAGCTTCTATGCAGGAAGAAAAATCTCCTTTCTAGGTAGAACACTCTTTTCAAAGCAAACGAATTGCAGCACCAGGGGGCGCTGAACAACAGTTAAATTGCATAATAAATGACAGAATATAATAAAAGCCTTCAGCTGCTTATCACAGTCTGTCATGAGTGCAAACCAATTGTGAGTCTGAAAGGTGGTCATATCAAACATTGTCAGCAGAGAATGATCTTATTGTGCATCGTACAAGTCCAGCACATGTAGAACATATAAATGAGTGTTGTTCAGAATCCCTGTGTGATTTCTTTTACTTTTCTATTCTGTTTGCCTGTCCTTTCAATACCATAGTCACTAAATAGTGTTTCACTTTAATATATACCACATCTGCATCTTCAGTTAATGTAATAAATCAATTTTTAACAATATAAATGCCCACATGGAAAACTGTAAGCTATTTTAACATGCTGTAATCTGGTAACAGCATTGCAAGCCATTTAATCATTTTTTAACCAACAGATAGAATTTAAATTCTGTTTTGTGTCTGATCTTTTGCATTCATATTTATTTTATATATTATTTTAAACAAGTACATTTTATCTAAAGAAAATAAAATGTTGACAGACTCTTCACAGCTTATCCAGTTGCAAAAACAAGCTTGTGCACACCACGGCTCCAATTACTATAATATATGATTAAAGCAATCCTTTGTAAATCCCAGTCTGGTTCAAATAAACAATTCTGTCAAACACACCATCGGTGATTCAAAGTAAATCTTAAACCCATATGTGAAAACAAAACTTGTACTTTTTTTTTTTTTTAGCACTCTGCTGGAATATTGCATGTGCTTAATGGAATTAAAGTATTTACTAAAGAAAACTGTCTTTCCTTAAAACGATTTATTGTGTGTTTAAGAATCTGCAAGGTTTTTATGCAATGAATTTATGTAAAAATTTTGAATCCTGCTAGCATTGCGAATTTCTACTTGTCTTTAAAAGCTTTATAAGCAGTAGTTCCCCAGCATTTCAGCATTGTGCTGTACATCCATCCAGTTTTCTTACCCGCCTGATTCATTCAGGATCTAGAGACTGAACTTGTTCAAGGAACAAGGAGCTCAACATGTGGACAATGCCATTTAATCCAGCACACACGTGTCCTGCAGCAAACACAGAGTGAGGAGAATATGCCAGTTTCAAAAAGGCAGATGCCCATGCGAGTTTTTCAAAGGCAGGACTCTGGAGTTGTGATGCAGCAATGCTAATCATTGTGCTACCTTTAAGTCCAGCAGTATTTTAGCCCCAGAAATTGTGATACTATTAGATATTTTGATACAGTGTAATAGTTTCCAAAACAATATTATACTCTTTCCAGCTTTAAAAATAATAGAGCACTTGGCAAGCCTTATGGAAACACTCTTGAACAATTCAAACAATGTAAGAAGTAAGAGTAGTCACTGGCTCAGTCAGCAGTTAAAATCTTCTTTCTTTTGAAATACATTAATTAACTTGCTATAAAGCTACCAGATATAACAAATAAAAATATGCAGGGTGGAGAATAAACATGCTTTAAAGTTTAGTTATTGCTTAAGGCAGCATGTCTGCTTTTATTACTATATATAAATTGTGAGTGCTGAACAGCGGCCAGTAAGACGACTGTCCTGGCAGTCATGTTTTTGTAATAAAGTCAATAGTCCCCTGAGCAAACTGCTCATGCACACTAAAAAAATCATCTTTGTCTTCATCTTTTATTAGTGTTATCCTGTCAGAATTCATGTGTTTAAATGTTGATAAATACTGTTCAGTGCTAAAAATTCTAAATGTTTGTTGCTTCACCTCAGTGATACTTACCAGGATATGAATGAAATTCAATAATTAATTTCGGCTGCATGAAAAGTATGAATATTTCTATATATAACTTGAAAACTGCATCGATAATAGTGGGATATTTGGTTCTGATTCTCTACGATATTAAGGCAGGAAAGTGGCTTTGAATAAAGCTCTATATAGCCTTAGACAACGCACAATCAAAATCCAGACCTAGTTAATCTTTCAAAGTTTATATGATAGTTTGATGGTAGAAGTGTGTGATGTGACACCTTCTTCTGTCATATAAAAGTTTAAGTGCATACTGTTCATGCATAAGTCAAACCTACAGCAATGCGGGATGTGTCTCTAGAAATGATTTAAAAAACAGACCATTCAATAAACTGAATGAAAGAAATTGTAAATCAGTAGCCAGCTGCAGCATTATTCTTACCGGGTATGCGAATAATAATAATATCAAAAATGATGTGAATCCTTCTCATTCAGTAGTTTATTGATTTTTGGCATTAGAAAAAAATCACTGGTTTGAAAACATCGCCAGTTTTTTCCCCCTTTAAGTGTTCAGCCTTAAGTGTCAACATCCCACACCATCCTTTCAGTGTTTTTTGCACACTCACATCCACAAGCACATTGCCACTAATCTGTTTACTGCTTGTAAAAAAGCTTATTAATGACGTACATTTATGTTTGTTAGATCTAATAATGCAGCAATTCAGTAAATGGAAAATTAAACAGATAATATGTAATTGACGACTGAGAAGTTGACAAGAGACTGAAGTTCCTTCTTGGAATGTCTGCTGTGCATGAGTGTTACCAAAAGAGTTGTGAAAATCATTTTATGTCATTATTTTATTGCCATATGCCACTAAGAAAACAGGGTTATTTTTTACAATTACACTCAAAAGTAAGCAAACAAATAACATTCCACAAAAAACGAGACAGAAACAATGCACCACAGTCATTAATCAGACGTACTTAAATCAGCAGTCCTTCAGTACTGACTTCAATGTTATTGTCAGAAAATGTCGAGGAACAAAGGAGAAGCACACACGAGGAACTCAACCATGTAGTCCAAAGGTAGTAAAGTATTTTGGTGGTGATGAAGATCATTACCCTGTTCACAAGGATCTTGCAAAAAATATGCCCGTATTTAAGCCAGTTGATAAATCAACATGAGAGGAAGAGTACAGCAAATGGAGTGATTCATGGAAGGACTGATGCATGTTCAAATTCCATGCAGTATATCAAGTTAGCCCTCCACCCTAAGCAACAATATCAAAAGACTGAAATGAGGCATTTTATGTAATCTAAATTGATATTTCTATTAATGCCTGGAACAATTTTCATATCAACAATTTCATATCATGGTGCATCTGCCTTTCCCGATGTCTGCATCTAGCTGTATATTTAATGGAGTTCAGGGCCAGGTGGGTTGAGATGTAAAAATCACGGCTATTAACTCAATGACTGATGCACAGTAGAAATAGTAAAATTATAACATGAATGTTAAATAATTAAGTGAATCAAGGAAGCTCTTTCACACAGTGAGAAGCAACCACAATTAGTTGTTTAATTACTACTAGCTATTTTTCCCTGGTTGGTCTATTGCTCACAAATCACTTCTTGAACTTTGTGTGTTTTTGGCCGTCATTATAATTAAAATCTGTTATTGTCACATTATCAGGTACCTCGATATATGAGTTCTGGTGTCCCTATCTTAGGTTCTTTCCCCCTATCTCTATCTCAGTGATCCTGAAAACAGTTCGCCCTATCTTCTCATAGCAATTTACCGTAGATACTCGCTTATAAGTCGAAAAATTTATGCCTTAAAATTCATTAAAAAAAACAGTGTCGACTTATCCGTGGGGCAATACAATTTTCCATAGAATTTGGGTAATGGCACAGTGCACAGTGCTTTTATTTAAAACAATCAATCAAAATCAGTGTTGAAAGTAAACAGTGCAGTGATTCAAAAGAACTCTTCATTAAATAAATAATCCATAAAGCAAACATGGAGGTTTAAAAATCAATAAAATAGAAAAACAATCCTTTAAAAACCTGGCCTAGCACCTAGGCTACCACACAGCTTGTTCGCCCACTTGCACACCCTCTCTCTCTCTCTCTCTCTCCTGCTTTCTCCAGCCCCCTCCGTCTTTCTTTCTCTTCCTTGTTTTTTTTTTTTACTCCGTTTTGGCTTCCACGCCTGCGAGCGCTCGCTCGCCCACTTGCACACCCTCTCTCTCTCTCTTTCTGTCTCTCCTGCTTTCTCCAGCCCCCTCCATCCTTCTTTCTCTTCCTTGTTGTTGTGTGTTGTTTTTTGTTTTTCTTTTTACTCCGTTTTTCCTTCCTCTCTAACGGACTCACGCTTCTCTTTATATGCAGAGAGGACATAGCAGCTGCAGCACATTAGCCACAGGAACAATCACGGATGTGGGTAGTCCCTCACCTGTGCACTAGGTGAGAAATGTCCATACCACAGATCGCCCTGCGGCTTGCTAAGTCATGAGCGTGGTGATTATTTATTTAAAAACTAAAACGGCCTTTGCTAAGAGATCTGTGGACCCATAACACCACATAAGCCTTTGTTGGAATTTCAAGCATCGGCTGGCAGGTGTATGTGGTTTATGAACAGATATGAGCTGAGCCTTCGCCAGCGAACAAAAATCGCGCAGAAGCTGACGAAGAATCTAGAAGAAAAGGTCAGTTCCTTTCATAAATTTATTATCAAGCAAAGACAAAAGCATGACTTTGATCTCAGTAACATTGGTAACATGGATGAAACGCCAATGACATTTGATATGCCGGGAAATCGAACTGTAGCAGGTATTGGTAAGAAGACCGTACTTATTAAGACAACGGGCCATGAAAAAACCCAAGTTTTACCCTCGACTTATACGCGGGTCATAACAAATTTCGTAATTTTCAGCTCAAAAAATACACTCGACTTATCTGCGAGATCGACTAATACGTGAGTATCTATGATAAGTTGCATCTCTTGATCTCTATACATATCAGTTCTTTCTTTGATGTCTGCAATTTTTCATTTCTTTCACTAAAGTCTTACATTTGAAAATGGTCATACTCATGAGTTCTTTTAATGTTGTTGAATGTTCTTTTGCATTAGTAAAAATGTCATTCCATACAGTACACAATGTCTCTGACCACTTTAATATATAAATCTCTAAAACTCCGGATAGCCCCCTTAAGTAGTTAACAGTGTTTGCCAACCTTTGTGGTGTCATGGCCTAGTTTTTGACATACCAGTATGACCGTGACCCACAGGGGAAATTTACTGCGATTGTCAAAGCGGGTTGGGGAGGTCCTGTGCGATTTTCTGAGCGTTACATGAATCAAGTGCGATTGTCAATGCTTTTCCTCCTTGGTGAATATAGCACGATCGTCATAGGAGGAGTTAGAGAGGTTGTCAATGATCGTCCATGATCCATTTGCTGCCACTGTGAATGAAGCATGATTGTCAAAATGGTGTGGGGACACAGGGTTTCATTTGATGTCGGGCATGACCCACCTGCAATGATGCCACAACCCACAGGTTGGGAAATATAGAGTAAGAATATGTAACAGGTCATATAACCTCTTACATCTGAGGTGCAGACTGGCTTCCTTGAGTTTGCATTTCACAATTTGTTACCTTTAGGAAAATCACAATCCTCCCCCTTTGTCAATAAACCTCATTAGTGCAGAATCATTACAGAATTTCTGCAAATGACCATACATTGCTCTCATTATGGCTTCTGAAATATCTCAATGGAAACTAACCAGTGCCACAAATACCAACAGTCATAAGACCTGTCCCCAAATAATTTCACAACTTTGGCTCAACATCGTCATTCCTTGAATCCACTCTTTGTTTGCACTGCCTCATATCTGTGCAGCGCCACAGACCACTCTAATGCACTTGATTTTGTCAAAGGAAATCTCACTTGAAAAATGCCTTTTCCTGAGCTATACATAATTGAATGCATCCTTCTCCTGATGGTTTAACCTTCAGGTTTAATACTCGGATGAGCACGTTTAATTCTGTTTTTAAGCTTTCTTATTTACTTTTTGTATTTTTATTGTGTTTTGGGTGGGGAATGCAAAGCTCCCAGCATCCAAAATGGCCACCTCTTTGTAACATCACAGTGAGTGTTATCATGTAATATTTAGATGGTGTCAGTCACATGGTGTTTGTGACCTTTCTGGCCATTCTGGCCAATTTCCAGTATTAATACTTTAAAAAAAGTGGTAAGATTGTCACTTGTTTTCAAGAAAGTCTAAATTCTGCCCTTTTCCTGGCTATGTTGTTTGCTAATTGTTGACTGTGCGTTTGTAAATTGTTTTGCTGTTTTTATCATTTTATGCCGTATTTTCTGTTTGCAGAACTGTGATGCTTTGTACCCAGTTGAGTACACTGAGTCAGGAGTTGTAGTAAGTACAAAGCTCTTGTAAGCTCCATGTAGTGCTGCCAGATAGCTACCATTTCTGGCTACTGATTAGTCCTTTTGGGAATTTTTGACATCACGTGTCATCTTCTTTGTTTGTTTCCCTGTAGCTCTTAAAATCCCTCTTCAAATCAGACACATTTCGTAATTATTAATTTTTTTAATTTTCACATGGTTGTGACATTTTGCTCGTGTTATTTTTTTCAGACATCATATACAGCAACTTGTATTTAACTCTCTGTTTTCTGTTTTAATCCGTTTCACTACTTGCTTCAAAATCTTAATCAATATAATCCACGCTCTAATCTACGCTGAATCACTTTCTTTGAACAATTCCTTTCCACTAATAGAGTCGTTTGGGTCTCTATGCCATTCAGGTGGAAGAATTTTATCATTCTGTAATATTTCAACACTCTCCATTTGGGATTGTTACTTTATCTATGCATCTTTTGTGGACCTTTTCAGTCTTTTCAGAATGTACACTGTCAGGTTCTTTTACAGTAACAATTTCCGAACTATTTTGTATGTTTTTATTTTTTGTGTTTTTGTGTTATTTTGCTGAGTTGGGTTCAACATATCTACAAAATCACAATGGTTCAGCAGGAAAGATTTTTGTGAAGTAGTGGTATGGCTATATGCGGAACATTTATCTACTAAAAGAAGCTTGAAGACTATAGTAAAATCATGATCTCCTCTGGGTCTTTTTGGTAAAGTCTTATTTTTTCATGCTGCCATTTATTTACCAAACTGTTTTTGCATCAAAGGCATTATTATTTGCACCTATGAACATTGTGTTTTGCACTTTGAAGAACAATTTATTTAGGCTCTAAATTGCCTGTTTGGTTTCAACACTAATGTTCTTGCTCTCTAGGAACTAGACTGTTTTGGCATGCATTCACACTTACATTGTAGTGTTCGGTGATAAAAAATGGCTTTTGCGTTTCTACAAAAAGGACTTCATCTTAGCGTCTTCTTTTAGGCTACTGGTTTTCAGTGCCTTTGAGTTTGCACCACAAGTGGTTTTTCTTTTCTAGTCTCCCTATTAATATGTGAAACATATGTTCAAACATACTGTACATTCAACTTTTTCCCATAGCCATATTACTGTAAAATTATATTTCTTTTCTTATTCAGCAACTAATATCCATTACATACAGTCTTTGTTTTAATATCTTCTTTGTGATACAAAATATATTCCCGTTTTCTTCTTCATGTTGTACCTTCTGCGGTGGGCTGGCGCAATGTCCAGGGTTTGTTTCCTGCCTTGCGCCCTGCGTTGGCTGGGATTGGCTCCAGCAGACCCCCATGACCCTGTAGTTAGGATGCAGTAGGTTGGATAATGGATGGATGGATGAATGCTGTACCTTTTTTGACTTTCCTACCATTTTGTCTTCCTTGTAACTTAACATTTTCCTCTATTTTTCCATTCCCTATAGTATACTGTTGGACTTCAAATTGCAATCATTAGATTTATTTGTTCTGTTTTCAATTTCATCCAAGTTCGCAGAGTTTCAATGTGAGATCCAACAAAAACTTGAGGCCATCACAGCTTTGTGTTTTTAAAAATGCCAACACACTAACCAGTATTATCACCACTATGAATGAACAACCAGTGTTAACCGCTTTTTGAGCTGAGCAAAATGCAAATAGAATTTAAAAAAATGCACATTATGCGATGGATCTAAGCTAATACTGGACAAGCTGGATCCCGATTTCTTCTATAGCTCATGCAGATGCTCTTTTTTTAGAGTGTGAGAGAAGCAGACCGACAGAAGATGACATTTTTCAGTGAGATCAAGTGAGTTCAAATATTTACTAAGTTAGCTTTTTTGGCTGGTAGACATTTATTCAAACCCACTGTACAAGAACTCAGTGCTAATTTTTGCCTTTTATGACAACTTTTTGGTCAGATTTTTAGTTTTAATGAATCAACTTTAATCGACTTTATACCATTAATAAATGCTGTTATTGCCACGGTCTTGTTTTGCCCCCTTTTCATAGGACCAACACACAGTACCCTCAGGCTTTTCATTTAATATTTCATCTCATTCTTTTGTTCCATGCTGTTTTCTTTTATTCAATAAAACACTTCTTTCATTTTGGACTTCAACATTACATCGCCACTGAGTGTTTTGTTCATTCCTTTTTATTCGAGGACCACACAAACACATATACAGTGTCAACAACTCCTTATCTTTGCCGTTCATTACAGTTTCTATTGAGACTCCCCCACAACATGGTGCCTACAAGATCAAAATTCATATTCAACTTAATCTTTATAATGGTGGGCTACACCCCTTTCAATTGCCTTTTACTTGACGACCGGATGTTCACGTGTTCCACTAGTTACAAATACAATACTTACACCGTTTATAAGGTGCATATTTTCAAATTTACAGGTGAAAACATTAGATATATTGAATACAGAAATATTGAATTTTAATCAGATGCACAGTCTCCCATGGCTACTACTATTGAAAAAATGTTTGCTAAGTTTGCACTGATGTCATGTGTCAAACTCCTAGCTACTTCTATCTCACAGCTCAAGGAAACTGACTTAAAAGTCCCAGCTTGGTCACAATCTAAGATTTGTTTGCATGTTCATCCATGAGTATTTGTATTTGCTCCCAGAGCTGAAAGGTGTCCAAGTTAGATAAACTGGTTACATTAAATTGGCCATGGATGAGTAAATGCAAGTATGGACTTAGGTGTGCTGTGCACTTAGGTGGACTGCTGCCTCATCCATGACTGCTTTCTCATTTACACTTAAAATAGCCTGTTTTCCCCCTGACCATGCTATGGAAAAAGAGATTTCAGAATAAAGATGGCCTGATGATGGGCACTTCTTTTTAGGATGTTCACAGTTCTTTTTAAGGTGTTGATATATTTTTGCAAAATAAACTAAAAAATCAATGAAGATAATTTTCCTTTCTTGTTAAATCAGCCCATTTGATTTTTTTTGTAATGTTCATCCTGTTTGTCATAATTTTACATGTTAAGTTTAACATTTCTTAACAAGTTAGCCATGCTTTGTGGCATTAATGGGAAGTGTTGAATCAGTGACATTTTATCCAGGTAACTGTAGGGTCAGAGTAGGTAGGCATAACAGTTCTGTCTGTCTGAGTGCCATAGTGTAACTTAAGATTTAACTGACATCACTGAATGACTATATTATGTATGAATGATTATATTATGTGGGCGGCCCGGAGGCACAGTGGGTAGCACTGCTGCCTCGCAGTTAGGAGACCCGGGTTTGCTTCCCAAGTCCCATGTTCTCCCTGTGTCTGGGTGGGTTTCCTTCCCCAGTCCAAAGACATGCAGGTTAGGTGCATTGGCAATTCTAAATTGTCCCTAGTGTGTGCTTGGTGTTTGGGTGCGTGTTTCTACAGCAGACCCCAGTGACCCTGTAGTTCTGATATAGCGGGTTGGATAATGGATGGATGGATGTTTCATAAGTACATGCCATCAATGATAACTACCCAACACAAAGCTCTTTACTTGCTTACTGATCAGACATAAACCCAGCCCCAAGTCAGAGAATGTGGTATCTCATTTCAAAATGGACCCCAAAATGGGTTACAGATAACTGCTCTGGGAAACAGGAACAATAACAGAAGTATCTATGTGAAGTAGAGTATATGAGCTTGATAAAAATAGTGAATGATTTATCAGGTGGTGCAGTAGTTGGAGTTTCTAGGTTTGAACTGTTACTGCCTATGTGGTGTTTGTACATTCTTTACTTGTCTGTTTTCCTAGTATGCATCAAAAATGTGAATAGAAGCTTAAATGGTAAATCTTCATTTATGTGAGCAAAGGTCTATGCTTAAGTGCGCCCTAAGATGTACTGCTCCTGTTTTTACTTGGCTTCCACCAATACGTTTAGTATCAGCCTTAGGTTCTTTTCCCAGTGGACTTACCTGGATTCCTACTTGACTTCTTTTAATTTGTAGAAGCAGTGAATCTGCAACAGGGACTTATTGCTGAGTTGTTGACCCTATCACAGACAGCGAGTAATCCTGTACAGGGATCTTGTTTCTGTAGCTTGTATTTGAGATTACATTACATTGGTTACCATCCAGAGCTCATGGATGCCATAGGTGAGGATATGACTGTAGACCAACATGTCAAAGTTTTCTCAGAAAACTTAGCTTGCACTTCACCATCATAGTCCCACAACCCTCTCCATAAAGTGCCTAAAACTATATGGACTCTATAGTCACTCTAATAACCACCTCTACTCTCACTTGAAAAAAAACCCTCCAAGGTACTTATATTTCTACACTTGGGACAGCTAATCAATCCTTACCGTACCTGCATGGAGTAATCCAGTCTTCCAAGATGATGATTTGGATTTGAAGGTGTTAATTCTCATTCTGACTTTATCACATTCAACTACAGACTACTGGATTCTTATGAGCGGAAGAAGACATCATCAGCAACCGGTAAAAGTACAAGTTTTGTGTACTATAACTGCAAGGGAATGTTAGGTAAAATAAGGGACAGAAATTTAGAGTAGATTTATCAATCCAGCCATGCACTATTTATTAAACAGTTTACGAATGTTAAGTGTCTTGTTCTCATTTCAGGCACCTCTTAGGCATCTCATTCAGACTCAGTAATGCCTGGAGCAGCCTCTCAGACAGAGATCTTTCTGTTTTGATAAGCAAGCTGCCATCTATCATGTCTCGTCGCATTTTCTATTCCCTGTAATACCTGGAAGGTGTGAATGTTATTGTGTTATCAGATCAACTAAGGCATGTGCTTAACACAAAAGGTAGTAACTAACCCCTTAAGTTCTTTTCTCAATGGGAGGTTAGGAAAATATGTCATAAACACAGGTAACACTTCAGTTCATGTACTGCAAAAATCATCTATTACTCATTTACTGTTATGTAACAAGACCATAACAAAGGCCTCTTTTGGTGTTCATAACACCTACAACACCTCAATAAAGTGGTTTTGCATCTGTGCAAGGTGGCCTACTAAAATAACTTCACATTGGAATGGTCAGATGTGGTTTAAATGAGACATATGTCTTCTAATATTGCATTCCTCATTATAAAACCAGCAAATACTTCATATTCATAAGTAATTTTACCAGCATATCAAGTGCCACTATGCAGAGATAAATGTTCTAACTGTAATTAAGACTAAAAGAACCCTTTGTTAATGTCTTGTTGCATAAGAGTAAATGAGTAATAGATGCATTTTCGCAGGTCCTAAACTAAAGTATTGCTAAACTATCTATAAAACTATTAGCTGTAACCTCTAACCTGTCTCACTGTCTATATTGTATTCCACGTATTCAGCCCTAATGACCTGTAAGGCAAAACTGCTTGATGACTGGGGCTGCCTTTTACCAGCAATACTTTACTTGAACCCAGTTTACCACCAATAAAAGGCTTCACAAGAGCAGCTTCTCATGCCCTTAAGAGACTGCAGCTAGACAAGGAATGAAAGATTCAACTTCTCTGCTGTGTTAATAGCAATAAGATAAAAAGAGGTTAACTTTTAAGCTTTCACTTCAAAATGATATTTATTTGCATCAGAACACATAACCGCAGATATAAGCAGTACAAAGAATTACAAAACTTGGGTGGGTTCATATAGTCTCCATTCAGTTCAATTAGCAAAAGCAAGGATTTTGTTGACACTTTCCCTTATGGCCCTGTTCCTGAGATACGAATATATCCTCAATAGAAATATAAAAAATACAACATTTCCTGTAAGACAGAGAACTCTTTGCAATTTATTTATAACAGCACAGAGCTGAGATTAAAAAAAACTGTCAGAAAAGCAACAACTGAATTAAAAAACAGCAGCTGAGAAAGTCAGCACTTTTTGAAAAAAAAATATCTAACAAAAGGCACTTGTTCTTCTTCTCCCTTCTTGTACACACAAAATAACTGGTTTACTTGTTTACATCTCTGTTAGGGTAGCACGGTGGCGCAGTGGGTAGCGCTGCTGCCTTGCAGTTAGGAGACCCGGGTTTGCTTCCCGAGTCTTCCCTGCATGGAGTTTGCGTGTTTTCTTTGTGTCTGCGTGGGTTTCTTCCAGGCGCTCAAGTTTCCTACCACAGTCCAAAGACATGCAGGTTAGGTGCATTGACGATCCTAAATTGTCCCTAGTGTGTGGGTGTGTGTGCCCTGCAGCGGGCTGGTGCCCTGTCCGGGTTTGTTCCTGCTTTGCACCCTATGTTGGCTGGAATTGGCTCCAACAGACCCCCATGACCCTGTGTTAGAGATGTCAGTCATTTTCCAACCCGCTACATCCTGTTAGTAGACATTTTTTTAAAAAATCTTGTTGAATCATTATCACTGAGTTCAGGGTTATTTTCCCAAAGCTGACCTTTCTAAACAATCAAGTATACTATAAGTCCTTCTTTGCCTTTCAACTTTTCCAGAATACACTGCATTCCTTTTTAGCTTGACAAGACATATATGTAGGCTTAGGTCTCACTAAGGTGCTATGTAGGGGTGAGACCACGTCACCCTGCATGAAAGTCTTTAGGTGGTTTTGACTATAATTAAGTAGTATTTTTCAACCTTCTGCTCAAGCTCCATCAAAAATGTTAAGGTCCTTTTATCGTCAAGACATTGAGCCCACCCAACCTCACTCATCACCTTATAGGATATAGCTTCACGTTACTTTTTTTTTGGGTTTAGTCCAAAAAGGTTAGGCGAAACACTCGGCAACCAGGCACTTGTTAATGATCACCATTCTCAGGCCTGGCTCCAGGAGAGGCTTCTGGTGTCCCTCTTGTGAGCGAGTTATTTTGAACTTGGATCTTGAGGCCTTTATTTTCTAATAATGTTATGTCTAACCCCTCATCTCAAAGCATTTTGTCATGCATAACTATATCAGATATACATTTCTCAAATAAACATAATTCTAAGGATTATTAAAGTATATAAGCTGCAGTGCCCTATGATCACAATCCTAGGAAGGGATAGCTCAATTACATTTTTTGTAAATATTCATCTTTTGTCAAATCAGCAGCAGATCACTTCAGAATAACACAGGTACAACAAAAAGTAATATTATATTCAAGAAGTTAGTTTTTATTGCATAACATAATTATGAAGAAAAAAATAATGAACACAGAGGACAGAAAACCAATAACACAAGGATATCAGAACAAATAGTAAATATCAGGAGTTCCAAAAAGGTTGCTTTAATTACCAAGAATACTGAAAACAAGCAGATGTTCTGTATTTTGTCGTGTTTGTCCAGAGGGTCACTGCCCCTTCCATCTGTTTTAAGCTCCTGCTGTAACTTTACTTGGCAGTGATTGCTAATTAAATATGGAAGGTGGCACTGAGATGCCAAGGCAGCACTGTAAGAAGAAAAAAAGAATGAATTGTTCCCTTTGGGTATAACAACATACTGTGAAGGACTGTCTATTCAAGTGGCATTTGAAAAAAATGTATTACTGTACAGTATTCAAACCATCACTTTGCAAAGCAATTAGAAATTTTACAGTACACAATGAATCAAATACATGGAATATATAATAATCAACATAAGAACATAAGAAATATGAAAAACAAGAGGTGGGCATTCAGTCCATCAAGCATGTTAACTAATAACTTTTTCAATATCTCATCCAGAACTTTCTGAAAGGTTTTTGCCTCAATGTCATGGCTTTGTACTTTGTTTTTAGATTCCCACAACTCTTTGAGTAAAGAAGTGCTTACTAGCTTAATTCCTTAATGCACTTAACACTGATGAACACTGTAATAACCACCCAGACATTACTTAACATTAATTGGCACAAACTAAGTATTATATTTTGAAAATGACATTTTACTATTCTCATAGTTCACTCCAACTCCTTGTGATGTCTGGTTTTGATGCACAGAGCAGGACTTGGGATGTCCAGCAGGAAGGCAGACCATCTATTTTAGCCATGCTACTTAAGAGAGAAATGAGTACTGCTTGCACCCTTCTGTGGCTCTGGAAGTTTTCCATACACATTTCAAGTGACAATAAAAATGACAAACAGACTGTTATTCAGAAGTATTTTGAATGAATCTACTAGAGCACCAATGATACAATGTTTCCTGACACAAATGTAGGACATAAACCTGAAGAAGAGGGTCTGAACGCCAAGAATAAGCCTCACCACAGGGAGCCTAACCCTAACTCAAAAGGCAAGCTTTTTGGCACAGGCCAAAAAATGTTGCTCATTCTTTTAAATAATGAAAATCTCAATAATTACACACAAAATATTATCAGCAATATTTTTATCAAAATGTTTATTTGCACCACCAGTTACCAACACTATACACAATTATTTATACTGTACAAAGCAGTTGAGGTCCAGATAAAGCAATCCTGTTTTGTGTGTGCAGGTGAAAACTGAAAGGTTTATGCCACCATTGTCTACACCAGGCAGAGTTCTTTGTGTGACACACAACTTTAGAAAATCCAGAACTCTCAGTTCACAAATACCAAGAAGGCAAAAAACCCAAGTGTAGGAGTGAAGCTACTTGGTATTATCCATAGAGCAACACCAGCTGCACTACCCTTCCTGGGACCTCAGTGAGAAATCTACCATTTTGTATTTCATCCTTTCACTCGTTACTATCCTAAAGCCATGTGTCTTTATTTAAAAGACATATAGGTATGCAGAGAAACCCATGACAAGTAAAAGACAAATATCTGTTTTAGATACTCCAGAGGCAGGAGAGCAGTCTAGGAGACTTTGTTCTTTAGGAGACAAGACACTTTACTCACATGATAGCTATTTTTATTTTATGTCTTGTGTTCTTTTGAAATGATATGTTATTGTAAAACATTAACATTATACAAACTTAAATGGCTTTTAGATCAGAGGTGCTTGCAAATACTTTTTAAGAACTTAAGAAAAATGTTACTGTTTTCTAGTTGTAGTTTTTATTGTTTTTCCTAAATCTCATAAACTCTTTTCTTCCAGATTTATGCTGTTCTTTTTTCCATAAACTAATGACTAAAATGCTCTAATGACTAAAATACCTTAATGAATGCAACACTGGCAGCATGTAGATGTGGTCTTTGCTTGCCATGCAGATTTTTATCCTCTTGCTGATATCAGTCCCTACTTTTGACTTTCATCACCCAGGTACTATTTGTCCTTAATGATACCTTTACAGTTGGCATGATGTTATCTTTTTAAATCTGAGTAGTCTTAAATAATAGGTGAACAGAATAAATTTAAAACTCAAAATAGAGAGAATGTTCTGAATACCCCTAAGTGCTTTCTTTATAAGTCACATAAATTTTGAACGATTCAGAAATATATGATTACTATTTTATCCAGCTTTTACTGCTAAGTTTTGTAATATTATGTCATATAGTTTTACTCATAAATATAAAGGGAATTTGGTAGTCTGTAATGAAGAAATCTGTATAATAATATGTAATAGTATATAATAATTGGAATATAACAGACTGGGTACTCTTTCTATAGTCATCTAAGCAATCTAAATATCGATATTTGTTGTTTATTTAAATTCAATCATTATATCCTTAATTTTAGCAATTTTTTTTGTCAATAAGAACCCATGCCTGTAGAAGTTAATCACTGGAAATTAGGTAAATTTTCAGATGTTTTAGTTCTTGTTGACTTTGCTACTTTTCAATAAGTATTCTCTAATAAAAGGCAAAAGAACTTGTACTTGCTGTAGACCTTTGAGATATCTTTATAAGAATGTCTTATAGTCATAAGAAGGTAAATAATCCAAATATCACTGACTGTTTTTCAGTGAAGACTGGTCTCTCCTACTCCTCCATTGCCACTCGGACCTTACTCTTATTCTATGTTAATTAGTGTTGTCTTATTTTAATTCTTTCTTTGTCTTTTTTTCTCTTTTCTTCATCATGTAAAGCACTTTTAGCTACATTATTTGTATGAAAATGTGCTATATAAATACAATGCATCCAGAAAGTATTCACAGCGCATCACTTTTTCCACATTTTATTATGTTACACCCTTATTCCAAAATGGATTAAATTAATTTTTTTCTTCAGAATTCTACACACAACACCCCATAATGACAACGTGAAAAAAGTTTACTTGAGGTTTTTGCAAATTTATTAAAAATAAAAAAACTGACAAATCACATGTACATAAGTATTCACAGCCTTTGCTCAATACTTTGTTGATGCACCTTTGGCAGCAATTACAGCCTCAAGTCTTTTTGAATATGATGCCATAAGCTTGGCACACCTATCCTTGGCCAGTTTTGCCCATTCCTCTTTGCAGCACCTCTCAAGCTCCATCAGGTTGGATGGGAAATGTCAGTGCACAGCCATTTTAAGATCTCTCCAGAGATGTTCAATCGGATTCAAGTTTGGGCTCTGGCTGAGCCACTCAAGGACATTCACAGAGTTGTCCTGAAGCCACCCTTTTGATATCTTGGCTGTGTGCTTAGGGTCGTTGTCCTGCTGAAAGATGAACCGTCGCCCCAGTCTGAGGTCAAGAGCACTGTGGAGCAGGTTTTCATCCAGGATGTCTCTGTACATTGCTGCAGTCATCTTTCCCTTTATCCTGACTAGTCTCCCAGTTCACTGCCGCTGAAACACATCCCCACAGCATGATGCTGCCACCACCATGCTTCACTGTAGGGATGGTATTGGCCTGGTGATGAACGGTGCCTGGTTTCCTCCAAACATGAAGCCTGGCATTCACACCAAAGAGTTCAATCTTTGTCTCATCAGATAATTTTGTTTCTCATGATCTGAGAATCCTTCAGGTGCCTTTTGGCAAATTCAGGCGGGCTGCCATGTGCCTTTTACTAAGGAGTGGCTTCCGTCTGGCCACTCTACCATACAGGCCTGATTGGTGGACTGCTGTAGAGATGGTTGTCCTTCTGGAAGGTTCTCCTCTCCCCACAGAGGACCTCTGGAGCTCTGACAGAGTGACCATCGGGTTCTTGGTCACCTCCCTGACTTAAGGCCCTTCTCCCCCGATCACTCAGTTTAGACTGCCGGCCAGCTCTGGTGTTTTCGAACTTCTTCCACTTATGGATGATGGATGCCACTGTGCTCATTGGGACCTTCAAAGCAGCAGAAATTTTTCTGTAACCTTCCCCAGATTTATGCCTCAAGACAATCCTGTCTCAGAGGTCTACAGACAATTCCTTTGACTTCATGCTTGGTTTGTGCTCTGACATGAACTGTCAACTGTGGGACCTTATATAGACAGGTGTGTGCCTTTCCACATCATGTCCAATCAACTGAATTTACCACAGGTGGACTCCAATTAAGCTGCAGAAACATCTCAAGGATGATCAGGGGAAACAGGATGCACCTGAGCTCAATTTTGAGCTTCATGTCAAAGGCTGTGAATACTTATGTACATGTGCTTTCTCAATTTTTTTATTTTTAATAAATTTGCAAAAACCTCAAGTAAACTTTTTTTCATGTTGTCATTATGGGGTGTTGTGTGTAGAATTCTGAGGAAAAAAATGAATTTATTCCATTTTGGAATAAGGGTGTAACATAACAAAATGTGGAAAAAGTGATGCGCTGTGAATACTTTCTGGATGCACTGTAAATGTTGTTGTTGCTGTTGTAGCTCTTCATAGCTCACACAAGGGCAATCTCAGGATGATGTGAAGTTAAAGACTATAAATCTTTCGGTATATTTTGTGCCTAGATACTTAACAAATTTTCAGAATATGGTGCATTTATTCTTTAGATGGTGGGTTTTGTACTTCACAGAGTACTACCCTACACACTGTGTTCTCCTGCTTCAGTTAGGAGTAGTTTGGGAAAAAATGTCATACTTCAGGAGGAATTCCACCCATTGATCTTTATCCAAGTGGCAAATACTTGTAGGAATAATTTGCTGTTTGTAGTCCATAATTTATTTAAATATATTAAATGTTGTAACCACAGCAAAGAGCTTGTCATCATATTCATATTTGTGTCTAAGGGGAAGAATTATTAACTACGCACAAATTTGAAGGGAACTGAATCTGAGTATGCCAATCTTAGAAAGTTAATGCTTTAAATTAAACTCATATTAGTATGTGCTTAATTTGAATATAATTTTCTTTCATAACCATAGACAATGGTATAGTCTTTTACCCCCTGTAAGTTAATGAGATAGAACTTTCTTGCGATATCTGTGATACAATGTGTTAATTGAGTCAATTGTTGTTTAGAATAGGTCCCATTGTTAACAGGAACTGAAACACCCATTTACAGTACGAAAATGGGATAAGAATACAGTTTTCTGAACGTTTAGAAATGGTTCAGCTGTATAAGCAAACTTAAAGAAATGAAACAAGATATATAAGCTTTAAACAGGATTTTTCTTAAACAAGAAATTTTCATTTCTTTGCAATACCAATCTTTTCTCTATTTTTGTGTGAACTGTTTTACTTTGAATTTTTACTAAAGTTTTTAAAACAAAGATATTTTGTCTGTTGAATCATTTCAACGCATCAAGCATTTGCCAGAATCCCATGAAGCAAACTAAAGCTGCAGAATTTTGGTAATTTGGGGTAAATGCAGCTACACTGAGGCATGTCATCTAGCAGAATTTATATGTCTCATATGTACAGTAAGTATGAACTAAGAAAACCTAGCAAATAACTCTGAAATAGATTTCTCTTCCAAGCACAGATGGCTAAACATACTGGAAATTTTGGAAAGAGTTAAAAACTTTCTGATTACCACAGAAATTAGTTCAGGTTGTATGTATTGTTTTCATATTTGCGCAGCACTGTATATTTTCTTTGTGTGTTCAATAGGAGCTAATTGAGTCATCAAAACATTGAGGGTCCCCTAGTATGTTTTTGCATTGTTTTCTCCAGACTCAAAATTTTGTCAAATAAAGTTGTACATCACATGCTTATACATTGATTTGTCCCTGTTTTGTTGCTTCAACGAAAATGATTTAGTGGCATAATAACATTGGTTGTTACTAGAGGTTTGTGGGTATCATTTCGCTTCAATATAC
Organism: Polypterus senegalus; assembly: GCF_016835505.1. Classification (NCBI taxonomy): domain Eukaryota; kingdom Metazoa; phylum Chordata; class Cladistia; order Polypteriformes; family Polypteridae; genus Polypterus; species Polypterus senegalus. Next base: position 232,977,285 of record NC_053155.1, read on the forward strand.
AATTTGGGTAAAGAGCAATACTAGTGGAATGGCAGACCAGAGTGGTGTGTTCCACTTATACTCTGTAGGAAATGATACCTCTTTGTCATGATCCTGCCACTTCACATGCTCAAAAATTGTGCAGACCTCAAATACGAAAAAAAGTCCAGAATAGGCCTCAACACCCCATCTTTGGTAGCCTAACCCCAAAACTCCCACCGCACCTGGGAGTAACTGCAGACCTCCCTAACGAGCCATTGGAGATCTTCCAGGTGAGGCTTAAAAGGAGCCAGCTACCTCACAGAATGAGCCAGAGTCGGGTGGGAGAGGATGGAACTTGTCAGTGCAGGCAGAAAGGTTACACCTTGCCTGATGAAGGGGCCTTAGCTGCCTCGAAAGCTAGCATTTGTAATCCATTTAATAAAAGGTGTCATTTCACCCTACTTTCTCCTATTTACACTACTTGTCAAAAGTGATGGAGGAGTGTATTGTGAATCAGTGGCCTCAAGTAGAAGCTACAATGTGCTGACCAGTGTACATACAGTGTTACAGTGATGAAGAAGGAGGCCTATTTATTATTTAGTATTTCTTTTCAACCAGTCTATATCCCTTTCCTGACATACAGTCACAAACTATGGGCAACCGTGAGAATTCTAGTGCAAGTGGAGTTTTTTTTTTTTCTACAGGTTGACTAGACCTTATAAATGTAAAGGGACCTTGGAATAAACTCAAAAGAACAGAGGAGATCAATGCTACTTAATTAAACTAGTAAAATCACAAGGAAAATCAGTTTCTTTAGGGACTCACCAAAAAAGAGCATGTCCAGTTTAAAAGAAGATAAAAGGTAGCTTCCTGGGCATAGCTCTCCTTTTGAGAAGAAATTCCAGATATGAGTACTACTGCTGTCTTCTCTGTCTGTCTCTCCTTATTAAATGTTTACACCCATGTAATGTTAATGGGTTAGCCTATAACACTGTATGCTCTGTAAGACTAAAAGCATATTTGTGAAGAAATATTAAATCTGAGTGAGTGAGAAGTGTGGTGGATTTCTTTATTACATATAACAGGTGTAGGTTAAATGCTAAATTTACAAATGAGTGAGGAAAAACTTCACTATTTTGTAACATCATTTCAAGGACTACCTACATATTATCATTTGATTTACCAAGGCTCTTTCAAAATAATAATACCCATAAAACAATTTAGAGCTATAATATTATGCAAGAATGATTAAAAAATGTCTAATTAAAGCTCTGTCAAAGATGACTTTCTTAGAAAAAAGCTATATACATAACATTTATATATATATATATATATATATATATATATATATATATATATATATATATATAGTGGCAGATGTCCAGCACCCTTACCCAGCCGGTATAACTGTATATTGGAGAGATCTGGCAGAGATCATGCCGAGGGCATTATCTCCACTAGAACTCTAGATGGCACTAAACCCCAAGCTTGCTGCAGTACCACAGGTTCCCTCAGGGCTTCATGGAAGTTGGAGTCCTGCTACTGAGCCCTGTTGGGTCCTGTGGGTTCCGCAAAGGATGCAGCAGAGACTGGGTAGCCCTACTTTGTCATGCTTCCGGACCACTTTAACGACCGACAATAAGTATCTCCCAGATGTCACAAAAAAGAGGAGACAGAGTTGGGAGAAAGAAGATGAAGCTTGCTGGAAGGAGTGCAGGCAGAGAGAAAGAGAAAAGAAAGACGGGCTTGTCATTTTACTTTTGCTATACTGTACTTTAGTGGTGGGAAACTCTTTGGGAAGAGTTTCACACAGATAAACCTGTGTGTTGTCTTAAACGTGTGTCTGTGTCTGTCTGTGTTGTGTTTGGGGAGCTGGAGTGCCCCCTACAGGCCACTATTTAATTTTTTTTTGCTGCATTTATGGAATGGGCAGATTTACACAGATGCATTATGAAGTATACATTATGCCATAAAAGTTTTATGAGTATAATGAGTAAAAAACAAAAATAATTTCTTTAGTTATATGTGAAAATTGTATGTACAAATATAATAGTCAATTAAATGATTTGTTTCAATGTGATTTAAATACCCAAATTAAGGACAAACAACACTACAGTCCTCCACAAAAAATATCTGCATATTGTGACTCCTATAGAGGCCTGTAACAAGTCCATTATACCTCAGTGAGAAACTCTGCATAGATGGCAAGTTAAATTAATACCTACTGCTTCTATGTGATCAGCCTTAGTCCCATTCTCTTCTGTTTCTTACCAGAAAGGGGATGGTATCTTCTAGGAAGATTTGGTTGATCATTTGTGTAATATGCAGAGAAAAAGTTCTATATATGCCATGCCTTCACTAGTGGCATTTTGTGGGTCTGCAGAAATATAGACACACCAATCCGACTTTTCCAGGGGTTTCTGAAGGATATGTTTCTTTTTTTGTATGAGTGCTCTTTACACAAAAGTTTCTTTTATCATATTAATGTGAGCCACTGCATAAGCTGTTGCCCTTGTTACTTATGGGAATGTTTACACCAATGTAACACACCCTTTGGACCTGGTACTACAGGTGTAATGTGCATGGTGCAAATGGGCAGGGTGGGCTGAAATTGTAGGGGAGGGAACACATTTCACATTTGGCCTAAATAATAGAATCTGATTTCCTTTGCTTAGCTTCTTGCCATTCAAATATAAATTCCAGGAAAATGCATAATTTAATAAAAAAATTTAATTATATGTTGGAATTAAAATATTAAACAAAAATGTTTCTCATCTAGACTTTAGAAGACATACAATCATGCAAACTCCACACAGACCAGAAAGTGAAACCAGGTCTCTGGAGTTGTGAGGCAGCAGTCTAACCACTGGGCCATCATTAGGACATCCATCCATTATCCAACCCGCTATATCCTAACTACAGGGTCACGGGGGGTCTGCTGAAGCCAATCCTAGCCAACACAGGGTGCAAGGCAGGAAACAAACCGTGGGCAGGGCGGCAGCCCACCACAGGGCGCACACACACTTCCACACACCAAGCACACACTAAGGATCGTCAGTCCACCTAACCTGCATGTCTTTGGACTGTGGGAGGAAACCGGAGCACCCGGGGAGAACATGCAAAATCCACCGGGAAGTGAACCCGGGTCTTCTAACTGCGAAGCAGCAGCGCTACCACTGCACCACCGTGCCGCCCCACCCATCACATACAGATGAGTGAAAATGCATAATTACAGGCCAACAATTATCCAGTGTAATTAATTTGGCATTGGCTTAGTGTATTCAATGAATTTAGTACAACAGTGTATATTGTTTACTATAGGGAGACCTTTTTAGCTTTAATGTATCATGTTTTATTTTCTATTTGCAATAAAATCACTTTCCACAATAGAATTGACTTATTTTTGACTAATGATTACTATATGTCCTTTTTTTCTTGGTTAGACAATAAATCAATAATTTGAAATTTTCTTGAAACATAGTAATTAAATGTAAATGTTGTTTTATTATAATATGCTCACACATATGCACAGAGGGTAAGCAAAAGAGACTGAGAAACATTGCAGTGTATTAAATATAGATGTACCATCCATGTAAAATATATAACCAATTAATTAAAAAAGCCACCACAGCATTTTATTATGCTCTGGCTGCCTTTTATCCGCCCATTTTTGC